>NC_140312.1:8130814-9448314 GCF_964211825.1 Aythya ferina
TATGCAGGGGCAGATGCAGCATTACGTGGAGAGTTGAGCAGCCACATGACATGGGGACACGTGTGGTGAGAGGCAACACAGGGGGGATGCTCCCTGTTTTTTTTCAGCACCCTCGGGTTCACTGTGCTCACTCTGGGTCAAAGCCATCAGTTCTTTTTTTTTTTTTTTTTTTTGTATCGCCTTCTTATGAGCAAGGCTGGCTCATGGTCACGGGGGGCACCTGTACAGCAAGCGGGGTGCAGGCAGAGGTAAATGCTTGCTTTCTGCTGGAGACGTTACTTTTTTCTCCTTCTTTTCTTGAAGGACCAGATCCAAATGACACTGAAGTCTGCGGGAAAAGCTTCCGCTCTCGCTCAAGGCAGATTTGGATCAGTGCCCGGGGCTCTTCCGCTGCGGGAATTCCTGCCATGCCTTCTCAGACAAAGAGGGCGACCACATCCTTGCATCATGCAAGTTGTTTAGTTTGGACTGCAGGAGCCAATCTGTCAAACAGGCAAGCAGGGGGGCACGAGCCAAGGACTGGCAGCAGAAGCGGGATGACCCAGTGGATAGGGTATCGCTTGGGCAACAATGTTCCCTATAAGACCATATGGAAAACCCTCGTTGACTTATGGTCCAGTTTAAAATAGGGGCAGCAGCAGTCCCATATCCCATCCGGCTCAATATGAGCAGGGGTAGAGGGAGGGTGTGGAGGGATGCAGCCCACAGCGGGAGCACGGAGAGCTGTAGGGAGGAGAGCACAGCCCTGGTGCCTCCTGGATGGAGCCCAGCATCAGGTCTGAGTGCTGGCCTTGCTCGTGCCACTGCAGTTAAGGCACTTGGCAAGAGTTTAAAGGCATGGAGAGCAGCAAAGGCAGCCACAGGGCCTAATGGCACCTGACAGGAAGCCCACACGGTTACCATGGCTGCTGGGTTTTTACTGCTGTTCTTGAAGGCCTAGCCTGCTGCCCTGAGCCCGGCCCTGAGCTCCTCACACACCTTTCTGAATCACTACCCTCTGAGTTGCCTTGTTTGTAAGAGAAAAGAGTTCTGGACAAACAAAAGCACTGCTTCTTCTCCACCCTGAAAAGTGGAGTCCTGCAGCAGGGGTGGGAAGTGGGTGCTGTGACTGCAGGCCTGGCCCCGCTGCCAGGGAGCAGCTTGTGGGGTTTGGGGTCAGCTCAGGGGAGAACACAGGGACTGGGAAGGGTGCAGGTGCTGGTGGTTTTTAATGAAAGGTGATGAATGTGGGAGAGGAGAGTTAGGGGTAGGAAGTGTTGCCATGACCATGCACTTGTTCTGAAGGTGAGCAATTTAATAGAGAGAAGCACAAAACCTCTCCTACTTCAGTGGGGACAGCCCACCAGACACCATCACTGCCACACTAGAAGGCCTCCTTCAGTTGCTCACACCCCGCACGAGCATTAAACTCATGTTAAAGGGGCCAAGAGGGAAAGAAAATGAATATTATACACCGCCTGGATTTCAGAGATCCACACTATCTATCTGTATCCCTCAAACCATCACAAGCAATCTTGGAGCAGTCTCCACAAGCGCATGCAGACCCAACCATTAACATAATTCTCTCTTTTATTCCTCATCATTGTGGTACCGTATGCTACAGTCTTAAACATTATTTGTTTTACCCACTCTTCAGCATTTTAAGCTCATACTATGCTGGCTAAAAAAAATAAAAAAAATAAAAAAAAATCCCATTTTTATCTCATCTGATTTGATATTCATCTGTCCCTCGCTGATTTTTTTTCTCCCCCTTTACCATCATTTTGGTTGGTATTTTTTTTTACCTCAGAGAACATTGAGAACTCTGTCTCAAGGCTTCCAGATTAGACAGAAGACTGATAGGATAATGATGATAGTATGTTAAATGCTATCTATGTAAATCAGCTCTCTCCATCAATGGATACAAGATGCAGCTACATTAGATCTCTTTTTGACATACATTTTCATTTTTTAAGGAAGAGAATATTGGATTGTTATTAAGCTACTTTAGAAAAATCTTTGCATTACCAGGCACATTACTATTGTGCATAAAGTCATATTAAATTTTGGGATGATGTACAACATCATTTTCTTTTAAAGGCTGCTTTTAACCTCAAAGTATCTTCTTTTTAGCTTCTGCTGAGGGATTTGTTTATGATAACCAATGACTGGGGGAGGGGGAAAAGGGTGTTTTTTATTAAGCTTCTTGTAGTAGATAAATCTGAATTTGCACCTCTGATAGGAAACTGGCCCTGGCTAGGGGATGAAACTGCAGTTATATCTCATCTGTTTCAATGCCTGGGAAAATAGCTCAGCAGATAGCCTGAAAGTCAAATTCAGACTGCCTTGGACTCAGTTGGAAGCCAGTTGCAAAATCAAGACCCATTCACTGGAAACATCTTACCAACTAACCCCTCCCACTTCAATTTTTCTTTTTGAAAAAGGCTAATTTTGTTTTCCCCTTTGAAGTCAGAGATGGATGAATGAATATATTCCCAACAATAACAAGGAGTGATGTGGTGAAATTCAGCTTTGCTTTCTTCACGCCTTTGGAGTCATGCTGATTTTCAGTGGCAGAGGAACTGGTCAACTGAAAATATAGCATTAAAATTCATCTTCAGCCTGTCACCAACACGGGGAATTTCACCTCAAATGTAGGGTGGGCTTTGTTTCCTAAGTTCTGAGAGCATGTACAGGCAACTCTTAGAGTTATCTTTGGCTGTGGTGGCCCAGATCAAGCTCTATCCACATTATATAATTTTCCCACAAACAGCAGGATTGGTGGAGCTGAGAGTCCAGCATTTCTTTTCTACATCGACTCGCTAATGTCTAATAAAGGGCGGGGTTATTAGCATTTTCTCTGTGGGAGACATTAATAAGAGCAGTTTCCTCTATCCAGGAATCTTTTTTTTTCTTTTCATAAAACCTGCGTGAACTTCATATCTCTGAGACCTCAGCTGCTTTGTCAAATTTACTTTAAAATTAGCCATTGCATCTTAAAGTTATTAAATGGAGACCTACAGAGGTGAACACCCACAGTTGCACAGTGTGATAAATCTCATTTCTTCATTAGCCAAGCAATGAGAGCACAGCAGAAAAGAGGAAAGTAGTAGTACTGGTGATCCAAGACACAACTGCCAGACTGGTGGTGATCTGAGTGGAGACACAACCTAATGGAAATACCGTGTACAGATGTACTGTTTCCAAGGTAGGCTCATATTAGTCAGCTGCAATCTCCTTGCATTTGTGATGTCACTGTCCACAAGTATTAAGGCTTGGTGAGGAGGGAGAGGTGTGGTAATCCAGGCTAGTGGTTTCACCTGAAAGGATAGGAGGCTTTAATAGGGCTAAGATTCAAAATGCAGGTTGTGAGTGAAGCTGAGCTTTGGAAGGAACTAAGCAGACATAGAGCAAGAAGCTCAGGTAGGTGTCAAGCTCAGGTGGATGTTGCTACTCTCCAGCAGGTTTTGTCTGCCGAGTGGCCCCATAAATCTGTCACTCAGGGACGTGGTAGTGGCTTGAATTAATATTTTGCTTTGGGCAGAGATATGCCTGAAAGTAATGTGGGTGATCTATCAATGAACGATGAAGTGTTAAGTAAAAATATAAGACTGTTTAATAGTCATGGCAAGCATGTGTGTGTATGCATAGCTGTGTGTATCTTCTGGCACAAGGCTACGTTTCCATTGTGATTATACAGCTTCAAGTCTGTAAGTTTGAAGTGAAGTTTTTAGGCATGTAAAATCTTCACTACATCTCAGGAATACTGAACTGAATGCTAAGATGACTGCAGCAGGAGATAGTCATTTCTAGCTTGGGGGGGGGGGAGAGAAGAGAGGAAGAGTGGAGATATTATTACCTTTCCTTTTAATTTATTTATTTATTTGTCCCTTAACTAAGAAGGCTCCTATGAGCACCCGTCTCTGCATCTGAACCCAGCCCTGTCGTCCTGTCTGTTACAGCTGCGCATCCAGCTGTGTGCCGGGGTTCCTCAGGTACACATGCTCTTAAACCATGGGCCTGCTGGTGCCCTTATGTCAGAAGGGATCCAAGCTGGAGTCACTCTGAAGGCATAAGTATTTTTCTTAACACGTCCTAAGTGGCAAACTCACATTGAATAATTTTGGTAATAAATGGCAACCTAAATATGTCAGGAATGATTTAGTACCCATGAACCATGTAGCTGAAATGTAGATGAGGCTAATTAGCTGATTCCTCATTGCAGCCCCCCTTTCCTTCCCTCTCTCCCCACCAAAATGTCGTCTTTTCTCTGCTGTTCTCAGAACACACAGGGTTGGGTTACAGCTTTGGCACTGCTCTGGTGATTTTGTCCATGTGTCCTACTCTTAACACAAATAAGTAGAGACATGAGGCTGGAAAGCAAGGTAGGCAGCCAGATTCAGAGTGAGTAATGCAGGCATCAAGGCAAAATGAGGTCAAAAAGAGCAATTGCAGGCAATGCTATGCAGAAAAGATGCTTCACTGCTACCTCTGCGCAGAGCACCTGCCGTTAGCCGCATGATGCTCTCACGCCTTACCCAGTTATTATATGCAAAGGTAAAGCAGGATCAGGAATCAATTGCTGACTAGGTCTGATTTCCACCGTATCTCTGTCTGGGCCCGAACTGCGCTGTGCAGTCTGTGTTTTAGAGATGTGTGAATAATTAATTTTTCAGCTTGTTCACCCTTTTAGGAGAACATAAACTGAGTGTTTTTTTCTGAAATAACTCTCACTGCTGTCATCTCTTCTGAAAACTATCACTTCGAATTATGCAAAACATGTTGTTTTGTTTCTGTTTGGAAAAAAAAAAGTATACATCTATATATAAAAAGCTGGAGTTTGAGCAAATTTGGTCTCAAAACCTTCCTGCTGAAATATGGAACTATGACATTTAATTTTTAAAATGTCAAACAAAATGATTGGACTTTTTCCTTAAAAAAAAAAAAAAAAAAGATACATTTTTATTTGGAGCCATGTGGGTAACTTCTAACTGCATTTTTAGATGAGCGAACTAATTATCTGAAAACTTGTCATAGCATCTGTAGCCACAGCTCTCACCTGGAGAGTGGAGGAGTCTCAGGGAGGTGCTTAGGTGGGGTTGCAAACACATGACCTCTGTGTTGCTTAGGGCATTTTCAATATGAATGTCATACAAAGGGACTTATCCACAGTGATTTGTAGTGCCAGAGTGAAGGAGGCTCCAATTGCTGCCTCTTGGCCAAAATAAGGGGGACTGGAGACATCTACAGACCTGCATCCCTTTCATTGTCTCCCCAAAGGAAGGGTGGTTAAGCCAACTCCATAAAAAAGACAAGGAAAAAAAAAATCACGAACAAGGAAGAAATCCTTTTATATATATATATATATATATATATATATATATATATATAATTTCTTTCCTACAAGGCTTCCCTGTCAGGTCTGACTCGTGCTCACCTGAGATCCATGAGCAGTGGCACCAACTAGCTCAATACATCTGTCATGCAGATGTGTGATGCTTGCTGGTGACAGCCAGCAGCCACTGAACTTACATTGCAGTGATGCTGCAGCAAGCCAAAGAGGAGGATTTTTGCATGAACTGGGGCTTCATCTTTTGGAATTAAGTCTATGCCCTGAGCCACAGCAGCATGTCCTGTTGCTCTTCTCCAGCGCTTAGCTGAGGCACAAGAACTGGCCTGGTTAAGGCATGACAATAAATAAGAACAGGAAGCAACTCTTGCCAAACAGCTGGCTGGCATAAGACGGAGCTCTTGCTAGTTGGAGGCTTGGGAACAAATATTTTTGTTGTGCTTGCTCTGCTGAGCTATGTGGTTGATCCTACATTGGCCCCACTGCTTCCAGTTCAGCCGGCTGGAGCAGTGCTGCTGGCCCCAAATGAATCCTCTTGTCCCCTATGGTGTAGATGCAGGAGTGATGATGACTGGTGGTATCTGCTCATGGTGACTTCGTGTAATGTATGTGCGGGGTGCTGTCCTGGATGTGGGATTTGTTGTGGGTGCTGTCCTGGCTACCTGTCACCAGCAGCTGCAGGTGGGACCCATGTGTGCTCCCCAGGGCTTGGTGGCACCTGCTTTTCTCTCCAGTGGGAAAGGCTGGGGCACTTTGATGCTTCCAGCTTTATTCTCTGCCTTTTCAATGGTGGTGTATGGCAGGAAGCTGAGTTGGGGCTGGTGCCACTCACAGACTGCAGAGTCTGGGATGTCAGAAGCAACGTGGATCCCTGCTGGCTCCTGACAGTGCTTAACGAAACGCTGATTAGGGACAAGCACTGGTTAGAGACAACCACCAGCAGCCATGCTGCCTCCAGAGGGTCTCTGATGGCTTCAGCTCCCAAATCCCATCCTTTGGGACAAGCCTCTGTTCCCAGCTGTGGTACAGAGGAAGCTCAGGCAGAGCAAAGGGTTTGACCATGGGACTTTAGCAATGTGTTGTCGCCTCCATCTCCTGTGATCCATGCTTTGAGGAGCCGGGAGCCCTGCATGTAAACAGAAGCGCATCAGCTGATCCTTCTCCGAGCATTGTTTATTTGGGCCAACTTATCTCCTTTTCAAGAACAGGATGTTTAGGGTAAAATAAATAAATATTTAAAGCCTATCTCTAATAGCCTTAATTGTAAGCCAGCTTCTGTACTTTTAGATTGGAACCTAATTAATCATTGGCTGTACAGGGAATTGATTAATTGCTTTGCTGCTCTTTCCTTGTATAAATCTTTGATTTAGTGATTACTGCATTTTGATTTATCACTTACTATGCAAGTAGTCAATATTTATGATGAATGGATAAACTTAAGTACCACCCATTTTGTAATATCATTTTATATATAATGTGGTATATGAAGCACAATGTGCTTTCAATGTCTATTTCCAATTATCCAGACCTGAAATATGTATCTCTTCACTCACTGCACCGTCTCTTTACTGTGTTTTACAATGATGTAAAGTAGGAGTAACACTACTGAAACCAACACTGAAGAACTGATGAAGAAGGATCAGGTCTAGGGTTTGAGACAGAAAACATTCAGACAGGAAAGGAACTTGTGGAAATAAAAAACTAATGGCGGAAAGGGCTGCTTGTTTTTGCTAAAACCCTTCTAGGGACAGACCATTTACTAGTGTTAACTGCTATAGATCCTGGCCCAATTCTTGTTGCATCTCTCTTTCTTCAAAGTCCTTCAATTCAATGTGAATCTGATCTCGGGGATTATTACACAGGAGTCTGACTGTCTGCAGTCCTTCAGAATTACAAACTAATTGTGGGATAAAAGCTATATATAATTTACTAGCTATGGATTTGTTTTCTTGCTTTCAGAAGTCCCTTCTCCCTTCCACCCCCAGTAGCTGAACATGGTTTGGGTGAGGATGGGACCACAGTGGGGTCAACTCATCCACTGCCCAGTGCACGTGGTCACCCCAGCCCCTGGAAAGTGGGGATAAGATGGAAAGAGCCTGGTTCTGGGTCTGACGAGTTTAGAAGCTCTCTAGCAATAAGATAGGGTTGAGAACACCTTTGTTTTTATCTCACGAGTGATGAACAAACACTGGAATAAGTAGAATTGCCACAGCCCTCTGCTTATTGACAAAATACAGAGGAGGGAACTCATCTGCATGCACCCCAACCAGCTGTGAGAGCAGCATCTTCTCTCTGTGTTTTTGAGGAAAAAACCTCACCGATGAGTCATTGGGCTGGGAGGCCTGGGCTGGATCCAAGGTCGCCTGAAGTTGATGGAAGGACTCGTGCCTTCTTCAGAGGATTTGTGTTGGGGCTTTTGTGCTTGCAGATGCTGTCCAGGAAGGGATGATCCCCTCTGCTCCTCTCATTGCCACGCTGCCACTCAGGCAATGGAAAGCCCAGCGGAAGGCTAAGGCAGGACTGTGCTCTGTGTCCTCTTTCAGGGTTTGTGTTGAAGCTTTGATCCATTTGTGGACTCCCACACACAGCCAAAGACCAGCCTGACACATTCTGAAGCTTTTGGGAAAGCTGGGGAACCAGTAGACACTTCCATCTCACTGCTGCATACCAGTTTGATTCCAGCTGAAACCAGGACACGCTCTGATTTTATTGGGAATTAAGCGTGTGGTGAGAAATGCAACATCTCAGGTTTCCTGGGATCTGATCCACAGTGACAGTGGGACTGTTGGCAGTTTATATACAAGGCCTAATCCTTACCTGAAATAACTCGGTGCGACTTGCATGGTGTTCACATAAGCATGAAAAATTAACCTGCTGCTCATTTGGAAAGATGTGGTGTTCTTTGCTAAAGAATTTCAGTTAAAAAAAAAAAAAAGTGAATGAGTGTTTCTTCACCTTTTTCACCTCCCGTAGCTGTGCAGGTAAAACCAGCTGCTTTCTGTGAGCAGGAGAGGGAAGCTCCTTGTCTGCAGCACGTTTGGGCTCAGCTCTCCTGCTCCAAGCAGCTGGTGAGCCCTGCACGCCTCGTTATTTATTTTGTTCTGGCGCACTGTCCAAGAGTTATGACCAACGTTCTTCAGATACTGATATATATTACATGTGCTTAGAGGAAACCCATTCATCTGTCCCTTGTCTCTCTCCCCCAGAGCCCGGATTTCCTTGATTGTATAGCAAGATAAAGCTGCTATCTTGACTTTAAAGACTCTGGGAAGAAATGTGTTCATGCTCTCCCTCTGTCTCCAGCGTACTACACATCCCCCTGTGATGGACACAATTTTTTTTCTCCCTCCAGTTTCCTCCATGCCTGTCTAAATGACAGAGTTTTCCAGCTGAAGAATTAGGAGCCTCTTTACTCCATGAAGGAATACGTTTCCCACCCCTTTGTTTTTAGATGAGGCAGGTAGCATGTCAGTGTTCCCCTGGCTTTGCCTTATCTCTCCTGAAGCGCAGCTGATGCCCCGCTGGGGAGCGTTAGCCTGGCACGTGCGATGGTCAGGTTACAGCTCTGGTAAAGCAGTCAGGATATCCAGGTTTTAGTTGTATTTGTGGTGTCCTACAAGCTAGAGGATGATGAAAGGGGCCCGTTCTCCGTTGCATTATCACACAAAGCATGACAGCCGCTGCTGTTGTAACCAGGATGGAGAGCCACAGAAGTCTGCCTAGGTGGCGTTAAGGGAGGGAAGGAAAAAAAAAAAAAAAAAGGAAACAGTGCTAGAGTAGCTTTTGCAACTGGAAAAAAAAAAATAATAAAAAAATAACATAATAAATCCATGAGCTACACATAGCCCTAGGGCTTTGTGACCACGAACAGGCATGAGGGAATGACTTGAACTTAACCAAAGCCGTTAATTACCTGGCTGAGATCAAAAGCATAAGTAAGGGATTATATTTACGATGCACCTTACAGGATATGTTTCAACTTTCTAGATTTTTTTTATTAATTGGTTTGATTAAATAGATTTAAAGAGCCTGGGCAGAGGCTCCTAAATCATACTCCGTATTGATCTAATGAAATACTCAATAAATTTACTAATATGGCTCCTTTGCTTTGTGCAGTCTGAAAGGAAATGCCACTCTAAATGGCGATAACTCAATGTGGAGCCTTGGTAGTGACTCATGGCGAGCGGGGAGGATGCCGGGAAGAGGCTCTCCTGCTGTTTTCAGGGGGGCTCCTGCCTGCTTTGCCCACATCCAGCTCCTGTACCAGTTTCCCATCGCTTCCACCAGCTTCTTCTGTGACTTGCACACTTTGCTGGTGCTCGCCAGCTTGCAGGAGTGTGATTGTTCAATATACGGCTCAGCTAAGACCTCCCGGAGCAGAGCTGTATTTCAGAGGTCTCTGCTTTATAAATACACCACACAATGTGTGGTCTAAATAAAATAAATCCTGCTCGGCTCAGGCTAGATCTAATGTAGAAAATGTATGATGTTTATTCCCTCCTGATGCTATAAATTGAGAATGACTGGATGGAAAGTTTAGTTTTTCAGCATTCACTTATATTGATGAAAACCAAGAGTTTGGGCAAGGACAAGCCCAGGGCAGGAGGCTGTTAGCACGCAGACTCCTCATGCTATGGTTCTGCTGGCGGGGGACACTGCCACCTCTGCACATCACTTCCCTCTTGCAGATCTGGCTGTGTCCCTGAGCAGCACCCAGCTGTTTGTATGGGCGATCCTTGGATGTTTTTCTGCCCAAATCAGCTAGCTTAGTAAAAGCTTACTTAAATGGTGTAAGATGCCCTGGCTAACCCTAACTGTGCTCTGCTGGGATTTACCTGAATTATTTCACTCTAAATTTTCTGGGTTTTAATACGTTAATGTTCACTTCCAAACATCTGTGTGATTTCGCTCTTTCCTATGTATTCTTTTTCTCCTTTTCTCTCTCTTTTTTTCCCTTCATCCTTTATTTCTGGGACGAAATTGATTTTTAACTATAAACATAAATCCTAGAGAAGAGATCCCACTGGTGATGTATTTACTAATGGCTCTGAAAATCAGAACCAGAGAGAGACAGGAAAGGAGGAAGATGGCAAAGACAAATATATTTGGAAACAGCTAACTGAGGAACAAATTAAAAATGCCCTTTGAGTAAAAACAAAACAAACAAAAGAGGCTCCCCTCTGAAGAACATAACCTCAAATCTTTTGTCTGCCTTTATTGCATCTGCATCCCCGGATCTTGGGAACTGCTTATAATTTTTGTCTGGTAGAAAATAACCCTTGACATTAAAGAAAAAAGTCACAGCTTTCTGGGTCTCACAGAATCCGTAGTCCTCTCCTCTGAAGGGGTGCAGTTTTATAATAAGTTGTGATGCCTCAAATTCTGAGAGTGGGAATGAGAAGGGATGAGGATGAACCATATCTTACCAGCGAGACAACTTAAGGCCATAGCTTTGAGGGGGACAATGCAGGAAAAAGCCCACCCAGGCCTGCTTCTGCTTGCACTGCTCTGATGATCGGTTAATTTTGGCACGATGGATGACACCAAATGTATCCCATTTGGCCCCTGTGTGGCTCCACACCTGCGTGTTCCAATGATTGTGTTGTGGCTCCCGAGGTAAGGAATGGTCACAGGGACTCTGGTGGCCCTTAGTTCCACCTTGGTTCCACCTTGTGCCTCCATCTCCACATGGGTTTCTTTGCTACAGCATCCTGAGAAGATGAGAGCTGGCTGTGCCTGTAGTGAAAAGCCACAGCAGTGCCCTGAATCCTTGACGATCCCCAGGGAGTCGATTACAGCTGGAGCAAGTGCTGCAGATCTCCTCACTGGGGTCTTGCCGATATTTGGCTAGACAGGGCCAGGATACAAAGAGGCACGAATGATCCCAGGCAGTGAGCGCTGCCCACATAAGCAAGAGGGCCCAGGAGGGAGCTGGAGGCACTTACATGGCTTGGTCTGACCCCGATCTTTTCTTGTTCCATGTCCTGTTTATTGCACACCTCGTAGTGTGCTGCACCGGGGCAGATGTGCCTCTGTGTTCATACAAAGCTATTCCTCTGCTGACTCCTTGCAGCAGGTGTTTCCGTGTGTTTAGTTTTCTTCCTTCTACTCTCAGTTGTTACACCTGAGCGGACAGCTAACCACCCTGCTCTCAGTCCTTTATAGAGAGCTATGTGATACCCACGCTACTGATGCTCTTTGTTTCCTGGCTTCTTTTTTCTTGGCTCATAGAAACATCTATTGCCCTTCTTCGTATTCCCTCTGTATGGGAACTGTGGCTGTTTGGAAAAAGTATTAAAGCAAAAGGAAAAGATGACCTTGCTAGCACTGATACATGCAGCAATGCCTACCGGTGTCAGGGGCTGGCAGCAGGATCAGAGTCAGAGCAACGCCCTCTTTCTTCTTGGCAAATGTGCCCTTGCCTGGCTGTGCGTGGTACAGCCCTTCCTTTCCTTTTAGCACCACCGTCTCATTCCCACTGATGTTATCAAGAGCAGAAGGGCCTCTTGTGTTTCCAAGAAACAAAACAAAGAGGGTTCCATAAATACCATGCCTAGGTATTTGTTACAGGGTCATTTTAAGTTTCCGAGAGAAAAAAGACACGGAATACACCTGAAAATAATTTTTGGCAGCATACAGCTTCTCAACATGTGATCAAACCTTTCTGTTTCAGAAAGTAAACACAACAAAAGTCATAGGGGAAAGAGCTGATGAAGTTATCGGATTTTTGCATTCCAAAAAAAAAAAAAAGGCAGGAGGATGCTCTAGCTGTGATCTCAGGGTACGTGACTGCTGCGTGGGTCATCAGGGGATGTAACACCTGGACAGAGCGTGGTCCTGAGGAATTCACCGCCTGCCTGTGAAAGGAGCCAGGAGCTGTAATCGACTTACTCACTGCATTTGCTCCTGCTGTTCACTAATGAATGGAGACAAAGCAAACAGCACACTTTAAACTCAGTCATACTGAGATATTTACCTGTAGCCCGTGAGTCCCTAATCAAAATTAAAGCAAAACAGGAAAAATTAGCTTGTTAGCATTTTTTCTGTTAGCATTGGAGAAATGTCACTTTTTGCCTAGGGCATTTTTGGTAGCTTTGCCATGAAGGGAAAAGCTATTGTACTGGCTAAATCCCTAAACATTTAGTCCTGGGCAGTCAAACGTAGCAATAGTGATGATATAACAATTCTCTATTAATTTATGCAGAAAAGGAAGGAGACTGGGGACAGAGCAGACTGGTCCTGAGCAAAATGTGTAATGTGGCTGGCAACATACTAGCACTTCTCAGTCTCTTTTGGTGTATGGGTTTCTACCTTGTTTTTTATAACAGGAATGATAGTCTCTAGGACAAATTTTAGCCAACTGGAAATGGATTTGCTTCTCTTAGTTACCTTTTCTATGTCCTTTGGGAGCAGTGCCCACAAGCTAAGGATCTGATTTTTTCCCTCCTGTTTATTACAAGAAGCAGCATGCAAGTTAGGGCTGTTTTGGGAGCTGCTTGTCCAAGGCCACTTGAGAGCCAACAGCAGAAGACCTGTGTTAGTGCTTAGGGAGAAGACCTGTCTTGGGGAAGGATGACCGAGAACCTGTAAGAGCTGTGTTCAGTTCCCATCCCTGCTGCAGTTTCCCAGTATCAAGCTCAGGCGAGTCCCTTCTCCCTCCATGCTACAGCTCCCTGCCTGTAACACGAGGAGAGCACCAGGTCCTGTCCCACAGCCTGATAGGCAAGTGAAACAGCCTCAAGCGATGGAGGCTGGTTCAGCAGATGTGCTGATTTTGGGGATGTCTTCTGGTGAGGATGCTGAGGTTGTTCTATCACAAGAGCTCTTGAGTTTGCAGACTGGTGCAAGGAGAAACAGAGAGGTCAAAAAGCAGCCTGAGTGAGGTGAAGCTGTAGAAGGTGGCATGGATTTGGGAAACCCAGAAATCTAGGTTAAACCAGCAAGAAAGAGTCTTTGTACACAACTATGTTGGCATTCATAGTTAAGGTAGAGACCCTGCCAGTCCTAAGTCACCCAAAAGGACTCAACCCTGCATGCCAAGTCATCTGCTACCAGAACAGTGATGACAGCAACTTCTTTAGATGTCACCTTATCGAACTGTTAACTATGAGAGGGGTTTCTGAAAAGACAATGCCAAGTCCCAGTGTTCGTGATGTCAATGCCACAAGCAGAATAACTTTGTGTGCTTAATTCAGATCACTTCTTCTACAAATTGCAAACGTGCAAAGAACTGCTGGGTCTCTGTGAGCAAATACTGCAGGAGTCGTAGTGACCACTTTGCTGTAGCTGTAACTGCTCTAGTGTCTTATAATATCAGCAAAAACATCGCCAAAATTGGAGAACGCCATGTGTAAGGCACCCCTTTGAAGCATTGTTGCCTGCCTAGCTAACTCTACAGCCGGTTCATTATATAGGGTAACAGAGGGCAGGGGGCTGTGGAAAACTCAGATGAGGGCTCTGTGTCCAGGTGAGGAGAAGGATTCTGGGTTTGGGTGAGTGAAAGGGTGCAGCTGAGTTCATAAATGCCTGCATCTGAGATAACATCAGCCCTGCTGAGACCCCAAACCAGCCTGGGCAAGCAGCTGGGGTGCTCAGCCCTTTGCCTGGGTGATGCACAGGGCAGAGGAGCCCCTGGGGACAGCAGAGAAAGGATTCTGCCTGCCTCTTGGTGCTGAGCCTACTCATAGAGGCATGAGGTCTGTGCCAAGACATTTTCTTCCAAAATGAAGCCCTGTTTGTATTACTTGTCCAAAAAACAACCAACCCTAAACGTTCCCTGTTTTATATATTTTCAATAGCAAAGTTGATATAAAGGACTTTCGGAATAACATTAACATCTGGGCTGACCCCACCTCCCTACCAAGTTTCAGCCTGATGTTAATTAAAACAGGCAAGTTATAAACCCCAGGAAATGGCAGCTGACCCTTGACTATGAATGTAATGCTGTAATAATATGCAGTAAAAAAAGAAAAGAAAAAAAAAAAAAAGGCCTAGTCAAACCGCTGCCCAGCTCGCTCCTAGAGTGGTGATCTTTCTTTCTCACCACTGCTCTGAGAAGTGAGACCATTGCCTCACCAGCACCTCTCCTGGGCTGCTCTCTGCTTTTTGGGGCAGCTGGTGGCAGGGAGGCTGCCAGGGCTCTGAGTCCCCCATGAGGGAATGATCCCAGATTGAGGGATCTCTGCTCTTGGAGAAAATTTTCCCCATGGAAATCTGGGATCCAGTTCACAACCACATACGGTCACTGAGGATCCCGTGATGCTCTTTGTCAGGGTGGAGTTAGCCAAAGCAGCCCTAATATTTGGCAAAATATGGAGGATTTAGTATTTTTTTTCTTTCTACCCCGTATTCCCGGTGGTTTCAGCTGGATGTGCGTGCGGAGGTGGAAGAGGAAGGCAGCAGGAAGGATGGATGTAAGCCCTAGAGAGGAGGGCAGGGAGAGGTCTGCTCCGTGCCGCCTCCACAGGTGCCACCTTGGCTCTGAAGCAGCAAGAGGCAGAGGTTTTTATTTGTATGCAGCCATCGTGGTAGCACGGGCGGCCTTCTTGTCATGGGCCGTAGGCGAAGGAGCCCAGGTGGCTCAGGGCTGAGCCAGCTCGCAGCTGGGAGCCAGGGCGGTGAGGTGGGGTTAGGGCAGCGCTGGAGAAACCTCCCGGCACATTGCCACGCTGCGCTGCCTCAATGGGCCACGCGATTTGGAAGTAATTAAAGGGACCTTTTTGTTGTTGTTGGAAAATGCCGTGCTGTTGAAATCGGAGTGTTTCCTCTCAAGATGTTGCTTTGTGTCAAGCTATGAATGAAAAAGCAAACAACGAAAAACCCTCGCAAAACAAAACAAAACAAGCAAACCCCAAATCTAAAAGGCTCATTGCTCTGCAAACCCCTTCGAATAGACCCTACAGGTCTCAGTTCCCAGAGAATATGGTCCCACTGTTTGTAAACAAATTAAACCGGCTTTTGAGCAGATATATTTTATCTTCTCTGTGAGCTGAAGAAACCAGGATATGAGCCTTCGAAAGGCTGGGTTGTAATGGATACACCCTGCCCCTTCTCTCTTTGAGGCATGGGAAAGGTCAACTTTTGTCCTCTAAAATGTGTCACTGCTATAAATATGACTGCATAATTTATTGCAAATTGTTTAGCAAATTTATTGCAAACTATTAATAAACCTCCTTGAAACAGCACAATGAGCGCGTGCAATAAACAAGGAAAATATTTGCTTGATTCAAACCACATTGGATGATGTTAAGTGACTGCTGGATAGATACATTTCGAAGGCCTAAAGGGATGAGTGCGACCCACGGCCGGATGCTGCATGGCTTGCCCAGAGCACACATGTCAGAAAATGTCGGGGAAGTGACCAAACCTTTTTGTCAATGGCTTAGAGCTGAGATAAGCCCCGAGTGTTTAAATTGGCAATTCTAATAGCTACCTGAATCCAATTCAATTCGCAGCAGCCTGGCTTGTAAGGCAATCGGTGATACAGTGTTAATGCCAACTAATCTGATAAAAATTGACACAATGACAACGTTGGGCCATTAGTTACCGGCAGTTTTTATGTCTGTGTAAATCCATCGTGTTTTACAAGGTACAAGGGATTCTGGGAGTCAGGGAATCTTTTTTTTTTTTTTTTTTTTTTTTTTTTTTTTTTTTAGATCGGTGGAAATAAAGTGGTTTTGGCGGTGCAACAAACTCGTCCTCTTCCCGTGTACACCGCCTCTGAGCGCGAGAGTGTTAAATGGCAAAATTCATCACAGCTAATTTCTGTTTGCCGTCTATTAGGCTACATTGTTTTGTCCTCAACGTCAGGTTAAATAATGAACCTCTCGGAATAGAGTAAATTAACCTCCACTTTATGTTCATGTCATTGTCAAATGGAAACATCACTTGTACAAATGAAAAAGATTCATTAGTAAAGCTAATGCATAGGCTCCACTCCAGTAAAAGATAAGAGCGATTGAGGCCTTGTCATAATGCAGTGTCGAACTGCTGGCTTGTTATTTATGATGCCTGCCATAATCTTTGGAGATTATTTTCAGCAATGGTAATTAGCACACAATGCATCAGGAACAATTATGGAACAATGTCTTAGCTTGACAGGTATGCCACCCTGCTGCAGGCGAGCTATGATCCATGAGAAATTCAATCAAATCTGCATGCTGCAGGGAGTTTATTAATATTTCTCCTTCCGAGGCAGTTTGAAAGGCAGCTCTGCTTGACCGGCCACCCAAAAATACTTAGCAGCGTGATATGAGTGTGCTCCTTGTTAACACACGCCTATCTGCACAGAGCCTTCCTATGCACTTAGGGCTGATTAAAATAATATCTGTAAGTTTGCTGTTTACCGCAGCGAAGAGAAAATTGCTGCTTCTCCTAGCTGACCACTGGGCCTCACTCGGGGTAGGCTGTTGCTGAAGGAGCTCTGTAACGAAGTGGCAAATTCCTGCACTGACACAGATCCTGTGCGTCTGCTCAGAGCGGTGGGACTGTGCTGATTTACAGCTTCTTACATTCCAGCCTAGCAATCAAAGTGTCCCTGATGAAGGCAGTTTTCTATTGAATAGCACAAATGGAACAGCATGGAGGTTTCTTGTTCCAGGCACCCACACAGCCTGGTGTGAGGCCTCCCCAGAGAGACCTGGGGCACTGGCAGCTCACTGGGGAGGAGGCTGAGGAGAATTGTACGTGAATGGCAAGTGTGCAGGAGGTTAAAGGCTGCTGTTGAGGAAAATGATCTTCCTTGGAGCAGTGGTGGCTATTGGGCTCCTTGGGCACAAGCAGGGTAGACCAAGAGGAGTCCTTCACCTTTGCTGCCTGTTTGAGCTCGTTTCTTACAACAAAACCCCACCCCATGGCCTGGTGGCTGAATGCAGCTCCCAGCGCAGGATGCCCAAACCCAAGGCCCCGTGGTGTAGCTATGGGAGCCACCAGCTCCTGTGAA
Organism: Aythya ferina; assembly: GCF_964211825.1. NCBI lineage: Eukaryota > Metazoa > Chordata > Aves > Anseriformes > Anatidae > Aythya > Aythya ferina. Next base: position 8,148,085 of record NC_140312.1, read on the forward strand.
AAGCTCATGGGAGAGGAGGAGGAGCAGGGAAGTATCTGAGATTCCCTTCGTAGGCATGGGCAGGAGTGGATTTCTTCAGCCTTGTAGATAAAGACATCCCATGTGGATGGTCAAATCCGGACCTTTGGGACACCAGGAGAAATTGTTGGCTTTTGCTGACCAATTCACACCCACATCTCCATGGCCTGACGGTGCCTGGAAGGATGGCTATGGATGAGCTCTGAAAGATGGACAATGCTTCTTCCTTCGTGGTCCTCTGCAGACACCTTGCCCAGCCATCATCCCCAGGGTGAAACCCCATCAGTGCAGCGCGCAAGCACTTCCTAAAGAGACAGATACAGAGATCATCCCTGACCTGGGAGTGCCAGCAAACAAGTCGGGGGGTCTGAGCGGCAGATGGAAAGTGGTGGCAGAGTCACTGCTTAGCATAACTTAGCAAGGGTAACTTGCCAGCAAGTGTTAAGCAGCACAGGGCAGCTTTTTATTGCAACTTGCAGATTCCTGAGAGCCAGGACCAGCCATCTGCAGTAGCTGTTGGTCGCTGTAGCTGCAGATAACTGCGGCTGATCTGCCAGGAGTAATCTTTCTCCCTAGGGCTGCAGAGCTGCTGCCACGGGGCTGCTCGTCCTGGCACTTCCCTGAGCAGTCACAGGGCTGCTGTGAGCATGTGGCACGTGGTGGTTCTGGTGGGCTCAGTCCAGTGTGTACACAGCCTCTGTGGCTACAAGTGATTGTAGTACCTGATGAGTAATTCCTCTGCTTTTTTAAGGAAATCTTCATAGGATTTTTTTTTTTCCAGTAGTCACATGAGGATCTTCCAGCCTACTTCTAGATCTCCCCATGAATACACAGCAGAACTGCAAAAAAAAAAAAATGGGACCGAGCTGAGGTGGTCCTATACACAGAGCAGTGTTCATAAATATTCTTGTTCCAACTTTTACTGAAAAATAAATCTACAAAGCCAGAGAGTTCTTTGGCCAGGTCTTGCAGGACTTTGGTTTCATGTCTTCGTGGTATGCAGATTGAGAGAACCTCCTGAGAAATACTGTTTAACATCTTCTTTGGTTACTAATAGACTGGGATATACTTAATCATCCCCATTTAGTAAAAATACATCAGTCTGCCTCTTTCTAAATACAGAAGTGGAAGTGCTAACTGCATGTTTCTGCCCATTCTGCATCATTGTTAATGATTTATCATTGTCATCCTTTAATAGGCTTATATCATGATTAGGTTTTCTTTTGTTCTTAATAATGCTTAAGGATCATTAAGAAAGCGAATTCATGTGCACATGTCACTGGGTGAAGAGACACCCTTAAAGCAGGGGAGCAGTTCTGGGTGGATGGTGGGAGTGTGGGAGGGACGGCTGGTTGCATTTAGCAGCACCGACCATATTATAAAATCATCAGTCAGAGAGGAATTGTTTCTTTTTGTTTATTTTAACATTATTTTCCATGGGGACTGCTGCTAGGGGCTGAAAGGCATGTCTAAGTTGTTTTTATTTATTTATTTTTTTTTCCTAACGCAAACATTGTTTGGTATTTCTGTTGCACACAAGCTCTTCCCTTCCTCTTGTTTGGTATTTAAATGTATGGATGGCTTGTGATTAGGAGCAGGTGGAGGGGGAGAGCAGGACAAAGTGATTTTAAGTCACTCCTCTTTTGTGCCACCATCTGTTCCTGGGCTGGAGTGAAACTGAATGCACAAAAAACTGATCGGCACCATAACTTTCCCAAAGAAAATGAGGATGATCAGGAGAATCCCAAGGGACGTGGGCCTGATGGGAGAGGTCACACCCTCCTCCTCTATACCCTGACAGATTGCTGCGCTGCTTTTCTGCTCGGAACAGACAAGCCGCCATTTATTAATTATGGGTTGTTCTGCTGCTGAACCTAAAAATCAGGACCCCCCTGTGCTCGGCGCTGTATTAACACAGAGCTCAGAGGCAGTCATTGGCCCCAAAGACCTTACAGTTTGCATGTAAGAATAAAGAAAACAGATGGATGCAACAAACCGACTGCAGGAGCATGAAGTAACCATGAGACAATTATGATCCGTTAAACTATTCAGGTCAGGAAATGCGCTGCAATACTATCCTCAATTGAAACACTAGAAGGATGCTAAATGGGCAGAGGGCAGAGTGTAATGATTAGATTTGGGACAATGGATCGAACGTTCTATTGCAGAGACTGCCACAGGATTTTTAATGACCAGTTGTGATCATGGTTTGTGTGTTACATACTACCCAAGGAAATCCCATCTCCAGCTGCTTTATACCGTCTCAACGTGCACCTTTCAAAGGCCTGGAGGGCTGGTATTTAACAATTACATTAATTTTGATGGGATAGTGTGCAATAACAAAGCAGCAATCAGCACTGACTGATCACTGCAGCTCGCACATCCTAGGAGTTGAGTATCTCACTTCAGAGAACAGCTTTTTCATTGCTGCAGTCATCTTTGCAAAAATACCAGCCACTCAGAGACCTAAGAGGACTGGAATTTTTGGGGGAACAGGCTCAGGATGCTCCAAGAGCATTTGCTCACCATGTCTGTAGGTCAGCTCTAGGTAAGGGACCTTTAGAGGGCACTTAAAATACCTAGCTGAGCTTCTAGCTTTGGCAGTGATGTCTCATGATGCTATGGATGTTGCACACATCTGTCCACCCTAAGGGAGTCTGAGGTCCTTCAACATCTAAGTGTTGGCTCCTAAAAGGACTGCTCAGAAGGTGATGCTGGTCTGAGGTCTTTAATGATGCCTGATACAAATATCCAGTTAATTAGGACTAAGCACTGATGGCCCTACAGGCTTTGGATAATTCCCTGGTCAGAGCAAAATGCCTGCCTGTTGCTGGAAAGAGCCTGCCCAGACCGTGGGGTTCAGTGTACTCCAACTCACCTTCTATAAATGTTGGAGTTGGCTCCAGCTTATTGTTGCTCTCCAGAGTTTTATGCCTTTTGGTCAGGGACTCAATGGTCTTTAGACTCCATGTTGGTCCACACAGCCCAATCCTGACAACAACTGTTTAATGCTTTATGCAAGTATTAACAATTCCAGCCAGAGATGCTGAGTTGAAGAACCAAGCTAATTTCATGTGCTTCTCCAACACCCCATTATGACATTTATGACATATTTTTCTGTTTAGAAGGATGATTTTTTCCAGATGCTAGCACATCTAAAACTACCTAATGAGATTTCCACAGATGTAGAGCTTAAAACCATCTACGGTATTTTTATTTTTCTCTCTAAGTGATGATGCTTTCCAACTGAAACATTTCTCAAATAAAGCACTAGAAACAGTTGAATGTCTATCAGATTCGTAGACAGAGGAGCTCGCTCATTAGAAGGCAGGTATTGCGATTGAGTCTTGGCTTCTCTGCCACTTGATTTGAAATAAGTTTTATTTTCTGCTTCTTCGGTGTTGGTCAAGATTTAAAGAATTTCAGAGCCAGAGTTTAGGGTTCAGGGAGTAGTTGAAAGGCTTTGCAGCTCTTCTCTGCAGTACCACCACCTCCTTCCATGGTGCACTTTCAGCTTTGCACGCTGCAAGGCAGCTGTTATTGACCATGTTTTACACTGGGGAAAGACAGGAACAGAAAGATGAAATGACTTTCCTGGGGTCACCAGGAGTGTACAGCAGACCTCAGTAAAACACAGGACTCCTCTGTATTGCTCAGAAAGTCTGGGAACAATTCACCACCCACACAGCCTGTGCTTCTTACTACTGCAACTGGAAGCTCGCAGTGTGTCCTTACAGGACCAGTGGAAATAACAGCACTGCCCAATGGGTGAGTCTTCCTCCTCTCTTCATGAGTGGGAGAAGCCCGTGTTTCCTTGAGAACAGTTGATGCCTTCTCTGTTTTGTTCCTTTGTCCTTTGGGGAATAGTGATGATGAGTGGTTGGTTCAGGATGGATTCTACTCCTCTTCTCCGCTCCTTGCTCTTCTCCCCTTCCCCAGTCTGCCCACTTTGTGGGAGGAAGCCAGGCAATGAGTGTGCCCCCACCAGAGGAGGGACAGTGCAAGGTCATTTAGGGTCCTCAGAAGAAAATGGAGGAGATTTAACACAGTGGATATTTATCTGAGCCTTAGCAAGGGGGAATGTTTATATCCATGCTGGATGGCCACTTTCACTGCTTTTCTTCTTCAAATTTTTATTTCCTAATGCCACTGATGAGACATATAGTTTGTTCAGGATCAGGAAAAACATTTGACTCCATGAGAGCCATTCCCCTTGTGAATATTGAACAATACAATTAAAGGATCCTGCATTATCCCGTGGCTGGCACTGGGCTTACTGGCTTGGGTGGGATGCCCAGGATGCTGAGACATGGGAAAGCTGTTTAATCTTCCATTGGGTGGGTATAAATCTTGCTATCTACTGCTTCTCTACATTTCTCCTGCTTTCACACAGAACAATTATTATATTCTTTCAGTGAAGAATGACCTCTATTACACTTAAAATAAATTGCAGCATTGTCTGGAAATATTTAAGCTGAATCTCTCTTGCTCTTGTAAGAGCAGAACACCCACAACCAAGGAAGGGAGGCCGGGCTGTTCCAGCACTGAACTCAGCCGTGCAGATGTCTGTCACCTGTTTCTAAGGAAATGTGCAAGTGTTTGGGAAAGAGCTAGGCTTCGTTGTTATTGTGGGAATCTGAAACCACTCTGAACTTTGCCCTTCTATCCCCTTTCCAATTTTTTTTTCCCTTTTTTTTAAAGAAGAGAAATTGCTAGGCTCGTACTTCACTAACTGGTTTGCATTAGGGCTCTATTCTGCAAAATGCCAAGTGATCTCAGCTCTTGCCCAAGCTGAAGTTGCTAAGGTCCTTGCCAGAACTGAGCCATGAGATTCAGATTTGGGCCATGAGCTAGAAGTCAATCTCTAGCTCATGTTAACTGATCTCTTCGGACAACGCCCCACTCCTGGCTTGGGAAGGGTGTCGCTTGGCACGACACATGGTATTAATACATAAGAACAGACTGTACCTGCAGCAGCTTTTCATCCGTGGGGCCTGCACCTCTTGCTTGACCAGGCAGTGTGCTGGGCAGGAGGGTAATGGGGAGTGTGCCTCCTACCTGCATGGTGAGGGCTGCGAAACAAAAACCTCTTCTGCCCCCATGGAGAAAGCCAAAGGCTGGATGCCTGCAGAACTGGAGCAGAAATCTGAACTTCTGATTCTGAACCCGCTCTTCTTTCAGAATAGACCAAGACTATGCTACTCCTTTTGGCCTTGCACCTACAGCACACAACTCCTCTCTCCTCTCCATCTTTAGCATTGCAATCCTTCACCCCCAGGCTTGGCACTGCTCATCACCAGGAATCTTCCCAAACTCCAGCTACTGTTACGAAGGAGTCTGTCCTTCTGAGCCCTAGTAAAATGATGTCTTGCAGGAGCTGCTTTCCAGGCCCCGAACTGTGTGGGCAGAGCTCAGCGAACTCCACCTCTTCATGGGGAGCACACTCTGCAGAGCTGGATGCTGGTTTACAGGCGAGGCGCTCCACATCAGGCACAACCTTATGGACACCAAGCTTAATAAATGAAGAGCAAGATCAAGACAATCATTCAAATGCTGTATTGGGTGGGACTGCCAGCTGAGATCATGTTGGATCCAGAAACAGGTTCATGGCCCAGCTAACAAAAGAAGTATGGGTTTGCTTGGAGTTAAAATCAGCTTGAATATCTGCCTACCACTCACTCAGTGGAATGTTTTTAGTGTTAGAAACCATCTTGAAGAGGGTGTGAATATTGTGCACCTTTGCATTTTGTGTAATAAAACAGTTCCTGGTCAGCTACCCTGTCAGTGAAGAATTATGCATCCACTGCTTTGCATGATTAATCAGATGTCAGGATGTGTGCGCTCTCCCAGCATATCATCCCATGGCAGGCAGCAGCACATTTACAAATGTAGAAAGAAAAAAAAAAAAAAGCAATAATAGGAAAAAGAATTATTTTTATGTGTACTTGTCTTAAGACATATTTTTCCATTCAGTAATTTGAAAAAAAATAACCATCTGGAAAAAATCATATTATGGACAAGGCGTGTCATGACATTTACAGCAAATATTTTTGCTGCTAGTATCAAAACCAGCTCTTTGCTCTATCAAGGCCTGAATATTCATACACACATAAATGTTCAGTAAATAAAAGGGCCTCTGCAGAAACTCACTGCTGGGCAATCCTGTGCTCTCAGCATTCACATTCTCATTTGTTTATACTTCTCCCCAAACCATATTTTTTGCATCTCAGATGTAAGTGCCTGTAGTTCCTTTCCCTTTGCCTTTTCAAGGCTCATGAAGAAGTCCTGGTGTAAGTAAAGGTATCAAGAGTTTATGAGTTTATCAGCACAAATGAGGCAAATTTTCCCAAAAAATCACCAAGATGATTTATAATCATGGGCAACCTTGTTCAGCCAGCAGGAGAAATGAAATGTGTGCCACGTGCACCAGGTTTTGAGGGGGAGAAGAGAAGGAAACCAAGTGACTAGAAGCTGGCTGGAGCCTCTTTGGCACTCCTCATACTGAGGAAGAAGAGGCTCAAGAGTCTCTGTGCTCCTTTTAAGTCTGGAGGCTAAGATATGGTTTACAGGAGGTGTAAGCCTTGCTCAATGTCTCTCCATGTAGGCAGGTTTTGTGCCCGGCGTCCACTCTGGGGGCTCTGCAGGCTGTACATCACACAGGCACCTTTCTCCTTGGGGCACCCAGAGCACATTCCTGGGGTGTTGCAGTCCGGTATACCTGCATCCACAGCCCTCTCCAAAACAGCAGCTCTGAGGCTACCATTTCAATAAGGAACGTGCCCTGAAAAGGTGAACGGGAGTGGGCTGTCAGCTCTGTCAGGGTGGCAGAAGGAAGGAGATGATGTCTTTGGCTTACAGAATAGGGACAGGGCAATGGTGACGCGGACAGCCAGGTGTTCCCAGGGTGTTTGGATGCACAGGTTTCCCTAAGGCTAACCTCCACCTGTCAAGAGGTTATGGACTGCAATGTCCACGACTACTTGTAATGTCCATTTAGTACAAGGACTTTAAATGCAGATACATCATAGGCTTTAAATATCCTTATAAAAGTGTAATCTAAAGTATTAAATAAAACTACAGAAACCATAGGATAGTATTTATGTATTTCTTTATTGTATGTATTATCATGCTTTTAAAATCTAAAACGTTCTAGAAATTGTTTTGCACAGATTTTGAACATAACCTACTATTTTAAACAATGTATATAGCAAATATTAAAGTTAATTTTAAATATATTGCTTTTTAAAATCTCCTGAGTACTGTCTCTTAAAGTGCCTTCAGAAAACATGGAGGCAGCAGACAAGCAGCTGTTTCGTTTAGTCCAGGCTCAGAAACCCCGGATATACCAAAATCTCCTTGAGATGGCAACGTGGTAATTCTGAATCGCAGCATGTTACTACTTTGACAGAAAGGAAGAGTGTTTCTTTCTCTGGGAGGAGGGTCACCTGAAATGAATCTCCTTAACAAAAATCAATACTCCAAAATTTGAAATCAGTTGATGCAACTATCTGCTGTTCAACTGGCTTATTAACAGACCCGGCCAATCAGCTCTGTGTGCTCCCTGTTGCCAAGTTGCCTCCATAAACAAATTGATTAATTGATTTTTTTTTTTTTTTTTCCCAAGGCCTTTTAGTGTATAAGCAGGTCAGGCAGCTATGATTTCATTTTGCTCATCTACTCAGCACTGGCTTTGTAAATCAGTTTGTAATCCCAGTTCTTCATCTCAGAGATCAGCAGTGTCATCTGCAAACTCAGGCGGAGAGGTGGCCCCAAAGATAAACTTCAGTTCCCTGGGAAGATGGGGGCTGGATTTCAGTGTGAGGCTGGAAACCCTCCACACCTTCCCTGAATTTGAAGCACTTGGGTCAGAACCCATCCTTACGGCTTCAGGTTTGGGTTGAAACTCAAAAATATTTTTATTATTTATTTTTAATTTGAATTTTTCTTCCAGCTGTTTCTGAGAGACCTTGACTGGAAATCTGTTTGAACAGGCTAATATTAACCTGTTTTTATAGTTTGAGGCCAAATTCGAGTGAGAACAACTCCTGAGATCTTAGAGATGTCACACACAGCCCTAGGCCTCAGTTTGCTTTTAAGTCTCATTTAATTTCACCTATATAGTAAGGCTGTCATTGCAGAGTTGTGGTGGCCTTATTGCTGGGCTTGCATAAAAGCTGGGTCTGTTTTGCTCAGTATGTGTCTGCCTGAGATCTCGCTGCTGTGTTTCTGAACCTGTGCTCACAGTGCCAGGCAGAAAGGCCACCAGTGTCAGCCTGTTGCAGTTTCAAAGTCAGAAAACAGGAATATTTCCCCAGTATCCAAACAAAGTTAGACAAACAAACCATGGGCAGAGATAGAAAGAGAGAAAATCTAGCACTTTCACTGGGTCAGCAATAAGAAAGAAGAAACGAAAGGCCAGGTCTGGAGTTAGCATAGCCAGACAAAAATGAAAAGCAACCCCCAGTACATTTATATCTCCTTAGAAGTGGGGAAGGAAACCTACTTTTAAATGGAAATGGAGATACAGGCTGGGCTGAATGACGCACAGCTGCCTTAAGTCAGTAATGATGCAAACTGCTTGCATGCAACCCTTTTTATAACTTCCTCAAACCCATTTTCTCTTCCTCTGATTCTACCCTACAAGATAGCCTATCTTGAGAGGTAAGAAAAGCACCTTGCTGAATGGCCTTGGAGGCTTGTTATCATTAGCAGAATGCTTAAATCCTTCAAACCAAAGGTTCTTTAGGCTGCTATTTATTTATTTACTTAATTAGTGCTAGTTGTATTGAATGAATCCCTCGTCTTAAAGCTGGAAGGAAAGCAGCTATGTTCAAGGACACAGCTACTGCAGGCCCAATGCAAATGGCAATCGTCCCTGTGGAAATCTGTGAAGTTACTGCTAGTGTGTGCCTTGACAGGTTGTTAATGGGGGAAAGCATTGACCCAAATAGATAGTATTTTAGGAGACTGGCGAGATGGGTTTGTGTCTACAGGATGTCCTAGTAAAGAGATCAAAGCCAAAATGTTTTACCCAAAGTTTAGAGTGCTTTTAATGGTAGAAATGTATATTTTCTGTATCTAGTAACACGATAAATTGGGTATCCACTGGATATTTGGGGTTAAAACAACAATTTGGCTATGTTATTAATTTGTACATTGACACTTCAGATATTTTTTTCTTTTCTTTCCCCCTGCACACTATGTAGAATAAGCAATCAGAAAATGCAGTTGTATCCGTATAGTTTAGGAATGGTTCCCTCTCTGCCTCAGTCTTTTTTAGTTTTCTTTAAAAATGAAAGCTTTTTTTTTTTTTAAAAAAAAAAAAAAACTCTTCAATTGTATCCAAACTGAAAAGCAACAAATAGAGAACTAGAAATAAATAAATAATAATAATAATAATAAACCAAACATGCAACAAACAAAATTGTGGAAGCATCAGTCATTTCATCACGTTTGTTGGTAAAACCTAGTGGAAAAAAGAAAAAAGCAAAAGTCTTAAAGAAAAAAAAAAGACCCCAAATATTTCAAAGTGAAAAGTTTTGGAAGAAAAACCATGAGATTTTTTATTTTTAAGTCTTTCTATTTTTTTAAAATCTGTTCTACTGCTATCAAGTTAGCTTAGAAACATGAGTGTTAGAGTCAAGAGGTTCAAAAATCAACCTTTTCAACAGAAAATTGAATTTCCAGAAGGATTTCATGGTTTCTGGTAGAGCAAGATTGATGCTCTTTGGGAGTTGAGGTTTGGACTAGATTGGGGGTTTTAAAGCTGAAAACTTGCACACTTTGTTTCTGTTGATTTTTGGCTCCACAGCAGCGAACATCTTGATCCATTATCTCAATTTGCAAAAACATCACAAAAATAGTTGCTTTAATGAACTGTTGGTCCTTTTCCCATTTTAAGTTAGATGCAAAACCAAAATACCAGTGGCTAATTCTGTTCTTGGGATTTCAGCCTGAATTTATCCCAACATTCAGAAGTGTTAATCTTCAAATATTTGGCTTTTACCTATCTTCAGTCAAAATATGTTTCACATGACTTCATCACTTAGCTAAGTAAATTGAAGGCAGTTAATTGTTTGTTTCTTTCTTTATTCTCAAAGTAATTAAAAGTTAATTCGCTCTGTAGCTGAAACAATACTATGAGGTGGAAAAAAAAAATAAGTTTTTTTTATTACTACCAAGGGTTTTGTTATTGATCCTAACAATACAATTATGCCTGTCTTCAAGGTGATTCAAGGTAATAATGCCCTTTCTCTGTGGATTTGAGGTCTCACCAAACATTAATTGAATACCTGACCTATGAAAAAAGATGGACTAAAATTTGTGCACTACAGTGTGTGTTAGTATTTCATCAGTTTTAAATCTAGACAAACTGGGAAGTAGTATTGCCAAAGGAGATCTATAAGCTTTGCTCTCTTGGCATCCTTACAGACAGCCAAAAGAAGTTGTGCAATAGCCCTAGGGCCAGTGCTGGTGCTGCCTTTTCCTTCAGCAAGACCACACTGGTGGTCTAAGGGCCAGTCTGGATCCCACCAGCTGGGACAGCTCTGGGCTGTGCGTTGTTTCACATAGCAGGCAAGACCCAGAGCAGAATGCAAAAGAAAGGTGACAGGCCTATGTATGTTCAGGAGAAGGGAAATGTCTTTCTGTTTCCCTCCATCCTTTCCCAGGTTGCCAGCAACAGCATCAGACCATCATCGGGACACGACATGGCTTACCCCTCCTACCGTATGACACAGCTCCAGCCTTCCCTGGTACTTGCTATGTTTTTCTTCCCTCCTGCCATTTTGACCCTCATATACATATTTTTACTGTGCTGGAAGTTTCTTTTATATAGCAAAGAAAGGAGCTTTGAAAGGTCCTTTCAAATGCCAGAACATCAGAAACAGTGGAGAAATGTAGCGTGACATTCAAGTTTAGGCATGTTTTTCCTTTGACTGCATTTTTCATCTCTAGAGGAAAGAGGGACCTTTCAATGTGGGTCTTGTTGGGTGTTCATTTTCTTTTCAAAGGTAGGGTACTAGCCCTGCCATCCCCAGCAGTCTACGACCTCTATCCCTCAAAAAATCAGACAGAAAAAACCACCCATCATCATTAATCTTAAACTTTATCTCTGATTATTGCGTCAACAAAACAACCTTTTCTTATACCACCCTTTGATATGCTGGACATATGTCAGAAAGACATGGGCCATCCATATCTTATCTTACATTAAGAAGAGTTATCCAGAAATGTACCTTCATTACTGCGACAGTCATGTCAAAAAGAATCGATTTATTGTCAACGCATCTAACCTAACAATGTTAATGGACTCTTCAGACATCTTCTCCTTCTCATTTGTTTCCTACATGCCTATCAAAGAGACAAAGCAAGATAGTTACCAAGCTCTGGGGAGTGGTGTGTGTATGTGCTAAGAGAGTCCATGACAGCTCCTTGGGCTGCCTTTAATGAAGTGAGATGGGGCTGGAGGAGGAGGAATCGGGGTGAGGTTTCTCCAGCGCTAGGACAGACCTAGAGTGCTTCTGCTGCTGCTATATTTTCCCAAACTTTAACAGTTCTTTTGGGGATTAGTTAACAATGAGGTTGGTTGCTCTGTTGGTTAGCAATATGTGGAAAGCATTTACCCGTGTTTCACCTCTACGTATCTATCTGTGGCTCTGATGCAGCCAGAGGCTTAGGCCAGTGGTGCTCAGTGCCGCTGTGAAGGATAGATGTCCTCTGGAACTGTCAGAAGGTGAATGTTTGATATTGGGCAGAAGTGTTTTCTACGTTGTGTCTTTGCCAAGTCAGTCACTGGGAAACCTATTCTGAGAAAGGCTCTGCATTCCTGTTATGAATGAACTCACTTTTTGCCAAAGTCTGACTGGCTGTCTGGTGCTAATCAGTGGTAACAGGATGACCTTTGCAAGTGAATAGAGCAAAAGGCAATTTGTCTTATAGAACTTGTACAACTGTTATGTTTAATGAAACAACATGATTATAATCTTCCCACAAAGGCACATAAACAATTAAAGTAAATCTCCCTCACATGTTGCTAGGTGTTTACATAACTCATCCTTCTCCCTTATCGAATGATGTGTACAATGCACTCCTGACTTGCAGAACTTGGATCGCATAACTTTAATCAAACCTGATAAACAAATGTGTTTCCTATAATGCTGGAACAGCATCAGCACAAGTCAGCACACATTTATTTATGCACCCAGATTCTGTTTTAAAAAAGGCTTCCAGTTGCCAACATGCAGTATTTAAACAACCGGGGGGAATGCAGAAACATATACTGGTTCTAAGAGTGTAGATACTGCTCACTCGGTGCCTGTTATAATATTCACTTTGTCCCAGCTGCCAGTTTGGGGCTTGAGTTTGTAATCTGAAAGATGATTGAGAGGGCCAGGTTGTTGGCACCTGTATTTTTTACTTCAAGTCAAATCTATCATGAACTTATTTGTTTACAAGCATTTAATAAACATGCACTGAAGGTGGAATGTGAAAATTTTTGCTGTCCACCTTGATGCTGTGCTGAGCTTGGTTCATTCAAATGTCATTTCACAGGGAGTGAACAGAATGACAAAAATGCTCATGGAACCTGAAGGTCTGAGCCTTGAAAGTTTTCTTTCTCTTTCTTTCTGTTTTTTTCCTTCTTGCTTTATGTGGGAAAACTACAGAACTTACTTTCAGCGGACAGGAAGAAGTGTGTTAATGTGCCAACATCAAGTGAATTCCTTGAGTCTTCTATTCATTAAACTCCCAGTTCCTCCACATATAATTTATGTTAGTTCAGTTATGCTCCTCCAGGGTATGCTACTAAGAGAAAAAAAGTAAGCGGTATTTAGCCAAAAAGAGGTGTTTTTGGCTCCAGAAATCAACTTACACCTACTGACAAAGGAAAAACAGACATGTTTTGCCAAAAAAAAAAAAAAAAAAAAAAAAAGCCCACAAATAGCCAGGCCTACTTTTTTAAAGCCTGCAGTTAGAAGGCATAACATTTACATTGTTCTTTAGAGATTCCCTTTTCCTAACATATGCAAAACAAAATATTTTTCTGCATGATCTGCCTTGTACATACATGATCCTGTTCATAACAACTAGTGGTGACTTCATGCTTGCAGAGGACTGCTCGGTGGCGAACCTGAACCAAAGCTGGGGCGCAAAATACAGCACGGCAGCTGGGAGCAATCAGCTCTGCCCCCAGAATTTGACTTGGGCTCGCTGATAGTGAAGCTGACTATTGGATACTGCAGGACAGAACGAGTCCAAAATTCCTAGCCAAGTAGAGTAATGTTAAAAGCAAAGGACTAAATTAATTCTGCTCATGGAAAGTACTTCCACTGCTAGTGAAACTTTGAGATTTCTGTTCCTCTCTCCCCTCACTCTGGCCCCCTCCCCAAAACCAGCTGGGTCCTCCTGGGTTCCCTTGAAGGCTGATCTGGGGGCTGGGGAGAGCGTGTGAGGCTGATTCGCTTGGAGGCATCAGGTTGCACAGTGCCCTGTGTGAGGCTCATTCTCTAAGTTAATTATGCTAATTGGAGCACTGAGATTCCTCAAACCTGCCATGTTCAATACGTCTGCTTCCTCTTTGGCACAGCCCAGACCCAGCACAGTACGAGACCCTCTACAGCCATATGGATGCAGGAGCAGATTTATGCTCGGAGAGAGGGACTGGCCGCTGGTCTGCCTTGTGATGGGGGGAGAAGGAGATGTGCTGCGAGAGTATCTGAACCTCATTTCTGAGGTTCTGCCTGGATTCGTGTCACTTCCTCCATAAATTCTGGCAAGCTCTAAAGCCTCCTCCATAAAAGAATGTGAGCTATGGAGAAACTCTGAAGACAGGTTCTGAGTGGGTGGGAGGCTTGATTAATTGCAATGTCTGACAAAAAGAGAAGGACGTATTTTAAAGTAACAACAAGGCCTTTCCACTGAAATAAAGTAATTCTTAAATCTTCTCCGTTACATGGGCATTAATCTCCAGTCCCTCCTAGAAAGCCAGTGGAGGTGATGAGGGCTGGTCAGAGGGAAGTGAGCCCAGGATCTGGCACGTAAGCTCAGAGAAGCAAGGTTAAGGAGAGGAACATTTTTTCTTTCTTCGAGGTATTTCATTGACAGGCAATGGGATAAACCCTTCCTATTGAAGCAACATGCCACGCTCCAGCCTCTACAGCCTCTTTTTTTTTTTTTGTCTTTTGTGCTTTCATCACATGCCACCAGTACAAGTAACACTTTCAAACTGAATTCATAAAGTCAAGTTACTCTTTCTGGTTTTAGTATGTGGAACAATCATGTTTAAAAACAAAAAAACAGGGAATGTAATTTTTTCAATATCAACTCCTCTATTAATTTATTTTAGGGGAACTCTGTTATGCAGCATGAAGGAAACTATATGATGAAGACTTTATCTCTTGAGGTTGGAGTCCCCCTCCTTTCCTACGTGTTCATTCAATAAGCAGCTACTGAAGGGGTGGGTGGGGGAGAACCTTTCTTACTTCTGTTAGTTGTGTCCACAAAAGTCCCATCTCTAATTTCTCATGGGAGGAACTAAGGAGTAGCTCTTTGTAATGTTTAGAGGTTTATAGAGCTGGAGACAGTGAAAGCATTTATTGTTAATGGGTAGCATCATTTGCAACAATTGTCTGTGCTTTGGGAAGTTACATGGGTAAATCTCACTGAACATCAAATCCCATTCCTGTGGAAACAGTGGTGTAGACTGCTGAAGCGAAAAATACGCTATGGGAGGAAAAATGTGTTTAATTTCAAGAAACTTTACCCAAACATGTACAGGTTAAGAGGTTAGAGTCCTCTACGGTTTAAATGCCATTTACCTTGCTAAGGTGCCCTGGTTTTGATTTAATTTTCTTTTAATGCTTTTAAGGTAAAGCTGGAGATAAAAGAGCATGGTTCGGAGATCATTGGTGTCAATGGGAATTGCTTAATTCACTTCAGTAGGCTTTGGTGTCAAACTTAAATGAAGACATCTCATGAATCGGGATGCAATCTACAGCCCACTGAGGCCAGTGGAAAGACACTAATTTTATCAAACTTTGAAGAGGACCCTGAACACCAGACCAAAACAGACTACTGGGGTGGGGGAAGTTAAATGCATTTGTGCAGTCTTGAGGAGCAAAGCTTAAAAGCATATTCAGAACAAAAACCTGTTTTTAATGAAAGTCCATCTGTCATCAGACAAAACCCCATAGATTTCAGTGGAACTAATCCCAAATTGATGGAGAGTCAATATAGCCAAATATCTGAACAGCACTTTCTCCTTCAGTAATTATTAATCAAAATATAGCCTCAGAACTGACTTTCCAGCTATTAAGATACAAGTTCAGGATGAGCTTCCCCTGTTCACGCTGATGATATGGTCTGTACTGAACATGCCAAAGGAGCTGTAGAAGAGTGCTATCCTTTAGCTGTTAATCAGCTTACCAGTTCTTGCACAGAAAATGCTGTATTCTGGACTATGATCCTGGCAAATAACCAAAGGGGAAGTGGATTTTCAAATGCTTATTTTATTAATCTTTAAATATCACCTCGCTAGGGCTCCAGGTGCTGAGTGGTTTATAATACTCTAAATTGTAATCATGGATAATTCTGAATCCTGTGCATACATTCCCTACTGTAACTGAATGGGGATCTCGGATACTGTAAAATGCAGAAGAGCTGCCTTCTACTGATCTGTTTCTACTCTCTGGCACAGCAGCACAAAGGACATTTTCTGCTAACCCATCAAGTCCTTGAATGATTGGTAAAATACTGTAAGAATCTGAGAGCATTTAAAAGGAGGAGAAAGATACAGAATCACACGTTCCTGCCCCCAGCACATCAGCCAAATGGGACCTAATCCAACCACCCCCTGTAGTTAAATGAAGAACTTGACTAATTTTTGGATCAAACCCAGGTAGTGCGCTGCCTCACATTAAGAGCAGTTCCACTTATCTTTGAGTTGTGTTTTCCTTACTTTGTTTCTGTACAGCTAGCTATTTGCTTGAGGGCTGGAGGATTCACAGAGCAACAATGTTTGAGTTTTTCACTGCTACTATCTTCAGTTTCAGGCACGTTTTTACAAGGAACTTGGGAGCTTTGCATTATGACATTAAGTTTATTAGGTTGGCACAAGAGATATTTACAGAGGACTTTGGCTCACCCTCTTTTCAACATTTATTAACTCAGGGGTACAAGGCACAGCCCTGGTTCACCCATTGACTGTGGCTTCCTTCCAGCAGAGGAAAGCGGGTGTAAGTGATGATTTTTAAATTGCGGAAAGCATTGGATATAGGTCTGTTTGATTGAGGAATAAGTGTTCGCGGTAAAGGAATGGGTCTGGCAGCTGGCAAGGTTTGGGGAGACGGGGGAGAATTTCACTGCAAATTAAATTATAAGAGGATCTATGTGATAAAAGGAAGCCTCCTAATGGAGGTTAGTGCTCATTCCCTGTGAAGAGCCATCAAGGTTTGGATGGCTGGCATTTCTAATTCTGTTAAGTGTCAAAATCAATGCTTGATGGGTCTGTGGGAGCCAGGCAGTGGGCACGCCTATGCTGAAATATCAATTTGGTACGAGAAAGGATTCAGGAAGGGACTTCCCAGAATAAGAGTGAGATGTGTCTTCAAATTTAATTTGCTTAATAAGGTTTTAAAAGCATTAAAAAAAATAAAAACTCTAAATAGCAAGGCCATTTCCACCCTCCTAAAATAAACCTCGAGCTTCGTTTGCAGTTTTCCACTTGTAAGCGACACATGTAAGCAGAGGGCCTGTTGTTGCAACCCTGGAATGCTCCCAAGCAAATGATGCTTCTTTATTGAAAGCAAATGAAGAAAAAAGAGAATCTGTCAAGGAGAGAGAACGGTTTAATTGGATTAAAACCTATGAGCATGTACAGTAGGGGAGGAGAGAGCTCCTCTATCCCTGATTCCTATGGAGAAGGCGAGGAGATTACTGGGGGGTGAAGCGGGAGCTACGCGGCACAGCACAAGCAGCCATCCAAAGCCTGGAGTTAGCCAGTGCAGGGGCCCCGGAGGAATTGCCAGCTTCTCTTCGGTGGCTGGGGAGTTCTCCCTGGAAAAGGGTGGCTGGCAGAGCTCATTAGAGGTAGCGCGGGTCTCCTCCGGCACTGAATGCAAATTACAGAGCAATGTTTGTGTTTGTGGTTCATTAGCAGTCAAGTGGTTTGTCCAAAATACATTTTGCTTTTTCTCTAAAGGGACAGCCTGTAGATTCAAGCCTGAGATGTCTTATGCATTTCAAATGACTTACTCCAGCCCTGGTCTTTCATCCCCACACTGTTATTTAAAAGAACCCTGAGTTTTGGATTCCTTTTCATCGGCTCTGGAGGAAGCAGAGACTTTGCAGGGGAAGGTACAGCCATGCTTTACAGTCAAGGTGGGAGGATGCAAAAAGTCACCTGGTGTCTTGCTCTTGGGTTAAAATTCGGACAAAGAGGATCTTCACAAATTCAAAATCTTATTGCAAAGCCACAGCTAATGACAGTCCAGAGTGAAATGACTTTGCCAAAATATTCCTGAGATCTTGGGCTGCTATCTCACTGTCAGACCCTGTAGATGCAGTTTCTGAAGGGCTCAGCATTTTGTACGCTTTGCTCAGCTGTGGGTCCAGAGCCTTGGAAATGTGGGTCCTGAGCCGTCTCTTGGATAATGCTTGGGGCACATAGAAGACCATGCCAAGGTTGCAATTCTGAAGTCTGGATGTTAACGTAAGCTGAAATTTTGAGGCTGGGGTGTTGAGTATGAAACACTTACCCCACACCCACCCCGTGCCAGCAGAAGGGACAGAAAGTAAAACTTGGCTGGGTGCTTGCCCAGGACACAGGGACAGGGAAGCAAGGAAATTCTGCAGGTCGGGTGGGGGGAAGGGACTTTGACTTGAATACGAAGAAGCATTTGGAGCCAAACCAGCAGCAGATTGTGGTACCTTCTTAATTCTGTGAGCCACACATGAATGACCTTTTTGTCTGCCTCCGCCTGCCTGCAGTGGGGGGTTCCCCCCCTGCCTTTCCCCACCACACACACTCATTGATAATATACATGTGCTAAATAGGATTAACTCTCCCTCATCTGCATGAGTTGTTCCTCTCCCTTGCACCACTCAACCCCCTCTCCCCTCCCGCACCCTTCAGCCCCCCAGCTCCTTCTGGAGCTCCATGTGGGCCTTGTGTGGAGTTTAGCTCCCTCATTGTAGGGCAGCTGGTAATGTGAGCGGGGCTGAAAAGCCGGCTGTCAGGCTCAGTGCTCAGGAAGAATAGGCGGACGTCTGCTCCGCAGCTTTCCCTTTGATAGACGAGGATAATCCCTGCTATGAGAAGACTGAGTCAAATGGAAAGGGAGAGCGAGTCCAGTGCCCTCCCACAGCCCCGAAGCAGCACAAATTGCAAATCCTGGGATTTGAGGGGGGGGGACAGCTCATCCCACTAAGCACCTTGTGATGGATCCATTTCTTCCCGGAGAGGGGAGGGAGGCAGCTAAGCCCTTTTTGCAGCCCAAGCAGGGAAAAGCTCTTTTCTGCCCAGGAGCTGTGGGCAGGGTGCAGGGGACAGGACCGTGCTCTCTCCCTTTGTGCTTTCATCAGACAACATTCGTGGCTGCCATGTGGAGGGCTGGGACACGGGGTGGTGGCCAGGACAGGAGTGAGTCTCAGGGGAGATGTGGTGGTGTTTGAGGGCCTCCTGGGTGGCCAGGTCACAAGGCCCTCCAGCCAGTTTGGGAACAGGACAAGGGGAAATACTGCTGCAGAGGTGGGAGCTGAGTTTTTGAATCTCAGTCCCATTTAGTGAGATGTGAGGAGTTAATGGTACCCTGCCTGTTAGGGACCGTCCCAAAGAGGCAGAACCTCTGTTCAGGGTCCCTTTCTAACCTGGACAGTCTGGCAGCTGGGTTTCTGTCCCTTGGGTGAGTGCCTCACCTCAGTCAGGTTGGGTATCTGTGACTAGATCTCACTTTCTACAAAACAGCTTTGAAAAGCCTTGATTGAGACATTCATCTGTCAAGAAATGGTGACTTAAAACAATCAGGAGGGGAGGGAGCCTTGTTCTTTTTTGCATGGAAGTCGTATGGGGCTGGCATTCCTTAGCGTGTACCCAGAGGTTTAGGACAATGTTGAGGCAGGATATTAAATAACTTTATTCACTAATATTTACAAAAATCTATGGTTTAGCACTTGGGACAAGTGTTACCATGTTGCTTGGTAACACCCCTGGCCCACTGAGAGAAGAAAATGAGGCAGAGCCAGAACAAGAAAGGATAAACCAGTGAGAGGCAACCAGGGCTGAACTATGAATTTCTTCTGCCTGTTGTTAAATCCGTTTGCCCACTCTGGGTGCATCCAGTCCTTAAGAGGTACAGAGTTGAGACCCAGGTTTAGGTCCAGGTTAAACAGCTTGTTCCCTCACCTTATCCAGTGCTGAATATTTACCTGTACTCAGAGAATCTTTTTGATGTTTATCAGCTTCTCGTTTCCACAAGGCAGGTTTCCTGCAAGGTTTGCTAAGCCCCTGCTTCCAGCCCGGGAGGGCACCGCAGAAAGATGCTCTCCCAGCGTTTTAGGGCCCATTCTGCCAGATGGAGTTTGAAAATGGAGAGGCAAATGGGTGGCACTGACTGAGCACTTGAGAACCTGGAAGGAACTTTTGTTTCCAGTTCAGCTTTCAAAAGAGGCGAAAGGCCAAAGGCTTTTGCATTATTTATTCCAACCCATTTTCCCATCCTTACTTGAGGCTCAAACAAAAGTGGCCCATGCCGAGTCTTGCAGATGGATTAGCAATCAAGCATACAGCTGCACATACCTGGCACTCAAGCACTCGTGCTAGCCAGCCTCGTAAGAGCCGATCTCATTTTTGCTTTTTGGGTGCGGGAATGTGGGAGTGGGTGGAAGAGCCAGGATGTGAGAAGCATCCACAGATGTTTTACGAGAAGGAAATGAATCTATAGTTTAGGCAATCTGATTTACTTGAATCTCCAGATTGTTTTCTTGGAGGGTTTGGATTTTATTTTTCTTAAGTTTCCCTGGAATTTCTGATGGAGGTTTGGGCTGTAGCTTATTTTATTAGAATTGATTTTCCCATATCACTTTATATAGCCTTTGTCTGTTCTTCTTGAGGCCATCTTGTTCATCTGGAATTGAGGCACTGACCTTTCTGTAGAAGCAATGAGAGATATGGCAGCTTGCCTCCAATATAAAAGTCTCGACTGCATGAACAGCTTCATCTTTATCAACATCAATATACCTTGGAAGAATTTCCTTAATTAATTTCAAAATGTTGAGCTTCCTTATGATTAAGGACCTACCAACTGAATACCAGCTGACTACAAGCAGCTCTGTCTATCACCTTGCTCTATTAATCTAAGGGAACAATCTGCTGGACAGCAATCTCCCCACCAGAGCAACGAAGAGCTTGAAATACTGTCAGCAATTCAGGTAAAATTTGTAGGCTTGCTACAACTGTGAGCTTAACGTTGTTGAAAGACTTGCATGTGAAACCTGGCTGACAGCAGGCTCAAAACCTCACGCTCCACATATGGTTCCACCTAGCGTGGACAATGAGCGCAGCAGTGGCTGCCAGGGTGGAGTGAGATTTCAGCTGAGATTTTGGCATTGTTCAAATCCAGACACTTCAAAATGCAAATTCAGGGAACGTGAAATAGAGTAAGTTGGAAACAAAAGGCAAGGGGCTGGATTTGCCCAAGGAATGTGATGTGGAGAAGTGCAATATGGCTTCATGGCAAGTGGTTTTCTGCTGGCTTTAAAATGCCCAATCCAACAGAAATGCTTTGCCACTGGTTGTACTGAGCGAAGACTGTCGTCCTCCGGGTTTGAAAGACAAACATTACAACAAGATGCATAAGGTGCTCTTTCTGCAGCCAAATCCCTGTCTTTCTCCAGGTGTTTTGAACTGAGGTCAACAAAATCTTTCAGGAAAGATGCTGCATGCCTGTACGCACACACCAAGTTGTAAAAATCTGTGAAACTTTCATGGAAAACTAATGGACAGGCCTCCCTGTAATGCAAAGCAGCCTGTGTTCTGTTTGCACTTGGAAAACTTGGAAATAAGAGTGAGGTCTGTGTTGGCACAGGGAAAATCTTGAATCCTCACAGCCAGCAGTGCTGGCAGCCGGAGATGATCATTGTCAATAATATGCAGGAAGATTGAGCTCCATTGTTGCGGTTCATTATTAAATTACATAATTTTCATTTTTTCCATCCTTAAGATTTACCACTTAAAATGGTTTGTCCTATGCAATCAAATGTGATCCTTGAGCCTCAGCTTAAAAAACCAATAACAATAAGCATTCTGTAGAATGGAAAAATGGAAAGAAAATACAGGGACTATATAGTAATTCAGTTAAACATGAGTAGAATCTAGCAAAGATTTAAAAACAAACAAACAACAAAAAACACCAAAAAAAAAAAAAAAAAAAAAAAAAAAAACCGAACTGCATCCAGATCACTGCTTTGGATGCACAGATATAACCTCTTGGTGTGAAGGTCAACCCAATCTCCTCACCCCAGGGAGAAATACCTCTGACATGGAGGTGGGTATTGGAAAGATAATTTTCTCAGGGTCCCTACTAGCTGTCTGATGAGAAATTTGGTTACAATTTAATCTCCCTATCACAGTGTTTTGCAATGGACTTTAAGTTTTGACTTGGTGGCTCCCTATGCCTCAGCTGGACAGAGGTAACTTTTAAATTTTAATTAGTACAAACAATTGTAATGATGTCTGTGAAAGCCGGGATGGGGATACTCGTGTTATTAGTTCAAAGCCCATAGAATTGCTTGATTAACATGGCTGCTTTTCACAACATAGGAAGCATCCGTGGGGGGACTAAGTTGAACACTAGTGGGGAAAGAATCTGAACTGCCGAGTTATAGCTTCAAGCAGCTAAGACCAGTTCTCCTGCTCCACCAAAAATTGAAGCTAATGGCTTCATGCATGTGTCCAGATGCATTTTTAAATGCCAGCAGCTCTCTGTTTTACAAACTTGTGTGTTGTGAAACATTACTGCAATTCATTCCCTGAGATTTCAGCTAACCAAGACTCTTGCTGTAGTTGATGCCTTTGGATGCTCTTCCTTCTGGATCCAGTTTGTGCTGGTTTTAATTTGGGAATTTAAATCCAACATCTCTGCTTTCTCCCACACTATTAATGAAAGGTCTTATGGTGGCTGAATTTGGATTTCCAACCTTGATCCATCTCTAATTGTGGAAAAATAATGTGATTGTGCGGATATTGGAAAGACAGGCTCTGAATACTTATCTTTAGCCCCTCAGTGGCCATGCTTGTTTGGCGTTTTCCTTATTTTGTCCAGCTGGAATGGAAGATGTGTAGATGAGTTGGTGGTGAAGGATTAAATTTATATTCCACAGACAATGTAGGGGGAGAGTAGAACAGATATACCACTGTGGCAGCAGGTAGAGATGGGAGGAAATGCGTGAGTTTTTCCAAAAGCTGTGGCAGGGATCGTATGTGATTGATTTATTTATTTCCCTGAATGGGGAGATTCTGACCCCGGAAACCCCAAATGAAGAAAGGAACGAGGAAGCGAGCCCATGTATTCTGCAAGGGGAAAGCAGGGGCAGGGTTTTGCCAAGGCAAGCAGCTTTGCAGCAAGGATCTAGATACAAACTAGTGGTTTACACAGGAAAAGTTATTCCACTTTTTCTATCTTTCTTCCACCTCCTGCCTCTTTGTTTAGTTTTGTTGCATTGCTCCTGGGATGTTCAGAGTGACAATAAGGCAATTGTTCCTTCATGAACAGGGCTCAATGAAACAGTGCAGAAAAAGTGACACAGCAAGAAAATATGACAAATATTCTTTACTTCTGTGCGGAATACTGCCATTTCCTCAGTATGTATTCCTGAGCAGAAAAATATCCATCAAGATATTGATTTTAAACAGGGTGTTACCAATTGTGTTTCTCCTTTCTGGAAGTATAAAGCTCAGATCTCTCCTGCCTGCCCTGTAAAGAGAAAATGCACCTAATATCAATTACATTTTTAATCTCTAAGACCTAGTCTGTGAATGTGTTTGTGTCTATGTATACACACAAACTGTTTTCCCTTTGTCTTCCTATCCAAAATGCAAAAGCATCTCAGATGTTGTGATTCCTCCAGGTTTTTCCCCCGTGGGAGGATGGAAACATGTAACATTATCTTCTAGCTGCCTCCTGCCTGTCTCTGAAATTAGCATTTCAGTGACTGAAAGGTAGTTAGTTTCCACACACACACAAAAAAAGAAAGAAATAGAGGGTTAGTACAAGGCTGACACTAATAGTAATAGGAGATGAGGGAGAGGGTACGGGACATGTTCGATTACTAAATGAAAACCGTGATTTTACCAGACGTGCGAACAGAACAATGAAAGGGGCTTTTACAGAATGAATTAACTCTTTGGGTTTCTGTAATTAGCTACCTCAGGAAGGAAAAGCCTCAAAGGGCACGTTAACCATTAACACAGAGTTAAAGGACGGCTCTTTTACCATCCTAAATCTTTTTTTTTTTTTTTTTTTTTTTTTTTAGTATTTTGTTTTTTATTTCTGGTATATTCTCTATATGAGCAAGGGCAGAGTATATATGTATATGCCCCTGGATGCCGAACTGAAGAACAACGCTGATGCTCTGATCCCACGTTAATTAATGGAGTCTGTTGTTTATGGCTGTCGTGCCAACAAATCACCCCTTGTGCAAAAATTAATCTCATCTCCTGTGTGGGGCTGTGGGGCTGGGTGGCTTGGCTTCCCCAACAAAGGCTGGAGCTGAAGCGCCCACCTCCTGAGAGGGAGCAAGGGCTGGAGCTGCGGGCTGGCAGCCGGCCTGGCTGGGCTCAGAGGGGCAGGAGGCGGAGGGCAACTGAGGACAGGAGGCTGCTGAAAATGTTTTGTCCTTCCTCCTTTCCTACAAGTCTCCATTTCTGTTTTTGATGGCTGAAGACGCTTCTGTTCCAAATCGGTAACAAAAGGCTTCCAGCCTTCTCCTTTTGCTGTTAGAAAGTTTGTTTCTCTTGCTACCGAGTAGCAGAGAGGGGAAAATGGTGGAAATCTTGGTCCTGGCTCTTTCTTCCCGGCTGAGTTCTGTTCAGAGCCTGTAGCCAGGGGGGAAGATTTGTTCTGTGCAGCTCTTCTGAGCAGAAACCCTCAGGGAGCTGCCGGCTGCCTATGGAGATCAGAGGGACATCCCCGGCGTGCGCCGGTGTCCTTCAAGAAGCTTCACAGACTGGCACTGCTGGTGGCCAGCGGTGTCATGTCAGGCACCGGGTAGTTACTGACAGTGAACATCCAAATAATGCATCAGGGTGGGCTTAAATAGCTGTTCCTGGAAGGGACTCGGTCACTGGGATAAGAGCAGGTGCAGAGGTGGGAAGTCCCTGAGATTTTTCTTGGATTTTTTTTTTTTCCAGTTTTAATTTTAAAAAGCCTGAAAAACTTCTGAAAAGATCCCAAGCCAAACACATAGGGGATAGAATTGAAAGGGGAGGGACCATATTTTTGAAATCCCACAAAAAATGTTGATGACGTTGAAGGAGGAAAAAAAAACACAACAAAACAAACTTCTTTTTCCCCGATGTGCTTATTAATTAGGCAGCTTTAAGATCGGTCCTTGCACAATCCACCCTGCTCCAGTAGATTTCAGACACTCCAAGAAATAAAATGTCACTGTAAGGATACACAAACATGGTAATGTTTCTACTCTTGGATGTTCCAGTTCCAGCCGGGTTGGTGTATGGGTAGAAATACTGTGAAAAGCTGGATCCTGCTGTGCTCTGTGGATGGCTGGTTCGCTCAGGCTGAGCTTGTTCTGCAGTATATGGTGTACGAAATTGAGTTTCTCTGTATTTTAGGAAATGAGTTAGAACAATAATAAATGGTTCTGAACTTTGAAATATTCAGAAGCTAGGTCTGTATGCAAGTTTCTTAGAATTACTGCTTTACTCCGTGAGCTCCTGCCCAGTAGAGCCTCAGCCTTGGGTTCTGGAGGTTCTCCAGCACTGTCTGTGATTCAGGAGGTGGGATGGGGGAGGAAAAGGCAGTGCAGTCAGTGTCCATAAAATAAATAAGTAAATAAATAAAATCTTTCTGCAAGGTGTGGAGAGGCATGGGATATTGCGGGGCGGGAGTGAATCACTTTGGTTTTGTGGGAATGTAATAGTTTCTGGCCTGCGGTGGAAAAACAATGAGTCTGGCTGTCCCCTTCTGGAGCAGAGCATTTTCCTTTTGGTTTTGCCACTGTATGATCGTGGCTTACCATGAAGCCTGAAATAGACCTCAGCCCCTTCTCTGGCATCTCGTATCAGGACTGGGTAACAGCCTGGCAGCAACTGGGTGAGACTGGCTAACGCAGCATGTGTTATCCCTGCTGGGATGGTGGCTTCCCAGCTGGCCAGCAGGGACAAGCCGGTACTGTCAGCTGTCTTAACCTGTTACAGGCACCCTCCACTGGCTGCGCTGCAAACGCTGCTGACGCAGGGGCTCTGCAGGCTGCGGGCACTCTGCATCCAGCAGCAGCCCAGGGCTGGAGCTCTCATGAGCTCATATCCCTCGTGGGGCAAATCTTGGCACCAGAGGTGAGAAAACCCAAGGGAGAGAAGGAGGGAAGAGCCCATGGGGGTGGTTAATGCTCTCTCCTGCAGACAGTGTCCCCTGCAGTGGGAAATGGGGCTGCTGGCCACCAAGCACAGGCAGATGTGCCCTCTGTGCTCAGCTCCTACAGCTGATGTAAAGAAAATCAGTGTTACCTGCCTCTAGCAACTCAGGAAGAACTTTGGGGGAAAAAGTAGCTTTTTAAAGACTTTATAATAGTACATCACTTTTCACCCAAAGGATTTAAAAATAAATGCCTGTTTAGTGCTTGAATCCAGTAGGTAAGCAATGGGTGGTGCGTTTATGTGTACTTCTGTTGGGGGTGGATGGCGCTGTTTGCTCTGCGTGGTGAGGAGCCAGGTTCAAAAGCCATGTGAGCATAGTGTGGGGCTCGAGTTCTGTTCACGGTAAATAAGCAGTCATCTGCTTACAGAGATTCCTTTATTTTAGCTGGACCAGGATTCAGATGCCTGATTTTTAGGCACCCATTTGGGAAGTGAGTGGGCTGGATGCAAGACTTGCAGCTTTCACCAGTATCCGAGACCCAACACAAAACCACAGCTCTGGAGGATGTTTTTTAGTTTTCCCTGCCACAGTTAAAAACGTTGCATTTAATATTGAACATACATTTATTTTAAATCCAGAAGCCTGTCTTTCTGCTCTCAAATAACCCATTCGTAACGGGTTCTTCATCCAAGCAGGGGAAAGAAATGCTTGGTCCTGAAAGCCAGCTCCGTAAAGAAACACAAAGAGCATCTTTCTGAATAGCACACGAGTGTGAAAGGAAACGTGCGTTTGCTGGAGAAATTGAATTATTTGTGCTCAGAGAAGGGAAGGAAAAAAAAAAGCTTTTCAAAAGAAGATCTGTGACTGAAGCTCTCCAGAACTGTTTAACCTGTTGGGGATATTTAGCAGATGAATTCTGACCCACGTTCTCCACTTTGCTGTACCCTGCGACAGAGCGACGCAGCATCTGCCGCTTGTGTTCCTCTCCAGACATGCTCACAATGCCGGAGGAAACGGGGGAGAAAATTATGCAAATTGCTCTGAGCAGATTACTTTGACCAGCTGCTCTTCTTCCTCCTCAATCAAAGGTCTGCCTGGGAAAGCCAATCTAGATTATATATGTCAGTCGCATACGCTGAGGCTGCTCCTCGGGCTCTCGCTTTCTTTCTCCCCAAACGGGGAGAAGTGAAACATGAAGCGCTGAGGCTATCAAATGCTCCAAAAGGGGCACAAGGGGATGGGAATTCCTTTTGCTTTTTTGCTTTTGCACTGTAGCACCTCGCCAGGCCACTTGCTGTTGTTTTTCAGGGCTATTCCCAAGGAAAGGGGTTCATCTCCATGCTAGCAATTATTGAATTTTATTATTAAGCATGATGAAATATAGCAGAGAAAAAAAACTGAGCAAAAAGGCTCCCTAGACAGTGTGTTCACAGCATGGCCTTAGGTGGTGTTATTAAGCACATGGGTTGAAAGCTGAGTAGATTTACCCTATGCAGCCAGGGGTGGTGTTGTGGCTTTTTTTTTTTTTTTGGTTGCTCTTGCAAAGTGAAATTTATTCATGAACACAAAGCGAAGGCCAACCTGCTCCTGCTGACGTGTGCCCAGCACACCCGCCAGATGTGGCCGTGACGTTGCTCCCACACAGACCCAGAGCCCCAGCCGTGGCAGGCTGCAGCTCCTCTCCCTCCCTGCCCCTCTCCTGCCACGCGCTGCATACCCTGCACCTTGAACAGTGTTTGCCATCCTGACGAGACTCCACAGCTTCATCAATGATTAATATGTTTTTCGTTTACAGATAAATAAATAAATAACATGTCACCACACCAGAGAGCACCTAACCCTGGCAGAAAAAAAAAAATACAGTCCTGTCACTGCCTTGTGGCGAGCCAGATTTCACTGCATTAAATCACCATTAAGGTTCTCTGTAAGTTTGATGGAAACTTCTTCTTTTTTTTTTTTTTTTTTTTTTTTTTTTTTTGAATCCCATATACAAATCAAAGAAAGTCCCATGTTAGCGTGTGATAAAACACACACGCATAAATATGTGAGCTGAACGATGCTGCAGATCTGTTGGGATGCATCCTCCAGAGGGTGCAGTTCCAGTAAGAGAGCCCTTACTGTGGTTTAGAGAGATTAATAATTCTGTTGCCCTGGTTTATTTTCTATCGGTCCCATCCCATAGATTTTTCCCAGCGGATGCTGGGGTTGCTGAAGATTTTAGCATTTCAATACCCATCCCCTCCCCTGAATTTCTAATCTGATTCAGCGAGGCGCTCGGCGGGCGCTGAGGAGCCTCCCCCAGCAGGAATACGCAGAGCCTGAGAGTAGCTTTGCTGCTGTGGGGTCTTGGAGTGCGAGGTTTGGCAGTCTGGCTCACTTTTTGCTCTTTTTACCTGTTCTGTGATCCCCCAGTTAGTACGGGAGTGGGTGTGATGAGTGTAAAGAGAAGTTAGTCAAGCAAGCAGCGTTTAGTGAGGGGGTTTCTGACCAAAGCTGCGTGTGCCAAGATGCTCAGGGCAGTCAGCACGCCAGGGCACACCTCTCTCTACTTTCCACCCACGCTTTCCAGTGGTGAAGATATTTTTTTTAATTTGAACAAATGGAAAATATTTTATTTTTTTGAATCATTTGATGCGAAAATATGCAAAATAAGTAAATATAATTGAATGCAAAATTCCTTTTCCTTCTCCCCATCTTAAGCTATGTTTTTAAGTGGTACTTAATGAACCCTAATATTTTTCAAGAGTTTAAAACAGCCAAGATTTGATTTTAGCCTAAGGAGTATCCTAGTCTCGTTTAGTGGGATTATCGGTTGTTATTTGTTTCTTCATACCATCCTCTTACCATTCTGTGCAGAAAATCTTTATAAAAAGGAGACAGTGACAAATAAAACCTGCTGTATGCTTGCCCTATTATTTCTGGATTGCCCGTAGCGCTTGCCTTGGCGGCACGCAGGATGCGCGCTGACAACAGAGCAGTCCGAGGGACCGGCTGCTCCGTCTAATTTCTGCTTGCTGCCGGATGAGTCTGAGCAGCCCGAGCTCAGGGAGAAGCTGCAATTATAGCTGTGATCTTGACACCAGAGTTCACCTGCTTTTCGGGAGAAGTTTGCGGAGGTTTAGAAGCTAATGAGCTGCAGCTAAAGCAGGGGGAGCTCTGCTGCTACTTCTTTCGGGGGGTTTAAGAGCTCCTCAGCACCTTGCGGTCTTCAGTTTTTCTGTCTTGCTCTAGGCCCGCAAAGTTCCCTTTCTCGCTTTATTTCACCTAGCATTGGCTCTATTCTGCTTTAGCATGACTGTGTTGTACAAAGAATTGCTGCAGTACATTGATGGAATGAAAGTTACTAGTTAAAAAAAAAAAAAAAAAAAGGGAAAAAGAAAAGAAACAACCCTTGAGATATGACGAATTAGCTGCAATTTCGGTGGTAAAAATGGTCTCTCGTAGCTGGCTATTAACTGCACTCTGGTGAATACATTTTCATGCAAGAGATGGTTTGCTATTTTAAAGGAGTCTCGCTGAGACTTGATCAAGTTATTTTCCAAAGTTTGAGGTATTATGAGAAGGTAAATCGTACTGCTCAGTTTTATAGACACGTATTTTTTATTTGCAGTTGCCTCTCTGTGTACACTCACTGAAGCTGTCTGGTGGGTACCGGAGGAAAAGTGAAGCTAACTTCCCTGTAGAAACTGGAAAAAATAGACATACTTTCCTGTTACACTAGTGTAGAGGAAGTATGACCTTGTATTTCATGGTGCTGTGGAGTAGGCTGGAAATCTCTCCCTTGCCAGCACGCTTGCATTTTTAAGCTGCAGCCAGGATTTTCCTTATCTTTTACGGTGCACAGTCACTGATGTGCCATTATGGGTCATTTGTCAAAAAACTCCGCTTGCTATTTTTGACACGCAGTCAAGAGTTTCTTTTTGCTGTTGTTTTATTTTGGTTTTAGGCTAACAATGAAGGGAGAAATCAAGCCAGCTTGGTAGCTCAAAGTTAAGCAAAGTGATTGCCTGTCACATCAACATCTCCAAAAGAGGAAGGATCAAAAGAGCAGGGATCAGCAGAGCCTGAGAGCCCATCAGTGGGCACGTGGGAAGGAATGACCGGTCCTGAGTGAGCATGGGAGATGGGCATTACTCAAAAGCCACCGATCAAAACCATTAGTAATTGGCAATTCAGCGGAGTGGCTAATGAGTTGTGTGTAAAGTAGCAACCCTCTCACCTGAAGAAAGAAGTTTCTTTCAGGATCTGTACTAAAGTAGCCCGGACTGTTCCTGCAGATGATACGAGGGCATCTCAGATGCACTAATGCCATCGGAAATTTGAAATCCGTAAGGTATTGGATCAGCCTGTATTTACTGTGTGTCTGCAGGGAACCTTAATTGCCAAGAGGAAATGACTTGCTGGCATTTGCGCTTGCCTGCGTTGATGTTGTTTCATCATGGGCAATGTTTTCCTTGTCTACTTCCAGTTTGTTTGGGCTGTGACATCAGTGGATCGCTTGCTCAATCCCAGTTAGCTCAGGCTGGTGCCTGGCTGGGAGACCTCCCAGGAAACTGAAATGTTGCTTTCATTTATGCCGAACCAAGGGGATTTGGGGGACACATTCTTATTGGGTTTGCTGCCTTTTGAATGATACGTGGTGAATTACTTGTTTGCATTCAGCTAGTAAATGTAGGGTAAGCTTCTGTACTCTACCTATATTCTAACTCCTGCCCTCCCTGAAACCTGTAATTTCAGGCAGATAAACTGTATTTCAGTGATCTATGGCTATTTTTTCCTGATGTCAATTCTTCTTTATCTTCCCTCCCAGAATTTACTGCATGTCACTATGGAATAGTCACTAAACAGATCCATAAAGTTATAGACAGCTGGATGATGCTATGAGCTTGTTTTTTTTGTTGCATACAAGCATTAAAAAGTTGTGTTTTTTTTTTTTTTTTTTTTTTTTTTTTTCATACATGGTCTTGGGGAAGGTGCTGACTCAATACAGAGCTGCCCAGTTGAAAAGCAGTCTCAGGCCTAGCTGTACTGCTGGATGGGAGCACGGGACATGCAGAAGGGCAGGAAATGGAAATGGAGGCTGGTCGTGTTGCAACAAGGATGACCTGGTGCCCCTTCTCCTTTCTTCTGTCCTCTGAGGTGTCCTTTGGATCTAAAAGCTAATTTATCACGGTGGCACATGGCTCTTGCTCTCAGGGTGCCTTGTGACTTGGACCCAAATAGGATGTGAGTTTTTTATTAATTCAGGAAGCTGTGTGTGGCACTGTTTTGCTCAGCCTATCACCCTGAAGTGCACCACAGTCTGCTTGCTGAGCTCCTCACTGCTTTACTCTAGTGCTGGAGGGCAACGTGGATTTTTCCCATCACATTTTCAGATGCACAAACCGAACTTAGTGCTGGAATCAGTGGATGCAGCTTTTCCTGGCCTGCAGAGTGAGCTGGTTTGATAGGAACATCAGCAAGAGAGAATAAACATAGGCAGCACATGATCACAGTCACTCGTAAAGCCCACTTTGTGATGCTTCTGAGCGGGATCTTGACAAAAGCAAGTAAGCAAGGTGTTGTCCCTCAATCTGGTCCCATAACCCCCTCCCTCTTGTTTCCCTGCCCCCTCCCCAAAATCCACAGGAAGGCAGTGAAACCTGATAGGCAGCGAAATCAAAGACCTGTCCTGTTACCAGGTTACCCACAGCTAAATCTATGAGGGACTTGGGGACATTGTGTGTGACTGAACAAGTGACTGTTCTGTCCTGGGGGTATAAATCTAATGTGAGCTTGTCAGCGTAAGCCTTATATATTTATGGGAAGCTTTCAGAGGAGCTGCATGGGATCAGAGTTTCTGTTCAGCTCTGAGACAGAGCTTCTCCTGGCGTGGCTGTGAGGGGAGAGGCATGTCCCAGAGCTGAGCCCTGAAGAGCAGCAGTGCATTTGTACTGATTTGTCGCTTCTGCAGCTAGCGTAAGGGACCTGGAGTGGGAGCATGAAGGATGGAAGGGACACCGGGGTAAGGGCAAGGAACATTCACACTATATTTAGGGCAGGAGCTGATAGTGGTAACAATTGCAAGGATCATATATAATGCAGTAAAACTGTCTACCTGAAATATAAACAAAAGCCCTTTCCTGAGGCGCTGAGGGGTGATCAGTCATGTTGACAGTCTCCTCAGCTAAGCAGCCAGGACATCTCATTCAGAAACACGGACAAAGTCTAGGACACGGCTTATTCCTTTAATAGCATGCTGGAAATGCTGTCTTTGCTCTGGTGCAGAGTAATGAGTCCTCTCTAGACATTTACGTGGGCTTCATGAGTGCGTGCCAGCACCTTCGGTGTTTGCTGCACCCTGGGCAGGATGAGGATTGTGCACGTGCTGGGATGCACCAGATGATGGGAGATGCTGACTTAGCGTATGCTCTCACTGAGTTGTCTGAGGACATATGTTGATCAGCTGTATGGGATCCCAGGTCAAAAGCTGTTAATGTAATTCCTAGATACATTCATTTTGCTTCTTGGGTATTTCCTTCACACCCAGCAGAACTTAGTCCTGCACAATTGTGCTTGAGACCTGAGGAATGGGCTCTGTTTTGATATGTCCCTTTCATGTATTTGATTTGACATATTCACATATGTCCCTTTCACATATTTCTTAATCCCACATGGAGCAAATGTACCGACAAACTGCATTTTTTACCCTTCCCAAGACATCTGGTTTTGGCTACTCTTGGTGAGAAGATGCTGGCTCAGACTCAGTTAGTACAGTTTTACCTATGCTGTGCTAAGAAGGAAAAGTGTCCCTGTTATTCAAGGAGTGGAAAGTACACAGCTGCTGCCCATTGCTTCACATGGTGATTCCCATATTCTGGAGAGCACCGTCTTTTCCAGGCACTGCCAACAACAGTGACAGAAAGCCCTCTGAGCTGCAGGCCGCTTGGTATGCTCCCTGTTTCATGCTAATTCTTCACTCGGTCTACTTCTAAAAGTCTCAGTAGAATGAAATTCCACTCTGAGATATCCAGATACGATTCAAGAACAAACCCTTCAAAGTCAGAGATGGAAGGTAAGAGATACAGGGGGAACCTGATCCCAAGCCTCGGCACACAGGAGGAAGGCATTTGATTGCAGCTGTATTGTTCTGAATGTCAAAACTGATGGATTGTTAGGAAGAAGGAGCTGTCTCCAGGGAAAAGCAGCCCGTGGCCAGGCTACCAGTGGCTGCTCCGGGTCCAAGAGAGGCAGCAGTGGGGCTGGAGGTGGCAGCGCCTTCCTGCAGCTCCGACGAGCAAAGCTCCCTACTTCCAACCTGCTCCCAGCGTTGGCTCCCAGCCCATAGTTTGCTCCAATAATAAATTCCCTCATTAATTGGAAGAAGTAACTCTGATGAGCTTTTGATAGAGTTCAAAGGAGCAGCAGCCAGTTTCTTGATTCCCAGGTTGGCAACTGTCCTTCCTGGGTGCCCTAAAATCAAAGCACAGCACTTGCTCCGGCAACTGCAGTTCTCTGACTTCTTTTGATCTGGATGCAGAAAGGTAAAAAAAAAAAAAAAAAAAAAAAAATTACAGCCAAAAAACCTGTTTGGATCTTTTCCCCCTATTATCACATCCATTACTCAGCAGAAGCCTTGAATGCCCTTTCATTCTTACACAAATACTTCCTTTTGGGATTCATTTGAAGTTTCCCTGTGCGAGCAGTGGTCACTTGTCAGCTCTCCACCTGAAGGGGTGAGGCAGAGAAAGCCCAGTCAGCGAAAAAGGAACTCTGACTTCAAGCATTTAAAATGAATATTGACAAAAAGAGGGGGCGGGGAAGAGTGGAATCAAAAGCCTGAAAATTGCTGACTAGGCCAAAGCTGGCTGCCTTCTGCCTAGGGTAGGAAATGGCATCATTAGGAGGGACACAGCTCCTGGTCGGCAGCAGCGAGAGCACAGCAGTAACTTCCATGGTGGGCACAGGGACCAGAAAAATAGAGGGTTGTCCTTTGGTCTGGCTTACAAAATTTTAGCCCAATTTTTTTCCAAAGCCACCGGCTATGGCAGATCCCATGCTGGCTGACAGATATGGTCCGTGCAGTGCAGGCTCTCGTGCTCAGTACCGGGGGGCAGTAGGCACACTGGGGGTTTTTCATCTCCCTGTTGCAGGTTACCTCTAGCCCTGTGTTAGTTCAGCCACAAAGCCCAGTGTTTCTCATATTTTACTTCTAATCTAAGGGTGCCATCACCAACAGACCAGGTGACTCCAGCTCTGCTGGCATGGACCAGAATGGAGCAACACTTGTGCTGCTGGAGATGGGGGCTGAGGATGTGGAGAGCTGAGCATCCTCCAAGAGCTTTCTGCACCCACGCAGTGGTATGTAGGGCTGGGGTGCCAGTGATGATCAGTTGGTATGTGTTATTAGGTGCCTCACTGCTAATGAACGGTGCTCTCAGGCTGGCTGCATCCAAAAAAATGTAGAGGAAAAGCACCAGGACTGGCATCTTCTGGCTTCGCAGTGCCAAGAGAGAAGAAAGACAGAGTTAACCATTTTTTTTTAAAGCTCCAAGCATTTACTGCAAGTCAGGGCTGAGACACTGGGGGGAAAGAAGCAGCATTGCTTCCCGTGTTCTCTCTGCTGTGCTGAGCAGACCCGGGCCCCTGGGATATGGATTTCAAGAGCAATAAATTCATTCTAAAAATTTAAAGAGGATGATGCAGAAAACTTTAAACAAATAAACCAAGCAGCTCCACACAATAAAAGCCCCTTCTCTCCTGATGCCTCTCTCTAGTGACAGCGTGACACATCAAGGTTGGATACCCTGTCCCACAGGAGCACGGTTTCGTATGGGGTGAAAATTGTCCCCCGATGGGGTGTGATGTCTGCTGTTTCGTAACGATAAACCACTTACACAAAACCCAAGGTACTCATAGAGGAACCTCATTTATAGCAAGCATTCCCTCTCACAGGGCAAGGAAGCGCTGAGCTGAAATGCCTTCAGGAGGTAGGAAGTGTCAAAGAGATATTTAACCTGAAACTGCTGGCTCCTGTTGTCTAACTCCTATATCACACTGCCTTCCTCGTGCAGGGGAGGGCTCACATCTGCAGCTCAATAAATTAGCCATTCATACCAGGAGGTTTCTTTCTGGCAGAAGCTGAACTCAACAGCAAGAATAATAATCCATATGTTTGTTATTGTGATCAGCTCCTCTGGAAGATAAAATTTAGAAAGCTCTGCTGGAGCATCGTGAGTGCCGCAGTGCTGAAGGCCTCCGATGCTTTGCGTCAGGAGGGGGGAGAGGAACAAGCAGCCCCTCCCTGCCTGGAGCTCTTCCACCCCACCAGCCACTTCCATGGCTTGTTCAGCTACCCTCCCGTACGGATTTTCAGAAAAATCTCATTTTTTTTTGCTTTTAATGCAATGGCTTTGCTCGTGCATAGTCTCCTAAATGAATGCACAGGCTGTTTCTGGCGTGCTTTAAACCTTCATGCATTTTTAATGATTTACAAGGAAAAGAGTTTTTCCTCTCTCTCTCCCTTTTCTCTACTCCCTCCCCCCTCCCCCCCCCCCTTTCCTCCTTCTTGATTCCCTTTTTCTTTACTTAAAAAAAAAAAAAGGAAAAAAAAAAAAAAAAGGAAAGAAAAAGGAATGACTTAATACATATCAAGTGGAATTGTTGGTTTGTGGTGACTGCTTCATAATTCCAGGTTCAAGTTTTTCTATTTAATTATGCACAATAATTCTCAGGAACTATAATGCAATAACAAAAGCATGCACCAGAGTTGGCATAAGTCTGTTCTTTATTAGCATGGGTACGGGTACTGTGCTTTATGTGTGAAATAAAATATTTGGAGCTAATGCTGAGTCTGTTTCTTTAGAATTACACAGAACACTTCTTCCTTTAAAACACTGAAACTGGGGCTTTCTGTTCCCTGCTTGGCTGGCTTCTCACCTGATAAATTCAATTTTACTTGCTTTCATGATGCCTTACTTGTTTGTAACTGCCTTTGTAATACCTTAATTGAATAGAGGGTTCCTACATTAACCCGAAGTCCTCTATAGTATCTTAATTTATGAAGGTTAAAAGTGATTAACTGATGAAAGGCTGCTTGCTGTAAATATTGACATTCCTGCAACCTGCCAGGGTTTTGATTAGCTCCTGAAGTTGCCTTAACATTTTTGTTTATCGGGTTATCAGCGGTTCCAAAAGCTTATGAGCATCAGGACTTTCCCCATGCCAATTACCACTCATGTTTCAAACACTGCAGGCAAACGCATAACAATGTATGGTTGAGTACATTCATCAGTTTTGAGTGGGAATATGTGTGTAATATTAAGCTTCAGTGTAAATATTTGCACAAATGGGACTAATTTTGCAAAAATTAATTTCTCTTTCTTGCAGGCACTTTATTTCCTTTCCATTCAGTTTTGATGATAGTGTTTGTAAGTCATTCTGGGTTTTTGGAAAGAAGTGTAGTTTCTGAAGCAAGCAAGATTGCTTTTTACAGCTGCAAATGGTTTATGTGCAAAATTCTGCCTTGCCCAAAAGCAGCCTGGATTTGACAGCAAGTGCTGGTGAACTTTGCAATGGTTGTAGCCAAAGTATTAGAGAACTTCTCTGAAATCTGCCTTGGTCCTGGCTCTGACCTCCTCAGCGTTTCCAAAAGCATTCCTGGCAATGAATATTTAACTCTTCTGTTGACCAACATGCTCATAGAGATTAAAATCTTCTGAACCTGTAAAAAGTCAGATTTTTTGAGACAGTTGCCTTTGAAATGCCTTGTAGGTAGCAGAGCAATACCAGGTGACTTTCCCTCTCTTGCAGCCTGTAAAGCAGGGGTACTAAAGAGGCATACTTTCAATTCTCTGCACTACAAACTGCTCACAGGTGACTCAGGGGCTCTGAAACCTTCCCACCATCAGCACTGGTGCCAGGGCACATCCAAGTGGGGCAGTGCCTCTGAGTGACCCCTAAAATGGGGCCATGGAGTTGTCAGCACCTATGCTGGGACCCTGCCCTTCTTTGGCCTCCAGTGAAAACCCTCCCTACCCTTTGCCAAGTAATTCCCCTCAGCTATCAGCTTCCTTATTTATAATTTTATTCACCGATTGCTGGTTAAGCATCCACCCTTTGCACACCTGTTCCTCCCATATGTTGTGGGGAGGAGGCTGCCTTGCTTTTCTTCTACCTTGGGAACACCAGGGTGTGCTGAGGTTGAAAATCTTGTGATCACTGGGATGTGCTGATGGTTTTAACCATCTCTAGTCTTCTTGCATGGCTTCTGTCCTTGTAAAGTATGCCAGGCTGTTTCTCGCCAAGCAGCAGCCTTAAAGCAGGTGATGAGGATTGTTAGCTGCCTCTTATTTTTATTTTCTTTTCACACGGAAGTGATATTTCTTAGCTATAAGAGGTAAGATGCTCTTAACCATGAAAATGGGTATTTAATGTTATTATGTTTTACTTTACAAACTGCGACTTGGGTTGTGATGTGGCCAGCCTGAAGGTGTTTTCCTTCACATTTAAGAATTCTGAAAAATCTTTTTACTGTACTTGTGGTTTTACCTCCAGCCATGGCAAAGGCAGGTGTACACAAGCAATATTTCTAAAACTTTGTACAAGCAAAGCAATTTGGAGTAAAAAAAAAAAAAGATTTAAGACAATCTTCACTTTCTGGGCTAGGAAGTCCCTTTTTTTTTTTTTTTTTGAGGGGGATTTTATTTTTTATTTTTTTCCTCAAGTTACTATGCATGTGTTTGCTTCTCTGATCCTGGTCTGAACTTCTCAAGGGCTTACGTTGCACTAGAGGAATGAACGCTGAAAATATTAGTTATGGCATTCATAAACTTCACTCTTAAAAGCTGTGAAACGTTGCAGACCCATCTGTGAGTGAACAGAGAATTTCCCAGTGAGTCCCAGACCTGTGGCACCCTTAAAGAGCGGTTGCAAGCAGAGCTGTGTGTTGCAGCTTACAATGAAGCATAAAATCCTTTGCTTTTTTTAAGGAATGCAACAATAGTTTGGGTTCCTGATATTTCACTGATTCAGTGCTGAGAACACAGGACAACGCTCAGCTGATAGCAAGATGTGACAGTTTTGGCTGAATTCTGCTCCATCCTTGAGGGGTTTTACTTTCCCACAGCTCCTTAACTTAACTAAGCCTTCTTTGTCCCCTGCATGTCACCTCCATTCAGGCAAAGGGCATAAACAGCTGGACAAGATACACTTCAGCTTCATCAGCCAGAAGCGTAGGCAAGCAGCAGGCAAAATTCTCCAGCCCACGCATTGTCCTGTGGCCCTGGGGAAAGGGAGGATAAATAAATCACCTTCTTTTTATGTATAAATGCCATTCACACTGAAACAGCACTGCATTTTAACAAACACGCTATATGGAGTGCCACTTTAATCCTAAGAGGAAAGCAATTTTTTTTTTTTTTCTTTTTGAACATACTGCATGTTCAGCTGCTGTTTTATTTTTGATGGGGACCATTTTGAGAAGAGCTGAGCTCTCCTCAGCTTTGATGCCCTTGTTGGTGTTTGTGCTGAGGCTTTAAGGGAAGCCTGTGGGTGAGTGCAGGAAAGGTGCAATGACTTCCAAAATGCCAGCTTTACATACATGGTGCAGTCATGCCACTGGTTGCTCTGTGGGGTGGGTAACCTGATGTCTTTGCCAGAATCTTCCTGGTGTTAATCTCAAGCATTTAGGCAGAGGGTTTCAAAGGCATCAAAACCAAGTTCATCTGACAGCAAATTGGTGTGTGCCATTTCCTTGAAAAACCTAGGCCCTGTTTGTTGGGGAAAGGAAAGACACTGCTTTGCATCAGCACCATCTCCTTCACCTCTCCATGATGCACTGAGCAATAACCCTGTGCCCCCTGCAAGAACAGATCTCCCTGAATCTTGCAAAGGAGAACATCCCAGTTCATCCTGCAAGGGGGAACCACTCACATGATGATTGCTTACAAGAGTAACGATTGCAGAGTCATCTTGTCCCTTTGACTGAAAGGTGTTTAATGAATATCCTCTTACATATATCTTGAATGAGTAACAGCTGGGCAGATGAATCCACACTGCTGCTGGGTCTTGCAGGGGAGCACTTTATGCATCTGAGCCTCTAGAAGGATGAAGCCAGGATGCTTCCCTTGGAGCAGAACTTGTGCTCTGCCACGCCGGATGGCACTGCAGCTGCAGCAGCCCCATCTCATCCTGCTATCTCACCTGGCTGGCAGCAGTGTGACACCCCACGGCTTGGTTTGCTGCGGCATGGCACAGCCTAGCCCGGCAGGATGCATTATTGATGTTGAGGAAATGCAATAGCTACAAGGGCTTTGTTCAGAGATGCTGAGCCAACTAACAGTACAGAAGTAGCTAAAAGCAGGGAGCACCCATAAATTCACAAATGCTCTCATTTAGCCATTGGTTTAGATGCCTGGACCTTTGCTCCTGTTGCCCAAACCTCCAGTTGTGTTTTTCTTCTCTCTGAGATGAGGACTGAAAGTGTTACAGGGAATCTTGTGAGGAAAGCAAGACCTCAAAGGCAGCTGCAGAGAACTGGCTGCAATGCCAGCCTTGGAGACTAAATAGGAGTGAGGAAAGAGGAATGTGTGTGTGCCCATGAATGTGTTTCTAGCCACCAGGGAGGAAAAGGATCAAAATCTACAGCTAAATAAATCTGTAGGATTTCCAAGTATATTTTAAGTTGGTGAGGGCATCAAAGCCCAGAGAGCATCCCCGAAGAACTGGCAGAAGTGCCCAGGTGTGCCAGCAGGTTCCCAGGACGCGTCCCCATCTCTCCACGTACCTGTTGGTGCGTGGTGCTGGGGAGCTGCTGCCTGCTGCAGGGCACATGCTGCTTGCTGCCGAGATTATGAAAGTCATAAAAACGTCAGCTTCTGTATTTCAGTTCTGTAAACTACCCGTGCACAATGCTCTCATCTGATCCTTTACAACCAGTGAGGGTTGCCTCTGGCTTTTGGCTTGAATAACGATGAGGACATCTCCCACCTGCCTGGCAGGTCTCACCCGGAGGGGACAGGGAGGCGCCGGTGCTTTGCTCCTAAACACGAAGGTGTGGTCCCTGCACTGCTGCCACCATGTGTAGCTGTGTGTGACGGGGAGCACCGAGCCTATCAACCCCTTAAGTGCATGCTTATGTTAAAAGTCATTCTGTGTTTAGGAAAAAAACAAAAACAGAAGGGATTGAAGTTTAGACAGATGCTTGTTGGCTTCCTGGGCTGGACATAGCTGTCGTGTGGGTCGTGAGTATGCTGCTGCTCTGCCTTTCATGCATATCTGCATCAAATAGGTTTGGCAGCAAACCACACTCCCTTGATCCCCCAAAGCACTGGTAAAGGGGAGTTGAAGAAGTCAGGAGCATGCACAACTGCTGCACAGGAGATCAGGTCTTTGGAGCCTGATTCGGGTTTAGACTCTCCTCATGAGCCTCTCCATAGATTTCAGGGCTTTGCATTGGTCCCCTATCTGCGATTAAAACTTTTTTTTTAATGGAATTTGGCATGAAAACCAGGTGTGAGTGTAATGTTCCTGGCATGCAGCCAGTACAGCCCCTGTTCTCCAAAGGTTGGTGGCCTTGGGTTTTGCGTTACTTTGCCTATTGTTAGAGCAGCGTCCTTCTGTTACGGACAGTTTTTGCTATTTGCAGAAGTAACTGGCTTTGCTGCACACATGGAAGTTTTAATAATTATTCCCAAGCAGCTCTGAGAGTTTTTTAACATGGAAACAAGTTCTACATTACTCGTTAAATTGGTCAAATTTCAATAAAGTCAGGAAAACATCTTGAAAACAGCATGAATATAATTTACAAAGAAAACAATCCAAGCGTTACTGCCAAAGAGTTTTCCAACAGGAAGGAAGAAAGAATTTCTCTTTCCCCCCACATAGAATGACTGTACTGTACATTAAATTAGTGGTTTTTGGAGTGAAGGAAACCACCACAGGACCCACAATGTGAATAAGAGCGAAGCTGGTACCCGACGTGAAGATAGGTCTTGCTTCTTTGTTATCTCCCAGGCAGGTTGTACGAATCCTGGCTGCCAATATTCATGTTCCTGTAAGTAGCTCTGCTGAGCCTCTTTATCCTAGATGAGCTCTTGCTTGCTGTGTTTTTAAATCTAGCAGTAAAACTCCACGCAGGGGCTGAAGCTTGGCAGAGGGGGTCTGGGTTGTCAGCAAACATGGAAGTGATGAGATGACCTCTTTCCCCTAATACAATGCTTTCCTCGGAAGTGAGGAAAGGACTTTGTACATGTCTGACACTTCTCTGTACACTGCTGTCCATCTGACTGTGGTGTGGTAAATGGGGATATCACATCCCACAACCCAGCAGCTCTGCAGCCCACAGCCAAACCAGTAGCTGGGGTTACCCAGCAGGCAGACGGACTTTGGTTCAGCGCAGAGGTCTGCCCACAGTCAACCCCCAAGGGCACGGTCTCCTGCTTGGCGATCACAATAAAATGCTTGTCCCAGAGGAAGAGAATGGGACCCAAGACTGAACTTAAGGATAGGCTGGAGGAATTTGTTGATTCAGAGCCTGCATGAGCCAAGTACAAAGCTATGGGCTGGTCTGCCCACTGCAAACCAATTGGGGTTCCTCAGGACCAGCACCATGCAGCGAGGCTGTGCCTGAACCACTCAACAGTAGCCTTGGTTAAAGGGTTTCATTGCAGATGAAAAACTTGCTGGTTTTCCTACTCAGAGTTCCTAGTAAAAAGATGGGGAGCGTAGCAGACCATTGACGGCAAATCTCATGCATATTTCTTAATGAAGTAGATTTCAATGTGTACAGAGGCAATGCTATTCGCATGTACATGCCCGTATGAAGGAATTGGCTGGTAGACTTTGACTGGAGACATTATTGTTATAAATGCTTGTACTATCAACTCCACTACCTGAAAGGGAAACATAAAGCAGACCCAAGCTTCCCTGATGATAGAGCTGGATGTAAAACTACAGCCATGTCTGGTGACCACATTTTGCAATTTTGAGATTTTTCTGCGCTGACATGAAGAGAAATCTTTCCAAGTTGTTTGCAATATAAAACTCAGACCTCAAGATCAGGGTCTGGACTGACTGCATGTTCTCCCCTGAAGTTTGACCAGAGTCACATCCTGAACTTCAGTATCTTTTCTGTTTCTTTTCTGTTGTAACCTCAGGCAAAATCAAGATAATTTTTGCAAAGCATTTTAGCTTTGGGAACAGAACTTTTTTTTTTTTTTTTTTTTTTTTTTTTTTTTTTTTTCCTAAAGCCACAAATTATAAAAACAAAACAACAACAACAAAAACCACCCATGCTTTCAGTAGAAACAGCTCCAGCCCATTTTCTGTGTCAGTTTGTATATAATCTTCCCCTGGGGTTCCTTTGCAACTGATATGAATGCAGAGGGTGTGGGGGAGATCCGCTGCTCAGAGCCCACAAACACATTTCTGGAAGTGCTGCGTTTTGAGATGAGGCTGCTGCATTGCTTAGTTTGACGCTTTCAGAAATTTTGTGAGGTTTAATTAACTAAAGCACTTTATCATCATTAGAGAAATGGAGTCCTAAGAGGTTATTGGTAGATTTTTTTTTTTTAAGGGCCACATCTGTATAGGAAAAATTAAAATCTCAAGCTATGTTTCTTGCCAATAACATTGGAGGGAGAAACATGGAAAGGGCACAGATACTAATTAAATTATTGTGCTTTTTTTTTTTTTTTTTTTTTTTTTTCATTCACTGTTAGTTTAACAGCTGTGCTTCATCTCTGAGGCATATTTGTCTTTATCTTTGGCCACTTTGTCAGAGTTGGCAGAAGGAATCTTAGGTGGGGTTGTTCTCTGAGCAAATTAAACAATGACCAAAACTTTGCTCATTTATTCCATCATTATTTCAGATTTCCATGCCTTCATTTTGACTTAGCAATATAGAGGCAGTATGTCTCTGCTGTCAATACGGAGCAAGGGGTGGGGACAACTCAAGGGCGGTAGGTCCTGCGAGGGTCTGCATTTTTCATGAGAGTATTCAGAAGGGACTGCTCCATGCACCGCACCACCCACCTATGCACAAAGATAAAATAGTGTTTTTACAGCATTTAAGTGCACAGCAAGTGCCCAGGTCTGTAGCTTGTGCTCAGGCAGAGTAATGTCTCGGTGAGTTGGATTTTATCTGAGATAAGTAACTACTAGGAGTAGTAAGTACTATTTAATGTGAATACAGGCTATTTGAGATCCATAGTTTCAGTATTTTCTTTTTCTTAATTTTAGTGCCAAATGGCCATCAGAGGATTTAATTTGTCAATAGGCTGCATGAATGCCCAGGCCACCTCCATCTGCTGCTGTGACAGAACACAATTAACAGGAAAATCCCAGGTACTTGCCTTCACTAATTTTTCAAATCTCTTTCTGGCTAGTTTGGAAAATTTGCATAAGAAATCTAACTTTGAACCTCGGGCTTATGTTCAGGCTTTATCTTTCGGTTGTGTTGGTTGCAGTGGAGGATGCAGGCGAGTGGGTAGAGCAG
This sequence comes from Aythya ferina, assembly GCF_964211825.1. Classification (NCBI taxonomy): domain Eukaryota; kingdom Metazoa; phylum Chordata; class Aves; order Anseriformes; family Anatidae; genus Aythya; species Aythya ferina. Next base: position 8,191,168 of record NC_140312.1, read on the forward strand.
AGCAAGAGAAAGCACAGAAATGTCACAAGATGAATCTGAGCAGAATTCAAGGAAGCAAAATGGTCAGATAGCGGGAACGGTGGGAGGAGAGAAGGGAGTGAGGGCTGGAGCATGGAAACCTGGATGCTTTGTGTCTGTTGGGCACAAAGTCACAAGTCTGTTGTATGCTGGGGACCTTGTGGTGATGGCATGGCTGCTTATTGCTGTGGATGACAGATTTCAGGGATGTCCCATGAAGACTTTTCCATCTGACATTCAACTGAGCAGAAAAGAGAGCCAGGTTTGTGTTGTCTAAATAGAAGCAGGTCCGTGAGCCCTGGTGTTAGCAGGCCTGTGTGTGCTGGGTCAGGTTTGGATGAAGTGTGTGCTCTGCACTCGCAGCATTGGTTTGTGGCTGCTGAGGTCTTGGGCTGAGCTTGATCACAGGGTGACAGCTGCAGCCTGGGTTTCCCTTCCTTTCCCTTTCCTTTGCAGAAACTTCAAAAATAAATAAGCATAACCTCCTGGAACAGACAGATGAAACCACCCGCAAACAGCTCCAATTTTATTTTTTTATTTTTTAACACTGAAATCTGAAAACATCTCTGGGTGTGCTAGGCAAGGTTTTCTGGGCTTAATGATCCTGATAGTTATGTTGGGGTGTATGGATGGAGACATCCTAGGAGGCTGGGGCAGCACACACTCTGATGCAGTCTTTCTCCAGCTGAACTTGATGTAAATCTGCAGGTAGCAGGAGCCATCCCACTCGGCTGCTGACAAGCACCTCCCTGGGAGCTATTTCCAGCTGAACTCCCAGAGCTGCAGGTTGGCGCATCCGTGAGGATGGCAACTGGTCTGGTGGCATGAGACATGCCCATCTCCCACTGAAAATACAGCCAGTGGCTTCACATGACAAAACCACGCTGAAATAACCTACTCACCCCCTGACACTCTCCAGTGTCCCCTATCACTCTCAGTGGTGGCGTGCTGAAACGCCAGGTGGATGTTATGCTGATCTTTTGGCAACCCCCAATGGAAGAAATAGAACACCAACCTAAAACACAAAGAAAAGGCTTGAGGAATCTATCATTATTAATCCTGCTGTCAGTTTTAATTTTGGGGACATTACCTCACTCAACACTCATTGGAAAGAGCTGCCAAAAATGATGATGTCATCATCAGCAGGCACATCTGACCCTGGCTGCTGATTGCCAGTGTTGAGTGCAAGTTAATAAATCCCCTGGTACCTGGATGCATGATGGGATTTTATTACAATGCAGGCATTCCATGATACCCTGGTAATTAAACGGTCTGGGGAGGAAAGAAACAAGCCACTACTTTCTTCTATTTAGAAAAGCTGTGAATATAATTGTCTTGTGGATCACCTTCCTTCAACTGTCCTGTAAACCTGTGTTTTGGTTGAACTGAATGGCCTGGTGGAAAAGCTGGATGTAGGCAGGAATGGGAGATAAAATCGGGAGTGGTCAGTTTGAGCTGGGACCAAAGTGGTTCCTAAGTTTGCGGATCAGGGCAGAAGCCTGCCATCCCAAAGCAGTGAGGTGGTATCTGTGGGACCTGCTCGGGGCAGGGCAGCTCTGGGACAGCCCCCCGTGTGTCTGTGAGTGCAGGTGACCACCAGCACCCATCAGTCTGTGAGGTTGGTGGCTGCTGTTCTGAAACCCCGCTCCATGAGGAGATGTTGAGCGATTTTGTGATCTGGCTGGTGAAGCCTCATGTGAAGGCAGTCACCCCTTGTCAGCCTGAAGCCCCCCTCATGCCCTGATACCTACAGATATCCACATGGTGTGGTGCAGGCAGAGCTGGGCCATTCCCTTGGGCCATTTCCTTGGACTCCACACCCACCATCATGCCTGTGCTTAGTGGTGCTGCCTCAGGTTCTTTGCCTTCACCCTGCAGGTTGCAGGGTCTGGCTCAAAGTGCTGGACAGGTCCAACTTGTGTTGTTCCCATGGTCTGGGCAGAAACAAGAGCTTCCCTTCAGTTAATGAGTGTGTTGAGTCTTCGTTCCCCCAGAATCATAGGCAACATGGTCCCAAACATGGTTTGGAGTGGCCTCATTGTGTGCCCTTGGGGACTTCCAGTGTAGGTGGTGAGGATGAGCTGTGAACCAAGTCCGACAGGCAAGGCACTGCACTTCCAAGAGCTAGAAATATTCCTTTTCCTATTGAAAACTGCAGTTTGGGCATCTCCCTGTGGGCTCAGGGCTAGTGGTCCCACAACAGCCATGCCTGTACCGCCCTGTCTGTCCTTAGACTGGCCTGCAATAGGAGAAATAAATATTTCTTTTAAGTAGTGGATCTGCATTTTTACTCTTAGTCCATCCCCAGACAGAGCCACAAGATGAGACAGACGAAGTATTCATCAGGTTGCCACATTCCCATGGCAGTAGCAGCATAACTACTCCCAAATTTATAGAGCTCATTGAATAAAAGAGCAATTGAAAGAGAAGTCATGTTGATGAAGCAAAGCTTTAAAAGTGGGAGCAGAGCTGGGGACTTTCATGCTGGAGAAAGCTTTCAAGTTGTCCTCGTTTGGAGCTGACATCTGTTTACCTTTAAAGGTCTATAAATAATATTACCTCTTCTCTTTGCTGACTACTAGTGATGATACTTTGCTTCTGTTTACAGACCCTTTCCTCCTCTGTCTTGATACTGGAGTTTTCTGGCTGAGCGATTTGACATCATCATCATTGCAGACGTTTCCCCTATCTCTATAGCAACGCACGATGATGCCACAAACAGAGGATTATGCAATCTGTGTAGGCTCAGATGGAAGGAGAGGCAGGGCTGGGAGCTCTGATTTATACACAAATGTCTCTAATAGCAGCAAGGGGAATACAGAAACTTCTTGGCCAAGGAAATGGTTTTTGTGTAAACATTCTCATCTTCCAAGTTTCTCTCCGGTGGGAAAGTCCCTCCTTAAAGTCCTCTTATACATATATATATGCTGTATATACACATTCACACACAGATATGTATATTTGTGCATGACGGAACGTAATGATTATGCAAATGTAATATTGTTCCCAGCATTGTGCAGGCAGGGATATAGCCAGCCCCCTATACACAACCTCTGACATATCCAAGTTCAACCGTGCTTTGTTCACCCCAAGCACAAAGGTGCTGTGGGACTGCCCAGACCTCGTGCTCTCTCTTCAGCAGAGGGCTGGCCTAGAAGATGCTGCTGAATGTCTTTTTTAATACACGCTCTGGGAATGTTTGGGTCCTTGGCTAGATGGGATCAGCATCCTTCTTCTTCAAATCCACTCTATCATTTCTCTAGCAACTTTGTCCTGTGGTTAAGGCACAGGAGGAGAAGCATAAGGGCAGTTTAAAATCTCTGCCTTCCCAAAGGCTTTCTAGCTAAGCCTGTGGAAATGTCTTTGAAGCCCTCCCTGTGCCTCAGTTTCTCCTGCAATAGGACAAATATATCTCAGTTCTTAACGAGGTGGTGAGTCTCAGCACTCTCATCTCTGAGTGCTCAGACTCTTCAGTAAGGGGGTCCATGGAGACTCTGGAAAACACACTTGTGGGTGTTTCTTCTCTGTTTATCTAATTTTTATTGAACATACAAATGAATCCTATCTAGCACATGTCAGAATCAATAACTGTGCCTTGTTAGCAGTTTTTCCATTTATGGCATGTTGTCCTGACATAGCTGTAAAACCTCAATGAATATGGTTTTAATAACTCAATGGTATTTAACGTACAATCGCTGTCTTATTAGGTCTAAATTAAATCCTTACTTGAGACACTTAATTTAAAGTGTGACTGATCTTTTCCTGGCCTGGAAGGAGATACTTAAATGACACTTCTTCCAATTTGGCCACATGGCTGAGGGGGTGGGATTTAAATAATGTATTTTGATGATACTACTCATCTGGTTAAAGCTGAATTGCATCATTTTATGAACACTCAGAGAGAGGATCAAATTAAACCCAACTTCCCACCAAGTTAACTCAGCTGAGCTTTGGAGCTTAGCACTGTATTCAAAACACACACTTATTGTGACTATCCACTCATCAGCATCTGCTTGGCTTTTCCAAAGGAAAAAATGAAGTGCTCCATATTTTTCTACTCAGAGCCTCTTGTGGGGTGCCTTTTGAGTTGACAAAGACAAGGCTTACATTCTGCTGTGGGCACACTAATAAAATAAACCTAATAAAATAAACATTACATGCAATAACGATGCTACTAAATCTCAGTTCAATGAGTAGCTAAAGTGTTACCCACAGATCTATTTAGAGTGATGTGCCTGGACTTCCTTCCCCAACCCGGAATCACATAAACATTTGCTAAATCAAAAGCATCATCAGGACCAATGGGGGTTCCACAAAAAACTTCAACACATGAGAAGCTGAGGAGGGTATAGAGCATATATAGAAGATGTGCCATTACTTCTGCATGTTGAGGCCACCACTGAAGAATGGCCACTCTTAAAGGTCTGGAAGAAAAGTATTGAATAAAAACGTGTGGGAAGACAGTGGAAGTTATTGAGCACTTTGCTGCTTTGCGTTGTTTGGTTTCACACAGTGAAGTTTTTGTTGAATTAATGCAAGTTGTGCAGTTGAAGGTGCACAGGAAAGGACAGCATCCTTTAGTATAGGTACATACTGGGTCTTCAGGTCAGTCTCTGGAAGACAGCACAGCCAAGTGATGAGGAAAGTGAGCTGGGAGCCTGCAGAAATAGGGGCATTGGACTGTGGAGTGATTTCTGGCAGGACTTTGGTTTCCCCTTCTGTTTAGCCTCTCAGCCTTTGACAGCATTGATGGAAAGTTAGGCAGTGCTATTAGTATTGAAGCTTGCAGCTCAAATTCCAGCTGCATCCTAAACAAGTCTCTGCATTATTTATTGGAAATAAATTCTGGAATATTTTAGTTCATTTTCAATACAAAGTGGAAGCTTCTTCCAAAAAGAAAATAGGATAAAGCATGCCTGCAGTTTCAGAAACATTTTTATCTGTGATTTCAACTTTGTTTAATAAATAAATAAATAAATCCTCTGCAGGTTTAGCTGCTGTTGTGCTGAATGAGATGGGTCAGCCCCCAAGCTGTCTGCCAGGTCCCTGCTCTTGGGCCGCCACTGGGAGGACAAGGTGGCATTCACAGAATCGCAGAATTGAAGGAGTTGGAAGGGACCTCAAAAGATCATCGGGCCCAACCCCACTGCCGAAGCAGGTTCCTTAGAGCAGGCTGCCCAGGTAGGCATCCAGATGGGCCTTAAATATCTCCAGAGAAGGAAACTCCACAACCTCCCTGGGCAGCCTGTCTCAGTGCTCCGTCACCCTCACCATGAAGAAATTATTTCGCGTGTTGGCGTGGAACTTCCTGTGCTCTATCTTGTGGCCATTACTCCTGGAGTTGCTGGGGCAACACACCTCACCTTCACAAGGTGGTCTGGACAGGCTCCGTGTCACAGTTATCTCTATATTGAAAAAATTTGTGGTTTGCGCTTGCTTTCCAGTGAGCCTGGTGGCTTTGCCTACCTTTAGAGTGAACTTGTGCTTTGCAGTACTTACAGATCTTTTTTAATTGAAGCCCAAGCTGCTGGATTAATAGGATTATACAAGAATTTCTGCTGTCATTCAGAAAACCAAAGGGAAGACTCAAGTCCAAGTGATGCAGGGGAAGGGTTCAGAGTGTGACCAAAGCCAGAGGTAAAGTATTAGGATAATGTGAATGTATTCCTCCTTTAAAGACCTCAGATATCTGTGAAGCATTATCATGGATACTGTAGAGGCCTGACTCTGGTGTCAAGCACTTAGAATTGGCAGCAGGGCTGCTGCAGGGAAGTCAAGGGGCAGGACAAGGTCCATTCATCGCAAGGGTCCCTCTAAGGTGGCTCACTGGAAAGGTGCTTGGAGGTCTGCTTGCAAGGCAGCTGCCAGAGAATCATTAGGGTTGTCTCTCAGAATTAAGAACTGGGGTTTTGCAATGCCTTTTACCAGGTGCAACCTCACAAAGGACTCAGGATAAAGAAAGCAGCATTACTACATAATAGCCTTTAAAACGCTTGATAGTCTTTGAAAGTTTCAGTCCGTCCTGAAAGCAAGGACAATGTGCATTGTTTAACACCACATCCACTACAGTCTGTGCTGAGGGCAGCATAACACTTCAAGTTGAAATACGTGTATTTCTGTTATGTCCTCTATCCAAGAATTTAACTGCTATTTAGTTCAGTTCAGTCCTGATGATTGATTTCTCCTGGATGCTGGGGTGAGAATTGTTTTAACAGTTTACAGATGGGCAAATGAAACAGGGAGGTGTCCGATGGTTTGCCCAGCATTGCAAACTATGCCAGTGGTAGAATGATTGTATCCCTGTTTGATCCCAGCCAGGCTTGATCCTACTTTTTCCTTTTTGTAAAAATTTGACTTCCTCCCCAGCGTGTGTATACTTTAATAATTGAATCACAGCTGTAGAAAATGATGAGACTGAAAACACCAATGAAGACCTTTCAAAGTGATATTTATTCTTCTTGTTCTAAGTCTGGAACTATTCGTATTGCAATAATTCCAGCACAGGGAGATATATTATCTTTGCATTGTTGTTGTTGCTAGTGCTGAATCTATTTATTTAACAGTTTTTCAAATAATGTACTGAAGCTCAAAAGTTTTAAGAGTTTCTCCAGGATGAAAGAGAAAAGAAAGGAATGTGTTCACCCAGTGTTTTCTCTGTATTGCTTTTGTCTCTCATTAATTAGGAACAGTTTCAAGTGATAAAACCAGCTTGTTATTATAAGTCATCCACATGCTAAATTAAAGTGGGCAAACTGACATGGCAGTTAAACCCTCAAAGCCCGAAGTCAATCAATAAAATCTATGGAAAATTACTCTGAGCACATTAACATCCCTTAATACATGAATGCAGATTTATTTATTTATTTACATATCTGTGCATAATAACTACGCATAAATTTCTTGCTCATCCCAACCCAAGCAGCACGCTTTTCTCATTCCACCAGTAAAACTTCACAGGAGGGAACACCTCCCCAAGGTGGAGTGGAAGCTGGGGTAAAGCAAAAGGTCTACCTGGGATCATGGGTGCCCCAGATCTAGCCAGGCTGGCTGTGGATGCTGTGCCCCAGCTCCTTGGCATTCAGTGCTCTCAAAATGGTCATGTTTAGGAAAACTTGCTAAGTATTGGAGCTAATTCAGCTCTTTTTGACAGAGCCAAGCTACACAGCAGCTTCAAGCAAATGGGAACCTTAGGTGGGCATGGAGGGGGCAAAAAAAGGATGATGCCCAGAGGCAGGAAAAATTCCTAATATGTGTTTGCTGTGCTGCTTCCTGCAGAATTTGTGCCTGTTCTCTGTTAATATTTGTGTAAATCCATGGGTGGGCACAGCAGAGAGGAGCTGGAGGAGCAGGCTGTGGGGAGCCAGCCATGGAGCCCAGCAGCAGCAACCCAGCCTGGGCCCCTCACCACCCCCTGCCCTGACTGTGGGCTGTTCTCGCTTTCTGGTAGATTTTATCCAAACCATCCTTTTGACTCTTTCCTTAAATTTGCTGGTTCCAACCTCAGTGAATGCACATGCAGAGAAGAAAACTGGATGCAAACAACGTTGGAGAAGAAAGCCGGGTTTGCAGAGCAATGGGACTTAATGGTTTCTGGGGGCTAAGGACACATACTATCTATCTTTCTATGTACTCAGCATTAATATCTGAGGGCCTTTTAGTGCCACTGAAGAATTTGTTCTCACAACGCCACTGGGAGAAAGAGGATTTCATCGCTCTTGTTTCAGTAGAAGCAGGAACTGAGCCACAGAGCTATTGCTTTCCACTTAGATCCTGTCTATGGATTTTGTCAAAAGATTACTTGACTAGATAGATGAACAAGAAAGTATCATGAATTTTGTTCTCTTCCTAGGCAAAAGCATTTCTAGAGGACTCTGAGTATACGTAATTGTTTCAGATCATTTGGGCTAAGTGACCCCAGATTCAAAGTGCAATAGGCCATCAAACTAAGGACTTTGGGGTATTTTTAATTGCACTGTCAGAAGCTAACAGTTTGCTGAAGGAGAAAGACGTCTATGGTTGTGAAAAGGGGCAATTCATTTCTCTGCCACTGAGGCTTTGAAATGGGCTTTCTAGGTGTTTTCAATCAAGAAATTGAACTAATAAAAATTTGTCTACACAAATTGAAATTTTCTGCAGGAAAATTCTGACTTTGCTGAGTAGTCCCTGCCCCTTGGGAAAATGTAAACAGAACTTCCTGGCTTCCTGTTGGGAAGATTTTTGTCAATTTTATTTTCTGCCTGAAGGGAGAAAAACAAATTTATGCAAATTTTCCAATGGCCAGCAGGACTGGGAGGAGAAAGGGAAGGCCAAGTGCCCTGTCTGTCTGTCTGCACAAAGCACAGCCACCTCTGTCCACTGGGGTAAGGGAGAGAAAAGGGAGGCAGGGGTCCTGGAGGCCTGGTCTCCAAAAGCCTACATAAAAGTTTACTGTTGGTTTGATTTTTAACTTGTTTTTTTTTTTTTTTATTTTTATTTTTTTTCAGGGAATGGAGAATGCTTTTTTTTTTTTTTTTTTTTTTTTAATTTTCTTGAAGGGGTTTACGTCTTCTAGCCTGCTCCCCTCACATGAGAGATACAAGAAAGCTGAAAGGACGATTGTTTTTGAGCAGAAGTTTGCAATATCTTGGCAGCTGGAATTCCATCAGATAAGCAATATTTGATTAATATTGGACAGTAGGAGGAGACAAAAAAGGATAGTATGGACGTATTGGAAAAGCACTCACAAGAGCTACTCATGGATTTGCAATATTCCAGTACAGATTGCCAATGTTGCATTAAAATATTGCCATAGAAGCATTTCCCCAGACCCAGTGCAGGATAAGCTGATGAACAACTCCCTCCCCCCACAGTTCCACTCCCTTCTGTGATATTTCCACCCATTTCCTCCGTCTATTGCCAGTGGCTTGAGCAAGGTTGGTTCAAATGAATTTAAAGCAGGGATAAATATTGTCATTTCAAATCACAGCTTTCCAGCTTGTCCCCAGGATTGTCCCTAGGGCAGGCATCCCTGGCTGAAACAAGACATATTCTCTCTCTAGATGAGGCTGTTGAGTCATGAAGAAAGAGGTGAGGGGTAGCAAGAAAAAGGGAGGGAAGGGAGAAATCCAGTAAGCAAGCAAGCAATTCATGGAGAAAGGAGGACATTCGAGCTTTTGTGTTTCTTTCCTCATTGTAGTTTATTCTGAATCCTGTCACAGCCTTCCTGGAGGAGGGGGAAGGGCCTTGCCTGATTTGCATCTTATGTTACTGCTGACAGTAGGAGGTCTTAATTGGGGCACCAAAGAGCAGGTGTATGCTAACGTTAATCTTCCCTTTCACCTGTCACTCATGCAATGAATATGATCTTTCCCTCTCATTAGCAGCCCTCTGTCACATGCCGGAGAGCTTTGGAAGGGTCCCTCTGAAACTTGTTGGGATTGATTTTCCTGCCTGCTCTGGGTTATTACCACCAAACTGTGGACAACCACTCCCCAGGAGCACATCTGTCCAGCAGGGGTATGGACGAACACTCCTAATAGTCTCAAATTATATGTGCCTTGGAAAAATGAATGTTAATTCCTACATTGGCCTTACCATAAGCAGACAGAGACTGACTAATCTTGAAAATAACACACCGTGTGCTTGAGTGTTGCGGAGATGACCTTAGGAGGAAAGTTAATTTAGCAAAGATATTCAAATTGGTATTATCTCCAAATGTTGATTCCTGGAATCATTACTCACTATTTAGTCAGGCAAAACTTCCTAGGATTTTAAGGACTCCAGCTGGAGCCAAGAGGAAATTGGCCTCAGAAAGGATAAAATTGTAACTCCAGAATTTGAACCTCTGTCTTGCAGTTCACCTATAGCAGCAATAAAAGGCTAATCCTTTGCTTGAGAGATGCAGAGTATTAGGAAACAACCATGAACAGCCAAGAGCAACTAAACCTGCTTTGTTTTGCTCTCCATGCACTAAAGAGCAAGCACTGCAAACCCTGAGTCTTGTGAGGAACCTGCAGAAAGGACCATGATCTCCATCTGCCTGCCAAGTACTCCCTGCAAAGAGAAGGAAAAAAGGATCTCACAAAGAGTTTATCAGAGCTTTTTACATTCTTCTAGTGCTGCTCTGGAACAAGTTCTGCTTTGGTTCATTTGGAGGTGAAATAAACAAATAATTGTCTTCAGGGGAAAATATTCACATATTCTGAGAACAAAATTTGTTGGCTTGAATGTGATTCAGGGGGATGCACATCAGCTGCAGCCCATGCTCTGACTCAGAGCTGTCCCACGGGAATCACGGCTGCTTCAGGGCCCTGGTGTCAGTGGATTTTCTTTAGGGTGATGGTGATTGGCCTCTTTTACGTTTATCATTCTCATCAGTTGTTGGGAGGTGGCTCTTTTATCATCAGATTCCTTCCAACAGCAGTAATACTGTGATTCAATAAAATGGAAACTGAGAAACAAATGGGACTGACACATTAATAATGTAATGCTAACTCATAATCTGGTTTTGCTTTGCTGAGATTGGGTCATGAGTTGAGACATTTTTCTAAGATTAAGAAAAAAAGCCCGGTAGTAGTAACTAATTCCTTAGTCATTTTGGGGAGCAAATACCTCTGGCAAAGCACTTGGAGGAGCACTAGCTTTCCCTTCCAGAGAGTGGATTTGGGAGCAACCTGTCTTGTTCAGAAAGTTTGTCAGCAGTGCAGAACACCTACTACTGCTTAACTAGAGAAGATTCCCCATCAGCCACATCCTAAATTTAATTACACTCCCGATTTGCAAGTGTGTTATTTGGATCAAACTTTCCAGGACTAATCATGTGTAAAACTGAGAGTAATTACATCCCATAATGGTCCGATCCGCAACAGTGAGATGAAGTGAAGAGAAGGAAAGTGAGCTCTCTTTAGCTGTGCAATTGTCTTCCCCAACGGTCTGGAGCAGATGTCCTCTGCGCCTGCATCTTTCTTATCAGCTTGGCAGATACCGACGTCAATGCACATCTTCATACTTACGTGTTGTTTTTTTTTTTTTTAATTGCCATAAACTGGCCTGAAAAATGGATGTAGGAACCTTTTGGCCTTTTTCACATGCAATTCCAGAAGGCCGGTGTTGATGTGAGAGCCACTGACCTTACAGAGTGCTGCAAAAGAAGGTGGGGGCCACAAACTGGCACTGCCATGTGCTCCGTGAAAGCCTATATGAAGGAAACAAATATTTCCCATGAACATTTTGGAAAGAAAGGTGTTGTTTTTAAACTCTTTCATTTCGCTTTTCTCCAATGAAAAATGGAAATTTCATTTTTTCTTTTTCTTTCTCTCTCTTTTTTTTTTTTTTTTTTTTTTTTTTTTTTTTTTTTAATTTTTACTTTCAGCTCTCCAGTAGAGGGAAACATGAATCTTTATATTTGATTGAAGGCAGGGGGACCAAAAGTTTTAAGACAACCCTACTCTATTTGTCACTTCACCATCAGACAATGGAACATATTTTATTTTAAATTCATAACCTCCTTGTTGTCTTTTATTGAACTTCAATAAGCATGCTCTTTGATTCCTGTATTTACCTAGTGTTCTCTAGTCAAGTAATTACCAAAATTATGTGGAACATTCAGAATCACATTGCCTAAATGCAGGAACTAAAACCCCGTGGTTGATTTTAAGCATAAGACTACTTTTACAGATTTCATGTGCCTGGCAAGGTGGGGCAAGGCAGTGTCAGATGGAGAGGGATACCTCCTATGCCTAAAGTAAGCATGCACTTAACCGTTTTCCTGAACTGGGAGTCTACAATCTCTGTTATTGCAGTCTGTGAATGTGTTGTCTTGAAATGTACAAGCTGCAATTAAGAGCTATTGGATAATAACCATGCCATGGAAATGTCCTAAACTATTAAAGAGCTGAAGATGATAGTGTGCTTTTAATGTTTCACATAAACCATTTGGGATTTGGAGAACTTTCAGCGCTCATGAGGAAGTCAGGATATATGCTTGCTTGGGTTAAAGGGAAGGAAGAGAAAAAGCCCTGAATTAAATTTTTGAGCTTGACACCCTCCACTTTTCTACATGTTGCTCAATTCTAAACAGGGAAAATAAAATCAGCTTTGTTCATGAGCATATGCTTTTGACATTTTTTCTTCTTGGAGCCTGTGAATTATTAATAAACTAATTTCTCTTTATAGTTCAATCTTTGGAGACTTAAAGTGCTCACTCAAATGCACTGAACAAGAGGAATGCTTCAGCTCCAATCAGCTCCTGTCTTCTTTGGAAATGCTGGCCTTGAGGTATCTTTGAGTCTTTGAAATCAATCTTTTATTCAACCGGGAATTTCTGATGGCTTGGAGGTCTAGCCTGTTAATTCAGCCTAATGCCCTGTTTAAGTTTGGGGCATTTCAATCACCTGATTTTCTGCTTTTATTTTGCTAAGGGACTAAGCGCATCCCTTTTTCCTCTTCACCTCACCCGTGTCTTTTTCATCAAGTGGAATCCAGAATGTTTATTGGGTTCTACAAATATGGGGGAAAGGAGAGGGGCAATCTAGAAAAAATCCAAGATAGCACCTAGGTAAGATGTCATTAAGTTTTCATAGCCAATTTAACACAGCTTGATCTTGAGGGGCAGTGAATATTAGCATGGGGCATGTAAAAAAAGTCTGTTTGCCAGTAATCTCAATCTGTAACACTATCAATGGGACTCTAACCATTTGATTTATCAGAAACAGGAGCAAAGCCATGGTATTGAGTGGACAGGAGGTAAAACTGAGAAATCGGTGCCATTAGAAGATATGAACTTGGTTTGCAGGACCCCTAGTGATTGTTGGCCTAAATTCCCTTGAAGAGGATGACAGAAAGGTAGCAATCTTTCCCCCCTCTTCTTTCAGTGTCATTGCACTTGAAGGAAGTGAAGGGTGCTCATTTTCCATCAGCATCAGACGTTCTGCAAAGGAGGCTGACAGAAGCCCCTGGTCAAGGAAGCCCAGAGGTTTGCATCCCTGCCTGGCAGTCCTTTGCCACCACTGCCTCAACTTGGAGTTTCTGTGCTTAACCATAGGATAAACACGCAACATTTTCCATACAGTGCAAACCAGAAATTACAAAATTGGGAACCTTTGGGACTAAAATGTGATTTCCTCTTCACTCTTCACTATAGTCTGGTCTGAGAGCTAAACAAATTCACCAGTAACCCTGTGCACATGTGAAAAAAAGGTCTCAGTGATAAAATAACATTGTTTGGTCCTCCCATTCTCATGCTTCTAAAAAAAAAAAAAAAAAAAAAAAAAAAAAAGGACTGAAAAAGGGCCACATGAAATTTAAAAATAGGCTAAGGGACTACGTTACAAGTTGCTGAGCTCCATGCGGTCAAATAAAACCAACAACAACAAAAATAACAGTGCTAAATTAAGCTGCACAACAATTTCATTTACCAGAAATATTTAACTGGAGAAAAGCACATTAAGGCATGGCCTCATTAACAAAAACGTCCTATGCAGAGATAGCTTTCCAGTTAACATTTGGGGAAAAAAAAAAAAAAAAAAAAAAAAAAAAAAGATCTCTGAAAGGAACTAAAAAAACATGGTTAAAGAAATAATGTCTGTTTTTCTTTTACATCTTTGATGTATTTCTTTATGTTAGTCCTCATTTCCAAGGCTATTTTCATGAAAATTGTGGTCCAGACTCGTGTTCTCCTGGGGTAAATATGGACTAACTGCGCCAGGTCATGCAGAGCTCAGGGCAGTCTCTGAGCTCCGCTCGTGCACACTCAGAGCACAAGCAGAGATGATGATAGCACAGAGGAGCACAGACCTGCTTTCTGCATGTGATGTGCTTCCGAGCTGTCTCTGTGAGGTTGGGAAAACACCTATGAACCTGAGAAAGGGACACATTTGCTTTGCTGCTGCACAGGGGGATTCCAAGCGAGTGACAAAAGAGATTTGGTTCCAACCTCCCATTGAAGTCAATGGGATTTGTGCACCTCAGTCCATGAAGGTCTTTAGGAAATTCCAGCCATGAAGGTTAATTATAAGCCTTTAATTAATCAGACGTTCACTGTGGGCTGAAGTGGTCTGGCTCTCTGAGCACCACCCCGGGAGCTCCTTAATTAACACCACTGGCTCCCTGCAGCAGGCGAGCCGGGGACTCGGAGGCAGCCACGGAGCCCCTGGGCAGGGCAGGCTGCGTGGGATGGGTGCTGGAGTCATGGGGGTGAACAGATGATATTTAGCAGGAGAATGGGTTGTAGAAGAAGCATAAAAAAATGACCTTTTTATTATGCCTTATGCACCAAAAAATTAGAATAAATGGGTAGCTGGAATTAAAAACCCAAACTGTCTAACTTACATAAAGGAGCTTTTTAAAAGAGGTTTCTTATTTTAAAATTAATTAATATTGCCAAAAATTTGAGGTAGCAATAAGTGACACCTTTGAACTATTTTTATTTTTTATTTTTTAAGTGTAAAGAATAATTACTGAATTACACAAGAGCATAGGAGCATAGCACCCATGGTTCTCATCAGCCAGCAGATGTGTGGCTGATGCTCCAGAGTTACCTGCAGCAGGGAGAGACTTGGCTCTGTCTGCAGAATATTGCCTGGGAGAGATCTTCTGGCCTCCCTCAAACTGATGGCAAAGTAGCAGTGACTTCAGGGGATCTGGGATTTCTCTCCAATAATAATATTACCGATGTTTCAATACTCTTTAACTTAATAAAAACAAAATGGTGGCACTAGAGAAAACTGCTGCTGAGGGAGTAAAAAAGCCATTTTGCTTCTCCCAAAATTACAAGAACTCTACTTTTTTTTTTTTTTTTTTTTTTTTTTCTTTAAACATATGCTGTATTTCTTAGCAAGAAGGAAAAATATGACGTGGGAGAAAATAACTTTCAGTTGATGAAATGAAACATTTTTAACTATCAAAATGATGGAAGCCGCATCCATGAGAAAATGAACAAGGACTTTTAAAACAATACAAGGCCAACAGGAAAAAAAAAAAAAAAGAAAAGAAAAAAAGAAAAAAGAAATATCCCTATTCCTGGAGGATGCCTGTTTCTTTAAGCAGCTGTTTCTTGTCTCTGAGGTAACAAAGTTGTCATGTGATGCATCTGTTACCATGGCAATAATCTGTAATTGTGCAGAAAATCCACCAAAGTAGCGTGCAACTCCTTAGTGAATTGGACGGAGAGAAAAATCACCCCTGTGCAAGCCTTGGATTGATGATGTTGTGAAACTGCATTGGCCAAGTCAGCCCAGTTTCACCTCCAATGAGATCCCTGTATTTATTTGCTCAGGTTCTGGTGTCTAGCATTTCCTTGGTCCTTAAATATGCAGTTCACTTCATGCTTAGGACTGGTAGATCGTGTGCATCTTCCTGTGCACTTCCATCCTACCCTGTTGCATTCAGGGCATTTTCTTTAACGTATAGGATCAGGGAGCTCCTACTATTTTGGCCAGAGGTGCAGGACCAGGAACTATTGAGCCATTGTTTTCAAGCATAGGTGATAAAATGACATTAAGTATTGTAAAAAATTACAGTGGGAAAGGGTTTTCTATGTTTAATTCATGTTACTATCCCAAAGTGGCAGCCCCCAACACCTGCACTGTTTCTGTTTCTTCACCAGGATGAGTTCTACCAGTACCGCGGGAACAGCTCCCTCCTCCTCCCCCTGTCCCGCCCCCCCCCCCCCCCCCCCCCACGCATGCACTTGAAATATATTTATATATAAAATATACATTTAAATAAATTTTCTGCTAGCAGGCCAAGTTCAATGTCCTTTAAAACTAACTGGAAATAGAAACACAGAAGGATGAGAAGATGAAATCTGCAAAACTTTCTTCCCTGCATTAGTCATAAAATAAACTGCTGGAATTTACAAAGAAAATCCTTGAACATTTTGAGTCATCTGCTCATGATATCATTGGGCTAAAAGTGCTTGCTACTATCCAAATCAAAATGCCAGAGAAATCTCATGAGAATATTCCTCGTGGGCAAATCCCAAAAGGAGAACATCTGGATTTAAGATGCCATTGCCCTGTACTTAACCCTAAGCCACTGAGAAAAATGACTGTTCTCCTGCTCTCACTCTCTCTCTGTTATTAGTAAATATTTATATTATACAAGCACCCAAAGGCCTCGATTGAGAGTAGATTTCCATCCTGAGGTTTGTGCAGGCCTAACAAAGAGAGGAAGCTCCCTCTGCTCTCAAGACTTTGCTCTTTATTTATTTTCCCTTTCAGCTCTGGTGTGATAAGATGCCCCATGCACAGTGGCTGATGATTTCATGTTATTGGCTACTAGATAAGACCTTCAATTCTTCCATAGGATAACAACCACAAAAAAAAGAAGGTGTTTGGTTCAGTAGTGTTGGTTCAACTGAGGCAGCTTAGCTTCAGTGTAAGCAATATTTAAATTGTGCCCACAATGGCAGTGCCAGCCTTAACTTTGCCTACCTATTTAGTCTTCATTAATAGCATGCAACTGCTTTGTCTTCCCTCCTAGTTCAGAAGGTGTTAATTAGATGTGGATGATTTAATACTGCCATCAGTGTTGTCATCACACTAAAACTCAAGCCTAAAACCATAACTTCTCACAGCCCAGAATTTTTAGTGAGTAGATTAGGTTTTCCCCCACCCCTGCAAGTCTCTGCCAGTGTTTTCAGGGTCAATGCAAGAGCCTCAGATGCAGAAGTCGGGCTCTGCCTAAGGTTTGCAAGACCGTACAGAAGGGCATTTGCTCACTCGTAAGTGTCCTGCCAACTGAACCCAACCCTGCTGAGATCTGCCTTTTTGCGGGCAATTTTGAAAGAGGGATTCTGAAATCTCAGTTGTGGGAGCTGCATCAGATTGTAACCTGAGCATCCTGCATCCCTTTCTGAAGGGGAAAGGCATGAACTCAGTATGAAACAGGAGCTTCCAAACAGCCACAGCACTTTTATTTCACATGGAGAGTTTGCCTCCAGACTCTTTTACTTGATGATTTCTAATGAGATGAAAAAAAAATTAACAGAAACATCCTGGAGCAATGTCCCCACTTCTAAAAATGTCCTGCATTTCTGTACTCCTCAGCACACCTGACAGAGGGAGGGCACAATTAAAATAATTGATTGGAGCTGGGCAAGAGTTGTGCTTCTTCATCTTGGTTAACAAGAACCCAATAAGCCTAATACCTGAGCAGCCTGATCTTATAAAGGTTTTAGGAGGAACAGAAGGGAGATAGCAGCTGAGATGTGCTTCTGGGAGGTGTTTTTTTTTTTTTTTTCTTTCTTTTCCTTTTTTTTTTTTTTTCTTTTTTTTTTTTTCTCCTGTCTATGAAGTTTTGCTTCTGCTTAGATGTAGGAGTGTAGAGAGGTGCTTGAGAATTAGCCAGCCATCGTGTCATTAAATTCTTCTTCCCCTGGGGAAGCTGCAGAAGAGGTGAGGGGGTGGCACGTCTACATGTCAGGTTTGTGAGGTTTCAAAGGAAAGTGTTGGCTTGGAGCAATGCAGGACTGGGTCCTCCTGGGTTCCTAATGGTCACCTTCATCGTGAGGGTCTGTTCCTCCTCTCCCATCTCTTTGCAACTTTTCTGCTGGGTATGCTGGGACTTTTCACCTCTGGAAAGAGCCCCTTGGGATGAGTCATTGTGCCCCCCTGCCCTGTGAGATAGGAAAGCTAGTGTGGCTGCTGTGGGAAGCCAGGAAGTGGGAGCTGAAGCGGAGCTATTCTGAAATAAGTGCTTAGGAATGCTCAGACCTCTTGCCTCACTGAAGCACCATTTTTTTTTTTTTTAATTTATACATTTTCTTCATTGAACACATTAAAAGAGCTGTTTGTACATAGCTTTAATCTGTGTACACACATACAA
This sequence comes from Aythya ferina, assembly GCF_964211825.1. Lineage (NCBI taxonomy): Eukaryota > Metazoa > Chordata > Aves > Anseriformes > Anatidae > Aythya > Aythya ferina. The sequence continues at coordinate 8,208,991 of NC_140312.1, forward strand.
AAATTCAGCCTGGGAGGGGGGAGAGGAAAAAGGATCACGGTTCTGCCAATTGTAGGCGTTCTGGGCTCTAGACAGCTGTGACAAACTGCAGCCTTTTTACTACCTTAAAAAACATAATGGACCACTTTTGTAATTTTAGCTGTAAATGCACTTCTGCTGTATCACAGGACAGTGCTTCAGTACGAGAAAAGAGAAATACAAGAGCTGCAGAAATAATGTGGTGACAGGCCAAAGAACAGAGCTTATAACACACCCACAGAGTGTTTCCTGTGAAAACAATATTCTCCCAGTTCTGTCTGAGATGCTCTTGCTTGCCTGCTTTAAGGAGTAATTTCTCAGAGCTGTATTTTAGATGTTCAGATCTTGTAAACTCTTCACAGTTTAATACATTGCAACTTTTCTGTTTTCTGAGTTTGAGTCACTGGATTAAAATTGCACCCACCACCACAGTCATCAACATTACTGTTAACTTCCCATCTTCTCTCATCCCAGGCTCTACATAATAACCTGAGATCAAGATCCCAGCTACATGCTGCACAGGCAACTAAAGATGCTCATAGATTTGTCTTTCCAAGATATGGACAAAGCAGATAAATAAGGTGAGAGTTGCATGTGCATAAAAGTGAATTTACATGAAGTCTCATGAAGCAGCAGAAGCCCTTGTGGCATGTGGTCATGGCCTGAAAAGAAAGGTGAAGACTGATGGTGTCCCCAGTGTGGGACTGGGAGAGGGAAGGATTGTAGGAAGGGTGTCTGCTGATGTCCCACAACCGCTGTATAGCAGAAGCACAAAATCCTGGGTTTTGTGGAGCACCTCTGAACTGCAGCCTGGGGTGACTGTTGAATCTAGTCAGGAAAGAATTCTCCTGGATGAAGTTACCAGGGTTGTTGCCATTGCAGATGTAGTACTCAGGTAGGATTTCCTGGGCACATCTCACCCACTGAATCCCTGTCCCTGACTGGGTGTTGCTGGCACTCGGTCTCCTGTTGCAATCGCAACGCACCGACGGCAGATGCCACGCTGCTGGTGGCAGGTGCTGTGAGGCAGTGCAGGCCCCGTGAGGCATAAAGGGCTCAACTGAGGCATGCGAGGGCTCCTAATTTAAATCTGTCAACTGGAGGTCGAAGGAGATATTGACTCAAACAAGAAGCTGAGTTGTGGCTGTGTTGGGCTTTATGTTGTCACTTGCTGGTCAGTAGAGACTGATTGTGAGGTAAGCTGTGAGGCGGGAAAAGGCTTGGGAAGGGCTTCATTAGCACCATTGAAGTATGAGGCCCTGCTGGCCGTTAAATGCTCTGGTAATTTATGCAGTAAGGAAGGTTGTAGTTTTGGTGGAGCCTGAAAGTCCAACACTGAGCTTTGGGAGGCCCTGGTGTTTAAGTGAGACCAAGTTGGGCTGTGCTAAATGGAGCTTGGGATGTGGGTTCTGAGCAGGAGGAGATTTTAGGTTGCTTAAATCTTTTAACAGAAATCTCAAGGAAAAACAGCTATAAACTGAAACATTTCACTCTAAGTCAATAAAAACGATCTGTTTTTTGTTTGGAAAAAAAAAAAAAAAAACACACACACACACCTTTAACCCATTAAAACAAACATCTCAAATTCCATAAGGAAGCCCTCTATGCAGACTTTTTTTTCCATAGGCCTTACTGGCAAATGGTGCCAGTTGCCTTCCCTGTCTTGTTGAACTTCTTGGCTTTTCTGACACCTATTCCTGATACAAGTCTTCCTAAAAGTGTTCGGGTCTGCACGCAATCTGAATGGTAGTGGCTAAAGTATTCCATGTAGCTCCTTGTCAGGAGAACGCAGGGCTGGGTGTCCCAGGAGGCCATTTTGTCCCCCGTTCCAAGAAACTCCCTGTTCTACCCCAGGCCTGAGCACCTGCATTAATCTGCCCCTGCTGGGCTCTCCGTGCACTCTGATTTGGATGGTAGAGAAGGATGGAGCTGCAAAGGATGGAAGAGAGGGAATATATTTCTTTCCTCCCAACTTACAGTTTTGGATACTTACAGACATCTGTAATTTACCCTTCTCCCCTTTCCTCCTAAGCCTTGAGGTTTGGGCATAATGTTTTTATATTGCTTCAGAAATCAATCTGTTTGGTAACCTGACTGGGAATAAGTAATGCAGCTACATACTTCTGAATCGTTATATGTGCACGATCTGTTTGTACGATATGCTCCAGTCTTCCTAACATCTGGTTCTAGCCAGTTGCTATCAGCCCCTTGGTTTTATAAGCACTAAATTCACTCAGTTTTTAATGCAGGGGAAAAAAAAATACAGCCCAAAGAGCATAACATTTACAAGCATTTTCTGTGGGAGTGGAGACAGGAGGCCAAGTTCTGCTCTCAGACAGAGTCCAGCCTTTGCATTTTTGGGTGGGCCTCTGAAACCTTTTTTTTTTTTTTCTTCCTTGAGATGCCTCCTTTTCAGCCAAACTAAACCGATTCCTGTCAACTATTATCACTCCAGTATGAATGGGTTTGGCATAGAGACTCGAGGGAGAGTCAGTAAGATGGCTTTTGGGGATGTTCATCAAATAATAACTGAAGTGTTATACATAGAGTATGCATGTGTGCCTTGACTTCTGGGAAGGGGCAGACAGGGTTCATGTGGTTTCACATTTCTGGTGGCCTCGCCTGCCTCCTTTCGCACCTGATGTACATTAGCTGCTGTGTTCAGTGGAGATGACGCATGACTACCACAGCGGGCTGCACAATTTCTGCCCATCAGGGTGTGCCTAGGCAGGCTGTGGCATACTAGGGCACATCCCTGGGTGGCTTTTTCAGTGTAGCTTTGAACATGCGAGGGAAGAACTGTGTACTCCAGAGACTTATGCTTAGGATCAGCAGAGACAATTGAGGCTGGATTTTCATTGAGCACATGTGGCAGAGGATGATCCAAAAGCAGAAGGCAGCCTGACAAGTTCATTGAAATCTCTCCATAAGAAACCAAGCATCAACAAACCTGCTGCTGCCAAGCCAGTTGCTGACACAAAGATAAAAAGCAAACCCATCAATAACTAGATATGCAAAAGCACTCAAATCCTTGGAAAACCCAAACCCACATTATCCACATACAGCTTACAAAAGGGTTGAACAGCTGCTGGATGGCTTGCCATTGAAGCAAATTTACCTTTTTACTGTTACGTTATCCTTTGTCCCCTCATCCCAGTTTGGTGTTCATCTTCTCCTCTTGTGTTGAGACTCGAAGGTCTGAATAAGACTCAAAGGGATGAGAACTATCCTTAAATAATTTGAGTAATTACTGCCCTGAAAATTTTGAATCAGATCGTTAAAACTTAGCACTGCTAATTCTAATACAAATATCAACCACCAGAGGTTGGTTTGCTCAGCAACTGGAAGGGGAGTGCATTTGGGGGAGAGAGGGAAACAGCAAACCAGAAATTGCTTGTACTTCAAGTCACTGAAAGGCCACATTCACATATGGATGAAATTTGGCTCTGGAATAACATAATGTAGTTATAAGTGGAATAAATCTGGCCTACTAATTCTTTTTCTGCCTGTTTTGTTTTAAAAGACAAACTGTCTTCATTTCACATATGCACATAAAACATGGGTAGCTGAAGCAGGTAACTGTGTAAGTCTCTGAGAAGGACTTGCTGGGTTATTTTGGCAGTGCTTCACTTTCTGCAGAGGATCAGAGTGAACAGACACGACCCTTGTAGAGGTCCTGCCTGACAGTTCCTGAGGTGGGACTGGTAATGGTGTGGCACTAATTCAGCTGCTGCAGAATTGCATATAGGTTTCCACAGTTATGTTTCTGTTGTTACCAAACACTCAAAGTAAGGCTGTGCTGTGGTCATATAGACAGGAAAATGACATCATGCTAAAAACCACTAATTCAAAAGCTTTGGAATCTGAAAGGCAAAGTATTCTAATTAGGAAGAAAAAACATTGACAGTTGAAATGGAGAAATTTCTTGGATTCTTGTTATTATTTTTAAATCCTCCCCTGGCTTCCCTTCCAGCCAAAGCTGTGACAAGTGCATTGGAGCTGATAATAAACATACACCTCTGAGGTCACTATTAGGATTTCTAATCTAAATAAATAAATAAATATGGATGAAGTTTCCTGTCTCCAGGGATCCAGCACTTGAGAACGTGCAACACAGACTGCTCTACAGTACAGGGTCACTGTAGAAGTGTTTTTTTTCTTCTTCTTCTTCTTCTTCTGTTTAGCATAGCTATTTTTTTCCATTATATGAAAATACAAATCAGCCTTATTTTACACTTCTCCTCCCTCCAAGATTGGTAGGTGGTAATGATAGACTTGGGGATGGTGATGCTTTGTAGGGATTATTCACTGTGTGGGAAAAAACAGAATTACTCACAGCAGCCACACTGCTTGAGGAGGTCAGCAGATGTGACCAGCTCATCCTGCTGTGGATGACTACAGCTGGCTAGAGAAATGTTGAAGAAACCATATTGTATTGACTGTCAGGTTCTGAGTGTCTCGATGCTGCTGTACCTTCTGGAAGCAAGTCAAGTTTGTTTTGGGAAGAAAACAGTGGAGGAATTCCAATGATTTTAAAAGTGACATTGAGACGCACATAAAAAAAATGTTTCTTAATCTGAAAAAACATTAAGTTCTCAGTATTTTATTTCAAGTGTTCTAAATGGAAATTAATTGAAATAGAAATGAAGTATTTCACTTAATCCAGGAAAGCTGCTTGTACTTTTTTCCATAGAAACTTCTTCTGCAGAGAAGTGAATTTTGAGGGAAGTGGAGGGTATTGGCATTAGAAGAAAACAACACTTTGAACTCAAAATTATAATTTTTTTTGAGAAATGCACTTTCCATCCTTGAACCTGATCAGCTCATTTCCTTCTTGAGACAAAGTCATTGCTCAAATCCAACAGAGCCTACCATCATTTTTCACATTCTCCCAAACGATATACCCATAATTCCCAAAGATGCATTGCAGAAGCTGGTGCCTACAGAGACACTTGAACCAATGCCATGTGTCATCCCCACTCTAGAAATTCTGTTTGAGTGGCCCCTTGTTTTTGCATGATCAGTTACATTGCAAGTTAGGCAAATGGGCTCTCCATCTCTATCCTCAGCCCCCGCTCACTTTACCACTATCCCCATCTGGAGAACAATATAATGAGAATAGTTACAGAGGTTGTTGCAAGGAATCACCTACTATCGTGCACCTGCCGACAGGGTGGATTAACTGTCTGGTTCTTTTAGGAATAGAATAAATCCTGACATATTTTGAAAATGCATCCTCACTTGCTTCTGAATTTCTGTTCTGCTTGGTTTCATCTCAGTCATAGCTGGTTTTCTGAAAGTGCCACTATTCATATTGAATTTGCACCTTGCAAGCACCTGCAGGCTTATTGCTTGGCGTGGACTGTTCTTTATTGATTTGATTTTTCTTTTTCTTTTTTATTTTGTTTTATAACATTTCACGGTGTAAACAGCAACTTTACGGGTCCTGGGCCAGACAACTAATTGGTTTCACATCTCTTTGAGTATGGATTTAGCAGAGTCTTTGCTGGTTCTTGCTTGTTTCTTTTTCTTTTCGGAAATGAAAGCAAGAAGCAGCTTGATAATGTGATAGTACCATTCATTACTTCCTACAGGTGAACAGATTCTGCCCCTGTGCAGACCACTGAGGTCTTTTTGTCACTGAGAGCTGGGAGAGGGCAGCTCACATGAGGTCCTCTAGGCTACCTGTTCCACGTAGCAAAGAGGGTCTCTTCCAGTAAAAGTGGAAGCGAGACCAGGCCCAGGATGGGATACTAAATGCACAGATAGATTTGAAGGGCAGCACAGGAACTACAGCTGTGCCACTGTAATAAAGCAGATCCATAGAGGAGCAGGCTGGGTGTGGAGTACACAGGCTCTGCAGGACAATGGGCAGGCATAACTTAAGTTATTAAGTCCTTAATATTTTGGGGATCTAATTAAAAACAAATAAAGAAAACAGGGCTATTATTGCATATTTGCAGGTGATCTGACTAATTGAAATAAAGTTGTATCGCAGTTATATGCATCATGTTTAATGTTACCAATGTTTATTGAACTACTCATATTGCAATTAGAAGACAAATAATCAAAGTTCTGCCTACTTTCCACTGCTGTTCTTTTCAAATTGCTGTAACAGCTACCAGCACACGTAAACAGTGTCCCCTTTGTCAAATGATTGTAGCCCCTGTTTGGAGACATGATTATAAATTAGAACCCTTGCAATTTTTACATATTTATTTTTTTAATAAATCGTTGGTGACTTCATGTATCTTCCCTTATAGCAGTTCATTCTAACTGCTAGAGGGCGAGATGTCAATGGACCTGATCTGATGCCAGTTGAAGCTTATGGGAATCTTTCAATGGATGTTAAATTACTTTGAATCAAAATGATCAACTCAGTGTTTCTTCTATGCTTTCACGGTGTGTGAGGTAAACTGTCAAAAGCTTTGGCTATAACGTGGGGAAGGGCTGTGACAAAGCTGCCTGGATTCAGGGCAGTCATGCCTGTTACAAACAGTGCTTCAGCAAAGTGGAGAGCTCAGCCTTGTTACCTCCAGATGAACAAGATGTTGCTTCCCAGTGACTGCTGTTCCAGTTCTGATGGCAGACTTAATGTTTTCCTAACCTTTTCTAAAACAGACTTTTTAAAAAGTGAAAAACAGGTTTCTGCATTTATAAATTGCAATTAAGTGATGAATTTATGCATACCTGCATGTTCATTTACTACAGTTACTGTTTTGGAAAACTAAACATGCCCTGACAATATTGTGTCTCCAGCTTTGACGTATGTGGCAAGCAGGCTTTTCTAGAGACTATTTAAGAAAATGAATGTTGGGATTTTATCACTAGTTTACTTTTGCCATCTGATAATGACAATGGTGCTTGGTTATGGGGAACAAAAGTCAGACGAAATAAGACATTCTAGTTAATAGCATATGCTGTTCTTCACGGTACTTAAGACACACACGAACAACAATAAAACAGCTTTAGGTGAAGGGCCAGTGAATGAGAACACTAGGCTTCATTCTTTTTCCTTCGGAATAAATTCCCTTCTGTCTGCAAGCATCTCATTTGCTGTTTGTACAGAAAGTCCTTTGTTAGTCATTTCTCATTACAGCTATTGATAAGGCTTGTCCAAAAACATGCCAAAGTGCTTTTGTAAGTTAGATATTTTACATCAAGTACCAACAGCTAGTAATCATATAGTGGGTCTCTCTTAAAAACTTTTTCACTCTTGCATTTTTATTTAGATAACATTGCCGTGATACTTACAGCAAGGGAATAGAATGAATACTTCAGTGTGGTGTTTAGTCAGAAAAGCAGCTGAGAATGCTTTAACTGTTATGAAGGAAACTTGACTTTAATTAACATGATTTCAAATTGGCTGCTTCTACAAGAATGGGTGTCATGTATTACAGGGACATTTGTTTCAGTGAAAATAGCACTGAAGATAAGAACAACTTTTTTCTTTGTTCATAAGGTATGGTCAGAGACAAAAATATATTTAGTGAATAGTATTTTCTCACATTTATACAGCTTTAAGCCTATGAAAATATTAACAATTCATTTGAATATTTATATACATATATATGCAAAGTAACTTCTCTAAGTCTGGTCTCTCTTGCAGACCTTTGCACATTTGTTTGCAATTTGCAATTTCTGTACTTTCCAATATTGTCTATCCATTGCCAGTCTAAAATCAGCATTGATATGGAAAAGCGATTGTTGGAAATGGTTATTAGTTATTTCTCATAATTCTAAACAGTACCAAATGAAATGATTGCGCAACAGGCTGCAAACAAACAAAACCCACTTTTTCATGCAATGTGTAATTAAATTGTGGAACTCATTGCCACAGGATGTTTCAGATATCTAAAGTAAAAAGTTCAAAAAGCGACTAAGTGAATGGAAGCAAAGGTCTCTAAAGGGCTATTAAATGAGATGACGCAGATGTAGGCTACAGCTCAGGAAGTCCTTAAACCACAAATTACTTGAAATGGAGAAGATACGGAGAATTTCATACTTGCCTCACTTCTGATACAATTTCTCCTAAATGCCCATTACTGTCCACGGGCAAAGACAGGATAATGTGCTGAGTGGGCCTTTGGCATGACCTGGTCCATGCTTTGTACAGTGACAAAAACACACCCTGTGCCCTGGGGAGCACGAGAAGGTTCATCCTCAGGCACAGGGAAAGGAGCAGAGGTTCTCGTTCAGGTTAGACACAGATATTTTTTTCAGATTTGAATAGTGTAAAAAACCCTCTCCTTTTAGGCACATCAGATGTCTTCAGGTTTCCAGCTGCCATGCAGTGAAGTACCTTGGGCTCTGCCAATTCGTTTAAGCTCAGCTGTTTGGGGAGAGAAAATTAGAGGATGTTATGTATCAGGTTGGAAAATGGCTGTGTTCTTGGGAAAAACCTCCAAGAGTACGGTGTGAGAACCACAAATGGAAAAATTGTGGTAAGCTGTTGCTGTGCTAAGAACAAGGGGAGGTGACAGCCTGGCTAAATTACTTATTATCTCTGCTCTGATGGCCATGCTATGGCACAGAGTCCTTCAGGTCCCAACTAAAGTCAGGTCCCATTTACTTCAGTAGCACATCTGTCTCCCAAGGGTTTCCTTGCCTAGAAAAGCTAATCATGGGCTGAAGAAAAAGATGAGGAAATAATGCAATCCTTACCCTTACTTTAGAAGTTTCAGTCTCAAGCTCAGACAATTGAAGTGATTCTAAAGAACATTGGATTTGGGGGATTTTTCTTATTTTTTTTTAGGGAACATGAGACATTTTCTTTGGCAGTAATTGTGATGTAGAGTAATGAAGATGGTATTCACTTTTATTTTAAAGCAAAACCATGCATCTCCCTTGAAGAAGCAGGTTAGGTGTATCAGCCCCCATCAAGCCTATTTTAAATTGACTTTAAGGAGACCAATTGTGGGAAGCAAAAGACCTCCTCTCCTGAAAATAGATGTTAAGCTTCCCCCGTTGGCTACGAAGCAAAACAGTTACATTTTCAGCCTCCAGCTGCCAAGGGCACCTATGAGCATTTTCCTACCACAGACATTTTGCAGGCAATGTGGAAAACATGCCACATGCCAAAGGCATTAAAAGAAGGAGCCAATCATGAATAATTCATTTGGAATCCACTATAATGGCATTAGTCATAATGAAACCTAAGCTGGTATTAACATGTGGGTAATAGGTACAGTACTTCCTGAGGAATCACTCTTAATGAGGAGAGAGTATTAGAGAGAGCTTGGAAAAGGAAAGCTCTTTCTACCATCACGATGCGCCAGTCTATAGAAAGGGGTGTCTGATCATCTCCAGGCAAATATACAAACTGTGTTGGTTATGTCTTCAGGAGCCTAGTTTAAAAAGGGATTGCTTACAAGATGACTTTATGGCAGCTGCTCAGAGCAGCAGTAGATGTGCCAGTAGAAGTGTTGGTTCAAATGAATAAGCAATCTGATCATATTTCTGTTCCCTTCTTGTTCTTCTTCCAGCAAGCTTCCGTGCAAATGAGGTGTTTTTGCATTTGTTTCACAGCTGCTGGGGGAACAGGAGCATGTGTTGTTGCGTGGGGAGCGAAGAGGGTTGGTGTTTGGGGCTGGCCTTTGTCCTGGCTGGTCTGCAGGGGGGCAGAGCCTGGGGTCCCCAAAGGGAGGTGAGGCACTGCTCTGGCACACAGTCATTCACCGCAGTGAGTGACTCACCAGGAGAGGAGAAACCTGTACTGTACGGCTTTAGTAATGAGGTGATCCAGGATCAGTCAAGCCCTTAAGGATGTGCTTATGCCCTATTGAAAGCCTGTGATGATGAGTTTGGGGCTTTGCTGTAGACTGAAATACCTGAGCAGTAAGTGTGTGTTTAGAGTTCAGTGCTCTTGAACTGGGACTGTAATCAAAGGCAGAGGAAGGGTAAATGGCCTTTCACAGGCCACTCTAGTTGAAATATATTTGCATAAATTTGTTACCAGAGTCAATCCACAGAACAAGATGTGAATGATTCAGAAACAGGTGTAAGGGCTAAACCATTGATGCTAAATAATTTGCTTTGCTTTAGCCAAGACTGTTCTAAATCTTAGCTTTGTCCAGTCGTGTTAGACCAGCACAAGCTCTTAGTTCACTGAACAGACAGGTTTACAGCACAGTTTTTGTCATTCCTTCAGTTGCCGTAATCCTTACACACTGACCACAGAGCACTTGCTGAAGATGCCTTGAACTGAGAAAGCAATCTGCGCAGCAAATGAAGATCCCACAACATGCAATTACAGGACCTTTGCCTTATGAGGTGGAACTAATTAACACAAACACTAAAATCACCATAAAAGTTAACAATAGTTATTTAGTACAATCAAGCCCTGCAAAGTATGCAGTTGTAATACCACACATGTAATTCTCAGGTGCACCAATACACATGGCTCAGTGTGCAGGGCCAGGAGGATGCCACACCGGTCTGTTGGAGTCTTCCCTGCTGCACAGGATTATTTGTGCACCAAGCAGTACAGCTCTATTTCTTCAGTTTAAGAACTTGCAAAATAAAGGAGAGAAGAAAGAATATTGTTCCTCTTTCCTTTATTTTCTGACACCAGAACTACAGGTGTGAAAAAAACAAAGGGCTTGACATTTACCATTCATAAATTCTGCAGAAACAGAGATCCAGGCTCTGAAGCTGTAGGAGTGAAAGAATACAAAGTTCATCACCTGCTGACACTTGTCTTGAAAGGAGAGCGTCAGAGACAAATCCTGACAGTTAGGACTGAGTGCCCAAGAGAAGTGTCAGGTTCCAGATCTTTTACAGCATGAATAAGATAGGTCTTCTATTGTGAGCCTGCAGAGATGCCAGGACCTGCACATGTCTGGACACAAAAAGGACAAAGCCCTTTTTTCCCTCCTTGAAGATTATGACTCAGCTGGGCTTGGTAGGGACCCTGCGGTCATCACAAGGCTGCCCCTCAACCCACCCTGTTCCAGGCGTACCCAAGGGCCATTCATTGCCGTGGAAGTTTTTTAACATTTTGTTTTTAATGAAATGATCCCAGGTTATGATACCTGCTAGGATACTTGTTACAACTAGTGGAATGACTTTCTGTTCACTTAAAAAAATGTGACTTGCTCAGAGGTAACATTCTGGGTGGATTCTCCATCGTTGATGAGGCTCTGTGTGTGTGTTCGCAGGGGACACCCGGGCTTCCTACTTGAGAGCATCCTGCATCAGTGGTACCAATGCTTTGGGAAGACCAGTGACTGCAAGTTCAAGAATGCTGAATTTTCTAGTTCAGGTTTTTATGAAGTACTGTATGATTTCCTGTTTTATCTTCCTCATCTTCACTGTTAGCAATACAACCTAGCTAGCCCCTGGGGTTTTAAACAGTTCAATGTCAGTAAATCGAGGTAATTCTGATAATTTTAAACTTTTATTTTTCTTTGCATTGTCAGTTATGGTATGATCCTTTACTAGATGACCATATGATACAAGATACAAGCAAGGCATTCTTTGGAGGATGTTGAACCTGGGTGGGGTTTGTTATGGAGTAAGGGCAAATGAGGATTTGGATTTCCTTTCTTTTGAATGCAAAATCCTTCCCTCTCCCCCCTCCCCCAATGGGAATCTACTAGAACTTTCTCCTTGCTACATTCACTTTGCTTTGCTCAGATTGGCCAAAAATAGTTGAGATTGTTACTTATGCAAGTAATTCAGACCTACTACTGATTACAAAAATCATATGTAGCTGTAAACATCTTTAATTCCAGTAACTTTAAACAAAACAATTAGCAGTTTAACTGAGCTTCACAACAACTTTTTAAAAAGCGATGGCTTTCCCAATTTTACAGATGTTAATTTGTGGTGTACAGATGATATGATTTACTGACGGTGACACACTGAATGTGCAGTAGAGCCAGAAAATGGTTCCAAGACTCTGATGAGGACATGAGCAAGCTGTCTCAACAGAGAAATATTTGCACCAAAAATAGAGCTCAGCCAAACATTATTTTGGTGTGGGTGGGAAAGTGAGTTTCATTGCATTTGTCATTTATGGGGAAAACTGTAACAAAAAGTAACCTAAATCATTATTTTAATGTCAAATTTTAATTTTGAATTTTGAGAATAGTTATGTTAATACTTTCCCATTTATCCAAGTGATTTTCACCAGTGGCTCTGTTGGAATGAATTTTACTTTGGAAATTGGAATCTTGTTTCCTGTCTTTCATTCCCATAATTTCCATACACTACATTATTTTTTGTTTCTTTTTCTAAATTGCTGCATGATCCCCTCTGTGTACTTGAAGATCTCCAGTAGGTTTCCCTGTGATGGATGTTAAAAAAAGGTGGTTTGTGTTTTTGATTTTTGTTTTTTAATGTTCTATTTAAGTCTTTTGAATGGATTATATTATCTGAAGAAAGAGTTTGACATTCATTTAAGGCTAGATAATGCTGAATCCCTTCAAGCTTGTAAAAATGGCAAAGCTAGCTAGTGTTCTGTGTAGCCTATTTTCTTTACAGGGGTAGAACTTGGGCTGTCTCCTGCTCCCATCTTATAGTGTGCTAAACTTACAGCTTCTGGCCTTTTTGATACTGGAGATCTGAATTTTGTGGTAAAACAACTATAGATTGGCTTTTTGGATTTACTTCAAAGGTGGGCTTCCTTGCTGTCCTGAGGAAATGTTTTAGATGAAAAAATGTTTTTTGTTTCCATCCCCAGTGTTCAAGACACTGTCCCTCTGTGCTGTGCAACACATCAAGTAAAAATTCAGAATTTTCACTGAAATTCATGCAAAGTATCTCTTCTTAAGACAGGTTGCTTTGTTAGTAAAGGGTGTGGCAAATGCATAAAGCAATTTCTAGGTCAGTTTGGGAAGCAAAATTCAGAGACTCACTTGACTAAAATGGAGGAGTTCCTATTCGTAGAGTGTTACTTTTTTATAGCATATCTCTTAAATTTTTATTTATTTATTTATTTTAAGTTATATATATTGCAGTTGATGCCCTGTAGATTTTTTTTTTTTTTTTTGTACAATGGCATATGTTAAGGAGCTGTGCTTTGTAATGCAGAATGGAGTACAGGAATGTATATTATCACTTTATTTATACATGTGTTTTGGACATCCTCATTTTATTTATATGTAGCCTAAGAAAAATGACACTTTCAGTGCTGCCAGCTAAGAACTGTTGGATTCCTGTAGTGAGATTTGAAGAAAAGTATTAAATTATGTAGACACTTCACTGAGTTCTAGTAGAACTAATAGTGCAAATTCACGCAATTTGCATGAGCATGATTAATTTTTCAGTTAATGATCCTGCTTGTTATGCTTATAGATTCCACATGTGCTTTGTATACAGCACACAAGCAAACAAAATATACATATGGGAGTGCTGCAAAAGCATACATATACATGCAGTAGGTTAAAGGCCTGATTCCATAGCTGCCTTTGAATGGAATTCCTGGGAAATTTGCTTTAATGGTAATATCATGGGAAGATGCAAAATATCTGCGGAGGAAGGCTCTAAGCTAATGTAGTTCCAGGTAACTCGTCAACTGCAAGGCAGAACAGTAAAATGACAAAGTTCAGAAGCCATCTTAGGAACTGATAACCATGTGGCAAAGCTGTACTCATTTGGAATATTACCAGAAACAGAGAAAAGTGTGTAAGGATAATCAAGTATTTCCTCTGCTGTGTATTGTATATTTAATGGACCACACAAGATTTTACCAGAAAGGCCTATTTCACAAATGTTTTAAAGCCACAAATGCCTGGTGATGACATAACCATAAAATACAGCTTTTTAAAATCCTCCATCAAGGGGATAGGTTCTCTGATGCATTATATCAGCAGCATTGATTTAAGCAATGAAGAATTGATTACAAAATTGGATTCCAATTTGAACTGTGTGAGTAAATCCAGATCTTTGCTCAAACCTCAGTTGAGCTGAGAGATCTGGACTGTGTTTGGTTTGGGAAACAGAACCTCTGGTTCTTCAGTGAGGTCCTGCTGCCACTGTTAGGGAAGTTGTTTACATAAAATTAAATGAAAATTAATCCAGGCAGAATTTATGAGAAATCAAGTTTGACTGGATGGTGGGTACAGTCTATAGGTGGATACCTATAACCTGCCAACGCTTAACCATCTTTTGTAACACAAGTAAGTGTTTGTAACACCTTGATGTGTATTTAACTTAAATTTGGGAAAATACATTTCTGTATTGGTGGGGAACGACAGCTCTGAAAACTTTACATCTCGGCAGTTGCAGGCTCCTTCTCAGAGTTAGCCCCTACAGACCCCAGGGCGGGCAGACAAAAGGTCAGAGATGAAAGGACAAAACTATGATGTGCCGACAGCACGTTGCCACCCACAGCCACGGGTTGTCTTGCAAGTGGCGAAATTCTACCCAAACCAATGGAGCTTTATGGCTTCTTCCATCTCTTAACACCATGGCATGGGTTTTTATTGCACAGGTAGCCTGACTTCAGTTCCAGTTGTTGCACTTTTTCTGGGGAAGCTCCTCTCAAATGTAAAGTTGTCAGTTTGATTCTCAGGTTGCTCCTGGACCATAAGCTCCTCCCGTAACCTGTCATCCCAGTGCGGCTTTAGATGCAGAGTGCTTTGCCTGTGACAGCTGGCTGCAGCAAAACTGCTTGGTGTGACATTTTGCTGCATGAATCAAGTCTTGTAACGGTTGGCAGGCGGTGTTTGGTCACAGCTATGTTTGTTGCACGACTTTGCACTACATTTAAAATACCTTCCTTTTCTTCTTTGGGCCAGCATATTCCCAGCTGCTGTGCCTGTGTTTGCATGCAAAGAGAAAAGGTAGAATGTCCATCATCCTTTACCTAACCCAGTTTGTTTGTATAGCTACCATCTGACATGCTGGGGAGGAAATCTGTGCTTTCCAACACTGGTAAGGCATAAGCTGCCTTTCGTGGTAAGCTAAGAAAAGCCCAGAGTCTACAGCAATTAGCCCTGAACTGGCGGGGAGCTGTAGGAAGAAGTCTGACCCTGCCAGCCCCTCCTTTCAGTGCACCTCCAACAGCTACAAGTGACTTTGGCAACCCAGATGAAAATCTGGTGATCAAAATGTTTTTATTTGCCTCTGCTGGGCGCTGGATCAGCTGGCGTGAGGCAACCCAGAGAGGTGCTGCAGTGCAGTATAACCAGCTCAGTTAAACCTACCCATCTGTCCAGGAAGGGAGTAAATCTGGTGGACCTTCTGGTCTTCTGTGCATCTCCAGGTGTGTTGTCACCTTCTCAGCATGCATTGGACTTTCGCAGCAATCCAAGGTTCTGCAAGTGGTGAAAGGCAGGAATTCATTCCTGACCCCATGAGTCACCCTCCTATGTCAGGGAGCATGCAGTTTCATCACCCTGGCCATTATTTTACCTTTCAGCTGAGTAGTTACAGGTACCATTAATCTATAAAATAGACGTAGGCAGACAGGAGGACGTCATGTAAAGTCTGCAGAGACACAGAACCAACAGACAAAAAAAAAAAAAAAAAAAAAAAAAAAAGAAAGAAAGAAAAGCCAGCTTGAAAACATGACCCCAACTTTTACTGTTCTGTGTTCCAGGGAAATGATTTATTGTTGGCATGTACCCATGTCACACTGGTACTCAGGACAAAGTAAAAGTCATGGTAGTCACTCAGGCCCTTGCTTCTGTCATTGTATTTTCAGATATTTCAAGGAATGAGGTAATGACTTTTAGATCAAGGTCATTTTCAGCTGCATCAATTATTTCACTTTCTCCTGGCAAAAGCATCTGCATACCTCTGCACAACGTTAACTACCAGGCAAATGTTTCACTGGAAAACCTGACTGTTCTCAGCCATACGGAGTGCCTGGTTCATACATTAAATGAGTTTAATCATTTAAACTTCTACTATGTAACTTGGAAACTGGTATGGAGCAACGCTGCATGTTCCCAATTTAATGCATTTAAAACAAATTTTAGTGGGTTCCGATGTACTTAGTCACTGCTATACAAAGGAGAGACCCCATATTTCAAATAACAGGGCTTCAGCACAGAGATGACGTTAGTGGTGGGTAATAAGCTGAACTATCTATCAAGATATCAAGTATGAAACAGATGGTGAGAAAAAAAAAGGTCCAGATACATTTACAAGCCTCTTAACATGCTCACCCATTTAACTCACCGCAAGGTCACAACTCGATGTCTTAGACATACGATCCCCACTTCAGCTAGAAATGAAAGCAGGGTTAATAAAAAGGACCGTTATGGAAGACATTGTGGGGCTTAGCCAGCCTTTCTGGAAGGGGAAAATGGTCCATTGTCAAACCTTTCAGGTCCCTGCTTGCCAGCACCGAGTCTTGAATACATGATTTGTAGACCTGCATCTACTGACTGCTCCACTGGCTCAGTATGTTAGGAGCGATTTGCTCTAATGACTTAGCTCTGAAAAAAATAATTCTCTTCCTTCAGTAATTTGGGGGACCAGGGTGTTCTTGGTTGTAGCTTTTGTGGTTTTGTAATCATAAAGATTTGAGGTTAATCAGTCAAATTGTCCTATATCCAAATCTCATACACCACTGTAACTCAGTCATGTATCCGAGTGCTTGTCAGCTGGCCATGAAGGTCATCCCTCTCTGTTTATGGGGTTACCTCTGTTACACCGCATTCTTGAATTCTCATGCAATGCAACCTGACTGTACATACTTTCTTACAGCATAGATTAAAATGTTTAAGAACCTCTGGTAAAAGTTATACTTTTATTTAAAGCCTTCATTCTAGTAGCTAGGGAATTGATGTCAGATAGAAAATGATTTCCCAATGGTTTGGTTTTGTAGCAAAAGTCTTCAACTTTTATGTAGATAGTCTTTGAAGTTAGAAATTGTTGTTAGACTATCAAATATTGTTTGAGGTGTCACTCATTTTTTTTTCTTTCTATTATGGGAATGGGATCTTAGCAAAGAATTATTGTGGTAGAAAATGAATGTATGACTGACACTGGAAAGAAAGGTGTTTATGGGGCATATACAAGGGGAATTGTTGTGGAACCTAGACCTGTCAATATAATCTCAGTTAATTCTCTAAGTGTCTGGTTTCTCACTGAAAGAAGGCAGGGTTAAATCTCCAAAGACATAATACTTGAATATGTCATCCACGGTGTGGAATATTTTCTAAAATATATTTCTGCTTGTGTAATTTCATGTTGCTGGGTTATCTGAGCCACACCCCTAGTTTGAAACGGGGGTGTGACTGCCTTTTGGGCTGCACTTGGCTCAACCTGCCGAGAAAAATACACTTCCTTTCCCTGTTTTCTGGATAGTTTGGTCGTATGCGATCTTTGGCCTCCCACCTCCTGTTTTCTGGCCCCGTGTGACTCTTCCACCACTGTTTTCCTATGAAGAGGAACTGAGCATGGATTGGACCGATAGGTGGCACACAGAGAGCTATTAGTAGGCTAAAAAAAAAAAAAAGGAAATAAAGAGAAAATGAAAATAATAAGACTCCAAATACCACAAAAAAAAAGATTCCAGTTCTGGGTTAGTTTTTCTTTTTTTCTTTTCTTTTTTTTTTTTTCTTTTTTTTTTTTTTTTCCATTTTTTTCCTTCCCCATCTTCTGCATTTTTATTTTTCCTTTTGTTTTAAAACTTAAGTGGGGTCTGGTTATCCCGACAGGTCATTAGCACTGTTCTGCTTGTCGAAAAGTGAATGTACGTCTTCTGTGCAAATAGCCACAACACAGCTAGTGCCTTAGATACTTACTTGTTATGTACATTGCTTTGGCATCTCAAGACAGATACTCAAACTGTAGAAGCACACACTGCACAGTCCTTTTGTCCTAAAGAGTTCACCAACAAGATATAAGTCAAATGGTACAGGCAGGAGGAAGAGTACAAAGAAAAATATGGGACAGTTGTGAGCAGCATAATAGGCATTAAAAATATTTGGGTTAAGCAACAACCCAAACCTCAGAACTAGTTATGGGGGGGGCGGGGGGTGATTTAAACTATTTCATCAAAAACAAGATTTGCAAGCTCTAGGGAATGTCCTGTTGCCCTGAAGTCCTGCAGAGAACAAGAACACTGGTTTGGATTTTTATCAGTGTATCAAATTCTCTTCTACGTCTTTAGCCTTCCTAAATGGAGCTGGAGCTTAAAGCAGTACCGCCAGAATCAGAGCGTTTGATAATCTTTTCTCTGACTCCCATTGAACATGGATGGCCAGAAAATGCATAAACCAGTCAGCCACATAAAGGACATAAGAGCAGCTAAATTTGGACAAGCAAAGTAATAAGTTGGTGGAGTGTATGCAGATTAGACTAAATATGAAAGAATATCTGGGTTCAGGCAATACCATCCCTAAAGAACCTACATCACAAATCTTCAAGAGCACTGCAGAAGTTTTCATGCCATTCTCTGTAAGCCTCCTTGGGAAGGAGTGCAGTCAGGCTCTGTGTATTTTCACATCTCTAAAAGCACAGGAGACAGTCAATAAAAACAGGATGGCTGTCTTGAGATTACCCCCCCTCCTCTATGTTCTGAAGGCGACAGAACGGAGTGGATAGCGAGCAACCTGCTTGCCTTGGGTGCAGATGGCTTTAATTGTCATTCCCAGATGTTCTGCCTCTTGAAGGTCAAATTCACCTTGTATAAATCGGGCTGGAACCATCCAGAGAAAGCACAGACATTTTATTTGAAAAAAAAAAATGTAATAAAAGAATGTCCTTCTTTCTTGTTATTTCCTTGTAAATTTAAAGGGAACAGATTGAGAGGGAGGCCTGGCTGGCACAGGTCATGGTAATGCGATATAGAAGCTTTTGTCTGGAAGATGTGTGTTCAAATCCAGCTTTATATCACTGCGGTTAAAATATTGTTATTTTTTTGGCTGGTGGAGCTCAGCTGTAGGTGTCAGTCCAGATTCAAGACTCTTGCTGCCTACATTTGACAGCATTACTTCTTAAACATGGTGATATGAAAGCCAAGCTCAAAAGAGAACTGCTGAATGAAGAATCTGTTGGATCAGGAAAGGATACATGTCAGTAAAGCCAGATGTGCAAGGAAACTGATGAGGCCTTTACCAAGTCTCTACTTGTTCTGTAGTGGTGGAGGTCACTTTGGTCTCCAACCTGGTCATGTTGTGTATTTCCTCCACGCGGGAGACTTGCATTAATCTTAATATTAGAATAATGCAGGCTTCTGCCAGTCTTGCATAGATGTCACTACTTGATCAAAAATTGCCCTCCTCGTGTACTGGGTTATGTTGTTACCTCTGCCTGTGCTCTCATCTGAAACCATCAAACTTAGTGCCAGTTTTACAGAAGTAGTTTTGTACATTCTGCCTTGGGACTGTTCCCTTTTAGTGCAGGTGGTTGCACTAACTATAGTGCAACTACTTGGCTGACTAAAGCTTTGTAGTGTTTTACATTTTCAAGGATTTGTTTTGAGTTAGCTAATCAAAACTGAGGATATATATAAGATATATTTTTTTTAATATATAAGTGAGAATGATGTCTTTTGCTCTCCCTTCAATGACTTTTTTTTAAAGCAGATGTTTTAAATATCATGAAACACATCCAATTTTGTTAACTATAATAATAAATGTATAAAATACTTACACTGCAGGAACATGAATCACATGGACTATCAAATACATTCCTTTGCTGTATTACCACATCATGTAATCCTATTCACAAAAACGTATCAATCTCCATCGTGAAACTAGTCTGACTGTTCATTTCTCTTTCCTCTCCTTTTTCTGTCAGAAGTCTGGTCTATCAGCTCACTCCATTGGGGTTGGAAACATTTTTCTTCTGTCCAGTGTAATTTATTAGCAGACAGACATATATTCACTTGTTTTTGTGTCAATAATGCACAGCTTATTTTTTAAGTGTACTGTAATTAGGTGGAAACATACTGTTATGTCAGGCATCACCAGATGGGGCTTTTACACATAGTCTGCAAAGCTTTTTTTCTTTTTTTTTTTTTTTCTTTTTCTTTCTTTTTTCCATTTTTTTTTTTTTTAAAGCACATGTGCAAGCTTTGACTCTGGGGAGGACATACTGCAGAGTTGTTTTCAGTTATTTAGGCAGCTTCGGAAGCAAGACCGTTGAGTGAGCATTAAGATGTTATTTTTCTTGAGCTTGGATTAGAATCAGTTACTGAGACAGGAACCAAACTTCAGTTTTAGAAGTCCTCAGATGTCTCAAGCAGCACCAAGAAGTGAGAGGCAGGCAGAACTACCAGACATCTTTTGAAATCTCAGATAAAACCTGTATTTTTCCAAGATGATGTTGTATTCCTATATCTTCTCATTTTTTTGCAGAAGCAAAAGAAATGATTTTTTAGGATTTCAGCCTTATCCTTTGATGATTTCTCTGGGCAATTTTGGAAGAAAGGAATGAAAATTATACATGTGATAAATGTGTATTTTAATGGAGAAACAGCTAGAAATTCTAAAGGTGATTAATTAAAGGAAAATTAAGGTGCCATTAAGCAACTGTTCAGGGTAATTTCACACTGGAAAATTTACAGATTCAAACACAGCACTTTGTAAATATAAGCCATGAGATGAATAGAAAATTTTCATACGTGACATTTATTCCCTTACTTTTCTTGTGGACTGAAATATTTTGCCTCCATGATCTCAGAAGTTCTGAAATCCCGAATACCTGTGATTCATATTCCCATATTTTATGCTGCAAGCAGCGAGCCTTGGAATGAGACGTTTGGTGGATAATTCAAGACACTGAGAAAATACATCAAAGTTGTTGTGCATGCTAGGTCCTGTACTGTAAGTTGCATTTAGGGCTGGAATAATCATTGTCTGCTACATACACAGATCCCAAACGCTAGAGTGCTTTTTGCAGCCTGAACCCAGGACAGAGAGATGAGTATGAAAAGCAATAATGTCAAATGCTGAAAATCTAGAGAGGATACCAATCCCCAGTAAAAGAAGCCTTATATAAAGTAATGAGCATGGAAGTAACTGTATGAGAGTGCAACCAAAACTAGGAGCAAGGTCAGAGTTTGGAGAAACACTTCTGGGTGTGTGGAAACTAGGAAAAATGGAGTTTGTTGGCCAGGTGCTTGCAATTTAGCCATCTTCCACCCTTGGTCTGTTGATCATGTTGGTGAAGAGATTTTGTGGGGTTTATTTGCTGGGAGGCTAAGTTTAGCTATCATTAAGGGTCTACATCATGCATCTGTGTGGTGCAGTGGAAGCTTGTGAGTGGGGTCGGTGTGGATTTGGTTTGGATTAGAGTTTTAGGGGAAGACAAATGCACACAAAAACCAACCAACCAACCAACCACTGTCTTACTGATCTGTTGTACATTCATGAGGTGAACTGTAACACTTGGGGTAGAAGTTTTTATTCATGCCCATTTGTCAGCAGAGAAGAGGACATTCACCATGGATTCCAGGGTTCATAAAACCTATCTTCCTTTTCGTCTTGATCTTTAAATCATATCAGGCAGGCTATGGTCTCCTAGCCTTTACCTGGACTGACATCACGAGTAGAACTGTCATTGTATATGGTAATACATGAGTGCAAGGGACGGCCTAAATTAGAGTCGAGCAGTCAGAGGGGCCCCTATGCACACACTACACACCACAGCTCTCATTGCTTTTGCTAACACTGCAGACATATGAAGGGGACAGGTTTATTCCCAATACTGCTTGGGAATGTTAATGTCTTTGCTAAGCTCTTGTTACTTTTAATGTGTGTTTTAAAAAATGCACTGGAAATGAACTGGCAACCTTGGAAATGTGCATTTCTAAACTGAAGTCAAACAGGCTAGCACAGCAGTCATCAACATCAGCAGATTGAAGTTCACCTTTTTTGCATTGTTCCCATAACAGGTTAGCAATGGTCCCTGTAGTTCCCCAAAAATCTCAGCTCAGTAATGGTGAAGCCACCATGTGGATACTTTAAACTAGTAAGGAAGAAAAGACAGGATGGAAGGAACTAATAAGTACACAACAAAACTGTTCTGCTCTGCAGTGTGTTTGAGGAGGGGAAAAAAAAAAAGATATAAAAAATAAATAATAAAAAAAAAAAACAACACAGAAGAAACAGATGTATCTGCCAGAAGTTAAATACACATCTGTTAAGGATGCTCTTCTCATATTTGGGGTCAGAAAAATATGTACAAATGTAGCACCTTGCTGATTGACAGAAAATCCTCAGTTCTGGCACTGAGAATCTTGTTTTCTTGACAGCACTTTGTTTTAAGGCTAGAGGCAGAAAAATGTCTTATGCTTGTCCTTAAACTGGAAGGCCCTTTGTTCAGGATACTTATACCATTTGCAGATAATGATGTGCATTGCAGTTTCAGCTGTCTGCATATGCATTTTTATGTTTTTTTATGACAGCTCTGCGTACTGAACTAAAAGGCCATTTAGAGCTGTCAGGAAGTGACAAGCATTACCCTTTACATTTACAATTCTGTTAGCATGCGTTGTCAGGTGGGCTCACCATTCCACCGACATATGATTTTCTTTGAAACCTATGTATGACTTTAATTTAATACAGCAGTCTCAAAAAAAAAAAAAAAAAAAAAAAAAAAAAGGAAAAGAAAAAAGAACCTTATTAAGATTTCCTTTTCCATTTATCTTTTTTTTTTTTTTTTTTTTTCTTTCATGTAGTTCTTTTTTCCACTCTTTTTCTTTTTACTGTTTTCTTAGGCAAGAAACAGAAAGAGACAAAAGTAGCTGTCTAGGCTAGAATACGGCAGCAAGCTCCTCCATTCTAGCCTGTGATGTTGCACAGAAAAGAGTTGATTTTTAGTCCATTGACTTATGGAAAAAATAAAATAAAAATTGCTACCAGCATATGCTAAATATTGAACCAACTTCTGAAAATGGAAAGATCAGAATACCTGTGGCTTACAATCATGAGATGAACTACAATAAATGTATATGATTTTCTCTTAGCTAGCAATTCAACAATCCAGATGAGACCAGTTTCCATCCCTGTGGGTCAATTTTGAATGCGCTTACTCCTGTTGAGGTGCCCCACAATCTTCTTTCTGTTGGTACACGTTACTTTCTAATACAACCAGAGAAAAAGTCCTGCTCCTGAAGGCACCGACCATCAGAGCCAGGATCTCCTCTGCTGAGCATAACGGTCCGAGTCAATAAGCGCTCGAAGCAAGGGAGGGAAGCGGAGCCACTGAGCTATGGGGAAGGTTCAGCTTTATTCTCAGTTGGATAGAAAGTGGTTAGGAGTATCCAAGTGACAATTAAAGCAACAATCTCCGTGTGAACAGATTTTTGGCTGTATTTTTATATGGTGATGATACGGATATATTATTTAACTGCTGACAGTATGTTCAGTCTCTCACAGGCCCCAGCAGAAGATGCATCCCCAAAGAGCTCATAGTCCGGGCAGCAGAGGCTGTCTCAGTCGTGCTCCCTGGATTGCACAGATTGTGACTTGTTATTGAGGGTAGTGTTTGACTGACTCATACCGCTTCAGATCAAGTCATCAGTATTGTGTGGCTGGAAGGACTGGATAATATTAAAAATAACACAAACATTTTTCTTGGTAGGGTTTCAATTTGCCTGTTACATTTGTCCTGATTTCTTTTTTCTATTTTTTTTTTTTTACGTGTTATATGCAGGCCAGCTCAAATGACAGGGCTATTAGCTCAGTAAATCCGGTTGTTATTGATAGGTAGTGTGGAGAGATCTGTATGGATAGTTTTGTAGTTCAAGGAGGCATCGGAAGAATTAAGGATCAGAGCACAGTGTGCTTTGGAGTAAAATAACATGTGGCTAAATGCTGAGGCAACTTTGACACTGAATTCCTTTCCTGTCATTGCATAAAGGCAAACCCTAAACATTATTTTTAAGCAGCTGTTTTTATGCATACTAACTGACACATCTGAATCCATGTTTCTATACTTCCTAAGCTCTTCATCTGTCTTGAATATATGCTACAGACATGTTGCATACCCAGGCAGACACAGGCTCACCGAGGTCATCTTTGTCTGTAAACTACCCTCCTTTTCTTCTGAGGACCTCCACTTTACAACACCATAAGGTATTTTTTTCTTCTTCTATTTTGTGAGTGTGCACAATCATCTGGGGCGTTTGGGTAGGTAACTTGATTCTGATTCACCTGAAGTCACCAATAGTATCTCGGCTTCAGTGGAAGGAAGCCAGATCCTTCATGTTTGAAGAAGGAAAACAGAAATAAATATCCAACAATCTTATTGAGATAGAGATTGGCAATGTAATTTACTGATAGAAATTCCCCAAGGGGGCTGGCACAGGGAGTGATGATAATAAAACTGGTATTTTATAGTATATCCTCAAAGACATAGTCTGAACTTTGTGATCCCCTGCCTCCCCTGAGCCACTGTGCAATTCCCATTGGCCAGCACTGAGATCCCCACATAGTCTCCCTTGAAAGTTTCTTGGGCAGCAGGAAAGTAAGCACTCTTTTAAATTTTCTGACTCTTATCTTGGTCTCTGCTTGCAGGAAGAAGCAAGAACCCCTTGTGCCAGCCTTCCCTGATCCTGCCTGGGCTGGGACTTGCTGTTCTTAAGAAAAGGGGGGAAAATTCCCATGCATTCATCCCTTCTTTTCCTTTGTCGCTACCTAACATTTTGCCCTAACCTGTAATACTCTGCAGGGACCAATTACATTATGCCAACATAGACATTTTCCATTAACTGCCTTTACAAGGTTTTCTTATTCTCTTCATCGACATTCTGACTTTATATCAAATTTAAGCTCCATGCAGGTAAAGAAATAGAGACTGTATGTGCACATAATCCTGTCTGCATATAAATGTGTATATTGAAGACAAATATTTGTCTTAACAAGGTAGTCTTGAATATGGACCAGATTCCTTCTTTGCAGATATCCATTCCTAAAGGTCACAAAGAATTTAGCAATGTTTTTTTACCTTTTATATTTTCTTATGCCTTTTCATACAGCTAATTCTTAAACTTACATTTACTTGTTTTGTTTTGTTTTCCCAAGAGTTACTGAGCTAGTCTGGTCTTTGCCAAAGTCCTGAAGTTATTAAACCTTCTCTTCATTCACTACATTTTACTCTGGAGTTTTATTTGTTATTGGATCTTCTTCTATTCACAGTTCTCCAAAACTGTCTCAGAAGTGTGACCTCAAGACAGATTCTCAGAAGTGCTCTAGTGGCATTCTTCCCTTTTAGTAGATGTCTAAGCTTCAGAATATATATTTTTTTTAATTGTATGACACTTTTGTAGTAAGGCTAGAAGCAGAGCCTACATCTTGAGACTCCAATGCCAAGCTGCTACTCCTTTTTGTCACTGTCTGGGATACTTAGCTCCTGTGGGACTCCAGTGACACAAGGGACTCTGTTGCCCAGTGTAGACAAGCTACCAGTCACCTGAGAGCCAGCTGTTTCTGAGATAGGGCTTGGGAGCGAGAGATGTTCCCAGAAGGCTTCTCTCAGACCAAACTGGGGTCCCAGAGAGAAAGGCCCCCATGGAAGATCCCTCCCCACCTCTGCCAGTCCTTCACCTCTTTCCCCTCCTGCTGGTGCTGCAGCCTGCTGCAATCCTTAGCGTGTGTTTAGCAAGGACAAGGACGTCTTCCATGTAGGAACAAGACTGAAATAATTATTTCATATAAGTTCGCTAAAAGCCAGGCTTCTCTTTTATTGCTGAACCACCAAAGAGACTGGTTAAGGTTTTCTGTGACTGAGCCCTCTGTGACATCAAACTGTAATTTTAATTGCATCTCATTTTAACAGCCTGTGCAGGGATGCACCCATAAACTGGCAATCCACACCTAAATGGTGGTGATGACAGTTGCAAAGAGGTTATATGATCTTTTCTCTTGGAGACATCAGTTAACCTGCATTAAGTGTGAGAGATATTTCGCAGCAAATCTGAATTATTCATGGCATCTCTATGGGATCATAGGAATTGCCATGGTGGATCAGATTGCTTGTCCATCTAGTTCAGTATCCTGTCTCTCATCTTGAAGAGTACAAGACAAGACATTTCAGAGAAGGATCCAAGAAACCTCAGGGACAGCAGCCATGGGATGACCTGCCTATGGGGAAAATTTCTTCCTCCCTACCTTCCCCTCAGGCAGCTGGTGGGTTGGATATGCCCTGCGGCTTAATGGCTTTTATCACATATTCAGATTTAATCCCATTATTTTTATTTGTTATTTGGATTGCAGTAGCTCCTAGAGGAAGTCAGATGGTCAGGTCCCCTGATTGTAGGCACTGTACAAACACAGGGAAAATGACAGTTCCTGCGTAATATCTTTGTAGATGCTCTCATTATTCATGTTATCATCTCTACTTATTCATCATTTAAGCTTCTTCTGGAGTTGCTTCAGCAATTCAGAGAAATTCATCTTGCTATATCTCTAAGACTCCTTAAGTCCCTTGGTATTTTGTTAGTTAATCCCTCCCGTTTGCAGACATCCCTTTTAAAAGTTTGGATGGGAGGAGCAGTGCAGTTGTGGTGGAAGTGCATCTGTGTTTCTGAAAATTTAAATTAAAGAAGGAAAACACCAAAACCCAAAACCTGTGATGACATTTACTCACTTCAGAGGCCCCTTCCGTGTAAGTGGACTCAGTCTACAATTGAAGTGACAATTTTCACTTGTTGATAAATAATTCCTGTTCAAAGTTTCTACCCCTCAAGTCTTCTTTCTGGATGCAGAGGGATTGTTGTCCTCAGTCCTCTTACAGAGTGAGCTTTGTGTGCAGTCTTGTTGTTGAGTTTGGTTTGGTGACCCCTTTTGCGCAAAACCTATTACCCTGTTGTAAAACTATCAGTTGACATATTAATGCTACCTCCTGGTAAAAGACGCTGTAGCTTCATTTTAGCTACAGGTATTACCAAGCAGCTTGTAAAATGATCTTTTTAAGAACTCTGAAAATTCACTAGGAGATTGTGGGGAAAGCTTTCTGAGAAGGCAGCAGCAATGCTGCACTGCCAGTTTCCTGAAAGAAAATCACAGCACAGCCTCTTTCCCAGGGGTGTGTGCATCTACTTCCAGAATAGGGATTGCCCTCAACACACAGTATGCTTGTGCTCCTTTAAGTGCCACCATGGAGAAGGCTAGGAGTATAAGTTCTCCTGAAGTGAACGTTGATCAGATCAATGTTCTGATTTTTTTTTTTGCTACTGGGCTGAGAGGATTTTATTTATTTATTTTTACAGTTTATCAAAATATTTAATTTTAATGCCAGACCAAACCACAGAAGCTGAAATAAAACCTGCTAAACAAATCCCAAAGGACTTCCCCTTCTTGAGTTTTTGTCTTTTCAATTAGCTGAAATCAATTTTTTTTTTATTATTTTTAAATGAAGGAAAAAAATCCTCATGTTTGAGATTTTTTTTTGTTCCTAAACCACTAAAAGTTTTTAGAAGCTTTCAACCAATTCTACAGGTGTTTTGCTGGGATTACTTTCACAGGGGACTTATTTCTCAGCTGTTTCATCCTACAGCTTTTGGCATTACATGTTTCTGTTGGCCTCCTGTTGTCCCCATTCAAAGTTATGCAATTATAAGAGGACAGAATTTTTAAGTTATATTACTTAAATATTAGTTGAAGCAATCTCCATCCCGCTGCCTTCCAACTGTCAAAACTGATGTCTTGTAAATGGTGAGCATTTACAACCCTTTATTCCATGTCCGAATATGAATTTCAATTCAGCTAGTAAGAAAGAAATTAAACATAGCAAGTAGAAACAAGACCCCAAATATTTTAGATACAATCTGTTCGGGTAGGAATAAGATAGAAAATAGTGATAGATGCCTGAAGTCCAAGAAATGTGAACTCCTACAGTAGCTGTAAGTCTCTTTCAGAGAAAAAGGGGGAAAAACAAACAAACAACAGTGAAGCTTTTTCTTTTGTGAAATTTCACTGGAGTCTGAACATCAAGCGCACAGAAAGCAAATGATTATTTTATAGGTTTACACATTAAATGACATGTATTTCCACAGCTTGTCAGAGCAATTAGAGTTACAGATAAGATGGCTGAAGACCCCTTGATGTTAAAACAAGAGGTTGGCATGATGCTCACAAAGCAGCTTTGGAGCATCTACTCAGGATGTACATGGGTGCTCAGGATTGCAGCAGTGGAGCATGGCTTCCCTGGGATAATGTGGCCCCAGGAATGTGTGCTGCTTCCAAATTGCTACTCCCTAGGTCAACCTGAACTTAGGCAGAATATTATAATGGCTCAGACTTACTGCACAGTGATCCTGTTCAGCCTCCCTTATGTGTCACAGGAGCTGGGGAAGCAGGGTAGAGAAAAAATTTGCATTGCCTGATGGGTCTGGTACACTGTGTTTGGGGACAAATATAGTAAAACCTTTATTTGCTTTAGAAGACTTGCTCTCTGTTTGCGTTTGTATTTCATTTCTGCCTGCTCATTTTCAGGCACTGTTCTATTTATATCCACATCTTTTGGGAAGCAGAAAATTGCTTTACTTGGACCTTTCAATCATGATCTTTTCCATATGAGTTGATCTTTGCAATTTTCCAAGCGCAGGTAACTCTTCCTGCAACCGCCAGAACTTCTGTCTGATAGCATTTTGTTGCAAGGAGAGATCTGAAGGTCTGCTGCAACCGATGGCCAAGCACAGGCTTAAGTAGTCTCTCTTCTTGTCCTCTGGAAAAACTGATTGGCACACTAAATTTACTATATAGGGTGTTCATAATAAGTCCCATGCTCACAGATTGCCTGGCTGATGTAGAACAGAAATTTCTAAACTGTGATCTAAGAATTAGCACTATTTATTTGTACACTGCAGCCCTGGGCTAAATTCAAGGTCCCCCTGTGATAAGGGCCAGGCAAACACACTGTCAGCCCGATTCGCCCCAAGGTTCTGCAGCCTAACAGGAGACGCTGGAGCCAGGGCTGGAGGAGGGCTTGCTGGTGGTCTTGAGAGCACTTGCTGGAGTTCCTCAAAGCTGATTGATCACACGGTGCTGGCAGGCCTCCTCCTTTCCAGCTGGTAAATGTCATTAAAAGACAGCTATAAATACATTAAATACTTTCCTAATATTAGTTTTCCATGTGATCCACGGCTGCTGTTGCCACAGGGAAGCTGATCAAGAATGTGAGAGGAGGTGATGTCGGCAGCGATGAAGACGAGAGGAGGGCTGTGCAGTTCTGCCTCTCCATTAAGACGTGATCCACGTGGGGCAATAACCTGCGAAGGCAGAGGAGAATTAGTGAGGGAACATTTATCTGTTGGTTACTACTCATTGATTACTTAAGACAAAAATCTTGGCTCTGGGTCTTTGCTCAGCAAATTATGTCATTCTTGCTCACAAAAGGGAGAGCTCACAGTACAGTTTCTAAATTAAAGCTGGTGTTTCAAAATTAAAAGCAGACAGGGCAGATGTGCCTAGGAGAAATTTATATCCATATCTTTTGGGAATCAGCTAATCACTCTGCCAGGACTTAAAATCAACCTTTCCTGTGTAGGACTCAATTGCACCACACCTATATAAGCCACATTGAATAACGTGGAATTAAAATGTTACCAGATATTTCCTTAACTTTGCCATGTGAAAAACGAGGGCAAATACTGATGAAACCCAGAAATTCCAGGGATCCAACAACATGATTTAATAATACTCAAGATGATTTTACAAAGAAAGAGAGGGTTCAGAGTCCAAGTGATCGTCTCTGGCTTAATAGGCAGACATGTAAGATACTAAAAGATTGATTAAAACCATCTGAAACTGGAACATATAGTATTACTGATAATTCTTGTAGAGATATTGTGAGACAGATGCATTTATTTTGGATCCCAGGTACATTACAGTGATGCTATATTGTTTTATAGGAAAACTTGGCCAGAACAGGTCAGAGAAAAATCATTCTTCTCCTCTTTTCCCCCAAAACAGACGTTTTATGGAAGATGTTAAAAATGAGAATCTGCTATTAATTTGCAGAGTTCAGAATGGACCCATTTGATGTTTCAGTTATATTTTTCTTATATCTTCCCCTTTAAGAATAGCCTAGTCAAACTCAGGGTTCATTAGTGAATTGGGACGTAATTGTGATAAAAAGCATTAATAAAAATATCTGAAGAATTCATTAAATTAGGATTTTTTTTAATAAGGTCAAATATATTTGGAAAATGTTTCACCTACTATAAATGACTTGTTATATTCCAAGAAAAAACTAATTTTCTCAAAAATTTTCCAAGACCCTTGCCTGCAGATGTGTTATATATCAATGTATGAGTTCAAAAATAAGCAAGCAAGTATCATAAAAGTACACAGTTATTGGCTTCTGATGTTAAACTTGTCAGCCATAGAATCATTTAGGCTAGAAAAGACCTCTAAGATTGTTAAGTCGAAATGTTAACCTAGCAAACCTAGTCAGTCAACTCTTGTCACTCAGTCACTGAAGCTGGCTGCCGGGCTCTTTCAAAGGGCTTGTGCTAAGAATTTTATTCCAGCTCCCAGAGTGTATTGGAGGGGATAAAGTGACTTAGCAGTGATGAACATCCATCCTGCCACAGACCTATGCCTTCAGGGGCCCTCGGTGACTCCTTGCTGTAGCGTGGCTTCTGGTTGGAAATGGCTGGGGTCTGGACTACCTCGTTAGCAGCCTTCATTACAGACCTCAGGATGCCTGATCCGCAGCAGCCCAACAAAGGATGAGGTTTTCTTCCTCTTCTTGAGCATACACTTCATGTATGTGTTGCACTGTGTTAAATCACATCCTTCAGAATTATTTTCATCGGAAGTATTTTTATTTTTTGTAAATATATTTTTTAAAAAGTAATCAGACTGGTTTTTAATATACCTCCTTAAAAGTTGTGGATTGTTCTGTCAGGGTGCAAGGGATGGAGAAAAATGCTTGTTAAACACCTGAAAAACAGCATGAGATGGCTTCTTTATACGGTAGAGATGTCACAGCTGTAAAGGTAGCTAGCTTGGATCCTTCTTGGGGATCTCTTCTTTCCAATAATATAAAGTTTGATAAAGTTTCTAGCCCTGCCATTTCGTGAGATTTTGAACTGTAAATCTATTCCTGCTTCGAGAGTCAGACTAAATAATCCAACAGTGGGCCCCCGGCCAGTGTGATTGCTGGGAGAGGAAATGGTACTTTTAGAGGACGAAAAAAGGAAATATTTCTCCTGCGGGTTTTCTTTATTATTCTTATTTTATTTCTGAATTGCAGCTGTGTGAATCTGCTGATGAGCTTGGAAAGTTGGAATCGGCCCTGGGGGAAGGGACTTGCGTGCAGCACACAGGTGGAGCAGGTGGCGGGGGGGACATGTGGAGCCCTGCGCGCTCCCAGCACTTGCCTTTTCTAGGGGTGCAGCCAGGAGGGTCCCCGTGAGCTGTGTGAGGAGCCTCTGTCATCTTCTCCAGGGTTTCCAAAGCACAAGGACCTGGATGGTGCAAGGACACCAGCTCACCTTACATCTTCTGGGATGCTGCCCAGTGGCAGCTCCATCATGGGAAATGTCTGTGCTCCCGTGGGCCAAGCGGGCAGCATTGCTGGGCTAGTGCTAGGGGCAGGGGACAGTGGGCTCTCTGTGGCTCTGCCGGATGCAAACTGGGGGTGTACTCATGGCCCATGGGCAGCCCGATCCCATTAGGAGGTGGGCCTGGCCCTCATTGGCAGCACAGGGAGGTCTGTAACAGTGAAGGTGCACAAAAAAATAGGAGCTAAAAGGGCCTTCAGGCCCAGGTCATGAGAGTTCCTCTGTAGGACTGATCTGCTGATGTTGCTGAAGTGCATCCAGAAATGCTTTTTGGTTTGGTTTGGTTTGGTTTTAAGGGCTTTTCATCACCAGGAGAGCTGTCAGTGGGGCTGCCGTGAGAGCAGGAGAAGTGCAGTCACCCAGCTCTGCAGCATGAGCGCTGGCTGCTCATGCTGGCAGCAGGACAGGCTTCAGAAGCCACAGCATGCAAACCCCCGGGCACTGTGCCTCCTGTTTCATCCTTCGGTATAGAAACATCTGACTGAAGTCTGAAGGAAGAATGCACATGCCCTTTGAGTGGGCAAAGAGACCTTGCCAAACCTTGCAGACTCAATGGAAAGAGGGTACAACACACAGCAGAGGGAAAAACATTTAAAAAAAAAAAAAAAAAAAAAAGCCTTCCAAAGCCTCAGTACACCAAGCTGAGGCCAAAATGAAACTCAATGGGCAGTTTGTGTGTGGGTGAGCCCTCACCCCACTCTCCAGGACAATCAGGTGTCACAAAGTGGTTGTTTGTGGTTTCATTTATTACCTGGGACACCCAAGGCACAATATAAATCAAAGCAGCCCGGAGGGACTTGCACAGGGATCATGGCTATCCCTTGCACAGCCCTAGATGTAGGGAATCTAAACAAAAGAAAATTTAGTTTTCCTTAAAAAAAAAGAAAAAAAAAAAAGGTTTAAAATGTCCCTCAACCCAACAACTAATTACCCATGCAATGGTACCAAGCTTGCAGAAGTTGATAAATACAAAAAATTGAGTCCAAATATATAGAAAGAACCACCTAGAACTCTGTGGTGCCCAGAAATAGGGTGAGAGGTTGGACTAGCTTGTACCCAGCAATAGGGAGGTTGGACTAGGTGATCTCCAGAGGTCCCTTCCAACCTCAACCACTCTGTGATTCTCTGTAATGTCAGATCAGAGTTTGGTGATTGTGCTCTTCGTCTCCTAGGGGTCGTGAGGAGTCTCCAAAAAGTATGGTTTGGACAGCAGATGGGTGACTTTAGACAAGAAAGACTTCTCTGAACTTGTAGAGCCCTGCTATTTTTCTAGTCGTGTTAGTTGTTTTCTGATAACAGTATTATTTGCTGTTGGTCTTCTGGGAGTGCCACCGGCATCATTAATCAAAACCCCACGTTGCTTACCGGTACCGAAGGATCCGTACTGCATCATCAATCATAAAAGCAGCGAAGGGTGCGCTCTGGATAGCTAAGGAGAGCGAGAGAGCATGCTGGGGTGAGGGGAAGGAAAAGGGAAGAGGCTTAATTATCCAGTGGTCTTTGGTCCATCGCTCATGTTGGAAACATCTCCACAGCTCTATTTTGGTCGTACCTCCCTTTTAAATCCTTGTAAACAGCAGTTAAGATAGAAAGCTTCATTCCGCTGCGCAGGGTACCCCACTGCTTCTCGAGCTATTATTTTAATAAGGCCTATTTTACAATTAAGGCACCATGGGCTTTAAATTACATATAAAATAAAATGTGGAAATTGAAGCATTAAGCACGCGGCTGCCGTCGGAGCCTCGGCAGCCTCGCATTAAGCGTCTGCCTGTTCTTCAACAGAGCGACAGAAGGTAGAGGTTTTGTGCTGCGGAGGGAGACGAGCAATAACCACCCCTTCCCAGGGGAAGGCACCGCTGCAGGTTTTGCTCAGGGATGTGTCCCCCCGGGCAGGGCTGGATGGGCTGGAGGCAGCAGGATGGTGCTGGGGCTGTGCCGTGGGGCTGGGTGAGGTCCCCGGCACGGCCTCGTAAAGCCCGGCGGTTTCGGTTACGCTTGTTGCCATTGCTGCGGTCGGCTGGGATGCGAGGAGTGACTCTCGCTCCAGATGGTTGTAAAGGTTAACGAGGAATTTATGCAGAGCTATATACAAATCAGACTGAATCTTCTGGCTGGGAACAACAAGCCACCGACATAAATTCAGTTTGCCGAACATATGTAGCTTGGTCACTAAGGGAAACTGGAGAACGGCAAGCTGCTCTGCAGAACGTCACCTCTCGCTGCTGCCGGTGGCAGGGAGGGGACAGCATCGCCCATGGCACGGGAGGGGGCCCGGGGCTTCGGGAGCTGCTGCAGAACAGACACCTCCCTGGGGCCCCGGGACCTGGCCTCGGGTGTGAGATGCGCAGGGGCCTCTCCTGACACAGCACGTGGAGGAGGCGCAGGAGCCTCCCTCCCTGTGCCCTGGTCCCACAGCTCCCTTCTGATCGTGCTTTACCTTCTTTTCACTATGTCCATTTGTTCAGGGCGTTCATCAGCTACCCCACTGTGCCCAAAGCTTGCCTGCTCCTCTCAGAAGCAGTGTTGTTTATGTTTCTGTGACTTTGTTTCTGTTTTCCTATATTTATTTATTTGTCAATTATAAGCAGATTAAAGCAGGGTGCAGCAGAAGCAGCTAAAGGGTTTCCCTTTTCATGTCACATTCAGGAGCTTTGAGGGACAGGGGAACCTTTGGCTTGTCTCTGCTGGAGGTGTCTGGTGTGTCCGCACAGCGTGGTCCTCTGCTGAGCAAGCTGTCGGGTAGGGGACAGGGCAGCTGGCTGGAGTTAAACCTCTGGGTTGTGTCTTCTCTGTGAAAGCAGGGAAAGAAGAGGCAAAGCTTCTGCTTTGCCCCCTCTTTGTGGTCTCCCAGGGCATAAAAGTGTTGGCAAGCCCTCTGCCCACTGGAAAAGGAAAGCATATGCTGGTGCACCTTCTGATACACAATAGGACATACGGGGTGTGCGTTGCTCTCTGCCTGCCTGGCTCCTTTTTTGATGAATGTTTTTCCAGTTTGATGGAGCATAGTTCTTAACTTTCCTGGGTATTTTAACTCCTTGTCTCAAGTGCTTTATTGAATTCATAATTTTGCTTATTTATATTTAAGACCAGTTGTTTACGGTTCTCTCCATTGCCTTGCATGCAGCAGAATGGGGCTGGCGGTGCTTTCCCATTCAGGTACGGGGCACTGACGGCTGCTGGCTGGGGCTGCAGGAGAGGCTGAGCTGTGAATCCTTGCTGCTTCATGCCAGTGGGATGGTGGCTTTCATATAAATCAAAAGCAATGAAAACATTCAGTGCAAGACTGCCCTCGTGATCAATTTTACCTTGTGCAATAGTCTATACAAGCAGAAACACTGTGAGCCTGTTTTCAAGCGTGTGCTCCCCATACACTGATCCCCAATACTCACCTTTGGGACCTTTTCAAAAATGTTTTGCCATGCCCTGTCAGCTTTCCCTGTGGAGCATTTCTTCCTGCTGTGTAGCCCTATGTGTGGAGTCCCCGTGGTGTCAAGCATCGCTGAAGTCCCTGGGTATAGGTGGGATTGACGTGGTTGTAGATCCAGCACTGACCATCAGTACAGGAAACAATTTTAATCCCCATGTTTGAGGCTGGGAAAAGCGTCCCACGACCACACAGGCTGCTTATTATTGTACAATGCTCTGGGCCACAAACCAGATTCATAAAGAGCCCAGCTCCACCCTGTCTGGGCTCATAAGGCTTTTTTGGCAGCATCTCTGTCATTTGAAGATGGGCTTGGGGCAGCCTGGAGGAGACTCCCAGATCTCAAAGAGGCACCTCCAGCAGGAGTTCCTTCCTGAGGAGTGCACAGCTGCCCACAGGTAGCTCTGCTTCTGCTTCTCTGGCACTTTTCTTCTTCTGCATCTGAAGGAAACGACAGACGCCATAAAATACCCGACAGCGCTGGCTCCTTCCCCTGGAGCAGAAAGCCCAGGCAGATTTCCAGTGGCTAACATTTCCATACATACTCTAGTTCACCAGGCTTGAGGCTTGTCAACCCAAACAAGACTGAGGCTTTCCCTCTGCAATATTAAAAAAGCAAAAAAAAAATAATAAAATCATAAATCCTCCTGGCACCGCTGGCTCACGCCACTAAGCTATTCCATGCCAATCCTATTGTTAAACTGTAAGCATCAGTTTCAATACTGTAATAAAATACTGCATTTGAAATTTTACAGTTCCCCATTAACCTCCTTTCTCCCCCTCTCACCCACCTATTACATCATCTCTCTCTCTCCTGCAGCCTGACATTGCTCTGACATAAAACTTGAAGCTTCCCCACCTTTCACTTTTCCATTCTTCCCCTCTTTTTCAGAGCCTTTTGCTGTCACTTGTGCAATAGAACAGCTGAGCCAAAGCAATAAAAGCACTGCACACCGTCCCCAAACACCCTGAGCGGATTTTAAGCCCTCCATGCCAAATACCATTGCTTCCCACAGTCTCGCACACATACGCCCCATCTTGTCCCCAGCCTTGATTTTCCCCAGTATGTGTACTTGATACCCAGATTTTTTTCTCCATGCAGGCACTGTTGGTCTGAAACCAGCCCTGCTTTCACAACTTTCCTTTCCAGGGGAGCGTTTTGTTCTGTCTGTCTGAGCTGCCAGGCTTTTTATTCCTGGGGACGCCCTGTTTGAGGACGCTTTGTGGTCCCCCAGGAGCTGGGTAAACAGCAGTTTCACCAAGTGCCATCTGGGTCCATCGCTATGCTTTGTGCTGTTCTCTCCATCCCTTGGCCTTATTCCTCAACACAAAGGTAACTTCTCTGAAGTCAGAGGAGTCACCATAGCAGAGGAACTCAGCAGATGGCTGAGATCTCCATAAATTATCTTTCACTGAGTAAAGGCTGCATGTTCTTCCCCTCTCCCCACCCCTGTAGTTTGTTGGATAGGAGTTGGGCATCCAGGGAGGTGCTGGGCACTCGGCTGTAGCACCAAAGCACTGAGTCAAGAGAAGACTTTTCCAGTCCCAGCATAATGTCACAGTTGGCCAAATGTGGTACAAACATTGCCACTGATTTTGTTGGTCTTTGTGAAATGAGAGTCTCCACTGCAGTCTCAGCAACTGAGAAATCAGGGAAATAACAGAAGTGGTCCATGAGGAACAGAAAGTGGTTTTGAATGAATGATGCTCGAGTGGCGTTTTTATGCTCAAGGAACCATGTGGATATTGCCTGCTCAGTGCTAACCACCCCGCGGGGTGGCCTGTGTCAGCTGGTTCCCTCCCTTCTTCTTTGGATGCGTGACCTGGGACAAGATGGGGAGTGGTTTGCCTCGGGTGCAGACGAGGGTGCCCATGCTGGGGGTGCCCGTGCTGAGGGTGCTGCTCCTCCACAGGCTGCCACCAGCCTCTTGCCATCCTTGGTAAGCACGGTTGCAATTTACACGCTTAAAAAAAAAAAAAACACAAACCTGTAGAGTATGCTCTGACAGTAACAACAATGTAGAGCTTGTGAAAGTGCCAAATTGAGTCTTTTTCTGCTTTTTATTTTTTTTTTTTAACTTTATCTTCTGTTTGGTTTTCTCCTACTTTCAGTGTCAAATAAGATGAGATTTTTAAACTGCTGCTATTTGAGTTTTGTTTGTCCTGTATAATAATGTGGATTTCTGATGTTTGTTCCTTGCGTAAGAGCTGGGAATATCGAAGACTGGCTGCATTGTGAGCTCTCCCCATTCCTGCTTTTTATACATGCACACACACCTCGAGTCTGACTCTGATCCGCCAGTGATCTCAAGCCTACCTAGACGGACCACGCTCTCTAGGGATCTGTCTGCTGCATCCGCCTCAGGCCTTTCCTGAAGAGAGACAACTAATTGGGAAAAATTATGTTGCATTACGTGTGGTGGCTCTCTGATGTGGGCTCTCGTCTGCAGGGAGCTCAGCTGAGGCCTCCCAAACTTGCTGCAAGCTGATGGCTCAGGAAAGCTGCAAGGGCTGGCAAAGCATCGAGGCAGACGTTTAGGAGGTGGAGGGTTTTAGAGATCCAGGTGAGGGTTCCAGTTTGGCTTCATGATTAATTAACAAACAAGCCCAGTATGTGAGCTAAACTGTTAACATTAGATCTGACAATGGACATCCACGCTTTTCAAATGCCTAATTGATGAGTTTATTTTTTAAAGGCTCAAGGGTCTTATTTACCTTTCAGAGTTTCAGCCTACACGCTGTTTTTATTTTGGGTGGAAAAAAAGTGCTTTGACATAGAGGGTGAACTTAGCTACCTGCATGCTTGCATTTAGCTTGCTTTCCTTCCCAACCTCCCTAAGGGTGCAGGAAAGAGAGGGGGAGAAGACGAAGGAGGCAGTGACTATCAGATTAATTACAGATGCTGGGTTAGCTGCAAAAATAGTGGAGAAGGAGGAAGCGAGGGAATAAAGTCTGACCTCATCCCGTCTTCTTTAAAAGAAATGAGCAGGTAGACTGGTACAGAGGCTGTGAGCGAGACCCCAGCACCCCTCTGCTGATTTCATCGGAGGATGCCCGCTTACACGAGCTGAGATTTAGCCTGCAAAAGGTTTCATAGCCTGTAAATACAATTTAAGGCAAAGAAGATAGGTTTGGGAAAGGGGAGAGCTTTCCCCAAACAAATAGAGACTCATCTAAAAATAGCAAAATAAGATATGTACCTCCTCAATTGCTTTCAAATTCTGTGGCAGGATCATATTTGTCCTCACATTGAGCTTGTCCCCTGTCAGTGACTGGTTGTGGCTGAACAAGGGGACATTTCAGTATTTATTTTCTTTCTGTTGATTTCAACCAGATTGCCCGTGCTCTGCTTAATGTAGTGCCTGCTGTAGAAGTGGGGCAAATATTCAGTCACATTAAAAATAAATCCAGAAATAGCAGCTTATAAATTTGGATTTTTCTCCTATTATTATTTATGAGTGAATCCTGTCAGATGCATAAATACAATATCTTTGTAGGCCGATGCTGGGATTTATATCAAAAGGGTTCTAACATATACTTCATGTACTCAGCTGCAACTATTATAAGCTATTTCATGTACAACTAGAGACAAATGATCTCTCCCATGTTTGTCTTAACGTAAAATGCAGTTGGGTTGCTTGAATTCACTTCCAAACCTTCAGTCTGGGGGAGGGGGACAGGAGATTTATGCCCCTTTAATATAATCAATTCTAAACGTATCTTTAGACAAATAATTTTAAAATCTGTGCATCAAGAAACACCTCTATTAATTTCAAGATACACGATTTTATGCATTTTTCCTGTGCATTAAAAAGGGGATTAAATTTAGAAAATAAAATAAAAGCTCTTACTCTGTTCAGAAAGCAAGTTCTAACAAGAACATTTTGAAATAAAATCCCAGAAGGCAACAATCCCTCCAACAATTAAACTGGGAGAAGGTCCCCTGAGGGCAGACCAACAAAATTTAGTAAAAATAATTGCCGTGCTGGGTCCTTGCTCTATTTTAGCTGAGTATAAGCAGACACACAAAAAATAACCTACTGAGAGCAAGAACATTCCTACATGAAACAGGCTAACAACAGAGCCATGTAACTACCTGGCCACACCACTCGGCTTTTGCTGGCACGCAACACAGATTTTTATACTTCAGCCAATATAAAATAACAATCAGGCTATTTACAAGGCTCTGCCAAATATTAACCTTATATCCAATTCTCTTCAAACCTTTCAAAGTCTCTAATGTGAACCATACAAGTTCCTCATTACTTGATAATATTCTGTAACTACGATGTTATGGGCTAGTTATATTTTTTAAAAGATGGTGTGTTTATGCAAAGATAATGGAGCGGTGCATTTTATGCTGAGAAACTCAGCAATTAATTAATTTATAATCCCCCTTTACTCTTGCCCCCCCCCCCCCCCCTCCACGAAATAGAATAAAATAAAAGATTAATTTGCTGGAGAAAACAGGTTCACGTTTGCCCTTAAGACAGAGGACAAAATGACTTTAGCATGTGCGAAGTTGGATGCTCGCACACTCAAAGCCAGGTGAGAGCTCTTGCAGTTGGGAATGAAGAAAGTGCGGAGCTAACTCTTAAAGACTAAAAGGTTCTCCCCAAAAGCGAGGAGCTCTTAGGGTCGCTAATTGCGAGACAAAGGCATCCTCCCTGACCGTGGGCAGCACCGCACGGGAGGGCAGCACCGACAGCAGAGCTGCAGGGGAGAGCAGGATGCACGGCGCGATGCTCCAGCCCCCTCTTCTCTGTGTCGGACACTGCCCTGCATTTTCCTTTTAATTCCTCTCCTTCCATTTTTTCTGCCGCGCTCTCCCAGAGCCGCTCCGTTATTTGAGGAGCCCAGCGGCAGGCAGGGAAGGGGCAGCGAGGCCGAGCACCCGGCAGTGCTCAGGGAGATGCAGCCCCACCTGGCTCCGCACTGCCCCGGCCGGAGCTGGGCAGGTGTCCAGGGACCCCTGAGCCTCTGCCCAGCCCTTC
The DNA here is from genome assembly GCF_964211825.1 of Aythya ferina. Lineage (NCBI taxonomy): Eukaryota > Metazoa > Chordata > Aves > Anseriformes > Anatidae > Aythya > Aythya ferina. Next base: position 8,248,850 of record NC_140312.1, read on the forward strand.
CCAACCCTCGCCGTGAGTCCCCGGGGGCTGTCGCCTCGCAGGATGAGCTTCTGCCTGTCACAGCCGGGCTCCTCTCTTCTTCCGCAGCATCTGTGAACATCGGCCGGCAAAGGCGCTGCGAGGATCGCCGGGTTTCTTCTCCAAGGGAGCCCTTAAGTCTGTTTCTTTAGACACGTTTTTACCAGCAGTGCTTTTAACAATAGGTTACCAGATCCATCACACAATCTGACTAAAAGCCCGTATTTATTTCCCTAATTTTATAAACATTTAATAGGTCCTTATTAAACACATCAGCCAGCATGATTTAATAACACAATCAGTCTAGAAGTTTAAGAAAATTGAAAACAGGATTTGAATGTAATACAGCCACAATTACCGGAGATTATAGGCAATCATTTCCATATGTCTGCAATGGGGAGCTGCTAATCTCTGTTTGCGTGGAGGTGATTTCCTCTGGAACACTTCCCAGCCTTCAACAGCGCTAGTGCTGAACAAATTAGATTTGAAAGTCCCCAATTTTATGACTAAGGTAATATACTCTGTGTATTTAGAGAAACACTGATTTCCTATTTTAACTGGCTTCCAAATGCTGGACAGAGACCTCTGCTTCATTTAGTTTGGCTCCGCTAGGTATATGGTAAAAGATTTTTTTCTTTCTTTCTTTAAAGGGTCAGCACATGTATTTTTGGGTGTCTCGGAGATATACCACGAGTTCCCTCCGTCCATAAGAGGGAAAGAGTTAGCATCACGATCTAGTGACATCATGGCTGAGGAATGCACGGCAATTAGCCCTGCAGTACTGCAGGCAGCCTATGGCCAGGGGACAAGCAGCTCCCTCCTGCTAAACTTTAGGAGTCCTAACACCTTATTCCCTGACCTACCGCTTATGAGATCCTGAATAGCGTCACTTGTGTTTTGTGGGAATTCATCTGGTAAACTAGGCTTTTTGTGCATGGCCTTGGCTCGGCTTTGGCAGTTACTGTTGAAAATAGGACTGCTGTTGGGAAAGATTTCCTGTTCGGGGCAGCCAGGAGCTGGGCTGATTTCAATAGGAGCCAGTGACTGGTGGAGATGGGAGAGCTGCAGGGAACTTTACAGCTGTGAACGTGCCAGCCCCGTTGGGGAACATCGGGGGGCCTGGCCTGATGGTGTCCAAAGCATTTTTAGAATTTATTTTGTCAAATGATTCACGTTTATGAAATGTTTATGGCAGAGTCATACCAGAGAGCTCAAGAAAGAGAGCAAGACAGGCGAAAGGAAATCTGTGCTAGCCAATAAGGAGGGACGAACAAAGGAAGGAGTGCATTCCTCCTATGTGCACACATTTGCAAACAGCATCACTTGCTTCACCTCCCTGTCACCGAATCAGGGCATTGGTGAGCTCCTTGAATGAACCTCCGAAGAGAGACAGAAGTAGGCTGGGTGGGGGGGAGGGGGGAAGGAAGGTGCACATGCAGCTGAATATCTGCTGTTCTTATCTGTCTAGTGCTCCCATTTTTGAAGCATGTCGCGTTCTTGTACTGTTACAACGGGCCTTTCTTCAGGGAATGTGGCCCCATGGACCAAGAGTCACCCCGCATGACTTCACTAAATCAGAAAGAGGATGCTATTGGGCTGGACTAGGAAATTTAAAAGAAGGTGCCTCCTCTGGACAGACTCATCTGTGGCTAGGTGATCTCCTTTCTCAGTTGAAGGAGGGAGATGTGGCCCAGAGCAGCCCCAATTCAGGACTTTAGCTCATGCTTAACTCCATCACTATTTGAGAAAGCACTTAAGGCACATACCTGATTTAAAACACATGTTTATTTCACCTTGACTTCAATTCACTTGTGGTGCAGAACAATACATGACGTCTGGACACTGACTTTTCTTAGAATGGCATGTGGTCTTTTAGTTGAGCACATGCTTAAGGACTTTCCTGAACCAGAGGATTCCTTAACCCCAAATTTATAATTTCATTTTACCACTTTTGGTTGCAGCAAAATTTAGTATACTTAGGCTGAAAATTTGTAAAAAAATAAAATAGAGAGAGAAGGTAACTTTCACAGTATTCTTGCTAAACAAAAGCAATCAACTACCCCCCAAAAAATAAAAAATAAAAATAAATAAAAATAAATAAAAAAAAAAAAAAACAAGCAAGCAAGCAACCAAAAAAACCCACCAACAAACCAAAACAAACAGAAGAAAAAATAAAAACAAAACAAAACAAAGAAACACCACCACCACAATAAAAAACACAGAATAGAAAACGCAGTCTGGACATACATTTTGATTAAGAGTTGGCTTCTGACAATTGTAAGCAAACTTTTAAGGTTTGGCAGTGCCAGCACTTGTCAACTGCAGTGACACCATGGAAGTCACCAAAGTGGATTTTGTTACCTGTTGTCCCAATACAACAGTTGAAGTGTCGGGGTGACATGGTTTTATCCATAAAACCTGACATGAACTGACCTTGGAAATAACAGCTGAAATTCTATATAATGAATTAAACAAACAGTGACAGGATTCAGTAGATAAAGACTTAAGTGTGTCTTTTTAGTTTCCAGATAGCACAGAACAAACCTGGCCATGCAATGGACAGCTATACTGCAGTACTCATTTGCAAAGCTTGCTTCTAAGGTCTGTCTTCAGCATGGTTAGACCAAAAGGAAAAGAACACATTGGTTCTTGTAATAAAATAAATGTACAATCCCTGCACATTACTGCCTTTGTAGTTGCTTTTACCCTAAAAAATCCAGCTCTAATGCACAGTATATTTTTCATCATAAACTTGCTCATGTATGCATTCCAGATGGCGTGAAGAAGGGGTTCAGGAATTCTAGTGGCAACCGCTACTATTACGAAAATAAAGGTAGGGCCCAGTTTTATGATGAACCTTGATCTTAAGGAGTTTATAACTAGACTGGCTCCAAGTTATACTTGGAATACATGGATATATTTATTACATCAGTGGATTCCTTCACACACTTAAAAAAAAAATCTGCCTTGTTCTTTTTTTTTTTTGAGAGAAGAGGTTGCTTGCAGTTTTAAGATGTTTCATGGCCTTCATTCCATATAGAAAAAGAGTTGATTAAAAGGAAGTTGGCAAGACAGCAGCTTCCACTATATTGTAATCACTCTCCATTTGGAAACAAAACATTCTCCCACATTCCAGCCATCTAGGTTAATTAACTTTGCAAAACGTTATGGTGTACAATAGTGCAAACTCATTTGGCTGTGTAGTTTTGATATGAAATACCTTTTGATATGAATAACTTTTTCCTTGGAAAGGTCCATTAATAAGTATTTACATCAATACACAAAAATATGGCAATTAAGGATGCTAGAGTGGTCTATTAAGCTCAACTTTTATAGGAAAAGTGTTTTCCTTCTTTCCTTTTTAAGTTCTTGCCAACAAGAAATATGAGCTCAACTGAAATAGGTTTTAAGAAGAGCAAGGCAATAGGCCCCCATTCAGGAAAGGCTTTCAGCACAAGCTTATGCTCCATTGCTTTCACTGGGATTTAAGCACATTCTTAATTTATTTGTGAACAGAGTTGTTTTTTTTTTTATGGGGAAATCTTTATGGTGGACACTTTATGCTAACTTTTCTAGGGCTACAGCCCTGTAAACTGGAATAAGGGTGGCATGGTGTGAGGCAGGAGACAAACCTGAGAGACAGAAACTGGGATGTGAGGCTGGGCATGCCCAGAAGGAACACAGGACAGAAAGTCCATCAGGAGAAAAGTCAGGGGTATGGCCATGAGGGAGTACCACCGTGGGCCTGAGAGAGTTGCACTGCAGAGGCACTGCAGGTAGAGGTAAATTCTTCTACTTTTAGTCAAAGTACTTTTCTAGACTATGCATAATCCAGAGGGAACTCACCCCACCTGAAGGTGATTGTGTCTGAAGTGCTAGCAGAACATGCATAAGTTGCTTCAAAAGATGTTACTCTTTTTTTATTATTTTATTTTTTTTTATTTTTTTTTTTATGGTGAAAGGAGCATGGTTGGTGGCTCTGGTGGGGAGAATCCCATCCCAGCTCTCTGACTTCATAGCTCTTCTTCTTGTTTCCATGAAAAAAAGAATCTGTCAAAAATGCTTGTTTACTCCTCCAGCAGTAACAAGAGCATGGTAAGGAATGGCATTATTTAGTAAATTATTTTTTGCTACACAGTTAAGTGGATTACCTTGAAACCAGCTTCTATAGAACTGGCTTCTATTGAGTTCAGCCTATACTGTTGAGCACGAAGGAAATAGAAGCTGGTCTGTCTGTCTGCAATGCTTCCTTGATTTCCAATTTGTCTTCTATGCTGTGTCGTAAAGATTCAAGCACATCTTGGAGTAAGGCACAAGCGAGTGAGCTAAACATGAGGCAGAAGCCTTTGCAGTAAATATCCTGGCTTGTGTTATTTTTTTGCTCTTTGAACTCTAAAAGCAGTTATTTGTCATTTATTTGATATCCCTTGACAATAAACATGACGTTTGTGAAGAGCTAGTTACTGATAAGCTATCCAATAAGGTCAAAACATGCAAACAAATGACAGCAACAATAATACAGATGTTAACCACTGTTTTCTTTTTTTTTTTTTTTTCATAACTTTTTAGATTGTATACTACTGTATTTTTGTTGGAAGCATGTGGTACTATTGCTTCTACAATAATTTGTCTTCATGCACAGAAAACAGAAAGGATTTCAGGCATTTTATTTCCTTGTCAGCTACAATAAATGTAAAATGATTTACCTTAAAGAGCAAAATATCAGGACCAAATTTTTCAGAGCTTGTTGTTGTCGTCATTCAGAAAGCAAGCTGTAACCCTGTAAGTAGACAAACAAACAAACAAACCCCTTTTATGCATAACTCATAAGCTCATTTCCTTTGATTCCTGCGAGTGATGTCATGGAGCCCAGCTGTTGTGTTTCTGTGATGATTTCCCTTACTCATGTTTCACCCAGCCATTTCAGGCCCTAATGGAATTATTTTGAGTGAAACCTGTTTTTTTCATGGTTCACCTCCCACATCAGCTGATACCAGGAACAATTCTCTGGGCTGTATAGAGGGTAGATACAGGCAATTAAGTAGATTTTAAAGATTGTTTTCCTGTTTTTTTTTTCTAATCACCCCATCACTTTGATGCAGATCAGCACACTGTGGGTGTGAGGGCTCTAAAGGTTGCAGATATTAAGTTTGATGTTGTCTAGTTTTTATACACTTAATATCTGCAGTGGCGTCCAGCAGCCTGGACATGTGCTTTGGTCTCCTACCTATTGCAGGAGAGAGCGAGGTGCTTCCTAGTGATATTTGGTGTGAGGGAGGGAATCTGGATAAATACCTGTGACCAGTTTTATTGGCTATTCTTTGCTCATAAAAAACACTGCACACGGGGATGGTCCTTGATTCATACCACGCAAGCATCTTTCTGAGCTTCAGTATGGCACCTTTGCATACTCATGAAGAGATTCTTCACTGACAAAATGCTTTCTTTAAAAAACAAAACAAAACAACAACAACAAAAAAACACGGTGATGGAGATATTACCTTTCCATACCACCCCCTAAAGGTGACAGTGCACCCTGGGTTAGTGGGGAAAATAGTTCAGTGCTCTTTTGGTGTGGTTCAAGTCTACATGTCCACTCTCCCAGGAGACTGTCCAGTGCCACTTGGGTGCAGTCATCTGACCCCATGCACAGCAGATAGGCAGCAGCTAATAGGATTATCTGCCAGGTGGCAGGATTAGGGACCCACAGAGCTGTTTAGACGTGGTGCTTTTGGTGCCTGAGACATTTACAGAAAAATTAGGCTTCGGTGAAATATGTAAGCGGTGCGTGCTTTCTGTTGGAGTAATTGCATGAGAAACTCTGAGATTAAATGCTGGTGTCATTTCTGTCCCTTGTGACCACCTTGTGCTGATCTAGAGCAAGAATTCTGTGGACTTCTGAGCACTTAAATTTGTAACACTCTTGGTTTCTCCATGGAGCCATTGTAGAAGAAACAATCAATTGTGTATGAGTGTGTGTGTGTGTGTAAATGTATGTGGGAAAGTATCTTGTTTTCATTGCTTTTTTTTTTTTTTTTTTTTTTTTAACGTTGCTACTGTTTGTTCTTTACCTGCTGCTGAGATTTTATTTATTTTATTTTATTTTATTTTATTTTATTTTATTTTATTTTATTTTATTTTATCTTATCTTATCTTATCTTATCTTATCTTATCTTATCTTATCTTATCTGTTATTTGTACTTCCATATTGGTTGGAGGCATGGAGAGATGCAGGGGGACCACTGGCACAGGGTGGTGCAGGGATAAGCCAGTGAGTGCCGAAAAGCACGCATCCCCCCTGTAGTGCTTTAGCCAAGGGGCCTGTATTAAGGACACACTTACACTTTGGTTCCTGCAAAGCTAGGAGGCAGAGGGGCAGCTCCAGACTGACTTAGCTCCATCAAAGACCTGATTTGCAGATGCTTCTCTTTCGCCCCAAGTAATCTGTCTGTAGTGACTCTGGGGCTGACTTGTGCAGCCCAGCCTGCTTTCACATCCTCTCCCACCCAGTCCCTACCCCAAGTGAAGACCCTTTCAGCCTTCCTCCCTCCCAATTTAGTGTGGGGCCTCTGCCCTGCTTTGCAGAGAGAGAAAATAAAATAGATTACTATTAGAAAAAGATGGAGCATGAGGAATTCCAGCCTGAGAGGGGAATGTAAGAGAATTAATCTCTCCTGGTGAGGAGGAAATTATTTTTGTTACTAGCAAAGGTTGTTTTTCATTGGAATTTTTCTCCCAAAGCTTTCAGGCATCCATCAAAAACCCAACAGCTTAATTTTTGTAGATACAATGTTTCACTTTTTAGTTGCCAAATAACCTCATATATTTAATTTTCCAGATTTTTTAGATGCTTTCAGGAAATTGTCAAAAACGACCCTCCTTGGATAAATTTCCTCTTCCAAGAAAGACACACACACAAAAAAAAAAAAAAAAAATAGAAAGGAACAAAGCTGATTCAAGCAGTTTTGTCCTACTCAGAAACAATGCTGCAGCAAAGCTCTGGCTGCCTTTTATTAAACTCAGTCAGAATCTTTCTGGCCCTTTTCATGTGCTGGGGTGGGGCCCACTGACCTGCCCTGCTCCCTCCGCAGCCCAGCCTAGCCTGAGCAGGGACCCCTACTCACCACCGCTGGGCTGTGCTTCTCCTCCTCTCCCCCTTTCTTTTCTGTTAAATGGAAGTTGACGTAACAGAAGAGAGGAGCCTGCCAGGAGGGTGTCAGAGTCAGCAATGATCACAATCAGACATTGCAATCAGATTGCTCTACCAACTCCTAGGAAGAAATAACCATCTGTTTCGATGGATGCGGGGGAAACAAAAACAACATAAAAAAATGGAGCCATGTCCAAGATTTTGCATTCCAAGCCTTGCTTGGTCCTGAGTGGAAGCGTCGAAACAGGGTTTGATACTAGTGAAGTTTGGGATCTTTTGTACCAGTGGCGAACACCCAGCACTCAGCTAACATGCGGTACAATTGGGTATGGTGCATTCCATTTTCCTTCTGGGACCCGCACTGGCTAGTAGCCTGGGGCATCTGTGGAGTAGCCTTAGCCATTTGGCCAATGGCTTTCCACCTTTTTTTTTCCTTTCTGCATACACTGAGACAAGTCAGTTGCCATAATCACCAGCAGCTTGGTCTGCTGGGGTAGGCAGGGGTCCACCACCTGCCCCTCGCCTGCGCCCCATCCTGCGCCCTTGGCTGCCTGGTGGTGCCTGCACATTGGCCTCAGTGTATGATGTCCTCAAAGCACGGTAAATATTCCTGGCCACAGAGTGCTACCATGCATGCTACAGAGGCAAAATTCATTTATTCACTCAGGCAGGTGATGGATAGTCTGTCAATGTTTATACAGTAGACACAAGCCTAATTTTCGGGTATTAGTTGATTAACACTTGAGTCATAGTGTGTGTCCTGTGTCCAGTAATGTGGAACATCAAATGTGTGAAAAAGATTAATAGTGTGCACAGATGTTACTCAGAGGATCAATTTGTCTGGAGTTTGAAGAGGTGGTACCCTGCAGATCAATAGGAAAGGAGAAAATTAGAGTAATGTGTTGAGAGAAATCACAGCTGACTCTCTGCATGGCTGGGTTATCTGCTCCAAAAACTCAGCTTCTTGTAAAGACTTTCAAGGACTGCAACAAAACATTAAGCACTTTCTCCCATAATTTTTTTTGTTACTTACAGACCTACAGCTTCCCCAAATGGCAAGCCCTTAGCAAGGGACACAAAGCAGCCCTTGTGCGACGTGCTGAGCAGCCCAGGAAAACTTTTCCCTGGCATTTTGTATGAAAAACGCTTCCCTATATTATAAATAGCAACAGGCAGGAGGGCAATAGGAATAAATGTTGCTCTGTAAATAAGGGAACCAAAGCTGGACGGCAGAAGGGCCCTTTCTGGATAAGCTCAACTTTTCCTAAGTTTTGAAGGAGAAATGTTGTGGCACCACTTTTCCTACTGCCTCCAAGCTCTGATGGATGGGAGCTGCAGAGCACTTTGAGATCTGTAAGTCTGTGGAAAGTTTCCCCCTTGGGAGAGGGCCAGATCCCTGTTACCCTGCGTATCTACACCACGCTGGGCAAAGCAGTGGAAGAGAGTGCAAGAAGAACCCTACATCTCCACATTCACCCCCTTGCTCTCTCCTGTTTCTTCCTGGGAATGGGATGGGAAGTTGGAAAGGTTTAGCAAGGAGGGAGGAAGCGTTTGGGGCGAGTTCTCCTGTGGGTGATGCTGGTCCCATCTCCTGCCTGGCCTTCCGAGGTGCCGAGGCTGCACCTCCACCCATGGCTTGGCGCTGGCGGCAGGACAGCTGCGGAGCGAGGAGCAGCCTGCTCGCGGCTGACGTGCACGCCCTGCCAAGGAGCGGCGCAGAGGTTCTGCACGTCTGTTTATCTCTGCTATTCAAAAATGGTTCCTTGCCACTGAGATAGAAAGCAGCTTTGGACAGAAATTTCAGCACATGATGGGAATGTCAGCAGTGTTATGCTCTTTCGTATTTTTTTTTAAAGCCTGGCTTTCTGCAAACTGACATATTTACATGCTTGCTTTATAACATTGGCATGGGATTTATGAAATCTCCTTAAAATTAATGTCTATTTCTAACAAATTTAAATTAGAAATGACCATACCCACATGAGGAATAGGATAGGAAATTTAATTTAAGGGAAAGCTGGGAATGTGTATATTTTTCAATAGACTATTTCTGTTGCAACCTAATAGCATGTGTGACTGAGTGCCTGATCCTTCAAACTTAACCTATGGAGGGTTGTGCTTGCACAAAAAGTTGCTTTGTGAAATTAGCAGGAAAGCTCAGAAAGTAAGAATTATATTTAGTAGCAGATTTTCGCAGAAATCTGGGGCTCGCTCACCCCAAAGAGAAGGGGGGAGGAAAGCAGGGTGAGGAGGGGGGTCAAGGGCCCAGGCAGGTGCTGGGCTGCGGAGAGTGGGAGGAAGAGGCAGGGTTAACAACAGGCTGGGCAGAAATGCTTTTTTCCTTCCCGGCAGCAGGTCCAGGCCAGCTACTCGGTGTAATTAGGAGCCCTTCATATATATTCCTGCTTCCAGAAACAACCATAGCTTCCTTGCTGAGGAATGGAGTAAGCTGCTCTGAACCATCATAAAAATGGTATATGCTCAATTTCTCCACACAGCCAGTAGCAGCTGAGCTTACATGCCCCAGACCAAAGTCCAGAAGCCACGCTTGGCAATAGGTTTCCTGCACAATATATTTCTATAGACAGCTAGCCCATTGCTAGTCTGCTGGCAGTTTTGCATTTTTCTTGTAAACTGTTCTTATGTGCTACAACACATCTGGGCATTCTTAATTCTGCGTCTCACTTCATTACCTTTCATAAGAGACTCTGGGTTTACAGCAAAAGAATCAATAGTTTGAAAGTTTTTAAAAGTGCAATATTAAAAATTTAAAAGAAACCAGGAAATCGTAGTCTCCATTCAGGGGGAAAAAAAAAAAAAGACAAAAACTTTTTCTTTGGGTAAGGATCGGGGGTCAAAATTAATTATCTTTACACATAGCAGTTTTGGATTTCTTCAGATATTTTACTAAATCTGTGTGTGAGTGCGCTTGTCTTCTGGAATCCACATTAAATATATTAGAAGCGTTCAGACACTGCACGGTTTGTTGGCAGGGGTAGTGTGAAGTGGACTCCAGCACACAATCTGTTGCTGTTTACGGGGCTGGGAAGTGGGTTTGGGGAAGCAGGAGGGCTGAGCAGCACGTCCCGCGGCCGAGCCCCCGCCTCCCGGCGCAGGAACCCCAGCACGATGTAGCTGATTTCAGCGGAGGATCAATTCCCCGCTGCAGTATTTCTTTCCCTGGAGCAGATCTAATTGAAATCAGATCTTTGTGCTGCGTTAGGATTCCTCTGGCAGAGCTGGTCTTGGCATTGTTTTCTTTACCATTTTTCCTATTACTGTTAGTACCAATCACCAGAACAAGGCAGCATGGAACAGAAGAGAAAAGCAACATGCTGTGAAATTGTTGAAATAATTCAAAGGTTTCCACAGGAAACATCATCTCCAAATGCTTGAACGCAGCCTCCCAGATACAAATATAGTGCAGAGAAAGAGCAGAAGGGGGTGATAAGGGAGGGGAGAAGGAGATTTAGTGATATTAAGAGGCTAAAGCAATGGTAATGATTTGTAAATCATACAGCCGGTCGCGTTCCGTGTATAACGCGCTTCGTGTAGCACTAGAGAGAGGAGCAGATGTCTCAACAGCGCTGAGCAGCCTCTAGCCTGGCTCTGTGGTCTGCGGCACACTCGGTGCTTTGTTTTAAGCACTGTCATTAGCCTCTTTCTGTTTTTTTCTTGTGGAGATTGAAGTTTGAAAAATAAAAGTTGATTACGGAACAAAAGCATGTCTGGTTCAAAAGGGAACTACAGCTCGTGCAGAGGGCAGTATCAATAACACCCAAGTATTTATTGATCAACATTGTTCAGTCATTCAAGTAAACATTTTGGTTTTAGCAGATGGCATTCTTTCAGTGTAATCCATTCAAGCTGGTAGTATCTGTATCATTTTACTGTCTGTAACACTAAAATACGTTTTACTTTAAAGTTTTAAAATTCAGCTTAAGACAGTTTAATTATTTTAAGAAACAAAGCCAGCATATATATATTTTTTTTTAATCCTGAATAGGTAGGTTAGGCTTCCAAATTAATATTTTGGTTCTTAGCTGTAATGTATTAGATTTACAGAAATGTACATTTTAGGAACAGTTAAATAATTTTACATCACAACTGTTTTTAATGGAGAAATAACTATTCAGCTAATCAGGATTTCCCAGAAGTAACGCTTACACTGTTTGGAGAAAATCTGGCTTTGTTAGCAGAAATGGAAAAGCTTTCTGTTTTTGAAACCAGCATTTTGGAGTTTTCTTAGTTCCGTTTGAGCAAGAAAGATATATTCTACACAGGACCATTTTAATGAAATTCATTTTTTATTTCATTTGGCTGCAATTTTATAATGAGAGGGAGGGGATCTTTCTGCAGCCAGTGCTTCTGATCAGCCAGAAGTCCCCTTGCCGTCCGTGGGAGTAGCTGACACTTTGGAAATTAGCCGTTCGTATTTAGGTATTTGATGGTAAACAGCCAGGTCTGAAGCATTTGCCATAGGAAGTTGCCTTACAAGAGCAGAAAATCCCTCTCTTCTATTGTCTTTGGGAGCTCAGCAATTTCTGGGAGCTCCCAGCGCCCCGCACACAGGCTCCCTTTGTCTGTAAACAAACTTCAGCTCGGCTCCCCCCCTCCAGCTCTCTAATCCTTTGCATGAAATCATTACCAGCTACTTGCAATGAACATGCCATTCTTCAGCTCACAATTATTGTTGTCAGCTTCACATAACAGTTCATCCCTTTTCTGCTTAATAAGAGGCATTAGATTTCAGGTATTCATGGAAATGGAGAAGAGTTTTGAGGTTTCCAAATACTTCTCTTAATGAATCTTGTGATATTTTTAACAAAGAGGTCAGAAATACATATTTTCTTCTTTTCTAAATGTTAACAAAATACAGAAAAATACAGAAAGAAGGGGTGGGGGGAAGCAAGTTTCCAATGATTTTAGTCTGGTGACTGGATGTCCTTTGTGCATCTGTTCAAGTATTTTGTGGTTTGCATTTACGTCTGTATTTGCCCAATTTACAGCTTAAAAAAAATCAATAGTAATGTTATATTTTCATGAAACCAGCATTTTTTTCTGAGATCTCATGAGAAAATTAAATTTCATCCAAGCTGGATTACATCCAAGTTGGATTACAGTTGCAGGCCCTGATCCTGCAAGTGCTTGTGCACATGAGTATTCCTGCTTAGTCTTCACCTTGGGCTGGGACATGGGAGACCTGGAACCAAGTTCTAGGTTTGCTATCAATCCCCTCTTGCCACAGTCCCTTATTTGGTCTGATTCTCTATTTCTATTTACTTAAAAAAATAATTTAAAAAAAGTGTTAATATTCCCAGTCAATTTAATGGTGATGTTAAATATATTTATCAACATTTATGAAATACCACTTTCTATGGTCATATATGAACTATAAAATCATAAAATATATCAAATATTACAGTAAAAAAGGCCTCGATAACTATGCTAGGCCCCAACTATTTTGAAAACTATCATTACCCTGTGACAGAAAAGCTCCTGTTGAGGGTTCTTTGCTTGTTCTTTGGTATCCTGTTGTTTCTGCATCCTTGTTCTCCTGGCAGAGGCAGACAATTTAACGCAAGCAAGAGCATGGCTAAACTCTTCCATGCAGGGATACTCTTTTTTTAAAAAAATCTACTTTTTCAGTGCCAACAAGACAGCACTGCCATATTACAAACAAATACTAATAATAGGAATAAATTCCATCACAAAGCTTCAGAGAAGCAAATAGTATGTCAAAAAAAAAAAAAAAAAAAAAAAAAAAAAAAGACTCATTGGAGCAGATGGACACGAATGCTATTGCACAATGTACAGAACAAAATTGCCCATGTAGTTGAAAGACAATCTTTGCTGTAGGCAGTTCTCTAGGTTACTACATAAGGTAGTACATGAATTAAAACTGGATCCTAAGCCTTGGAGACATTATATGTGACTTAATATATTATTTTGTGTCAGCTGATCTACTGTAACTGCCTGCCTATGCCAACTCTGCTTCAACACCTTTCATGCCAGGCTTGGGGAAGTGGTACCACCCTGCAACTGCTGTAAGGGCTAAGAGATAATATATTGACTGTTGCCATAGCTCAGCTGAGGTATGCCAATTTGTTCTGCCACAGTAATCTGGGCTCGTTTCTGAGCCCCTTGTGATCTGTGAAGGTGTCAAAAGTAGCTTGAGGGAAAATGGGGAGAAGGAGATTTACCCATTTGTTCCTTTGCAGCACGATAAAATAGCATGCCAAGCCATCTTTAAAAAAGTTATCGGTGGAGAGATTGCCTACTGAAAGATGGAAATATCTTAAGAATGATGTTTTTACCATTCACCATAGCATAGGTCATAGCACTTATGGAACAAGTGAGAAGGGGTCCCACTGCAATAGACCCCGTGCAGGCAGAATAGTAAAAATCCAAATCCCTGAAGAGCTCACAGTCAGCAATGATTAACCAGCCCAAGGGCCTGGGAAGTAGGAATGAAACACACTGCTTAACCCTTCCCTGGTCTGGAAGCCAGCGTAGCATTTGGCATGCAGCAACTTTCTTTTGAATGTTCAATAAGGTTACTGTGTTCCTTTGCAGTTTGCAGTGTTCATTGTGGGTGTTCTGTGACATGGCAAACCCTGGACACTTTGTCCCAAGGTGGACCCAAAGTTTATCTGATCAAGCCCAAGCTCTAGAAAATGAATTTTGCAGATAAATAATTAAATGCAAAACAGAGGCAATGAAATTAATTTCACCAAACATTTTACAATGTTGCTATCCTTATGAGAATGAACTTTGCAAAGTAATGCAGTTTATCAGATATTGGACATTATGTATACCAAAGTACATGCCTACATTCTTCACTGTAATAACAGATATATATAACGACAATTTCTCTATAAACCCTACGCATCCGACACATCTTTTCCAGTGCATTACATTGCTATTCCTCCTCACCAAACATCAATGACTGCAGGAGACAGACCTCCCTTCCAATCAATGTATGCACATCCCCTCCTTGAAAGAAGACCATTATCCTATGGTGTTTAGGTGAAAAAGCACCCGATAGGATCTTAGAGTGGTTGTGGCAAAAAAAAAGATCCACTGTGATTTATGCGAGGTGCATTGGGAACTGTCTGATGTGAAGTCAGCAGCTGAAGGGCAATGAATAATTCAGCATTAGGATCCGTCACATCATCTCTCTTCCCATGTTATTGCTGTTTTTACGTAATTGCAAAGTGAAAAATAAATTGATGTCATAAAGAAAGCTGCATCATTTGTCTGGAAATACACATAAGAGTTATAGGTACATTTCTGCTGCTTTGTGAGCCCTGTATGATCTTACTGTGTGCAAAATTAAAAATGTGTCTTTATTAACAACTTCTCTAGGGTTAGATGAGTGATCCATGCAGCATGTCATCTTTTACGTTGGTGTTAGCAATCCGCATTGATAGAGCATGATGTCTCTGAATTGCTTCCTTAGAGCACTCCAGTGCCATTGCCCTTGCTCTGTGCTTCTCTAGCAAAGCTTTAAAGCAGACCTGGAACTGAGGAGTCTGCCTGTATCACAAGGAAAATTTTGTTTGTTGAACTGTGGACAAAAATAAAGCCAGGTGGCAGAGTTCACCTGCCTCAGGGGAGATTCGGTAAAAGAAGTTGTGTATAAAGTTGCATTTTTTTAATCTGTGAATCAGAAAAAAAAAAAAGAACCCAACAAAAAGATGGCATTTGGTAAGCGGGCATTCATGTACTGCACATGGAGCTCAGTGGCTGGATAGAAATATACATATAGAGATATACACATCTTGTGCTTTCATTGTGTTCTTCTTGCTCAAAGGAAATGGCAAACAGAGGAACCATTTCAAGGGATGGTTTCCTTGTCAATGGATTGTTCTTATGTCTGGTGCTGGCTCCCTGCACAAGGTTTAGGTAGCATGAGAATCTGAATTGCCCTAAAGTTCTTGTATTTGGAGCTGGAGGTTTGAGTTTTACCTCTAACAGAAAAAGGTCTGAAAAGCAAAGTTCAGATCAGAACCAAATAGATCTCAACATGGGCTGGGAAAAGGTCTGACTTTTTTTTTCTTTCTTTTTTTTTTTTTTCATCTCCAGTGGTGGAGAGTGCATTATTCATCATTGCATTTAAGTATGACTTTTGCTCTATGTCTTTCTTACTGTTATTATTTCATGACTGGAGGAAAAAAATGACTTTGGTGTATTTCTGCCTTTTAATCTGAATTGTTCCAAAACATGTCATAACCAGCTCCAGCCTCTGACTCTCCTCTCTACTTATAAATACAGTCCCTCCTCTGTTCTTGACTTTGTCCTTGCCTCACTAACACAAGGCTGATGTGAGCAAATGCTATTTCTTAGGAAAGTTCTGACTCAACAATGTAAGCTTTTCAAAGGAGAATGAATGCAATCTGTGAACTGAATTGGCAATGCAGGCAGATTAGAAGAAATGCTATGCAATACCCAGATCATGCCATTTTAATATCTAAAGATGATTGCTTTTAGGAAGGAGACAATAGGTTTAGCATAGAGGTGACAAAACATATTCTTTTTGCCTTTCCTCTTGGTAAACAAACTTCTTTCAGAAATGAAATGAAGCTGTATTATGCAACAGTGATGGAAAGGGAAAGACATGGCATGGGGGCTGTCCTCCAGCTGATAAGATAATAGGTATTTACCAACGGGAACCAGCGGGCTGCTGAGACCTCCTGATACCTTTCATATTGCAGGGCTTCACATTCTTTAGGTTAGGTTGTCAAAACTGAAGGGCTCTGTGGTGTTTTGTTTTTTGTTTTCCCCTTCATATTACTTGCTTTTCTCAAAGTTCAGGTCAGCTGGAAAAGTCTTCAGCTTTAAGACAGAGGTCCTTCAGAAGTCAGGTTCTAAAGAGACTTGATTAATACTCACAGGTTTATTATTTCTATAAAATGTTTCAGATCTTTAGGTATGCCTTATAGGCATATATTTCTTACTGGAGTTAAATTAGGACAGAAAAAGAAAAAGAAGAATATTATAAGTTTCTTTTTGTTTTATAGCAATCTGTTTTCTTTTTCTTATGATAATTTTTTTTTTTTTTTTTTTTTTTTTTTTTTTCCCTGCTGACGCTATTAGTTTAATGCTGCAGCTGTGGCCTTCTCTACCAGGTCATCTTCTTCTTGCTGGCCCTTAGCTCAGCTTCTCCCAGTTCATTCAGTGCTCTCAGGTCTCTCTGGTTTTCTTTCTCTCTATGGCCTTTCCAGACAACATTAGTAGGTGAGCATCTTCTGGATCCTGCACTGTCATCCCCTTCCTCTGCTTGCAAAGATAGCTCTGTCCCATCTTTCCTGGTCATCTACTTCCCAGCATGGAGGGATTAGCCAAGGCATCTCCCATTAAAGGATGAAAGGTAAGGGACCACCTTGATTTTCACTGGTCTAAATAACCCTGCACCAAAACTATTTTATTTCTGAACTTTCCCAAAGACACAACAAAATGGAGATCCAACACAGTGTTTACTACAGTGCTAAGTAACAGGAATTACTTTCCTAGTACAAGCAAAATATTATTTTTGTCCATGATTCCTGGAAACTTACTGGTAATCGAAGCAAAAATTTCCCCATATGAACAGCTACAAAATATTTTTCCAAGGAAAGAGAAAAGTGACACATCTAACAAGAAAAGTTTGTAGTTAGCCTCCAAAGACATCTTTTTTTTTTTTTTTTTTAATGTAATGCTAAAAAAAACCAACAACATAACCCAAAACAACAATAATAAAAAGCAACACTGAAAGTGTCCCTTATATCTCTGAAAAAAAAAATCAAAAAAAAAAAAAAAGCTGCTTTACGATCTTGAAAATAAAATCTCAAGCAAATAACAACCTCCTCCTGATCACCCCCATAATAACAATCTTGAATATTTCAGGGACTGTAAATAATGAGGACTCAGTTATCTTCATGGAGACAATGATGTTGTTCTTGAAAACACTTAACTGGGGTCTTGGTTTTAAAGAGGAATATTCCTCAGTGCATTATTGCTGTGAATTGAAGTGCTGAGTTTCCTAGTGTTTCCAAGTGCATGCTTCACATTAAAATGTAGGGTTTTCTTCTAATTTCTTATCCATTAATGGATAAATTCTACTGGGGTTTTGAATGCAAAGACATCAGAAAAGCACATTGATAATTTATTGTAGTTTATAAGCAAAGTTTTCCTGAAGTCCTTCACATATATTATCTTGTAGTTTGTCATGCAAAAAGTAAACCAGAAGTGTCACCTGAATTCTATTTCATTACATGTACCTTTAACACTGAGGAATTGTATAATTCAATATAGGACATAGGTGAGAAGAGTCTAATCCAAACCAGTAGGTGATATCAGATTCCTTTTTCTGATGCTTAATGTCTAGCAGTTCCATGAAAAGTTATGTAGACGCTTTCCTGATGTGGATAATAAGGTCAGCTCAAGTGCATGTTACCTGGACTGTGCTCTTCTGGATCTGTTTGGGATAGTGGAAAAAAAAAATACTTCTATCTGTTACCAGAATTGTTTTGCACAAAAGTTACTGGGGCAGTGGAGGTGAGGGGAACCAGCAGTTCAGCAGTTGTGTTCTTGTGAGTTTAATTTGGAGAACAATCAGATGTTTCCTATAAAACCTGTTATAGCTGTTGGGGAGGAGACTGGGGAAGAGGTCTTGTTTGCTTTTATGCCTGGTTTAGTTTCAGAGAAATGCTTTCCTTTCCATTTGGACAAATAACTGAAGAACGGTATTACTGAAACCTGAACACCAGTGAGCTTACCTGGCCTACTCTTTCCAGCTCCGTGCAAGTCCCAGGGATAAATAAACGTAATTACTGAAGTTTGGTGTGCCAAGAAAAATCTACCAGGACTGACCATCACTGAATCGGAGCTTTGGGAACAGAGCCTTTCCTCTTTGACTGTGTCTGACCGAAGCAGAAACAAGAGGAGGCTGGAGCGGAGGCTTTAAGCTGGGACTTTATTGCTTCTGTTGCTGTTAACATATAGTATTACCACAAATTGCGCAGCCCAGGCTGCTAGCTTTGAGGCTCCAGTCTCAGCCTCCGTGTACAGCATTTTCATTGATCCTTATCTAGACGAGCAACTTGTTCTGCTGCTAGGATTATAATCTTCTTTAAGAGAGTGATCAGCACAAGCCATGTTCTTTCCTCCAGCGCAAAATATACACTAATTAAAAATGTTTCTAGGCAGCTGGCACTGGTGTATGAGACTAAGAGAAGTTCACTTCCGTGGAGAAGAAGAGGAATCCCAGTAATAGAAGAGTTTATTGTCAATCATTTAAGGTCAACATGAAGGCTGCAAGATTTGGGTCTTTTTTTTCCTCTTGTTAATAAGAACCATTTAGAATATGACACTTTAAAGCAAATTCTATTCACAGAAAACACAAAACAAATGAAACTGGAGTGTTCAGTTCAAGCCTATAATGTGGCATACAAATTAGTGTATAAAAATTAATTAGTGTAAGGAGGAGTAACATACTGTGGGCCAAATTCTTTGGTGACTTCAATGGGAGCAGTGCCTGTATACCTGAGGGTAGCATTCAGATGCCCCTTTGATCTTAATTTCTGGAGCTCTAGTGCCAAACTTTATTGAAGATTAATTCTCAGAGCCCATTTTTAGATCAGGGACAACCATTCCCTGTGGCTGATGGATCCAGCCTGTGGCTGGCGGGATGTTGACTCTACAGACCTTGCAGAAAGCAGCTTCACAAGGGCTGGGGACCTTGGCAGTGCTAAAATGTAGCTTCAGACCCAGTAACGCTGCTTCTTCCAGCAAATTCACAGCTGATTTTTGTTCTCTTGAGACAGCCAAATGGTGCCACTCTTATGGACAGTTAGACAAATAGGCAAGACTCTAAACAGTTGTCCTGTTATGTCAGTCATTAGTGGACATTTATAATTAAAGAAAGAAATACAACACCGCATACAGGCATCTCAGATATGGCTCTTCAGTGACAATGTGTTCATTGATTTTTACTCTCTGTTTTTACCTGGTTTACGTTTTTTACATTGATCTAACACTTTATTTCTCTCCTCTAGTCCCTATGTCACACGCCCATCCCTACCCCTGGGGCTGCTGACCCACAGCTGGGACAAATGCAGAGTCAGCAGCTTGTGTGCCAGTGGCCTTGTGGACACAGAAGGCTGGTACATGGGGGAGTAACAACAAGTTTTTAAATGTCTTTCCTTTCAGATTAGTTCTCAGTTGGGTTTGCGGGATTTAAATCTCTGATATCAGGCAGTTGCCTTCCCGCCTCCCTCAAATGCTTCAATAAGTCCCCTTCCCGCCCCCCACAAGAATGATAAATTTGGGTATTTATGGGTAAAGATATTTCACCGTATCATGGGTGTAGTCTCAAATATAGTGTGGTAATATGTGTAATCTCAAATATAGCGTGGCAATATTTGATGCACGTGCTGTCATCTGTCTTCTGGGTCCTACTGTTATTCCTGTTTTACAGATGAGAGGCCAGGGAGGGACACAAAAATCAAGGGTTTCTGCTCTCACAGAAATCAAGGGTCAGGTGCTGAAATATTTTTTCTGGCTCTCTGTGTATGTAATTTGACCATGGTGATGTGGGAAAAGGGGGACTGGGAAGCTCCTGCAGAAAGTGTCCTGGTGTCTGCTCTGTTGTGCTGGGAGATCTGTCCCAAGAAAAGCTATCTCATGATCTCGGAGTTTTATCCCCAGACAACTCCACTACAGGCATGGGGCAAACTTTCTTCTACAGCAGGTAGAAACAGATCCATTGCATTTTGTGTGCCCAGCATGGTGAGGTCAGATGGGTGAGATATGTGAAAATAAGCACCTTTGGAAATACCTGACTTGGTAGTGACATCATTCTTGCCTGTGAATGAACATTTCACTTCTTCAAGAAAATGTTTTTGGCCATATGATTTTCTGGAATATGTCTTTTATTTAATAAAGGGAGTTTTATTTGTTCACCTTTGGATTAATGTAATTTGAGCTTGTGACTCTTCTCCAAATGGTGTCAGAGTAGCTGCGGTGGGTATGGAAGGTCGGAGAGGTTTGGGCGATGCTCTCAGAGTCCCAGCAGAGATGTGGTTCTGTGGTTCAAGGGCTGTCCTCTTCTTGTTTGGCAGATAGAGTATTGGATGCTGATCCAACATCCTAGGAGAGTGATCCTGTTCTTCCTTTGCATATCTCCTCAGCTGCTGAGCAGCTGAAGAGCTGACAGAATTAAATTACATTGCTGCTGCTGCTATTAACAAAGAGTAAAGAGAAACTGTTACATCTGGCTCCACTTCTTTGCCAGAGTCTTCATTTAATTGTTTTCTAATTTGAAGAAAACCACAAATGACAAGATGAAACTGCTAGAAATGTAAATACAAGAGTCAAATTGCTCTTGTCAGATTTCTAGTTCACAAACCACGGTAATGTGATTCTGCATATCTGACCAATAAATAAGGGTTGCAGCAAGTGGATGCTGTTGATTTCTCTCTCCGCATTCGCAGTCCCCTCACTCACAGTCACAAAAATGCTTTCATTTGAAAGAACATCGAAGATGCTGACTTTGAGGATCCAGCCTGACAGCTGCAGACTTCCTCAGTGTATGCTCCAGGACAGCGTTCCTCCTTGGCAGTAAGTGGGGAATCCAGATTGAGCTGGCTGGAAGAGGTTTCATTATTTATACTTTGCTACTTCTACAGCGATGTTTTTTTCACCCTCAGTTTTAGTGAAATGGTGAAATATATTTGAAGAATACAGAAAGTCTCACAGACTGTAGTATGAGGGTTCATCCAATTTCTAAAATGCATGATCAAAAGGCAGTAAAGTAAATCTAAAAACTCTTGCCTGAAAAATACAATCAAAGTAGTACCACTGAAAAAAGATTTTTCTTTAGCAATTTTTAAAAAAGATTGATCTTCAGACACAAAAATTAGAGCAAAGTACTACTGAACAGGTAGTTGATGAAGAAATAAAGTTTATCCTTTGGAAAGTTCCTGTGAACAACAAAGTAGGTTAATTTACAAGCAGCTTGTTAGTGAAAAATGCAACGAGGATCTGCAAGCTAATGCTTCTTTTTAAATTAATGTCTGACACTTAGAAAGTTACAGGCATGATCCTGAGCTCCGCTGGGCACATTTTCACAGTCAAACAATGAAATCAATCCCTACCACGGGATTCCCTGGCTAACCGAACTTCCCAGGTAACGTAAGGCCCCTTTATTCCTTTACAAACATGTCGCAGCCGATCGGTGCTGACAGTGTCTGGCAGATAGCTGGCCCTTTTGTGAAACGTCCCCATTGCAGCTTTGAATGACACAGTTGGCCAAGCTGCTGAAACTCATATATTTCCTTTGAAGCTGCCTCATTGTGGAGGCTAACAACCTTGCTAGATTGATCCCTATCTACCGCTCGGGTCAGCTGGCAGGTCGGTTTGAAGGACAGCTTGTTGGGGCTGCAATGTCATGTGTGGGGTGTTATCAAAATGCTGCGTTTCCAATCTGTTTGAGCTCAGTTTGTTTGCTGTGGAGTTGTTGCAGCAAAGCTAAACATTGCTCGTGACGTGACTTAAACACAGAGCTGCAAGGAAGGAGCAGAGCCCTGGGGGGGCTGAGAGGAGAGCAGCCAACAAGCACCAGTAGAAAGTGCAGCTGTCATGGAAGAGAGAGAAGTTAAAAAGGGAAGGGGAAAAAAAGCCTTGACTGTCCCTCAGGGGCAGGGGCTGCTGTCGTTCCAAATGCCGACAGCTTTCCAAACCTAAACCAAAGCTATAAAATATGAAATATAATGAACAAAAGTTGGCACCCACCCATGTGTAGCTGTCAACCTAATAAAAACAAAACTATCTGGCAGCTGGCACTTAGGTGCTCGGAGATGCCAGCTCCAGACTCCTGCAGAACAGGCCCTGCCTTTGCCTTCTACTTCTGAGTGTTTGCTAGATTTTAAAATGTGCACCGGCTCAGCTCCCACACAGGGCACAAGGAAAAAGAGGCACTTCCATACCTAATCAGCTATTGTATCTCCAAGTGAACATCTCCAAATGTATCCCCTCACTCTTACCTGCTTAAGAGGACAAGCATGTCATGGAGACTGGATGTTACCATATTTTGGTTCCACCTTCCCTGTCTTTTACTGGTTAAGCACGAATCCAAGTTGTCAAGCTAGCCATGGTGAGTGGATCTGACTTGCATTTGATGTGGGCCTCTAGCAGATCTGATGACACAAAGCTGGCACAGGGCAAAAACTCAAATCCAGGGCTTTTATCAGTTTCCTAAAACAAATCTTAAAATAAATAAATAAGATTAATTTCTAGATGGTCTATTAAAATAAATCAGAAGTGGGCTTCATGGGGGAAAGGGAGTGACAAGCCTTTCCTTATACCAGTGTTGGAATAAGTGTAGGTTCTTTCTACATTAAAAATTAATTCTGGATAGTTTGTTAGGTCAGTAGCTCAAAGCAGATGATGTTGACAGCCCTACATCTCCACTGCATTACAGCCAATATTTTACCCTGGATTAAATTTAGTCTGGGTTAGATGTCCTCACTGCATATATGATTTAAAGAAGTTTGAAGGACCAGCCATCAATGTGGATTTTGTGTTCCACAAGAAGTAGAGGCACATTTGGCATGTACCTGGTCTGAAGATTCTCATACAGTTTCCTGTAAAAGGGATTTCACATGTGGACAAACCACTTTTTGTTTAAAAAAAAAAAAAAAAAAAAAAAAAAAAAGCAATGTGTGATGGATGGGGATGAGCAAAAAATGCACTCCAGAGCTGCACTGTTCCACCAAACTGAAATACGAGCATAGACACAACCAGGGTGTTGCACAATCCTTTAAGCAAAGAACATTTCAGAATCAGTCATTTGGGAACTTAGCACATTGTGATGCTCAGCTTTTTTAGCCTGTGCTCACTGGGGAGGCTGGCTCCCCAGCCACGGCTGAGAAGCAGACTGTTTTCCAAGTCTACACTAGCAGAGTGAGGTACTGCGTGTAGGAGGAATCGTGGCAAAACCAGCCCTTTGATTCCTAGGTAATCCTAAGATGTTATAACCACTTTGTGCCCCCACACTCCAGGAATAAATAGCTACCTGCAATCATATTGCAGGCATATTGTTTTACATTTTCTTTGAAAACTCCTCCTTATTACAAAAGAGTCTACCTTGAATGCATCTCACTCGCAAACAAATTGTTTGATGAACTCTCCTGTGAATCTGCCCCTCTGCAGGTTAGGAAGTATTTGTTCATTTTTATGAAGGGCAGCCTCTCGATATTTAGTGCAAACAGGCCATCCCTCAGGCACCTGACACTCATGGCAAACAGACAAGTCTTTCGGTAAATGACAGTGCCCCTGAAGAGTGGAGAAAGCAGCTGGTTACAAACAGTCAAGGGCAGACAGCAAAGCTTTCCATCGCAGGGACAGCACGTTCATGCCTGGATGCAACTTCCTCTGCTTGTCTGCCAGCAAGCCCACCCATGCTTTAAGGGCCTGGGAGTTGCTCCTGTTTGTAATAAAATAGGTAACTTAGGTGCTGGGAATTGGTCAGCCATCCCCTCCCAGCTTTCAGTGGCGTTGAACCATTCTATACCAGTTGTCTCAATGGTTTGTGGGCTTTCGTGGTGGTAGAAGCCAAATTTCTGGTAGGAAGCATATTGCCTAATAGTGTATGCTCCAGCAGTTATATGGACCATCACAAAAAAAAAAAAAAAAAAGGAAAAAAAGGAGAAAAAAAAAATGATTCTCCATTGAGAGAAAGTGAAAGGATTTCCTATCATCCTTTTGAATTATAACATTTGCATTGAATGTGATGGTTGGACTTAATTGGACTTAATCATCTTATGGATCTTTTCCAACCTAAATGATTCCGTGATTCCAATATTTTAAAGGCACCTCAAACAAAGGAATTCTGAAAACAGACACAAATGCAGCACTTCATGTGGCATCAAAACAATGGTAATGAACAACTGGTTCTCTTTCCAACACATACACACCATTAGATGTGTGTCCACATACAAACATACATATATAAATACATACAGTTAATCCTATATAGCTGTTTAGGAGCATTTATGTGAGCTCAAAGGTTTTTATGGCTGAAAAGAAATTGTCATTAAACGTAACCTATGTGAAGATATAATCTGTCATAGCCAGCCTAGTAATGGTTAGTTGCAGTACACCTAAATAGGTGTGCTATGTATTGTTTATCTGCCTCTTATATGTAATTAGGGTTGCAGTAGAAAGATTTGCTTCCAATTAACTATGCCTGTAGGTCTGTCTAATGTCTGCTGAGATCCCTGGTTTATGTCACTCATTGCGACTGGGAGGCTATCAGAGTCTGCTCTTATACTTCCATGTGCTCTTGTGTCAAGAAAATAAAGGAGCAAAAATGGACGTGTGCTTGTGTAGCAAACCTGGAAATCCAGGTGAAACTATAAAGCCAGCTAGTCTAGGCTTAAAGCATAGATCCTTAAAATTGGCATTTTAAACACCAGATACATAAATCCTTTTTTTCTGACACCTAAGCTACGTGTCCCTTATCCTACAAAAGCAAGCACTGAGAGAAGCACCTTCAGAGTCAGTCCAGCCAATCTATCCTGAGATCTGCTGAAATCTGTGCAGAGCTGACTTCTAGATAGTTAAACTTTAAGTTACATTGAGTTAGTCCTGCCCATAGAGGCTTTCTTGGTCATGTTTGCTGAACCACTAGCTTCCTGGTTTAGGTGCCTAGGTTGCTGACTGCATGTGTGGGATGTGCAATACAGCGAGTCAGGTTGGATAGCGGGTCAGGTAATCACCGTGGTCCCTTCCATCCTTAATAATTTCAGATTTGAAGATAGGGCCTGAACTATTGTAAGCAACTTGCATGTTCCTTTGAAACAGCTGGAACTGAGAGAGAAGTATGATCCAGAGAGGTGCTGTCTGAAGCTGCTGATGCTTTTTCAGATAGGAGATCCGTATATGGGGTGAGCTCAAACAATAGACCATTCAGGATGGTTTCTCTGGGACAGCACAGTGGCTGTTTTGGCTGCCAAAAGGATCTCCTTTGGAGAAGATATTATTTTCCCACTCTTGAGAAGGGGAGACAGAGCAATGTCACTAGAACAATGCCTTAGAAAGACCTTCTAGGGAGGTTTCTCTTTAGTCCCATTTGAAATGCTAGCAGCCCATTTTTTTTTATTATTATTTTTTTTTGTGTGTTTTTGTTTTAATGATACATTCTTGCAAGGACTCAATCTGTCATCAGAGGGTGTATGAAATTCCCTTTGACAATTATGGGGGTTCCACCCATAGATCAAAAAAAAAAAAAAAAAAAAAAAAAAAAAAAAAAGGAAAGAAAGAAAAGAAAAGAGAAGGAAAGAAAGAAGAATAGCTCCTTGTTCATCAGCAGTCCAAGCCCAGCAATTGCACTGTGCCAAAGGCTTCACAGCATGTAAGTTTTTGTGATCATTCCCATCAGAAAACAAAATTGTTAGCTAGAAACAACTCAAAAGATTTTGTATGAGTAGCACTTGCACGCACCCAAATTAGTAGCAGGTGTTCTAGCCTATTGTATGTTAGTTTTGTGGTGGAAAAGAAGCGCTGCCAGATCAGACATAGAAGGGGTTCATGTCTCCTTTCCCCCCAACCCATCCTTTAGCTTCCAGTCCACACAGATCTCTGGCTTGGCTCTCCTGGATGCTTTCTTGTCATCAACACCATCAGTAATGGTTTCCTCGCTTCGGGTATGAGTTGGGTTGTGCTCCGTGCCAGAATGCTTTGGAAGGAAATCATTCCGAGTCAGCCTAATGCCATAACAAGCTCTGCAACAGCTGCAGCAGTGATATGCTGGCAAGCTGTGTTGACCTTTTAAAATGAATAAAGAATGACTATTTCCACAGTACATATAACTCTTGTCCCAGCCCCTATCTGTGTGCCCAGACAGTGCAGGCATGCCGCTGAATTTGCAAGGAAACATTTTATTTTTTTTTTGCTTTTTTAATGTCAAATTTTATCAAAGCCTGTAAAATTATTTTGCACAGATTAATCCTCAGAAGTTTAAAGTCAGAATATCCCCATCTAGGAGATGGTATACGGGCTCTGGGAGGTTAAGGAATTTGGTAATGATCATACAGTGCACTTGCAGCAGGCACAAGAATATAAGCTGGGAAATCTCAGTTCTCTGTTAATCCAAGCTTCTTCCTTTAAAGCAATGTGTACTTGAAGAAACAGGTTGTGTATACAGTGATCTTTCCCAGCAGTTTAGATGTTTTCCAAGACAAGGCATCGAAAACACAAATCTGTGTTTACCACAGCTGGTAATCTGCCACCATACTTTGCAGAAGAAAGTCTCTACTGAAAAGCTCCAATTAAAAACAGTTGTGTAATAATTTAGGGACCTATCCTAGACAGGAGGTTATGAAGAAACTGTGTGGTGTCCCCAAGCTCCTGATTGTTTTTCAGCTCACCTGGAAAGGTTTCCAAGGACCTCAGCCCTACAGTAAACCAACAGGGAGACTGTCCTGGTGTTCAGGTCCCTTGGGGTACCCAGGTACCCATTGCCCTGCAGGAACCCTTTGGGCTGGAATGCAGTACGTCCTTTCATGTTTACAATTTTGAAATCTTGGGATCTCCATTTCAGTGTAATACAAAACCCAAATATTGAGGTAGTTTTTTCATCAGTGAGCGCTTACTGATGAGAGCAACCTGGGAGCCTTCCTTTCTATACCACCAGTGATGATTCAGAAATTTGGAAACCTGGCTGCTGCTTTCTGCTCAGTCAGAATCTTACTGCACAACCCAAAGGAAAGCACTATTTATACTCCTCAGTGACTCTCGAGGAAACAGGAGGCACCATAACTTCTTCACCTCACTGAATCATGGTGATGTACTTAGTAAGGCACTCAACTTCTAGGGCTGCATAGGGTTGTACAAATGGCCTAGGTATTTTTTTGAAATTTAGCTATTTCATTAATGTAGTAGGAAAAAATCCATCTATTGATCCAAAGCATAAGATACACCATGGTTACGGGGAATAAATACATTTCCATCAGCGTACAACAAATATTACAACTACATTCAAAAAATGTTGATGAAATTGCTACAACTGAATTGTTGGAAATGTGGATTCATAGAAACTGCTATTTTTTGCTGTAAAGAAGGTGACTTTAACTATTTTTAATTACTAACTATATATTAGCTACTATATTTAAAACTGTTAACTATATTTTTTTACACATTTGAAATTAACAAAGTGCCTTCTTCCAATATTTTCCAAATGCAAAAAATAAATCATTGTTTCTGGCTTTTTTGTTTGTTTGTTTCAAAAGGTCACTCAATGACTCCAAAAAAGTAATAATTAAATTAAATATTTTACAACAATTTGAGACATAATGTTTCACTTGGCCTTAACTTGTATCCCACTCACAGCAATTGTCGTGTTAGACTTTCATCTCAATTCAGGATACATCTTTTTTTTCCTAAAACTCTGATTATCTTCATGGATGAAAAAAAAAAAAAAAAATCTTGCCCAATATTAATGTCCTCTTAACAGAACAAAAGCTATTTTTCATGAAGATGCACTAAAATCAAGGCTGTTGTCAATGAATCATGAAAGTGGGACTCCTTGTTGAGGTTTCCACAATTCTCTAGGAAATCTTATTTTTCTACCTCACTCTGTACAGGCAAACAATGTATGCTGGAGACACTGTGGTCCATATGGAGAGGAATGTTGAACCCAAGCCAGATGTTTGTAAACCTTAACTTTGAAATGTGGCACAATACCACAAGCTGTCAAGTTGTGTAAAAGCTTAAGCAAAGACAAAAACAGAACGTAATATTTACCAGATGAGATTTCTCTGTAATCTTGTTGGAATTTTGGGAGTATCCAACTTTCATGGATTTCGAAATGAGCCCTGTATCATTTTTTCCCCCCCTCTCTCTTATGAAGGATAGAGAAAAAAAAAAAAAAAAAAAAAAAAGAAAACATGGTAATAAAAGGGAAACATATTACATGGGCAAACAATGGATATGAAATGGCCCTGGGCAATTTCAGATGGGTATATATTTCCTTGAAGACTGGATCCCATGGAAGATGCACATTTTTGGCATCATATTTAAAGAATTTTCCTGAAAAAAAGTCTATTTCTGGAACAATTTACTAAATTGGTAGTAAGTAGGACAATACCATAGTATTAACAACATTTTTCATAATGCCTGAATTATTGCAGTAACATATGTTAAAACAGTGCAGGGCTATCCAACACATTTTACATCTTCTGCCAAAAATAATTTAATTCATCCATATAAAGAGATGAGTAAAATATTTCACTACTTGAATTAAAGACATACGACTCAATCCAGAAATAAAATACTAACTCAAGGAGTCTAAGGTGATATTTTTTGCTCTCTGCTGAGAAACTTCTCACACTTGTTGGTTTCCTGGTTTTAATATTTGCCAGGCCCTGGTATTTCCAAGGTGTTGTTCTCTATGGCACCAGGCTGGCATCTGCTTAGACACCCATTATGGTGTCTAACAACATCTAACTCCACTAATTAAAAGCTAAGACCCTGTCTGTTGATGAGATCCCAGAGCTTTTTGCACTGCTTACCTGACCCCAGAGGAGCTGGGTTCTGGTTGAAAAGGAGCTGCTGAGACCCACGTAGAGCAGGGAGTTCTGAGGACAGCATTCCCCAATTTACAGAGAGATTATTACCTCTCAGCCTCAAATTAATAGTGTCTGTTGGGGGGAGCAACTGGCTTCTGCCATGTCTCAGCTGGCAGAAGACCAGCAAGGGACTCTGTCCAGCTGGCATGATTTATTGCAGCCACTGGGCTGCTCAGTATCACCCTGGATGGGACTGGCATGGATTGTGCTGTAGAATCTGGGATTTCTCCACTGTTTTGACACACCTCCATGGTACTTACATTTGCTGTAAGAGAGGTGCATAGCATGTATGTGGTGGTGGTGAAGAAAACATTTGTTGAATGAGTGACTGAATTGGTGCCAGTAGTTCTGTCTTTTCCAAAATAGCCTCAAGATCCAAAAATAGCAAATGCACAAATCTGCAAAGAATGATGGGCTATTTTGAGGGTAATGTTGGAGCTGGTTTCCAGCATCAAGGAAATGAGAGCAGTGCATTCTGTTGAATATCTGTTAAAACATAACTGGGAACAGTGATTTGTATCACTTTACACTCACCAGAGTCATAGAGATTGTTGTTTGTGTTGCTTTGTTTTGCTGTTTGTGCCAACAGCAATTGAATTTAAGGACTTCATTTTCCAGGAAGTCTCCATCCAGCTACTGAATCAGTGTGCACATCATTTGCATGCTCAAACAATAGAATGTGAATATACAAATAGTTTTTGTGTGCACAAATCAAGTCATTACCATGTTAGATAATTCACACTGCAAATTGAGTGTCTGGCTTTCAAGATTTGGCTCTCTTTAATGCTATAAGGCAGAGGAATAGAAAGAAATACTGAAATCTTGAGACTTTCTTTTCTGAACATAGTAAAACAACACCATTACAGACATCTCTTCTAGTGTATTTAGTTGCATGGAAAATGCAGTTTATGGGTACATATTCATACTAATCTATTTCAGGCAGTCGGAGACCAAAGTAGATGACAAAGTTACTTATGAAGTCAATATGGGAACAAATGCATCCCCAGGTTTTTTATTCAAAGCACATAAATTAGATATCTAAACCAGCCAGAAATGTATGATATGATCACGTCTTTTCTTATGACTGCATTGAACCAATATTGAAATACAAAAGTTTGTCAGCTCTCTCCCTTCCGCCCCCATTTTCCAAAGCATCAGGATGCTGTAAGATCAACTAACAGCTAAGTAGGTTTTTTTCAGCACATGACTGTGGACACAAAGATATCCCTCATTCTGAGTAAACAGTAGCTTCCATTTTCACCAGTAGCTGCTGGTTTGAGATTGTAATGAGAGTTCCCACATAGCAACCCCTCAAGGTCCTGGGTAAGATTTCAGCTGAAAAAGTTTCCTCCTAATGGAGCGCAGTCCTTTATTTGAATGTTATTCGCTTGATTCCTTCCCTAAAGACCTCCCAGTGGGAGTTCCACAAACAAAATTCCTGAAAGAATGTAGCCTGTATTTTGCCTGGAAAAATGAATATTTGCTGAATGATTAGTAAGTCATATGTGATCAACAGGCACTCACTTATGTTATTTTCAGTAAGAAAAAACAACAACAACACAACAACAAACCAAACCAAACAAAAAAAAAACCCTCCTGAAAACTCTAATTCTAGGAAAGGATTAGGATTGCCTTTTCTGGTTGTGCTTGATGAACAAATAAGACTTGTCAGGTTGGATCAACCTTACATTTCACCCCACCTGACACCCAGAATTCCAGAATATTTCCATACGGAAGTGAGGAATTTCTGATGTCTGCAGATGTCAGGTAAACATTTTCCATCAAGAACACCTGGGGATATCTTAGTGCCCAGTATGCAGCACTGGGAATAAGCCTGCAAACAAGAAGTGCAACATCCCTTCTGGAAGCTGTGTATTTTTAAAGTACTTTGTTAGCACCCATTACAGATGTGAGTATCAATGTAAGTGCCTTTCTTATTAATGAGGAGATAGAGAAAAAGGTCCAAAATTTCTGTGTTTTGAAAGTTGGCTGGCTTGGATCACTGCTGTAGGTATGAAGGTGGAAGATAAGTGTTTGAAATCAGAGAAAATTTGGGTGTGAATTGCCTTTGAAAAAAAGGTTTCATTCCTCTCAAGGTGAGCTAATACAGCCTGCGCTAAAAGGATATTTAGAAGGACACTGCAGATGGAGAGTGAGGTGGAAGCATTGCTGTACTAATGCCTTTAAAATCACTTTCTACAAAGTAGATTGTTAATTTAGACTTGTTTTCTTAGCTGCTATTTTTTAATACAAGGCAGAGACAGAAGACACATGAGATGTAATAATTACCCATCAAGACTTGACTTTAAAAAAAAAAAAAAGCAAAAACAACCTGAAAACAGAAATAGAAGTTGTGAGGAAAGGGGGGGAAACAGGGAATGCAATTCATTTATTCAATGCTGGTATTAAGGGAAAACCAAGGTTAAAAAGAAAAAAAGTATGTCTTTGCAAAGCTTTAATAGATATGCCAGATCCTCTCTTTTGCTTTCAGCAATTGTGGTGCATATTGTTGGCAGTGGTTCAAAGAAATGAAGTGTTCGTTCCCTGGGAATTGTCTTTCACACAAAAAAAGTAATTAGGGGAATAAAAGAATATGATGTATTAGAAAATGGGAGCCATAACAAACTACCAAGTAAGCTGCCATGGCTAATTCTTCTTAACATTCTTTTAATCGCTCTCAAACTTGTAACTGCATCCCAAACATTTCACATTTTCTATCTTGTTGAAAAATTCTGTATGGCCCATCTGATGAGGGCAGAGATGTCAAACATCTAAGTGCGTATTGTGTGTCCTAGTGACAAATATGTTCCCTTGGTGTAGGAAAAGGGCCGGAAGGTACAAAGGGAGAGAGAGTAATCTATTTATAACTTTTACAATGCCTTGTAAGAGGAGATCTTGGGAACTCTTCTCCTGGGGTGGCTGATTGTGCTCTCTCTGATGTGGACTCTGCTAAGTACGGGTAGGAATCCTATTACTGACCACTACAAAGGACTGTGTGGTTTAGTTCAGAATATAAAATTCATATTATGAATGCTGTATGGGGGTGGAGGGGGGAGGGAAGTAATATTAGCCTTCTGAAGAAGAGGAGACTGTCATGAATAATGCAACAGTGGCTCTCCGGGAGTCATACAAATGGATCGGATTTAAGATTCCTTTCCCAGTGATAAGGTCATCCATAGGGATGCTTTGCATTTCTGCAGCACTTCCCAGGTACAGGTTTCAAAGCACTATGAAGACCGTAAAAGACTGAGGTTTCACAGAACCTGAGAGGTTAGCAAGTGTTAATACACCCCAGGTCCTGATGTGGGGAAAGGACAGGGAGAGGAAGGACAGAAAAGCAGAGCTGACCACTCTCTTGGCACGTACGGAGCCAGCCCACTTCTGACCCCTGGGTTGTGCTGGTTCTTTGCCCAGGCCTTGTCTGAGTGCCGACACAAAAGTCTATGAAGACAGATGGAAGTTTATGTCAGTGTCTTTGGCCCAAAATAGGCGCTTTGATAAAATCTAGGGCAATTTGATACCTAAAACCAGACACTGGGTCCTCAGCGCTATCAATGTCATTATCACCAACGATTTTGCACAGCACCATACAGAGGAGAGCAAAGGTACAGCCTGATGGCAGTTTTTCACATCCCAGCCATCTTCAGCGTGGACCTGTCAGTCCACAGCATCCCTTCCCACAGTCTGTTTTGAACCTTTGTACCAAAGGCGTCCCACGGGAGCTGAGATTTACCAGGTGAAGCACACAGGCACGTTGGACAGTCCTGGCCACAGCCCTAGGACAGTGGCCAGTGGAGCAGCATGGGGACACCCTTCCCGAGGGATGAGCATGCCTGGGTCTGTCAGCCACCAAGCCAACTTTGGGCACACCTTCTGGTGTCAACCCTGTCTATTCAGCATGGATAAACTAGAAATATCAAAGAGAGCCTGTGTACTGCTTTGCTGGTAGTGCTACAAGCACCTTGGAAGTCAGTGCAGGACACAAATGATGGATTCCAGGGAGAAACACATAACCCTACCGGCTCAGAGAAGGGACATCAACAGAGCCTCATTATGTGTGAACCAGGGCTGTGGCAGTTGCATGCTGACACAATGTTTCTGTGTGTTTCAGGGAGAAAAACAATTTTTTTGCAGCTTTTCTAAAAGTTTGAATTAATGGTAGCAATAACCAAGTGGCAACACATCTTCAGGTTAAGAAATATCCTTGGTAGTTGCTGCTAATGACATCTGCAAAAAATTCATAATGTAATGTGGAAAAAAAAATAAAAGGATATCATCTTCAGACAAGGTTATAACTTGCTTTCTCCTGTGGAGCTGAGTCTATAAGAAGCAAGACCATTTTCCTAAGAATAAGCATTTGACCCAGGAGAGAACTGTAAGTAAACACTGGTAATACAATGTGCTTTAGAAAAGACAGTATTTTTCTGCCCCTTGATCTCACTCAGTCTTAAGCCAATTTTGGCAGGTACTGCTGTATTAAGTGGTCAGTACCCCGTAGTGGTCACACACTGTTTTACTGGAGGTCTGACAGCAGCTATAGGAGAGATAAAATTAACCCTTTGGCTCCAATGGCTTCAATGGATCTTATTGGCCACAACAGGGAATGTATCAAGAATTTCTAGCTCTTGGCCTCATGGGGTTAATGGCAATCTGTTGCTGATTTCCCTGGACAATCAGAGTAGCAAACACTGGGCTTTTTAATGAGCCCCAGAGGACAATGCTGGCACACAAGGCTGTGAAGATCTGGACAAACCAAGGAAAAGTAAAATGAAAACAAACATGGACGTTTATTTTCCTAACTCACCAGTTGCAAACAAAATTTCATTTAATAAACCATGAAATGATTCACAGAGTTTCTGTATATTATTGTAAGAGCAGCTGGGTAATGTAAAAGTTATTTTCCTTGTGCTTTGTTATGCCGTCCTGTATCCAGTTCTCATCCAAACAAAGCTGTATTTATTTATGTGTTAATATATTTATCATCTTACTCCTTACCATGCTTTTCTGAAATGAGTTTAGTTGTGACTTAAGTCATCATCATGTGTAGAGGATCCAACACGGAGAAATCAATGCATCACTGAGGTTGGAAGGGACATCTGGAGGTCTCTAGTCCAGCTCCCCTCCTCCCCTGCTCAAAGCAGAGCCAACTTTGAAATTGCATTAGGTTGCTCATAATAGAGCATGAAGGAAAATCTTTTTCTGGTCATGGACTGGGACAGATTTTCTGGTGAACCAGTTAGAGAAAACAGTTAGCTGAGTTTCAGTTTTCTTTTTCCCCCCATATCTGAAACAAACTGGAATTTACATAAATGTTTTTCAATTATCCTAAGGGAGAAAAATCAGCATGTATTTCCTATATCAGGAAATTATCCCTACTCAGGGGAACACATAAAAAAGTGCTGAATTTGAGCATGTACTTGAGTCCCACTGTGGTAAACGAGCACATGCTTTGAGTTAATCTCCTACTGAAGTACTTTCCTGATTCAGGATGACATACTGCTTGTGAACAATTTTTCTTGTACACATCCTTGATGCATACATAATGCTTCATACCTGATTTTTTACTGATGCCCCCTGTTTTGTTTTTGTTCCTTGATTGGATGAATATAAACTAGTGGAAAGGGCAATAAATCAAGAGAGATTTCAAGATGGCAGAGAAAACATTGTCATTGTAAATCTACGAGCTAACATGAAGTACCTGCAAGACTGCTCTGGCTTTCAGTGAACCAAAAATTCTGTCGTGTGAATTCAGGGGTTTCTCTTGATCATATGTTTGCACACGTTGTACTGTTTGGTTAAAGCTAGTTTGTAACAAGCTGCTGTCCAGAACCAGTGAATGTCAGCTTTGTCTCACATGGTTTATAAGGTTGCATTGAATTATGGTAGAACAATTAGTTGCATTCCAACACGATGAGATTCTTATTTCTTTCAAAACTTCCCTCACTGCCAAATATGCTAGCACATCTATTTAAAACAATACAATTACAATTGCAATTAAAGTAGATTTTAAAAAAAATAAATTCTAGACTTTCAGCCAACATCTCCAAAACTTCCCTGTAAAGGGAAAAAGATCATTGAAAAGATCAATGGGTGCATTTGTAACAGTTCTGTGTGCTTGAGAATGTGATACTGATCTAATCGTGTGGTGTTACTGAAACCCATTCCCACACATCTGGGCATATGAGATAGGACATGAGATAGTCCTGTGCTTCCCTTTTAAACACACGCTGATCCCGCTGGTCTGAGAAATGAAGCAGAAGGGAATTGATTCTATGTAGAAAATTCAGATAAGCATCATGAAGGCATTAGCACCTGTGATTTCATGCACAATGGCAAATGAATGACCAATTAGCAAGAGGGACAGTGTAATGTGGCAATATAATTATGGTCATTAATGGCACTGCAGGATCATATCTCCACTCAGTGGCTTCTATCTTTTGGAAGGGAGCAGAGCACAGATGAAATGCAGCAATTGGAAATGTTTTTTATAGGGATAAAGATAAAAGCAAAATCAGGACTGGTTTTCAACAGACTAAAGATTGGTGAAAGCAAACTGTTGTCAGTAAGCATGAGCTGCTGGTTGTCTGCAACACAGAAGGGTCTTCTGTGCAACACAGAAATATCCTGGGCACTCTGTGGATATGGGTAAAAGCAGCAGCAAAGAGCTCCTGTTTGCCAAATGCTGGATGTGGCGATGGCAGAGCTGGTTCAGCCCAGGTTCAGCCCCAGCTGTGGCAGCAGAAATAGGTTTGTGGTTGTCACACTACATGTCAGTGAGGAGGTTTCCCTGGTCTTCTTATTTGACAGCACAGTTGACATTTCCTAATGATAGTCTTTGATTTATTCTTGAAGCTGCGTTGCTTGCAGTACCTCATGAGAAGCCAGGCTCCAAGCTGCAGAGAGGAACCCATGCCCATGTCTGCCATGGTGGTGGCAATGTGCTGGCCAGACACTGGCATCTTGGTTTGGTTCCTGCACTGACACACATCATCACATCAGGTTTTAAGGCCTCACTGGGAAGAATTTGGTCTACTTCTTGTAGTTTTAACCAGTTTTATATACCTGGAGGAAATGACTCACAAAAGACCTATATCTAATTCTCCTATTTGGAATCACTGCTCACACTGTTGTCTCAGTAGGAAATTGTGCTGTTCAGCAAGAAGAGGTCTAACCTGCCCAATGGACAGCAATCAAATGATGTGCTGGTGGCTCTGGAGACTCTAAAACTCCATGGAGAAGCCAAAGTAACCTTTACAATTCTCAGCTCAGAGGACAGCAAGAAAACTTCCCTGGCTCTCCATGTTCACCTTTAATTTAATTTTGTAATATTTAGTAAACACAGTTGTAGGGCTTCTCATTAACTTTAGAATCTTATAGTCATAATTTTTGATACACAACATTACTTACCAATTAGCTTGTCTTGTTCGTTTAAATTTCTTCGCTCATATTTTAATGGGAGCTAATGATGCCTTTGTTGACTTATTTAATGTTATGTAAATGTGGCTATAAACTGTGAAGGGTTTAAAGAGCAGCTCTTTTTTTGCTTACTCGTCAGTTTTCAGAGAATGTTTGGCATCCTCACAATCTGCACACATCACCCTGATGAATAGGAGTAACTAAGAAGGCAAATAATAATAATTTTGTAAGATAAGCAGTGAAAAGTATTCAGTGTGAAATTTGATTTCTCCTCTTTACTGATGATTACTCTTTCTGGTTTTTGTTTTTGTTTTTTGTTTTTTTTTTTCCCCCTTTTCTTTTATTTTTTGTGAGCCTAAGAGGATGTTGTGGAAGTTTATCATGATATTAAGAAACTGTTAAACATAGGTGGATGTTTAGATTCTGCCATGTTCAGGTTGCCAGTTCATGAGGACACCTTGTTTAATTGTGCTTCACAGAACAGAACCACTCATGGGATTGTACATGTACTTTTAATTCAGTGTATTTTTCATGTTAAACTGAGTTATGAATACATACATATAGGTGTCTATGGAAAATACTTGCATGAAAACACATAACTATATATGACACACACATTTTGGTGTGTTAGATGCATTTAGTTACCTCTACTATATATACATATATACTTATTAGACATAGTGTTTACTCTTGCACATGTCTCTGACATTCAGCCCTCTGGAGAAAGCAATGCAGCATATTCAATATCCCCTTTCTTCTCTACAACTCGGTACTGCTTCCCTTTGTCTCCTTTTCACCATCTTTTACTGGCTACTAAAGGTCAGCCAAAGGGGATTCTTAGAAACTTAGAGAGAAGCAGCCAGTGCAGTCTGTGTTTGGTTACAATTACACTACTGCATGTAAAAGCTATTCTGATTGCTAATGAGTAGAAGGTGGGGAGAAGGGAGGCTTGTGAAACTCTTCAGCAAGGAGTTTGTAACCAATTCAGTACTGGTTTCTCAAATCTGATGATAATGCTTTGAAAATGCACTTCAAACATGTCATAGGAAATTTAAATATTTAAATATTCATTTATTCTAATTTTCCTTTTGATAGGTACCAACCACTACGCATACATTTCAGCAACTATGAAGATCTACAGCTCTCTGTCTATCAATGTGGATTTTAGCACAATTCACTGTAAATTAGGGAATGATTCTCAGCTTCTTATCAATGTTCCAGGAACTCCTTTAAGAATTTTGATATTTAGCAATTGGGGGCTGAGAAGGAACACTTCAGACAATGAATGAGCAAGTTTTACCTCCTATTACTATATAGATCTGTTCTAAAGGTTGGTGAGCATGTGGCTGTCTTTCTCTAGAGCAGATGCTATTTTTACCGGTGTGGATTTACACAGATGACAGGAATAAAAATATATTTGTCATAAACTCTTACAAATTCTTTAAGGATTTGACTTTAAAAAAAAAAATCAAAGGCAAGCAGATGTGACATTTAAATGATCTATACAGTTATTATGATACATATAATACCAAAATGTAATAGTTTGTTGTTAGAGCGTGTCCTGCAGTATGTTGTCAAGACTTCAATAGGCTTCCTACCCCAGCAGTCATATAATAATGAAAGTAATATTAGCATATTAAATTTGACATAGCATATGTGCTAGAGAAACAAATTTAGTGCAGGAGATGTCAGTGGTATTATAATAATGTTATCTTTGATTCCCTGTAAATTGTTTCTTGGATTTTCACTTTCTTATGACAATTGCCAATTCTTTTATAGGCATTTTCAAACTTTCACACCGCTTTTTGTTAAAGGCATTGTTCTGCTGAGCACTGAAAGCATACTTCATTTTTTGATTTAGTATGGCAAACAACAAATATATCTGCATATTTTAGTAGCCAAAATGTGTACATGTATATGTATTCTTCTCTTTGCTTAATTGTTTGGGTTTAGATGATTTCAAATGCTCCTGTCAAATGCACAATGGTGCTATTAGTTTCACTGGTGCGAAGTTTAGTTTAACAGCATCCATTTACAGGTGATACAGTACTCATCACTGCTGGGCTTTGAAGCTCATCTCAAGTGAATGATGCTGAATCCTTTATATCATATCCCAGTAATCCTTAAAACCACTTTGGCATAAAGAGACTTCCTAAGATGTGTTGCTCTATTTATGTTTCCCCTGAATGCAATAGGAGCTATGCTGGTATGAAATTCAGTTCTGTAATTACTGGGAACTATTATCTTGGACCCTTCATTGTCTTTTATTTGTGTAACACAGACATGGTGCCAATTTTATGTTGTGTCTCTTTAGCATAATTCCACTTTCACTTTCTTACAAGCCAACTGATTTCTGGGGTGTTTCACAGTTGAAAGGTGGCTTTTTGTGAGCACATCATCAATGTAAAGTTCTACAAGGTGCGTGAAAAGATCTGAACAAACTGACTGCAAAACATGAGTGCCTTCTGAACTGAATGCTATGACAATGATCCATCTATAATTGATATTTCAAAGGTAATTTTCTCCTTTTTTTTTTTTTTTTTTTAATAATCCAGAAGTTTCTGAGTGTGTGAAATGAAGTTTCTTCATAAACACCCTTCTCTCATAATAAGAAAATAATTTCTAGGGAGGGTACTATTATGGTTTCTTTGTGCATGATCTCTTTGATGAAGGTAAAATAAGGATGCCTAGGTATTAGTTTGAAAGGGATATTTATTAACCTCTGTGCTGACTGGAAGCAGATGTTGGAATTACTGTTCCTTGCTATCAGATTAAATTCATTCTGCCAATCTCACCTGCCCAGCAGTCACTGGCAGAACATTATATAGTTCTGAAATAAAATGGAGTTCCAGTGCATGGTGAAGGGAAGTCAAGTTTATTTAGCTCACAGTTAAAAGGAAAATTATCAGGGCTGTGACTGAACATGCAGATTTCACAAGGTCACAGAAGTTATAAACTTATTTCAGTCCCTATGCTTTTTCTTCTTCTTCAAGCTTGATCTAAAGTATCTTAGTCTCAGGGATCTTTCAAGTAGGTAGAAGAACATTATGAAAACAGGGTTCTGTTATGAGACTACTTCTACTAGCTCTTGCTGAGGTTGCAGGTTAGTAAATAACAAATTCATCTGCAAGCTTGGTTGTAAGACTAGTATTGTTGTATCACCCTTTGCTTCAAAGGGAAGGGTGAAAGAGTGTGCAGAAGAGTTTAATGACCCAGACCATGCATCACAACAAATACAGACCTGTTTAGGTTTGTTACTGGGACCAACCATGCCTTTTGTGCTGAGATCACCTGGTGTGTGCTGTGCAGATACACTAGCAGTCAGGGAGAGAGAGATAGAAGGGTGGGTTTTCCTTCAGGCAGGTAGAAAGGAGGGTAAATCACCTACTCAAAGGACAGTGACAGATAAAAATACATTAAAAAAAAATCCACAACTTCTGCTGTCAGTGCTGAGAAGCCCTCTGCACATACCCCCTTCTTTACTTTTTCCTTCCTTTGTTTGTCATACTTCATCACTGAATTCACTTATATAATGACTTACATTAATTAAATCACGGAAGGTTTAGCCGCTTGTGCCTTACCAGAGCAAAACACCCTGTGATTTTAAAACAAGCACTGTTCAAAATATATGAAAAAGACAATATTCAATCTTACTTCCAATTTAGCAAAATGCAGCTGAGATCTGCAACAGGCCTCTACGCTTCAGACCCAGCCCTGCTTAGCCCACTCCATCTGCAGTTGCTGGCAAGCGAAACCAGAGGCCATTAAGAAAGCTAATGCTTAGCCATTTTTGTTGATGGATTCAGCACTAGAACAATATTTTGCAGGGAAGCTGGACAAAAATGCTGTTAGTTCTCATTAGAGATGGAAGAACTTTGTGAAGCTAGAGGTTTTTGCAAATCAATCATATTGCTTTTTAGGTACGCAAACTGAGTCTGACTTCACAAACCATTTTTTTTTCCTGTCATTGAATTCTCAGGGGTTTTCCCCCTCCCTACACAACCAATGATTAATAAAAAGAAAAAAAATCCAAATGTTTTTCTAGCTCAGGGGAGACCTATTCCTTGTGTTAGCAACAGTAATGCTCACCCTTTAAAAAAGCTAGACCTTGCAGAAAATAGGGTAGGCTCTCTTTTTATTTTTATTTTTATTTTTAAACTTCTGTTTTTCCCAATTATGTTTTTAAATATTTTTCATTTTCTTTGTGATCACTCTCTGTTCCCAGTTGTATGCTAGCCCAGCTCCTCTCCTTTGCACCCATGCTTTCCCCACTCATAAATTTCCCATTGAGGTTTCCATTTGAGTCCAATTTCCAGTTCCATTTTTTCATACAAAATGAGTTTGTCTGCTTACTAAATCTTATGGCTCGTTAAGTGCCATTGTAATAAG
This sequence comes from Aythya ferina, assembly GCF_964211825.1. Taxonomy (NCBI): domain Eukaryota; kingdom Metazoa; phylum Chordata; class Aves; order Anseriformes; family Anatidae; genus Aythya; species Aythya ferina. Next base: position 8,289,434 of record NC_140312.1, read on the forward strand.
ACCTCTGTGGATAATGTACATGTTCTCTAGAAGCTCATGATGCTGTTATTATAGCTGAGTACCCAAGCCTCCAGTAAGAGGAAACTCAAGATGCAGGAGAGGGAAGGGGTAAACACCAGACAGATTTACTGGGGGGGCTAACAGGCCTTTCGAGCCCATAATACTCCTCATCTCCTGCTCCCTCTCTGCAGTGCTGGCAGCCCCATGCTCCCAGCAGCTTCTCTCTGGCTGCTCAGTCCCATCAGCTAAATGCAGCTGACTGGCCCGTGACCAATGCATCTGGCACAGGAGTCACTGGAGCAGAGAAAGTGCAGCGAATGCCTCTTTTTCACCTCTCTCTTGATGCCCCCCCTCCAACTTGGCTGAGCATTTCTCCCAGGAGGGAAACATGCCTTCCCCTAGCATTTCATAGGCTGATTTTATCCCATACCTTTGGCTTGAGCTTTGCGTACCTGACCCAAAAGGTGAGCAAGTGGGCAAGCTGGAGAGATGGAGGTGGGTGGCCACACTCTTCCATGGTGTGATGGGATCATGGCCATGCAAGTGAACAGCCCCATGCCTCTTCCCAATAGGGAATAGCTCTGTCCATCCTATTACACAAGTCTCATATATTCTATGGTAGCCCTTATGCTTTGTTGCTCCTGGCGTCCTGATACAATACACATCCTGTGCTGTGATGGCATCGAGCACAAATCATTGGATGTGGGGTTAGAACACACTTCAGCTTTGCAAAACACACTGTTAAATATTTATTCTAAGTGTATCTGTACCATTGTGTGATTAAACCCTCTCCATTATTCACAGCAATAGATCCTCTTATCATAATGACACGCTTGCTGTCTTTTGAGTATTAAATATCTCCAAGTTGCTCTTTGAGTTGTTGTTTGTTTTGTTTTCTTTTTTTATTATTATTATTATTATTTTAACTTTTTAAAGATACAGAGCTATAACAGCGTGTTCCTTACTGAACAAGTTGCTGCTCATAAGTGAGCAATCAGCATTATCTAAATAAATGAAATATTCTTTGGGGCTCAACAAAACGCTTGTTAGATTGAAACTAATCTGCAGGAAATGAATGGTGTTTGTTAGTCTTCGAGAACACAGAAGAGATTCAGTTCGCGTTAGTATTTCCAATAGTGCCAACATAAATGTGCAAGTCTCTACGATACAGAGCTTGTTATTGTTATCAGATGAGGGGTGGAAAGGAATGTGGCATTATGTAATTCAGAATTATTATTCAACATGGAAATGGGCAGACTGCAGAACATACTCAGAAAATCTAGTTAAATGTACAGTGGATGCTCTTTAGTGGCAGAAGAAACAGCACTGTGCTGGGGGATCCCAGAATGCTGCAAACCCAAATTGCTCTGCTGAAGTCCATGGAAGCTGCTTGGACTCAGCACCCTTGAAAGTCAGTCCAAAATGTGATTTATTGAGTGGCTGCTCTCCTTCACGTTGTGTGTTTTTCATTATTATTTTTGCAAGCAAAGACTGGCTGATAGGAGTCACTCCCTTGAGAACCATGAAAAGCGAATGTTCTTTGATAGCAAAGCTGGCCTGCACTGCCAAGGCCTCAAAACTTCGAGAAAGCTGCACCACTTTTAAACCTCGTAACTTCCCAGAGACCACCATGCAGCTTTGTCATAAAACTTTTGATTGAAAACATGCAACATCTTTCATAGTGCTCCATAGCCCATCTTTGGCCCTTTTAACATCTCTTGGACTGCTGCTCACCCACAAAACACTGTTTAGATATGGACAGTGAACGTGCTTGGTTTACTCTCACATTCCTTCCACCAGCATGGGGGTTTCTATGTGGCTTCTTATTTCATTTTCTGTGTTTCTTTTTACTTCCAAAAGACTTTCTTAAGAGTAATGGGCAACTTTGTATTTTGGCTGTTCAGGGACCAGATGCCTCACTACATTTTTCAAGGACTAGTGACAGAAGATCTGCTCCATTGCTAGGGAACTACGAGTAAGGGGTACATCTTGCTTGACAAGAGCCTCATGTGGGACCTTGGAAAGTCATTTAGGGTGAAATAACCAAAAGACTAGGAAGTTTGAGCAAGATGTGTTGCTCTTTGGAGCTTCTGCTTCCACAGCAGCTAGAAAGGAGGCTGTTTAAATTGGTTGTCTGAAGTTAGACATCTGGAGATGAACCCCACCTTCAGTAATTAAGAGATGGAAGTGAGAGACCTGGACTGGTTTCTGACTGTCTGCCGGGGTGAAAAGATCCATTTTCCTCATCAGCCCCTGTGCAGCTCTGAGCTAAGATATTTTTGGTTATAAACGTTTAGGTGCAAAAGCAATTTGTAACTTGGAGGGGAAAAGACCTGACATTTTAAAGGCAAACTATCAACTAAAATAAAGTGAAAGGATTATTATGTGCATATGAAGGATGGGGAATAAATGAGATATTTGTAAGTGACATATACAGATTGTTCATGGAAAAAAATGATTGCTGTGAGTAACATGAAAATTAGCGCTGTACTGCACTTTGGCATGCTCATGCTTTTGCTTCTATCTTTAGAGCCTGCTTTTATAGATGGCCATCTCTGTAGTGCCTTGCCTGTCTCTTACAATCACAGAATATCCTGAGTTGGAAGGAACTCACAAAGATCATCAAGTCCAACTCCTGGCTCCACACAGGACCACCCAAAAATCAGACCATGTGTCTGAGAGCATTGTCCAGATGCTTCTTGAACTCCAGCAGGCTCACGGCTGTGACTATTGCCCTGGGGAGCCTGTCCCAGAGCCTGACCACTGGGTGCAGAACCTTTTCCTCACACCCAGCCTGACCCTCCCCTGTCCGAGCTCCATGCCGTTCCCTCAGGTCCTGTCGCTGTCCCCAGAGAGCAGAGCTCTGCACCTGCCCCTCCACTCCCCTCGTGAGGGAGCTGCAGGCCGCCATGAGGCCTCCCCTTGGCCTGCTCTGCTCTGGGCTGAAAAAAAACAGGGCCCTCAGCTGCTTCTCTTACTCTGTTTTTGAGGACACTTCCTTTGTGCTTGTGAAGTCATTTGTTTATGCTAGGTACCACAATTGTTGATACAGAAGGTGTCAGAACTGACCCGAACCATACAAATTATTATTTTTTTGTTCATTTTTGAGAAGCCTGAAAGATCAGTTGGCAGGATTTCTTGATGGCAGAACAGGTAGTGGACCAAGTCTCCCTTCTTTACCCCCATTCTACAAAGTTTTAAAATGCACCCAGAAGTCCAGCCTGTGCCTTCAAAGCTTTGCAGCTTTCAGCGATGTCTTAGTTACCATCAAAGCCAAATTAAAGCATATCCCTGTACATTTTGTTGGGCAAAGAGCCTTCAGAGGTGTCATTACAGTCCCAGACCAACAGCTCTCTCTTTCCCAGATGTGCTAATCTCCCTCATCAATCTGTCCCTCAAAAATAAACAAGCACCATGTTTCTTAAACAGGAGGATCATGTTGGAAAGAGGACAAAAAACCTTGGAGGAGGGAGGTGTGAAAAAGGATGGTTATTAGGAGTTCGAAGCCAGAGAAAAATAAAGCCACATAGTACCCAGACAGCGTGTTTGTGCGAAGAACTTCCAGCACTGTTTAGTTTTGTTTTGCTATCTGCCATTGACTGTCACATTTCACAAGTTAAGAAACATGTTATTTCTTTGTTTATTTTGTCAGTCTTAGATAGTCTCTGGAGGGAAATTATATCACTGTTTCAGTGGAATAGGTTTAATTTGTTTGTGTCTTGTTGTCTATAGCATCTATCTAACTACTTATCTCTGAAGTTACCTCTCAGTCAAAGGTTTTCTGTTTTGTTCACATTTTAACAGGAGAGAATTTGCACTTGATTGCTTTGAACACTTCCTAAGTTTGGTCAGCTATCTATGTATTTATTTTTCTGTTCTAGTAAGAGAAAATGGGAATTTAAAATGTATGGAGCCAGCAAAGGTTTAGCTGCGATTTGTTTCTAATGTAGAGGAAAATTGCCCAAGTAATCTTATCCCATTCATACAACTAATATGGCTATGAGGCTCTGATGTGTTGAACGGTAAACACCATGCAACATACCCTTAAGAACTGTGGCTTAAAAGATTTCTTATTTTTCATCACACGGTTCTAGCTTTCGATGAATAAATATCAGGTCCTGCTTGTATTAACATCCATTGGAGTTTTCATGGGTTTAAACAGGAATAATATAAGTTGCTAGTTTATAAGTATATTTTATAAAAATGATAGTAATAATGCATTATGGATTTAAATGGTACCACTATGTAGCTGTCTAATGAAGAATATTTTTGATGCAAGCAGTCTACAAAGTGAAACACAGCCTATTCAAATTGAGAATATATAAACATGCTATCAACATTTGGGCGAGGGATGACATCCATTCTCCAGCAGATTAGGTGATGATAATCCAGAATAATTTTTTACTGTATTCTCTAAGAAACAAAAATTAAGAGACCCATGCAGGGAAATCCTGCATGCACCTTTGTAGTATGGAAGATGTATTAGATGAATATGGAAATTTATTTGGGCTTAATATTTATTGGTTAGCTCACCCGCACCTTTACCAAGCAACATGATCTTCGGGCAAATTTAAAAATATACATGTTTGCACACATCAAAATTCCAGGACTAAGACGGAAAATGTAGAAAACATGGGGAAAAAAAAAAAAACAAAAAAAAAAAAACACATACATAGTATGTATGATCTACCATACTGAACCCTATCAACTCTGAGGTAAAATCCTGTCCCGTTCTCATTATTAGTATACTTTTAATCTGCCTCATGCTTAAATATGTTAGTTTCTTTAATCAGAGTCAGTGTGAAGTACATAGGCTAAGTTTGAATCCAGTCTTTGTTTAATTTTAGTGAATCTCTCCTAATCTTCTTTATGATCAAAATATCTTGTAGCATTTGGCTTTGGTATTTCACAGCTGACACTAAGCACATTGTTAAGTGGCAATTTAATTCATCGTCTTGCAGTATTTTAATGGATTGGGACTCATGCACTGCCTCATTCTTCTGCAATGGTGCCATAAACTAACAGTTGGTTAACCTGAGGCTTTTTTGGAAGGGGTGCCTATAGACACTATCCCCACCCTATTTTACATTTATCTTTTATATATTTTTTCTCTGAACATACAAAATATAAACTGTTGCTCGTTCATATCTACACATTGCCTGACTACAGTTCTTTTTCTTGTATGTCACCTCCTTCCATTGCCACTTCCCCACCCTGTCTTTGAATCTTCTCCAGATCCAGTGGTTGTTGAATTTACATTCTTCTCTGGGCTGTTAATGAGTATATTGATTAATACTGGCTCCAGTATCAATCCCTGTGGGAGACCAATTGATACTTCTCTCTCTTTTGACATAAATCCATTGATGATAACTCATTGGTTCCTAGCTGTTGGATAGATTTTTATCTACCTTATTGTATTATTATGCAGGCTATGCAACTCCAGTTTTCCTATTGAGTTCATGTATACTACTAAACTAACAATTTACTAAAAATCCCACTATGTTATGTCTGCCTTAATTAATTAAATTCTCAGTATAATCGGGCCTGAGCTTCCATTCACAGACCTGTACCATCTATTACATTTCTGTCATTTCTGCTTCAAAAAATCAGGATAATTTCTGTTGGAAGGGATGTGGAAGTCATCTGGTCCCAGTCCCTGCTCAGAGTGGGTCTTATTAGATTAGGTTGCCTGGGTCTGGGTCTGGTCAAGTTTTGAGCATCTCCAGTGGTGGGGATTTCATAGCCTCTCTGGGCAACCTGCCCTAGTATTCGACAACTTTCATGGTTAAAAAAAAAAAAAAAATACAACACACACTGATCTTTGTATTTGATGTTCCTTGTGTTGTTCTACCGGGTGTCCTTGCCTCTTGTTTTATTGCTGTGCACCTTCAGAAGGTACCTGGCTCCATCTTCTCTGTGTCATGTGGTTACAGACAAGGGTATGGTTTCCCCTTCATCTTCTCTTCTCCAGGGTGGACAACAACGGCTCTCAGTCTCTCCTCACACTGTGCTCAAGCTCTCAACCAGATCTGTGGCCTCTCTGAGACTCACTCCAGTGTTTCTGTGCCTCTCTCATAGTTGGAAACCTCAGACTGGATGCAGCACTACAGACATGGTCTCACAAGTGCCAAGAGCACTTCCCTGGTTCTGCTGGCTGCTCTCTTGCTAATACAGCTCAGGATGTGGTTGGACTTCTTTGCTGCTTCCTAAAGAGTCAGCCTGCAGTCTGTGTTGTTGATATTTCATCACAGATATCAAGACTTTGCCTTTGGTTTTGCTGAACTTCATGCAGTTTCTGCCAGCCTGTCCAAGTCCCTCTGAATTGTAGCCCTGCCATCTGGCCTATCGACCGCTCCCCCTACTATTTGGTGTGTCTGCAAACTTGCTGAGAGTGCACTCCATCCCATCATCAGTTCGTTAATGAAGACATTAAGCAGTATTGGTCCCAGTATTGATCCCTGAGGGATGCCACTACTTACTGACCATTCTGTTTAGAAGCATGCAATCAAATTTACTTCTCATGGTGGTAAGAATGAACAGTGTGAGCCAGGCACAGTGGAAGGAGATCCTGCCCCACTGGCATTTCCTTGTGAATGAGGAGCTGTGACACTGCTTCGCTCAAGGCACTCAGGGTCTGCCAAGAGAGCCAGGATGAGGCTGCTAGCTGAACAGATGGATCTGAGGACAGACGTGTTTTGGCAGAGACAAAATTAATGTTGCCTGAAAGGGCAGGTTCAAGCAATTTAGTAGATTGGAAATGTGATTCTTTAGATCTGGCATTTCATGGTGTTATCACACACCAGTTCCAGCCCCCAAGTTGAGGGGCAACAGATATAGCAGGGACTGCTGCCATTTCTCAAAGGCGTTGTGGCCCATGCTAGGGACCAAGTTCATATTTCAAGTTGTATGTGGACACACCAGATCAAATGACTGCCCAAGATGTCCATGCTTTCTTCTGTGAGCACAAGATTGCCTTCTGGACCTGTTGCCATGTCAAGCACGCTTAGCAGAGCTCATGTAAATATTTGCTCACGTTGGAGGCTGCAATGTTGCTCCGTATCTGACTGTCTTTCTAAGCTGCCAGAAGCTAGGAAAAGAGTCTCTTTTTAATACATCCAACACAATAAACATCCAGCTCCAATAACTGAAGCCCTGATTCAGGAGGAACCTTTACTGGGGAGGGCTGCTTAAGCAAATTAGATCTCAATGGAATCAATAGGACTTTGGCACATGCTGAATGTTTAAGCACATGCTGAAGTGTTTACTATTCAGCCTCTCTTTTAGTTTCTATTTAATTAAACAGGATCAGATTCTCAATGGAAGTAAATCACTAGAGTTTCTCCCAAAGGAGTTCTCCCAGTTTGCAATAATTGAAGAGTTGATCTAATGTCCCAACTCTGCTTCTTTTTTTTCAGATACCTAGGTATCCATCTGTCTGTCTGTCTATCTGCCCAACCTGTGTTATTTTTACCTCCTAAGTGATAAACTATTCAAGGGAGAGATGCTGTCAGAAGCAGCCCAGAGGGACAGAGGTCTCATTAGTTACAAACGAAGTTCTGAGCCTGTGGTAAATGAAATGAAACTTTTCTGTTATTATTGTTGTTCAAGTCTAAGCTGATATAAGCATCTCTGCTTCTCCTAATACAGGCAAGGATTTCTTTGGAAGTTTAGTGCTTCCACTCCAGATAAAAGCAAGTCATTTGCTTCTTTCATCATGTCGCTACTAATTTCCAAACAGTCAAAGCTGCTGCTAATTTATTTACTGAACACTGAAGCCCTGTTAGCAGGGGCTGCTACTGAAACTGCTTTCTGGCCTTCGGCTTTTGTTTGTTGACAGCCTGATTTCCCAGTAGGCCATTTCCACCTGTGTTTCTGTTGTTTTTAGTGCTTGTCTTTCTTTCTTCTTCCCAGTGACTGTCTCCCAAATGGCTCCTGAAGGCTTTTCTCATCTTCCCTCGCTCTCTCATCCCCTTCTCCCTCCCAGCTGCAAGGACTCTCAGCTCTGCTTTCAGTCATTCTGCAGTTAGTGGTTGTCTACACTGCTGAGTTCCCATGGGGCACTAATTTTTGTTTCAAGGACAAGATTCAAAAGAGTTTGCTACACACAGGTTGCAGGGTGCACCTTCAGATGTGCCTTCAAATAGACTTTGGAGATTTGAATATATGAGCTCCTGAAAATCAGTTTTTAAATTGCAAGGGAGGCCTATTAAGTGCTGTAAAAAAAAAAAAAAAATAATAAAAAAAATTTTTTTTTTTGCTTTTCTATTTTAAAAGCTGCATTAAAAAAGTGGTGTTTTTTTTTTTTTTTCCTTTTTTTTTTTTTCCCTTCCTCTCTCCCATGACATTGGGTGGAAATAGAAATTAGGAGACTGCCATTTCCCTTTAACTTCATGCATATCAAAGGAAGAGAGATGACAGGATAAAATGATTCATAGAGTGGCCAGCATACTCCGTATCTGGAGGAGCTACTGAAGAAAGATATTGAGATGTTGCAATAGTTTCTTTGCAACTAGTCAGTGTACCAGGAGCTTTCAGTGTGCAAGAAAGGTTCTAAGATGTTTTCCATGAATTGAAAAAATTGGTGGCTGTACAGCCTTCAGGATTTATTTATTAAGATATGCTTTTAATTTTGCTGCTTAAAGTTATCTAGCCTCTCTTGTGAGTGCATGCATTTATTGATGTGCACTTTGTTTCCTACAAAACTTCTGTTTTACTTTATCTCATTGGTGGCAACCTGTGCATGTCTTTCTGAAGGCCATTATGAGAAGCAGAGCTGTGGCTGATGTCTGCTACTCCGGGCTTCAAAAATCCTTCCTAGCCGTCAGATTACGTTCAAGTGGGATTTTACTGCTTCAGTTTTACTTGAATATTTGGATTGTAATGAGCCCAGAAAACAAAATACAACTGCTAACCTCCTGACTTAAACTAGGAATTGCAGCTTGGAGGTGTGGGGGTGGTGGAGGGGGTCTTTAGCTAAAACTGTGGGGCCATTGATTTCTCAAACTGGATGGTCACAGCTAGTGGGTGTGTTGGATTTTTTTCCCCTTTGCCTCAGTTTTCCATTTGTAAATCAGGTGTTAGCACTATCGACCCCACACACAGGCACTGTGAAATTGTTCAGAAATAAATATTAATGGGAAAAATTTTGAAACAGTACTCAAAGCAAGGTTTGAGTACTATGCAAGACATCTCCAATGTCCAAAGGTATGCACTTTGCTAGGAGGCCACATTCACAAACAGAGCTAGAAGGTAGGCATTCAAGCTATCATCTTGTGTCCTTGAGGAAGTCTCTTAGCTGCTGTGTCCCTCCATTTCCTAATAATATTGCAATAAGACTAATATTTACTTACCTCACAGTCACATAATAAGAATGAATTAATGTTTATAAAGTACTTGGAAGTCCTTGGATAAATGGTCTCATAGAAGTGCTAAGCAGAGCATGTATTGTCATTATCTTGTAGATAAATATGTAACATCCACATGGATGTACGGAGCTGTTCACACAAGCATATGCAGCGTCTCATCTGACTGCACTCTGGTTAGCACTGGATGTAAGAACAAGCGCAACAGTCCTTGACAATCCGTGTCATTTTCCTTTGAAACGAGTATATTTTCCTTGAGAACAGAGCTTATCATGTAATCTCCAACGAAAGTTATGTTCTGCCTTTTACAGTTGCCATGATGCAAATGTCATTTGTACTCTCCTTCTTTATGAAAGTTAACAGTTATTTCAGAGATCAAAGTTAATTATCACTAAGGAGATCATTTTTACCTATCAACCCACTTTTGTAACCCCACTATCACAAGTAGAAGCTTTATGCTAATCAGTTTTCTAATTTCCATAAATTACTGATAGAATTACTTTTTTTTTTTTTTCCAGCATGAAAGTAGATCTGTTGGTGAAAGCTCTTGAGAGGTAAAGAGACAGAGAGAAAATGAGGTAAGGCATATTTTCAAGAGTTCACCAGCTGAATGTGGTACTAAGAAAATAAAATCCCAATCATTAGGTTCATCACATCACAAAACTTGTAGATGCTGCAGCTTTCCTGCACTGCAGAAATCTGATGCACACACATTGTTTCAATTTAACATGGTGATAGGAATGGAATTGAACGTGAGGATCACTGTGTGACCCTATTACATGTGAAGTGTCTCTATTAGAGCTGCAAAGACAGCATGCCAGAGGAGCTGAAATGTGTTGATAGAAACAAACAGATATATCTTTTTAAAAGCAGCAGTCAGAAACTCTGCAGTGTGATCCAAGCGTGTTCTGCTGGAGAGGGCAAGATAGTCTATCCTAGGGGAAGATGATATTAACAAAGAGAAAGAAACCCCTTCCGCTCCATCGCAGCACTTTCTGTACAGTGAGCTTGCCAAATGGAAGCTGCTACTATGGAAGTTGTTACTGCTATGACTGACAGGTACCGTAAAATAACTTCAGCTACAGCACGGAAGGAACAACAAGAAATCAAAATGAAACAGATGTGGATATTTTGGGTATCCCCTTGGTCTAAAAGTTGAGTAAAATAATTGCTTAGTAATTAACAAGCTTGTTGCTATGCTGCTCCAGCCTTTTAGTCTGATGCTGATGGATTCCAGCATAAATTAAATCATCTTCATTCCAGAGACTGATCCTAGAACTAAAGTTGTATCCCTGCATCGCTTGAGCAACACCACACATTTGGAGCTTCATTTTGACTTAATAACTGGGAAGTTTGTCCACAGTGGGCATCGGTAGACTTCCATTTGACTACTGCTCCCTACAGTAAGGAGAGTACTGGGCTGCCAGTTTGATCCTATTGAAGTCCTAGTGACTTCTGTCATTGCCACTGTATCTATGGCATTTTCTAAGACATCCCAGGCTTTGATGGTGTCCTTGGTAATTTCTCTTAGCAGCAGAATTCCACTCTTCAGTCCTGTCCCTTTTTCAAAATCCTTTATAAAGATTAACAAGAAGAGCTCAGCAGCTTTCTGCCTTCATGGAGTTAGTAACAGCTCTGTGAAGACCTCCTGACTGTAAAATGCTTGTATTTTCCATGTTTTTTAACAACATTGAGAGTTTGCAGGGGAGCTCGCTTCTGGCTTCAGGGAGAAATCAGGAGTTGTGGGTTGAAGCCAACCAAATTGCTCAGCATTAGTCTTTCAAGTGCCTGGAGCACTTTCCTTTCCCCCAGCTGCAGGAAGAGATCTGCTTAGCAATAAGGCAAAGCCCAGAGAGCCCATAACCAGTGCCACGTCCCCCTCCCAGTCACAGGATCCTGCATCCCTCTGCACTGTCTGTGTAGACCTTGGCAGCCCTGTAACCAGGTGGGCCTCCAGAGCTAAATGTAGGGGCACTTGAAAGCATCCCAGGAGCAGGCAGGCACAAAGGAAACTAAAAGGACCTTAGCTTCCCCATGGCTGTGAGTTCTTGTGTTCCTGCTTAGGGAAAAGCAACACAAAATTACATTCCCTCTTGATTTTTTATTCTTCGACCTTCACGTCTCCTGCACGCATGCATCCATTTGTCTTCAAACAGGAGCCATCCCACTGAAGTCAGCAGGACTCTGCTGGTGCTCTAAGGAAAGCATGCATATGCCTGGATCAAGTTGATATTTACAGAAGGTTCCTTTTGAATTGGCTTTTGATTATACACCTGTGTCAGAGGGTGGACAGTGTGACTCTCTGTGACTTGTTTCCATGCGAGAAAGATGGTGAAAGATTGCAAAGATAACCTTTAATATTACAGGCCTTTTTAAACTGCCACGTACAGCACTGAACTGGGTATTTCTGGTTGAAAGGGAACATAAACTATGATGCAGAACACTAAAGGATTTAGAAAACATAACCTTTGTGCATATGGTTTGGGTTTTATTATCCCATTTATTTATTCTGCTGGATATCTGTAGGATAATATGATCAATGAGTTGGAATCCTTCCTTGTTTCTACCAACAACAAATCAAACCATTAATAGGCCAATAAAATCCTGGGATTTGGAGAGAGGGGAGGAGGGGAAGTAATTGCATTGTTCTGATTCTAACGAGCCACATCTATCTTAAAATAACTGATTAAAGCCGATGCTGGCACACAGCCCGTGCACAAAAAAGCTTGTTGCTAACAGGTGTGTAGTGCAGGGGCATGGGGACATGAAGTCACGCTGCGTTTGCTGCATGCTCTGTGCAAATGGGACATGGAAAGCCCCTCTGGCTGGGGCAACATCCTCCTGTTTGACCCTTCCTATACACATCTGAAGCCACGGTGACAGGCTTGCAGCGTGGCCGGCCAGGAGCACACAGGGGTTTCTGGGGCACACTGTGCGGCTGATAAATAGTTCCAGGGATGCGTGATTGCATAATGATAGCCACATTCATTCACCTGTCTATCAAAAGAGATGCATTAAAGTTTGAGCTCTCTTCCCCTGGGTCCACGAAGAGACATTTGAGTGTTAGCTTATAGTCTTTAACATTCCTCCTAACAGTGGGCTAAGTGCAGTGGGGTTAAACAGAGTCCCTTTTGCTTAGTAATCCATTAGCTAATGGGTGTGTAAGCCCATCAATTTTCTGTTTATTCCCTAACCCCATTAGGGTACACCTGCTGTGCATAAAAAATACACCTGACAAATCAGAGTGATAGTTGAAATAAAATAAATATCAAGTGTTGTTATAGCTGATCCATAGTGTTTAAAGCAGAAAGGGCATAACAGTGATTTGTGAGGGCGGAACAAAGTACAGCTTGCTGGCTCATGGTTGACATCAATCCCCTCGCAGTCTCGCCGCTTCACCTGTAGACTCCAGCAGTTGACGTCCTCCTTCCCCAGCCCCAAGGGCCGCTCCGCAGGGCTGCCGTTCACCTTCAAACGCCGTCTCCAAGCGCCTTCCGCAGAGCCCCAGCACTGCTAAGTGATAAATTAATTATTTGAGGGGGGGAGGGAGAGGGTGTGAGAGCTCGCAGGCTGCTCTTCCACGAAGGCAGCCAGAAGCTTCAAATCTGTCTCCGATACCAGGCCATTTGTTTTGTCACTTCATCGGCTTTATTTATTTATTTATCTTACGGCTCCCCTTGCGATTAAAACTGTTGAAACAGCTGTTAGCTGGTAGCAACTTTCATTGTGCTATTTCCTGACGTCAATCAGGTGGCCATGGGGCTGCAGCAGTGATCAGAGCTGTGCCGGGTGCGAGGAGAGGCAGCAGCATCCCTCGCACCCCTCGCAGTCTGTCCCCGGCCCCTCGAGGACCCACGGGGGCTGCCAGTAGCAGCTGCAGCAGCCACACAGCCTCGTGCTCAAGGGGTAAATCAGCTACGAACCTGTGGAACTCACTGCCAAAAGCCAACACTGAATTTAAGAGATGATTGGAAAATTGAATAAAATGCAGATTTATGTTTAAAAAAAAAGAAAAAGAGCACCTTCACACCGACTGGGGAGGCTGATGAGGAGAAGATGAGCAAGGTGCTTCGTTCAAGACAGTCTGTAAAGTGTGGAGAAACTCCTCAGGGTAAATGAATGAGCTTTGAACAAGCAGGTCTTGGCCTTCATGGGCAGGAGCTGGATGCCCTCTGCCATCGGGGTGAGGATGCTGAGCAGCCGGGGCAGGCGGAGAACAACACAAGCAGAAGGGGCAGTGGTGTCTGGGGAAGCCTCTGTGCCCATCAGCCCAGGATGGGGAAGCTTTGCAGTCTTTGTGGCTGTGGAAATGTGGGTAGAAAGCCCCCTGAATGAAAGAAAACTTAGGAATGACTTTCAGGGGCCAGGGGCACACAGCCTAAGCTCATGTGTGAAGGGGGCTGTGACCACAAACATCGCTATTCCTTATGCTGTTGAAGCAAACAAACATTGTGCAGGTTTTCTGCAACACTTCAGGTTCCTCGGGGCTGAGTGTGTCTGTTTGGGGCTGCTGAATCCACAGATGAACAAGCTGAAGAGCTCAGCTTAAGCCTAGCTTAAGGCACATTTAAAGAAAAAGAAAAAAAAAAGAGAGAGACCAGGTGAACACAATCATGAATGGAGCCCGAGAATTGCCAAAATCTTCAGTCTGAGTAATGCAGAGGAGGCAGGGTTTGTGAACATGGCCTGGATTGCCCAATTCCTTAGACTGAAAGCTCTACTGATGGGTGAACAAACAGCGATAAAATGAACAAAGCAAGTCATTGGTGTTGAGTTGTATTATCCGCAGGCTTCAGCATTTTCCAGCCGAATGCTTGCCACTTCTTCCTTCCCAGCCCACTGCTGCTATTATTTTTACATCATGACTGTTGAGGAGTGTATCATTCATAACATACCTATCACAGAGAGATTCCTTTTTAAATGCTTAGGGAGATAGAGGGCTACAAACCCTGGGAAATCAGCTATGCCTAATATATTATGTAGAAGTTCTGTAATCATTATTGAACTAAAGTGCATTGAGTAAGTGGATAAAATCAGTCCCACTGTAGCATAAGTCTCCAGAGAGCACAGATAAAAATGCCTTGTACTTAAGTAGAAAAAGGTAACAAAATATTTCCAGTCCCAGCAACAGCATTTTCCCCCCTGTATAAATAGGGAACCCTCAGGAGAAGGCAATGATGCAGCAGAGGTTGAAGGCAAAGTTAATGGTGGCGCGGTGGGGAGCGAGGCAGTGCCTGGGGCAGGCTGGTGATGAGCAACATGCCATGGAAATGCGAAGGCAGAGCCCTTGGTGGCAGGGGCAGAAGGCAAGGAGGCAGAGGGGCAGCAGGCAGGCCCCCCATGCAAAGCTTGGGGGGGGGCAGCATGAATCTGTGAAAGCATGGAGAAAGGCTGCAGCATGACAGCCTCCAGATGAGCCTGCTACAATGTCTGAGGTCCCCTTTCCTCTAAACACTGCAGGAAAGTGAACGTTTATGTCCAGGGTTCACCGCAAGGCTTACTTTCCAGAGCTTGTCATGGCTCTTGCATGGAGTGACTGGCTCATGCAGTTTCCCACCCCTGACATACACACACCCCTGCAGTTTTGTGCCTCCTGAGCTGTTGCCTTTCTACAAAGCACCCTCACTGGCACGTTTTTCTTGAGGTTATTCTCAAACAGATAACCTGTGCCCCTTCAGAGAACAGCCGTATGTAGCTACAGACACAACTGGCCCTTCCTGCTCTCACATGCATGGTCAAGAGCTGCCAGGCTGCGGTGAACCACCACGACATGGTGCCTCTCTTGTATACCAGCTGCAGCCCCACTGGATCACTTGGAAAGGATTACAGTGTAAGGCAAAAAGTGACACGAATAAATGTGGGAGAATTAGAGCTTCATATACTTTACCCTTTCTGTGACAAAGCAAACAATTTCACTCCCTCTTATAGAAAACTGGCTTTGGCTGGAGTGGACCTATAGGACAGAGTTTGTTCTATGTTTCAGCAAAGGAGTTGGTGATTATATAAATATATTTTTAGGTGAGATCTTCAAACATGCATTCACATTTATGTCAAAGTTAAATGAAAATAGAAAGGAAAAATGTGTTAGAGCACTGTGTTTGCTGCTCCTGTTTTAAGCCTACAGAGAAAAGCCACCTAGAGTTGCAGTCCCTGCTGTTAGGCTGCGACCTGGATAGTCATCGGCATTCGAGTCCTGGAATGACTATATTAAAGTTTTCAAAGATGTGTGCTCTTTCACATGACCTGCCAATCATGTTGGAGCAATGCCATAAGCTCTGGACTAGCTGTATCCTCAAGGGCACCAAGGAGAGGAAGAGAGAACACTGTTGCAGTGTTGGAACTATTACTTATTTATCTAAAGTATTGACCTGACCTCCCCTACTGAAATATCAGCATTAGATGCTGGGGGAAAGGGATGCCAGAGCCAGACCTTTCTGGGAAATAGGGGAAACAGAGATAAATGAGGCCCAAATCAGGCAACAGCCCATTGAGAAAAGGGGGGTGTTGGTTGGAAATAACACAACAAAGGCAGGCAGGGAGGTGGCACTGGCTCAAAAGAGTGTGACCGGTGTGTGGGCAGCAATCAAAATGACCAATGTCTCAAGCACTAGCAAGCACCGGTGTCAGACCACTTCACAGCATCACCGAGATGTGCCCATATTGCACAGGGTGAAATCTGAATGCTTACAGTTAGGTTTTGCATGTATTTGTCACCACATGATAATGAAAAGTGCTTGTGAAGGCCGAAAGAAGCAAGTAGAAAGTGTTGCTTAAATAAAGTCATAGCGGCTGGGGCTGAGCAAGCAAAGGGTCACAGCTCCGAGATGATGAGATGGACACTCCTCTTGGACTCCCCACTTCCCTGTCTGAAATATGCACCCAGGCCCAAGTGAGGAAATTAGCTTGAAGTGGAAAGAAAAAAAAAAAAAGAAAGAAAAAAAAAGCTATTTGGATTCTCCAAGAAAATGAGGGCAAGTCTTCTGAAGACACAACTGCTAGAATTTGTCTTGCTTAGCCCAGCAAAGCGAAGATTGCCAGTGGCAGCATTTGTTTGCTGTGTATCCAAACAGGAGGTCTAACACAGGAGAGCAGATGAGCAGATATTCAGGTGCGTAACCAAGTGTGTAACATTTGCCGTGCACCAGAGGACCACGCTTCAGTGACAGCTTCCCTAAAAGGTGAGGAGGGTAAATGAGCTAAATGCTCATAAGATGCAGTGGATGTGTTCCTGAAAAAGCCTGGGCAAAATTGCCTTTGATAAAACTCTTCTAAAACTGTGAAACAGGAGGTGTCTGGAGCTGAGCTGGGGCCTCCAGGCAATCATGAGAACAGAAGCCTGGTTTGAACAAGAGGACCAGTGAACAAGGGGCAGAAAACAGAAAGGAGCTGAGGAAATCAAGTGTATAACATGAAGTATGTCTTCAGCTAATCCATGAAATGGCAGAAGATACACGGACTGTGATGCTAAGCAGAATTATGTAAATGATTACATGAAGCAGCTGTGGCATGAGCCTGTAGATACAGAGAAGGGCTCCAAAGGGAATAAACAGACACAGACAAGGCCAGGAAACTAACAGTGAAGGGAGCTTCTTTTGCTGAGGTTTCTTTAAACTAGATAAAAAATTAGAGGCATTCCTATACAAAAATACAACCAAATCCCACTGCCAGGCAAATTCTCATAGGATCCAAAAGGCTGCAGCAGAACTCTGGTTCCAGACAGAGAACCATTATGTAACCTAGAACAGGTTGCCTAATATTACATCATTTATTTTATAATATTACATTTTTCAGACTGCTTTTTAGCCACATGTGATTTTTTTTTTTTTTTTAACAGTGCACCAAGTACTCAGAGAGCCCTTGGCTGCAGTGAAGCCTGCCAACATTCACACCGCCTGAACGAGGACTCGGAGAATTATCTCAGGCAGAAGACAGATCTCTTGCATGGACAGAGTAAGTAATGGGCCAACAGCTCTTTTCTCTAGTAACTACTGTGTTGGATTTGCTAATATTGAAGAGGTAGACAAAACTTTATATTGCAAGAAGCTACTTGCAGCTGTTTACATTTGTAGCAAGTTTAAATTTTGTAAGTAAATTTTAATATAATTTAAGCTGAAATCTCAACATCAATATTCCTACAAAAAAAAAAAAAAAAAAAAAAAAAAAAAAAAAAAACCACTCAGAGCCTTGCATGGCATTTAAAGGTTTTCGGTTGTCTGCAAAGCCTTCAGTACGACAGCCACTCTTGAGGCCTAGCTGAGTGCCAGTGTGTCAGCCTTCCTCACCTGAGAAATAAAAATTCTTATCATCCTCTCCCAGTAGAGAAGTATAAAATAAAATTAAACACCTAGAGCCAGTCTAGTGGATGATGGATGTGCCATTTAGGAAGGGCAGTAGAACAGAAACAGTTTACAGGAGCCTCCTTCGTGGTCAAGGAGCTTGTTACAGCTCAACATACTTTGATGCACTTCTTGGAGCTGGCCATGAGGTCCAGGTCACTGAAGATCTGGCCCTGAGTCCCTAAGGAAGTGTTACCATTAACTTAAATGATACCAAGATAAAAACTTAAATCTCCCTGGGTGTCTGGCAGTGCATCTAATATACCTTTGTCTCGTACTTCATTATCACTGTGTTCAGGCAGCGAGCTCTTTGCAGTTGGGTACCTAACACTAGATATAGCCCTGAAAGCCACTAGAAATATAGGTGAGCTCTTCAAGCAATTGATAGAACTAAAAAAAGAAAAAAAAAGAAAAAGAAAAAAGAAAAAAAAATCAATAATGATAATGATATAAGGGTGAACATACAACATTATGTGCCAGCATCCTTTGACATCCATTCGTTACAGAGTAAGAGGAGTTTCAGAGCACCAGTATTTGCAGTGTTTCACCATGAAATTCCAAGAAGTTCTGCTTCTCCTTAATTTCAGAAAGACAACTCTGTAGCCTCTGGCTTCTACATTTTAGTTTTTCTCATCTACTAGCCAGCAGAAGCAGAAAAATAAACACACAACTAGGAGCTGTATTCACAGACAGGAAGTAACTTTAATTAAATATTGTGAAAGTTGAAAAGTTTTTACAGCTTGAATTTCTGCAAAAAAATTATAACAATCTCTACAGTAGTTAGTTTCTCTAACAATAGAACTGTACAGTGTGTGTGTCTATTCAAAAAGATTTAGATAAGAAGGTGAAAGGTTAGTAGTTTCAGAGATGACTTCATTTTAGCTGCATCCTAGTACAACTGTGAGGAAATAGGCATACATTATGCAATCCAGTCATTGTGAAGCTTCACCTTTTTAAAACCGAAATCTGGACGTTTCCACTTAAAGCCATATTCTGTAAACAGCTGCATCTTTTACTTTGTAAAAGATAAGGGTGGTGCAGGGGAATTTTTATAAAGTCCCATTCATCAGATCACTATAAATAGCGGCAACAAAACAAAATTATGCACATTGTCAAAGGATCTTTGGACACTGGTGCAGAAGAAGACTACAAACATAGATGGCTAACACTGGTGTTAAAATCGCTATGACTTTGAGTGGAGCTCTACAAGAGTAATTGATGGTGTCACTGGACAAAATATGGCTTTAAATTTGATTACATTGTCGTGCTGTTGCTTACTATGTGAATTAGAATAATTGCTTGGAATACACAGAAGTAATAAACTGATGTCTCTCACATTTTCCAGTTTTTTCTCCTTTTATTTTCTCACCATGAAAAAAAAAATCCTGTTTTTTTCCCTTCCCCTAAAAGATCACACTGTGACGTTCTAGTGAAAACCATTGCAAAATTCATACAGGAAGCATGCACAGTTGCAGCATCGTTGTAAATGATTTCTTGCTCGACTAGAAAAAAGTTATATTGTTTTAAGGTAACAAAACAGTTCTTTTGTGCTTTTCAATTCCTTTTTTTTTTTTTTTTTCTTAGAATGTTAGTGATGATTGACAGTTCTGGTGCACAGTACAATGTACAAGTGAAATGAATATGATTTGCATTGTTAAGGCATCCAATCTGCTGGTTTATATTTATGTGAAAGACAGAGAAATATACAAGCAGACTTAAGAAAGAAAGTATTTTCATTGAGTTCTATGAAGTTTCTCCCCATATTTAATGCACAAAAATGCGTCACTCCAAAGAGGAGAAATCCCATGCATATTAATAGAGTAAAACAGCATTAGTTTTTGTTAAGCTTCAAAAGCAAAGGATACATTTTTTTTTTTAAATCTACATAACTAAATGCTACAAGAATAATATGCTACCTTTTGCCATATATTGGAAAAAACTTCTTAACTTACAAATAATACAAAAATAGACAATGGCTTTTGGGTGGAAATTAAAAAAATGGAAGCATGATTTTAAACAATACTAAAAAAAAAACTATAAATGAAATGTTTTAAAATCACATTTGAACAGCTAATACAACGGTGAATGACCAAACAAATCAGCACTTTTCACATAGCAAACATACACAATAAAATAAACTGGGGTAGGGGAAAAAAAAGCAATGTACAAATTCCAAAGATAAATACATTATTTATATGGATATTTTACAAAATCCCCTTTAAAACAAACAAACAAAAAAGAAACCCCAGGAAACAAAAAGCTTTTTTTTTCTTTAATTAATTTTGCAAGTATGTGCAAGCTAAAGGTAGTGAGCTCTTTTTGCAAAATATGCAGTAAAATTCTTTATTGTGATATTGAAAAACTGTCTTAAGACATTAAAATGTATAAATAGAACAACAACTTTGGCAAAAAATCACAAAAATCTACAGTATTTATAACTACATACAAAACACAACAGCAAAGAAAAAATATCAGGTAATGTATCTTCAGAGCTTTGCTGCCTCTTTGACTAATAGTTTTTAAGAACACTTCCCAGATAATGATAGCAAAAATTTTGTAAAACAGAAGCTATGGTTCGGATTTGAAATCTTCCTAACAGCCCCACCCCCCCATGCCCCAAACTTGTGTTTTCATTTGACTATTCAAAAGCAGTTACCTGTTGCTTAATATATTATGATACAAACTGAGAGGGTCGACCAATACAGGACATATCCTAGCAGGAAGGTGACAAAAATGTGTGCTTTTACATTGGGAAGATACAGACCTGCAGATGGACCTTTTCTCATTCTGCCCCATAAAAACAAGGGGAACCAAGGTATGACAAAGACACCCAAAGGGTGATGGCCACAGTCTGTGTCTTGTGATGGCTATGCAAATTTTACATGGCATTTTATGCACAGCTCCGGTGACACTAAACTTCAGGAAGGCCACTCATTTAGAGAGTCTGATATATAAGCTAAAGAGAGCCGTGATAATCTAATCCTGCAGTTTTAGCAGTATATCTAGAGGCACTGGATTCTGAGCTCAAGAGGAAATGTGTTTGTTATTTGTGTCCTTACCTAATCTTTCAGCAACTTTTTTTTGTTGCATTATTCACACACTTATTTAGCCCAATAGTAAAGACAGAGGTTACGAATCCCACCACTCATCCCACCCTCACCATTCAAAAATACCAGCTTTCTAGGGAGTGATATCTATTTAATGAGAACATTAAAAATGCATCGTATTAGCAAATCACCACTGGATAAGCAACATGTATGAGCCGACCCTTAATTAAATGGCCATAATTCTTCTACGAAAAACTAACTGGCACTTCTATTCTGTCCCATACAGACTTGTATGTAACTGACACCACTTCATTTTTCTTTACACAGCTTAAAAAAAAATCATAAATTAAAAATGTGGAGTTCCATCACTAGTGTCCCTCGCATAATTGGATGATTTATAAAAGACAAATGGTATTGAGTTAAATCAAGCCTTTAAAAAAAAAAAAAAAAAAAAAAAAAAAAAGAAAAGCCCCCAACCCCAGAAAACAAAAACAAAATGAAACGAAACAAAAAAAGGTGGATTTTTTTTTTTTTTTTATCAACATACAATAAATATATCTCCCAGTTATTTGGGATGGACAGCTTGAATCAACACCTTGCAATTGCAGATTGTTAATTTCAGTATTTGCAAGGATGGTGATTTTTTTTTTTTTGTTTAAAAATCCGCAGTTATTGTAAGATTCTTCTTTATTTCTTTTTTATTTTTAAAAAGGCCTGAGTAAAAAGTTCCACTCTGGGACTTGTATCAGATTCTCTCTGAAGCAGAATTCAACCTCTTCATTAATAAAATTCTTCAAGGCAATTCTTTCACATGGGGGGAACAATCATGCCAGATATAGCTGTCATAAGGAGAGGAGAGGGGGGAGAGAGAGAGAGGGAAAAGAGTTACTTTTGTGCATTCTGAAGCAACTTTTAAAATCCTCAGCATTTTTAAACATTTACTAGCAACATACATGGCCATACTGTGAATTATATTTACATATAAGCATGATGCAGTAAAGACAACTACATGCACATTAATCCCAGGAAGCTTCATTCTGACTGGGAAATGTTGTCAATTGCTCTGCTGAAATCAGTGACCTTGCAGAGTAAATGCACTTCGCCTGATGTGAGAATCATCCCCCAACTTAATTTTCTCATTTTAGTTTCGAAATCTCAAAATGTTCAGGAGACATAAACCTGTCCCAGCCATTGCCACACATTCTATTTTTTAAAAAGAAAGGTATTTGCTCTACATATGAGCAAATGGCTGAAGTCCCATAAGCCCCAAGTGTTACAGATCTGGCAGTGTGTTTGTTGCATTAGGCAGAGTAACAGTGGTTTGTTTTCCTATGCCAGTTTTCTCTTCCTAGTCCGCTGTTCAGCCCTGAGACGTGTATGCATTTCCAGGTGCTCAGAAAAGGACTTAAGCCCTCAAATCCATTTTTTAAGTTGAATATGCCCTTAACTAACTGATGGCTTTGCAGACCAGCAGCTCATGGTTTTATTACACTTGTAGCATATTTCACCAGCTACGTTATGAATAGTACGTTAATGTTAATTTAGAATGGCCTCTCTTTTGTTGGGTAAATTGCATCATCAGTATTCCTTTATTATGCTTTCTAACCTCAGTTTCTATGGAACCACCACCTCTCCTAAAGAAGAGGCATTTCTTAAACGTCAATAGGTATGATCTTCCACCTAGCTTGACCCCCAGGCGGGTCTGGAGTGTCCGAGTGACATACTGTGAGCAAGCACATCATTACAGGAGATAGTCATGTAAGTTAATGAATAGTACGTTAATGTTAATTTAGAATGGCCTCTCTTTTGTTGGGTAAATTGCATCATCAGTATTCCTTTATTATGCTTTCTAACCTCAGTTTCTATGGAACCACCACCTCTCCTAAAGAAGAGGCATTTCTTAAACGTCAATAGGTATGATCTTCCACCTAGCTTGACCCCCAGGCGGGTCTGGAGTGTCCGAGTGACATACTGTGAGCAAGCACATCATTACAGGAGATAGTCATGTAAGTTAATGATGAAAGCTGTAACAACAATGCATCTTTAAAACACCACTTGTATGGTTATTTGCAAAAAGGTAGAAAACAGATTCGCCTTCAGGTTGGCGGCACTTCATGGGCACATTATTTAAATGCTAGAACTGCCTGCCATCTCAGACATCTGGACATGTAATTTCTTAAGGAAGAACTCAACCCTGTGACTGGTGCTGATTCATTGTGCTTTAATTACAGCTGCAATTATTTGATAAGAACAGAGCCAAAGTAAAAGGCTCACAGATTTGGGGTTGGAGGGGGAGAGGAGGGAAATGTTTTCTCCACAAACACCACCATATGTGCAAGAATTACAAGTCTAATCAGCAAGGAGAGAACAGCTCGAGTAAACTGCACTGATTAAATGAAATAAAATGAGAGGAGAAGGCGAGAATGCAAAACACATCCACATGTTTGCAGCAGGCCATCCTCAGAGGTGACATGTTGCAAGTATACAGCAGAATTTTGATTCCTGAATTTATTATTCAGCAACATTTTTATGTGGAATCACTGTACTGATTGTTTTCACTCCACATAAGGGCTCTTCAAGGTGCTGGAAATTAAGATAAAAGGGATAGAGAGGTGAGTTAAGTTGTTTATGCCCTACAAGAAGACACTCAAAAGTGAATTGTATAGCATTTACTGACATAGGGTGTTTTTTTTTTTGTTTTTTTTTTTGTTGTTTTGTGTTTTGTGGTTGTTTTTTTTTTTTTAAGATTCCTTGCCAATTTTATCAACACTGGATAAAACAAAAACAGCTTTGTTAAAAATAAATAAACAAATAAATCCCAAAAGATTTTGTTTCAAGAACGTCTCACATAACAAGCCCTGAATGCTCACAAGTAGGCCTTCCCCTTGTTACGTGTGACTGAAAATGAAGCAAACCCAAGTCAGGCAATGCTCTCACTGATTTTGTATTCAGCTGCTCCCTACTCTGTTCCTGGGTTCCTTACGCTGTAGGCCAGGGTGTGGAGCCTGGTCTACGGACACCTGCTGACATCCAAGGCATCAATAAAATAGGCAATGACAGCGATGGGTACAGTCAACAAGATTGTAATTCTGCTTGTGGTAGCCCTGTGAGGCAGTCACCCACAGCTAAAGGTGAGAGTGTAATTTTCCCTGTATGAATAAAAGCAAGGGACATGGGCAGGGACTTGAGCCACAGGTTGTGGTCCCAGTTCTTCTAACTCACTGTATTACATTGAGTAATTTGATTTGCTTCTGTCTCTTACCTGTGGATAAGTTTTATCCCTACTAGAAAAGCACTTGGAGATTTCAGGGTGGCACTTACTTAGTAGAACACTGAGGTGGAACAGCAGTGTTTGGACATCAGAAATGTACGTTACAGCACAAAGAGCACTGCCAAGAACAGTGCTCCCTCCTTTACTGCTCAGATAAGCAAGGAGTTAAGCAGATGGAAATGGATAGAGTCTTCCTGTATGTGATGAGTGCAACTGAACAGAATCAGATGGCTGATCAATCCTCTGTTCACACTACTTCAACATGCTGTCCTTTTCATACGTCTAAATTCTAAATATAGTGAAATTTTAAAACAAAATGTTGTTTTGCTTTAGAAAAATTGCATGTACTTCAGAAAATGTCAAAATATTATTCCAACAACAACCAAAAAAAAATCAATCTGAAAGATTCATTAAAACCAAATCGATTTCACCAAAACGGCCAAGAATTGCCTCTCTCTTGGGCCAACATAGCTGTCTACTCTGTAGGATCCCAACCAAAGGTGACATAACTGCAATTCCCCCCTTCATGACTTAGATATTTTCCCATAGTTACATATCAGCTGTGCACCTTTTGCCATTGGAAGCAAACAGTACAGATGCAGATCTTAGCTCATTTTTTCAAAGCATTATTGCCTTTGAAGAGCTCTGAAATTCTGAATTAAATTACAAGGCAAATGACAAAACGATCTCTTTTCTGCCTAAAAGCCTTGATATTTCCATTCTTTCCAAGTCTTCATTTATATCACTCTACTTTTATTCCATAAGTGCTACATCTAGTCATGCAAATTCTCTCAGCTGTAGCTTGTTATTGATCCTGAAAACAGAGATAGCAGTGGGAAACACTGTAGGTATGAGATCACAACACCTCCAAAAAGAGAGGGCAGAGACTAGAAAAAATCAGCAATGGGCATTATTTCTTTTATCGTACACTAATTTGTATTTGCCATGAGCAAATTACAGAAATAATGTATTTTGAGTTTTACAAAATTGCATGGCAAAGAGAACAACAGATAAGCCTAGCTGTTGTTTTAGTGAGTTCTGCTGATATCTGAGCTACATAAGGAAAGCTTGATTGCTTTCTGATGTATCCAGAAGCCCAAGAGAGATAAGACAGCCTCCTTATACAAGGTTGTTTATTTAAGCAATAAGGCACAACAGGCAGTGCATTTCTGAGTCATTATTACAAGCCTCGGGTGGTGTCAGAAGGCATGGGGCTAAAGGCTGTATGTCTTTAACTCACCAAGAAGTTCAGCAATGACCTAAAAATGAACCATCTCTTGGTGGCTCATTCCTATTATAAAAACTGAATTGCTAAATAAAAATTAGGGAAAACACTCAGATCTGTGTGGTTTCTGGGCATTACAGATCTGGATGTGACATAATGAGGAGGCAATCAGCAAGCCCCAGTTGCATCCGGCACTCAGCTTATTCCATAATTGCTTTCCATAACCCAGTAGGCGGAATCTGGGAATTCTGTGTCTTGTGAAAGGAAAAACAGTGCTTGAAAAAACCTTCTCCTGTTACTCGCTTTTTCTCTCTAACCTCAACTGCATACTGGGACAAGTAGAAGAGATGACAAAAACATTAATATGTTCAAAAGTTTCTGGCAGTCAACTCTTACCTTCTTTTTTATTTTTAATTTAGAGGCAAAACATTTTTAGCTGCTGCCTTTAACATCTGTAGCATGTCAGCAGTACCGAATTTTTAAAACGCATAAAAATTTATATTCTAAACACCACAGCTCGTCTGAAAACTTTGTTGTGTATGACTCTTGATGCAGTCTGTATTTATAGCAATTCTTATTGAAGGCACCCAAGTGCTGCTTATGTTTTCCCAGTATTTTCACAATTTCTGTGTGTGCTTGTGTGTATGCATACATCTCCAAGGATTCATCCTTCCAATTCATCGGTGTAAAATGCACTGAGGACAATGCTTCCCTTCAGTCACAATGGATCCCAGCTTTTATGAATGAACTCCTTGCGCTCTGCCTGCATATAGATTTTTCAGCTGTAACAGTGCTATCAGCATTATGCCTGCAAGCCCAGTGTCTGTCTTTTCAGAGGCTGTAGAGTGACATGTGGAGTCTGTGGAGCCATCCTCCCCCTGCTCTGTGCAGCTCCTCCTGAACACAGCTTTGAAAATGAAGGATTTTGTTCCCTGCTCAATGCTCTTTGGATAATTTGCACAGGCACGTGGAAAGGAAAATAGACGTCAGGTCTGGGGGGAAGCACAATGCATACCGCAAAATCTTTCCCACCTCTGGCACAGCTGGAGGCAGCTGGCTGCATCTGCTTAAGAAAACTCCTTGGTCTAAGTGAGCATGAAAACATCTCTCAGCACACTAATGCACTGTGAGGTAATTATACAGAGAGGTTTAGGCACAGTGTTGGAAAATAGGCTGAACCAAACAATGAAATGGGCAGTGCTGGTCTTTGCAGCATCCTCAGTTTGACAAGCTTTTGTCTGCCACTCCCTGCGTCAATGCTCCAGAATGGATTTAGGTGCTAATGCTGGAATACTTTGTAACAAGAGGGGAAGGGATAGAGAAAAGGAGCAGCCCCTTACTACCAACATTTGAAGAGGCTTTCAAAGATGCCCTGCATCATTTGTGGAAATTTATTGCCACAGAAGTATATTAATCAGTGCTAACTAATAATTGCCCTGGTATGAGTTACACTGGAAAATGCTGCTGTTAGTTTGTAATGTGTCTTCTATTTATGAAAGGCAAAGGTTTGTGCCAAGCTCTGTAACGGTCTATTTGCTCTCAGTAGAATCTCTGCACAAGTGTACTATGACAAAGGAAAAAAAGGAAGGGAAGATTGAGTGACGTACTTCAGGAGAAGGCCAGCCCCTGGAGAGACCCTGCAGTGGAGTACTTGCTAGAGTCCACAAAAGACTGGTCTGATAATGGACGACAACAGGGAATAAGAGAGGAAAGAAAGAAAAAGGATGGTATTAGTAAGCTGAAATATTACTCGTTTTTATCATAACAGTAGGTCTGTGCTTTAAGAGACACAGCCTCCCAATTCATCAGTATTAGTCGAGTTAGAGGTAGGGTGGTTGCCAAACACCTGCAAGGTACTAGGTGGGCTGGCGGTGGAGTCCAGTTACTCTTTTGGGGAGGAAACTTTAGGACAGAGGCCACCAGGGATCCCCCACTGTCTCCTCTCCCCTTGGAAAACTCAGTGTCGCTTAGAGCCTCTCAAGGCACTGGGAACTTACGGTTTTGAGAGCAGCCTTCTATGTTCTAGAGCTGGTTTCACTTACCTTGCAGGCTATTGCCGTTGGTGCTGGTGCAGGTGGGAGGAGGAGACGTTTGCGGTCTCACAACTGGCGCAAAAGCACTCTTCTGTTTCACCGCTGAGACCATGTTGGCTGGTGAGAAGGAGAAAATCCCAGACGAACTGCTACAGTTTGAGGGGAGGCTAGTGGAGGAGGCCATTGTTGGACTTGATGGCACAACTAGAGGAAAAGAAGACCCCCCCAAAAGGCATACCTTAGTATTAGAATGTCAGCACTACCATAGAAACAAAATAATCCTGCTGCTTGGATGTACTAAGTCTAATTTCAAAGTACCAAGACTTTTACTGCAGTTAGAGTTCTGGTTGCTCACAAAGTGGAATTGGTCACTGGAGGAAGCACTTTTTAAAAAAAAAAAAAAACAAAAAAAAACTTTTTTTTCCCCCTTCTAAGTGCTCTCAAGGACTCCCTTAATTCTCTTTCAATGCAACAATTATTCTAAGGTTTGGCATCAGCCATTGCCCTGGTCAGAACAAGTGAATAAGGAATCCAGATTGTGCAGGCAACTGAGGGATTAGAAAACTGATGGGTGAGGAGAGTGGTACAAATTTGGATCCGGAATTTTTAATGTGGAAAGTTTTTAACCAGCCTCTTAACCAGCATTTTGAGCAGAACTTTTCTTGCTGGAAGATGGGTGCAGAAAGATCTACACTGTTTCAGACACCCTGCACAAGGTAGACACACCCTTAAAACCTTATTTTACCATATGATGCAATAAAGAGCTTTGGTTCATGTACTTATTATTGAGATTTTAAGTGTATTTTCATGAAAATAAAACCATCTCCTTTTATTTTCAGACCGCATTGCTGACTTCTCCTCTTTGAGTACAAAAAAAAAAAAAGTCATTAGTAAATCCTGTGTTTTCACTCTTTGTCCTGTTTAGAAACTGCATATATAGAAGATGGGGCTATGAATAATTGCGTATTACAGAGTAAAATTAATATCATCTGGGCTTTGCATTATTATTTTATTTGCATTTATGTAGATAAAAATCACCCTATTTAAGTTCTTTTTTGTGAATCTGATATCATATTTGTTAACACTGAGGAAATCAATTAATGGAAATTAAATGTTCAAAGTTTCACAGTCTGACAGATACAATCTTAGTCTGAAGTCACTCTATGTCTGGAAGTACTTGCTAAGGGAGAGCAATCAAAGCACCTAAATTGAATTGCTACTATACAGCAATTAGTTTATTGATTTAATTAAGAATGCCACCTTTTAATTTTCAGGTCATGATTGAAGCATTTTCTGATTCAATGGATTAGGCATTAGCAGAATGACAGATCTACCAAGAAAACCTCCCAAAATATAACTAGAATAAAGAACCAGGGCTGGAAAGTGAAGTGCTATTCTAAAGAGGACTTTGTTCATAAATATGGAATTATACACTGCTTGAGTGTTTTAAATGCATCACTGGCATCTGCTTCCAAAAAGAGATGTCTCATCAATCATGTTGTATTATGAATTCAGAGAGTGCAAATTCTATGACAGTAAATTCAACTTAATAAGTAAGTAAGGTACTCTGCAACATTATTTGTTACATTATTATTAGAGTAAAAAATAATAACTGGTTAGCAATTCTTAAGTTATAAGTATTAATTACATGGGTAAATATTTTATTCTAAATTTGTGGCAGCTAAGAAGCTTTGGAGGTAATTTTTTTGATCAGAGTTGCTCCTCCTTTTCAATTCTAAACTCTAGCAACGCAATTCAAAATAATTCATTATTGCTGTTACATCACTAAACTTAAGATTTGATATGTAAACCATGGTATGTCCAGCACTGTTTCTCCTGTCCATGCTAGGGTCTCAGCCTATAAACCTTTTTATATGACAAGACCTTCTGGCCCGATTCTGCTTGTAGCTTTCTGCAGATGTCTGTGGAATCTGTTATACAACACGAGTAATGTCAGAGGAATTGGGCAGGTCCTATTCATTTAATTTTCTCATGTGAATAGGGACTACTGAGCTGTGGCAGGAAAGGTTCATAGGCATTTACCAACAGAAACATATACGTATATCTATATGTGTATATATACATATTTAAACAGGTTGTTAAATCTTTAATATTATAATGCAGAAAGTTAGTCCTACATATAAATATTTCCATAACTGGGACTGTAGAACATACGCGCTTTATGCCATGGGATGTATGTTTTGTATGACCTGAATCTTTATGGCATTCTCTGTACAGTCACTAAAATACAAACTCTAAGAGCCATTGTCACATTTTACTAAGTTCTCAGTGAAGTCAATATACTAGTTACAAAGCAAATGGCATATAAGCAATCAAGATTAGGCCCAATAGTAATTCATAATGTGTATAAAGGTTATGAGCACATTATTTGCTCAGAGGTCTTGGAAACATCATCGTGCAGCTTATGGAAATGTCAGTCTGTGCCAGTATTATAGCCAACTTTTCTGCCCTTCATATCTTACAGTTGGAAACACTATTTTTCCTGCAGCAAATATACTTAGCCTCCTTCCATACTCACTGCAACAAAAAGTGTGCACCAATAATATTTGATCAACTCCAATGGAAATTAAGTCAGTTATGCCATCCCTGCTTTCTAAAATTGTCAATGTTGAAGACAGCATTTCGTATTTAGAGTACAAGGTAAGTTATGAGACCATCAGCCCAAATCATGAGAAGCGTTATTCTTTTTCAGCCTTTATGAGACTTCCAAATAATAACAACAAAACAGAAAAGCATTGCTGGCAACACCAATGTCTTCAAAGTGCTTCAAAGGTCAGTGGGGGAGTGAAAGAGGAGAGAAATGTCCAAGCTCTGTTTCAAATGCTCAGAATAGAAACTAAATATTGAGTATTACAGAAAAGTCACCAACTCCTTGTAATAAAAATGTACAAATACAGAAGAATCATATAATACTCACTGGCATAGGGAGAATTGGCAGCAGATCCATTCAGGAAGGTCGGAGAACCGCCTAAATTTGACATTCCAGCATTCCCATAGCCATTCATGCTTGTTGTGACAGAGTTATAATTTGTCTGCTGAGGGGTGGTGCTTGGCACATAGCCATGAGGTGACACGCTGCTTGAGTTGCGAGTAAAACCTTTTGTGGGGAGGGAATACATTTAGAAATTGGTGTTAGCCCAAGAGAAATTTCATAAACAAACAGCTACAGACAAGTAATCTGGGGCTCCTAAGGCAGCCACGGTGTGCACAGGGAGGGGCAGGACTGACCACTGCTACCACCAAGTAACCCAAATTGTGATCCCTCACTGCCTGGGTCATTGCTTGTGGGAACTCAAAGAGGGAGGAGGAAGGCTACAGCCTTCACAGGCAACCTGTTCTTTCAAGGAGATGACCATTGGGTATTCTTGGAATACTCACTCTAAAAGAGCTGTTTGTAGGAGATGGAGCAAACATGACCTATGTTTTCCAAGTTAGCGGTACATACTGATTTAAGGTATGTTAAAAACATGTGATTTCTGTTAAATGTCTTCTGACGTCTCTCATTTAATGCATCTCAAATTAGATGCTACAGCACACTTTAGAAAACACGGTAAATTTCTCAAAGTAGTGGAAAATCCTAAGTCTCCTTTTCCTAGTCTGATCACTATGTTGGTAGAGAATAACAAAATTTGATTCCAAGTTAAAATTTGAATTTCTACCTAATTCTGGAAATGATGTTTGGAGAAACTCATATCCAAATACCCAAAAATGAGGATTTGTTTCTAGAAGCACAGGAATACAAAATGTATCTCCACTCCCAGAAGATGAAATATAAACTTCTCTTCCCATTGCATAGCATGTCCATAAAATATTATGATCTGAAAATCATTTCTATTTTTTAGTATAATGCAAAATAATTTTTCTGCCCTTCTGAAAAAGCAGATTCCTTCTACTATTTTATCATTAAAATGGAATTTAAGTTTTGTAATAAAGGGAGCTGAGCAAAGGAGAGTGAAAAATGCAAAGATTTTTTTTAAAAAAAGATGTTTGTCACTTTTTTAACTATAGAAATTAAAACAATATTGATTTGATTTTATGTAAAGTGAAAAATGCTCTATCTTAAAAATGAGAGAAGCTCTGAAAATGTCTTTGTAAATATTTCTATTTTTACTCACTTTTAAAATTAAGAAAAGTCTCAACCTCTGAAAACAATTAGCGCCAATATAATGTCTCTTCCAAAACCAAATCAAAAAATAATGAAGTGATACTTTTGTGTTAGAAAGAAATACTATATAAGGCCCAGACTCAGAGATCATCCATGTTCAGGAAAATATGTAAGTATGTACTTAAGATTAAGTACATGTTCAGGTTATAGAAATTCTTTTCAAAATAGCGGGATTTAAACACAAGTGCAAGTGTTACTCTGAGCAGACAGAAAGCGGTCTGATACATGCATAAGTGCTTTTCCAGAACTGGGGCTGAAGTCACTAAAGAAAGCCCCATCTCATGACAGAATTGAGTAATTCAAAGTTTCTGCATGCAGGTGTGACGATGTCTGTCTGGATGTGCTTCTTGCATTTGGTTTTGAACCATCACTCTCACACTGTTCTGTGTGTTTGCCTGACTTTTATCAGAAAAGGTTCAAAAAGAGAGGAAGACGCGTCTTCTCCTGACCCTGATTGGTGGCCTGTGAGGCTTCGGAAACATTGACAGCTAGTTGACCGCTAAAGGAATTCACTCCCATCATTCCTGCGTGGACTGACGTGTTAGCAAGGGCGGGGAGCTGGTTGTGGTTGCGGGGGACACTGTAGAGTGCTTCTGCGATATCTGCTGCTCTTTTCAGGATTATTTCCTAGGGGACAAGAAGGGTAAAAAAGAATAAAAGAGTTACTAAGTCTACTCTGACAAACCTTTTCTTACATAATAAAATAAAACATTTCCCCGTCCAAAGGAAAAACTAGATGCTTTTCTTTCTAAACCAGCTAGCTGACTGATAGCTGATGCTTATAGATCTGCTTCCTTCATGATAAATCCTGACAACTGTGGTAAGAGAGTTGGAAGCTTCAGTCCCAGTGGCCACATTTCTGTATAACAAGACAAATAGGCAGAATGGAACTGAAGCCTAGGCTTACTCCACCTTAAAGCTAAAATATCTTTAGGGTAAGACTGAAACATCACTGGTGGCAAGAAATAATGCATATCATTGCCCATATCATACAGTCTCTGGTGACAGTGGGCAAATGCCCCCAGGGTTAATAACATGTTGCTTTTGCAAGCACTAAATTCACATACTTTAAAAAGAAAGCAAGCAAACTAAACCCCATTCCAGATATAGCATTGCCCTACATATTTATTCTTGTCTCACATTATAGTATCATATACCTTTAGCCCCTGATCTATCTATACATCTAAGAAATAGCCATGTTTTAGAATTGCTGAAGTAGAATGCATTTACCTGGTTATTATGTGGCATACCATAGAGTGCTTCTACTAAATCAGCAGCCCTCTTAAGTATTACTTCCTGTCAATATAAAAACAGATGTGTTCCTCTGAGTTCAATAAACTCTTTGTGGGGGAAAACAAATATTAGAATCTTTTATATTGTTCTATCAGTTGCACTGTGTTTTGTATTGGTTTTTTTTGTTTGTTTGTTTTTGTTTTTTTCCTCCCACCAGGTAGACCTTAATTTTAACAACTCTCAGCAACCACTCAATGGTGTTAAATCACTAGTTCATCCTATTCACACACACGCTTAATCAAGTCAAAAGGTGAGAATCATTGGTGCTGCAAAATAAAATACATCACTCAATTGTCTCTACCATCTGCACCATAAACCACTCATCGGTTTATTGCAGAATACAATCCTGAGGTCATTTACTAGATTACTGCAATCAATGTCATTCAGAGCATGTTATGAATCCCTTCAATGTGTTTATTTTTTTCTTAATTGCATACTGCAGGAATTGTGACCTTACCCAGCAGGCCACGTTCAGAAGATACCCAATCAGTTCTGTGCTACTGGTAATGTAACCTTTCAACTTCTTTGGTTTGTATCTTGATATGACAGGTCAGGGTGGGAGCCATATACACGAATACATGCAATATGTGAGAATGGCCCAGTGCCATGAAGTGTTTCCTTGAAAAAACCCCAGCATGGACAGCAGAAATTAGAGCAGTCTTGGATATAGCTTTCATTTTGGGACATAAATTAACTTTTTATTCCTCTTTCTTTCTCCCTCCATTTTCCTATTTGTTCTTATTTGTACAGCATTTTAAATGGGCAGTCAAGTAATACTAGCATTTCCTGTGTTCTTACATTTTAAAGTGTGGAAAAATCTCTATCAGGAAAGCTGATAGAAAATGCAAAAAAAAAAATAAAAATAAAAAAAAAATTCATATTCTTTAAAAACACCTAGCAGATTACCAATTGCCTAATCAAAAACAGTCCAGACTGTCCTTTAAGCAAAACACCATACTTTTGTAATTACCAGCCCCTGCATGATACCCTAATAAATTAACATGATGTTATTCATCATGGTATATTTCTGTAGGTAGCTTACAAAAATAGTAACAGTTCTGAGTATTTTACAGTTTTCTACAAAGTTAAACTTTTAGAGTTAAAATATTTTACACAATAGCCATATTTTATACCAAAAAGAAACAGTAATGCTCAATTTTCATATACTGTAGAGTCTGATCAGAAAATAGAGATATAATTGCGTTCATTTTGCTGTCACCATAACCTCTTCAAAAATCCTTGAACAACTCTTCAAATGACAAGCTTTTAGATGCATATTAGCATTTTTTTCAATTTTAAATTCTCTATAATATAAGATAAAACAGTTGTCATACTGCAGTAACTACTTATGACATATATAATGTCCTAAATTCAAAAATGAGATGGAGGATTTTTGTACTCCCAGTAAACATTTAGGCTTGCCTTTGCTGCACACCCCTCTCCCAGAACACACATTTAAATTATTTTCCACATATGAAGTGAGATGTAATATATAGATAGATATAGAAAGATTTTTGAATCACTACATTGAAACCAATTCTGAGGAGTTAGTTTGCTACAGCCTTTCTTTTCTTTTTTTTTTTCCCTTCACATAGCTTGACCACAACCATTAGCTGTATAATCATGGACAAGCAGACTACAAGTAACGTCCAGGTACAATCAATCCTTATTGCTTTACCAGAGTCATCAGAACACTAAGTAGCCCTTTTTTCCTCATGTTGAAGATACAAACTGGAGAGTAGAAGTGTTTCTGAAAAAAATGTTATCTTTTTCAGATATGATTGTAGATGGAAAATTACTACACAGGTGTTTGACTTTGCAAACTAGGATTTATTTCACTTCAGTAGAAATTGTTTGCACTATATATTTCACTAATGCAAAATTAAAATGTGATACAGAGCCCACAAACCGCTTTTGAATATTGTTAACCTAAGCTGTCATTATGCCAAATTACTAAAAAAAAAAAAAAAAAAGGAAGTTTAAATAGTCAATTCTGCTCCACCTGACTAATCATAGTTATTTATGTTATGCTGAGCTAAAAATCTCAGAATGCATCTAAAAAGAGATTGAAGACCATGTTAAAAAATTAGGTAATTACATGCAATCTTACAGCTGCTCTACCTAATATCAAATATATTCCAGTTCCTAAATATTGGAAGTTATTTGATGCAATATTACGTTGTATGTAAATAAAACTAATTGTCATGATGTTTTACTGAAGTATGCTTGACAAATAGCATTCAATTTTCCTAGCTAGTCAATGGTTATCTTTTTCCAATATCTTTGTAGCCTGTAAATTTGAGTTTCATACTTTCTCTAACAATATTTTCACACAATAAAAGCATTTCTTGTTTATGACATTTTCAAATCATACAAAGTAGATTTTACACAAAAACTCCTGTGTCAGAAGAGCTGACGGTAGTTCTTACAGACACAAAGTAGCTTTAAAGATACACGGTAAAATGCTGCTACAGGCATGCTCAAGGCATTAACTTTTTGTTTTCTGAATGCAGTTAAACCTTTTGCAGCTCTGCCTAAATTACCGTAGAAGCTACCATTATGACTTCACGTACAAAGGAACCCCCAAAGTCCTCTATAAGTTAGAGCAACAGACCTTGCAAGGTGCTTGGATTGCGGTGACCAGAAAATTGTTCTCACCTCCATGTCATTACGCTCACAGTGAAGCAGCCCCCGAGCATGTTTGTGTTCGGGATCTAATATATTGCCTTTCAATCAGAGCTGAGAGCCACTGAACACATAGACAGAACATGACGAGCAGGTCAGGAAAGCAATAAAGATTTTACAGAGCTGTCCAAGGTGCTAAATTTACTCAATAATGGGTTTGGCACCATAGTGTTAACCTCTCATTTACTACCAGTTTGAGGGACTAAATTGAAGTAGCTGACTTCATTTACCTTGAAATGTATATTTTATGACATTATGTAAGTAGATTGAAAGGGCACTGCAGTTTTAACAATTTAAAGGCTAGAGCATGTTTAAGATGAAGCTTGAATATTTATTGTATATTGCACTTAAACTATATAGTATATTAAAATGCATTGATTAAATTTGTAAAAGGTATTATAAAAAAGGACAGCTAATATAAAAGATCTATGTCTTTTAAAATCCAATTGATACTGTATGTTACCACTGCAATGGTGATAAACAGATAGATAGGTGGACAGAGAAGCAGACAGACATCAAAAAGTGAGTGAAACACATCCTACAAAAAGAAATGACTGCACAAGCTCAAGGTCTGTTATTCCAGATTTCTTTTGTTCACAGAAATTATTCTTTGCCTTCATCACGGAAACATAGATTTTCCTAGCAGTAAGTGGGCATCATGTAAGGTCCTTCCAATTGAATATGCAAGTGGAAATATTTCCTGAAGAGACAGAGTTTGACTAAAGCTAATATCTAATTTATGGGGGCATTTGTCAAAAAAGATCCACTCTTCTACTAATGTTAAAAGTCTGACAGCTTTTGGGTTAGAATAAAGGACTATGCAGCATTTCGTTTGAGGACCTTCTTGTCTTTCATTTTTTGTCAAATGACCATCATTTTATTTCTACAAAATAACAAATGAGAAAATATAGAAAAGAGTAAAATGTTATAATATACTACTTTATTTAAAATATTACTTAAAATATTATTATAGATTATTTAAAATATTATTTAAATTATCATCATATATTACTTTTTAAATTATAGTCTATTACTTTAGAGATTAAATACGATGCATCAGAACTCTGCCCTTCATACAGCTACACAACACAGATCCAGAGTCCATTTCTATTCCAAAGCTGAAGCTGATTTTCTACTGATGGATTTGTTATTATTATTATTATTTTGTGAAACAAAAATGCAATGAACTATTTCTATCAGATTTTCTTCCTGAAAATAGTAAGGGATGTTTACATTAAAAAAAAAAAAAAAAAAAAAAGAACAGGTGGGGTAGTAAAGTCTGCTGTGACTTTGCATATTCCAAAATCACTGTAGGAAGGATTATATAAAGCATACAAGAATGACTGTGCTTTTAAAGCATGATGATTATAATTTAAATAAAATCCTCTTCTGACTGAATGTACCCTGGACCAAAGTTACAGTGACTTTGCATGTTTTGTTTGTGACATGCATTTGTTTTAGTAGGAATTCATTAATATCATAAAACTTTCATTTCAAGTTTTATTACGACAGACACATTTTGTGTCAAGTTCTATCATGATGAACAAATTTTGTGACAGCTTTAAAAAAGATATCTGCTGTTGACATCTGCCTTTTTAAAAAAAAATATTATTATTATTGGGTGTCTAGTGAATATATCCACTTTTGTCCCAACACTGCTGTGAGTCTAATCAGGAAAAGGGTATCTAGAATTATAGTGAGTTATTCAGCTTTGGTAACTAAATTAGACAGTGTTCAAGATACTTGTTAAATGTAAATGAATTTTGTCAAGAAAAAGCTGGCCACAATATATAATACTCATCAGCCACATATTGTATTATTGAGACCACCAAAGGATTTATGTACTTGCGGAGGGCGTGGGGGGGAAGCAGTTCTAGCGGACTGTGAGGCATTTATCTTATGTGTTGTCTAGATATCATATCACCTTCTAATGCTCTTTAGCATTGTAATACAAGAGAGAGCTCATTCATCTTCTGAGAGGGTACTTAGGGATGATGATGTCATTCATACTTCCTTGACTCTTATGTCTGACCTCCTGGCTCTGCCTTCTAACTTCCTACTCTCATGGCTACTTGCAAGAAAAAACCTCTTCTACAGAGTCAAAATACTGAACAGCAGACTCCAGTTCCTTTCTTCACCTTGCAAAGGTCACTTTCTGCAAGTTCAAGTAAAAATTAAAATGTTTTGTGCTCAAAATTTGCCTTTCTTTTTCAATGGGTGAAACTTTTGATATACTGATGTAGGATATGTACTAAAACTAAGTTTTAAACTTAGAATTTGTATATGCACTATACAATAATAATAATAAACGAATAAACATAAAGTTGTGAACACATCTTTTTAATTCTAATGGCAAAGATAGCATTTAGGTAGAGAGCCATTTAGAAGGATGCCACAGATCTAAAATGCCAGTCATCTAGCTTGGTATACAAGAGTTTCAGCCTGCCCAGCACCTCCCATCTTTCCATATCTACAGGGAGCATTGCATTATTGTATCATTCTCAGCAATTATATTTTTATAAAAGACTCGTAAAAGGCATTCAAAATGTAGAGATACTCCATTTACTGTAAAACCGAGCAAACTAAGCCAGCTTCATGGGAAGTATAAAATAGCAGGGCCATTTCACTAGAAAGATTTTTGTACTCACATAAAATGAAAACTTTTCTACTAAACAAACAACTGAATTGTTTCCATATATTATAATTTAATCATACTGAAGAAGTAAACACAATATCACAATGACAGGAAGCAAAATGAGAGAAAGACAACATAGTTCAAAAAAAAAAAAAAAAAAAAAAAAAAAAAAAAAAAAAGCAGCTTCTGCTTACCACTGCCTATAGGATGGAAGTGCACTGAATCAGTCCTGTTACTGAATTTCAATGGCAATTTCCAGAAAATAAGTCTACAGTGGGAGCTAGAACCTTAGTTTTTCCAAGCCATTGTAGTCTCATCAGCCTCCACCCAGACTGAAAATCACAGCCTAACTCTACAGCACTAAAAACAGTCATGCATGACCTTACCACCTGCTCCACAATGAGCCAACCTTATAAATAAAATATAGAAAGCCTATATGAGGCAGCAGGAAGAACAAACACTGATGTGCAAATGTGAGCAGGCATCTAGCCATAAATGTTGAGAATCAATGATTAAAACACCTCTTAACCACAAAGGTGATAAATGAATAGCAATAAGGAAAACACACCCTATTCAAAAAACCTCCATTGGAAATACTGATGACAAAAGAAGGAACAAAATGATGGTGATCATCTGTAAGTCTGTCACTGCAAGTCTCCCATCTTACCCCTGTTATCCTCCCGTTAATTTGATGTACTTAGACACACACAAAAAAGTATCAGCCTCCTTTTTTAATCCACACCACTCATGCCGCTGGCCTTCATTTCCATAAATGATGGGCATGTAACAATGGCAA
The DNA here is from genome assembly GCF_964211825.1 of Aythya ferina. NCBI lineage: Eukaryota > Metazoa > Chordata > Aves > Anseriformes > Anatidae > Aythya > Aythya ferina. The sequence goes on from NC_140312.1 coordinate 8,328,303, forward strand.
CTGAATTAGTAGCTGGCACAGATGTGTACCTCATCTAGATACACAGTAACGTGGAATAAACTGGCATTAATATAGTTGCACTGGAATAACCCTTTGAATAAACTGACATTTGAGAGTCTGGATGCTCCCACCATATTATCATCAACTGAAGCATCTGGCAAGTAATTTGGACAGTTCTGTTGCTGAAAGCTCTGGAGTTCTCTGCTAATGTTAGGTCTCTAAGTCAAAGAGAGAAGAGTGGATGTGTGAAAGCTGATAAGCAGAACTAAAATCACTCTGCCAGCGTTTATAAAAGTGTCCCTCTTTTAGGGAATTTAGCCAATGGTGATTGAATTATCAATTGGTGATTGATAAAGACTCTCAGCTATATCTCTCAGGTGGCTGCAGAACTTTTGATTTTCCTAAATATGTTTCCAGTATGGATTTCCCCAGATAAATACACCAGACAAAGGCATTTATAGCATTTAGAGATGGAACTATTCAGAGTTGTCAATTTTTAACCCATGAGGCCATACCCACACAGCACAGGATTGGTAGATATTACTACATTCTATTCTCATATCTGTTTACATCCTATAGCACATCAACTGGTGTCTGGTTGCTGTCAGTCATATTTGGAATTCTCTAACACTCTTATTAAGAAATTGAGTAAATGGTAATTCTCTGGCACCTTCTATAGCATTTCCCACGGGTTATCTTGCAAGCTCACACTGTGAGGATCTAAGGACAGATCCCCTCAGTATGAAACACAGCAAAAGCATGAAAGGAAACACATTTTCATGCTGTACAAGAGGTTGCAGAATTTATCCCAACAATGCAAAGACCATTTTCTTCTGCACATGCTTTTCCTTAGTTATGCAATCCCCTCTTTCAAACTATGATCAGTTTGTCAGATCCAATGAATCACTAGAAGACAAAATAATCTATAAATTAATCTATAATCTAAAAATTATCTATAAAATAGATCGTGAATGGATAAATCCACGTAAGTACAATTCAGTGGCTAACACTCTTCACCACCTTTCTTTACAGAAGTTCCTCCATCCTACCAGTTTACAGTGACTCATGCTATTCCCATCTGTTTAGGTTACAAAAAAGTTTCCCAATTTACCCATGAACACGTGAACAATAGAGAACATTAGATTCTTCTCTTCCATCTGATACAAAGGTTGGCCCGAGTGACCTGAAAGCATATTTCACACACTAATTTTTTCTTATATGCCACATCCACCTGCAGTCCCTGGGCAAAACACACAAAGAAACATGCACAGAACAATCTCAGATAGGAAACTCAAGCACTTCTTTTTGAAAATTTACCCCAAACCATTTCTACCAGCACCTACAGTACTTTGAAACAGATGTTCATTATTGAGTTTAATGAGGTTTTAGTTTTTTGTGTCTTTATTTTTGCATATAGAAGACTTTGTGATAGTTCTTCCCCTGCTCTCCATAGTATTAACATTCCTGTCTCTTGAAAACAGATGAGAGTTGCAAGGAAAAAAAAAAAAAAAAAAGAGAGAGAGAAAAAAAAAAAAAAAAAAAGAGTTATTACTCACAGTCTTCTCCTGACCATTTTATACCCATATATTTTTGGAAAGTTGTCAAAGTCCCCTTATGGAAGAAGAAGAATGTTTTAAATTATTTGAAGGGTCTGGACTTAAGCAAACTTAAAAAGAATTTGGTAAAATGAACAGAGACACTAAATTCTGAGACTGTCGTTCAAAGATCCTGCACAGGCTGTTTTAAAAGCTTTATTCTGCAGATTATATTCTTGTGCCAATTAGAAAAATTCCTGAGAATACTGGGGATTAAAAAAGATTAAACATGCCTTGTAATTTTATATGTGGTACAATGTAGATATCCAATTATGTGTTTGTAACAGTGAAAAACATTTTACTTAGCAAATAGGCTGATATCTTTTTCCTGTCATTTTTATGCACAAAGAATTTCCAAACACAGGTCAAGTTGTATCCCTTTTAAATTGTTCTCCTATTAGGTCAAATCTGGAATGTATTGGGTGGCATAATTCACTTGACTGCATTTAAATCTATAAAGATATATAATTATGTTTGGTATTGCAAGGCAAGAATGTAATCTGAATTCAATCAGCAGAGCTATCTAGCAATTAAAGTGTAACTTGTATATATATGTGTTTTGTCTGTTTCATTTTCAGAATTGTTCTGTATTAGTGCTTTTACCCATATAAATATCTGTCATATGTACACCAAACTATGTGTTTTCTGTAAAAAACACATGCTCACCTATATGAAATTAATTAAACAATCCCTCTGCATTTTGTTTTAATGAAGACTGAAAAAAAAAATGACAGAATATTTTTAAGATCTGTGAAACTGTCACTCTGTCAAATAATGAAGATTTTTCTCGATTGTGTGCTTCAGGTAGGAAGTGATAGTAGCTAGAAATTGAGAGTTCAGGTTACTTTTAATAACAGGAAGAAAACTGAAAAATAAGACACACTGAAATTCTGACCTACAATGATATTCCACTATGTTCTGTAGAGAGAGAGTGCATAAAAATGTTGAAATAGAGACTGGAATAACGTAGGTAGATTTTAGTATTACAGTTAAAACACTGCTCAGTCATAACCTCTACAAATGACTACTTTCACTTACATTTTATCATCGGTATAATTAAAAGAAGTCTCTTGAAAGGGGCATTCTCATTACAACGGAGGACCACTTCAGACCCAATTGAAATGAAAAGACAGAGCATAGATTAGGTGTAGATACCAAGTGGTAATTTCTAGGGAAGCATAAAATGCCAAATATGTAACAATTATATTTTATAACTATGTGTTCAAAAGACTTACAATATTTTATTATACAAAGAGGCTTTAGCTCAGAGAGCTTCATTGAAGTGCCTCCTAGTATATATGCTAAAAAGCATTCAACTTTTTTTCATCAGAAGAAAAAGGTATTTTTCTCCTGATATCATTTTTTAAAAATATTTGTCCTTAAAAAGTCAACTAAAATTATCCAAAGTGAGTATAAATGTTGAGTAAGAGTATATGTAAAATATTAAATTTATCTGACATTTCACAGTCATATGAATATCCTTTCCTGAATATTCCCATGATATAAAAGCTTGTACACCATTTTATACTACCTAGGGCTCCTTTTTAGTGGTGAGTGAAAAGATTACTATTTCCATTTCACCACATATTTTATGGAATTGCTTCAAAATTCACCACTGATTTTTCAAAACACATTAATATTTCAGCAACTTTTTTGATCATCAAAAACTCTTAGTTTTAAGCTGCAAAACTGAAAGAAAATTCAGATTACCAAAACATTCATAAAATTTCTTTCCTGTTTATAAAATAGTACTCTTGCACACATTTTATTTGTCAAAAGCTCACACTGAAAAAATTAAGCACTTCTATTCTGAAAAATGCTAGGATTTCCAGAGACAGGATACTAAGTCCAGATGAAATTATGACTATAGAATTAGTAAATACTCATCCTAAAGAACTAGTCCTACAGAACTAAATTAACTGAGACAAATTCCAAAATTTCTGTATCTTAGATCTCCCATATATGAACAAAAAATGTGCAATATATGTGTGGCACTGCTTTAAAAAATACTTCTGTTTTGTTTCCATTTTCTTCTCAGCAAGCATATCAAGTGTCATCTATAGTCAGAAATAGATTCCAAAACATTCCTTAAAACAAAACTAAAATGCATATCTGTGTTTACACAAGTAGCATGAGATTGTATGCTATTGTACTTAGAGGACATTTCAGTCCAGTTGAGTTATATCAACATAAGTTACATGATTGACTTTTACAACAGAAAGAAAAGGTTGTACTCCAACAACGGTTATTGCCTCAATGGAAAAAAAAAAAAAAAATCAATGAAAGTAAAATGAACAAGAGATTTTGTCTGAGTTGCAGTTAATACTACTGAAGAGCTATGGATATTAAAAGGTCAACAAATAAATTAGTCCAAGTGTTATGAAATGAATGATTTGGCTTATAATTGTATTGAGTGCAAATTGTTCACTGCCTATTAGACCAGGTAATTTTTAACCATGGAGCCTCAATTACTGTTCCATAAGCAATAATATAGTTGTAAGAGCCACCGGTTCGATCGAGTGACCTATGAGACGCGCCAGGACAGCTGACTTTGCTATGATGGATCACTGAGCCTGATCTCCAAATGGTGCCAAACCTTCCCTTCCCGTGAGGAGATCTCATAAAAGAAACATTACTGCTTGATTCATTTTACCAAAATGTTTGAGTTTTCAAGTGTCAGCAGTTAAGTATAGATTGTTAAACTCTGTATTTCTTAGAAGAATTACGACAACAGGCATCCTATTGCTTCCAGCACTCTGCTAAATGGCATCATGATGGTAAGGAGGATGCTTTTTCTGCTGCTCAATTGGACTGTGTTGTGAGAAATACACTGCAATCACATTTTACATCACCACGTAAACCACTGCCTAACACCTAAAACCAGGCAAGAAATGGAAACAGTAGGTGAGATTATAGACATTACTTCACACTTCTGCAATGCCCTGCATTCAAAGATCTCAAAGCACCACTTTAATGGGAACCAATTAAACTTCACAACGTACTCTCTAGGAAAACATTCTCTCTCCCCCATCTTCATCAGAAACAGCCTTAACAGGTAGCTGTTTGGCTGAAGTCACAATGGTCTGTGGTTACAACCGAGGCAAGTTTTGTAGGGTGAGGTAATATCTTTTATTAGACCCACTGATACAGGTGAGAAAAGGTACAGCCAGCATGCAGGAAACAAGGCACGTGCACCCAAGAGCTTGTCTGTTTTTTTTTGTTTGTTTGTTTGTTTTTCCAGTTATATCAGTTAGTTTAGTATGAGATTACCACTCCCTACAAATCATGATAGCCTTAAACAGGGAAAAGGAATTAATCTGATATTGCTTTCATGCTATGAAGTAACATCCATGGCACCTCATGAGGAGGAAAGGCAGTAGCTGTGTTTCCCCATTGCTCCTAAGGGCATGGTGTTCCTTGAGAGTCAGTGCTGGAAATACAGCAATAAAGGTCTCACTACACTTCCCACAGGACTGGGCCTTAAAGGACAGCAACTGTGCAATAACTCTGCGTATCTGCTCTTTCTTCACAGATACAATAAATTGAAGACGTAAATGCAATTCCTGAATAATCACATAATCTGTGTAGTAGAAACTAAGCTAATAAAAAGCCTAATTAGAATAGATTGTACCACATACAACCAAATCCTGTTTATATTGTCACTCTGCTATATTTTTGATAAATCACTACATTCAGTCTATTGGGAGGGTGATTTTCTATTTCATCTCTCCATTGAGCAAAAAAGTGCCATGTGACTGGAGTCTGAATTTCAATTTTACCAGCATACAGTTGAACTGAATATTATTTGGCACAATGCAGTGTACAACTGAGCCACTAAATGGCTGATTTACTAAATTATTATTAGATGAGCCCTTGCTGTTCCAAGTGAAAGTGCAGTCACTGTCTCTCTTCATGGTGTGTTCAAATTGTTCTGTGTTTAAATATTCAGCATGAGGCTAATGTGAACTGATGAACTGAGACTACAAACATTCACTTTCAATACAGACAGAGAGACAGAGATGCAACATATCATGTGGCCTGCGGAAGTGAAAATGATTTATATTTAAGGATGCTGCTGTCTACTTCCATTACTAAAAGATATTCTTAATTAGCTTTGTGTTTGAATCAGGAGTTTGGAAATGTAACTAAACAACTCCAAAAAAGAAATAGCTGCATGGACATGAAGGCTTCAGAATTCTGGTGAAGTGGTACATGAGCCTGGGTCTCTCTGCCAGTAAAGCACATGAGCTGCCACTGCAGTTGCATACTTCACTATCTTTAGTATTTGAGTTGCAATTTAAGAGCATCACTTGCAATTCTGTCTGCAGCAGCAGAAATCCTGCAAAATGAAGATGACTGACCATGATGTGCAATCTATGACTTTTTGACACAGAGGGGAGAGGAGGGAGAAAAAAGAATATATATATATATATATATTAAAGAATATATATATATATATATAAAAGGTTAAAAAAAAAAAAAATATATATATATATATATAAAAGGTTAAAAAAAGAAACAATTTCTTTACTGCCACCTGCTGGAGTAGACAATAACCCTTTGTCATACAAAAACAACAAGCATCTTCACTTAGAGGACAGTTACAGCAAGCATTTAAAATACTGTGATCCCAGACACTTACAGTAGATTAGAATTTTTTATTGGTGCTGTGTTGCCATAACAACATAAAGACAGCAGATGACTTAAGCTAAGCTTGCAAAGCAAAAGGCTGCTCATCTGGCAGTTAAAATGAATACAGTTCACTTCACAAGTTCCCCATATGGACCCTTAGTGTATGGTAATGAGGATACCATATGGTGGAAGAAAATGCACAGAGAACAATTGTGCTCTACTGGATGAGTGAAGTGAGCAGGAAGTTATGAGGAAACACAGGAGAGAGATTTCTATGTGCTCTCTAACTCACGGGTTTCTTTCAGAGGGGGGTTCTCTCTCTTCTTAATCTTCCTCTTAATATATACATGCATAGAAATGACAGAGAAACATATTGTACATTTTGCAACATCATTCATCATAAACTGTCAGCTGTGTTTGTAAATCAGCCTAGTAAGATCTTATAAATTTGTAATTCTTAAAAGGTAAAAGTGCTAAGTTTTTAGACAAAGTGCAGGAAAATTTAAGCACTTCTGACAAGTAGAAACATTAGTGGTAATCATTTTAAAAATGCTTGCATCTTTCTGCCTGCATGTTTAGCTGTAAATAATGCCGCAATGAATAAAAGCTTTAAAAAGGGGAGGGGGGGTATGAAGTAGAATAAATATTTTTTATTTCCAAAAGAATAACAAGTAATAGTTGATCAGAACCATATGCATGCTAGATTCTGCTGTAAATGTACATATGCTATACCCTACACTGTACTAACCGGATCCTAAACCTGGTAAGACAGCTTGCTAAAGGCTGCAAAGTCAATTTTGTACTACACATGCTTCATAAAAGATGAATATAAATGCATTAGTTAGACACGGTGAGCTAAATTAGAAGGTCAGGCAGGGCTGGAAGGGCTGAAATATCACACAACCAATGACTGTAATTACTCTTTTTTTAAGTCTATTAAGTGGTGTTGTTCTATCAAGGCTCAGGGGTATAGGACATGAAGTACAAGATAAAGTAATGTGTATTTATTACTCCCACGGGATCAATTTACTAGATATTTTCAGCTCCACAGAGCAAAATACACAAATGCAGCCTTTGTTACTTTCTTCAAACTGTGGTTTGTTCCTTCAAAGCTCTGTTCCTTGAAGAGACCACGTTTACCTGTTTGGTGCCTTCCTGCCACCCTCAGTTCATTGTTGCATTTTAAAATAATAACAATAAAGGATACAGGACTAGACAAAGACAAGGATCAGTCTTACAGGATGCTCAAACAAGTGGTTTGAGTTGCTCAGACGGAATGAGCAGTCTAGAAAATCCAACCCCAGGCATGATTTTTACCCCAAGGCAAAGCAGGAATCAGGAATGGAGAATGGCACAGAGCTCCTTGTCATCGTGTTAGCCCTGATCTATTAAAAGTTTTGTCATAGATTCTAAATTACACCATCTGCTCTAATCATTTGCTGAGTAAATGCTGACCCACTTATAAAGAAAACTCACTGAAATGTGCATGCACGCTGTTGACCTTCAGAAAGGAACGGGCTCCTTGCCAGCCACTTGTACGAGGCTTTGCCCTTCAGCGAGCAATGTGGCTGTCTCTCAGCTCTCCCTCATTTCGGACTCTTTGTGTATTCCCAAAGATGCCCCTTCACCTCTGACATGCAGCACCCCATAAGAAGGATACTTCCATAGTGGCAGCAGACATTTTGGTCATCTATTTCTCAATAGCTTTGAAACTCAAAACCCAAACTTTGAAAACTGAATATTTTCAACAGGATAAATTGAAAATCAAAACCAAACAAGCCTTTCAAACAACTAACTGCCCAAACTGTTAATAAATGAAGAAAAAAAAAAAATCCAACTGTGAAGGATTCAGTGTCAATCTTAAATCTTGTCTCCCATTCCTAAAAATTTTACAGTACAGCATAGAAACCACCAAGCACATCTGATGCTTTCCTTGCTATAAAGATGAACTCCATCAGCTCCTCTTCACATGCCTCCTCTTCCTGCCTATACTCATTATACAAGTTTTCTATGAACCCCTTTGTTACACTGGGTGGAAAACATATACATATGACTAACTTAGGTTAAAATAGCATGAAAACACAGTATCTTGGGTGAGCAGACGGAGATCCATTCAGGAATTTCCACCAGGTCTGTCTGAAGAAGCAAACCTAAGTTGCTTTGGCTTCATTGCTATTTTAACCTCAGCCAGCAAGCCTAGGCCAACCCACCCACGTTCAGAGACAACCTCTGTTTGTAATATAAACAATTCTCATGTCACAGTGGATAAAGGGCAAATCTCTGGGATTTCATGGGGGAAAAAGACAACTATATTTGGCAGTCACTGGTTCCTAATAACCACCTGTCTTCTATTAGTGTCCTAATGAGGAGGTGGGGTATGTCTTGGGGTCTAATGACTGACCAGAGGAAAGGAGCTGAAGGGAAGGTGGAGCCTGGTTACGTGTGCTCTCTGCTCAGCGGGGAGGCCCCTGTGTACTAGAAACAGAGGCTCCACTTTCATCTACATGAAGGGAAACCAGAACTAAAGGTCCCTTTCAGGAAGGATGAGGGGTCTCTCAGAGAGCGCATTTAAGCAGCAGACTGGGAGGGAGAGGACATCAGATCATGGAGGGGGTCGATGCTCTGACTTGCTTCTCCAACACAGAGTGAACAATCATGAGCTTAATTTAAATAAAAGTGATGAGTTGTAAGAGTGGTGAAAATGGCAAATAAATTCTAGGAAATTGCATATAAAGAGGAATCGTTGTTATTAAATCATTTAGGATGGATGTGTTTCAAATCTAGCTCACAGTTGAAACTGTTTTACGGCTGTAGCTGTGGAGTTCTAACAAAATTACAGAATCTCATTGTATCTGCCAGGGATTTATTTTAAGGATTGTAGGATGGTTACATAAATGAACCTCAATAGATTCAACATGTTGTTGTGATCTGAACTCTTCAGTGATTTCCACTGCAGTTATGTACACACGAACCAACAATGCATGCGTTTTTGTGTGCTCATATGCAAAAGCAGGAGACTGGGAGAATGCACACGCACACATGCAGACTTTCTCCCCAGCTCCACAGGCAGCCTTTTTGCAGACTGCTCCTCCAGGACAACGATACAATTTCTTAACATTAGCATCATGGTTTTTCTTTTCACTTCTCCCAAGAGATCTCTTGTTTCCTCTGGTCTGCCTCCTGTCTGTATTAGAAAGGAAAGACTATACTACCCAGCACACTCCTGGTACTTGATCTCACTCCAAGCTTTGGGTGCTAATCCCACCACCCCTGTACTGCTTGTTTCTCCTCTTGGTGCATGCATCTGCGCGTGTGTGTGTGTACAGACAGGCACATCTGCTAGTGACAACCCTAAACTGGTTACTTTTTCTGCTCTGTACACAAAGGGAATGGGACTGTGGCCCATAGCTACCAACATAGCTGAGCTGCCAACATCAGCTCCCACTCTTTCTTCAGAAAGTATGTATTGCATTTCTACTTTAAACACATCTCTACTTTTCAACTGTCATCTCACTACAGGAGGATGTTCTCCAAAGGAATTTGGCCACTCACTGAAGCCAAATTTGGCCACTGGGAGAGACAAAAAAAAAAAAAAAAAAAAAAAAATCAAAATCTGGCTTTTTTCTTTGCCTACTTCCAGCAGATAGTTGGAACATTTCAAAAAGTTCATCCCATGCATGGACACTGAGTGGTTATGAAAACTGCATTTCTAAACTAGCGGAGATCAAACTTCTGAAATTCAATGCCTCAATGGTTTTAGAAATGCCTGTTGACACAAATATGGCTGTTAGCTCCCAAGCTCTGTAGTAGAGCATGTGCTAACATGCAGTTGGTGGCCTCAAGAATTCTCCCTGACTTCAGGATAACTCACACAGCAGAACCCTCTTGTTGGTCTCGTTGGGAAGTACTGCATGGCCTTTTGAACACAAACAGCGTATCCAGTTCTGTTTCTTAAAAATCTCTAACTCATCAGAAACGTTTCAATGGAATAAGAGACACAAACCCTAGCAGCAATTATAGAAATGTGTTTTGTTTTACTTATTTAACAAATAAAGTACAACATTTTCAGCGAGCAGAAGGCAATGATATGCACTGGCAGAACAATGGGAAAAATGGAAGAAAGGATATTTAAAGCTCTGAGCTCTCCTCTCTGCTGTCTTACTCTCTGTCTCTCTCATACATTTGCCCTCTCTGCCCGTGGTTCCACTGTGGAAGCCATATGGCTTCCAACTCTTTTCTAAGTAGCCACTGAGAATTGTCTATAGTGGAATACTGCCAAAGCCCTTCCTGGTTTAATGACATGGGGAAGAGCGCTGTGCAGTGCTCACCCAGCACAGAGACTCGCTGCGTCCTTGATTATGATTCTGGAGCCAGCAAGCGATGCTGGGAATTGAACCATCAGTGCCTCAAATGCAGAAGTCGACATGTGCCAACCCCTGCTGCATTCAGCCTCTGTGTGTGGCATATTAATGAGTCTTGAACTTGAGGTCCAACCTTCAAGCTTGCACACAAGGAATTATCCAAAGACAAAAAAGAGAAAAAAAAAAAAAAAAAAAAAAAAAAGGAAAGAAAAAAAAAAATGGTCCTCTTCATCCCTCTAACCTTGCAAAGAAATACTAGTTTCTTCCCGAAGTTTGTTCAGTTCTTTAAGCAGTAACTTTTTCTTTCAGGGCATCAGTTGCACTTCTGCCTCTATAAATACAATTTATCTTGATTTAAAGACTTGAAAATCTATCTCGAAAAAGTACTCAGAAAAAATACATTAAGCCAAAAGGGTATGTGAGGGGACAGATGACTCAGTATTAACCTTCTTTCTCATACACTATCCATAACACCTGCTAAATATTGGAGTCAGGATATGGAGCCAGATGAAGCTTTCTTCTGCCTGTTTTTATGCTTTATGACACTAGATAGCAGAAATGTGTGATTATTAGTGAAGGAACAGTCTTGGTCTAAATGGGAAAAAGGAGGATGTAGAGCCTCATGGCTACTTTCCCATATCAGGAAAAGAAAAAAAAAAAAAAAAAAAAAAGCGTTGCTGGGCAACCCCCTCAATGCCATGAGCATCTGAAAGGGAGACCAATACCTGTGGAAATCAGTGCTGCATTTCAGCATCCATGTGCATAACCCAATCTGGAATTGCTCAGTCTTATTTTACTTGAATTTTCTCATTTAGAAACAGAAGCCACAAGCATTTAGTAGTCAGCTGGAACATTGGGTACAGGGAAATTTGCAGCATTTCTTTTGGTCTTGCAGATAGCTGGTACGTAATGAAGGCTGACCTCTAATTTTCTAAGAAACAATTCCTCTCTGTGTGCCTGTTTAATGACAGAAGCACAATACAGATGAAAGATCCCCTCCAGAAGGATGCTCTCTTGCTTTGGAAAGGGTTGCACCTCTGGAGGGAAATCTGACAACTTAGGAAAGCTGTCCTGCTGCAAATCTGTCCAAAAGTCAGAGAAAGGGACAGCTTGTAGAGGATGAACGGAGCCAATGTAAAATGTAACTCTCCAGGACAGCATGTTTTTCTAGTGGTAAGAGGGAAGGACAACACATCATCAACCCCCAAACCACAGCCTATAGCCTTCCTAAGCAAAGATAGAAGACTTAACGTGCCTTTAAAAAATCACATCTTGAATTTCATTTTCGTCAAGAAATAAAGTAAGTTACAGTGTTCATGATCTCTTCTCACCTTAGTAGCACTTTAGAAATGTTAACTAACCAAAGCCCACAAGAATCCCCAATAAAAGCCTACGTACAGCTCGGGAAGCTATGGAAAGAAGGTCATAAGATTTATCCAGTCATGCAGGCTATACTGGATGTGCGTTATTTGAGGGGTCTGGCCTGAAACATCAGCTAAAGCACTGTTCTGTGGCTCAGGTTTGCAGCAATGAACAATGAGCAACCCTATTTCAAATACCCCCACTTTTTCAAATACCCCCACTTTTTCTGCAGCATATCTCAAAACTCACTGCAAATTCTTGTCTGAGCAAGGTGCTGTGAAAGCACAGTATGGCAAGGTAGCAAGAAGGGATGTGAGTGCAGACCCAGATAGCATGTTCACAGTATAACACAGAAGTACCAGAAGCCACATGAACTACCCTTTTTTTACTCAGCTTTTACTTGAAAGAAATCGACAAAGAAGTCTCCCACTTATTTTGATGTGAATGAACACCAAATCATTTTGCTACATATTGCTCTAATTATTTTAGAGATCCTGAAATACATCAGTACACTATTATTATCTTAAATCAACACATGGTGCAGCAGCACTAGACACATATTCCCTGAAGACCCAGATTACTTAATTTCATCAATGGTGAACTCAAAATTATGCAGGTACTACTGTGACACCAAAACTGAGAAGCATCGTTCTGCTATGAGTAAGCCACTCAGGTTCTAAAATACCAACCAAAAATATGCTATTTATAAGGTATTTCAGAAGGCAGAGTAAGATTTGATTTTAAGATAGGTAGGAGATTTTTGAGTCAGCAGTGACTCAGAAAGTCAGAGAAGTCTCATAAAGCCTATAATGAAAGTTACTTGACTGGGCTTCATTGGCCATGCCTCTCCTTCAGCTTAACTGGTTTGGGTAGCAAACTTGGACTATAACATTTACAGAAAGACTTGCATTTTCAGGGAAAATTTCAAAAAGGGCTACTTTCAAACAAAAGCATGCAGTAAACAGTTTTGCCATATTTAATAAAACAATAAACTTTGTACTGACCTTTGGCAAGCGTTCAGGGTCACCAGGGTGCCGGGGGATAACCTTCTGTAACCTTTGGAAACCATAGTCAATGGTGGGTTCGTTCAGAGCTGAAACAACAAACAAGGTGATGTGACAAGTGCATAGCAAGCAGGCTCTGTTGCACTGGAACAATTGGCAATGCATTGCAAACCAAGTAAAGGATCACAGCAAAATCTCCTTTTACTGAAATCAGCACTGACTATGAAGTCTTGGTTCAAACACTGTTTGAGGTTACAGAATCACAGAATCACAGAATTTTCTAGGTTGGAAGAGACCTCAAGGTCATCGAGTCCAACCTCTGACCTAACGCTAACAGTCCCCACTAAACCATTTCCCTAAGCTCTACAAAGGTTGGTTCTGAAGCTTTGGTTCAAACGGCAATGCAAACCTTCCCCCTTGTGTGCCTATGACAAGGTTGCTAGAAAATTTGTGGAGGTTGTGTACACACAATATTTCCAAATAGAAAGCAATTATGATCTCTGAAAGACATGATGGAATTCATCTGATAAGTGCTTTGCACCCTGTGTTTCATGTTACTTTTTTCCTCCTGTTTTCTCGTTATGAGGAAGATCCTTTGCGATGGGAAGACAAAAGAAGTAATGACTAGGGTGTCTCTCTTGTTCCAAATTCTATGATACATTTTATATGTTCCATGTTCAATGGTCATGTATAATTTTGTTGTGAACTACGGACATTTGTCTTGGCAGAGGCTTTATTTTTCACTCATCAAAATGAAGTAAATGACATAATTCCCACTGATTTCAGCAGCCCAGGTCAGACCCAATCAGTGCTAAACTGTTCCAAAAGACCTAATGAATTTAAAAAGACTCATCTTTCTCTCGTCCTTGTCCAGTAAAATGGAGTAGAGAAATGGTGGAGGTAAAACACTTGAATCTTCATGAGAAAGCTGGCCTCTCTGCATTAATCACAGCTCTGACTGTGCCAAGGCTTTAAGCACATGCTTATCTGTAAGCACATACTTAAACCCATTTGATTTCAGCAAAGCAAATTTGAGCATATTATATTTTTCATACGATTGCCTGTAATTACAGGGGACTACACTGAATGACCTTCTAGCTATATTTCCAGTCATATGATCACTTTAAAACTCAGATGTTAGTGAGACTTCAACATGTGCTTAAAATTTCCTAAGTGCTTTGGTGAACTAGAACAAGAGTCAAGCATTCTCAAGCATCTCTAAACTGCAGCACATCACGACTCTCCCATGCCAGTAGAGACAACTAAACTTTCTACAGCAATTTGTTAGCTTTTTTTTTTTTTTTGAGTTCAGTGAAAAAAAAAATAGTTTTTGTTTTTGTTTTTGTTTTTTTTCCCAATATGAAACTTTATATTTTTAGTCTTTTTTTTTTGGTGGAAAGGAAAAACCTAACAGTTTATTGTTGTTGTTGCTGGGGGGAGCGGGAGATTCACTTTAAAGTTTTTCTTAAACATATTTTGCCTTACCTTATTAATCACATTTATTTTTATTTTTTTTGCAAAAGCTCTGCCTATGAAATTATGAAGACATTTTGCACCTTGCATTATGATGGTTTTATTACGAACTTTATTATGGGGCTTGAATAATACCATCTGATTCATGTGAAAAGATTTAGCATCAGTGTACCTTCCAGTCTCGCTTTGTGTAAGCACTTCATTGAGGCTCAGTGAGTTACACAGCACCATCAGTCTCATCAAGTGTGGCACAATTTGTCCATATTCCCACTTTTTACGTGAAGAGCGCTTTTTTGTTGTTTTTTTTTTGTACTGCTAACATTAAAGATTGTCAGCAAGACCATACTGTTGTCATGAAAGTAATATCCTGTCCCTGGCTTGTTTTTAATTTAAAGAAACTGTTCCATTTAAACGATTATTTTCAAACCACTTTTCTAGAGTGGATAGTTGTGCTGGCAAACAAAGGATCAGATTTTTGTCTTCCTGGACTGTCAGACCATCCCAACTCTGTGAGCAGGCCCAGCAATGCTACTGCAAATTGAGACAGAAGGAATGTGATGTAGGGAAATCCAGATCTACCCAACAGCGGTCAACCAGAAGTGTACAGCTGATGGGGGATGGCTGGAGATGTACACAGTCCAGCAGAACCTCAGCATTTCTCTAATACCGGAAGTAAATATTCTGAGCGTATCTTGAAATGACTCAGAGTATTATGGTAACACCAGATTAGAAATCTTTCAGGGTGTTACCTTCTGGGCTATTGTCAGAAGTTCTTGATTACCCCAAAGATCCTGATGTTCCTCTAGTCTTCTATTTCTTTTAATGCATTTCCCTTTATCGGATATATCTGAATTTGATCTTTTGTTTATATTCAGGTTATCACATGGAACGGGTGAGAATAAAGCTTTTCCCTTGCTTGTGCCCTTTTTTGAATGGTTGGACCTATCTTTTATTTTTCCAAGTGTTTCCTTTCACACCCTGGCCATACGCTGTCCACTCTGTTCTGTAGTTTTGCAGAAAATATCATGGTACGTGTGTTTGTAAACATCTGATCTCATTACCTTTGAGTTTCCTTACATGGCTTCCTACTGCTGACCCATGTAGTTTAGACCTTCTTCAAATTTTACAGTAAATTAATTTACTGCTCTTTATATTTATTATCAAAACTAGATATCTGAGAAGATTAAAATCTGAGAAGATTAAAAAAAAAAAAAAAAAAAAAAACACAACACTGTTCTAATTTACATTTCTTTTGCAAATACGTTAGAAGATTTTAGTATGCTTCTGTCAAATGTGTTTCTTCTTTAATTCATTCTGGTTTATGGCCATTTTCCCCTTACATCCTTTGGGAAAGTAGTTACTAAATTCTGCAATATTATAAATGGAGGCCAGTTTTGAAATCCCCCCAGAGATAGCAGTCATTTTCTCATATCTTCCCACACATTCGACACATTTGAAATCCACAGAGTATTTCCTGTGAGTATTTTCTGAACTAAATGACCAAAAAAAAAAATGTTAATTTTATGGTCCAATCTCACAAGGCATCAAGCATCCTCTGAGAGATATTGAAAACTTTTTCTGCCTCAAATACCTTAAGCTTTGCTTTAGTTGTGGGGAAAAGGCTGCACACAGCAATTTGCTAGAGTGGGTGGGTCCTAAGCAGTAGTTGTCAAATATCACTCATTAGTCCATATCCATTCAACCCTTGCAGTCTTAGATATATATATTTAAAAAAAAAAAAAAAAGAAAAGAAAAGAAAAAAAAGAAAAGAAAAAAAAAAACACTTTACTGCCTGAACATCCAGCCACAAATTGGACAATATCAACCCTCCATTCCTAATGTCATTGATAATCCAAGTCAAATGCAATTAGTCATATCTCAGAGAAAGAGCCTTGTTTAAATATTTAACCCCAAATTCAGCGTGGAAGACACACTGGTTCCTGAATCAGTAGCTAGCAAAACTCCAAATAAAAGGTTATATTCTAATCTCCTGGCATTGCAGAAAAGCCAGTTCTCAGCCCACCACTCACGGCAGCTAACATGCAAGGTGAGATACCAGCTTCATGCAAAGTTTTCTCTCTGTCTGCTGGGAGAATAAGGCTGGTCTCTGCCTTTGAAGTCCATTCACAACACTTTTCCCAGTGCTCTAATTCAAAGAATATTTTATTTTCCTTGATTGGAAAAAGGAATCAATAAGGAATACAAACTCGTTGTTTATGATCTTGACATCCATACATTAAAAACAAGCTAACACATGCTGTACTTAAAATGCATTCCAATTACCCTAAATTTTAAAAGTACTATTGAAAGTACTACTAACTTTAAAAAACTGTATTAAATTCAAATAGGTCCCAAGGCTAATGGAAGCAATTTGTATACCAACCCAAACTGACTGGCCCACTTTTCAAAATACAGGTATGATAATCTTGCGGTTTTAAAAGGACATTTAAATTGAAAGACTGTGAATTTAGTACATAATTATACCAATAGAACCCTTTAACTTGTCAACTTGTAAATCTAAAAGGCTATCAATCATTTCTAAAGAGGAAATAAACCTTAAAATTCTTTGATTGACAGTGCTTACTTTTTATGTGAAAAAAAAAAAGGAGTAAAGTGGCCAGAAATCCATTTACAAAAGTACATTGTTTTACATAGGTGAGTAAAAAGCCAATAATTACACCTCCAAAAGACATATAAATCAAAGTAAGTACTTTTCCCTCACTTACATATTTTAAGTTGCAGTAAACTTCAGGTAACTTTTTATTAAAATACTTTTCCAAATGCAAAGCTTATTGAAGCCATTAATAGAGTAGCATTTTCATTTAAGCTAATATAATCATTTTTGCAAATACAAGATTTAAGCCATTTTTCTCCTTCCAAACAATAAACTTCCAGCCTGTCTCTTGTGTGAATTAGCTAAAATTACACCCAGGTGTACAAAATCTGTCTATCTATCCTAGTGTATGAGTTAAGGCACAATATTTATTATTCTTACCATTTTATGAATTACTTCTTAAACCCTTGAGGAAGAACTTTCTTTCAAATTAGACTCTAACAGAATAAGCCATGAAGCTCTTTATGCAGTGAGTCTAAAGCCATAACTCCCAAAATCTAAGGCTTTTAATCAAGAAAATGTACAATGCCTATGGAAATAAGGATGCGTACATTATATTCATCTTTTCAAAGTCCAACTTATTTTTCAACAGAAATGTTGCTTATACCTCTGAGAAAAATATTTCCACCATAACTATAAATTCAAATTCTGCTCAAATAATTTTAATAACTGCATGTAGATAACCCACCATCTTAAAAAGTCTTTCTCTTTCTCCTTTTTTTTTTTTTTTTTTTTTTTTTTTTTTTTGTTAAACTAGGCAGTGGAAGATTTTTTTTTTTTTTTTTTTTTTTTTTAATATTTCACATAATGAATTCCTACTGTGTCAATAAAGCTTTGGTCGTTAATTGAATGACTGTCTGATGTATCTGAGAGAGGAATTTGTTTCTTTGGCCATGCTGCCAACTTACAGCAGAATGATCGACACTTAATATCAGCAATTAAAAGGACCTGTTCAAATATCATATGGAATTCGTAGCTTGGGGTAGTGTAGGAGAACTCTTCACCGAGGAAAACTCATTCAGTGAATGCAGAGAGTAATTGAATTAGACACATTTTAACATTATTATTCAAAGAAAAATAAACACACACTACATAGAAGCATTATGGAAATATTTCAGAACGTAAACCATATCCAGTTAATTTGTTTCCCATGCATTCATGGTTTCATTTATTCCTTTTATTTCTCAGCCCTTGTTTCTTTTTCATCCTGTTTGACCCAAAACCAATGAGAAAGTAGCACTTAGACCTATGAACTTCCCATTTTCTTTTCCACTGGAAAAGGCTGCAAGAGGAGAGAAGGGACTCTAAGGGCTCAAATAACAGAAACGAAAAGATACCACGAAAGTCTGAAGGTTACAGACAAATTGGCCTTAGGTCCACAGGTCTATCAGTCCCTATTCCAGATGAGAAATCTGGTCTTGGTTGTTTTAAGTGAAACTCCCAGGGAAGGGCTGCATGTGGGAACTAAATGTCCCACACTGCTTGTTTCTGTGGAGCCCCAGAGAGTTGCTGGTTTTCTTGGCAAGACAGAGGCATCATAGGAGAAAATTTGCAGAAGGCAAAATAACCTGCAGAAGTGGAGTGCTATAGTGGCTGCAGATCACACCACAGGTTATGGCTAAAACAATGGCACAGAATAAGATTATTTAAGCTCTACCTTTGTCTGTACTAGAGTTCACTTTCTTTAAATTTGGCCCTACAACAGAAGGATGTTTCAAGTCCTGAATTATCATGTCAAAGAGACAGGGCTTTGGTGTCTTCAGTGCAGTTGTTTTGAGTTTTTTCCTGTCTGCTGTGAGAATCTTCCCCAACACATAAATAGAAGTTGACTCTGCGTCCAAGGCACAGTTACGTGTCTCAACACCTCAGAGCCATAAAAGACTATGAAGAACTCCATACAAAAAAGCTGCAGCAAACTCATGGCAATAAGGGCCAGGAACAGATTTAACATTTCTGTGCCCAATAATTAAATTAGGCCAGAACATTTGAAGGCACAGAGAATTAACATTTTAAATAAAATCAAGAAATCAAGGGCAGCTAAGGACTTCTTTTCTTCTGGAAACATGGATTCACCTCCAGCAACTCAGATGCCAACCTCTAGAATCATCTCTCTTCTCTTCTGATCTGTACTTCTGACTATTTCCCCACTGTATGGTGTGGGATGCATGTGGCACCAAATGAGAGCAATCTCTTGAACAGCTCTGGGTTCTGACTCTCCACTCTTACTGAGCATGGACTTAACAAGGAGACAGAAAATGGCAGCTCCTGCCTGTTGTAGAGGCAAGATACTGCCACAGAGCTGATCCAGGGCGTTTGTGTTTGCTAGCAGCCTCTGGCTTCTGCCTCCAGGCTTTGGGTGATTTTTGCTAGAAGCTCCTAACAGAAATAAATCCTTGACTCTGAGAGACAGCTGCCCGGAATAGGACAGGATAGACCATATTTTTATCAAGCTCTAGGTGCCAAAATGTCTTGCTAGGGCCCTGCAGTACAGCAATACTAACAATGGATGATATTACAAAGCAACATCTTGATGTACCATGTTGTAAGCAAACCCTACCCAACAACTCATGCATAGTGGTCTCTTTTTGCCTGCTATACAACACAGCAAGAAAAAACCACTTCAAAACCCCATCATCACATATAAATAAAAGTCTGTTTTGCAAATCTCCTTGCAAAGGCTATTCCTTTGCTAATTAAAGATCGTTAAATGAAAACATGCAAGCATTTGAGCTATTTGTTGTTGTTGTTGTTGTGAATTTGGCTTGCTTTTTATAAAGTTTCCTTTCCACTGACTTTCCCTGGAGTGTTTATTCCCACAAGCAATGGAAAACGGAAGTGGGTGGGACAGTGAGAGCCTGCACAGAAAGGTTGGAGCTAGAAAGGCCCTTCCAGAGCTAACTCAGAATTTCCTTGCTTTTCTGGCCTCACTATTCCCTCACTTAAACATATTCTTGTGCGCTGAATTTCCCTTTTAAAAATCTAACTGTGACACGATATCGTATTTTTAATTGGAAATAGAGAAAGCAATATTCAAAATGTAATTCTCATATCTTATTGCCATCTTATGTCCAAAAAGACAACATGTGTATGTACCAAGCAAAAAGAAAAATGTAGAGACCTGTCAAATAATAAATCTAACACCTAGATCTCTTGAGTTTTCCTAGTGACTGCTCTTTACTTGAACTAAAGATGCAATAGGCCAGCTTTTGAGGCAGCTCCAGTGTGTTCATCAGTGTTATTACAAACATGATAGACAGCGTGATATTTTCTTCCCGATAACAATTTTTCTCCAGCAACTAAGAACCAGAGGAGACATTCCCTGCCCACCTAGCCCAGTCTCTGCAGGCAGTGGGGGTGCTGAAGATGCAAGGAATGCATGTCTTGAGCCCAAATTTTGTTATGAAAGTTATGGAATTAAATTACTTGATCTGTCTAGCAAGGATCATGTGTTGGTTTCTCAAAATACATCAACTCTGAATGTTCACTCTTAGCAACCCGCAGCCTGGCTGGGGGGAAAAAAAAAAAAAAAAAAAAAAAAAAAAAAAAGAATCAAACAATTTGTGAGCTTCACAGTTTCTTCTGTCTTTAACTGCACCGACCTCTTGTCTAATGGAGAAAATATGGACCTAAGCGAGTCTGAAACAGAGTCCAGTTTCAGGCACTGGAATTTGAACATACCAATTTCAGAACAGGCTGGTAGAATTCACTAGGGATACGTATACAGAGGGCCAGGAAATTAATGCATCTTGGTTACTTCATCTAGTCATCTGGGTTAATTGATGCATCTTTAGCAGCCATTATAAAAAGGGAATAAACAGCATTTGCACGTGAACATTCTCCTATGTCAGACACATTCTGGTAATATGTGAGCACGCAGCAAAAAAAAATTACTGAAAATGCCTAGATCTCAATGGATTACTGCTTCTTTTAAATAAATGTGCTGTCATATACACAAGCACAAAAACGCATACAGGCCAAGATTTAAAATAATGGCTGCCTAAGGTTGGCTATAAGGTCTATATTTAGGTCTACTTAAAAACATTTAAAAAATAGACCCTGTATTTATTTTTAAACTGTTGGCTCAGAAACAGATACAGAGATGTACCATAGGAAATGCTAAAATGTCACCTCATGTAACCTTTTCTTTCATTTTTAATATGCTTATTTTCAACATCTTTCCTGTGCATGGACTCCTCAGATTCCACAATGAACACACAGATGCCTTTAAAATTTTCATAGAGAGAATTTGGGGTAGCGTATAGGAAGTCGTTTCCTTTTGTTACCCTTCACTAACTCCTTTGAGGTAGACAGCATTGAAAACCATTGTTGTAGCATGTTGGTATGTGGAAGTATTTTCTTTTGAATAGTCCCCTCTTTCTCTTTTAACCCTGCTATTTCTCGTCTTCTTTTCAGATTATAAAAAAGATTATCAGGGTATGCAATGCATAAATGAAACATACAGTGTCCTGCCTCAGCACCAAAGCCATTCCTATTATAAACCATCTTAGCATAATTTGGCTGTTTCTAAAAATTGTAGACTTCTGATGTACAAATGCACTATTGTCAGAGCAAAAAGAATCTTCATGAGAGAAAACTGGAAAAACACCAGCTAACACAACCAAAATGTCTGCAAATGAGATTCATGGAGAAGAACAGGTAGACCTGAATCACAAAAACGAGATGAATTGTGCCTAGGTGTAATGAGCATTGTGTTCTCAGAAGAGACTGACCTCCTGTGAGGTTTAATTTAAATCTTTAATCCTTCTTCATAACTAAGCTTAAATCCCTTGAGAAAACAATAGTTTCCAAACATCTTCATTGCTAAACATTAACTTTGATTTGTCTACATGAAATAGCGATAAGGCTACTCACTCGAAAGTAAAAGGACCATTTTGGCTGTAACCTGGGTGATGCAGCAAATTGTTTTAAATTAAAACAGGTTTGTTTTTTGTAACATTTAAATAGCAATGCGCAATTGGAGAGCTCTCAGTAGTCTCTGATTTTAGCAGCCATTATATCACCTGCTTCTGTAACTGTTCAGACTTTTTTTTCACAAAAATTTTGACAATAACTGTTATCAAGGATAAAAAAAAAAAAAAATCATACCAGCCTGTCTGATAAACATGTTTCCCTGCCCTCACACCCCAGTGAGCACTGTGACACTATACTTTTATCATCTAGTGTGTGCTCAGAATGAGCTTAGAACAGCAATTGCCAGGAATAGGCAGGCGATAAACTGCATTGATTTAACACATCTTGTTTTCAATCATGCTCGGATTTTCTGAGCACGCATTTTTCCTGTACTCCGGCTTGTAGCTTTTATCTGACGAGCTGATCCCTTTTCACTGGAAAATGAAAAGGTCGCACAATAAGACACGGTTTACTGGAACTTGAGCACGCACCAGGGAAAGTATTTTAGATAAATACTGTCAGACATAGTGGAGCTGAATTTCAACAACACAATTGCTAAACAACAATACTTATTACTCTCTAGAACAAGCCTACAAGCAACTTATGGCTCACAGCAGGGGAGATCTCAGAGTTAGGCTCAATAGTTAAAGAAGCTTTATTCAAGTCTCTTTAAAGATGCACTATTGCTTTTGCTTTACACGCACCGACTAGCCATACCTCAGGACCAAATTAAATGCCTCTTAACTGCTTTCCTAGGTAATTTGTAAATGGCAGCAAACCATATCAATAACTTTTTTCTTCTTTACTTATTTATTGGTGATAGAAGTGCAGTAGACTACGTAACTCATTTAATTGAATCACACGGGGCACTGGGCGGTGTTCAAAGTGAGAGTAATTTAACCGAAATTGATTAATTAGGCAAGGTGAGTTGCTGAGGAGGTCAGTAAACAAACAAGGAGTAACGTGGCATGACCTGTCTATGAATGACCAGGATAGAGCAAACACATAATGATAATTGTAATTTGTTTTTCCCCCCATCTGAAGCAACTGTAATGATCCTGACCAATACAACACTAGAAGCAAAGTATCTTTAGCTATTCCTACCAGGAGGGGCAAGTGCACTTACTGCAGCACCTAAACCTACCAAATCCACCTCTTTTTTTTTTTTTTTTTTCCAGAAGAAATTTTTTTAAAACTCAGAAAAGTGGCCTTTCCATCCTCTTCCCCTTTTTAGACTTTGGAAGCGACTTATCTTTGCGAATGCTTCCCAGATTGCTCTCCTTTTCCAGCAATCTTTCTCAGGAGCAGGACCCCGTTTTTCATGGACCCCAAACCTTCTCCCTCATTTACAGGTGCCAAAACTCCTGCCCAGCTCCTTAATGAATAACACAGACTGCAAGTGAGGATGGCAGGTTCAGTAGAAGGATTCCTTCCACACAGGCTATTTGCTGTGGCGGCAGTGGGTTCAGCTGTACGGTGTTATTCTGAACAAATTGTGCCCTGCTAGTGAATAGCACAAACAGTTGATATTCACAGGTGAAAGCAACCCTTCCTGCCTTTTCCCTTTTCCCTGAATATATCATCACTCACTGTTTTTCATAATACTTGTACACAGTTCTTCAATTTCTGCAAAAATAAACCAGGGGTGAGGAACTCCAGCCCAATCCCGTCTGCAGTTTAGAAGAAAGAGACCAGCCTTCCCTGGGCTCTGGTCACCAAGACACCAGCAGCTGCTGGCTCAGCTCAGCCCTGACAGCTGAGATACAGCAATACCTCCCAGTCCTTGTGGAAGCCTGCAATATAAAAGGGATGTCCCTAAAAGACAGCATCATCCCCACAAGCATCCTTCCCATTTTTCAGCAAGGTCAGTGTAAAACTGGTGTGAAATATTTACATTTTCTCTGCTTCTCCTATATGATTACTGAGATGGGGATGTTCTCCTAAGGATTCTATGATTCTCCTAAATGCACTTATTAGTCACTCAAGCCCAGCGTAAACTCATCGCAAATTCACTTTGCCCAAGATCCTTAATCAGTGTAGAGCAGAACTGTTTTGTCAATTCTTCTGAAATGACACTGATTTTTACTGGTTGGGGGTGAGCTTCTGTTTTTCATATACATATCAGATAGCCAAGCCTCTGCCTCTAGTCGGATACATCCATCTTTCTCGGATGTTCTGCTCACATTGTAAGACTGACAGAATGAATATGGTAAATAATATTTAAATTATGTTTTGAATTATAATTTTAAATAGGCAAGTCACAAGCAAAGCGATAGACCTCAAGACAACTATAAAGTAAAATTCAACTTCGTATGCAAGGCCACTTTACATTCAGCCCTGTGAGCCTATCTGCAAGAAAACTCATATAAGCATTGATTTCTCCCTCTCACCTGGCAAGTTTTTTGGTTCTGTTTTTTTGCTAGACAAGGAAGTTGAAAATCCGTGCTGCATTTTTAGGATTATCTCATGCAACACAGGCAGAATTCTGATACGTCTTCTTCATTAAGTGCTCATAATCCCAGAAATGAAAGTAACTCATTTCTTCCCAGGGTGCCTGTTAACTGAGAAACTCATCTTAATTGAATGCACAGATCAGTTAACCATCTCCAGATTCGGAAACCATTAGTGCCCCATTTGCACAGCAGCACGGCTGGCAGGTCTCCTCCCTCCACTGCGCTTGAGGGGAATCTGGGATTCTGCAGAGGAGGGGAGGTGCTGGAGGTGATGAGCAAGCACTGGCAAGGGCTTACACTCATGACAAAATGAGTGCTCTGGGGCCGAGCAGGCCTTTGCTAAATTGTCAGCTCTAGATCACCTTGCAAGTCAATTACAGAGAAATCAACAAATCCTGCAGTTCTGCCCCCGAATACTAGTTAAGGAGCCTCCAAACATGCCTAAAGAGAGATGGAATCTGGAGCCTCACAGGCATAAGAGAAAAGGAAGTAAAAATAATTGCCTATTTCACTCCCTTCTCATCCTGCCTCTCTCCTACCATCACAATTTACCATCTAGAACATACTCAGTACACCAGCAAAGATGCAAATGGAAATTAAAAAAATATCCCATGCGCAGCTGTTGGCCTATATAGCTGATGGCTCAACATAAACAAACAAACAATTGTGAAAGGCTGGGGCAAGTGAGGAACCCAATTGAAACCCAGTGTGCTGCTATGAAACACTTGTGACATTACATTTATACATGTGAACTGACCTGTGGTGGTCACTGCTGAGTCTGGGATACGCAGCAAAACATCTCTGCTGGTTGGTGTTGCTCCGAGGCGGTAACCACATCCTTCTACATTTGTCTGCCAACTGACTGACGCTGTTCTGAGACAGCTGAATTCTTTGCATTCAGATAGGGCTAACCAAATTAGACATTTTTCTTTTAATAGGATTTTTAAAAAGTATTGTGTTATTGGATTCATTTTTCCTAAAACAGAAATATTACAATTTCCCCAACACAAGGCAGAGGTAAAATAAAAACTGTTTAAAAAAAAAAAAAAAGACTGTTAAAAATGTTAAAAACTGCAAGATGATCAGAAAATAGAGTAGAAGATATAAAGATACCACCAATAATCATAAATGACCACAGAGGTTTAAAATCATGCATTTGTGTCTGTTTATGTCTTAATTTTCTACGCATCATTGACAGCCTATAGGAAAAATCATATCTCAGCTCTGAAGTTATCAATAAAATACCTTCAGAGTGACATGGTATTGCCTATTTTCTTGTGTAAAAAAAATAAATAATAACGTCCATGCAATTCAAAACAAAGCCCAAACCTCACAATAATGGATTACATTATTGTTTGGAAACTATTTGTTTCTAGTGGATTTCATGAAAACTGTCATCATTATAAAAAATTGCCACCAATGTGCATCATATTAATATGCCTTAAAGTCCAATACTGACACAAACAGTACCATCAGGTGATAAAAACAAAGATGTTGCAAGTGTGACATGAAAAAGAATATTTCAATGTTAAAATCTAATTTAGCAATTTGCAAATTGCTGGTCTAAAAGGAGGAATTTAACATTAATCATGCTGGAAGTGGCATACTTATCAGTAACTGATTTGTAGCTTTCCAGGCAGTAAGCAATATATATAAATATATTCCTGGGTCCATCAGCAGTATGCAAGAATGCGCTTAAACAGACAAACTCACTAAGGCCCCGAGTGAGCAAAGTATTAAGCACCTGGCTGCCAGAGTTAATTAGTCTGTGCAGATCAATGCACTAATGCTGCTGCTCCTGCTCCTAACCAGCTCTGTCATAACCGGCCAGGGCATCTCTGCTGGAGCTATGTAACTCAACAGCGAAGCTTTCTCTTCCTCCCCCATGACCCGCAAGCATGCCAAGCCCATCACCTGGGTGTCTGACCACTTGTAAGGACACCTCAGCTCACCAAGGAGGACACAGGGACAGAGGCAGGAAGGAATGGCTTCCCGTGCTGTCCCCCAGCTTTGCACATTTAAAAGGAGCTACCTCTTTTTTGGCCCAAGATGCAATTTTCTACAGCGCAAAGCAGCCACCGAGGCTATCAGAAACTGGCTCCACGCACTGAAGAAATTGCCAAAATATGAAAGATGTGTTCAGTTCAATGCTTTGGACTTCCAAACAAAATGCTTTCATTTTGCACTGAAAAGACAGTGTTGATGCACTTGTATCACCAGGCTGGCAGAACCTGGGGACAGCTAGGGGGTATGGACCACACCTTTGATGCTAATCCAGAAAGGAGAATCCTACCAGTGGAGCTTATTACTTCATTGCTATTGATTTTTACGTCCTGTGTGGTCTCTAACCGAGCACATGACACACGTTCAGTGGCAAAGGTAATTATCCAAAATGAATCTAAGTGTAGATGATTGATTAAAAATTGAGACTGAAAATGTACTGTGTCAAATTAAACCCTAATATGCTAGCATAATTATTTGTCTTAAAACATGAAAGATTTGTTTGTTGTGGATTTTTTTGTTTGTTTGTTTTGTTTTGTTTAATTTTACTTAAAACAGGTCTAACAGCCTTCTCTTAATGGAAGCCACAGAAAAATGTTGTGTATGCATGTGTGTGTACAAATGCTTATGTGGCCAAAAATGTGTTATCTGCATCTCTTAGCACATAATTCCAATAACACAAAATAACACAGTAATATCCTATATATGCATGTGTACAGTGGCTCAGAAAGAAGACAATCCTTCCTCTGACCTGTAGCAAGTGGTAGATTACCAATGGAGCAGATGCATCCTAGCCTGAGATAGATAAAACTGAGAAAGACACAGCAATGTTATACTTAGATGTGGACTTGCAAACTGGTAGATGCTTTTTTTCTGAGCAGCAAAGGAAAATATAATGTCACATTTTTCTGCCAAACTTTGTCACACAGAACAAAAGTGAATGAGCAAGAAAAAAGAGGCAACAAATTCCCAAGGGTTCTCCTGCTCAATTCAAGGCGACCCAGACCTGTCATTCCCCTTCGTTCCCTTTCCTTCTGCAGTCTGCCCACACCAGCAGTGTGACAGACAGAGAGCCCTTCAAAAACTACTGTTTTGTTAGTTTGTCACAAGTATAAAATAAAACATGTAATGAAAGACATAAAAAAGGAAAACAAATATATCATCTCCTGTTCCCCTAGAACAAAACTGGACCAAAAAAAATTTTTTTTTTCAACATTCAAATATTCAGAAATGAAATGACTGAAAGGGGAGAGATGGGACTAATCCAACTCTGTTCTAAAGCTTGTTGTACTGTGACATACCATAATATTCCACAGGCAACATTCATCTTACTTCAGCTAATCATGTATGATGGACACCGACCCACCAAAGGCTGGTGCAAGTATCGGATGGCAGAATTCAGTTTCAAGTACTCTCAAAAAATTATTCAAGTTTGACTTTTATTACTTATAACTGCTAAGCATACAAAACATTATTTATTATTGGTTAGCCTCTTCAATCCCACTGGATTAAAGAACACATTACATGATTGGGTCAGATTTTTTTTAAAGCATTAAAATCTCAGTATTTCAATCAGATTATAACTGTGGTGCCTCTAAATTTCAGGGCATTACCCCAGTGTAGATATAGCAGTCAAGATGTTGATGTAATTTTCAATAGCAAAAGTGAAATAACCTCTCAGCAATATTTTTTGCCTTACGATCAGAGCTCTTTCCAGATTATTTGACATCATACATCCCCTGTAATTTACAGCAGTCCTGCATTGGGTCTCGATTTTGGAGTTGGGGAACAAACAGCCATAAAGCCATAAAATTTAGTTACTTATGCCTACCCACTTAGAAATTCTCAGTAGGCACCAAATGAACTCTAAAAGTTCAAAAAGACTCAAAAAAAAAAAAAAAAAAAAAAAAAAGACTCAAAGACTCAAAAAAAAAGACTCAAAGACTCAAAAAGACTCTAAATATAATTCAAGTTCTGACTGTAACTAACAGAGTCAAAATCACACTGAAAGTCTGAGAGATAAAAAAAAAAAAAAAAAAAAAAGCAAAGCAAAAAAAAAGTCTTTCTGCAGTAGGAAGACAGGATACTTTGCTGTTATGGATCTATAGTTTGCAGCATCTGGTAAGTGGTCAGTAGTAACTTCAGCCAATATACAGACCCTGTTATTATTCATGTTTTAGCTGGCTAACGATGTGAACAATCACAAGGAACAAGATTCAAAGTTCTGTTACTCTGTGTTTGCTGGACAATGTTAAAAAGTCACCTACTAGGAACAATTTTTCAGTAGCAAACTGCATAGGAAAGGAGCTGCGAATCAAGGATTTCCTCCCATTCCAAAGCAAATCAAATTTTCTAACTTCACCTTAAACCAATGAGTACAGATAAGTATCAACCCAACATTGTATTATCACCTTCAAGTAGAATTTATCTCATTTGAGGTTTTTAAGTGTATTTACACTCTTAATTTGAAATCTTTGGAAACATGTAACAGCCCAGAAAATTGACATTTAGAGACCATCACTAATTTCATGTTAAAATAACAGGATCTATGACAGAAAATCAGTATTCTTCAATCTGCAGTGTACAAACTCAAGATCCCAGATATTCTGCAAGCGGTACTTGGTGGTCCATGAAAGGGAATCAAGAGAGTCTATTGTCAGCAAGCTTAAGTCTACTGAACAATTAATTGCTCAAGGGTTTGAATTTCCACTGGAAAATATTTAGGTGTCCACAACTCTGAAAAATGTTTAAAAGACACTGCAATAAATGGTTTGTTAGCACAAGCTCTCCTCCCGCTGGAAGCTTTGCTACATACATTGAGGCACCAGTTTGGAAAGCTGTGGATATTTTCTGCTGAATGGGGCCCTTGGAGAGGAAATATTTGATTTACTTCAGAGTTCTCATTTCCTTGAATTGCAAATAAAGTGTAATTTGATTAAATGTAAATGAATCCTACAATACTTTTGGTGGCTTGTCTGAAACAATTGATTGTAATGGGCATCCATCATTTGGTTTGATTTTAATTCAGAGACAAAAAAGGCAAAATGAGGAAACTAAAGCAAGTGGCACTAACATTCTAGAGCTGGAGCAGTTGAGATTTCTGGTGCTGGACTGTCATTTCCATTGTTCTCAGCGAGCAAGCAATATAGAGGAGGGAAATGCAACAGCAAAAGGAAAAGAATTACGTGAAACATATGTAGGAATAGATCTAGAGGAAAATTAAGCTTTTTGACAATGTATTATGTTTGATTAGCTTAAAAAGCACAGATTGTTAAATTTATTGTAACACTGATATTCTAAAATGAATAAGTAAATAAGATAGATATTGTTCTGTGTTTCTCAGTTATAAACAGAAGCTTCCCTTTTTTTTTTTTTTTTTTTTAATAGATCACCCAATTCCTTTTTTTCATCAATATAATGTCCAAATTTCCAAGCGTACAATGCTGGTTTCAGCAGTTCTTGTGGCCTGAAATAATAAAAGGGAAGTGAAATTTCTAATGACACAGGCTTGATAAACTTTTGGTATCACTCTCTTCAAAAGTGGAACTACTTCAACCACAGAGATAATTATAGATGACCAGATTGTAACTGCTTTATTGCTCCTTTTTCCTCATAATTTTTCATTTTGGAAAGTCAAGTGAAAAATGTGGTTTCAATTTCCGACAAATTGCACACAATTTGTTTTTAACAAGAAAATAGAAAGAGATGGTATGGTCTTTGAAGTAAATTACAGAGATGAGTTTGTTTCTTTGTTTTTCAGCATCATCAGAATAACAAAATACAAAATGCTGAAAAGATGACTGTGAAAAAAAGGCAACTGTACTAAGGAAAGCAGCACATAATTCTTTATCTAAATATCCTCTGAGCAATTTAACAAGGTAATGCAATTGCTCCAGCCTTTTTCCCTCTGTTTTACCAGACTGGCGCTTAAAAGAAATCAAGCTGCATACACGTGTTACAGGAAATCTTCTAATAAGAAAATGCTGTGTACATAACTATCTTGCTCTCTCAGAAGGTAACAGCAATTGCCAAAGTGCAGTGCAAAGCATCCCTATTCAGACCATATTAAAAAGGCCTGGATAAATACTTACATGGAACTAACAAAACAAGGGGAAAAATCTAAGCCAATAGAAGACAGAGCCAATATTTGTTTTGCCCAAGAGGTATGTAGGACTCAAATTAGTGCGTGGTTTTACCTACTTTACCCATACCTATAATTACAATACATATATTAGGATCCTAAATCAAATTAAAGGCTACCGAGCTTTACTTTAGCAACAATGGTCCAATAGAGGTTTTAGAGGAGTTGGAAGATGCCCTGGAGCAGGTAACAGCAGCATAAAGCAGACATTCAGAGGGAATCCTGCCAGTGCTGCCAGCACAGGAGCAAGCAGGCTGAGCTCAGGACATACAGGTAGACAACCCAGGTTCAACCAAGCCCATCAATCAGCAAGGCTATGAAATGGGTCAGTGGAGATTAAAATACAAGATGGGAAGTCCAGCAAACATTTGAAGTCAGGCAGTCAAGACTAATTGTAAGGACTGTGGGTACTGTAATTCTTAGTATAATCCCTAGGAATTTTGCAAAGCTTGACATTTAAATTCCTAATTTAATAGGGCTCTTAAGTGACCTGAAGAGTTTCTTCAGCTTTCACTGTGTTATTTAGCTGCTTCTGTGTTAATATGTTCTTGAGACTTAAAGGGTAATAATTGATTAATATTGCTTTTAACCGTAATAATACTGAAAATCACTCAACGATTTACACAAGTATGAAAACTTTATCAATTTTCTTTATAATGTTGAAAAGTGTGCAGAACTTTTGAAAAGACATAGTAAACAAAATAGACCTATTTTTAACAAATTTTAGTGCAAAAATTTTTTGTTCTGAAAGAACATGTGAAAAAGTCAATTTTCCTTCAAAAAAAATAAAAAAGTAGTACTTTGAAAAAAAAAAAAAAAAAAAAAAAGGAAAGAAAAAGAAACAACCGTCCATAAAAATTCAATTTACCAAATTTGAGAAATCTAGAGGGATAAAAGTTATTAGGGAATTACTGCAGAAATCTGAGAAAATAACTGTGATGAATTTCATGCAGCTTCAGACTTTATTACACAAATCCCTAGGAAATTTTTTCATTAGAAAACTTCCATTGGCCGATAACAGTGCAAATCTCAAACTGTTTTCTAAAAAAATATGTGTGCAGCCGCGAAACTGCATAACTGCTCTACTGACACCCTTTGTCATATTCATTTCCTGTGTTAGCCATAATATGCAGTTTCTGTCTGTCCTACGGCTGTAATCAGTACAGAGAGAAAAAAATACCCACACAAGTATTGCCTTGGTTTAAATGGATGCTGCACTACAAACACCTTGACCCTCAAAAAAATAATTCTTTCAGTGGGTAGAAACATGTGGTCCTACTTCTTTCCAGAGGCTGGTGCTCAGCAAGAGCATGTCTTCAGATTGCAATTGTCCCTTCCTGACTGCAAATGCAAAGAGTTTAAGAGAAGAGGGTTTTCTTCACCCCGCATGTCCCCGCAGAGCCAGAACGCACACCTCAGTCATTTATCATCATGCCATCACAACCTGCCAGCTTGACAATGATTTTTCCCCCGGGGTTTCTAGACTAGAAATGTTATTTAGGTTACAAAAACAATTGCATGTTTTCTCCTTCCTGAGGCAGTGTAGACCTGTAAGCATGCAAATGAAAGGACTGAAAGCCTCCCAGGGCTGCAGCCACTGCTCACTCCTCAGCACTCTCACTCCCTGCCCAGGGAAATATACGCTGATGGAGGAAGAAGTTGTGCCCAAGCACGTGGTGCATGGTGAGATGTTATGACCACCGTAACCTGTGCTTGCTTTGGTATCAATGGTTCAACAGTCTTACTGCGTGATCTTACATAAAGCAATTTTCTTCAGCCTCCAAATCAGCTATAAATTATTTTCCTCCTTTCATTTTTCCTCCCCTTCCCCCATTGCTCGATCAGAACTGTCCGTTTCACTCCTCCACCTCCTCATGGATTAAAGGGGAAAAAAGGACAAAACTTGCAAACCCAAGCACATTTGTCTTCAGAAGTGCTAGAATGCTGCCCCGTTCCAGGACTGAACTTTTTTTTTTTCTTTTTTTTTTTTTACTTTGCACAATTTCTTATTATTTTACATAGGTAAATATTACCTGTGCTCATTATAAAATTCTTGCTGCTAATATATTTTTGCCAACCAATCAAATATAATAGCTTTGCAGATATCAGCAGATAAACAGAAATGCAATGTTGCATGATGGAGTTTAATGTTGTGGAAATGTTGGGGCATTTGTTCTAAAATTCCACTGGCCTTTGCTGACCTTTTTTGAATCTTTGCTTATTGCCACAGTAAGGAAGCACTACAATATGATTAGGAACTTTTATACGTAGATCCTGAAAATCAATATTTAAGTGGATATTTCCTCAATTACATCATTTCTGATTACATGCAATCAAAAAATACAGTGTAGGGGTCCCAATTATACAGAGCATAGGAAATATATGTGATACAGAAAATAGATCAAAAGCCACACTATGGGATTGTTGTAAGATAAGCGGAACATGGTAGGACAATGTCTGCACATTGTTACAGCAGGATACTGTGACATTAAGATGTTATAGGTTTGTGGTTATTTGGGGGGGGGGGGTTCCTTTCTTTCCCTGCTGGCAATCCTGGTTCCGTGGGACTTGTGTAAGAAGGCAATAGTGTCTGTGAAATAATGAGCAGGGGAATGCAGTGCTGTTCTTCCACTGCAATGTTAGGTGCAATGTTGCACACTAAAGGACCAGATCAATACTTCCAGCAGCAAGCCGTTCAATACCTCTGAATTATTGCTTCATTTTTCTTCTTATTATAGATGAGTTGTGTTATTATTTTCCCCAAATCGATATTTTACAACCTTTTTTATCCGTTTCTCCATAAATTTTGTGATTACTTTAAACTGGGAATTCCGGTACACTAAATAAGATGCAGTATCTGAGAGGTAGTGAATGTACCAACACGATTTTTTACTCAAGACACTGCTTAAAGGCAGATCCTAATCAATAGCTAAGTAGGAAAATTTTTACGTAAGAAAGTTGGAAGCAGCGCCATTCTTACAAAATCAAAATTCATATTCCTAGAAAATACTAGCTACAAAAGTACACTATTTTAGAAACAGGGGGGAAAGAGAGGTCTGATGGGCACATTGCATGGGAAATTTAATTCCAAACAAACATGCTTTTTATGTTCCCTCAGCTAAAGGGCAACCATAATTCACTAAAATTGTTTCTTACAAAGCAGATAATCCTGTGCACCTTAGAGTGATTTAATTAGCTTCCGTAGCTGTCTCCTGCTAAGTGTTTAAAGCATCTGCAAATCAAATCATGTTAACTCATCTGCTGCACCACTTTCTTTGTTCTATGCATAGGACCTTCCTAATAGCATTAATAGAAGCATGAGTTTCCCTGGAGAGGGGAGTAGCAAAGTGAGTTAATTACATAGTTATTGTAAAATTGTGTACATTAGTCCATAGAACATGCAGGCTAAGTATTACGGTGCTGCACGGAAAGTAATGATAATTTTGGGTGATCCCAAGGACCGCAATTTTGTAATACAAAAGGATAATGCAGATTCCCACTGAAGTCAGAGGAATTCTGCTGAACTCCAGTGCTCAGTGTGCCTGGCCTGCCACTCACAGACTGTAGCACAGGATTCTGGCTGTTCCCCATGTAACAGCTGCAATTTCTACACTCACATTTACTGCAGAATTATAAGACAAAACAGTGGGAGGTAGAGTAATCTTCATTCAATGTGTTATAACACTTTAAAAATTTTTAAAGGGAAAAAAAAC
The DNA here is from genome assembly GCF_964211825.1 of Aythya ferina. Lineage (NCBI taxonomy): Eukaryota > Metazoa > Chordata > Aves > Anseriformes > Anatidae > Aythya > Aythya ferina. The sequence goes on from NC_140312.1 coordinate 8,362,563, forward strand.
ATCCCTGGGATTTTACGCTATAAATTGTGTGGATTTCTGTTCATATCTATATGTTCTAATTATGCATACCATCTCAGACATCTCAAAAAGCAGGTCCAGCAGCTCCTTTGGACATGGGCATCAGTACTCCACTGTGGCAAATAATTCATAACAAATCATTCCTTCTCAGTAACTGTCCAGAGACATTTTTCTCTAGTGAACTAGTTAGCTGTATTTGTCAAAGAGTTTTTCTAATCAACCTTAGCCTTACAGATAGAACATTAAGGAGTTGATTGTTACACAATTCCAATTTAAATTCTCCATTTATAGCCTAAGCTCAGGGAGGGCATTACCTCACCTGTGTGTTTGTTGGTTTTGAGTCATAAATATTTTCTGTTTCCTAATAACCGACAGTAAGTTTTACATCCCTTTTTTCCAGACATACGCAAAGTTCACTTTCCATAATACACTCTGAGTTTTTCTTAAAACGAACTGCCTCAGCTAACTCACTTGTTCAAAGATTCACAGGGAGCAAAACACTACAGGGAAACTGGAGGAAAATCATTGCCAAAAACCAAGTGAATATTCACAGTCCTCAAAAATACCCCTATTTCCCAGCTCTAATCAGCATGAACATCTGTGAGGAAAAAAAAAAAAAAAGTCTGAAGGGGGAAATTGGAGAGGGGAGGGGGTAATTTCCATCCTTTCCCTTAGGCCCCAGTTTAAAGCAGGTTCATCTGTCTGTTTAACAGAACTTGCGAGCAATGCAAGGATGAACAGTTTTGGTGAAGAAACGATGCGCAGACTGGCCTTGTTTTTGGGAAATCTGAACTAAGTTTTTCATTCCAGAACAAAAGATACTTAGCACAGTTTCTTGTTTCTGTCCCTGACCTGCCAGACTTGTACCTGGTACTGACAGCCCCTCTATCAATAACAGAGCCTGAACTGACAAAACTACCAAGGGAAAATACAACTTAAGGTAAATAGGTGAGGCGTGTTTCACTCTCTTCCTTTTAAATAAATGGCATGCACATTTCAATGCAAGATTTAAGGGAACCAAAAGTACAGCAAAATTAAAAACAGGCAGAGAAAATATTACTGTTTTTCAATATGAGGGCTACTTGAAGACTTATTTTTAGGAACAGCAATGTAACTGTTATTTCTAGTTGCTGTGCACAACATGCCTGTGAACTTTGGGGAGAATTTTTTTTGGAGTGGCGAAACTAGTCAGAGATGTACCTTTCAAAAAAAATATTTCCCTTGCAGACGTGACCTTTCAACACGTATTCATGCTTATTTCTAACAGTAAAAACTCACCTTTTATTTTCACAAATACAAGCTTGCTGCTAGGACTGCCTGAGCATAAAAATTATATGTTTTTATTTGACACTTTTTAGCTCTCTACAGAAAGCACCCCACAGAAAGCTAGGAATGGGATATAATTGAGGGGGGAGTAGAGAATAAACACATGTATTTCAGAAAGCACCATGGGATTATAATACCTGGGGCAGCAGTCACATTCCTACACAGCACCTAGCACGTGGGGTCATGGAGGGAGCAAATCTTCTCATCCAAGTGAATGTTTGAGCACTTGTTTAGAGCCCATCTATAGTCTGACAGCAGAGAGAAGAGTTTCCTGATGGAGATTCACACAGTGCTAAAATGGTGTCTGAGACAGTCAGGGGTTTGTCCCCCAGAGCTCCCAAGGGAAGGTAGATTTCTAACTCTTTATGCAGATGATGTAAAAGAGGACCTCATCATGTTGAAAAGGGACAAAGATCACCACAGAATATGTCACGGTCTTAAAAAGTGACAGCAAATTGCATAACTGTTAATAGACATCACAGGTTTCCCTCTGCAATTTTCACTGATTTAAAATTGAGAGGTTGATGCCACTTTCTGTTTTAACTAACAAGTATTTTCACTAGACGACTGTTACAACATCTTAATTTCCATGTGCACTTTGTTCCACGAGGACTCAAAAAATACCATTATTTGTTGGTTTTGTGGGTTTTCTCTCTGCTTTTTTTAATTAACCCTTTGTCTGCTGGGAATGGGGTTTCCTCTTGTTAACCACCAATGCTAACACCTGGTGCTACGCAAGAGCAGTTCAAGTCCGCAACTTGATTCAAAATGTTAACCACAATTTATGCCAACAGGAAAAAGGTGAAAAATTACATTCAGGACGGAGGGGAGAGGAGAGAAAGCAAAGAAGATAATGAAAGATGAGGTAACAGTGAGTATGGCCATGCAAATACTTTAGTGCAGACTATGCTGTAGCTCTACAAGGGTAGCTGTCCAAATCCAGGCTCTTTAATGCAATACCTAACAGATGTTTCACGCTTATTTCCTTGAGGTATAAACTGTTATGAGCTGTCTTATACTTAGTAGTAAGTACAAAACAAGTTCACGCAGAATACCTGATGCACTGCAAAACCACAGTGCAATTTAGATCATGCTACCATGTTTGTACAGTAAGACACTAAATAACTTCTGTCCTACCTTGTGGAATAAAAGATCTGCATGGGCTTGGTTGGCAGGATGGTTTTATACTTCTATAGTAACTGTAGAACTCAGAGCAAACCAACAGCAAAAAAACTTTCAGTGAAGATTATATAGTTATACATAGACTTCAAACAATGGAACTTGAGATTTTTTGAAGGGGAAAGGGATGGAAGAAAAAAAAAATGCAACAGAGAAGACAGCACTAACTCTACCATGTTCTTCTTTAGCATGAGCAGTAACTGGGTGATGATTGATGTCTGCCAGAAGGCTCTAGGGAAAGTTTGTTAAGATTGTTGAAACTTCCGTGCAGTTTAAATCTTTAACAAAATTGTATTTTATGTAAGACATTAGTCAACCATTATCATGAAATAAACTATTGCCAAATGTATCAGATCATTTAAAACACCTTGTTTACAATTCACTTCCTTTCTGAGTTGTTTTTTTTTTTCTCTGTCGGCTCCTGTGGTGCCAGCAATACAACATCTCTCCAGATACCAGTGCCTACGAGGGCATGTCTGCACTGCAGACTGCAATGTTACACACAGAAGTATTCAAGCTGACTTTAAGTAAAGTAAAAATGGACATTACAACCTGTACCAGGAAGGAACTCTGCAGTATTTTTGGCAGGGCTGAGAAGCTGTCAGGATTGAGCCTAGTCATTCCGGGACAAAACTGTTTCAGCATCTCTATCCAGACACCATGGCAGACCACATAACTTATGCACTTGATATCTTCATAACTAAGCAGAAGAGCCTGTGTGAGTTCTTGCAAGATAGCAGAAAAGTACAAAGAACTTCACACTCCATGCAATAAATTGGTCTTGCATCCACTGAGATGAAAGGCTGCAAGTACAAGATTTTCCTTTTATCTGTATATTAACAAAAAAGCCACAATCTGTAGACATGGGCTGTATTGGGGCACATCCACTCTGTAGTCACTGCTGTCAGCAAGATTTAACCAGGCTAGATAAGCATTACTGGCCGGGTAGGGATGCTAGTACAAAGCTCAAAGCAAGCGAGGCTGCCCAATTCCTGCCTCTGGGGAACAACAGTTCCACGCCACACTGCCACAGTCAGCTGTACAGCATTCACCGGTGTAAGAAAATGCCTAAGTAAAACGAACCCCCACTAGCAAGCACCTCAAAGGATTAAGCACAGTTTAAAGGGGGCTGTTTCGCAGGCAGCGCTGTAGAAGAGTGTGCCGCAGGTGGTCGTGCACTAAATTCACATTCTGACGTCCTCCCCAGAGCCAGCATGCTGTGCGCTCAGGCACCTCTGACAACCTGGCCCACAGTTTCGCCTTTTCTCAACAACACACAATAAATCCTGCACACGGTTCCAGGCAGAAATCAAAAACTGCTGCACCCCATGAGAAGCGCAGGAAGGATGAGATAGGTAAATATATACCCACAAGATTGCCAAAATTCCCAGTTAAGTCTGCAAAACATTTCAGTGGCAATGCAGAGCCGAGGACCTGGCTTTTTGGTCCACCAAGAGATACTGCCTTGTCCCCCTTTTCAGGGCATGGGATCAAAACACATTAAAGTAACTACAGTAGTCACCGCTGCTATTATTAGCTGCCCATTTCTGTGGCATTTGTCTAATCTGAATATCCATACATTAAGAAACAAGACAGTGAAGCCATGTGTAGAAAAAGAACACAATTGAGGCTTTTTAGAAATTCATCTCATCTCTCTGTTTTATTGGCCATTTTTTTTTCAAGTGGGAATAATATCTTATCAACTGACACGAGCTAAAAGGAGAATAAAAAAAGATTAACAATTTTAGCATGGAATAAGAGAGTTTTGAAGCAAAGGCATGAAAATTTAAAGGTTTTGGTGTGGGGATAAAGAAAAGAATTTACAAGGCTTATTTTTGTGAACCCAGAGGGTTAATTTATCATGGAATAAGTCTGGAACTTGAAAAGCAAAACATGGTTTATTGGCTTTGAAGGTCAGATAACTACGTTATATCATATTCAATAGGTTAAGGTTCCAAGGGTCTACAGGGTTGCATGACAATTGCAGGAATCCTTATAAAGTCTAGTTTATACCTTTATCGTTAATAGCTTTCTAATCCTTTACCACAAATTTATAGTTTAGAAATGGCAACACATCTTAAAGATTAAAGGTATGTGACAAACAGTTCATGTCCTTTAATAATCAAATCACATAGCTTAGATTGGGGGCTTATCAGGCTTTTTCCTACTCTATGGTTTCATAGGTAGAGAATACTTTATATCCCTATTACATGAATGATGAATGGGACCATTGGTTATGGGCTGTTATTTGCTTGGCTGTAGTCAATATGTTTTCTTTGGACAGGGACTTCAGTGATTTATTTCTCTTTTGGCCTTATCACTTATTAACTCAGGGCAGACAGAAAAAGCCAAGGTTGTGAATAAGGACTAGTGCCCATTTAGACTTCTAATATCAGAGAAAATATTCTTTTTAATGATCCAGCTACCCTTTGCTCTGTAGACTCTGATTGCACTTCCCTCTAACTAGAAAATAAAGGTCATATTTCTTGGAAAGTGTATACATAAAATATGCAAAATAATATGTTTCCTTCTCAGCCAGCTTTATTCTGACGGTTGCTGTAATTGCTTCCATTTTGCAGCTGTCCTACAGGTACACTGCACACTTTTAGTGATTGTTTCTTGCAGTGTGTTATGGTGCTGCCAGTGTTTGCGAAATACTAAAGATATAAGGGTTCTGTGTTCCTATTAGCATACAAAAGGGATTTTCCAGTCTACCTCTGCCGCCTCCTCACTGTCTGATAACACCCTTTTCCCCGCAATCAATTCTGATTCCTCCCAGCTTCCATTCCTGAATTGCTGCAAACCAAACCAACAACCCTTCCTAATAATATTCCTAATATTCAACCCTGATGACTGTCCACACTTTACTGTGCAAGTCCTAACAAACACCAAAACAACTACCTTTGTAATGAAAACCAACCCCACCACTAAATAACAAAGATTCCTATATTATTTCATATAGGAGAGCTTGCCCCAAAACAGTTGCAACCATTTATTAGCTTATTTGCACTAAAAATTTCCAGAGAGTCCAGGCAGGCAAGCTATTAACACTGACTCAGCAGAGTCGCTAAGTTAATGGACTGGATCTCAGAAAGGGCCAGGTTTAAGCTTAAACTCAAATAGATTTCCTGAACAAAACTTCTTTTTTCCAGGGAAGGTAACATCCAAGACCAGACCACTGGCATGGGTGCACCATTCCCTCCCATGTTTTCCCATCCGTATTTTACCTGCATGATGCTATGAGGAAAGACAAGACACCAGCTCTTATTTTAAACTTCATACATTGATTTGAATTGAGGGATTTTATTCTGTTCTTCTGTAGCACATGGTGGCTGACTAACTTTTAGACATCTGAAACTTTTCATTCTGCCACACCTATAAATATTTACTAGTGAAAGGCAGATAAAAACTGCTGTTAAGACCAAATGGCACTCATTTGCTAGATAGCAGATCTCGAAGCTGGTAACTCTTCTGGAGAAGTGATGTGCTCTATATTTCATTTCAGATTAATGATCATCATATATTTGAGGGTGAATAATTTTATAAACACATAAGATAAAACACAAGACAGCATCTGAGATGCTGTCTTTATTTTATTTTATATTATTTTTATTGTTCTGTTGACGGTGTCCTTCTCTCCTCATTTATACTAATCAGCTATTTCAGTGTTCATGTTTTAATAATAAACACATATGAATAGGCCATTGTAAAACTAATGAGCTTGTGTAATACTGATGTTGAGAATAACTGTCACTAGGTTTTAACATTTCTCAGGAACTAGCAGATATACAGCTATGGCCAAGGTTAGCTGGTATAAGGGTCAAGCTCTAGCCCAGAGGGATCAAGCAAGGCTCCAGAGGGGCTACAGAAATCTCTTGACAGCCAGTCTGTCTCTTATCACTTTTTTTTTTTTTTTCCCTTTGGTTCTACAAACTCCAGAACTCTCCATTCTGAAATCTGATTGCTTAATTGATTATGTATCTTTTCAACCTTGCACAGTCATTGTTGCCTTCTTGAAAGCAGAAATCATTCTTTGCAAAGGGATCACTGAAGTTTACCAGGCTGGAAACTTTAGGGATAAGTGGTTCCAATTCTGAACAGAGCTGTGAATAAGACTTACATCTCTGCTTCTACAGCCACAGACTGAAATTTCAAATGGCAATGAGCAGTTTTTAGTCTCTTACTCTTGGAGGTATTTGACTTAAGAAATGAGAAGGGAATGATTCTCATTAACAATTGCCCCTACACTTCTGTAAATTAAATCATTTAAAGAGACAAAAGTAAACTTGAAGCTACCTAAAACTGAGGATCTTGAAAATATCACTCAAATCATCTGTGATCTGCAAGGCTCTTCCTGTTTGTACACAGATGCAACTGTTTTTGGAAGTAAGTAAAGGGTGAAATGAGGATGGAGCAGGGATTTTTCCACATGAGGCTGTTTCTTCTTTGTAGCAACTAGGGGAGTGACAAGTTCTCTGAGAAGCCCTATGACATTTCAGAGAAAGATGCAGTTTCCCAGAAATTCTGCAAAGACCCTGACCTTCACAATGCTAGCGTTTCTACACCACTCTATACACAATGGTCCAAAAGTATAATGCAAACATGACCAGCCTTCCCAGTGCTCCACTCTGACCTACTCTGCCTTCATCACAATTACTGCAGTTGGACTAAATGATCTTCCCTTCCTACTGAACTATTCTGTTCTGTTCTGGAGGATCAGCACTCAGCATCTGGGTTAGTCACATTGCACAGCAAGCCCTGTTTGATAGAGACCATGCTGACCCTACATCCCCCTGATTAGAGTCATACCATATCCCAGAGTTTATAAGAAACCCCAAAGGAACTGCAGGGAGACGTGACTGTCTCTCTAGATATGCTGTCAGCATGCAAATGGTTTAGCCCACAGCCTCCCTGTAAGACTAATATACAAAGGAAAATGGTCCCTAAATTCCAACTGGTGTCCAAGCACATGACCAATTTTCAATAATAATAATAATAAAAAGTGTTTGTAGGTAGTACACAGACAAGAATCTGAATTAATCCCACGTCCATAACTTTGTCACTAAGTTGTGAACTTCTGGCTGCCATATAATCCTCTGCTCTGGTTTTGGAACCAAAGCACAAAACCTTACACAAAGCAGGTGGTAGAAGCATAATGCATTTTTTGGACATTCCATACATCCTTTCCAATACATGGTGAGATAATGCTCCTTTCACATACACCCATACATTCCACTCAAATCTCATCATCTAGTAACACCATTCATAGTAAAATTCATCTGTGAAAATCATGCTGTCCATAATGCATTTTTTATTTAATTTGTGCTTTAAAATAAACAAATAATAAATAATAATTAAAAAAAAAAAAATAATAATGATAGAAAGAAAAAAAAAAAAAAGCTCAAAGGCCTGACTAGGTACCACAAATTTGTGTCAATTCTTATCCCTTATTTAATTCAACCATATATGCCCTGAGTCACCTTGGCAAAAGGGATTTGTATACATAATGGCTTCTTAGTTTCACTGCTCCTAAAATACTGGTAGTGACACATACCTGATTCATAAGTTGTGATGTGAAGCCAAATTCATTCAGTGCTCTTCAGTACCTGAAGAGATTTACGGATGAAGGGTGCCACAGAAAAACACTGACCAGCATGATGCTTCACTGGTTTGTGTACTTCTTTCTGCAGTATGAACTTCCAGTACAATTCCAACATGAACATACATATCATATGTGTTCATACTTTTGTATTTCTAGTAACATTCTCTAAGAAATGTCAAAGATCAAAATTTAAGCTCTGTAAGTGCATGCTATTAGCTTGCTTTGCAAATGGGAAATAAAAAAAAAAAAAAAAAAAAAAAAAAGCTATGCTTCCTTGTAAGCACAGGGTTGACACTGGTTTATTTCTTTCAAAAAAATATTTGAAAAAGCCAGGATTTCTCTGTATATATGTGACCTTGATTCCTAGATGGCACATGGACTACTTAGAGATCATGTTACTAAGTTATTTGCAGTTAAAGGGGAAGAAAAAGGCTAAAATTAATGGGTCACTGGGTATTTTCTTCTGAGAACTTAAGTACTTAACAGTAAGAAAAAAACAGTTTACAGCCAGGTGGCTTGAGGGGATATTTTGTTGAACACTGATTAAAAATAATTTCTTCTAAATGAGACCTGACCACAAAATGGGACCATTAACGAGCAGGGACATTCTCACCAGAAAGGAAACTACGCTTGATCGACTCCTGCACCGCCCACAAACCCCAGGTCTTTTTCTCTCTCTTTCTCTCACACACTCTCTCTCTTTTTTTTTCTCTCTTTTTTCTCTTTTCCCTTTTTTTCCTTTCCCATTTTCTTGTTCCTAATAGCAGGGTAAATAAGCAGCAAGTGATGCTGAAATGTTTTCGGCCAAAAACAGAGGCCAAACTCCTCTGAGAAAACATTTGGCCTCTGTGGTTTTGTAATATGTTCCAGAACACTGAGTTCACTGAAGAACATTGTGAAAAACTCCCATCGGCTGGAGTGATGCTGGGGAATGTTACTGTATCCCAACTTCCAATTGGTCCATTTCCTGCAGGCCTTGTTAAAAAAAAAAAAAGAAAAAAAAAATAGTGCTATGTGGGAGTTAAAACAAGTTCTCATGGGAAAAATGAATGGCAAGAAATTCTAGCTTTAAAAGAAACAGCTAATCTGCTAGTTTGATTGTTCTTCAAAACTTACAATGAACCAATAATCCTAATTAAAAACACTTGGCCTAGTTCTCTAAAGCATCATAGCTTTTTCTATGCTTCGTTTGTACACACCATAGACTATTAGTTTTTTTCTAGTGCTCACTAACAAAGTGCTGACTTTGTTGGGATGGCTGAGCTAATTTCGTGAACTCAGTGTGAAACCTTAGCTAAACAAAATTGTGGTAATTTTCCTTAATTTGTAAAAGTGATTGGAGTGCAAACAAAATTTTCCTCTTGGGTCAATCCTATAATTTTCAATTAACTAAAACTAATCGGCAGGCATGTACTGAACCTGCATTTTGTTTAAAGGGCTGGAAGGCACTTCTGAAGGTCAGGATGCATTAATTGTTTTTATTTTACTTTCATTTAGTCCTTAAAAAAAAGACACATTTAAGTTCAGGCTGCCTGTGAAAGAACTGCAAAAAATGCAAATTGTGTGAGGTATAATTTCAGTCACAATAGCATTTCTATATCTACCATAGCTCCATAAAAGCTGCATAAGTAAGAGAATTGTCCGTGGACTGGATCACCTTTGATTTTATCATTGTTGTTTAGTATTTCATAACTTTCGTTTATTGAATGAAAAATAATGTGTTTTAAACACTAATCTGAAAATGCATAGATGGAAACACTTTCCCTACTGGGACAACTTATTTCCACATTCAACCTTTTTTCCTAGAAAAGCTATTTAATAGTGATCTGAAAAGAAAATCAAAATGGGTCCAAGTCATTTGTACATTTTTTTGTACAAATTTCTTTAATTGCATAAGAAAGTCCCCATAAATTTCTTTGAAAAGTTCAGGGGAGTCTGCTTTCCTCCCTGCCTTCTTTGCAAACATGTTTGCTGTTTCACTGGCCCAAGATGCTGCCACCCCAGTGGCTCAACAACTAGCAGAAGGACAGCACAACTTATTGTACAAAGTCCAGAAGGGAAAGGATTCACAGTCAAACTGTCCAGAGCTCTGGCTGACACTTTGATGTGGTATACACTGCCAGTTTGCACCAGCTGGCAATTTGACCCTTTGCATTTTCTTGTTCTTTTGTTCCACCACATTCAAATCCTAAATAACTTTTTGATATGGTGCGTTCTTGTTCAATATATGAATTTCCCACAGATTGCTGAAATCATAATGCTTACAATAAATACACATACTCCCCACCAATGCCTTCTGCTTAGTGAGCAAAGCGATATGTGAACACTTTAAGACCCAGCTTAAGGAAACCCAGTGCAAAATCCTAGCCAAATGAGCGGGTATTTGGAAGAAGACAACAAAACTTTATATGGCACCTTTATTCAACTTGCTCTGTGTTAAGGAAATCAAATGACAGCTTCTTTACCCAGCTGGAGCGCAGAAGTCCATCCCCTGCCTCGAGTCCATGTTTGTACACTCACAGTAGGAGCAGTACACGTGCCCAGTGTTAATTCAGTGTGCCCCGTAGCCACAGGCATTTATGTTGCATTCTTAAAGTTTTAGGGCCAAACAAGAATGAGGAAAGGCATTGCATTGGATTGTGATGAAGCACAGTTCAGGCAAAGTTACAGAAGCAGTAGACCTGTCTGCACTATAGGTCAAACAACAAGCACATCCAAACCCAGACCAAGACGTTAATTCTTGAAGCATGTATAACTTGCAAGGAATCAACAACACATGTTATTTTAAAAATGGTAGGCTGCTTCTTGGTTCATCTCCCATTTCCTTATCACTACTCAGAGTGGTTTAGCATTGACAGTACCTGTAACATCTTAGCAGTTTTGTTAATAACTCTTCAGGCCAGAGCTCTCTACTCAGTGGTCTCAGTGTGGATACCACCCCAAAACATTGCAAGTCACTATGTCTGCAGCATCAACTGGGGCAAAAGCTACTTGGCCTCCCTGGAAGGCAGAGACAAGTATGTTACAGTGAGATGGGAAGGCAAACAGGCTGCTGCTTTCAACACTTGCTGGGCCATGTCACTGTTACAACACAAGATGCAGGTATTTAGCAAGATGCTTCTGGGAAAGTAGGTTCATGATCACACCGGTGTGTCTGGCTCTTGATGCTTGCACGTTTCCTTGGTTCCTTTAGGGACAGGAGCATCTGTTTCTTTCCTTCCTCTACACCCCCAACCCTCAGGTAAAGAGCTGTCCTATTGGGAGGACAAACAAGTAAACAGAAGTCCCACATGGGTATGCTTTCAGATTCATCTCAACACAGACCTCCATTTCAGAATCCAGCCTTATATTGGTATATTCAATGATGTGATCAGCCCAAAAAAAAATAATAAAACATGGTACAGCTTTTAACGATGAAAGCTGAAGCCCTAGCAAGTGTGATATATTGCCTGCTCTATTTCTTGATGTTATATCTAGCACTAAAGTATCCTTACCTGTGTAAATGAATCTTCCAGGTGTTCCCTTACAAAACTGCTTAGACTTGTAGGACAATGTGACTTCTACAACCCCTGGGATATGTCGGGGAGGCGTCTGTACACGGATGGCATGAGGAGTAATCAGCTAGAGGAAAACATTGAGAAGGGAAAAGAGAGAAGAAAAAAAAAAAAAAAAAAGCACTATTAGATGCTGAATACTTCTTTAATAACACTTTCCTCTCAGATCACAGTAAACAAGCTTTGAAACATGTAATTAACCTGTCAATGTTTGAATACAATCTTGATGTAACCCACACAAAAGCCAGTGACTACAATATTTACAAGCATTCTCTTTCTCAGCCGTAACAACATTATTTCTGTTTTCATACATGGCAGGCACTCACTTCCTAGTACAAGCATCAGCCCTGGTTTAATGCAATAACTTTAGCTTACACCAGCAGGATGCCTATGTTTGCTCAAGTGAACATTGGGGTCATGACAGTGTCCAACAAATCTGATTGATAAATGATACGCAGTTACGTGTGTGAACACAGCCCTTTAGCTGAGATTCACTGCACTGTGCAAACCCAGGCAGGCTTTTAAACACACTGGTCCCCAGCTGACATCTGTATACTGAAAAAGCACCATGTGCTGCAGTTTTAATTAGAGACCCTTTCCTATTCATTTTGTGGAGGCATAACTGATTACTGCAGAAATGCTAAGTTTGGTTTCTAAAGGAAGCCGGGTTTTTCTTTGCAACTGATCAAAGTGCTCAAAATACATGTACCAAATATAAGCATTTACCCATCAGTTCCAGTTTGCCTCCACTGCAGTGACTGACATATATCTGAGAAATCACTTGCATGTGTAGATTTACACATGTAATAAACAGACATAACTTTCTTGCTAACTGGACTGGGGACCCTGATACTCAAGACAAAATGGATGGGGTGGGCCAGTGCTTTCCTTTCTGGTATCTATTAGGATTATGGACTGGATTTAAGTAGTGTTTATACTGGTTTCAAGTAGTTCTTGAAACTAATATTAGAGCCATTTAGGAGTTCACTAATTTATTGCAGATTAATTCAAATCTCTGATGTGTTCAGTAATTACAGAATTGACCTCCCCATCACTGAAATGTCCTTTTCTCACCCATTATGCTCACTTAGACAAGAACAGGAAAAAGAGGTACAGAGAAAAAGTGAAATGATTGTGTCCAGCAACCAAGTTATGGCTCTGGTACGTGGATAATCCTTCTGTAATTGACTATGGCACCCTAAAACACTACTAGAGAAGCAAACAGCCACGATCAAACTAACCTTGACAATGAGCAAAGCCATAGCTACCCAAGCAGACAGTCAGCTGCTCAGTGCTGTTGGTTGCCTACTTGATTACGGAATACAATTTCATAGAAAATACTGTTTGTTTGTTTGTTTTTTAAAGATGTTTTCCACTTTTTTTTTTTTTTTTTTTTTAACAGGAACCAAACATTTCAAAATCATGGTAAGGTCCTATCAAACTATCAGCCTTCTTAAGCACATCTTTGTTTAGGACACAGGACTATTGCTCCTAATTTATACTACAAACTGCCAAGAAAGCTAAAATTCCCAAATAAAGCAGTTTGGGAAAAAAAAAAAAAAAAAAAAAAAAAAAAAAAAAAAAGAACAGAGGAGAAAGGAATGTCTGCCTGAGAGCCATCTGTGTTACTGCAGCAAATGGCATTCACAGTAGGAAATTCTCCATATTTAAAATAGGAAAATTAGTATTAGATCAAGTTGAAGATTAAAAACAAAACTACCAGCATCAAATACTCCAAACATTATTCAGATCCACATAAGTCATAAGGTCAGCCCCCAACTCATGCCATTTTAAAATGTTCATGTCAGGAACCAGTCTTCTAGTTTGTGAGCTCCAGAAAGCACGTATTCAGGCTCTGCTTTGAAATTACGTGATTTAGAAATGTATTTATTTTTAGAAGGACCCTGCTTTTTCTTTTTCTTTTTTCTAAATGACTAACAAACTTTTTTTTTTTTTCTAAACAATCAAACAAACAAATATACACACACTTCCAAAATTCCTTTTAGTTAAATTGAGTTGCCTTAAAGTTGGGTCTGACCAAAGTTGTGAAGTCTAGGCTAATTCTCTGCATGCCCCCAATAGTCAGCAGAAGCAGAAAGCACTGCCGAATTTATTTCCCAGGCTTCAGACACCTCTCATGTTTGCATAAGCTGCTCCCTGGAAGCATCTACCTTTCTCCAGTACGCTGGGATGACAAATTTAAACTAGATGCTTAACTGTAGGTAGCCAAGCACAATTGAGGTAAATCCCATCCTCAAGCAGTCCTAGTTAACTGGGTGAACTGGCAAGATGAGAAAAGTTTCATGCCATTTTTAAGGGAAAATACTTGTAAAAACAGCCAAGGATTTTAATACTGAAGTTTAACATGCTAGTCTTACTGCATCAGCATGTGCCTCATGCCCCTCACCCCCATTCTGGCATGAGCTCTACAGACAGCTTCTGGTTGTATCTTTGAATTTCCCAGCATTTACTGGTCTGTCACCACTTTAATGTTCTTTAAACATAATTTGTGGCATTTTCCAATACTCATCTTCCCTGGTTCCCAAGAAATGTCTGACCTATTTATGGTCCATTGTTAAAGAGAGCTGGGGAGAGTTAAGCAAGTTTCCTGGTTTGTTCTCCACAAACAGTTTGGTTTTCCTTTGTGCTCTGAAGTAAATAAGTTTAACTGTGTTTAAAACCACAAATATACAATACTGTCGCCCACACATTCCCAAAGGGTGAACATTATGTCTGAAGTCCTATGGTTTAGGATACTCGGTATATATTTTACTCCTCTCTCCTCTGGAACTGAAGCTTGGGAGATACAGTAGAAGAACACATATTCCTCTTCCTTTAACTTTTTTCTCTTTGCCGTCTACCACTGCCCCTGATACAGTGCTGAGCTAGAAGGATCTTTGCTCTGTGTCAATATTCAGTTCTCATGCCCACAGAAAGGAACTAGCTAACTTGGTTACCTACCAGTATTCCCCTATATTGTTGCCATCTCAAGAAATAGGTTTTAAGGGACAAAAAATGTCACTGCACTTTAAAATCTGCCCTCTGAACCCCACCTCTGGTCTTGACCTCTGGTTCCCCAGCAACGCCAGGATCTTCATTTTAGACTGGGACCAGCTCTCTGAATCACTGTGACTCTGTTTTGCAATTGGAGTGACTCAATGGATGCTGCATGGGCCTGGGTTCATGGCCAAATCTGCCCCTGACCCCTTATGACTCCAGGATTGTGGGATGTATTCCTGTCTACACTACTGACCCATGACCTCACCTGGCGAACCCTCTCCTAGCACTCTTTCTCCTCTCATGCCGACAGACTATGCCTTCTTCAAAGCAGAGTCTGTCCAGTATTTGCATGCAAAGCACCTGAGAAAGGTAAGATGTTAGCATCAAAATATATTAAAAATAAAGGCAACACTTCTGGAGGCCTCTAAGACCCAAACTGTTGAAGGTTCTGGGGAGTATTCTGGGGAAGCATCATTATATGATCTCCCACTTGTTTTTTATGCATGTCTGCCATTTCCCACTACCAAACATAAGACACAGAGCTAGATGAACCTCCATGTCTCACCCACTTAAGCTATTTTGATACTCCAACCTCACGTGAGAACACTTTGTGCATTAACAACTAACGTGCCAAGAAATAAGGATTTGTAAATATGGGTTACCTACATTTCTAAGCATATTTTTCAGATGTAAATCCTGAGCAAGTCATTAGCTTGTGATTTGGAGATGAACCTGCCAGCCAAAGTCCTAGATCCAACTTCCTTTTCCAGTATTTGATAAATTGAGATCTGGAGCTGGATAGAAAAGTAGCAACAGGACCCTTTTTACCAAGGGATTTTCAAGTGAATCAGTCTGGTATTTGGCAACTGCATTAGCTGTTTTATATAAACTCCTACTTGTCAGCCGGGGACATGCTGTGGATTGGATTAAAACCTGAATTAGAGATATTCAGAATGGAGGGAGGTGCGTGTCCTTCAAAATCCAAAACACATTTAGTTTGAGTATGTACAACAAGCCTCTTTCTGTGGTTTGCTAATATATTCTAGACATTCTTGTGTGATACAGCATCATTTCACACACTGAAGAGTGCCAGGTTACTTTCTTTTTTTGAAAAGTGACATTTTACAAGAAGATGTCATTAATCTGAGTCACTAGTTTATTTTTGCATGCTTGAGCTCTGGTTTGTGGTTAGGGAAATGGTGACAATCAGCCATAAATTTAACTTGGACTCTGTGTGAGAAGGACCATTAGGACAGGAATGAAAAAAAAATAATAATAATCCTACCCACTGAAGGTAATGAATGGCTTTCAGTGGAAACAGAGCCCTCAAGGTATCTATATTTTCAAAAGTGACCAGTGACTTTGCATGACTCAATACTGGGCATCCAGATGCTGATTAATAAGTCTTGGTTTTCAGAAAGAGGGTGCCTACCCATTTTTTAAAAAATGAGTCAGGCCTCCAGAATAAGCACACAAAAAGAAAGACTTCCAAAATCAATAATAAACATCAAAAGCAAAACAAAAAAAAAAGTCACAGAATTTGATTCAGCAGCATAAAAAAATCAGCCTCTGTTTTTGTGCTGTACAAAGGTAAAAGAACTGATGTTTCAGTGGTTCATCTTTTCTTAATAGAAAAGAAAGAAGTTGTTTCCAGCTGACTCTGTGCAGCTGGAGGAATGTTCTTGGCAGGAAAATGTTTGAAGAAATAGCTCATTTTAAGCAAATATTGTGGAATATTTATAAGAAACTAATTTTGTCTTCATAATCATGTGTGTTTGTCCTGAAACTCGACTCTTGGAATTACAACCCCCTCCACCCCCCCTCAACAAGAGAGAGAAACAGCAGAGGATTTTATCAGCAGCTCAGATTTGGAATATTTGCAGCAATGCACAGAACCAGAGTGCTGGGTAAAAACTGTAAATAACAAATCCTCCTGTTTGTGGACTGGGCAAACAGAAAGGCAGAGTCTATCTCACAAACAGACTATTTACTGGGAGCTGTCTGTCCAGATTCAGCATGTGCACGATATATCAATATTATTTGTCTACCAGTCATGAAAAGTCCCTCGAAAAAAAAGGCAATAGATGGTCCATTTTACTGTATTCTAAAAATATCAACGGTGGCTCTTAAAGTCGTTTTTATGAAGTAATATTGGAGTTAAGGATTAATTGAACCCACTGGCTTAGGGTATCTGCATTTTTGCACAAAATTAATGTGACAAATTAAGTTTTTATTTAGTTCTCCCTGGCTGAGAAAGGTTGTAATTATGTTAGAGTGTTTACAACTAAAATATATGTTTAATAATAAATATGTGTTTCAGAAACCATTTTAAACCTCCTTTTTTAACACAGTCAACTCCATTTCAAGCATATAAATATTTCAATTACAAAACTTGAATACATGTAAAATAAATTAAAAATATATTATTTACATTTCAAATTATTTATAACATATGCTGCTTGACAGCAACAAATACACCCTTAAAATGAACAATGTTTTTTGGCTTCAAATTTTGCTTCTGAACTGTGGTAGGATTTATACTTTAAATATCCATGCGTCTCAGGTACTTACATGGATTTTGCTATAATAAAATCTGAGTAATATAGAACCTTTAGGATAATTATCTTCCCAGCACCTCTCTGAAGAAGGTGACTAATCTTATTATAATGTTAGAGAAAGGGAATTGAACTTTAAGCAGATTATGTGATTTGCCCAAGGTCCCATGCAAAGTCTGTGGCAAAATGATGCTTAATTTAAATATTAGACTTCATCTCCCAAACCGCTTGCAATTACAATTTGAAGTGATGCTAGACAAATCCATGGGAAGATACTTTGCAACACTCATTATTTTTCTTTAGCTTCCTGCTGTCTAGTTTTGTTTTGGATTTTTTTTGCAGCTTAGTGAAACAACGGGATGAAATTGAGAATTCTTCTTGAATTCAATTACAAAATAATTTGTCCAAGTTTGCTCAAAACCAGGCCTGACTGGCAGCTTGGTATGAACCTGCTCCAGGTTTGAAATTGTACTGAATTTCAGAAATCAGTAGTCCAATCCTACACTCTGTTAAAGTAAAACAAAAATATTCTTCCTGAGTATCAAAAATGTGCCAGACATTTTTAGACATGGGAGGGCAAATGAACAAATTTTGTATGTGGCTTGTATATGTAATTTGAAGTATTTATAGATCACTGTTATTTAGGGTTCACTCAGCTTATGCCTTTCTGCGCTTGTTTACCATGTTTGTCTGCTTCTTTTAGAAGTAATTTATTTTCCCCTATAGAATGTCTGTCACTCCAATAGGTTATGAAACCGTGAAGCAATTCTTTAAGGGAGAGACAGTGAAACAGTTTGGAGTCAAAGCCTACTCGCAGCCCATTATAGCATTCACAGCAAACACAGACTTTGATCTGGAGCCCCTCTAACATTATTAATTTTATGGCAAGGACTTGTGACCATCATCAACAATATTTTTACCAACTCTCACTTACCTGAGGTTAGAAACTGCCAATTAAAGGCTTCCACTAATAAATAGAATCAAGATTTATAATGAAAGATCCAATTCTGCAGTACCAAAACCAGAGCAATTTCCTCCCAGCCTCTTCACCTTTCCTTTTTAAATGTCTGTAGCCATAATGGCTTCAATCCTAACACACAAAATGCTTACACTGGACCCAGGGGGCACTTTCATGATCACATAAGGGCTTCAGAATAGGGCTCATTTAAAATATCTCCTTTTCTGGAATGCCCTTTCATCCACACTTGTCCTCAAGTGGAAGAATGAGAGAGACAGAGAGAGCAGTGAAGCCTATGAAGGACATTAGAGGATACTCTTCATATGGGGGGAAAAAAAAAAAAAAAAAAAAAAAAAAAAAAAGCTGCTGTATATGCAACAGAATCAGTAAGAAAAATGTACTGGATATGAATTAAATATTGATTTAATATAAGATATAAGGCAAAAGATCAGAAGATCCTCATGTCATTAGGTAAGCTAGTTTGGAAATGATGGTTTGTTTCTTAACTTATTTATTTCAGTACTAAACTCCTGAATATATCAATTTCTTATAAAACTTCCCATTTCCTTTGGAAAGCCATAAAGGCAACACTCAAACCTTTCCTTTGAGCTGCCTTTCCATGCTAGGGAAGCCAGTGGGAACTTTGTCCTGCATACTGGAATTGACCGTTTAGGTGATGCTGCCTGGGATTTAATATTCCACAGGCTGTGGGGGAATATCAGACTCCATGTTTAATAATGTTTCAGGAGAAGAGAGGATTTAGGTAGCTGGGAGAAACAGAGAAAAAAAAAAAAAAAAAAAAGGAAAAAAAAAAAAAGGAAAAAAAAAAAGAGAGAGAAACAAGCAAACAAACAAAAAGGGTTACTCTGAAACTATAGAGGACATGGCTGGATATGATAAGGCTGTATTTTCCACTGTGGATACAATATTGTATATTCAACTGCAATTATGTGGCTGGTACTTACACCGAGCACCTACACTTTCAGGACATTTTATTCAAAGATGCTGAATTTCTGCAATCCCCACCTCATTTAGCTGCAGCTACAAGTAGCCAGTTTCCCTAGACAGTAGGGCCTAAACACTTATTTCCTGTTGGCCCTTAGCTAATTGTAGTGCTAAATGCAGAATTATTCAGAAAATCATTTATCCTTTCCTTTTCTTGGAGTAAAAGACACTGAGGTAAATTCTAGGCCAGTGAGAGGAGATGGAAATCCCCTGGCTATAATGTACTTCTGCCACAGGTAAATTTGACTAATTATTTTCATAAAACTGAACAAGGAAAGGATTCACATCTAAAAATTTGTTGCTGATTTAGCATGTGGCATAGAAAAAGGACAGGCTAGCTATAAGCTAGACAAAGCTATTAGACATTACCGTTCAGACAACACCTACCTCACTCCAAACCAGCATGGTGCCGAATATGACCTGTAACCCATCAAAGAAATTGTCTCCTATGATGATGACAGTGGCACCTCCTGTAGTCCATCCTTCACTTGGACTGATGGCTTTGATACATGGTGTAGCTGCTTTTCAACACACATGAAAAAGAGAAGTATTCTGCTGTTAGAACCAGATTTTAATGATAGAAGACTTGAGAAAAATAAAATAAAAGGAGCTTTCATTTTCTCCCCTTACTAACACAAAGATTTCAGCAATCGTGTTCTTTCTAGTACATGTGCATGACTTCAAACTGTATCTTTGAAAGTATTTTTTTTTTTTTAATCAATTAATTTGTTTGGTTTTGTTATCCACTTAAAAACACACACACCTTAAACCTATATCAAGAACAACAACAAAAAATCATAGCATAATAGGCAGAGATCAATTGAAAATTAGAAAAAATCCAGGCCCTATCTTTATTGTAGATGAAATGTGGAATATCTGAGTTAATAAAACAACCTCCAGTGAGCTTGCTTTATTATCCATCATAACCTAAACTACTCAAGGAAACTCCCATAAATATTATGGAAAATATTGGCTAAATAACAAAGGGTGTAACCTTCGGTATTTCTTTAAGTCTTTTGCAATGAGATCCAGTTTATTCTAGTATTAAACCACCCTGCCCTGCTAAATGCTTTAGCAACTACAAAAAAAAAAAAAAAAAAAAAAAAAAATTAACCACAACCCTGCCACCTTGTCACCCTGGTTATGTTGCATCTTCTGGATAACTAAGAAACACGTGCAATGTATTTTGCCTTATTCATAGAGTCTGTTCCCACTTTCATGAGCCACTTTCTTGGCATCATATGTAGTAAGTGCCTCCTGAGTGGATGTTGAAAATGTGAGCAGAACTCAAACCAGTAAACTCAAATCTAGGTGTAAGATCATCTGTATTAAGACTATGTAAGCAGGAGCAATGTCAGCTTTATATACTGGTGGGGTAGGGCAATATAAACATCCACAGACTGATTCTCCTCTGCAGTACCGGCATACATCATAATTTAACTGTCTTGAATCCAGTAGAATAACACTACTGTAAAAACAACCTGAATAAGCCAAAAAGGCCTGGATGACTCTCAGCTGTTGAGTCTCACATTGGCCTTACAGGTTGATGAAAACAAGTAATTCCAACTCAAATACCACCCATTTCTCCTTGCTAAAACTGCAGGAGGGAGAAATATGACACCACGCCATTAGGTACTGCTTTAAGTAAAAAGGGTAACTCCACAATTTCATTAGCCACAAGAAATGGATACCTTAAGGAGCAGCAAAACTCCATCAGTCAGCCTCAATGTTGAAAAGACTGATACTTCCCTTTAGCTGTGAACCCACACCTCCGCTCACAAAAGAGGCTGGATCCACTGAAATCACATGAAGGGTTGCACCATTGCCTGCACTGAGGCTTGCAATGTCATTCAGGTGCCAGTCAGCAGGACTTCGTTAGCTACATGCAAATATCTGCATATATACCTCTTGTAAGGTTGCTGGCGTTTGGTTGTCCATTACCACTTGGTCAAAAGGCTGTCTGAGCTGCTTTTTTGGTTCTAACTGAGTATTTGGTTCTATGCTGAGTATTTGCTGGCATACCCAAGGGAGAGCACTCAGGTACTTTATTGGGTAAGGACTTGGTAGGAAAACACGAGTGTGAAAGCCACCCACATATGAGAACAACCCAGGGTAACATGCTTGCACCCATGAATTACTTAACATGGTTACGTGGTGGCACAGCCCCTGTCCTGCTTTCTTCTAAATGTAAAGACAGTAAATTAAGTAATTCACGAAGTCTGCTTTAGAATGCTCCAGCCACAAAATGTTTAAGAGATACTGTGCATCTTTATGATTATTTAATGAAGTTCTGGCTGGTTGGAGCTAATGGCAAGAATCAGTGAGGCTGGCGAGAAGATTCCTTCAAGCTCCTGGGCAGGACAGGCAGGCACGAAGCTGGGGAGCAGGAGTGAGCTGGAAAGTGAGCTGTTGAGTCACCCTGAACAGTGAGTGTTTCTGTGGGCAATGCTACAGTGATGGAGAGCATGCACAGTGAGCAAACAGAGCCTGTTCCTACCTACAAAAGGTTGTAAGTGTCAGGCACAAAGTTTTCCACTACTTAAGCTGATGGGGATGCCAGCTCCAGCAAAAAACACAAACACACAGAAAAAAATCACTACTCTGCTTCAAACTTGGCAGAGAACAGCCGTTAACTTTTACATGAGCTAACAAAAGAAACATCCTAACATTACCATCATGAAAATGCAGTGCACACACAGAAGTAACTTCAATATGTTTAATTTGGATTCAAGTTACTTGCATAAAACTGTACATAAAACCATTGCAAAGTCCAAACCAAATGCTTTCCTTTCAGCCGAGCTCACAGCAATGGATTTACAGTGAAAGCAGCTTTTCAAAATGCCATCTAGGCCTTTCATAGAATCAAAGCTTTTCATAAATAAAAAATAAAATCACTTCCAAATTACACCCTTTCCAGTATTTCCAGTTGATTGTGGACACACACACCACAATAAAACCCAAAGATAATCAGTTTCCCATGTGTTAGAGAACAAGCTACTTTTCTTAAAGACTATAGGCAACATTTCTTTCCTAAATACCAGTGAATAAAAGCTGTTTGAGACCATAAGCCATTAACAGAAAACATATGCAAGCTTCAAAATTATAGATTCAATTCATCTTTAAAATGAATGCAAAATACTGTTGTGCAGTTGCAGGTCCCCCCTAAAGGTCTTGCTGCTTATCCTGCGATGTTCTTTGTACTACCTACACTGCGCTACTGAGTGCAAGGTGCTGCACCCCATGTGTTGTTTGTGTATTCAGTCCTGACTTTTTATACGTGTAAGCGTTTGATATCAAATCTCTGCCAAGTCCCATCGTGATCAGCGGGGCTTCAAGCAGATGATCAGGTCCCTGTGCTGAACCGGAGCTGTGGGCTTTTCACTGGGATACACTCACTCACCAAGTCAAGGTGACTGCATGTACATGTAATTTTATTTAAATATAAAGCCAATGAAACTGCTGCTTAAATATAAGCTCAGTGAAACTGCTGGCAATGTCCCAGGACATCTCCTCTGAGGAGACGAAGTCAGGACTTGGTAGTTTAATAAGCAAAGCGCTACCTGAGAAGCAAAGAGAGTACTACCTGCTCCCCCCAAAATTCAGGGTGTTATTTTCACTTGAGACCGACACAAAAACCCAGGGGGACTTCCCAGCTTTCCCCACACAGCTCTCCCTTTTATCTTAAAACACAAATCTCTGTAAAGACTGGAAGGGCTGCAAGAAGGTGCTGCCCCACAAGGGAAGCCGCACTGATGGCTGCATCCCAAGAACGCCCAAGGAGACACGCTGACGGAGGCACCCAGACTGCTACCTGTTTTTGGAGGCACAAAACATGTTTACACAATGACGAATTTGTGACAACCAGTGTTGTTTGAGACACTGGTCTTGCTAAACCTTTGTGTTTCCCAGGCCCTTTTCTTGGAGCACCGGGAAGGATGATGGAAGTATCAGGTCCCAGCTGCCAGCACCACCAGAGGTGACACTGGGAGGGGGCAATGCTCTGAGCTCAGCTCTGTTTATGCCCCTGCTACACACGTCTGGCCAGCTCAGGCCCTCAGCTCTTCATAGTTCTTCTGTTAATCATTTGGCAACTTGCAAAGTGCAGTCTGGAAGGTATTTACTTCTGTGCAACCCTAGGAAAACAGAGCTAGGCAGAATAATCTTTTCATTGGAGACTTTAATTTTTCACATTTTGTTTTGGTCACAAGAGAAACCAAAGCACAGAACTTTTTTTTTTTTTTACTTTTTTTTTTTTCTCTCAGCATGCAAAGCTCCAAAATCTCTATCTGAAATTAGCTATTACACTTTTTAAAATTTCCAAGAAAAAATAAATATTTTGTTTCAAAATATTATCACTTTAGGTGCCTTTCTGTAACACCAAAGCATCATTTATTAAAAAAAAAAAAAAATGCAGTGAAAGACTTTAGGCCACTTCAAATAAAGGCAATGAACTAAACATTATTGATAACACAGACTTGCACAGACAGTCCAGAGAAGAATTATAATAAAAAATAATAATTACATATTTTAACCTTTTTTTTTGTTTTTGTTTTTTTTTTTTTTAAGTGAAGAGTTGGAATCTCACTGTAACTGGAAACAAAAGAGTTTGGTAACTATCAGGTAAGATTTAAAGAAACTCTGTTTCTGGTTTTATTAAACCATATTCACTGTATGTTTTCCAGATTCTCTTGGACTAAGGAAAAACTATTACCCCTCAAACATGCAGCTCCTCACTGAAGGTGATGCGGCCACATCCTCCACCTGCTGAAATGGCATAGAAGTTATGAACCTTAATGAGCTGCTCTCCTTTGCATAATACCAAGACAACCCAGTGTTAACATCTGACACATTTTAGTGCACTGCTTTTGTGGTTTGAGTTAACTGACAGATTTTAGAAGGAGCAGTCCCAAACTTACAGAAGCCAGTGGGAATTTTGCTGCTGACTTCAAAGCTAAGGTCCCTATCAATAAATTGTAAGGATTTATGAGCAAAAGCATTTTTAATGAATTTCAAGAAGAACAATGTCCTTCTGAAATCTTCATCTTTCCTTAGCATATATGCTGTTAAAATCTTGCCATCATCCATACAGAGGATCCTAGGTACCAACTTCAGCTCATGGGTAGCAAAAAGGAAAAGTTTTTTGCTGTGTGTATGCACCAGTGTGTTCCAGTGTTCCCCTGCTCCCCTAGCTACCCATATACAGGGGATTTTTCTTCCTTCAAACTGTGACAATAAAATGATTACCCCGCCACAGTTTAGCATAATGGTTCAGAAATGCTTGTGGCATATTGCAGAGTTAAAGTGGAAATTATTAGGTAGCTCTTCTTTGTTATAATAATGATCACTCCACAAATAAAAGCTCTTCTCCCAAAGGTACTGCAAGGCACAAAATGCTAATTCTGAAGATTATGTGTGCGCTTTTATTAAATATTACTATGCCCTGTCTGTTTGAGGGCTTCACTGCTCTGATTGTTTTATGAGTGCCATGTTAATGTCAGCCCCATCTTGCTAGCAGCAGGCACACATTTTAGCTTTTGTATGAGAGTTGATCAAAGGCCGCGTGCTGAGGGAATTGCTGAGAAAACACGGACAAGCGATAAAAATCTAACAGATTAATTGGTTTAAATTTCATTTCAGGGCGTTGAACTTTGGCTCAGGACACTAATACTACACTACCAGCCAGGGCCTAATTACCACATTTCCAATTTGCCTCTGAACAATGCTTAGAAGGGAGAATAATAATGGTACTAATAATACTAATAACAATAATAACAACAAAACAACAGCTATAACGCCTCCTCAGAGCTTCCTGCACATGTTTAACAACCAACTTGTGTGCAGGCAATTGCAGGAGGAAATCCCTCTCCCCCCACATCGCCATCCGTCTGCCTCCTGGGCATTTCTACCTGCCTCAAATAGCAACCAGAGACAGGAGCAGCAGCAGATGCCCTCAGGAGCATCGAACATCCAAAGTCACAGAATCAATGAGCTGCTGATACACATCCCTTATACACCGGACCTCTCCTATTCTTAATGAGGGACCCATGTTTATAAGCAGAGAGAGCATTTTATCCCCCAACAGAAATGATCTATTCCATTGATAGAAAGCAGAGGCAGGGGGAAAAAACGTATTTACCACAAAGTTTATGGGTGGCCTTGGAATAGGGGTTAATTGAGCTTAGAGGTACATTTTCACCGAGGTGAATTAGTGGGATGCACAGCTATCAGCAGGACTCTGGGACTGCTCTTATTTAGCTTCTGAAATGTATTTGCACTATGATTAATATCCAGTTTGTGCTAGTGACTGTAAGAATGACCTCGCCTGCAGTTTTTATCATGAAGTGTGGTTTCATTCTCCATTATTCCACAGATGAGGCTCTGACAAGAGTTGCTGCATCACAACAGGAGTTTAAATGATGGGGTACATGCTTTTATTTTTCTTCTCTTTGAGAGTATTGTGACACGCAAGGAGAGCTGCATAAAGCCAGTTAAAATTGGAATTTCAGAGAAAGAGAAAACGTATATCTTAGAGGAAGTACTGAAAATATTTGGAGTTTAATTTAATTCTTTTTCCTTGGGTAAAACCCAATTCCAGACTAACTATATAAATGCGCCACAGATTAAGGATCTGATCCTGCAACCTGTTAAACACTTTTGCCAGGCTAACAATTTTCAGAGCATCAAGACAAATCAGTATTAAGCACTCAAAACCATGATTATTCAAGTTGCAATTCAACAAACCACTTAAGTAAGCACTTAAAAACCCAGCTGAAGAAGTTGCAGAATAAGGAACATGATTTTTTTCAGATAGTTGGGCAGTGCTTTATGCAGTGCTGCCAAGAGCTATGTAATGGATATGAAAATGGGTTTTCCCATTTTAAGACACTTAGGTTACATGTAGACCACCCCGTGCAGCCCAGAGCCCATTCATCGTTGTACAAGAGCTAACAGCAGAAATACTAATGTCAATCTACTGATTTTAGGAACAGAGACGCTATGACTACTCGGCATTGCAGGGAATCAAATGGATAAAGCAGCAACCCAGTGCTAACTCTGGGATTTCTGAAGCTTTCCCATATCATCTTGTGTAGATCCACCTACAGGTAGCCCATAGCCACTGAAATCACGCAGAGCTTGCACCTCTGAGTAGGGCAGTGACCAGGAACGACCTGAACCTAAATTCTTTTCCCATGGCACTCTGGAGCCAAAGATGTTCATTGGAGTACATTCAAGCATGCTGAAAAAGAGGGAACCCTAAAAAGTTTCTGTGCTTGTACCATGCCAGAGTGAGGAGGCGTTGCTGGAGTCGTACCCAGCACAAGCAGTTGAAAGCAACTGAACCGAAGTTTACCAAACCAGCCTGGATGGGAAAAGTCTGCAGGACCAGCCCAAAGAGTTAGTCATAGGCTAACTTCAGCAAAAGGGAATGTGGCAAGCTTTTTACATATTGTACCAGAGCATTAAATCTTCACTCTCAAGCTAAACAATGCATTTGCTGTTTATCTTAGTAAAGTGATGATCTTCCTGCTTTCCTTTTCATATCACAGCCTGCTCTCTCTCCTATTCTCTCCTGACGATAAGCAGCTGCTGTGCAGGAAATAGGGTAACAGAGGTTTCCCTCTCAAGGAGATAACTCATGCAGCTTTATGCAACACAGGCATGAGGATGTAATGCCCCACCACCCCTTCCTAGCTCCCTGTTCTACAGCATCTCAATATTTGGGACTTACCGTTTACAAGCTGTAAAGATTACAACACCCTGCCAAAAATGGAAACCTCCCCCTGGTACTTTGTGACGTCTGCACTGGGTGAAATCACCAAACCAAAAATACATGCATCGTGTGATTCCTCCAGGTTGGGGGAAGGGACGGAAGTTTCCCTTTGTGTCTGTTTTCAAGTAGTGAAATTAAAGGTATTGGCTGTGATTTTCTGCCTAACCGTTTGGATGGTGAGTTCTCATTAATGGGAATTGAAAATGTAAATTACCTGGCATAATATTCCACCTACAATCAATACCTAAGCCAGTGCTTCTCTTTCATCCTTGCTGATGCCTCAGATACCAAAGTTGCATTTCACTGAGTCCTCTGTGTTTCTCTGTCCTTAAGAATGTCCAAAGCTTTCAGTTGTTGATAGCTGTCTGAAACATGATTACATGGAGGAAGAATGCAATGCTGAATAATGAGAGATCTGTTGCAAAAAATTCCCAAATACGCTACACATTTTACTTAAAACATTTCCATAAAAAATAATAGTTGTAATCTCTATGTGATTGCAAGAGATGCACGTTCATTCTTTCTTTTAAACACCTTCACATCAAAGAGGAAGTTTTGGGGGGTTCGTTGATTGGTTTTGACTTTTGGAGGTACTTCCTGCTTTCCAAAAATGAATAAAGCAGTAAGAGTCCTTACTTCACTGCAACTCAGTAAAACTTGACCAAATATATATACATACATTAATAATATATATGCAGTTACTATTGAAATATATATGCTATATATATATATTTCAAGAAACCTAACAATTTTACTGTGATATTTTCAATGGACTGTTCTGACTTTATATTTCAGAATAAGATTTGCATTTCAAAATTTATTTTAAAAGAAGAAAAGGAAATTTCAAGAAGGTTTAAAACTATAATTTTTGCATTCATTATTTTTATGCCAAAGTTAGAAGATTATTATTTTGAGTCGGCCACAAGGGACTGGTTGTGTCCGCTCTTAACCAAGCATCGCACTCTGCCTGAACCGATGCAGCTATTTGCTCCAGCTCTAGGGCTGACACACTGGTACCCTGGGCAGCCCAGTCGTGCCAGGGATAAACACACAGGATTGGAAGGAGAAACAGTACATCCCGAAGTATCACATAGGGTATACAAAATACTGGCAGTGCTTCCATCTCCTCAAATTGGGGGGCAAGTTTGCTCAGACCCAACGGCAGCCCAGTGACTGCTGCAGTGCATGCTCCCCTCTCAGGATGAACAAGCACGTTCTATCCCCAGGTGGGAGAAATGTTTCATGATGAGCCCCCAAATTACTGCACCCCTTTTTCTCATTCCTTTTCCATCCAAGGTGCAGGAACAGTGTTTGTTTCTAAAAGACTGGACACTGAAAGCAGTAGCATGCAAAGGGCTAAGGTGTGACACACACACACAAGATTGCGGTGCTTTATCTGAAGTTGGGCTTTAAAAGTTACATTAGTAAAACAATGAAAAAATCCCATATGCCTCCCCTGTTTCACTTTCAACTGCTTCCTATTGATTTAACTTCCGCTGATAAAATTACAGGGCTCTGCTAAGCCAATATGACTATTTTAAAAACAATAAACATGTCCAGAAAGGAGACTGCATCTGTTTAAGTGCACTAAAGTTTAAAAATAGTCACACTGATGCAATTTCTGGGTGAGGATGAAGCCAACCTTGCGAATGAAAGCCCAAAATGTGTAATATAAATCAACCCTAAAAGTTTGTCAAAACAAACATCACCACATAGCTCACATACCCCAAACCCTACTTAACTGCCTGCCCCTTCAATGCTGCAAATTGGGGTCCTGAAGCAGTGAAGCATTTTATAGGACAGGACCAGTCATTTCCTTAATGTTAACCCTATGGTTTACTGTTTTGCTGAATCCCAATCTAACAGAAGAGCAAGTGGGCACTATTTCTAAATGTATGCTTTGTTTAACCACTGCCCTGGTTCCACATACTTTATTTTTTGGTGATGCAGAGAGTGAATGAGGGCTATATCAAGCAAACTGGGGAAAATTCTCTTCTTTAATTTCCTTATCAAAACTGTAAATCTCTCACAGTAAATCTTTCTAGAAGCAGAACACTGGCCTGGACAAAAGTTCTGAAGTGACATCATCTAGTCCCTGCAAGGTGTAAAAATCTCAGCATCCCAAGCACAACAGCAGCAAGTCTTGATGTGCAAATGTACACTGGCATGTGATGGCCACGCTGGCAAGATTTAGTCAATGATGCTCTGCAACACAAATTATCTAAGACGAAATGTGGGGTTCAATCTAAATCGTCACTACCCCAAACTAAATATTACCGCTGATTAAACTTTAATCTACCTCCCCAAATCTGTTACAAGACCCCTGCTATGTTACACAGCAGAAGAGTAAGAAGTTCACCTGAGATGGATTCTACAACAAACAACTTATTTCATGTGGACAAAACCAGGAGCCCTGACTAAAATTAGTTTCTAGCTGAAGTCTCTTTGTTCAGCTGAATTGAGAAAGTCTGCCCACAACAGAGAGCTTGCAGTAATCGTCTTTCAGAAACAGAACAACCCGTGTAGAAACACAAAGCAGTTGTGGCGGGGGCAGGGAGTGCCAGTAATCCAGTTTCTTCGAGGAAAATTCAAGTACCCTAAGAGTTCTTATTCCTCGTTTGATTTCTCTCACAAATCACAGGCTTCTCCCTAATGCAATTTTCTGGAGCCTGAGAATCATAAAGTCAAATACAAACAAGTCTAGTGGAAAATCTCTGACGCTAATCTTGGCCTACGACGTATTTTTAACAGGCGCTGAATTTGTGCGCCGGATTATCCAGATGGCCATACAGGAATCATCCTGATAGGATTAAACCTTTGTGCTGAACTCTGCTCCATCTGTTCTCGGAGGTTTGCCTATCGCTATCAGAATACGAATTTTCAGCCTATGTCTAGCACCAAGACTGAAAGCGCCTGCTCACCATACACGCACACACATGTGTATGCACAAACATATCCTTGAGTACTTGATTAGTAATGTGAGATGAAGTTAGCCTGAAGTTTACCACTAAAGAAACATATTGGTTTTATTATTTGTTTGAAGAACAAAGTACGCAATATCTAAATTCAAACAAAAAAGCATTTCTGTTGTTGTTCTGGGACTTGTTCAATTCATTAAACCATAATATTGCCATAAATTTATAGATGAAGGCATGACTAAATATAAAGCAGCAAGGCTCTTCATCTTTGAAATCTATTAGTGTATGAGAATGTATGACACAATTGCACTTTGAAGATATCATGGTTAAATATTCCAGATTAAAAAACAGCCAACAACGAAACACATGCGTGCACACAGCTTTGGTAGCTGTTATTTGTGCCTCGATCCACTCGCAGGCCAAGAACATAAAAGTAATAATCAGTCCCAGTAAAGAAAAGCTTATTCCCATTACTGTTGCTTTCTGCTTTTATTATCTATTAATGACAGTCTTCTGCATTCATTGTTGCAGCCTGCCAGATGCAGCAAAGATCCATATTCATCATGTGCAAAAACTGTGCTCAGCCTGTCTCTGTGACAGGTTAGGCGGAGCTGCCAACCGAGAGACCCAGGTCCGATGGACGGCCTCAGGTTTCCAGGCCCTGGGCCAAGGAAAAAGGTAGGAAATCTGGCTCTTCTGTAAGAAAAGCATCCCAATGGTCAGAAGGCTTCACTAAATTGCTGTTCTGGCCAGAAATATACTACAAAGTAGTGACTACCCAGGGTGGAAAGGATGGATAAGAAAAATAAACAAAATATTTTTTGTTACCGTTGTTGTTGTTGTTGTTATTTGGGAGGTTTACTTCAGGAATGCAATATATGCTCAGCCCATGTTTGTGATGGCAGCGGGACAGAGATGGAGGCAAGGTAACCTGAACTGAATTTCAAGCAGAATCTCTCGCTGCGCTGCAAAGACTGAGACCCCCTTGTCTCTCCTGTGCAGTGTCTTTCAGACCGTTTCCTCCTCTGTTCTTTGTGTTGCACTGAATGCAGGGTCAAGCTCCCCCTCCCAGCCATTTAGGCTTTACTTGCAAAAACACCAGCATAAAAATATATTTATAGTTCATAGTATCTGTCCAGCAATGACACCACATAAAACCAGCATGCTGAAAATCTGAGGAGGGAATACTTTGGACTCAAGCCTACAAACGCTTAGAGAAGTTGTTCTTTCAATGTGTCTGATAAAGTCAAGCTATGTTTATATTTATTTATTTAGGGCCATATTCAGACCACCTACTTCAGACATTGCAGCATGTAAAAAGCCAAACTCCAGCTCTAGCTGAGTCAGGCTGCCTAAATTAGGATCCCCTTTCCTTTATACAATGGGCAGAAATGGGCAGTCACCTCTGGACTTCTGGAGACCCGGGAGCTCCCCCTTGGCTCCCAAAAGCACCAAGGGACCACAGCAAGATGAAACTGTAATACCAGAGGTAGGAAGCAGCTAGAAGTAAGTCTGGAAGAAATATTCAGCAGCTGATGTTGACCAGGCACCTGACTCTGGGCTTTCCAGCAGATGACTCTGTCCTCTCAGATGCACAGCTGGATAAAAGGGCAGCACCCCCAGTAACCCCCGAGGTCATAACCCTTGGAAGGTTTTCTGCTGCACAAGAAGCAGACCTATTCTTCCCCAAAGGGCTCCTAACCAGAGTTGCTTTACTTTTCAATGCCACAAAGGGCTGTATCTGATCAGATAATGTATTTTTGCCCCTTCACCCCCTCGAATAGCCCAGGAAGTTCAGCAACGCTCTCACCTGAATGTGCTGCTGCAGAGCGCTGTGACCTCAAACCCCAGCCCACAAACTAAAGCTGTAGTTTGGAAGACAAGCAGCTCTGTGGTCAGGCCTGCAATTTACCTCCAAGTTCTGGCCTTCCCTCTCAGCATGGATCAGATAACACCAAACCTATGAATTCCATATGTAGGACCGGGTTTTCAGCAAACTGCAACACGAGCTGTATGTGCAGTCCCCAACAGCAGGGGAGATTTAGCAAGCCTGCTGCCACTGCACAGCACAAACAGGGACCTCTGTGGGAAATGCATTTTGTTCTTGCATGGGGTAAGTACAGAACCTCTGGGAGAGTTGCCACAATGCCATAATGAAAAGGCATTAACCAAAAATAATTAATTCTGAATTTCCTTCTACTCCTATTGTCAATGGACACTGAGCGGTAGTACACTAAAAAATACGCATTTTAAAACTATTTGGGATGAGAGTTTTGGAAGCATCCAGCTAGCCAGTGATTCCAATCCCACCAGACACCTAAATGCAGCTTTAGACACTTTAGTGCTTTGAGTTTGACTTTATGTCCAAGAAAATTCCAAATGATTACTTTGGGGTACCTACAATTTGGGGTGACTTTCTGACCCACAAAAACAGCGCAGAAGTTTAGAAAGTCCTAACACCCACTTCATGAAGGACCGCATCTTGTTGAGCGACTCACAGTGCCCCTCACACCTTCACTTGCAGATCTAATTGTATAAAATACTTTTGAGAAATAAAGTCAAACTGCTAAACTTTAGAGAAGTTTTTCATAAAACTTTTTCTTGATCTTTTTAATAAACTTCCTAACCCTACCCACTTCACTCAATGAGGTCATAAACCAGCATTGCTTATATTACAGTCACTTTCACACTAAGGATTTGTTTTGTCACAAAGTGAACTATAAATTCATGGAATGAAGGTGAGAAACAGAAAGGACTAATTGTGACACACAAAGCTTTCTGGTTATGCTCAGCAAACAGTTTGGGCTGAGATTTTCAGAAACACTTTATGAAGTTGTACCCCTGGCTTTAATGAAAGCACACTTTTCCCAATGCTAAGCACTCCTGAAACTCTTGTATTCTGGATTTGGGCCAAACACAAAGCTTGTCTCCATTCCAATATTAATTATTAGTAGTTTATTTTTATTCTTTATTACTAACATTAATAATTTTCAGATGGCAACCCAGATTAGAATAACCATTCCAAACTTCCCACCCTGGTGGGTTCCATTTTCTGCATCAGTTTCCTAGTTTATGCTATTAACTCATTTCCTTAAATGTGGAGGAACTTTGTGAAATACTCATTTTGCTGGGGAAACTCTCAGCAGGCACCCTGCAATGGAAGCAAGAGACTTAAGTGCTCACACTGGTCTTCTCAGAGTTCAATGAGAAGACATGCAACCTGAGATGCAAAAACACTGAGTTGGTTATTTGTGAAGTTTTCTAATCAGAATGTTCCACGTGACAATTTGGTGGAAAATTTTCAGCTACACCAAAATTAAATCCTTAGATTGTCAGCACTCAGCTGATTGATAGCTTTGGACATAATGGGAACAGAATCCTCTCAACATCACTGATTGTTTTGGCCTGTTCAAATACTGGGGTACAACTCGTGTGAAAAATTTGGAAGTGTCCAGATACCGGCAAAGTTCTACGAACACTGGTCATTGATAGTCATGATCTTTTACTATATATTCAGATGAATAATCCAAAAAATCACAAGTTCCTGGCCTTTGTTTACAAATCACAATTCACAAAATCCTCTCCTTTGTACTTTGCCCATGTCAGTAGGGGACTGAAGTGGGAAAAAAAAAAAAAAAAATAAGAAAAAAAAAAAAACTTTGCCCAACATAGTAAAACATTATATACATACATAATATACATATATAACAAAAACATTAAGCTGGAGCAATTTGTTTAGAAATAGTATTAACCATATTACAGTAACATAATGTTTTGTAATTTACTGGTATGCACATTTTGGAAGATTAGAAAAACAACGTTTGGCAAAACTTCACTGCCATACGGTGCAACATCTAGCAAACATTTCTCTAATCCTAATGTCATTCTTCTCCCCTAGATGCCATTGTATTAGTGACATGGTGGCCAGCAAAGCAAATTGAAATGTAATGAATGCTCATTATCTATGAATATTCATTGCCTATTTGAGTGCTACTGAATGTTCTCCTGTATTGCTAGCTGTGAAGTTTCTGCCAAACAGAGCAGCTAAGGTTGTTCTACATGTATTACTGTACTCCGATTCCTCTGAGGTCTCGAGGAAAACCTCAAACCTTTAGAAAGCAGTTGGGCCAGCTCTACAAATACGAGTCAACTCTCATGGTGATTGGAAAATTTCCATCTGAACTTTTCTCTCTTATCTGTCTGTTTTGCTGTAACAAAACATATTTTTACACAAATCTCTATCAAATTTTAATGCCAGTTTTCCCCATGTTCTCTTCTCTTTTGCAATTTTGGGAGCACACTTCTGAAAGCTCCTCTGGGAAATTCACAAAATGCATTCTATCTTCATCCAGGTACTATTTTTCCATGAATTCATGACATTCTCGTAACAATAGAGGGTAACAACATATCACAGCGTGACATCGTTTAAATATTCTGGGGGAAGGGATGTTTTATTTTTCATGTGTTTTAAAAACATAAAGGGCAGCTGCTCATGGGTAGAAACTGCCACACCTTATCTGTTTAAAATTAAGGTGTCTCCTGCTTGATGAGTGACTGTCAAGCAGCAATCCTTTCTAACTGTGGATACCTGAGTACCCAAACTTGACTTTTCAGGAGACATTTCCATGGCCATTACATAAAACCACCTCTTTTTCTTAAAGATTAAAATTTTTCACTTGGTTTCTCTTAAGTCTCATGTGACATGGCAGCAGCAGTGTTAGTACATACATGTTATGAAATAATGCCTCAATGATGAAAATTATCACAAGCTCAGAACTCCTACTTCATTGAACACTTACAGCCTAATGGCAGAAGTTAAGTTCTCGAATCTCCTTCCCAAATCTACCATTAAAAATATGCCTCCCAGGAAATTGTTTAAATCTTGTTTTCATTTAGCTTCAGACTAAAAATAAATTTTGAAGCATCAAAATTGCTGCAACCAGATACTCTAAACTTTTAAGCACCTCTCCTTAATGACTGATTTATGACCTAGACAAATAGAAACAGAATTTTCTGCTTTCTGTTTGACATGACTGGCTGGGAGAAGGGTAGCTCCACCCTCCCACCCACCCAGTTCTTGTGAAATTCTCAGTAATGGCCAAAGAAGAAGCAGGGTACGAGCCTGAAGGCAGCTACTCAGCTCTGGTGAAGGTTACAAAAATCATCAGCACAATTCAGTGGGGCGTAATTTAGTGAACACATTTTGGAGTTGTATGAATCAGAATTCTGCTGTGTTTTGCTAACCTGATGGATAGTGTTTTCACTCCTAAAGGAACCATTACAATCACACAACCTGGCATCCTGCAGAGCACCAGCCAGAGAACCTCACCCAGCAATTCCTGAGCGAGGAATTACTCAAGCCCGTAACCTTTCCCTGACCTGATGTATACCATTTAGGCAGAGACCAGGTCCTGGTTTAATATTGGCAAACTACAGAGAATCTGCCACAGTTTTGGCATTTGTTTCAACGGTCTCTGGAGGTAAAATATTGCTGAGGTCATATTGGAGTCTTTATTTACTTAGAGATTTTCTAACGTGTAGCACCTTAACTTTCTGGACGTTTTGTCTCTTCAGAGGGACTCCAGCTCCATCTGAGTACACATACTGGACTAATCCACCCCTGGTATGTTCGCTTATATTAGAAACGTACAGTAAGACCACAGGGCAGTGAAGAGGTTAATATTATACACTTAGTGAGGTCAAGCTCCAAGAACACATAGCAGGCCATTATGTAAAAAAAAAAAATGCCTGAATTTATGAGTCACTGCATTTATGAAGGAACTGATATGAGAAAGACAAGTTGGCAAAAGTAAAGAAAATGATTTCCAGCTTGAAGTTTTGCAATCCTTCAGTATATCAAGGCTCACTTACTGTTATTACTATCCATGTTGTGCAATGTTCTGAAAGTCACATTTTTTCCCTTGTGTATGCATAGAGATGTCCAACAACCCTAGGTACTCTTCCCTCATAGAAAATAAATTAGAAAGCAGACGTAACTCAGAATAACATACAAGATCCCCTCAAGTAGAGTGGTAGGAGCCTAATATTTTTTTTCAATATTTTCCTTCTAAATAATAAATCAAGCCAACTGCATTCCTCTATATGGAATGATATGGTGCAGAAAAAGCCTGTGTGTTTATATTTTTCACATAATCATGAAAACATTCCTAAGTGAGGCACTAAGATATAACAGGTGCTTCCACCCATAGATGCAATGAGACGAACATGAAAGTTTTTTTGTTTAAAATGGGTCAGTTTGTGAATGCAGTAGTCCCTGACTTTGCTGGACCTATATCATCTGAGGGATAAAATGTAATAAATTTTGGAGATTAACCTTATTTCTTGGCTTATTAATATTTTTGCCTTCAGACAATATTCTAATATTAACAATTTCTTCAACAAGCACAGTCACGTGCAACACCCAGGCATTCCGGGTTGAATCAAAATACTTTATAAGATAGGGAAAAAGCTTTCCCTCTTATTAACCAAAATAGAAAAAATAGTCTACTAAGGCACAGCCTAGCATTTTTTATTATTATTATTTTGTTGTTGTTGTTCTCTCATTCTAAAGGTTTAGTGGCATATCTGTGCACATGCACACTGTGGTGTCCATGAGATCTCAGATTGCCTGGGTGGGCAGGAATGGCAAGCAAACCTCTTTAAATGCCCCACTGCTCACAAGAGGATCTACCTATGTACCCAGCTGAGTCACAGCTACTACTACTTTTCATTTACTGTGGAATGTTTTGCACCTGCAGGTAGCAAATAGTCTGAATCATTCATTATTACCATGAACTAAAACAATATAGCAAAAGCTTGATGGCTCTGGGTGCCATAATATAAGGGCCAAATAATCCAGCTATTTTCTATAATTTCTACTACAAGGCAGCCACTAACAATGGCTCTACATATACATATAAAGATCGCTATATATTTCATATTAAAACAATGTCTGGACACTGTTTTAGAAATCATGATTGTCTTTGCTTCCATCTTCAAATTCTGATGCCACGTCTCATAATTTGTCTCTTTCTACCCTGAATCTTTTCTCTTTTGCTGCTGTTGAGCTGACTCAGAACCAAATCACCACCAAACCTCAGCACCGCCTAGTTCTTTGGTGCTCTCCTACAGATGAGGAGGAGGAAGAAAGAAATAAAACTGTCCCTTTAAAAAAAAAAAAAAATACAAGCATTTAAGCTGCTTGTCAGTCGTCTTCCTGACAAGGCCACTTGAATGTATTCAGGAATATTTGCATAAATGCTCACAGTGAGTTCACCGTGGCAGCTAGCGCTAATGGTACATAAAGTAATTTAGTCACTTTTCTTAGGCATCCTGTCAGGGTGATAAGCACCCCCTTCTTTGCCTTGTTGCATATTAGATCATTAGATAATAAAGTGTTAGAGCATGCAAACTGACAGGGTCTCAGGGACTATCATTTTTCGAGGGCATTGCATTCTGCCAGTGAGGAAAAATAATAGAGAAACTGATGCTGCAATTGGCTTTACATTTTTTTAGAACCATTCAGAGATTTGGGAGAAAAAGATTTTTTTTTTTTATTTTGCAGTAATAACTGAAAACTTTGCAGACATCTGCAGTAGTGGACTTCATGCTGGTAAACTTGAAAAGGGTTGTTGCAAACCCTGTCAGAACTCCCCCTTCCATAAGCTATCACTTAAATTGCATTGGAAAGATTTTGCTTTTAAAATTGACACCCTGGGACGAACTACAAGCTGAAACATATTCTGCTGGTTGGGGCCTATTGGCTCTTCACTATATATCTTAATATATGTGTACAATTTAGAAAGGTCAACCACACCAGCCTTCTGGTTTACCATAAATATAAAACAAGTGAGGATCCAACTATTTGTGAATGAAAAAGTGATAATTACTGAAAACCACAGATTGCTGTGGCTTACCCTATTTATACCACACAGAGATGCATGAAATAATTTGCCTTTGCCAGCTATTACTCTTGAAAGATAGATATATTTATTTGAAATATGAGCTTCTTAACCCGCTGGTTTCAAGGAGGACAGTGTGTGGAAATGAAACCATGATCTAGGTTCCT
The DNA here is from genome assembly GCF_964211825.1 of Aythya ferina. Taxonomy (NCBI): domain Eukaryota; kingdom Metazoa; phylum Chordata; class Aves; order Anseriformes; family Anatidae; genus Aythya; species Aythya ferina. Next base: position 8,400,517 of record NC_140312.1, read on the forward strand.
AGTTATATTCAGAGATATGAGCTACAAAAAGGAACTTTCATTTTACTGCCTGACAAGCAAGATATAAATAGAGATGTGTTGCATGTCCCAAAAATAATCCAGGCTACCTACTAATGAGATGGTAAAAACCCAGATGTGGAGACACTAGACTCCTGAGTGGCTCAGGAGGTAAAGCTTCCTTTCTAGCTTTTTGGCATTCAAAGGTTTTTTTAGGTGTCACTTAAGCTGCAGCTCCATGTTAAAGAGCAGCATGTCCCAACACAGCTTTGGAAGGAAAAATAAACTGGATATGATCTAATGAAACTAGGCAACCAGCACACCTTCATCATACATCCTCTCTCCTCTTTCCCAGTCTCAGTCCTCTCACAGTCAGGTATTCATCACTATTGTGATAAAATAATTAATTTAAAGAGTCAAGTATCTAGAAAAGTGCACAGAAATACATCTGGTCAAGGGCATTTAATAGCTAGACTCCAGCATTTCAAAACCTGTGACCAGAAGTTGCTCAGCAGAGCCGTAAACCAGAGACAAACAAGCCACGTCTCTGTTAGTTTCTGATTCACCATTTATAAATATTGTTTAGGTCAATCTGTCCTCCCCCCTGAAGGAACAAGGAAAGCTGGAAAGAGGAAAGACAAACAAGCAGTCTCTTCTACTTACACATGAAGATATTAAAGATAAAAATTGCAAAACCAGGAGGATAATAATATACTTTGAGACTCAAAGTAAAACTGAAAATTAATTTCAGTGAAGGAAACTCTCATATGTTCCAACAGGTCTGAAGTTCTTGGTGGTTGCCCAGAATTCAACAGCATTAAGCCCAGTTGAGACTTTGCCCACTTTTTTCATTCAGTTAAGTGTTTTAGACATTCGATACTGACATTTAAAACAGTTACTGGATTTTTTTTCATTATTATTATTTATTTTGCCATCTCCTGGGACACAAATATGCACAGAATTCCTGGAGAGATGGATTAGAAGATTTAGCTTAAAAAGAAAGACTCCACCAAGCCTTTGGGAAAAGTGTAATTTTGTAGTACGGAGGTTACATTCAAAAGTAAGAATTTATTAGTGGTGGCTTTATGAGGTTGCTTAAGAGGTGTCTGAGAAAGTAGATCAGAAAAATCACCTTTCCCACCAAATGTACACATGGAGATAGTTTGCAGATGTTAGCTTTTAATGGTAGCACAGTAACCAGAGTTTGTATAAATACGTAAGCATTGTATTATCTTTTTTTGCTTCTTTTTGCTGGCAGAATCTTTCAGGTAATAGGAGTGGTAAAATGGGATGCTATTACACCATGCACACAAATAGGAATGTTTATAAATATGAGAAAATAAGTATTGCCTTGACCAAAAGCATGCGCTGAGAAGACTGCAATGGGGAAAAAAAAAAAAAATCCTACACTAGCAGGAATATAAGCTAAACATTAGAGGGTTTTGAAAGACTAGACTTAATGGAAAGATTACAAAGTTGCACAGAGTGAAGTTTCCTTTTGTAATGTTCTGCCTCCTGGTAATTAATAAAGACAGAGTTTGTACATTCCTTAAAAAAATTCAGCAAAAAAAAATTATGACAGTGGTTTGTTTATTAAATTAGGTTGTTGGCAGGATGAAAAAAATTCTATAACATGAATTATAGCTGAAAATGGCTCATAGCCTACATAAAAAGTTAGAGCTAAATAAATACAGATGTAAGTTATGTTTATATAATGAGAAACGCTGCTGAGCTAAGAATTTTAGGTTAGTAAGTGTGAACTACAGACCTGATTCTGCAAACACTTATCAATACCCTCAACTTTACTGACACAAGAAGCCTCATTGATCCCAACAGGACCATATGTGCACATAATCTTAAATATATGCATAAGTGCTTGAAGGACTGATGCTTGAAAGCAGGAACAGAATAGAAAGCTATTTCTACAGGAATCCACTGAGTAGTAGAAATTCATACATTTGCCCATTTCTCACTATTAATAATTTCTTTTAACATATCTACTGAACGTTATTTCTGAGTGGCATTCACTTTCCTGGAGAAAATTTTATCTGGTTTCTTCAAACTCTTTGGAAAAATCTATTTAATTATTCATCAGATCCTTGGCAAATATTTGTGAAACAAACCAGCATAAAGGACTAGAGCCTTCTACACTCAACAACTTCAATAGAGTCTGAGGGTACACATCTCTTAGAGGGAGCAAGCACCTATTGAATTAGGATTACAAACAGCTTTGAAGACAAAGAGCTTTTCTACCAAGCTGGAACAGGGAAAAGGGAGTAAAATGCCCTCTGTTTTTGGTGTTTGTTATTTTGTTGTTTTGTTTTATTTCCAGTAGTAGTCAAAGAGGAGAAAGAGCAAAACAAAATGTTAATCAAATCCAGATTTTTCAGAGTGCATTTGTACTCAACAACTCCCATTTTAAGCACCTACATTCACCAGCAGATATTCTCTTCCAGGACCAGTTGATTTTCTGGAAAAGTTTACTATCCTCAAGGCTACTCCCAGTCACAGCCCCCATTCCACCCTTACTGCTGCTCACTGTGCTTTCAAACAAGCCAGCCAAATTGCCTTGCACCATTTCTCCTTCAAACATTTCAGCAAAATAAGCCAGACTGGCAAAGAGTTATTGCTGAAACTGTTAAACTCAAATGGACTACTTTAGATTGAAGGAGATTAAGGAGTGATCAGACTATCTTGGCTGGCATGTAGAGATTAGCCTCCAGCAGGGAGGAGAGGCCAGCAGCTGTGGCATGCGAGGAACAGCAACTTCCTCAGCTGGCACAGCTGGAGCCAGAAGAGAACATTCGTCCATGGCTTGAGTAAGCAGATGGATTTCCAAAAGGGCTCTGCTTTCATTATAACAATTCAAAGAAACAGCTGGATCTCCTAGAGAGCCCTGCAATCTGTAGATAGTAGTAATCCAATCCCAAATTCAGGTGCTGAGCACTTCAGAAAATATGCAACATCCTTTAGATGCACAGTCAAAAATCAAGGCATTTTGGAAAAGGTCAGTTTTGGGTTCCAAACAGACACAACCATAAATAAAAAAAAAAAAATAAAAAAAAAATAAAAAAAAAATAAATAAATAAATTAAAATAAATAAATTAAATAAATAAAATCACCGTACTTCACAAACACACAGAATAGATTCTGCACCCATATTTGTCTACTAGTTTGTCATTTAACTACAGTTAGTGCTGACCTAGTTGAAGAATTCCACTTGGAGGCCAGTCCCAAAGGGAATGATTGTTACACAACAACTTGAAACCAGTAGTCAGAGACAGAAACCAAATAAATCCACATTTAAAATAGCAATGCCAACCAATGAAAATGATATGCCTACCATGTTCCAGATAAGAAGGCGTACCTTCCGATGGATCAAGTCTTCGAGCTCTCCGCCCGTGTTTAGAATTGTTGTGCACAAACATATTGTCCGAAACTGCCAACACATGGCCATCAACATTGACTGTTGTAGACACCACAACCTGCAAGCACAAGAGCAAAATGGAGGAACATTCGGATACATATGTATGTTTTTTAAGCACAGAGTGTAATAAACTCAGTTAAATAAATAACAGCTGGGAGCTGTAGAAAATTGCATAGCTATTTCACATAATAACTGGTGCTTATGCTGTACAAATCTAACAAGAGACGCTATTGATGAGTGGGTCTTTGGCATCGAAAGCTTTTGATGCAGTTTTAAGTCAAATTGCAGAGTTTGTAGCTGCATGGCAGACGGCACACTGTTAACCATCATTTTAACAAGAGGATCTTTATTAAGTATTTTTCCCGTATGTACAAGGGCAGCTGTGTTTCACCCTAAATTATCCTTCAGTTTCCATGCTGAAGTAGATAGAGCTGTTGACATTGCAAATGAGAATCAATTCAGAATAAAAGAAAACAAAAGTGTAGTTTGTGAAGTTGCAATTACAGTTGTTGCATTCCTCCTCCCTCCTGCCCCCCATCTACACTTCTCCCTACTCTGTACAGTCACTACAGGTTGTTTTTCCTGAGCTCTATCTCAGAGGGTACTCATAAATGTGTTCATATATGCACGCACACTTGACAGTGTGTATTTTATCTGGGAAACATAAATCTATTCAACCAGCGTTAGCATTATTTGTATTTCCTAGTTTATCTCAACGTCAACACCTGTGACTTGGTTCGAGGTGAGGTGGTGGAGCCCTGCCCTGGAGACAGGGCCTGATTCTTCTTCAACCTGGGGTCAACCCAGGATGGGAGAGGAGCCAGTCTGAGGGGAGCAAACGGGTAAGTGTTGGGAGTTAGGTGCCCCAAGTGCTCGCAGGGATCCAGAGGGACCTCTGAACCTTGAGGCTCAGCAGACACTATCCAAGAGGAAATCCCTGTTCAGGCTGAGGGCACCATCTGTAGTGGAGGAAACAGCAGGGGGTGAGCAGGACGAGTTCCCAACAGAGCCACAAAATCATCACCCCAAGTTTCCTCCTAACCCAGGTCTCCTTCCACACCACTCCAACCGTGCAATGTCATGGTTTTCGTTCAGCTGCCCCCTCCTACTGCCTTTTCCCAAGAAAGTGCATCATTATCCGGGTTTTACCCCAGCCAAGGGTTTGGCCTTCAGCCGGCTGCTGGTTTGCCAGGAGCACACGCTGCCTTCGAGAACTTCCACTAAAACAATCAGAAGAAATGACCTACACTTCTCCTTACATTAAACAGGGAAAGGGATTAAAAACTGAAACCCACAGAGATATGTTTATTCATGCGACCTCTTACAACCAAATATAATAATTGTCTGTTAATTGCAGTTTCAGCTCCCACCTCATGCTTCGACATGTGAAACAGCAATCAGCAGCTCCTGTTTAATCCACCTATTATGTTGACTAATTAACTTTGCTCGACAGTTTATTTCTTCCTCCATTATCAGCCCCTGTCAGCCGCAAGCACACTGCCGCAAAGGGGGACCTCAGCCCTTTTGATTGATCACCGATAGATTGACATGCAGATTAATTTAATTAGAATCACCTCACTTGAGAAATGAAAGACAATGGCAAGGAGGCTAATAGATCTGCTCTTATAATGAGGCAAGCCTCCAGAGCCATGGCAGAGGATTTCTGATTTATTTTGCTGAATTCCCCAGTCGCTCTGAAAGGCTCTTGCTTTAATTGTTCTTGGTTTTGAGAGGCTTTAGCCTCTGAAGAGGTGAAATGCTTTACAAGGATTGGCAAACATTGCTTCAACTCTCTCAGGAAGCTGCTGCCTCTCAAAGTTGGTCAAATGGGGACACTTAAAGGATCGCTTACAACATTTCAATTTCATCACTTGAATAGGATTTAAAAATTTAAACAAAATATTTTCCACCTACTTCTGACCACCTATGTAATGCTTAAAAATATAAAGTAAGTGAAGCTGCTCAGATGCCTATAACTAATCCCAAAGTTTTGTCTCTTAAAAGAGGAATACAAAAGAGAATAGTGTCTCTTAAAAGAGGAATACAAAAGAGAATAGTTTACATCTAAAGGATCTTAAAATGGTCCCTCAGAATGGCATTCCAAGCAATAGATTTTTGCGTGTGTTATAAGTGAAAGATATTAAAATACAGAATAAATGATTCAAGACCTCTTACAGATGGAAATTTGGGAAAAAGAAAGCACCAAGTACTGTAGGTAAGTTCTTCTGAAATCAAACTAGGAAAAAAAAAAGAGAGAGAGAGAGAGAAAAAGCCCTATATATAAAATTCCAAAAGGGATTTCAAAAGTAATTTATCCTTTGCATTCCTGAGGGATAGAATAAAGTTTATGATATTTTCAATAAAATATGATCTTATAGTAAGTGGCTCAGGGTTTGCAATCTTATTTGTGCACTTGCATCCATTGTAAATTCTTTGCAACTGGGATTTTGAGCCAAATCCTTAGCTGACATTGCCTGTCATAGCTCCATGATTTATACCTCCCCCTTATCTTATTCTATGGGTCTGCAAAGAAAATTAATACTATTGCAATTAATAAAAACTACAATGTCAAATATTTCCCCCAACCCAAAACACATAGAGGTACATACATATTACCCACTGAAGCTGATCAATCATGTGATGGAACCCAAACTTTTGAACATGTCTAGAAAAGGCATTCCAAAAACTAACAATTCAAGAGTAATAATAGCAAGACAGGTCTCAGACTTGTGAAAGACATGTATGTAAGTAGCTGTCTCTATCCCTGCACATTTCTAGGGAAGAACTCATGGAAACAATCCTAGTGAGGTCACTTTTATGGGAGTAAAGCTGTATTTGATTTTTCCCACTCAGGTATCCAAAATTCTTGATGTGACAGATTTTGAATTACTTAACAGTGTCTTCCTACCTGCCTCCTGAGTTTGATTTACTACAAAGAGACCACATTGGTGTGGTTCTTCAGTGTCGTTAGCAGAAGAAACTATAAAAGGAATCCCCAAGAGAAACTGTTTCCAGTGTCAGGAAACGCAAAAAAAAAAAAAAGTGGTTACTCTTATGTGTCTGTCTGAAAAAAAAAAAATGATTATTCATACTGCACTTGTAAGAAACAGCAAAAACTGCTTACTGCTTTAAACACAAAATCTCATTAATTCAATAATACTGAAGATATACTGCCCTAACGAAATATTAATACCCTTAATTATTAACAGAGAAAAAAATACACCTTGAATATTGTGTGCCACAGTTACATACTTGGATTGCTGCAGAGCACTTACATACTTACAAGTTCTGCTCATATTTTTTAATCTAAAAAAATACTACACTCTCCTCATTTTGATTTTGAAATGATTCGGATATGTTCAAGTCAAAGCACATGCTAAAACTAATTTGTGGAGAAATCATAAAATTAGGGGGAGGGGAGAGCCAAAGTAGATGTGGAATGGGCACTGAGGCATCCTAAAACACAGACCATAGCAAGAGGGAAAGGCACACTACAGTTTAATAAATGATTAATGAGGTGCTGACACATTAATGTAAGCACAGGGACAAGCAGGCCTGCCAAATCTCAAACCTTTCCAAATTTTGTCAACAAAACACAGTTTTAATTTGGGACAGGCAAACACGGAAAACGATTTTGAGCTTTAGCTTCAGCCCTTCATAGATTTTGAATTTAAATCCTGTATCAACATCGGAGGAGACAGGGGTATGAAAGAAACACATTGGTTTATAACTTTGTTCAATGAAGTTGGCACTATCAACTGCATTAACGTATCACAACTCTATGAATTATTCTGCCTGCCATTAAATAGTTCGGTTGTGAATGCTTTGGAGCTTAGTTAAAAAAAAAAAAAATATTCTGAGACCAGGAGCCTGTAGATCAAGCTATTTATCCACGTTTAGCACTCAGCCTGTTTATTTGTTATAGTACCTCACCTAATATATCAAAATTAAGCATTGCATGACTCCTCATTTTTAACCACAGCCCATTAAGCTTTGCTAACTGATTAAGACATAGCATGTTCCTTGTGCTTTCAATTTTCTCCAGTGTATAGTGAGGGTTCTGATATTTTTGTGATGTCCCCAACATCCAGCAGCAAAGGCAGAGAAAATCGGATTAAGATGATTTCCAGCTTTAAACTGTGTCATTAGTGTTAAAACTGTAACTCCTGCATTTGCTGCTCTTCTGAAAGCTATGTAAAAATGGCTTGAGCAACGTCTTTATTTTTACCACCACTTGGTGACCTCTTCCTAAAATGTCTTGACTTCTTTATACTAGTAACTAAAAATTTCTTTCAATTTAATAAGACACTTGAAAACGTGTCTAACTTAAAACACATAAGTACAATACATTCAGTAATTTTGCTTGCATGCACAAGGCCAGGCCAGGTGCTTAATTATCTTGTTGAATTGGGCCACAACTCTCACTGCTATTTTCCAGACTTTTTTTTTTTTTTTTTTTTTTTGGCCTTTACCTTCTCTGGGGATGAAGCCTTGCATGTCCAAATTCCATTATCAGGGATTCATGAAGCATCATCTCTTTCTCTTATGCAAATTTGCAATAAGACACAAGTGGCTTCAATTCAAACATGAGTGGCAGCATCCCATGGAGGCAAACTAGCAGCCTGGGCTGGGGAAGAGCTTGTGCTAACAGCATCAAACAGTGTGGCAATTTCCAAGTGACTTTCAAGGTTTTCATAATAAACAAATGTTTGGGGTTTTATACAGTGACTCAGTCTGAAAAGTTTCCTCTAAATTAAAACTTGACGTGTCAGTTTGCAAGCAGTTGCGCTAAAACAAGAACAAGATAGCTGGGGCACCTGGGTTTCATTAATTACAGTAATACACAAAACTGTTTAGGTTGTGTGAGTGCTGAAAAACAAAATCTGGCCAGAATTTATCCATGATACAGCCTACTTATTACTATTACTGCTGCCTGGGGCTCTACAGCCCATCCCACCAAGACTGATGACTTGTGACAAAGAATGCACAAACAGACTGAGCATCTGCTCCATGGGGTTTTTGGAATAAAAAGGTAAGGTTGGAGCAAGGAGAAAATAAGTGGCACTGCCAAATGTTTTGTGTAATAGGACTGACGAAATACAGAGATGAAGTAATTTTCTTGAGAACAAATGAGGAGTCTGTAGCATAGCTGAATACTCAACTCAAGTCTTGGGTCCTTGCATAGACAGTACTTTACTTTTTCTCTCTATCTCTCTCTGCTGCTAGAGACACAGCTAACACAGCCAGGGCAAGCACTGCTCCATAACACACTTCTGCTGGCACTTGACCCTGCTGATATACAGCACTGAGTTGTCACATGCCTGGGCATCTCAGACGTACAGAGAAATTTATTTTCTTCCAGGCCCACAACTGCTTTTATGCTAGGCCTATTTCACTAGTATATTTGCAAGCAAAGTGCAGGATAAAACTTCCTAATTCACTTCTATACGTGGATGAAGACTCACATGCAGGTCTTCTGAATCAACACATACTCTGCCTCCTCCCTGTGCTTTCTTAACCTGTCTTAGACCATACTACAGTCAGACAATTCCATGTTGCAGGAAATAAAACTATTAAGAAACGAAATTTTCAGCATGACCTATTCTTAGATGGTACAAGACTCATGCCCCTGGCCCTTCACTGTCTCCCCACCAAAACCACAAGCTCTGTTCTAATAACTCCTAGCAAGTTTGGGAGACTGGTAACTGACACCATGCCAAAAGGTGGAAAAGTCTCCAGGCAGCTTGACAGTCCAGCATAGCTGAGGGAATAAAGTAAAGGAAGGGAAAGTCTCAATTTTTCTGTGAAAAGTGTGTGCTACTATCCAAAAAGTATTTGGAAATGCATTAGTCTCATGTTTTTAACCATACCTTTGACATAACTTTAAGACAGAATTTTTGAGTCACTGGGAGTATTTCAAAAGCACAAAGCAGCTGATGACAAACACTCTACTCACTTCACAAGGGCCTAGATTTCATTTGGTTCCTATACAACACTGTCTCAAACACCTAGGTGCATCATATTATCAAGATACTATGTGTATACATGGTCCTTTTCACCCCAAGAAATAAAAAATGAAGTCTGGATTCTGTAGTGTGGTTGTTTTATTTTAAGAAGTCTGTTGCTAAAAGAACGAGTTTGACATTGGAAAAAAAAAAAAAAAAAAAAAAAAAAAAAAGGCAATGTAAAACAATAAGCCTGGGCACTTAACAGAATGCTGCAAGCTTCAATACCACCCTGTATTATAGTATGAGTGGTTCACTCTGCTGAAAGTGATTAATTTCTTGAAAATGCTAAGGTCACACTAATTGACATGACCTGTGTAATTAAGCAGTCTCTGTTTACACACGAAAAGCTCAACTGCTGTGAAGCTGGGTTTGTATGACAGAATGTCTTTACAAGTCAAGAGATCAACAACCTTTCCTATGTCCTACCTACTCGCCGACACAGGCTCCTGATTGCTGCTCTGAGAGAACACGCAAAGGCATTACCATATGAAAATCAGCCTCTAGCCTGGACGAGCACAAACCCAGCAGAGTGTACATGTTGCGAAGCAAGCTCTGACAGGCCCCAAGGGTGACTGCTTGGCCTAAATCCCCATGCTGGTGAGTCCTTTTTCCACTTTCTCCTTCACTGATAATGCCCTCTCGAATCATGGGAGAAATGTGACAGAGGGAAGAACATGGGGTGAGAAGTCAAGGGCTCTGCCATGCTAATGCTAGCTTTTATACTGATTAATTTAATCCCTGCGGCCACATCTCCTCCCTTCTGCACATCTATGCTTTGAGGGGCAAATAACACCCTTCTGACTTCCAGTGTTGTTGCAATTAAGCAGTTCAACAAAAGACATATGTTTTACATGTAAATAATATTGCCATTTACATATCATTTAGCACTTTCAAGCACCACAGTGCCATGAAGAAACAAACAAAAAATCTGAGATACTGCAGAAAGCAGCAGGTATCTTTTGGAGTCTTCTTGCTCCAGAGACCCATGGGGTCAATGGGACAAACCTCCTATTTTTTCCTCAGCTCCCAGTGGCAAATCCCCACTGAATGACTATGTCGTGTTTTCTCTTTGTGCTCTACCTACGCCTCCCATCAAAAAGAAAGGTCCTTTGGCTGTCTATACCATATTTTAATTCAGCCGATACTCGGGTAAAGCATCATTGGCACAGTCAAAGGACCACATATCCAATACAGGGCTTGGAACAACCACTCTCAATGTTGCCACCATACAATTCTCTGCTGCCAACATTGAGAAAGGCAAGCACAGGTTGTCTTTCCAAGGGATACTGCTGTTCTTAAGCACAAAAGTGGTCATGGGCGTATGGGTACCATAAGAAAATGTCTTTGGCCACCTGAAGCCGTGCTGACACCATAGCTCCTGGGCCCTACTCCAACATGCTGCAACAGTGGGGAAATTTCAGTCCAAAATATCCCAAAAAAGATACACATAACAGTATTGACTACAGGGATGGACCATCACTACGTTGATACACATTTATGAGACTTCAGTGCTGCAGAAAAAATAACTCCTGAAGTGTAAGCAAAATCATGAGCTTGATTTTGTTGATGAATTACTCTTATACCTTCCTCTGCCCTTTCCAATAAAGACAATGCTCTCTTAGTTTGACATGTTTACATGAAGGCAAACAATTTTCCAGGTAGAACAGAGAACCTAGGAGCTAGGTTGCCTCATAACTTAAAACAATAGCGAGGTCATTTTGTTTTTCCTTTTCAGCCTTTCATTTCGTATGGAGATGACTTTATCTTCAAGAGTTTTCTTGCCCAGAGGAAGAAACCCCAACTACTTCCTGCCAATTCTGCTGTGATGAGAAGCCCCTCTGTTGCCTTATTATTTATTTTTTTTAGCATCTCCCAGTGAATTACTCAGTTAGTTTGGGTCAAAGTACTTCTATCCCTAACAGCTACTGATTTTTAAGAGGAAGCACATCCAACTGACCTGAAATCGACGCATGTCTCGAGGGTTTCCTGCATTTTTTAGGCAATTTTGGTTACATTTGAGAAAAAATTTCAAGAAGAACCTGTGGAGAAAGAGAAATGGACATTAACATCTCATAAACAGTTTGCAGTAGTAACATGTAACATCTGCACGTTTGGTCCAACAAAGCCGTGTTTACATTAGTAATCCCAACTCAGACAAAGTCATCCTACTGACTATCCACTGAGGGAGCAGAGCTGGTACAGGCCCCAGTACAGCAAAACATGTAAGCACATCCTAAGGTGTAAGCATTAGATCTGTTGTGTCAGAGCCATTAAAGCTTGCAGAGTTGGTCTCTCTGTCGCACTAAGTAACCAACTTTGTGGTGCCATCAACAGCAGCAGGGAAGTACAAGACATATATTTTGGTTCAGCAAAAAGAGGACAGAAAAACGCCAGCCAAGAAAATTCCCATATCTACCAGTGGAGTTTTGTTTCACCAGTTTGCTTTAGTGTGCAAATTTTGATTTAATACAAAAATAACTAAACTGTTCCATACAATCAAAATCTCCCTTCCACAGTTAAACTTGGTTTGTACATAACACTAATTCTCAAACAGTGGCTAATGAAAGACCAAAACCCGGTGGAGGAGAGGGGGGGGAAGTCTTAGTTAAAAGACTCACTTCATGGAAAAATGAAATCTTTTCAATGCTGTCTATTTCCTGACCATACACAGTTCACTGAAGTAGCTATATGACCCTGACATATCTCTCTAAGAAAAGACATTGCATATTACAAAGCCAAAGAAAAAAGCAAACATTTCACTGAAAATATTTCCTTCGGTGTTATGCATCAGTGGACTGTAAACTCATAAAGACAAGTCAATGAATAATAGCGGGTTTCAGATTCCAGGCTTCCTCCTTGAGAGCCAAAGTTTATCAACCTTTTGTCCAAAATAAACTACAGACTAAGGCCTACTAAAGCTCAGCTGTGCAAAATGTAATCCTACAGCAAGTTTAAAACCTAGTGCAACCAGACAGAGCAACGTTACATTTGCAATAACCATCAGTTGACTAAGCAGAAACTAATCTGACCTGTCTCCATATACAAAAAGCAAGGCAGGGAATTGTTTGATCCTGTTTTACTTGAAATTGGAAAGTTAATTTTTGCAATCATCCATCTTTTAACACCCAAACTGAATGCTAAGTCAGCAGAATTTGCACATGCTGCCACCAGGAAAGGCAAAACTGGAGGGTAAACAGCTTCAGAAAATCCCTTTTTGATGAGCAGCATTCTTTGCCCCGCTCTAGTTGTGATGCTGCCCTTCAAAGAGGCAAGTTTTGGTGCTTGCTCCTCCATGCCAAGAAAAGCATATCAGGCAAACATCTGCAAGGACAAGTTCAAACTCCAAGGGACTGTTTTCATTAAAGAAGAGTAAGGTAATGAGGAGGATTATAAATTGCAATGCTCAGGATTATCAAGGACTGGATCTCCTGACCCACAAAGTCCCTTCTCATCCTGTGCTCATAAATAATAGCACACGATCAGCAATCAATATAAAATAAACAGCCGCCACACTTGAACAGGGCTTTGGAGACACTGCATTTGTTTATGCCAAAATAAAGAGTGGTGTATGCTGTTAGGTTTTCTCATCAAGCAGGTTCTGATATTCAATAACTGAAAGTTGGTGCTATTTGTTGTACGTGTGTGTGTCTTTTTAAGCCTCTAATGGCCAGCTGTGACAGCCTGATTCAGATTGTGTAGAAGAAGCTGTCAGCACAAATCTTGGCATCTCGAATCCAGACAACTGCTTGCCACCAGGCGAAGGTTTGTACTCGTGCCAGAATGGATTTTGAGAGACAAGTAAATAGGGCATTAATTCCGCCAAAGAAAAGCGAAAAGTGGGGAGAGTTCAGGATCTTACACTTCAGATGATGGCTTTCCTGTCAACAGCTCATCATTTAGCTCGTGCGCTATGAAGGGCACGGACATCAGATCCCTCTTGCCCTAAGCCGGCCCTGTCATGCAAAATGCTGGCAGGATCCAGAGACCACCCCTCCATGCAAGATTGCTTGCTGAAATAAAAAGCCTGGCCATCTGTTGGGAGGCAAAGACATCCCTGTCAGCTGGTGCCTCCAGCCTCGAACAGGCCCTTATGTGGCAAAGCCTCAGTACCATTTACTCTTTGGGGAGAAGCCTGAGCTCACCCAGGGTTTGTCGGGGGACTGTTCACAGCTCTGCTGAGTGCCGAGCTCAGCAGCTGTCTGCTCGGTCTGCTGCAGCCAAAGTACCACACCACAGCCCTGAGCAGAGCTGCGACGTAGGAGAATCAAAAATATCAGCACTGAAAGATAACAACAGCCATGAGAAGGTGGGAAGAGCCTTCCCAGGCTGGCACCGTGCAGCACGTGCAAGCTGTGCAGCTGGCAGCTCCACACACGGCTCCCAGAAGAGGTGGAAAGCTCCTCATGGAGCTCTCTGGAGAAACGCTTCGCATTCCAGCTCAAAGGCTGGGAGAATCACTATGAAATACATGAGCTGGGTTTGGGGGTTTGCAAACTGACCTACAGTTTCAAAGTCCTACTCCATTTCCATTGCACCATCTCCCCCAAATCCTACAGAAGTTTCAACAAAAATAAACTGTAGAAGAAATTAAACTCACCTATTTAAATCTATTAAAAAAAAAAAAAAAAAAACACTCAGGCAAGCAAGCAAACAAAACTTCCTTTGAATTAAATCAACTCTAGAAAAAATAACTTTAAAAAATCCTACAATATTTTCAGAGGAACTTTCAAGACATCATGCTTACACAGCCAAGTTTGTTCTCTGCATTTTAAGTACAAATTCACCAGTTTATAGACCATGCCCTGCCAAGCGCCATATTTTTGTTCCACTGAAAGACAAAACAAAGTATAAGCTCCACTTTGTTTGGAAATGCACTAGAGCTGGAGCCCCCCAGATCCACGGAAACTTCCCATGCTCACTCAAGCAAGAGGTAAGAAGCTCCTGAGCTGGCATGGGGTGCACCAATCAATGAAATCCCTGCTCCGACAGGCAGACAGATTTGTATGGATTAGGGCAAGGGCAGAGCAGCACTGTCTGGTCCATGGGGTTCACCCTAGTCTCTTGATTCTCCCTCAATTCCTGCTTGAAACCTCTTGCCCAGGTGCTTTCTTCACCTCAAGTCCAGTCCTGCCAGCCTTGCTCATTAGCAACACTTCACTCTGCAAATATTTCACATTTAGATTGACAGGACTGGTCCAGGAGAATTGCCAGCAGAGCTGAGCCCTTTGTAAGCATAAACTTCCATCCTTGTTTGTTTGCATCTAGCTTCTTCACAGTGTGCTTTTTTTTTTCCAGTTTTAACTTTCTCCCCATTTGGCAGGGCTGTGTAGCATTAATACTAACCACAGAGGATATATAGCATTAATACTAACCACTGGGGTCTGAAATTCATTCCCAAGATGAAAAAAATGTGCAAAACAGAGGAGCGTCAATAAAATCTTCGCCTTTAACTCTCTCTCCAAACTTATGTGACTGCTAAACACCAGCTCTTCCGCCACACACGACTCAGTCATCAATTACACTTATTGCTACCATTAAACATTTCTTTTTTGCATGAATCAAAGAGAACGTATTTTCCAGCTCCCTTCCTGACTGCTAACATCCCTGGCACGAAGACCACTGGTGCACATGGAACAGAGCAACACAAGCTAACTCCATGCAAGTCAGCTCAGGTCCAGAACATGGAGACTTTTACAGAGCACCTGGATTTACTGATTTACACTGCAATTAAATCAAAGGACTCTGTGCTTCACCCCTTATCCCATACGGGCATGGTTGGACAGTATGGGACTGCAGTTTGGAGGAAAACTAGTTAATTTTAGGTTTTATTTAGCTGCAAGAAGATGCAATGCTTGCTGCAAAACTGCTCAAGCAGTGAAGTCTCTGAGCAGATAATCCATGCTGCAGTATAATGCTACTACAAACCTTTGAGAAACTGCAAGGACCAATGTAGAACCATAACCTTCAGTTAAATACGAAACTCCAGTGTAAATCAAACAAAACAAAACAAAAAAAATTGAACTTCTGTCTTCTGCATGCCAGCTGGAAGCTCTAACAGATGGGTTAGTAGCTCTTCTGGAAGGGTTCTCTCCTTTTCTTACAACCTGATAGAAAATTCCCTTTGGAGATAAAGATTTTTTTCTTATAAAACTGCTGCATTCCCAGAAAGGTTTTGGTGTCACAGGACTCACCATTTGCTCTCTAAACAAAATGCTCTCACCATTGCCCTCTACTCTCTGCTAGCAAGGGGCTCTTTCCCCAGTCCTCTCTGGTTGCCCCCATTGCATTCCCGCAGTGCTGTGCTGCTTCTGACACCTGCTCCATGACCCTGCTGGCTCCTTCCTGACGCCCATCCTCTGATTGCCCTCCTTCAGATGAAGATCCAGAGAGCACACCAGAAACTGGAGGTCACTCCCCTTGTACAACATGCTCCCTGCCACTCACCACTGCCCACCTTGTCCAGCCCACTGCAAAGCTTCTGGTTTGTGCAACATCCACCCAGCAGCATCCCACTCTTTGTCACTGCTACCTACCTCAGTGATTCAAATCAAATAAATAACAGCAAAAATCAAAATACTAGCAATAAAGATGTAAAAGGATTTTGCCTTCTTAGTTTTCTTGCCACCACAAATTAATACCCATGTTTATTAAAAACAAACAAAGAGTTAAACTAAAGAAAGCAAGCCCTGACATAATGTAGGTCATTTCTCCTGTCACTCCCCCAAAGGAAATTTAAAGGAACTCAAACACGAAGGCTAAGCAGTAGGATTTTCTTGCCATTGCCACAATAAATATGTCTGTGGAAGGAGAAAAAAAAAAAATAGTTGGAAAGGGAAGACCTGCTGCATTCCTGATGGTGAAGAAAAGCTTGTTTGTTCCCAATACATTGGAGAAGTTGTTCAGGAACAGTTCATCCATGTGAAAATATGACAGCTGTCGGGCTGCCAAGGTCAGCCAGAGCAGCGGCTATCCAGAAAGTGAGTGCCAGTTATACAACTTTAACCTGTCTAGGGCAAAACTGAGAAAACCCAGCTTCTCTGCAGTGTAAACGCATTTGTTAGAAGAGGGCAAATTTAGACTCCTGGATGGAGCACAGAAGTATATGTGGGTTTGCGAAATTAGTAAATACAAAATACGTGGGTCACTGCAATAACTAGCAACTGTCCACCAGGCTAAAGGACTGCATGCCCGTTCTATATGGCATACCGATTCAGCAGAGTACTAAATATGTGCATAAATTTCAATACTGAAGCAGTCCTGTTGGAGACAAAGGTACTACTCACATACTCCAGTACCTTGCAGAACCAGCTCCACTGTCAGCCTCGCTCCGTTCTTTGGATGTCTTCCCAGCAAGAGGATGCTGGGGATGTGACACTACAAATACAGTTCTCTTAAACAGTACCTGATGGATATTTTATTTCTGATGAAAACTTGGCATATAGAGAAGCCAATACAGGGGTGAATCCACAGGTCACTGAGAGGCAGCAAGGGCACATACTTCATCTGCTTCATTTGCTTCTTCAGGGTTTTCTATGCACTTTTCACACATACCTCACTTTCTCAATCAGCAACTTCTATTGCATAGACTGGTAACTAAATCTAGTTTGCAGTGGACTACTAAAATCAAAATATGGAAAAAATGCATAATTTCATGCAATTTTAACTTGAAAACAAATAATCAAAATGTAGAAACATCCTTTTAGAAATTTCAGAAGCACTAGGTACATTTCTTTCCTTTACAAGATGACTTCTCTAACTAAAACTCCTATATTAAAATGGAAAATTCCCAACTTTTTAAAACTGATACCATAATGTACTACTTTTCCAGCATTTCTACACTTTACTTAAAAGGAGCATTTTTTTATTCCACTTTGCCACAGAAAAAATGTTAAAATAATGGAATTTCCTGCACTGTAGAAAATCTGAGCACAGACTAATTCTACTGATAACTGCAGAAAAAGTAGGGGGAAGGGGTGTGTGTACTTGGAAATCTTATTATTTAAAGTATGCAAACTCCCATTTATTAATGAATCTATTGTTGCACAGTTTTGTTTTGTGTTTTGTTGTTGGTTTACCTCCCAGACCTTTTCATGTGCAACTAACCAGTCATGTCAGCTACTCTATTCACAAAAGAAAAATTGAGCCTTACACTGATATTTACCAGCATGAGGCTATTCATGGAAATCAAATATAGGCATGGGGAAAGCCTCCTATTACCCACATGTTCACAGCTGGATTTTACTTGGCTCTTTAGTCAATAAACAGCAGTAGCTACCTTTGTGGCATTTTTACAACAGGAAATTTATTCTGCAGAAGAGAAATTAAACACCAGATACAGTCATCTAACTCTCTTCTAAACACAACCTTCTTGAGTTGTCAAACATCCTAATTAAGAAGAAAAAAAAAAAAAAAAAATCCCAAACCTGCTTTCACTGGATTCAGTGTTCTTAGTGACTTAAAACTGAAGCTGAACCAGACCTGTATTTTGTATTTATAGGATGCTAAACAATTCACTAGGGAAAAAAAAAAAAAAAAAAAAAAAAAAAGCCTGGAAAATTATTTATTTTACTATAAAATATATATCTCCCTCTTGAACTGCAGAAAAGGTACAAGGAAGGCAACGTGACAGAGAGAATAAGCCTCAAGCAGTCAGAGTCTATTGACTGAGATTCTTCAGGCAATGCCATAATAATAGAAACAGAATAGTCTACATTATTTTTGTGAACTTGCTCTGACTCCTGGAGCTAGCATAGCTGGAGCTTGCTGTTATCAATATAGTAAATATTCAGTTCAGTGCAGCAAATAAGCGAGGAGGCACCCACATAATCACCAAATCAGAGGGTAGGAATGCCCAAAACAGCCGTAAATTACTCATTGCTCACTTTACCAAGTGTTTCCAGTCGTTTTTCCTTAGGTCTGCATGTTCTGCACAGTGAAGCACAGCATATCAATTTTTCATCTTGCATCTTTTGGATCTAGCTCTCTGATACTGTTATAATGATTCAGAGAAATTTAGAGTACTTTGGGAAAATGTGTTTGGCATTTTTGCCCATGAGTGAGTTAAAATCCCAGGGAGACGGTTTTGGTTTCTTCTCACGGATTTTTAATAAGAAAAGAAAGAGATAACACCACCCAAAAACATCATCACAAAACAGAATTAAACAGTCCAAAGGCAGGTTTGAGTGCTCGGTTTCTGTAATTTAATTTTGCCCCCAGATCTGACTTTTTAATATTTTTTCCTTAAAGTAGTGAAAATCTGAATTTTCTTATATCTCCTTACCTGCACTCAGCTCTATTATCTACAATTTTTATTAAATTTCAACTGCAGTAACCCTCCTATCATAAAACAAAGTTGGAAGGAGTTTATGCCATCTGTGTACAGTGCATGCAGAGTGCATTTGGTTTATGACAGCTAGATGCAAGATAACCAAACATACACACACCAACGGTATTGTTAGAACACAGTGAGGTAAGCAGCAGAGCTGCGCGCCCATGCCCCACGCAGAGCTGCAGTTGTTCGTTTACACAGCACAGAAGCCTCCCGAGCTCTGCCTTTCTTTGCATGCTTCAAATCACAGCCTGTTCTTTACGAGCTGATGGGCTGTGCTTCAGCTGAAATTGTGACAGACTTTCCAGTATTGGAGTACTTCATCACCCAGCAAGTACAGCCACATAACCAACAGAATTTACTCTTATCTATTTCCTAAAAGAACCAACATTCAATCAATTTCTTTCAGCTTAACTACTTTTCCTTTCACTCTTTTCCCATTTCACCCCTCAAATACTAGGCTATAAAAATGGGTTAACGATTTCTAATTTTTACTGAAGATGCTCGACTTCAGTCACTGGAAAAAATGTGGTCTGTCATAGTTCACACAATGCCATTGAATTAGCAGCCCTCCCAGAGTCATACTTTTGCTAAAAGAACCTCTGTTCAGTGTAAGCGATGACAGATAACAGCATTACTGTTATTGTAATATGATAGCAGTATTTGGTCGCCTGCTACCTCAAGGTAAACTACTGTAACTTTAGCACGGTTACCGAAAAGCATCAGCAGTATCCCAGTCATGGTATGCTGGAGAGCAGTGCTAATCCAGCCAGCTGAAGCTGTTTCTCCCTTAGCAGATGTGGGACCCTAAAACTTGTCACCTGGAGCTGAGGATGCTGATGACATATTTCTTTCGTCTGCTTACAAAGAAAGTTATAAAGATTCACGTTGTAAATATTTCACGTGTGGGAAACAGCCACTTCCTTTCTCCACCCCCCCCCCCCTTTCCCTAGATCAGACATATATAAAGAGCTCATATATAAAACTGCGTGCAACCTGCCTGCACATACAATAATTAACGATTCCTCAACTAACCTGACACCACTAATAGCCTTAAATAACACTGACGCAACAGCATGATCATCTGAACCTGCAAAACCCAGAGGGGCAGGCTATTTAAAGGACATGTGTGAGCAGTGAGCCTTCTGGCCAGAGCCTGAACCTCTCAAGCACAGAGAAAAGTTTCTGTACAAAGAGATGCAGAGTGTTACTCAAAACCCTCTGAGCAGAGGTGTCCTTGAATAGTTGGGTTAGGTGTAGAAATTGCAGTAATGATATTCCTTCCCATGACCTGGCTCAAAACCTGCTCTGGTTTTATTTTCAAGATTTTTTTTCTTTTAAGTGGAGAAAAAAAAAAAGACAGAAGGGGAGAAGGTCTGGTAAGACTGACATGGAAAAGATATTTGACCATATTTATGCACAGGACTGATGAACGAGAGAAAGGATTAAGAAAGATGCCATTTTAGATCTCTTATTTACAACAACACACAGCGTATGGCAGTAATGAATCAGAAGCGCATGAGAAATGAAGAAAGCGATTATTGAGTTCATTCATGTCTCACAATCATTAACTATACACAATTCCAAGGAGTCTCCAGCCCCAGGGAAATGTAACAGAAATCTAGTGCACATGCTGAAGTGTGCCCATGACATGCTGACTCTGTGCAAGCTCAGGGGCTCTCAGCTTCAGCTGTTCCACTGCCTCAGGACCATTAACAGAGAGAGAGACATGTGCAGGACCATGGGATTAGCTGCTGGGGTGACACCCCAGTCTCAGCTTTTGTATCACCAAATCCTCAGCAGAACTGTAACAGTGATGACCAACTTAGAAACGAGACTGTAAATCTCCTGTGCACACGGTCCTGCTATGAAGATGAGTGCAACTTACCTCACCCGACCCAGCTGGGTAATTACACAGAACATGGAAAGTGCCAATATTCTGAAGGATTGATTGCAACCCCTCGACAGACAATTTATGCTTCAAAAACCAAATGAAGAGTGAGTTTCAAATCAAGTAATAGCAGGGAAGGACTTTATGTAGGGAAGGGAAAAAAAAAAAAAAGCAATAATGTTCATAAGTTGTTATAACTTTTAGTAACTTAAACACGTGAACTAAACTGGGATCCTGGTCAGAGTTGGCAAGGAAGGACAATCTGAAAAAGATGCTACTGTGAGGTGTGATCCTTTTTTTTTTTTTCCTGAAATAATATTTTTTTTTGTTTCAGAAAACATCTAGTTAAAAGGAGTCTTTTAAAGAAGGCAGTGAGGGTGAGTCTCGAATTAGCTGCCCAGTAAATAATGCAAATGTATATATGCATATGTACCTTTTCTTTATACAAGAAAAGATCAAGCATAAAAATGCTGTGGAACAAAGTCAAATCCTGCCCTGAGCTCTTGCCCACGAGCTGGACATTCCACTCAGGGGTTCCCATTGTTTCACGATATTTAAGAGAATAAAGCTCTTGCTTCCTTTGCAGCGGGGAGCTCTGGCAATGAGGACGGGATCCAGAGTATTGTTGCTATTTTGAGTGCTGGAAGGAAGCAAAACGCTGTTTTGTGGAAAGGCGGAGGCACTTTGAGCCGTGCATGTGGTGGTTCAACAAGAGAAGATATTGCAGGGTGTTTGAAGGGGATGCTGAACTGGCTCTTGGTATAAAATTCTGCAGAATTTCTGTACATGTGTGCATGCAAGCAACCCAGAAACTGTAAAATATATTGTAAGTCACCACAGAAGAGGAAGACTGAAAGAGAAAAAAGAAAATTTGTGATGTAACACAAAGAAGATCACACTAGATGTAATGGACATCTGTGTGCTACCTTTAACACGACATTAGAAGAGTTTAATTAATTTTAGAAATAATGACCTATAGGTATGGCAGATGTGTAGAATCAAAACATAGCTTCTAAGTTTTTGGATGAAGTACAGCAAAGTTTTAACTAAAGCAATGGGCCTTGAACATACAAGAAAAATGCTTTTGCTGATGGCCACTTCTATGTCACAGAGACATGAAAAGGCATTACAGCCTGTAGGTAAAGGTAGTCTTTTGCACCCATCCAGAAAGGTGATGCAGTGAACAAGAATATTTTTGTCTGCCCTTGAAGCCACTCACCCAGCAAGGCTACCCAAGCTGGAGGATAAAACCAGATGTCCTAAACTGGAGTAGAATTAATATCAGAATACTGGTGATGAGTTATAGGTGGTATGAGGCAAGGACATAAGTGGGTTACAATAACATAATTATGTTTATGGCACTGTCTATTTGATTAGTTGGAATGTTGAGAAACAGCATATTTAGCATAGAGTTCAAGTGACTCAAGACATTGTAAGGATAGAGGGCACAGCATCAGATACGCTTACACAAGGGAGCAGGGAACAATGTGCCTTGTTATCTTTGGGAAAGAAGGTGACCTCTGTTAACAGCAACTTGCATCCTCCATGGGCTGTAAAAAAAAAAGTCAAGAGTTGGCCGCTCTCCTGTATTTGTGCCTGTGTCACCAGGATGCCTTTCTGTGTGAAAGCAGGGCTTATACACGTGATCAATAGGATACATAGCCAGAAAACACACTGCATGAGGGTTCACAAATTCCTACATAAATTCTGCATAGTTATTATTTCTCTGTACCACCATAGAGCAATGAGGACAGCAACAAAAACAGGAAAAAGTGGGTTTACAATGAGCAACTAAGTAACCTTGCCAGACTATCAGGGCAAAAGGGCTGGAGTTCTTGTTCATCTACATCATACCAACAAAAGCCACAAATAAGTCAACGAACTAGGAAGTGCTTGAACTTCACAACTTTTCACTCTCTCTTTTTAATATTTTACTATTCTTCATTTGAGAACAATTGTGCTGGCAACTGGCAAAGAGTAAAGAGGATGAGCAAAAACTCACAGCTGGCCCCATTCTAGCACTTCCCTGGGAAAAAAAAAAAAAAAATATATATATATATATATATATATATATATATATTTCCTCACTAATGTAAACATACCAAACAAATCTCACCCCAAAACTTTCTAACTAGACAATAGATTAAAAACATCAAGAACACGAGTGCAGAATATTGATTTTTTTTGTGTGTGTGTACTCAATTCTGCAGCTCTCACAAAGTTCCACTAAAGACTTATCTATTAAGACCTAATTGCATAATAATTGGCTTAGATGTTGAAATATAATACTCTTTCTATAATACATAGATATCATTAAAGGAAATGCTGAAATCCTTTAGGATGACTGGCAAGACAATGTGGATATAGAGGACAAGATCAGGGGCTGATCTCAGAGATATTTGTATAAATCTAGAGAAGACATTAATTTTGATGTGTTCTGGTGAGTTGACACTCTGGGCCCAGAGTTAACTAATACTGGAAACAAAAACACAGCTATATGCACAAAGGCTTAATTAATCTCATTTGCTAAGTACACAATGTCAAGTTTTAAATCCCCACTCAATCTCCAAGTAAAAGCGAAGAGGGAGTTTGAAGAAATACTTTGCAGTTCCAACAAGAAGTTGTAGATAACATGCTGAAATATGCTGGCACCACCTTGTCAACAATAACCACCAACCAACAGACAACACCAACAAAATACTACTACTGGCTTAATTCAAAATGAGAAGGAAAATACAGTTAAATGTACATTATGTAATCAAGCTGTATGTGACTTCAGTGTATATTAAATGAAATAACAGTTCTCCAAGTTCAGCAGTTTGAATCATTCAGATTAAAACTGAATGACACTGTTTCTACCCTCAAAGTTTTCTTGGACTGAGCAGAATTACTACAGCAGGTACAAACAGATTGCTCTGTTCCTGCCTCTGCAGTGAAGTTTTTCTGCTGCCCTGGAGATGCAGCATTACCTGTCTACAACCAGTTTTAGCCTTGGCACTTTTTGAGTGCTTCACTAACATTTTACAAAGTTCATGGATATAAATAGGCAGTTTTGGCTCACTGTATTTGGGAGAGCGTGAGGATCCCTTCATCTAAAAGATTCCTGATGCTCAGTACAAGCAGCTAGCTGGAACTAGCAAGGACACTGAGGAGAAAACTTTCATCCTTGCAGAAAGTGTCTTGGGACTTGTTATGACTACAGGTGGTCAGACACTTGATTTTGTGTCTCTCCTGAAAGACAGCACCTCCACCAACGCAGTACTCTCTAGTGTCACACCTCTTCAGTAGCATCTAAAGGGGAAGCATACCTCCTACTGAGTCACCAAACACTGCTTCCCACAGTAGCAAGGCTTTTCCTTAGAGGACTCTTCTTTTTAAATAAAACTTGTCAGTCTAGTGATGCAGTGCCAATAACTCCATGTGGTTTTGCTTTTCTATATTCTGAAGGTTGCTTTTAAAAAATGGGTTTCATTACACAACTGGTTACAGCCAAGCGGTATGTCAAAAGTTTTAAACTGTTTTTTTTTGTTTGTTTTTTTTTTTTTTTTTTTTTTTGCAACTGGTCATAGTCTTCTTGATCTCCATCAAGTCATTTAAAAGGCATATTTCTAGTGTTCACCTACACATCTCTTTTAAAGCAACAGACAGATACAGCCTGCACTTCTTGATGAGAGTTCTAGATTATTTCATTTCTACCTCTAAAGATCACAAAATCATGACATGAAACTTTTCTTTTTTTTTTTTTTTTCCCTTTAGAAAAAGGAATCTTTGTATTGAATCATAGGCAATAACACACTTGGGATATGAAAACCAAGAAGGAAAGTGGAGCTGGCAGAACACCCACTGAAAAGTCTTGCCTTCATCCCCGGGAAGATCATGCTTTTAAGATGTTCAGGCAGAAAATTTTCTGGAATTTCAAGTATGTTAATAGTTCAAAGTACTTATGACTCCAAGCCAAAACCCCAAATTAGAACGTTCCTGAGTTCTGGGCAACATTCAGTCTGCATCCTAATTCAGTGGCTGGACACATCGTTGTACGAGACTGAAATACAAATTCTGGTGCAAACAGCCACACCTTCTGTCAAGTTCTAACCTGAGGCTGCCACCTGACCAGAAACAACCAGTTCAGACCCCTAAAGACCAAGACATCTCTAGAATGAAATGGAAACATCTTCCCTAAGTGTGCAAGAGGCATTTCCAAACCACGTCCACCCGTTACTTCTTAAAGGACATTGGCAAATGGCACCCCTTAGGCTATATAAATCTCTGCAGAAGGAACAGCATAATTTTTCTCCCATCACAAACCTTCCAGACTAATATTTGACAGCCTAGATCAGGTGCTGTCCAAACATTTATTAAAACATTTTAAATGATGAATATATCCAATTATTACTATTAATGCAGCTAATACTGACTAATGAGGGGGAAACATACTAGCTTGTGTCCCACAATTCATTACCCCTGCCTTGTCAACAATTCAAAGCCCAAAACCTAATCATCCATACCGGGCCCTGTTATATTTCACACGTCACATTTAATAAGTCACTCAGTGCCTATAAATTAATGTAACATGTCGGCGTTTATGAGTGCGGCTTTGTCGCTGTTAACAAATGATGTGCTGGCCTAGTCTGCTGCAGCTCGGCAGTGACGAATGATGGAGGATGATTTCTCTCCAAACTATAAACTACACGCTGGGGACCACAGCAACACATAGGTACACGTATGGGTACGTGTGTGCTCACACATGTGCAGACTGTATGGAAATGGTAGCTAATATAAAGGATGTGTGCCTGCATATGTTTTCATAGGCGCATTTCATATATTTTTATGCAGACTATTTTTTAAGCCAATCGTTCTGTTTTATCAATATACCTATTCATAAATGCATATATATGCACACTATATACTGTATAGCATTCTGGGAATGTATACACAACTCTTCAGCAAGTTTAACAAAAATATATCTACTATATATATATCATGTTACAGTTTCACCTGTATTACTTTAAGTCAACCACGTTTATAGAACAATACATACAGGTGGAGCTGAGCTGGATTTACAATTAGTCTGAACACCTGTAAAATTTCCATGCTTAGTGCTTTCATAGCCAAACACAGCCTGAAACAGAAATGAAACACTGTAGGCTTGTATTGAAAAACATGCTGAACTGCAGATGACTGGCACAGCACCAACAAGTTCTGTTGGATTTTTTTTTTCTGAGCAAAACTGACTTTTTTTTAATAGCATTAATAATTCACAAGGTAAGACCTTAATAATGTACAACTCATGAGGAAAAACAATACCTGTGTTGTACACCTATTTTTTAATATGGGTCTTCCTATTTTCTTGCAAGAAGTGTAAGCACTGGAAAATAACAAGCAAAATGTTGGTGTCTTTTTGGTTACTTCAGTTACAGCTGTGGCAGGTTCAGGACTGATGAAAGACATCTGGATCTACGCACGGCTGCATTAAGTACTAGATGCAGTAATAAAACTGCATGTTGCAAACGTACACTGTGGCCAGGTGGGGAGTTGTCACTGGAAATAGCTTTTATAGAGCTCAACTGGTTTGTCAGTGGTGGAGGATGACAGCAGATAAGGAAAGGACGTCTGAGAGATGAGCTCTTACCCATTGGGAAAGCTAAATTTTACCAAATCACAGACCAGGACCCCGGGTTTTGGTTTTGTAACAAAGCTGATGGTAATGCCTCTTTCCCCCTCTGTTCTCTTTCACAAGAATGATGTATATCCCATGTTACAGCAAAGATTCCCTAGGAAATGAAACATATTCAAATACATGCAATAATTTGAAAAGTTTAACTGAGATGTGGATGCATCAGTGCTGAGCCCACAGCCAGTCTGGGAGGAGCAGATCTGACTGTGAATTTTCTGGGTACTTTTTTGCCTGTGTTGGGAAATGACAGTCTGTAAAACAGAAACTTTTGTGGGAAAAAGTCTTGTCTGAGGGTCTGCCAATATGAAAAAAATGTTCAGAAAAAAATCTCCAGTGTGTCAAAACATCTTCAGATGGTTTATAAATGAAAAGCATCCTTTCCTGGTAAAATGCAAGACTTGCTTGCAAATTTTCATTGAAGTTAAAAAAAAAAAAAAAAAAAAAAAAAGTTTAGCAGTACATTTAAAAGTTGACATGGAAATGACTGAACTGAAGCATTTTAATTCAAGAATTTCCCTGTTTTCTTGGCCCACTAGCCCACAAATAGCTTAGTGATTTATTTTTGTTTTTCTTTATTATTTTAAACCTGGTTTCAAACCTGAAAACACCTAAAAGGTCTCTGGACCCGGTAAAACATTTCCTGCATAGGTGTAGCAAATACGTTTATGATATAGGGCTAAGCCCACTGAAGCTGAACCCTTCTCAACAAGAGCACCACCCTTCCAGCATCACTGTGACTTGGGAATCCCCACCCAGATATGTTGTACTGAATGTGGAACAAAACACAGGTCCTGAGATGTAAATTCACCTCTTAGGAACAAAGAGCAAAGAACAAACTGAGCGGTGCTGACACCAAGAGCTCCTCTGCCAGCTGGATTCGGGAGGCTTTGCCAAGCTTTCCGCCCAGGCAGCACAGACAGAGATGGGCTTCTCTGGAGGCCAGTTCTGGGCAGGATCCCAGCCCAAGTGCTCCGAATTGTCTTTGGAAAAAGTTTGTCTTTCCATAGCCTCCATGGAGGGTGGCCAGCTTCCTGATTTGGGCTTTTCCACTGTGCTCCAGGACTAAGTTGTGCAAATACCCCCTTGAATACTTTCTTACAGAATGGGAAATTTTAACCTCTCTATAAATACTGTCTCCAAAAGTTATATACTTAAGCAGTGTTCAAAACACTTTAGGTTTCAACTGCTGACAAAGGTTTGTTCTTCACTTAATGTCAGCAACTGTGACTCAGTCCTTCCATGTCCTATTGAAGCAGCAATACTGAACAGTAGTGCAGCAAAAAGCCATACTTCTTCTCCAAAATCTCCCCATCTTGGAAAGGCCATCCAATGGTTAAAGTACTAGACCAAAACACAGAAGACCTAGATCCATATCTCTGCTTGGCATACATTGTAAGCTGCCAAGTCGCTTTTAGGCTGCTAAAGATGCAATTAAGCCCTCTTGAAAGTCCTACTGCACATTTTACTGCATCTTTAGAAGTCAAAACACCTTTAAAAATCTAGCTTTACATCTCTCTGTGTCTTCTTTTCCCATCTTTAAAATAGGGATCATGACACTTCCCTATCACACAGGTACAGTAAGGATAGATAAAGACAAAGACACTTTCTAAAAGGTGTCATACATATCTAGGGTTGTCTCATGTATTGTTGGCATAAAAAAAAAATCTCAGATATTTTTAAAGACTTCTGATATATAAAGAGGGAAACGATTTAGGATTTCATAGACTTTTTTTTTTTAACGTCTCTAAGAAAGTTATTCAGTACAGGCAGGATCAGAGAAAGAAGCACACTTACCAATTTGTTTTTCTAGGTCGTGTACAGGGTGGGTTTTTTTTTTTTTTTTTGGTACTTCACATCTCTAGACTAATAGATATGGTAAAAAATTTGTTCAAAGGCTTGAGAATCCCTGCTCCTGCACTCTACGTAATTGGGCAATACCTAGTGCTGAAGGAAACCGTTTTGGAGTACAGTCTGAGGTCAGCCACGGCGCAGCAGCGTGCAGAGCCTAGCAGCAAAGGTTAGTTGACCAATTAAAGCTAAGTGATGCCTCGGTGTCCCAGCAGCCTGCCATTTGCACAATGTGAAAGGTAATAAAGATCCTGACAAGCCAGGACCACGTACCAACCAAGCAATACAGAGCCCTCCTACCAGAGCAAATAAGCAGGGGAGGAGAGGAAGAAACAAGATCCCCAAGATATTTAATATTTTAATAATTTCACTAGAGAAAATTTATTTGGTAATTGGCTATTAAAACGTGCATTATTTTGCCTAAAAGCAATACTATAATTCCAGCACCTAACTCAGAAACTGTATGGCACAAACCCTGCGTTGCAGTTTCTTGAAAGGAAACTCCCAGGCAAGCAGAAGTTGAGACCATTGTTCCCGACTGAACACAAATCGTCTGAGCAGCTCTGCTGTTCGGCACACCCCCATTACTTTTTGTAATCCCATCCTCCTCCATGTCCTGTCATTCATTTATCATTTCTAGTCCTTTCAGTCATAAATTCCATGTGGCAATACTATATTATTTGTACAGAAATCTGACCTACTGGAGGCCTCCAGGTACTACTGCAAAATACACAATATACAAGAAGAAACTTCAG
This sequence comes from Aythya ferina, assembly GCF_964211825.1. Taxonomy (NCBI): domain Eukaryota; kingdom Metazoa; phylum Chordata; class Aves; order Anseriformes; family Anatidae; genus Aythya; species Aythya ferina. The sequence continues at coordinate 8,429,445 of NC_140312.1, forward strand.
CTTTTTTTTTTTTTTTTTTTTTTGCCTTTTTTTTTTTCCTTACATACACACTGAGCAGTAAATGGGCAGGAAGAAAAGCAAAAAGTGAGCTGAGTGACTAACAGGAAAACTTAGTAACATACGCATGCCACAGCAGTCACGCTTCGCTCTGAAAACTTAGAGAACTCCACGAGAAAGGTGGAGACGCTGCAATAAAGCTATCACACCAGCGCTGCTAGAGACGGCTTAAAAAAAAAAAAAAAAAAAAAAAAAAAAGCAAAACAGTAGAATTACCCTGTTGTAAAGGATTCATGGAATCTCTGAAATCTTGAAGAAAAGAAAAGAAATCTGCATGACAATAACAGTGTTTCCTTCTCTGAGGGACCCACAGGGCTCAAAAAAATCTTACAGAAAAAAAACCAGCTCTTTTCAATTCAGTCCATTGTATATAATGGTGAATGTCGCAAGGTTTATTTTATAATGATTTATTATCAAGAAAAATAAGGGCTTAGGCTTAGACATATTTTCTCGAGAATTTATTGTTCACCAAAATGGTTTGTTTTGCAGAAACATTTCTTTTTCCTTTTTTTTTTTTTTTTTTTTTTTTTTGCTTCATCCTAGAATTACCTCCATCCATGTTTTCCTCTGCATTTCAAGAGGTAAATTTTAAATCTTCATCTGTTCTGCTACCTGCTGCTCTCAGACTTCCCCTGCACAGGGATGTTGTATCCCTAATCATGGCTAAGCCCCTATCCTTTCTTCTTTGCAGGATACTGGTCTGCTTTCTCCCTCCTGTAATTTCAGAGATCACCCAGACCTCTAGAGAGCCAAGAAGGGAGCAAAGCATGGCCAGCGCCACCCAGAGACACAGCCACATGCCTGAATCCCACTGTAAGGGATTTGCTGTGCCAGCAAAATCACTGCTGGGGAACACCCATGTGGCACAGGAGGGCAGGAGAAGCCCAAGCCCTTCAGCTGGAGCAGAGGCTGGTGTTCAGGAACCAGCTCCCAGAGGAAAACAGCCCAGGCTGTTCCTCAGCTGGAGGAACATCCCTCCTAATCCCTGTGCAAGGAGTGAAATGAGCCGCACTGAAATGAAGGGCTTTAACCAGCTCTCCTTGCCACCTGCCTGTGCGAACCAGCCCTGGCTAGGTGTGCTTTGCATGATCCTGTGCTATTTCAGTGCCACCATAGACTGATAAAGCTTCATCAGCCTGCCTTTCCCATGTGTTTGCAATTCCTTATTACAGCAGAGGGATGACTTATATTCTTTATATACTTAGTTCCTGTAGCCCTTGTGCAAGTTAAGGAAATGCCAATATTCTTTTCCACAGGGGAGGAGAAGAATTGACTCAACAAGGCCACACAAGCATTTTGGGGAAAAGAAGGGAAGGTGTTCCAGTGCATGAACAAGTATTCCAGCCCTGAATTTCTAATTCAGTAATTATCTGTAGCAATTAGAAAAGCAGAAGTATTAAAAAATTAAAATAAAGTCTACCTCAGTCAGCTGTATTTTCTACTTAGAATGAGCACTTGGTTCAGAAAGTAAAGTAAAAACCAAGTAGGTGATGAAAAGTCAAAGTATGTTGTATGTCTAAGCTAAACTGATGCAATTCCACATATTCAGTAAAAAAAAAAAAACAAAGTCAAAAGTAGGTCAGAAAAGCTGACAGAATTAGTCACAGAAAAGAAGAATAGAAAAACTGATGGGAAAAGATCGCTTTTCATGATGAATTCCTAGTCAGTGTTTAATTGAGTACAATGAACTTGAAAATACACTTGGTGAATGTCTGCATTAGCTGGACTGCTGCATGTTTGTTAGCAGTTAAGATACAAAAACTGATCAATAGTGTAAAACAAAGGAGCTCAGGTATGCATGTGTACTCATACATCACTCCAATAAATTATTCTGGGTGTTACAACCAGAGGGAAGGAAGGGGGGTGGATTTAGAACAATCATTTTGGGATCAAGAGCTAAATCATTTCAACCACATCTTGATTTCTGCAAAACTCTGCAGGAATTATGAGGCTTAACAGCATCTCAACAATTAGCATATTATAAATACAAAAATGATATATTAAAGCGAGAGGAGAAAAAGGCCAGCATTTTACACCTACAGTAATATAATTCCACTACTTAATGCAAAGTAACAGGCATTAGAGTGTTTGGGATCCTCTTGTATAGTGTTATCTGCTCTATCAGTAAATGAGACTATGTGAACAGTACAACCTATAAATAATTCAAGGCCTGAGATGGCAATTATAGAACCATGCACAACCAGCATGAATATTTTATGAAGGCTAAAACAGCCCTCAGAATGAATCATGGATAGATGAACACACACACATACACACACACACTCAGCTGTTGGCCAAGTATTGCTTCCAGACATGGCTTATATCTGATCCTTAGTAGATCTGAAAAAAATCTTGAACACAGAAGTCAGAAGTTACATCTGTATTTTTATATATTAAAAGATATTAAAAAATAAATAAAGTGACTAGAAAAATGTTTTATTGGTGAGAGAAAATGTTTATTTCTTTTCAAAGATTCTTGTAGAAATTCTAAACAACTTTTTCGTACACACAGAGTGCGGTTGATAAAGCATGAGGTCCATACCAAGGGCCTGCAAGGGCTTATTGCAGGCCAAGTACGTTGGTCTGCAAAATCTGGCACAACACAAGGACCTGCCTACATGGAGATATGTACTAGTAGAGATATACAAGTATAGCTCATACTGGTATAACTTCCCATATGGGCACTATTATTGCAGCACAAGAGCATTCACATGGGAGTTACAGCAGTATAACTACTCCAGCATAATTATACGGGTATAATTATGCCAGTAAATTTCCCTGTATTAGCAAGCCCGGAGAAAACCTCCGGGTAAGGAGCACTGCACCACTGCAGCCTGCCCCAGCACAAGCCAAGTGCCTGCAGCGAAATGCAACCTGGAGCAGAGGATCCCAAACCCTGCTTCCAAGCCAGGACACTCAGTGGCATAGGAGCAAATTAATAATGCACTAACAACAAAAAAAAATAATCTTATATTATGCACATACACATTAAGACATGTGTACATATACACACTATAGATATATTTATACTGTATATAAATATGCATACAGACGTTTCTACAAATTTATACTTTAGAACATGTGTTATAAACACTGTCTGATTAGTCCACAGATCACCTCTTAGAAATGAGGTTGTATAATTTCTCCCATTCTCTGGCCGGTAAAACTAAAATACACAGTTAAAACACCACCAGCTATTAAAAGAAACTGGGCTGGAACCTGACTGACCATCAGATAACTCTTCTATGCCAAATATAAACAGATCTTCGATAGCTTGAAGATTTCACATATGCAAATGCATCTGACCTTACTGTTTCTGGGTGCATGACAATCCATAGACATGCGTGAGAATTAAAGATTAAGACTGAAAACAGGAAAATGACTGGGATAAGGAGACAGCATCAGATGTTTCTTACTAATCTTAATACTTTTGTTGCCTCTTTTTTATTTATTTTTTTAAACTTTAATTGGGTCTTTCTTTTCCATCTAAAAAAGGATCTTCTAAGGCTGCAATTTAAAACGATGCATTGCAGACAGGCTGCCGAGGTCTCCTGGAAGGATGTGCCCATGAATAGGGTCACAGTGTCACAGACAACGCAGAGAGCACGAACTCACCCATCTCGCTGCCTTTTCCTGCATGACCCCTATAATTTTGTGGGTTTGGCAAACACAAGGGGCAATTGTGTCAGCCAGGGTCAAGCTGCCATTGTGGGGGGTTTGTGGGCAGGTTTGGGATCTGAGGGAGAGGGGTTGTGTCATGCTGGGTCGAGATACTGCAATTTGGCAGCTACGAGGTGGGTTGCAGTTGTTTTCCAAGGAGGGAAGAGTGGAGCATAGAGGCAGCCCTGGAAGATGTAGTTTGAACTGAAGCTGTTTCTAGAAGGTTTGGGACTCAGAAGAAAATGAAGTAGGTTCAAGGAAGTGGAGGAGATTGCAGGGGCATGAAGCACCTGGGAGCTGGAATAGTTTAGGTTAATTGTAGGGGAAGATGCTGTATCCAAAAGCATCGGTGCCTTCAGACTAATTTATCACTCCAACTGTAGTATCACAATTAACAAATAGGTGCATTTTTTCAAGCAGAAGAACCCGGAGAAACCATACATCCCTCAGTGTGCATACCCATGAGAAAGGGGTGTACTGGGGGGAAAGGTTTCACAGGTGGCTTTTGCAGCCTAGTTCTTCTTTATCTACGACCACCTCCTAACTCAGCCTTCTTTCTCTAACCTGCCAATGCATTTGTAGATGTTGCATTTTGACTCAAATCATTAACCTGAACATGATCAAAAACCTGGTGCATATGGATGCAGCAAAACAGAACTGTTGAGTTTGTTTTTCCTCATTTAAAGGCAGTGAATAAAAAATTATGAACAGAAACGCATACCTGGAGACCACAAGTCCAGAGGAAATACTCTGCTAATTGCAAGGGTGTATTAAAGTCATGAACTAAGTAAACTAATTTGCTCTTGGCATATTTTCTATACCTCCCAGGTTTCTGTTTAGAACCTCTGTTTAGACATTTCACAATCTAAATCTGGTGAAGTCTGAAAAAGGCCTTCAGAAGAAGGGAGGAAAAAAAAATAAAACAGGCAACTGGTGTAGTAAGCAGCTTTGGAACTTCATCTGGTTTTCTATTAATTTGCAATATAGATTTGATTTCTCACTAAAAAAAAATGAATGGTTAATCTTTTATTTTTATTATTTTGACATTTCTGTTTACCTTTTAGAAATGCTATCAGAGGCACAATGTGGCATTGGAAAGCTAAATGCTAACACATGGACTGCTCTACAACTCTGCAAAAATTTCTCTCATACTTTTGCAAATACCACAGCCAAAATCAACAGAACAAGTTTGATTTTTTTCATCATGAATTGACAGCTTATTTATCTCCAAGGAAGAACTTTCTAAACCCCTTAAGCTTCCAAACAACTGAGGAAGGATTCTGCTGACTATTCAAAAATATTGGTGCCTCATAAAATTATAAGCTAAATTATTCAATTCACTGCGTGTTCCTTCCAAAAGAAAAGAAATATGCACTATGAATTGCAACAGACTTCATGAAAACCAAAATCAAAAGACCGATCTGCAAGAAAAAACACTTTCTTATTAACATAGCATCTTTCATCTGATATTAAGCCTGTGTTTATCCATGCCATGCAAAAAGTCCAGCTAAACACTCCTCATGGTATCAGCTAATCTTAAACACATATAGATCTTCAAACACTTGGTCAAGTCTCATTAAAGTCAAACTTCAACACGTGCTTCAGTATGTGCAGAACAACGATGGATTTACATTAAATGTTCAATTGCTTTCTTGAATTAAGGCCCCAACCGCTTCATAGTCCAGTGAAGGTAAACACGATCCTCCTCCCATTGCTGGATAATGCCAACGCTCTGTTACAGAGAGAAGGGGTACTGCCAAATTGCCATTGCTTTCAGCAGATCTAACGCTCTCTGGTGACCATAGGCTGAGCAAGATGGTACAGCAAGGCTGGCCCACGGAGGACAGCACAAAGCATCACCCCACTGCTGTAGCATCTGCCTAAAGCCAACCCAGCTGCCGTCGGCCCCTCGCTGTGCATCTCCCCCAGCCGCTGCCTTCCAGCGAGCTGACTGCATGTTTGCAGTAGAGACTTTAAATCAATACATGGGAACGAAAGTATCCAGCAATGCTAACAGATCAAGTATTCAAATACGGAATCCAAGTAATGTTTAGCTTGCCAGTAAAATGCCCAATGTAACTCATTCACCCATGAAAAGAGCTGTGTCTGAAGTCATCTTTATTTACAATGTGTTTGTGCCATGTGTTTGTTTGGAAAGCGGAGGAGGAGTTGGAGTAGGTGGCATCTCTCATAGGTTCCTTTTCACACACTCCGAAGGTCTGGGCCTCACAAGGCCGTCAGTGAGGAGCAGAGCCAGGCGCACGTTCAGTTGCAGCAAAACTACATAACGTAGCCACTGTGAAAGCGGTCTGTTAGCTTGAGATTGTAAATCAGGAATTACCCTGTGCAAAATACAGAGTTACTCTGCTCTAAAAGTGATGTAACGCAGAAATCAGACCATGTGCCACTCTATCTTTGCCACCCAAATAGAAAACCGGGTATAAAAATTACAAATCAGCCAAGAATATCCTAATAGGTTATAAGTTTTATGAATCTCAAGCTGGCAAAAATTTTGAAGCTTTCTTTCATGTGGAAGCCTGAAATTTTGAAATGCATTTTCATCTAGAAACAAAATAAAAAGCAAGATACTGTTAAAATAAAAAATAAAAAAAAAAAAAAGAAATTGTACGTGGAATATCAAAATCACCTTAGGTAAAGCACTGTAGAAATACAAGATATTGTGGGAAATCTGTAATTTCCTCAGACATCCTGCTGGCCGCTGTGATGTATACCACGGTCAAGTGAAACATGATAACAGAAAAAAACACACTTCAGGTTTTCCTGTCTCAAGCTTTCAGACCACCCTATCCTTGGAACTAATGGAAAAATCTCAGATAGCAGGAAAGATCCCACAAGGAAAACATAAAACTGCCAGGAGCAGGAGGTATCTCCAGCTATGTCATACAAAGTATCGTATAACATTTTCACCCACTTATTTTTGTGAAGTAAGAAACCCTTCTCCCACCAAGCTGCAAGTAAAATTTCACACCATAAAATTAAATACATGTTGAAATCCTGTTTGAACATATCAGATTAAAAAAAAAAAAAAAAAAAAAAAAAAAAAGATATTCAAAGCACTGCTCCACCCTGAAAATGGTATTTTTGTAAGCAGCTGAATCCAAAAGGGATGGCTCGTTTCTAGGTTACTCTGTAGAGTGGCTGTCTCAAGAGAGATGAAAGAGCAAAGGTAGGTCTTTCCTGTATATCCCTATCAAGATATTAATGGATGTGATGGGAGAAAGCCTGAAGTGATGTCACTGGAAGCAGAGTGTGCAGTGTTATATGGATCCCATAATGGAGCAGGAGAGATGAGCCGCAAACATGAGAGAGGGAAAATGCTGATGAAAATCAAGGAAACAATGGCCAAATGGAAATGCAGTTGGAACATAAGTGTTTGTGAAATGGGATAAATGGATAAAGTTAAGTTCTCACTAATGGGACTTGGATCCATGAAGGAGCAGAAGAAATAACAACAGCATCTAATACTTCACAAGTCTTTAGAAGAGGCTCCATCATTAGAGGGTCCTAAACCCACATGTCCTGCTCTATGAGCCCGTCAAGAAATACCATCCTGTAGGGTCTTTCTAACCTACCGCAATGCAACACACACAGCGTTTTTATATGTCAGCAAAGCAACTCGTTTTTAAGGATCGTCACAAAAGCAACAGGAAGTGCATCTTGCAGCATAAACGGTCATCCAGAATAGAAAGGAGATTTTGTGTTAAACGCATAAAACCGGTTCCCTGGGGTTAGAGACATTACACAACACCCCCACCAGTTACTAAATGTGATTTCTGTCTCACTGAAATAAGTGAAGACAGGTAACTACTGTAACTGCAGAATCAGAATAATGAACTGGCCAACAGATGGCAGCTGAACCAAATCACCTGATTTAAATAAGATCTGCATTCTCTTCAATCGGGCAAGTTTTGCAAACGGATTTAAGTCAACTGGCAGATAAAAATCAAGCAATTTCAGAGTCATGCTTGCTTGTAATGGATTATAACTTCATTATGAATTATATCTCTGAACCTTAATGTTTACAGAAACAAACAGTACTACTGCAGCAACTGAAAGTTGAGGGGAGGGGGGAAATATAATCGCTTGAATTTTGCTCATCAATGATACCATTAAAATAATAAAATAATGTGCTGCGCATGAATCTGGCTTCTGATGGCAGCACTTTGGCGAGAGGCTGAGAAAACACAAAGCAGAGATGGAGTCCTCAGGCAGTCAGTGAATATGAATAAAAAAAGAAAAAAAAAAAAAACACACCAGAGAGCTTTCTGGCCTGAGGTTAGAGGCAGAGGTTGGCATTATTTTACATTAGAAACAATTCACATTCAAAACTGTAATTGATAGCAGTGAAGTGTTAGGGAAAAGAGACTGTGGTGCTCAGGCAGGCTGACCTGCCAATCAAACTCAACCTTTCTTTGAATGAATAAAAGCTTCATTGCTCTATTATGTGGATCTGGGCAGGCAGCACTAAAGTACCCTGTTTGTCAAGTTTATGTGCACTGCCCCAAGCTACTTAGACACCCATGCTCAATAATAACTTGAAATCATCAGTGATTTTTGATAGGGTTTCTTTTAAAACATTTAGTGTTAATTTTACTAAGTCTCTGGAACTTAAAGAAACAGGAGGGCAATATTTCCACTCTGCTTTGTACAAAGACTGACAGACAATTCTGCTGCTGCTATAGTTAAGGTAGAGAGAGGCTGTTGGCTTTTTTTTTAAAAAAAAAAAAACATCTGTGAAACCGTGTAGTCTGAACGCTGCAGGCAACAGCTCCTTATCATTACAGGGAGGAAATGCTTGTCTTGATACTTTTTTTTTTTTTTTTTTGCCTCTCCTCCAGGCAGGAGAGCTCTTGTAAATAGAACAATTGGCCCTTTGCTAACCACTTGATGGGAGACTTTAGTTTTTCACGATTCCTTCTCTCTCCCAATTGCTGCCAGTCCATTATGCCCCTTACAGCACCAAATCCACTGCTGCTGTCATCCAGATGCACTCATGAGCACGGGGGACAACAGAATTACTTGCAGCAATCATGTTTGTCTTTCTGTTTGCAAACCAACCACCTTTAAAGGTCTGCCTGTCTCTGCTGAGAGGTGCAGCAAGTGCTCAACACCGAGTTTGGCTGACGATGGTGATAACCTAAACCACAGGGTGCTGTTTCTGCTCCTTGTTTGGAGAAGACAACCTTTAACTCATGCAAATAATTAGGAAGCTGATCTTTCAGGAGGTGTCTAAGAGAGGATTTCATTGCTCAACTTTATGATTTCCTCATTTTTTTCTTTCCTGCTGCTAGCAGTCTTTTGCCTCTTAAATCAAAAGTAGGTGTCTGACCGCTATGGAGTACAGGTCTGGATTTCTGTGCAATGAGAAGAAGTGAAAGATGTCTGCAAAGAGAGGTGAGGGCAGCCTTGAGTCTGGTTCTGGCACCTCTGCCTGCTGGGGGAAGCACTGAGAGCTCCTCACCCTGCACTGGAGCACTGGACAAATATCCTACAGGCAGAGGAATCTGACTGCACACTCACCCCCCATTTTACTTGATTAATGTGTGTGAGAACTGCTTGTTCTCCCAGCCTCTGCAGTTTGTTTTTACCTCCCAAGTCTCCTTATTAACAAGTGTACAAAGTCAGTTTAATGCAGATGTGTACATATTTAAGTTTCTTGTAAAGATGCAACAGAAATTGTTGCTGGGAAATTAGCTCATTGAGTCCAGATAGTGTTGTTGATACACAAATATGATAAACTATGCATAAATACAAATAAGAGCTCCCCCCAGAGTAGAGGAACAAAGATTGTGTCACCATAAGAAAGCAGCCCTCCAAAGACAACTCAATTTCGAAACCTGACTTAGCAAGCAAAGTTTCTGATTATATTCAGCCACTATTTTTCCAGTTCTCTACACAAGTGATTGTGGGAAAAGCTATTTTTGTAAGTGATGACAACGTTGCAGCAAACTAACTGGGCAGTTCTATATGGCTGTAAGTAGCAGCAGAGAAACCTTTCTTAAAATGTTTACAGAGCTATTAAAGGGGAGACAGAAGAAAGTGAAGCAGAGAAGAGGAGCATTCACACAACTTCTGTCTTTTAAACCGCCGTCCCTCTTCCTTGAGCCCATTGTCTCCCAGGTTTTAAATTATCTTCTTAGCTGTACTTTCAAAGGCGAGGCTCTGTGTACCAGCGAAGAGACAAGTTGGTTGAAAATAGATTCATCAGGCTTCAAAGGATTATTGTTTGCAAAGAGACAGTACAAACATTACTATTTCACAGTACAGCTATGACATTATTAACCTACTGTGCAAGGATTTTATTGCCAGATTGGTTCATTTATCAAAAATAAGGGAAATTCAAAGCACCATAAGGAAGCTAACATTTCAGCAGGCTTGGCTTTCACTTAACGTCATTAATCTATCTATTTACATGAGAGGCAAAAGCATTCGTTTAGTGGTGTCTTGCCATTCAACGTAAGAGCCTTGATTCAGTTTCTGAGCATCAGTGCATCAATACCGCACTTGGCAGCAGAGGAAATATTAGTATTTGTGCTATGATTTTTTTTTTTTTTTTTTTTTACTTGCAGTGTCCCTTCCATTAAGTGCTGGGTGGAGGATGACAGTTGCTGTGTGAGAAAAATATGCATGTGCACAAATACAGCTAACACTGGAGAAAAGATATTAAAATTTTGCGATATACATGTCATTAAAAGAAAACTTTTATATGTGAGAATTTGTGTCTCTGTGTCATGATATCACAAGGTAAAAGCAAAGAGTATGCTGGGGGAGGGAACATTGAACAATGACTCCTTTTTTTTTTTGTAAAGAAACTGATGGCAAACATCTCAATAATTCATGAAGAAGCAATTGATTTTTTTGGCTGGAAGGACTGGCTCCTTTTGACTTGTCCTCTCCAGAGGAAAAGCTCATTAACACAGAGGTGTGTGTGTGTTGGGGGGAAGGAGGGGTGCTTGTGTGCACGTGTATGTTCTGTTCTTGTGTGCACACTATTTATGTGCATATTTTTATCAAACTTTTAGACATCTCATACAAATGTGATATTATGTCTTTATATATACACATACTAGAGAGAAAAATGCACATACACACAGTTAAAATGCCCTTATGGGTTTTCATTACCATATTCAGACTTCCCTATTCCCAAAGACTTTCATGAAGACCCTAAATTATAGCCTTTTAATTGACCCACCTCCAAAGCATGCAGACTGCTAAGATCCCAAGATGCATATAGTATTTTTGCAATACATTATGGGTCAAATTCATTTCAGGTACAATCCCTCTGCAGTGACTAGTTATGTCTTTTGAGAATGTTAGCCCCCAGAGTACATTGACAGCAATTACCCTCATTTTCCTTCAGGAAACATTACAATATATTTGAATGCTACAGAAAGCAAAGGAAAATGTGCTTATTGTCATGGCATCCTCAGATTCCTTCTGGAAATTATAATGTCTCCAGTTCAGTCTACTAGGTTTTGACCCCAGTGGTAAAAACATAAAGGAAGGTTTTTAGTTTTTCATTTGTTGTTGTTGGTAGTGTTGCTGAACTCCTTTCTTTTATCATTTTAAAGATTTTTAAGAGCTTTTTCAACTAGCTCAAAATGTACTATGCAGCACCCAGTACTTTATGAGTTTTAACCCAACAAAGCCAAGGTATAGAAAAGTTAAACTAAAGCTGTGGCTTCGTCCTCATGCCTGAACACTGCAAGTTCACAACCTTGCGTATGATGGATAGCATATGCTGCAATAGGTTGCCACAAAAGCGGGGAGACAAAGAAATGTTACGAGCCTTACTCTTGAAGGATATACTTTCTGCATGGTGTGCAGAGTTTAGGTAGTTATCCTCTATGAAGGATGTGCAGTCCAACCTCCTACAGTAGTCTGAAGCTTCAGCATTAACTCGTATTATTGAAAGTCATTCTAGCACCCAGTGATCCATTAACTGTGAAACCAATGAGTTTACTCCTCTGCCACCCACCGCTGTGCAGTTTCCTCCCTGGTTTTCCACCTCCTTCCATTGCTCCCCTTCTCTCCTCCCCATCTCCTCATTTCAGCCTCACAGATAGAAAACCCTTTCTGACGAGAGCACTGCAGTGAGCTGGATGGTTGTACTACCCAGATTTTCCAGATACCTGCAAACAGGACTGACAGCAGCCCACAGCATGGGACTATTCAACATACACCACATACCTAAGACCTATTGCTGGACAAAGATGCCCCAGTTCCCAGCCCACTCTCCAATCCACAGTAAATCTACCTATATTGGAATATATTCATTATCCTTAGAAGCAGGCATGTCAAGTCATGGCTTTTGCTGTACAGAACATATCAGAAAACAAAGGTGAAGCTACGGATTTTTTTCTCTTCTTTCCCATACACGACCATACCACAGCAAAGCAAGCAGAGCTTCACTGTATTTAATACAAGCTCTTCTTGGCATGTACTTTTGTCCAGAATTACATATTTTTAAACATTATCAAGGGCCAAACAACAACATTGGCTTTGAAAGTTTAAATTTTAGCAGCATGTTTTAAGACTCAGAAGATGGCGAATTATTTTGGTTTTTGCCAGCTATGAATTGCAAACCCAAATGATTAACCTCTCCACTGGGCTCCCTGTTTCCAGGGGAAACAGCAGAAAGGATGATTTCTATGCTTAAATCTCTAAATCAGATTGCACAGAGTAGTGCTGGCAGGTGATAGCTGAGCAGAGGATACATCCTTTTGTCATCAAAACCTTACAAATAATTTATTTGATCAGGAAGGAGAGCTGCAAAAGGCATCATATATTGACAGTTACTATTTCAGGGTGGGTTGCCATCCTTTCCACTTGCTGTGAGAATAAAGAAACAACTCTTAAAATACACTCAACTCTCCATACATTATATTTTTGGTGTGGATGAACATTGAACTTACAGCTCAGACCACAAAGCTAATACATCTCTCTGTAATGGATTTGTGCAGCATATGATCCTATCTGCTGTGCTCCAGAAACCCTGGGCTTGTTTTTTGGCTTTGCCATGGATCTATTGTGAGAGTTTGGGCTCATCACTTTAACCAGTTGTGCCTCTGTTCTCTTCTTCCCCACTGTTGCCTGTCTTTGACCACTGATGTACAGTGAGGATGGCTGAGAACAGGACTGGTTTCTGCCACGTCTAGAAAATGTTATGTAGCATCCCAATTTTTGGAAAAGCCATTATATGCTACTTCAGAAGTAAATAATTATAATCTATCTATCCATTCCCATTCAAACCCAACTGGTATACCACGGTGTGTATTCACAGTAATAACTGTTTTACCTGTTCCATATCATATCATCCATATCCAACCCATTGCAAGACTGCAATAAGAGAAAACAGTATTTCTACATTGAAAGATCTTATGATTTCATATGCAATCTTATTGTTCAGGAGGGAGCTAGTGTCAGAGCCCCTTGGATTGTCATACACTTAATCTGATAGATTCAGGGTCCCAAGGAGACAAAAAGGATTGTGAACCCAGAACAAACTCTCTTCAAAAGCAGGCTTTTTCTTGGAGCCTTCCAAAGGATAACACCTACGAACATAAAGACTTCCATCAAGGCAGATATTGTGCCAAGTCTCTGTCTCAGCTGTGGTCAATGGTAGCTATTTAATAAGACAGAATAGGAACATGGGAAGTGTATCTGAATGTACTCTCTAGCTTCCAGCAATGAAAGTTTCAGGGCTCTCAGAGCCCAGAGATTCTATCTGAGACCTCATATTTAATAGGCTTTGTCAGATCTATCCTCCCTGAACTTGTCTCTCTTTGAACTCATTTACAGTGTTGACCTCCACAACATCCTGTTGCAATGGGTTCCACAATTTAATTATGCACTGTGTGAAAAAGTACTTCCTCTGTTTGTGTTAAACCTGCTATCTGATCATTTTACGGGGAAATTTTACTCCTTGTATTGTGAATTGCAAAGACTCATTCTATATTCCCTTTGATGATTTCATAGTCTTTATCATATCTTCCTTCACTCCTCTCTTTTCCAGCCTTATGATTCCTGGTCTCTATAATCTCTCCTCATACATGAATCATTCCACAGTCCTGAATATCCCTTTTTTATTTAGGTATTTTTGCAAAATATACCTATTTCCTTCACTTATTCATGTTCCTCTGATCACAATGTTGGAAGTGAAAAAGCAGAAGCCACAGGTAAATTTTGTAAAACAAATTTTGTAAATTTGTTTTCTTCATGCAGCTCAATTCACTATTAATCTTTTTTTTTTTTCCTGGAGAATTTCTTTTTTTAAGAATCAGTAAAAGAAATTGTTTTCTTAAATTGCTGTCACACCTCTCAAACTTTATCCCAACTGCTAGAAATTTATAGAAGTCAAATATAAGGTTTCAAAATCATATTATGGCCATTACTAATTTGCCAATGAACAGAAAGATGCCAAATGAAAGGCAGGTATACAGAAGACAAGTTCTTGTAAAATGTGGTTAGAGAGACCCTGGAGTCCAGGGCTTATCAGTGAACGGATTTTACTAATCTTGGTTACTTTCCATTTCCTTCCTTTAACATAGTAAGTGATGCTCCGTTATTTGCTTGTGCTACTTGAGTTTGATCCTCTTGATCCCCACCATCTTGACAGCCTCACACTTGCTCCAGTTTTGCATTATGAATAAAGATAACGAGGTTTGTGAAATAGCGTGAGTTATTCATTCTGTCTTGAGCTTCCACTACAGAGACCTTCTCAGCCACTCGCTCCTGACCATGTTGTCAATAGCTATCCCATGTGCTAACTCTGTAATTAGTTGCTTTTGCAAAAAGCTAGTTAGAGTTCACATCTGGAAACAAAGTTCTTGGCTAATCTGCATTTTTAATTGTTATTTTGTACATATGCTTAACCATTTTATTGGAGTCTGATCCCTGGTCACAGGGGCTTAAAATCAGTTCATTACCTTCTAGCTGCTGCCTTACATTTAATAACACATCCAGGGCAAGTAAGTAAATCAAAAAAGCCTTCATGAGCAATCTGCATAGCTCATAGCTCATCAGGAGGGGGAACAACAATGTCCATAGAGCTGCTCCTCTGCTTGGGCATAGGCATCACCAATATCCTCCAAGCAGCGCAAAGGAGAAAGGAGAGGCTAAATTCATCTGTGCATATATTCAGCACTGAGAACATCTCATTAGTGGCCCTGAGTTAAAGGTCTCTGGCCTACTGCAGTACCATGTAGTGAGATTCAGTGTCCCTTTGCTTCCTTCACCAGATTCCAACTTTCATGTTTTTGCTATGAAGAGTGTTGAGAGCGTTTCCCTGCTGTAGGTGTCAGAGCTTGTAGGGTGCAGTCACCTGGAGTGCCTTTTTCTGGATTGTGATAAATGAGCAAATTCTTCTCAACCTTTCAGACTTCAGGGATGCTGTCTGACTTGTCCAAAGCTTCAGCTACTCTTTGCGTGACTCGTAGAAGTCCTTCCTATTTCTCATAGCTATATGTATGGCAGAAGCATACAAGTCAATGCCATCTCTCCAGGATTTCCTTTTTGGTCAACTGTGAGGAGCAAAGAAGCCTTTCAATACTTTATAACAACCTCTCAGTCTTCTGTCAAGAAATTTCTTGTCATGTATCAGAGGACTCTGCTTTCTCCTTCGTTTCTTTTTTTTTTTTTTTTTTTTGGATGTGAAATATTTCTGACTGTGGGGGCTTTGGGAGCTCTAGGGACTTTTCTAAGCAGAGAGTTCCTTTACCAGCTCTGCTTATACAATTTCAAACCTTCCCTCTTGCTCATTCTGCAGTCTCAGCTGCCACTTGGCAGCCCTCATGTTTCCTTATTAGTTTTTGAATTCTCTGGTTTATTTGTATTGCCCTTTTTTATGCTTAGCGTATTGATTACAAGAGGGCACGCACAACTAATTCCTCTTTGGCTGACAGCAGGGCTTGCAGACAGTTTGGAGCTAACAGTGGAACCTTGCACAGCTTGAATCAAAAAAAGACTTAAAATGCCTTATCTGGACAGCCACAAGATGGGGACAAAACCCACAGTACCTTCTCTGAATGGGTCATACAATTTTTAGACATTACACTATACCAACTCCTGTTACTCAAGTGTCTCCCTACATTGCATCTTCAGAAATCCTCAGTTTTTCCAAACGACATTAATGTGAAGTGTAGCATTAGGCCCCTCTGTTCAGTCCTCAAACAACACGGTTACAACATATCCTCCACTTCAAAATAAATCCCATGCATTACGTCAACATTCCTAACTGAATTTCTCTCTAATTTCCTCTCACACCAGACTGTAGTATGACAAAGTAGCACAAGTGCGAGGAAACCTATGCACCAACAAAAATGAATCACAAAATGAAAAACATAGTAAGTGTATTAATACTACACAGAAGCTTTTCTGTCATCTGTTTTGCCACTGAAGTTAAATATATTTTATGCTGTCTAAGAATTTTCCATTCCTGATATACCACAGATTTTGGCACAGGAAGGAAATGCTTCTATCAAGAGAAGATGCAGCTAAGCTGGCCACACATAGCAAAGCAGTGAAGATCACTTGAAGCCATCTAAACTGAAACCTGAAGCTTCTTTCCAAATGACAAGCAGTGAAAGAAACGATACTCATCAGCCATGGTGCCCTCTTCAGGTTTTGGAGTCAATTGTTGAGCTAACTAGAACACTCTGCACTTCTCAAACTTCGGTTTCAAACTCCTGGGCAAACTCCAGCAGAAACCTCTGCATCGCTTTCCACTCACTTTTAAATACAAGAGTTACCCCTGCCAGTTTAAGAACCAAACTCCTACTACTAAAGAGACTGAGAAAGATAATACACTCTAATATGAAAGAAGTAAAGGCACTTTTCAACCTGTAGGAAGCAATCACAGGAGACACAGCAGGCACAAAATTTCAACATGGGGGAAAAGATTGAAATAATAGATTTGTGTTCACTTGGCAATGCCAAAGCAGCTGAAAACATGAATTCAGTGAAGCAATCTGAAGTAGAGAGGAGAATCAGAAGAAGGAAAGTAAGAGGACTGTCTCCAAGGAGAAGATTCTCCAGTTTCTAGCAGATCCTCAAAGAGGTGTCAGTAAATGAGAAGATAAAAGACTGGTCTGAGACTCAGAGCAGGAACAAACAGCTGGGAGAAAATGAGCGGATCAGGAAGGAATACGTGTGACTATTTTGAATATGGTTAATGGGGGAGAAGAGGTCCTTGAACTTGTCTAGGGTGAGGTCACTATCGGTGACGTTAGCCCTAGAGAGCAGTACCATTGTTCTGCCTGAGGTCTTCCCCTTTGGACGCTCAAAAGAAAATAACTGTTTTCACCATCTTCTAATTTCAAGACACGGTGGTTCAGCTCCAGCTGTTTCCACACCCTGCTTTACATCTATGGTCCATCTGACCTTTTCTCCCTCCCCCGTCCCCCGGCCATTTCCTCTCTTCTGAGCTCTTCAGAACAGCTTATACCAAACAATATTTAGCCCTAATTCATTCTTGCTCCATTTGGTTACCTGTCTCAGCTACAGAGCGCAAAATAGCTGCACTTCTCTGACCTGACAAACACAAAAACCTTATGAAAATATTGGCACTTAAATTCTAACACAAAAGTCAATGCTGCCCCAGCCCCCTCTCCCTCATTTTCAATCTCAAGCATATATATTATTAACCACCTTTTTTATTTTGCTGCTTATGAAGGAATACATGGTCGATGTGATCTTGTGTCCCTGGGATTAGGAGTTAAGACATCCCCTATAAATCAGTGTAATCTTTGTAACAGGACATTGTTGCACTGAGCATTCCTGTCTGTATGATGCATTTTCAATTACTCTACATGTTTTCTACTTAGTAAGCCAGCTTAATTCTTCGCTATGTCACAATATTAGAACATGTCCCAGGTTAGAAAAAAGGAGCAATCTTAGAGCCCTTGTAAGTTGTTTAGCCTCTGGCACTTATAAATCCAAAAACACAAGGGAAATCCCTTTTCCTTGCTTGTAATATGCCTTTAGATTTATTACTTAAAGAATCTGTTCACTTAATCCTCTGTTGAGGTCAGGGTTCATCTGCATTCTAATAAAGGTTTTAGTAAGAGTAAGACCAAATAAAAAAATTCAAGGAGCTGTATATGCCTGCATAAGCAAGCAATGCTGCAGACAAAGTATATTCCCAAGTAAATTCTCCACCAGGAAAGAAAAAGCAGGAAAAAAAAAAAGGCAGGATGCTTTAAATTACTCTACACAAATCCAGACCATCTATCTTGGGCTGCTCTCTTCGACAGCTTGGCCAGGGTGGGCAGGCAAGGCAGAGGCTAAAGAGCTCTTTAGGGACCAAATTACTGTTTCAAAATGGGCCTGCTGCTCCAAGTATATGACAATATTATCTGAGAAATGTTACAGACATTGTGTGTCCTTCAGAGTTCTGCTAACACATCTCCTGTGATTGGAGGCATGTGTCACTACCAAAAAAAAAAAGTTCATTATAAATAGACCTCAAGGATATCTGGATGTAGAATTAGGAAAATGACCAAACTATGGCTACAAAACTTATTAACATTTCATGTTGATGATCACGTTTGGATTTCCAGAAATCTATTGCACAGATGTTTTATGTTGTCTCTGTCTTTTCAGGGGGGCTTGTTTAATTTATTGGATTTTGTGTTGGAACAAAACAGTGCTACAAATTCCCTAAGAGGTACAACAAGAAAGAAAGAAACAAGATGATGCAGAAAAGTTATCATAGCCTGGATTTCTAACAATCTGTGTGTAAACAAGCATGTCTGTGTACATCTGTGTGTACAATAAAAAATATTTTTTCATTACTGCAAATGAAAAAGTCTCTCTAGCTATTTCTCACTCTCCTGTACAACTTTTACACCATAGCAATAATTTTTATAGACAGTGTAATTTGGAAAATAATAATAAAAAGCCCGCTTTCATTTTCTCTGAAACCCTCTCATTATAACTTGATATCATTTCTGACTTCAGCATCTGTGCAGCATTTTCAGGATTTCTTTTACTTATCAATCTAGACCTAGCACAGAACCCACTACCCTTAGTGCTACAGATATTTCATGAACACAAAAAAAAAAAAAAAAAAAAAGCCTGCAACTATGAGCACTGATTGAAAGAATGTTGTTACACAGCATGCTGAAGGTACAAATCCAACTGCATGCAGTTTGCCCTTCTTTCAGAGATGTTACTGGATGGAGCACCCCTCATCCACATTACTGTGACACAAAGCAGTTTCTGAAGTGCAAAAGAGGAAATACTGCTTTACTTCGCTCTTCTTAGGAGACCACTTCTTCCTGAGATAGTAAAACCTCCTCCAGACCAAGTGTCCATAGAAGAGGCAGGGAACAACGTTGAAGGGACAAGAGAATTTCCTTCACCTCTTTACCACTTGGCCTTGCCTTGGTCTGGCAATGTGATACTGTGTTCATTGGAAGTCTTCTGCATCAGCACAAGCAACACAACATAGGAAGGGGAAGATAAGTTTTAAGCTTTCCAGGAAAAGGACCTGTATTTAATCATGTTTGCTTCAGTGCAGGCCCATTATCTACAATAACAAACAAGACTTATGTTCTTGAATTATACTACGCAGAAGAGCCATTTATTCACCAGGTTGGGAAAATTGCTAAGTCGTCAGAGGGCTGTAACACCTACTGTGAACGTCTGCATAGATCTATGTTCAGCCCTGTGTACAAACAAGCTAGGAGGATTCAAAGGAAAGTTTCCATACCATAAGCTCCTCTTAAGATTATTTGTTCTGCTAGCATACTGTAACTTTTTTCTTTACTTTAAGATCTAGGGAAAAAAAAAAAAATCATTTTTGGTGGAGAGCATCTCAAAGATCTGATGCTAAGCTGAGAACACCATTCCTGCAGCAGCAGCATTGGGCCCTCAGTTGAGTATGCGCTGATATTGGAAAAGGCTTTTCCTTTCGAAAAGCTAGAAATAGAATCCATTTAAGATGATCCATTGCCAAATTCAGGTGTGGGGACTGGTGTGCGTATGTGTTTGTCAAAATTTTAGATTTTTTTTTCTTGGACTGTGATAAACAACTAAACCCAATTCATTCTTATCCAGATTTATGCCATCATAGCACTGCTGACCTCCATATCTCTTCTGTTCACTTACACCACAAGATATTAAAGGCAAGCATAGCTTTTTCCTTCTCATGTGTGTGGTCCTCACTGGCTCACTTATTGAAAGCCATTGTATTAGGACTAAATCACCCCCCATGAGGTGAGGTCTCATTGTTAGCTAGCACTCTCCAGAGCTGTGTGAATGTATGAGGTGATATTTCTGTGTCATTGAGAAAACAATTGATTAGTTGGACAATAAATTAAATTCCTCAACTCTTTGACCAGGTAAGCTCTTGAATAATATTTCCTCTGCATATGAGCAAACAGTTTTCTGAGGTATTCCTGGTTTTCTGGCCATAGTTTAAAATACAGTTCTTCCTGGGAAGCAAATTATTCCTATTCTGGTCAGAGCTCGTGCTCCAATCCTAAAAGGAGCTAGCTGCCTTCTGTTGGCTGTCTTTCCCCAACCTCTAAAGGCTTAACTCAAGCCACAAAAGTTAGTGGCTGGAAACCAAAGGCAATCACCCTTCTCCTGACTAAATCCCAAATTGCCATCTAAAGTTCCCCACATTCAGCTTTCCAATCCCTTTATTAGACTATTTTAAAAGCAAATCACAGTGGGGTTCCAACAAAGACCACATCTCATTGTTACAGGCTCGACTGTCAGTAACTAAAGATGTCACGCATGCAGAGTGTGCTCTGTGATGAGCAACCGTGTCAAAGAGGGTTCTCTGTTAAAACACTGATACTTTAAGAGTGGGATTTTCAAACGCCTTCAGCATTCATATAACTGTTCAATGACATTGCTCCCCAGTTAGGCCAATATTGAACACTTTTGAAAATCCCATCCTACATGTTTACACAGTCTTTTAATCATCTCTGTCCAGGCTGGCAGGCCCTGGGTGAGAGAAAGAGGAAAAGGATTTAACAAAGCAGAAATAAAAATAAGTAAAAGCTATCTAAGGTACAACAGTTCCTTTAATAAAAGGTTGTTGCTTTTTAAGAGTAAAATAACGTATGTTTTCAACACACCAAAAAAAAAAAAAAAAAATCAGCTTTTTCCTGATACTCAAAAACTAGAAATAATCTCTAAATAAAGCAGTATTCCGACAGAATCAAACAGTCCAGTCTGGATACACATATTTAAAGCCTAAGGTTTAATAAGCAAACCAACGAATACTATCATTAGAATCGGAGACAACGTGGTCTGTAACATCAGGGAGAGCTGATTAAATGGGCAGTTTGTTCCACAATTTGGTCAGTGGCATTTTGGCAATACAGTATAAATGGGTGAGGATTAAGTCATTTCTCAGCTTTCCTTGGCAGAGTCTTTTATTATTTACAATATTTACTTCAGGGAAGTCTTGGCGTATGTCATATTTATCTTGCTGAAAAATGGGCCCATAAATGCATATCACCTCTTGAACAAAGCAAAGCATTGTGGTGCTAATTTGGTTCATGAAGTGTGTAATTCAGCCTCTTTGCACAGGGGCAACATTTGTCTCCTGCTGTATTAAACAACTATTAAACCTTTTTTTTTTTTTTTTTTTTTTTTTTTAAACTCAATACTGAAACAGGCCAGACTAATGCCACATATCCCTGGCCTTCTGGAGGGCTGCTTGCATGCAAAAATTGTCTTCAGCATGCATCCACCAGAGATGGGAGCACAGATGGGACTGCAAGACCGGAAGGCATGTACAGATCTAGCACTTTCAACAAGTGGGTAAGAGGGCAATGAGTCCACAACAACAATGCAAAGAGAATTTTTCTGCTAACCTCTTTTCCTTATTCCCCAAACTATCAGCTTTTCCCACCCAAAACTCCCCGCTCAGACAACAGCTCTCACTGCACAACGTCTTGCTCCAGAAGGTTAGGACATGGGGTGAACACACAGCCTGCTCATTTCCAAGAGGTAATTTGGGGATAGCAACAAGTAGAACCATGCCACATATTCCAAAAGAATCAGAAAAAAAAAAAAAGGGGGGGGGTTGGGGGGGGGGGGTGGAACATTACTGATTGCACCTTCCAGTAAAAAGTTCCTCTCCCACCAGCAGAAATGCCCAGTATGAACACCCACGGGATCTAGATTTGCCTATATCACAAAGCTCTGGTGTTTTACTTTTCAGTAATCACATCTCTGATGACCAATTTCACCCGTTGAGAGCCCTTTCATGCTTCTTTTCAGACCAAGTCCTGAGTGAGGTCTTTGCTATCTGACCTAAAACATGTGTCTTTGCAGCTCTACACCTGCCTGGTGGTTATCACCACCTGCACTATGATATACATAAAGTGCTATAAAGAAAAGACAGAGAAGAGGAAACAAACAGGCGATCTCCAGTTATGCACCTCTTTTTCTAAAGCAGGCATCTTATACACAAATGGGTTCAGAGTAATTTGATATTATAGAGGGAGGGAGGAATGATGTGTGCAGCTTACAAATGCAGAGAATAAATACACATTTTTAGTGAATTGAGAGTGTTTAAAATAATTTCACAGGCAAGATTCACTTATCACCACAGGTGGCCTGTGTAATAGATGTTTTAGTTGAAGATGCAAAAATTCAGAGTCGCAGGAATTGTTGATTACAAGCAAGAGTGTTTGCACTTAAAATCCTATCAAAACTGATCTTTGTAAGTAAATAATATTAGACTAAGCTATTCTCCAGGGGTTATTAAGTGTGTACTCAGAAAACAGCATTGTCTTAATGTTAATTAATTTGAGCAAATGGGGTAAGGAGAAAAGGAGCTGCTTTCATGAAAGTTTCTCATTTCATCTTCAGATATACACTAGAGCAAGAGGTGATGATAATAATACTGCGTTCTTAAGTACTGTTTTCCAAGAAAAAGAACATATGAATAATTTCCATGTAGAAATACTGTGACTGATATTCTAGGCAGGAGATCAGCGAGGAGGAGCCCAGAAACCCTGAACAATGGCTAGATGTGCTGCCTCCTCTCATTGTCCTCACTGTAACCAGTGCACAGTCAGGCACCAGCTTGGGCCCCACACCTGGTTTTGTTCTGGGACACTGCTGGGGCATACGGTATCCCCCACAGACAGTTACAGGGTCAACAGCCAAGCTACCAACAACCTTGTTCAGGGGCTGCTCCTAATGAAGCAGTCACCTCTCACCAAGACAGAAAGAGAAGAGGCAAGAAACAATAAGAAAAGAGCCCTTAAAATAAAGGTATGTGTTTTAGGATTTTCAAGGAAAGATATTGCTCTGGTTCCCTTTCATCTGCAGCACCTATTTTGTGCAGCTGCCTGAGCGATGCTGCTTTTGGGTCCCAGGCCAAGCAAAACAAGCAAACAAGAATTACTGAGGTGCTGTCTAACATTTTGCCCTTCTGTACCACAGCCTGACAGACCTTTTTCCTTGCTTATTTTGCTCCAAAGTTAGGATGCCATGCTTTCCTTAGCCACACTTGAAAATGGTCGAATAGCACCTCCTCTTTACCCACAAGCCAAAATATATTAGAATAGCAGTTAAAGCCGCTAGATACCATTATAGGAGATCTTCAATTTTTCTCCTATTTGTGCTCCATCCTATTTCTTCTTTCTATTTCTCTACTTTCCTTTTAAAAAGAGCATTGTCCTTCAAAGCTGCTATTTACTAATGAGTATGCTGTGTCATAAACTTCCTATGCTGCTTCAATAAGCCTCTCTCTCTTCAACCATTTATTATTATTATTATTATTTATTTATTTATTTGGTGCTAGGCTACCTGGCATTTGTTGCACCCAGCAGGAAAAAGCACTGGCTAGCTGACGGTCATCTAAACAACAAAGACAACTGATACTGCAGGGTGTTTTCCCTGGAGTATTGTCTGGGATGATGCGGCAGTGCTAGGGAGAGCCTGATGGATTGGTTCATGCACCCAGTCACTTGCAGAAAATTACAGGGGACAAAAGCACATATAAAGAAGTAGCATTAAAATGCAACGATGTGTGTGTGTATGGTAGAGAGAAGGGCAGTTTAGTCCTAGGAAGTTTTAATTGCCATTTGTCTGAAAAACTCACATAACTCAGCCATCACTTCTCAGTACGACAGCCTTCCTTAACAGAGAACGACAAAAGCCAGATAGCCCCCATGACATCCTTAGCATCAAAT
Source organism: Aythya ferina (assembly GCF_964211825.1). NCBI lineage: Eukaryota > Metazoa > Chordata > Aves > Anseriformes > Anatidae > Aythya > Aythya ferina. The sequence goes on from NC_140312.1 coordinate 8,453,351, forward strand.
ACGCTGACTTGTATCAAAAAAGTGGTCCTGTTTTTTCATTGTGTTCTACACATATGGAAAATGTCATGAAATAATGGCAATAATGCTACAAAAAGATGACTTCTGGTTTTTTTTTTTTTAAAGTGTTATTAAAGCTACAAGAGGAACCAAAAATTTCCATTTGACTAGAATTCATATATCACAGAACCAGTGTCTGGAAAACAAAACAAACAAAAAAACACGTAAAAGTATATCGATAGTTTATGCCCTACTTGGTTCCCATGCTCTTGTGTAGAGACTGTAAGCAAATATCTAATGTAGCAAAACCTGTTATATGCTGCTCAGGTGATATTAAGGACAGATACATATTACTTGCAAAGATAAGAAGCAGTACAAATACATATAGTGGAAGTGAGAAAATACAGATTTATTATTAATATGTGGTTCAAATCCCGTAAACTGCTGCACAAACAGAAAAGACAATCCATGAAAGTTTTGTATCTACAGACACCATACGGGATTAGCTTCTACCACATTTACTAGTGCAATGGGTGCAGGTTTTTCCCTATGGATTTTACCATAAAAACCTAATGTGCAGCTATTTCATGCAGTTATTTTCAGCTCCCAACAACCTGTTGCTTGCTACCAGCTTGTAGTGACTACACAGCAGCTGTTATATATGCGTGGATATCCTACACCGTGCTTTCAGTATTCTGAATGCTACAAATAATAATGGTGGGGCACAACAAGCTGACAAACTTTTTAACAGACTGACATTAAGACTAGGAATTTTTCAAAAGGAAAAGAGGCATATACTGCCTGCCTAAGAAAAACATCTTCCAAATGGTGCCTATCCAATGCCAACCGAATCTACACTCTTTCTTCCATGCATCAATGCCACTTCGTTCAGACTGGCTGGCTTTCTCGGCAGTGACCCCTTCTTGCCTTCTGTATTATTTAAGGAGATTTATAGCTGGGTGTCTCGTGTGGTGAAACATGAGCTCTGACCCCCAGGCTTGGAAGTCGTCAGAGAGAAACATTAATATTATGCCACATTAGGAAAGAAAACTCATCAGTAGCAGCAAACCAAATGACAAAGTGAAACATGATGCTTCTTGTCACACATGACACTGAACAGTTAAATGCACCCAAAAAGTTGTGCCCTCTAATGTGTCACCTACTATTTTGCACCAGTGCGATGACTGGTGGTCCAGATCTCAGCTGCTGTGTCTCAGCTTGGGCTGGGGCTGCTACTGCTAAGGCTGATACCCAAGAACCAACAGTTACTGCAAACAGGCAAATCTCACTGCTATGCCAAAGTGAGATACAGACAATTACTGTAAAAAAAAAAATAATAATAATAATAAAATAAAAAAAAAAAATCTAGATACTCAGGATGAAGAACAGGAGGTGAGAAATAGATACATAACCTACAAGTAGGGCATGAGGAGTCATAGCACAGAGATGTGAAATGGCTTCTCCAAAAACGCGCTTAGAAATCTATGCCAGAGGAAGGGACTCTCCTGGGACCCCATCCAATAACCTTACACCACATCACTCTTCACCTAAGTTCTCTACAACTTTTATTTACATAACCAGCCAAACCACTTCATCAACAAATGTCTGGGTTTCAAGATAGATCACTGAACACAAAACAGCACAAAATCTTAGCAAATTTTGAGAAAGGGCTGGCTAATTTTAATGATTTGTAAAATCAATTATGATGCTTTATGCTAAAAATAGACAATTCCTTGAAGCTTATGTTTCTTATCACCTTAGGACACAGACAAGCAAGAATTTTCCAATTCAAATCCTGTGGACAGAGCTTTGGCTTGACATACTATTGGACATAAGCACACACACATATATATGTGGGTATCTATAACTTTCCCTCCACCTTCCTAGACACTGCTATCTGCAATATGTAAGACCATACAGGTTTAATGTCTGTATAAGGAACGCAGAATTTGCTACATTGCAATGTAGTTACTAAAGATACACATGCATTTTCCTCAGATGTCTGTTTTGCACGTGACCCTATTTGTCAATAATTAACTGAAATAATAAATTTGAAAGAAAGGGGAAATGAAAGGAGAAGAGGAAGGAAAGAAAAGAGGAAGGGAGGGAAAGGGACAAACTCTTGCTGTTTCTGCTTCTTAGAATGGGTCTCAAAGACCTCGGCACTTGAGCTACCTCGATGAAATCAGAGGAGTAAAGACATATATGTTTAATCACTAATGCAGACATGACTTTTTAAAAACCATATATTTTATTTAAATATGATTTCCTTTTCATAATAAAAAATGTATTAATATGTACCTTCTGACTAATCTCAGCAATACCTGGTAATTTTCCCATATCTTTAAATATTTCTTAGAACAAATGGTCTTGGGTCAAGGCATACACCATGTGCATGCAAGTATGAGCTTGAAGAAAGTCCTCTTCTTCATTTGTGGATCCATGTTTGTTTTTTATTGGACCCAGTCATTTTATGCTCCTATTTATAACATATGGAAAACCAAAAACTGAGCAGGCAAGAGTTTTCTTCACAAAAACTTTGATTCTTAGGGCAAAATGAGGCCCTGGCAGGCATTTTCACTAGCTTCACATATAGCATTTGTACCTTGCTGAGCTCTTCTAAAATTCTGACATGCCAGAGCAGTTGTGAAGCCCTGTTATAATTTGTACCTCTCCTGACACACAGCTAATACCATAACTTATATGCACCACTAAGCATGGACACAGCCCCTCTTCTTCTGAATGGTCTGCTCACTGGATGCTCACAGGGACATACATAATGCAGAATTCTGCTGCAGCAAAATTGGAGTATCAAGAGTATTTCTGGTCTTTATAGGGTGTATGGGAAAAAAATATATATGATCATCTTCGCAAGGCCGAAAACCTGGCTTCTGTAAAAGGTATACAACAGTAATGGCTTACATGTTTCTTTCAAAAAATATCCACTCACTTTATTAGAAATCTAAACCAGCTTGTGACATAGCATGTAAACCATGGAAGTGCTGGGGTAAAACTTTGGTTGCATAAATATTGCAAATTTGCTAAAGAAAACAATATGGGGAAAAAAAAAAAAATATATATATATATATACACGCATATATTCAACACGTTCTCCCATCTTTTAAAAAATTTACACAACCAAAAATATTCTAAAAGGTTTGACCTAAGTCATGCTCACCAACACAGAGGTTGTGGAGCATGTACAGTTTTCACTTTTCTAGAAAATAAAAGAACACAAAAGAATATGAAATCTTCCTGGTTCATTCAACCTACCAGTTTCAGAGCTATGCTCCTATGCTTGTAAGATGAGTTTAAATTTACCTTCTGACACAGTGAGAAGTTTTAGATATATACACCATGTAAATAAAAAAGAGCACTATAGAGAGAGAATAGAGAGAGAAGCAGGGAATAAAGAGAAAATGCATATAACTAACACAAGAACAGAAGTCTAAGTTGCCTTGAGATAACTGCACAAAAACTGTAGTGGGTTTTGTTTTGGGCGATTTTTTTTGTTGTTTGTTTCTTGAGTGTGCAGACTTGCAATTAAATGAAGATATAATAACTGCAAATACATTAGCAAATATCAAAAACTGAAATCAGAATACAAACAGAAATGAGGGGAATATTTTCAACGGATCCGTTATTTGTAAAGGACTGTCAACTGTCTACACAACAACCACAAGTGTTCGGTTGAAGTTTCACAAATGCTAATCAGGGATGGGGCTTTTCAATGAATTTTGGATCAAATACATTTAGAGCTTTGGAGGAACCTACTACATTGTAAAGTCTTTTTGGCTGAGAGGAATTTGTCGCTCTGGTCTAGAGGCTTTTTTTTTTTTTTTTGGTCAGGACTTAACACCCAGCAAAGACCCAGCAATTACAAAACTCAAAGACGAGAGTTTCACAAAGTTGATGCCATCTTCGTTGTGCATTTAGGAAGGGCAAAAAATAAGACCTACCACAAAACTGATCAGAATGCGCATGTAGCCTAAGGAACTACACATAAGGCCAAGACTGTGAATGTTCCAGCAGAGTTTGAGACCACCAAAAAGTGCACATGCAAGTCTAAGTTCACAAGGACTGGGATGTTGAAATATCTGAGCCTGCAATGAAGCAGGCTCATTGGTAAACCGAATGCATGGAACGCATGCCCTTCACCAGCGCACAAACGTGGGAGGGACAAAAATCAGGAAGAACTATGGGGTATATAGGTTCCACACAAGGAATATTGCCCATATACATAATACAAAGCACAATTCCTCCCCCTGAGATCAAGACACCTTGTTTCAGTGCACCCTCTCTCCCAGCAAGGCTCATCCCAAAGCTAAAGAAACTTCTCCCCCTGCAAATGGAAAGTCCAGGGCACAGCAGAAGCAGCACCATAGTGGGAGGTATCTTTAAAGAACCCTGGGTCTGTCCCAGGGCAGCTGCCCAGCACTGAAGAGGATGGCCAATCTCCTCCAAAAACACGGAGTCAAGGCGAGATAACTTTAAAGCTACCTCTAGTCTCTCAAATGGGTTGCACTATTTTTCCCATGTCTCTAGCTGTCCAGCAAACCCCCTTATCCCTGAAAACAGCTCTGTCTGATGCTTCATCAGGAACAGAGAACTCCTATAAAGATAATATACCCCCTTGCGAGTTTCAGAGTTCATGCAGAAAACCAAAGTTAATAGTTTTTCAACACTATTTTCATTTCCTGCTCATGATCCCAGTGCAGCAAAGTATTTAAGCATGTGCTTTAAACTTTGCCCTAGAAACGCATTTAAGCATACTCAAAAATGCACCGGTACCTGGTGCTTTTCCTGACTCCAAAAAGAAGAGCAGAAGACAGGCAATGCCAGATAATTAACATTTGCAGTACACGTTCCATTTATTTGAATTTCACTTTCTGCTCAAAAACACATTTATAACTTCCACACTGCTATTAAGAGTAACTTTCAATCAATATGACAGTTTCAAAAATAATTTAACATGATATATAAACAGCCTGAAGTAAACGTGTCCAACAAAAATAAAATATTTGCAAATTGAAACACGAAAGATTTTCACTTCAGAAAAATGACAGAAACCTGCTTAGAAACAAGTTAAATGAGCAATGGATTTTTTGGAAGAATTTTATACATATATATATATTTTTTTTTTCTTTTAAGATGAATGAGATGACAGATGTTTTACTAAAATCGTTAAGACAAGTTGGCAATAATTTCTGGGTGTGTTAACTAAACTATTGCTGTCTGGATCATGTGATGCATGACAAGACAGTTTTCACCTTAGGTGCAGAAGCAGCTGAACAGTTTGAAAGTCAGTCGTGAGCTAGACCCCAGTGCACCGGCTTTCGTATTCCTAATCTCGAATACCATCAATAAAGGGACAGATATAAATATACCTGCACGTAACTTTAGCAATAGATTTAAGGTAGGCGCTTATTAATATCATGAAGATATGATTCTTAATGATCTGGGAGCACAGCCTTATATAGGTTTGAATAATGACATTGTCTCATTGCATGCATAGTTTGTGCTTTTGTCTCAGACAGGTTCATTTTTCACTGGAGGGGAAAGGTTCATATCGCACGAGGGGGGTAACCAGTTGATGTTACAAGGCTGACGATTAGCCCCCTCGCTGTTCCACATGACACTGGGAAGGACTCCAGCAGGCATCCTTAATGCCTGCTTCAGCATCTTGAAGAAATTAATGAACACAGCTTCGATGGCAAAACATTTCAATCAACCCCAACCAGCTGTGCCTACCATTTTTTAAAATATATATCTAATTTATCTATTTATTGAAAAACTGCCTTATCAAAAGTTTCTTCGAAGGATACAAGTTATTTCGGAAGTGAGAGAGGGAGGAACAGAAAGGAAGAAGGACAATGGTGGTTAGTGCCAAAAGATGTGCGATGGCCCCTGTGTTTGTTGAACAAATTAAGCACGTTCTGGTTTTTCACCTGCTGAAGTAGCAGCAGTGCATATGGCCCAGAAGTTAAAAATAAGGAAATATGCATACATTACCATACTTAATGGACGACCCTCTCCATTTAATATGCAAATTTCCTGAAATATTACTGAATGCCGTCTGTTCTAAATGAATAAATTTGAATTGCAATTAGAATAATCCTTTATAATTAATGAAAACTGTCAATTTTGGTTCATAAGTAATTTGATTAACAGGATGATGGGACACTTATCAAGTTCACTGGACTGCTAGGGTATGAGAAAGCTGACAGGGAAAATAAGGTGGTCCAGGCACTTAGGCACCACTGGAATATTATCCTAAATTATTGATAACACAAGCTAATGAACTTCAGAAAGTGAACTCTGCATGCTTTATTTAAAGGGACAGTGCAGTGGGGTGATAAGCACTACTTTGGTCGTGATAGCCTTCTCCAAAATACAGCCATGCCATTATCAGCTCTCAGAGAAAAAAAGATCCACAGGCAACAACATACACCTACTTAAACCTGAAATTTACACTTTCCAGCTGCTTCCAGAGAGGGAAAAAATGTTCACACAATAAATGCACGAAAGGGACAATGCAAGCCAGGTGGAACACATTTTTATATAATGTACCACAGGCACAATTTTATGTTTTATTTCCACTGTTTTAAAAAACGGCACCCACTACACCTGGTTTTCCATCTCTTTGCTTCCTATCATCAACCTTGGGATTGGCCACCATATTTTCCTTTAAATGTGCTTTAGCTAATTGAAAGCAGGAGAATGTTAATGCATCGGTTTCAATTCTATAAGAAAACTAATTGGTGGGGAAAAAAAAAAAAAGACTACATGCCCAAGAAAATTAAAAAAAAAAAAAAAAAAAAAAAAGACTCTGAGCCATCACTTCCCTCAACCCACATGTTCATTGACATCAATATCATTCTGCCACTGATGAGGAAGATGTCTGAAGGCCACACCTCTGGGCTGATGCTCCTTTCCCACTGTAATTCCATTAACTTCGGGGGTCAGGGAGGATGTAATCCAACACAGAAGTTGCTCATAATGGCATTTTAAATCAGTACACCAACAGGCTGCAGCTCTGATAATCTATTTAATTATCCCAAATGTGAGTGTATAGGTGAACATTAGTAAAAATATCAAATATCCAAAAAGTTTCCCAAATCAGCTTAGTTTTTGAGAGAGAAGTTCAGCCAGCCACGCTACCTGCCCATGAGATGGGTAGGGTGAAATCAGAAGGGCAGTTCTTGATTTTGCCCTCAACCAAGCCTCATCCCATATGCGTCATTTATGTCTCTTATGGAACTATGTCATAATGTGTCTATTGCATACGGCGTTTATCGTACAGAATTATTCCGTATCACCCTCACGCAGCCAATGGAACAATTCTAGATGTAACTTCAGAGTGTGATCTCTTTCTAAACATCCTGATACAGCACATCCTGGATACACCCACACGGTATAATTGGAATCCAATGCAATCCGGCCTTTTATATTTTGCAAAACAACCCAAGTTTAAAATGGTGAAATCACATGCTGAACGAAACTACCCTTCGTCTGAACACAGGCACGGTGCCAGTGGATTCTGGGAGATCGTTTGTAAGAGCCTGCTATTGTATAACAAAAGCCAGTGGGCCTGAGCAAGGTATGTTTTTAAACCATTACTGCTCTGAGAACTCAAAACAGATTTTCAACAAATCACTGAAAGACACTTTGCAACCTAGGGACTAAATTTCTGCTAAATGTCAAATGCATATGCTCTAATCACCAAGGCACCAGCACTACCTACAACAAGGCCACAACTTGGAGTAAAATATATGTGTGCACATACTCAAGAACAATACCCCATTTCTTAATCAAAGTTTCTAATAATGTTCACATCTTGTCTAATGTAGAGCTTTTTGATGCAAGAGGCAATGTTTCTCAGAAGTACAAGCATCTGGGAAAGGCTTTTTGAAACTGCAGTGCTCCAAACCACAGGTGTTGTTCTAGGTAGACATTATTAGACACGGTGCCAAGACAGAATTGAGCTCACCAATATTCCTACATAGCCATTGTAGCCTGTTTCAACAAGAAAAGATTGCAATTAAAAGTTACTTCAATGTTGAGCAGAGTCAGATATACCCATACACTTTTGTTCTGATATTGGAATAGTGTTCATCAGTGTGGCAAATAAACCACATTATAAAGAAAACAATGCCATAATTGGCTAGTAGGCCAGTTTCCTGTCTTCTTCCCCTGAGGCAATCAGGACATTTTTTTAGGCTCATTTCCTAAGGAAACGAGGATCTATGAGATCACATTGTCTACTCATGAGTCCCTCCCCCGAATAATTTTAACCCCTTGTCCATTCACGATATGAGGCTCAAAAAGTTAAGATATTTTCGTGAAAACGTATACATTTGTAGAAAAAGAAGGAAGCTCATCTGTGAAAGGAACAAGTACAACTCAAGCACATAAGCGGCAAATGTATCCCAGTACAGCTCAGCCCAAAGGGAGCACAGGGTACGAGATGTGCAGTTAAGGGACCGATACAAAGGCAGGCAGGAAAGGACTGGATGTTTGCAGGGGAACTGGTTCAGAGGAAAGTAGTGAGAATATTGGAGTACGGGCTATAAAGGCTATGTCAGTGATCAAAGAACATTATGGTGACAAGGGGACATGATGAATGGAGTTATTGTGATAAAGGAGCACAAGAAACAATACAAATCTGTAGAAAAACAGGGTTTAGTTTCATTACTTCCACTATTCATGGAACAAATTTATTTCAAAGCTATATTCTTCTCGCATCTGTTTCTGCATTCCCTTCATTGCCCTTTTAAACTTCTATTTTTTGTTGTTGTTTTTATTGTTATTTTTGTTTTTTAAATTGCTGCTTTCACCATGGCTAGGGAAAAGCATCCTTTGCAAGCAGTAAGACCCATCAGACTTGCATAAGGAAGTGCTGAATTATCAGTCATGCATGTGAACATAAGAAAAGGTTAAATTTATGTCACTGACTTCATTCCTCATTGGGATGTGGAAATTACATGCAACTCCATCATGCCCTTTTTCATTATCCTCTAAGTTTCATAAACATTTGTCCCTGATCTTAAGAAGAGACGTTCTTTGAGAATCCAGCAATCACTTCAGGGACTCTCAGTGAGTATTATTACTCCAATTTAGGAACAGGATAAATGAGGCAGTAAGATGCTTCTAACTACTCACCATGTGACTACAGCAAGGCTAATAATACAATGCAAACAGTGAAGTTGAGAAGTCCTGTGACTAGACCACAAGACCATACTTCCCTTTCCCCTAGAAATCTACCACTCTATAAAGCAGGAGACCAACTAGCATTATCCATCTGGATTTATGAAGGCTCAGTGATGATAGTCTGGGCAAGTAAACACTACCCTAACAACGAGTGGGAAAGTCTTCCATTCTGAGACTGTAGTATCTTCTACTACAGGCAAGGAGTGCAAGCTCTTCATGATTTCATACAAGCCATAAAGGCCATCTAAATGAGGAAACACTTCAGCTGAAGTGCAGCTAAAGTCTCCTAGTCCAATCTTTTGTTTTCTTCATCAACACAACATAGCTTCATTTAATATAGGGCTAGGTTCTGAGGTGCAGTAAGGCTGAACGATCCAGTAAAACCACTGGCAGCCACATTAGAGAAGTAGCTGAACATACCAACGTGTTGGACAGAAAAATGCTTCTACTTAATTCTCCCTCACATGAGCGGGAAGTATAAACGTAATATTCTCCTGGTAAAGGTTTAGAATTGTGATGGCAAAGAGCAATCCTCAGCAGGTAAGAAAAAATATCTGTTAGGAAAATAACTGAAGTTTGGAAGTTTTTCCCTTGGGTGATATCAGTAACCATTCTATCAAATATAACCTATCTATTCTTATTTTCTGCCTATTATCATGGCATCCAAGACCCATTATCATTTGCTCTTCTTGGTGACTAACACTGAAACAACCATGGCAAGGGGAAATGGAAAATAAAAAAAAATGATTCCAATGCGGGTATTAGTGGCATAAACCCTTCTGGATATGGATGTAAATAACACACTTGTTTATTCATGCTCCTTAAATATTTTTTTTTTCTTCATTGCTTGCTCAGCTAAGAAAATGGATCTCCTTCAAACTGTTGAGGTTGGGAAAGGAAGGTTGAAGTAGGGTGAGCATTACTACAAGACTTTGCCCCAAACAAATGAAACTCTTTGAGTGAATTATGGTCTGACTAGTTTCTTTTTTAAGACACATCAAGGCATTTCAGTATGTGTCAATAAAAGCCCACCTGGAGGAAGAAATTACAGAGCACTGGAAAGAACGCCAAGATTACTCAAGTCTTTGTGTTTTCATTTGTTTTAAATCTGTGTGTTGTTAAAACAAATGTAGAAATTAGCCATATGGGAACTTAGTTTTGGTGCAATATCTTCATCTGTCACCGCATTTGGAAAAAAGCGCACACACAAGATCAGTGGCCAGGGAGGGAGGGTGAGAACAGCACACAAGGAAACAATGCTGAACATATGCACAGGATTTCGACCTCGCAGCATGGTGACTAATGATTATTTCATAAATATTGAAGCTGTGATGGATTATTATTACTGAAGGGGCACATTTTTAAAGATTATCTAATGGTTATCATATAGAAAGGTAGCTCACGCATCTCACTGGGACAACCTGCCCTCATGTGCGATGTATCTTACCCAAACAAAAACCACATACTATTTTCAATTCAAACCTTAGACCCAATGCATGTAAGACAGGGGCATAATAGCTTTCCAAACTCTCATTTGGCCTTAGTTATACAACCAGCTGACACTGAAAATAATTAATGCCCTTTAGGACTCGCATCTGCTCCTATGGTTCCATGTCAAGGTTTTTAATTGGGCTATTTTGGCATTTGGAGACAATGGCAAGGTGAAATAACCTTTCTTTAATATTTCTGAGGTCAGAAGTTAGTCCTGCCAAAGGTCATCCTTCAGGTTCACAAATGAGTCATTTGTATCACCTAATGCAATCTGTGACTTGCAAATTGCACTGGGAGATGTTATAGTGCATTAATTAGTCCATGTGGTGAATACAGAATTCATCATTACCAGTGAAGCCTGTGCAGGCGTGCCAATACTCGTTTTGGTGGGCTGCAGTAGCTGACTATGTGACATATTCTCCTTCAAACTGTGGTCTTTAATAATATCAGGCCTTGTTTGCAAACAAGCAAAGACAAGGCCGAACCAGTCCTCTCCCACTGAACAGTGCAATGTACAAAACTTACACAGTAAGAGTTTCCCAAGCGAGCATGCAAGCCACCTCAGCCCATTTCATTTGGCTTCTACTTCACAGACACTGTCAGGTAGTGCTCCCACACCTGACACCATTGCTGGATTGTACTCTGAAACTTTAGCAACTGGACAGCTAAGACAGCCCTCTGCTCTTTTACGCCTAAAGAGTCGTTTTTTGTTTGTTTGTTTAAGGTTTGCTTCGTTTTCTCCATAGCTGTAGGGATTACAAACTTTAAAAAACAGACAGGCATAAACAGCAATTAACTGCAATTCTCAAGTGACTGCTTGTCTACAGAAGCACGGCCTTTTGGAAAAGCACGATAAAACTGCAAATGCAGCACTATCATCTCCTGGTGGGGACCTGGTTATCAGACAAAGGTCCCAAGTTACCTGGATTTTATTTCCAAAAGCCATATGTTGCAATCAACTTGTAGAGGGCATTAAAACCCAACAAATGCCCCTGGCCATTCGGCACGTGTTAGAGGTACGACCACCTCAGTAACAGACTGCCTGCAGGTGCAGCAGAGTTACCACCACAGCCTTTGCCCTAAGGCCTGAGAACCTCTCCAGCAGCCAAGGTGGGTCTGTCACCCAATGGGCCACCCTGCCCCAAATCTTCTCCTGTGCCAATGTTCCACAGCCAGTGCTGTGTTCCCTCCACTCCTCGCAGCAGCCTGCCTTATAGCCCTTCTACATTTAGGGACATCCTGTGCCCAGAGAGGTTTTATCAATCCCAAGTCCACTTTTTAAAGTCAATACTCAGTCAAGTTTCTTTCTTGCAAAGAAACCTTGCAGAGAATTTCGCCCTAAGACTCAGTCTGATCTTTCAGCTGGTTGGCAGCTATTGCCTATAATGAAGGGATTATTAATTTCTGTTTCAGAGGGATAGAAGATCAGGATATGGACACGGCATGACTGTACCATCTGTGCGTTTGACATATATTGATTCATACCATCTTCCCATCTGTCCTTGACACTACAGAGCATCAGAGGTCACAATCAACTCTTTGCTGGAATTTCCCCAAAAAACAAGTTTTCGTACAGTTCCATGTCAAAAAACACTTCAAGCCATTTTTACAGAAATGGATCACCTCTTCATTGTCTTATGAAAACCTATACGTTCTCAACGGTTTGGCCTTCAAAGTATATACCAAACAAGAGGTATAATAATGACCAATATTACCAAACAATGACAAATAAGATCTTCTATGTCCCATAATGAAAACGTCAGGGTAAAATATAGCTCTTGAAACAACAAGGGGTTGAAGAAGCTAAATTACTAAGGCTCTCAAGATTAACATACATACATTGCATTAGGGACTAGAAACAATCAAAGCAGAATGTTGGGAAATGCGAAGTTTGGTTGCATGTGCTTATGGAAAGTGGTGGGGAAAAAATGAAAACCTGCAGCTGAGTAAATCATGAAGTATATCAGAGTCTCTGGAGAGGACCCAGTTTTGTTTTCATGATAGGCATCTTTTTTTTTTTTTTTTTTCCTGTCATTCTATGCAAATTGCTAATAGCTAAGAAATGAAAATTTTTGAAACGACCATTTCTGGCTTTTGTCAGTGTATTTCATCTGACATAGCCCACAATATAACTGGCAGCGTCGTGTGTAATCTAGTCTTAAAACAGTGCTCATGTGAAACTGTATTTTTAGTGAGTTACAACTGTCCCAGAAGAGCCTTGGGTTAAAACATGTCAAGCTTTTTTCTCACTCCAAAGAACTGGTTGAAGAAAATCCAACCAGTTTGAACAAGGCTGGAATTCTAAAAAGTCTGTGGTAGAAAGGAATGGCAATTACACAATGACTTTTTTTTTTTCTGTTGCTGCAGCGATGAATGCACAAGTTAATAATCAAGCTTAATAATAAAATTTAGCCTTCGTGCAGTGGTCTTCTTTTCAGGCTATGTTACCAAGCTAAACCAAGTAAAATCACAAAAACCTTCACACTTTTTTCACATGTAAAAAATAGGAAGGCAAGAGGACAACTCGGTATGCCTAGATATCAAAACTGAGGTTTTAAACCATATTTTGATTTACGGCCATAGCTAACACTACTAAACTCTACCAGCATCTGTTTCATTACTCAAAGTGTTAGCAAAATCTGAAATTTCTCTACTGTTGATGGAGGGTAATAGCGAGTGAATGAAAGTCACAAAGAGTTCACACAAGATCCAACTTGCTAGGCCAACATGGCAACCTCAGGTGCTTGGCCAACAGCAACTTGCCAAAAAAGCAACGGATCTGGCTAGCTAGGAACTCTCCAGTGACAACAGCATCTTGGCAGGTGTATCTCTACCTGATTACCTGTCCCCATTTGCCAGGACAGTCTGTATTAGCCAAGAACAAGTTTACATACTTTACAGGAGCCATTCAGGCACTTTTTTTTTTTTCTTAAGGAAACACCACAAGCCAGCTCCTGAAACCTCAGTGCAGTGTGCCATTGTTGTGGTTTGCACTTGATACCTCACATCTGCATCAGCTGTGCTTACCCAACTGATGAATTGTGTGAATTACCTTTTGAGCACATGGATCCAAAGCAGGTGACAGCGCACCGGGCCATGCTGGCTGCCTGCCCTGACTTTTGTCTGTGCCAGACATCATCTTTTACTCACTCGCTCCTGCCTTGAGCGTGTGGTGGCTATATGTAGGATTTCTCCACATCTTTTTCTCTTCTGGGTAGGGCCACACGGTGCCCCCTACTGCACCCCTATGACAGAGCCACCACCTGCGTGGCGCTCAGGGACTTATGAGAAGACCCTGAAAACACCACAGGGAATCTGCCGTGGCACAGAGACCACTTATGCTTTCTGTGGAACAAACAAAAGTAAAAGATGGGCGTTGGAGTGAGGGAAAATGAAGGAACTGCCTGAACAAAGGCATGTTAGCGTACTAAAAAGGCTCTGACACCAGGCGAGGGGGTCGCCACAACATGGCGCCTCAGCCAGGCTCCGGCGGAAGGTTCCGGTCCCCGCGGCCAATGGGGCAGCTGCGGTGGCGCGAAACCGCAGTGCGCTGCCACCTTGCGGCCTCCTCCGCGCACTGCGCCCGCCAGCTCCCCGGCCAGGGCCGGGTCCCCGAACACAAAAAAGTTCCCCACACACACTAAAACAAAAAACACCACCCAAGCGTTTCTGTTGTCCCTCCAACGCCAGACACCCGCGGTGGCGAGGGCGGGTGGGGTTTATACAGTCTTGAAGTGTTTCTGGATAAGAAAAGAGATGATAAACGTGGGCACAGACCAACTTGCCCACAGGCTTCCTCGCCCCTATTCAGCCCCTGAGGCCTCACAGGGTGAGGGCAAACGCTTAAAATGGGAAGTAAAGGTATTAACGTGAGATAAAATATTAAAGATTGCCACATTATTGTTAATAAGTACATTGGAAGCTGGATATCATCCCTTAATAACTGCCCTGGAGTTGGGATATTAGAAGACAAGATATCTCCACATTAATTTACTGTGTCCTATTCAGGTAGTGAAAGGATATCGTCAAGCAGCCAGCTTAAAAGTACACATACAAAACGAGGCTTTGGGATTTACAGTTTGACTCCCTGCCAACTGTTGAGGTTTCACAATCACATTCCTGTTCTGTGCTTTTTATTTTTTCCTCACAAATCCTTTTTTCCTCCACTCCCACTGTGGCATGTGAAAGAGGCGTACCAAGAAACAAGGAAGAGTGGAACCTTGGTCCATCTCCCATGAAAGCTCTGTGTAAAATCAGACACTGTATAAGGCTCTACTTGCATTAAACAGAGAACTTATCTAAAATGAAATGTTCTGAAAGTACTGGGTGGTTAAGTACCTTGAAAATTGTGTTTCAAGGGTATATCAGGGGATTTATCATTGCTGAAGTAGATGAGAAGCCAGTCCTTTCAACATATTTGCTGTAGACATCACAAGAAATCAAAGTCCTGGAGCCTATAGGAGCTGAGACACCATAGAGGCTGATCAGAGCCACGGGGATTTACAGTCGCAAAAGTTACCGACAACGAATTTTAGGTGCTGTGCAAATCCCCACGCTTTGACTAGCAAGTGGTGGCTGATAGACAAGCGAAGTACAGGGGTTATTGTGGAGTGTAATGCCAATAAGACTGTCTGAAATTATAGCAAACAAACCAAACAAATACCTGTTAAAAGGGGATAAACCAAATGGGTCAGCTCCTGTTATTTCTCATACCTGAGTCCATGTTTTTTGACTCTATAATAAGAGGAGACCTTTGTATTTGTTATACTGAGATCAGAGAGGGATACATGCATCTCGAACAGCCTTCAAAACCAAGCAGCAGGAGCATTACTGATCAGCTCAGAGCTCACCTGAGGGGAGAAGCCTGAATTTGATACCAGATACTTTACTAAATCTGTTATGACGTCTGCTGGTTCAGTCTCCTAGTTTGGGTATGGCTTTTACCTGTTCAGTCTCATGTGTTTATTCTGCATGTACTTTATTCTGTCTCCTTAATGCAAATGCTTGTGCATGTGGTTTTAAATAAAATATGAGTAAGCACGAAGACACAAATTTCTGTGAATAGGAATTCATTTTTACCTTTCCTCTACCTCAAAAGCAATAGGGCTATCCAGCAATCAACCATCACTGATCCTTGTAACTTCCTGTAACCTTCCTGTCTGGGCACAGAAAAGATAACCTCTGCCCCAGAAGGCTCAGAGTCTAAAGTGTTTTGTCCCTTATAACCTCACTGCAGTAACCCTTTCTGCATCTTCTTTCTCCATCTCTTTGCCCTGCACGCTTAAAAAAATAATCTGAAAAGCTTCCCTACCTTCCTCTTTTGCGATTCAAAGGGAAGCAGAGACGTTTTGTGTGTGGTCAACAAGTGAATCTAGCAGAATCACAGTATCTAATGCTTGCATCTAGAACAAAAATACCTCTGGTATCTTCCTGCTTGCTTTAAACCAACAAGACATTCCTACAGCATCTCATGACCACTGCTTCATAACACAACAAAATCAGTTGACACGAGCAGACTAAGCAACCATAACACTGTTTTGCCTTCCTTGCAGACCTTTGAGCAGTGGCAACTGGCAGCAACTAAACTACATAATTCTGTTAAATAGGTTACTAGAAAATAAAAATAGATAGAAGTCTCGTTACTTAGCATATTCATCCCCACATCTGGATGATAAAATATAATTCTTATGGAAAAAAATATAATTTTTAGGCGCTATGTTCCCTATCTGCAATTACATCAAAATCACATTAATTGAGCTATAACACTGTCAGGCCCGGCAGCTGGGAGGCACATCCATACATTCTAAAGAGATGGCCATTAATTCAGCACTTCGCAGTGTGGCAATGAAGCTGGGATGTCCGCTCCCCAACGTGATTTACTGTCTTTCAAGCTGCTTAAGTGGGAACCTCTACAAAAAGATTTAAGTTAAGTGACTCTTATGCCGAGCTGGAGCTCATTTATTATTGAATTAAGTTTTCATTTCTTTTAAAGGGAAAGAGAAATATAGTTTTATTTGAAACAAGGTAAAACAGTTCAAAGAAAAACTATTACAATTCAGAAAGCAAGAATATATATCTGTGGGTGACAGTGTCGTTTTGGTTTTGCATTGGTGTAAAGGTAAATTAAAAATTTTATATACATACACACTCTTAAAAATGCACGTGTATATGGTTTATGCACGACTGCTTTTAGGTATATATTTCCAGATGCATATATATAATACAAATCTATATAATTACAAACATAGGTACGTACAGATTACATGTAATACATTTATGAGCCGAGATCCTGAAACTAAATACGTGCTTAATTTTAAGGCTATGAAGTAAATTATAGGGCAATGGGACAGTTCTGCATATAGAGCTTGCTACAACATTCATCTCTATAAATTGTATTTTGCCTCTTACCTTAGCACCATCTTTCATACTGTAGCACTTGCCTCTCTTTAAAAAATGTATTTAATAAAGATCTATTTCTGAAATTATATTAAAGGTGTTTTATTCCTTAAAAATTAGAGAAAAAGTCTTATATCTGACATTGAAGCACCTTGGTCAAATGGGGTAGAAACGGTGGTTGTGTTTCTGTGTCCTGTACTAAGGACTGGGTCTGACAGAGAAACAAATTTATCCTATTCAAACAGCAGGTACACAATTTCTGCCCTGAAATTAGAACATCAGAACACAGCAATCAATGTAATATTTGGCCCCTGTCCTCTAACCACATGAAGGAAATATATCGAGCTAAGTTTTCTGCCAGCTTAATTTTATTGAAATTAGTGGAGATTATCCAACAAAATACTTGGCATGTTGCATATGATGGGTAAAACGTGCCAGTGCGGGGACAGGGATTTGAGGGAAGGCAGTTAGTCTGCATACTTAAATTGGCTAAATATTTCTGAATAAAATATATTTTTAAAATAAATAATTAAAGTTTGCCTGGACCCCTGTAATGGTGTCATTTACACTCCAGTCACATGAGTCTACAGCACAAGACCCTTTCATAATTAGGAATGTACACTATATAAGCTCCCTCCCTAATTAGCAAATTATGTTGAAAATAGCATCCTGCTAATTAACGGTTATTATGGCATTTCTGAAGCTGAAACTTTAATTATCACCAACCTAATGATTGTGTACAGAAAAAAACAACTTTTTTTTCCTTAAATTATCAATAAGGGCAGGAGATTATTATCAGGCGAATCTGCTGACAGCTGATTAATTTGTTTGATGCAAAGTTGCTGTGTGTTTCATATTATTTTATCGGAGTTGCAGGAAAAAGGTACATAATTTGGTTTCATTAGCAACTACTGCTATTTATCACTAGAAGATACCCCTCCCTTTTTAGTTGTTTGTTCAATTCCCTCTGTGTTTTTGCCTGCACCAGCATCAAAGTCAAGAGCAGGAAGTTTTAATTAAGTGACACTAATGAGGTCGTTGAAAATGATACTTCAGCAATTCAGCATGCTGTTAAATGTGTTTATTCTATAATGTCATCAAAGGTGATTGTTTTCCCTTGTAATAGATAAAATTCATTACCATAAGCATTGTACTTTTGAGTGTTAGAGATACAAAATGTGAGTTAGTCAGGTGTGTCTGTCGCACATTTCATCTCATCTACCTCTGTAAATGAATTTGCATCTAAAACTATCCCTTAAGAAGGAAATGTAGCATGAGCTGTAGTTTTAAGGTGGGTTTTTTCGTTGTTCAGAAATAGCGAGCTTTGACTAACCAACTCGGTTATGATGAGTGTAGCCCTGCTTTTCTGATCACCGATCCATTCACAAGTGCATCCTGAAATTCTGCTTGCAGCCTATTTTACAAGTCCTAATGAAACAGCTTGTATGAATCATTTCCATCTTGTAAAATATATGTAAACCAGTTGTACAGTTAATAGTATGACTAAATGAATCAAAGTGTTGTAAAGATGTGATCACGATGGGCTAAGGTTATAGTAAGGCATAGGTTGTAAGGAGAGGTTGCATCTTTCATGGTAGCAGCTGAACGAGGTGGAAGAAACACAGTCGTCTTTGGGCCCAAACTAAGAGCAGTTTAGAAGCCTTGCTGCTCTCCACTGATAATTTGGCTGTGTAGGAATATTCTTTTAGTCCCACATCTGAACACACACACACAGACCTGGAAATGTTTTTTATAAGATACTGACCCTACAAAATGCATAAAACACACACACACACACCTAAACCTGCAAAACAGTGCTAGTGTATATGTATACTCATGCATATACAATTTGGAAGAAAGTGGAGCAAGAATTCAGAGTGCTAGATCTTTCTTTAATAGAGGCAGGGGTTGTTTAAAAGGCACCATTTATGCCAGTGCAATGTCTGGGTGGATCTGTCCTGTAACTGTTTGATTTCTTGACAACTGTATTTCAGACTTCAGAAACTAACATACTAATCTTAAATTCATTTTCCAGAACCGTGCTCACAACAGCAGGTGACTTAAATAATCTCAACAGAGTAATGGAGCAGTAAGCACACTACATGTGCTTCGTCTGTCCTACAGCCTTGCAGTAGGTTAAAGACACGGATATTCAGCTTTACTCAGAATATAATATAGACCACAGTACTTCCTGGCAACCCACTTCAAACTCCAAAATTCACTCATATGATTAAGAAAAAGGTCAAAATGTTACTTCTCTGCTCTTGTACGCTGAAAAATAAGGAACTAAGTACATGTTAATTCTATGGCCAGTAAAAATATAGCTAGTATTTACAGTGAATATGTTCTTTTTAAACTACTACAGTTCTAAGATTATAAAAAGTTTCCCTTATTTAGATTAGCATGAAACCAAAAACTAGGAAAGTGAACTTTATGGGAAAAATCTTTTCTTCACTACAGAATAGAGGCAATAATTTGTTTTAAATTAAATTATTTTTTTTTAAATCAGTTTCTAAGAAAAAAAAAAATAAGAGTCAGATGAGGCAAACCAAACAAACTTCAAATTATTCAGTAAAGCCAAAGCACCACAAAATATTTCACAGTGGAAAAAGTCCACTGTTTTCAATAAATAGCATTTGGACACTACTCAACTGCTAAGCGAAATACAGCATGGCACATGCAAGCATAATACTGGAAATCTTTAGAGTTCAAATTTAGAGCTGCCATTCAAAGCTTTGGTCTCTAGTCAGATCCCATTTTAAACAACTGGCCCATCCTATATTGCTTTCCATCAGGTTGGAGGGAGAATGCTTAAGCTTAACCAGCATTAGCTTGACTGAGTCACCAAAGTCACCAAATTCACCTTGTCCTTCGGCCCTTCCCTTCAGGGTGACAAAGGCAGCCATGGCCATTTGTATCTGTTGCTCAGAGCAAAGCCTTTGGACAACCCAAAGAGCACAGCATTCCCTGATGCGATGTTGCAGAAAGATGCTCCATCTCGGGAATACGATTTGTTTCTCATGGCGCAAGTCACTCACTCTCCACAGTTAATACCTCCTTTTATCTAACACTGTAATGTGAATACACTGGAGGTAGGTGTTTTATCCTAACTCCTTGGAGGCAATGGCAAAACTTGATTTCAGTGGGGCAGCACTAGATATTTAATAAGGAATTTAAACAGTCCCTAAAGTCATTTTTAGAAATAATATCCACAAAGGCACCATCCAACGATTGCAGCTTGTTTGTAAGACACAAAAATAATTTTTGGTTTACAGCCAGAAGGAGGGAATTAGAAATTGCCTGAAAACTCACCCACCCACCCCCAAGGCAGGAGCCATAAATCATCATTTTGTTCACACAGAGCAAAAACCAGGAATCGTAGCAAGATGCGGGGAGAGCCGCCCTTCATGCGGACAGCAGGGGACACGTCTGGGTCACATGACCCCTAACCTTATCTTTATTTTTCCATCAAGCTCTGTGACATTTGTCCTTTTTCATTCAATAAGATGCAGGACTATTTGCCATTTTCAAGTAACCACATTATACAGTATTTCCCATTGACAGACGCATCCCCTCAGTGCAAGGTGCTTTAACTCTTTCTAATAGATTTCTTACTGGCTTCTGTTTCCCGAGTGGGATTTTATGTTTTGTTTGCTGTGACAAAAAGAAGAAAGGAAAAAAAAAAAAAAGAAAGAAAGAAACATACCCCCTGGGAAAGTTAACCTCAAAACATAACATTTCTAAAGCAGGATAAACCACTATCGTAACTGCAGAGGACAACATAATTACAGGCAAAAGCATAGAGAAACAGATGTACTGAGCAAGCAGTCTTGGCAGTCCAAAGTTAGAAGGTCAATAGGTTGGGTTGCCAAAATTGTACCTTTTTAAAGCAGGCATTAGTTTCTTTCTGCAGATTAGCCACTTGCTGAATTTATGCTTTGTATGAAATCACAGACACCTTCTCAACCAAGAATACTTCTCTACAAATTTAAGAGATGAAACAAAACCTTATCCCACCTAATACAAAATGTTAGGAAGAACTACACCTAGAAATTATTAGTTTGCATCTCCAAAAGGTTTCCACTGGCTTCACAAAATGCCTGTAAGCAATGCTTGGAGATGCATTGTCCCACAGCCTTCCTGAAGTACCCATCCTGGTGTCAACCTTCCCAGTGGGAGAGGACATCCCATTCTATCCCTTATCTGCCCTCTGCAGGTTAGGAGTTTCCTCATGAGACACAGCACTGTGGTATCCGAGCTCTGACACATTTTTCTTGAAAACCAGAGGATGTACCTACCTACGCTTCCCATGGTGCTTAAAATTTCCCCACCAGACCTATTTAAGAGCAGTGCCACTGCCAATTTTATTACCTAGCAGTTAGTAGAGAAGGGCTACTCTTCCTATTTTATTGATAAGAAACTGAGTGCTGGGGAAGCTGTGTGTAAAGAAGGTATCCTGGCAAAGCAGGACACTGAAGATGAGTCTTCAGGTCACTGGTCAGCAGCCTTGTGACTTTTAGCAACTTTCCCCTAACTCCACATCAAACACATATGGCCTTCTTGCACATAAATGTCATTGACGGCTTCAAGATGAATGTCACCATTGCCAAGACTTGGCAGCAGACTCTTGAGTAGAAGAGCAAAACCTTTGGCACCTGCTCTCACTGGTCTGAACCATACCCTTGCTTGTAATAAACATTCATCTGTTCCATTTCAGGATGCTGATGGTAAAACAACAATAACAGTGTTGTATCAGACATTCCAAGGGCATCTCCAAATCACTGAAAAGTTTTTAAAACCCCTTGATGTGAACCTCACTTATTGTATTAAAGTCATGTACTCAATCTCTACAGAATAGACTGGAGAAAAAAATCACACACATGCATGGCACAAAACCTGATGGAGCAGAGGTGCAGTTGACATCCACAAGCACTCAAGAGAGCTTCAGCCATTGCCTCTGAAGGCCAAACACCCTCTAGCCATTGCTTGGCTCCCCTCCAGTCTCACCTCTACCCACTGCCCCCACCCTACCAAAAAGGGAGAAAAGCATTGCCTCCCAGCACAGAGGTGCGCTCAACACAGTCTGCTCTTCTCCCCCACACGCAGTAACCATAGGTCACAGAGGAGACAGGATTTCAGCCTGAATGCAAACATGAGATGTCGACCAAGAAAATGCCCCGCTGGTTTCTCCCTCCCCCCATGTGATTATAGGCACATTCAGATTCTCTGAGAAAGGTGACACTCTGTTTAGTCACTGCAGAGAGGAAAGCACCACTGGAGGCAGCGTCACTGGGGTGTCCAAACCACATATTCAAAGAGCAGAAGTTTAGTCATTTATAGCTGACTTCTAGCACATTGCTCTGCTCATGTGAGTAGATCCACCTCTGTGGCCAAAATCATACAAATAACGCCAATTCTGGTTCTGCTCTTTACTTAGCTTATATTTGACACATCGCAGCCTCAAATGTGAACTTACATCATGTACTGTAACACAAGAGATGACGACAGCTATGGGAAAAGGCTTACCGCTAATTCTCAGGGCTCGTTCTGTGCCAGTCCTTTCCAGTACCTTCCTGAAAAGTGACTGATTTGCATTAGCAATAGCTCCTAATAAGGCCAATAAGGTGGACTTGAAAAAAAGAAATACTAAGAGAAGCACAACTCCAGATCATGCATGATACCGATAACTAAAAGCTCTCAATGGTAACAGCTAGCAAATCCATCCCATATGGTATACGTCGTAACATTTTCTGAAGGACAATTGATGCATGCATGCACCTGGAACAACTGTCAATGTGATGACTTCCAGAGGAACTTGTGAGATGCTGTAAGGTCCATGTACTGCTGGTGGACAGCAAATTAAACATGCAATACGGCTACAAAACGATCAGTGAGTTGGAGCCAGATGTACAAAGGTGCCACATGATGATGAAATGGCACCGATGGGTGTGTACCTACAGCACTACGCTATCCCCAAACAACAAGGTTAGAGAAGTGGTATTGGAAAATTAGAGGGAGATGAGAGAAAAGTGACCAAAACATTCAAAGACATTCATGGGAAAAATAGGTAAAGTGTCAGATAAATGAATGCCTACAACTCTGCAGCTTATTTTTCTAGTGATGCTAATTGAATTTGTAGATTTCTTTTACAACTAAAAATGTCAAACAACCATTTTATGAGAATGGAGGCCTTGATATATGAACTCTTAAGTAATGTTGGAGCCAATGAGAAAAGTTCTCAGAAAAAGACTGTGGTATCTTTATCCTCAACTCTGACTGCAGCTCAATGGTTGTGCAGCACTTTGAGGATCTGGATAGGCTGGACCGATGGGCTGAGGTCAACTGCATGAAGTTTAACAAGGCCAAGTGCCGGGTCCTGCACCTGGGGCGCAATAACCCCAAGCAGAGCTACAGGCTGGGAGAGGAATGGTTGGAAAGCTGCCAGGCAGAGAAGGACCTGGGAGTGATGGTGGACAGTCGGCTGAATATGAGCCAGCAGTGTGCTCAGGTGGCCAAGAAGGCCAACGGCATCCTGGCTTGTATTAGGAACAGCGTGACCAGCAGGGCTAGGGAGGTGATCGTCCCCCTGTACTCAGCTCTGGTGAGGCCGCACCTCGAGTACTGTGTTCAGTTTTGGGCCCCTCGCTACAAGAAGGACATCGAGGTGCTTGAGCGGGTGCAGAGAAGGGCGACGAAGCTGATGAGGGGCCTGGAGAACAAGTCCTACGAGGAGCGGCTGAGGGAGCTGGGCTTGTTCAGCCTGGAGAAGAGGAGGCTCAGGGGCGACCTTATTGCTCTTTACAGATACCTTAAAGGAGGCTGTAGAGAGGTGGGGGTTGGCCTGTTCTCCCACGTGCCTGGTGACAGGACGAGGGGGAATGGGCTTAAGTTGAGCCAGGGGAGTTTTAGGTTAGATGTTAGGAAGAACTTCTTTACAGAAAGGGTTGTGAAGCATTGGAACAGGCTGCCCAGGGAAGTGGTGGAGTCACCATCCCTGGAAGTCTTCAAAAGACGCTTAGATGTAGAGCTTAGGGATATGGTTTAGTGGAGGGCTGTTAGCGTTAGGTTGGAGGTTGGACTCGATGACCTTGAGGTCTCTTCCAACCTAGAAAATTCTGTGATTCTGTGATTCTATAGAGGAAATATAATGCAGTCTGCTTGCAGGATGCACACCAGCTACATCCAGCTGTGGGAAGACAGTCTACACGCCTTATCCCATGGTCATCAGAACTAAAGACTCATAGGAGCATCCATCTGCTGCTCCATTTACCCATAGGAAAGCAATGTATGTTGAGGTTTTGTCCTGACATACACACGGATCATGTCCATAGTATGACCCCCAAGAATGAGGCAGAGCACAAAACTGCCTCACAGTGGAGACAGTCCTACTAGAGTCAAGGGAGCCTCAGTCATTCGACGTGCACCAGATATTCAAAATGCACGTCAGAGATTCTCAACTGATCACTAGTGTTTCACATTGAGTGAACATTTCTTGATGGCACTTCTTGCAAATCTTTCTTCAAATTTTTCATATCTTGGACAAAGATCTTTGAAGCAATAACATGGCACTCTGTTTAGAAGAGTTATGGGGCTGAGAACTGCAGTGCAAAATGCTTAAGAGCTGGATTCAAATCCTTGATCTTAGGCACAGCAAAGACTAGAGTCATGATGAACTGTGCTCCAGGGCAGTTTACTATCACAAAGGTGTGATCTATGTTCATAGTCTTGAAATTATATTTTCATTTAAAAAAAAAAAAAAAAAAAGTTTTCCTCCAAAAGCAAAAGACAGTTAAATGGGAAACCTTCACCTTTTTGTAATTCTTGTTTTTCCAGTCAACACTACTGACCTTGGCTGGCAGGGTCAAGCCTTTCCAAAGAGCTCTGGAACCAGTTGTTCATGCCAAAGCTCTTATGACCCCACTCCCAGAAGCCTACTGTATCAGATATATGTTCAAAAACGCACAGCTCTTAAAAGGATATGGTACCACTCATGGCAAGTCCTCTCAGAAATTCAAATGCATCCCTCAAAAGAATGTCAATGTCCAGTCCCAGGCCAGAGGAATGCACAGCTTGCGTCCATCTAATTTCTTTGTGTCTTAATTTCCTGTCCCTCATTTTTAAGTTTTATTTTCTCTCAACTTCCTGTCATGTTCTCAGCTTGCAAAAGACAGGATGCCATTTGCATTCACGAACTATGGTCAGATTTTTACTGAACTGTAAAAGTTATGCTGTTTGATATCATTTGGACTATATTGACACTGGTTTTGATATTTAAAGCTGAAGCTTATGATACAAGATTAGGTTTGGCCCTTTCTGGTACTTGGTGTCCATGTAGCAAAAGCTAGTGCATAGCCCAGGAATCCAGAATCAAATCAGAATATTAAAGGATGCCAACATGAAGAAATTCAAATTATTATGGATGGGAAAAGCTTCCAAATAGGAAACATACATCGACACATTCACTAGCCGTGTTTTTTTATTTTATTTATATTCAAATGTTAAGATCTATGTTGCACAGTAACTGTGCTCCATTTCCACAGTTACCAGTGACTTTACTACATGCAAGTCAAAGGCAAAATAATATTATACCATATCAAGTTGGTAACTAGTGCAGCTGCAGTACTAATACCAATAGCTTAGACTCCGCATGCATTTTTTGCAAACAGTGCTTGCCTGTAATGAAAATGGTTTTAAAAATCATGAAGAGCTAAATGTCAAAGCTTGGAGAAGACTTTTTTTCCCAAAATTAAAGATGATTTTTAAGTTTTTTTATTTGTTTTTCTGAACCATAAGTGCTAGAAACTCTTATAAATAAGGATTGTAACACTGCAACCAAAGAACTTCTCTGTAGTCTAGCAAAAAGTAGATTTTACTTTAAACCAAGTATTTGATACTGATAAAGGACTAAGATACTGTGACTGAGAAGACCAAAAATAAGAACCTAGCATTTTAAAATAACTCTTACAAATGGGTCATGCTTCAGTGGCTTGAAATGCCTTATTTGTATAATTTCCCCCACTGGGTGAATACAATTTTAAAAGGAAATGAAGCATCATAATATAAGCTACACACTACCTATATGCCTTGTGCTTGGATGTGGGCATTATAAATATTATCAGCTGCCAAAAAAGCAGCCGATGTTTTTCCAAAGCAAGACGACATTTTTTGTTTCATTCTTTCATGATCTATTGTTGTGACCCTCGCTTTGATTGACAGGTGGCATTCTTGTCTTTATGGATGGAGAAGCAAAGCCCTTGATGGTTATCGACATAAGGAAATGTCATGTCTGAATATGTTTCAACAGGACCTTTTCCCCCCTCATTTCCTGCTCCTTCCCCTCACTTAGTTTATTATATTTAATGCCACAAAATTTCTCAAATATGAATTCATAATCCAAACACTTAATTGCAGTCAGGAATCCAAAGCTGGCATTTAATTGCCATTTGGTATTAAAAGTCACATTTGCAACAAAAGTGTCCTTACAGGGTAAAGTTGACCACATTCCCATTTCCTTTACACCTATGCAACCAAAGCACCTCATGGCCTCAGCCTTTCAATACAGTGGCAGAAGTGTGCTATTGAGTGATGGGAGTAGCTGTGTAACCAACACATCATTGTAAATTACACATCAGGTGTAATTCATTCAGAAACCAGAAGTAAGTGGGTGGAAGTGGTAAAATAGCTCTATTTTGCACTGCTCTGACACAGTGCAACGTGAGGACAATTTGTGCTCAGTGGCAATACACTCAGTCCTTGCAAAATGGGGATACCACCCCCCTTTATATCCAAAATAACTCTCCAGTACTTCATCAGCAAGAGGTCTGATGCAAAACTAGAGCTGAGTTCATGGACTGTGCCCTGCCACAAAGCTTAGGTTTGGCTGCATGATGCCAGTGTGTTGACGTCCTTTAATTTTTATTTCTTCTCTTTTCCACTGTTCTCTTGCAGATGTAAATTATGTATTATTGCAGGATGCCAGACTTATCTGCTTCTAGTCACTTTACCCCTCCACACGTACACACTTTTCACCCATGACACCAACCAGTACCTGCCACTAGTCCATCTCTGCTTGTTCTGCCACAGTATCAGTAACATGGACCTATCAGTAACATGGACCATCCTTCCTGTCTGACCCTAAAGAAGGGTCCTTATTTGGAAAAAAAAAAAAAAAAAAAGTTTCTTCATGCTATGCACGAGCTTCAGACCAACTTTTTCTTAGCAGCTATTCCTATTTCCCTTTTACATCCTACCTCTCCTTGCTTTGTCCTCTTTTTTTTTGTCCTCAAATTAACCTGTCAATCATCATCTCAGTGAACATCTTTTTATCTGTATTGTAAAGTAAAGTGTCCTAACAGAACAGAAGTTGCATCTTCGGTGATGCCAATTAATAAATAACAAAAGGGCAGATTAGAATATTTTGTCTGGGATGGCACATCATTGCTTTATCATGACCCTGCTTCATCTGCATAAATTTCCACGTATTTTATACGCATGAGGCTGACAAAGAAATTTTACTTAGGAGCTGGTGTTGTGCAGCCAAAAATAGGCATAGCTAATTAAAAAAAAAAAAAAAAAAAAAAAGAGGAAACTACTCCCAAGGACATGTTTGCACTTTAACACTCAGGTTGGTGTTGCATGGAATCATTACCCCCATCTGGGTAGCAGATGCTGCAGGTGGTACCAATGGTACCTGTCAAAGCTCCTGAGCACAGGTGGACTTCCCTCCCCAGCTCATTGTCATATATTCCCTGACTTTTTAATCCATATGCTTTTAGGCATGCACAGGACAGATGTTTCCCCTAGAAGAAGGAATAAAGAACACCCAGGTAATAAGTTATATTACTTATCTGCCATTGGATCCAATCTCATAAATGTAAGGGGAACAGGGGAGAGAAGAGCCTGTCATGCTGCTTCTTCTCCATAGCAAGGGAGCAGAAAGCAAGATCAGGGCCAGACCTGCCCAGTCTGCAGTTACAAGGCTGGCCACAGATGCCAGAAGAATCCTCCAAACAGCACAACAAAGATGGAGAGGGACTCAAGCCAGCTCTGAAACAATTACATTACTTCAATTGAAGGAGTATTTGGAAAGACAATCAGATGTAGGATGCATGAGCATTCCTATTTCTTCTAGTTAAGTACTTCTGATTTTCCCTCATCTTGTCTCTGAATACATTTCTACTCCTTTATAGCTAGCCAAGCTATAAAATTCAGCATGAGCTTGAAGTATCCTACATGCTAATTTTGCATCGCCCTAATAATGCTCAGATTTACTGGGATCTATTCTCTCACTGATGCATATTTGTAAGTACTATTAGCGTTAATGGGAGTTACCAACTAATTAGAAAGGAGAACAAAATCTAGGCTATAGGATGCAAATTAGAATAGCGTCTATGTCACTTATCTTCAAGCTGAGGAAACAGAGTAGAGCAAAAGCAAGGACAGTGACTCTAAATGCTGTTGACTATCGCCCAATATTTTGCACAAACAAAACAAAATATTTGAAAAGAAACAGCCAGCCAGGTTACTGAAATCTGTTGCATAATAGCAAGATCTCCAAGCTAGTTCTCGAAAAGAAAAAGGTTTAAAAGTCTCTGTCTTGTTCACTTAAATACACTCAAAGCTCAGTTGTGAGGTGTAGCCAACAATTAATATTTTTAACAAGCTGGTCAAGAGAGCGTAGCTCAGAGTCTGTGTATTAAGAGGGCATTGTTAGCACACTGCTTGGCTTTTATTAGGTGAAACAATCCAAACCTACTTCAGCGCGTGAAGAGGTTTGGAGGGGTTTTATTTTCATCCTTAAAGTCCAGGGTGGCTTTGGCATAATAAAGGTCATATCTCCTAATCATGGTAATGTTCGCACACAGCAATATGAGCTCATTGCAGAGAGCTCCAGCACTCAGAAATCCCCGGTTAGAAGGTGTCACCGATTAAACTATCGCATTTCAAAGGCTTCCATACAGTAAATAGGAAAGAAAAGAAGAAAAGGAACCATGGCCTTTTGTTATTCAAAAAGCTACGGAGAGCGATAATTAACCCATTTTTGTTGAGAAATCATTTGGACAAAAGTCAAGGGATTGCCACCCTGTCAATTGTTAAGTCTAGATAAGGACATTATATTCCACTGTACAAAGGGTGACTGAAGAGAGTGAATAGAAAGTAGGCCACTACTATGACTTTCCCTAGTCCATCGAAAAAGAGGGCTATTTTTTTTGCACAAAAGAAGTAATGTAGTAAGGGATCTCTTCCTACATTAAAAACATAACTACAGTGATTGTTTTTGCGTTTTGTTAAATATTCAAAGGTACCATGCAATTAGCATGTCATTAATGAATTATTAATTACTGCTAAAACAGCCTTCAGATTTTTTTGCAACTAAATTATTTAAAGAGCAAATAAAATAATGGAATACAGCCCCACCCCCTTAACTCTGTGTTTTCATCAGTGCACTGGGTTTGTAGATGAACAGGGGTTTATTAACTAAAAAAAAAAAAATTGGGGGAACATGGAAAGAGTCAGCGTTTCCCTCCTTTTCCACTGCTCTCATCTTCTCAAAGAAAGCCAAGGCAACAAAGTGTTGTGGCCCTTGTTAGGAGTCAAAATACCTGAGATATGCTTTAGCATACTGTACTTGGACATGCCCTGCCAAAAAAAAAAAAAATATATATATATATATATATATATATACACACACACACACACCTTTTAAAGACTGGTCCTACCACTACTTCACAGCAGTGTACCCTGAAATTTAGGGAAGGCAATGTATTTTTGTTAATTGTTATCCACCAGCTCTAAAGATGGTTCTGTTGTCAAAGTCTACTTCACCATACAGCCAAGAGTTAAAGAGAAAGTAATTTGTTGCCACTTGCAGATATACATCACTAGTAAGACGTTAGTTTATATTTATAAGCTGCACATCTGTGGATCAGTTGGCCTACCCATCTGTTAACTGCACCAGTAAACAGTAAGTCTGTGAGCTGCGTATCCCTGCATCCATCACAAATTCTTTCTTTAATTGTGTGTTTATGCAACAAACCTCCACTTAAGTGTATTTGAGAATGTTTTGAACAGTGATAATTAGTTTTTATGACTCAATACTACTCTAACACTGATTCAACACTATTATTTTAAATAAAGACAGCACTTTTCTCTGACAGTGTCAAAGCAGGTTTTCTCCATGGAGCTGAATTTGCCCCACAAAGATATGCTGGGAAAACAAATCTCTTCCCAGTGTTCCCAAGCTCCTGTTGTGGTATACATTTGTGACACCTCAACTCTTCATAAACTTTTCTTTTAGAAGCTGGTACCTGAAATAAAATCCATTAAGAGCTACCAGCCCAGCACAAATAGCTGTGAAATACCTTGGATTGCACCAGCCTGGATAGCAGGGGGTGAAAATTGTAGTGTTGGACACACATTCGGCAAGGTGCAGTGCAATTAAGACATGCCAGTCTTTATGCTCATAAATTTGAACAGGTGAATGGTCTCATTGACTCAAGATAGCCACTTACATCTACTGTTGATCCCAAGTGCCGTCTCAATTCCAAGCAGATTTATGCTTGGGTACTTCACCTAATTTCTGTAAACAAAAAGCTAATGGAAGGAAAGAGAGAGCCATGAAGTTATACCTCTTACTGTATCTCATTTTACTCAGGAAATATTGCATGCACCTTTTTGCATAATAGGGGATTTTCACAGTGTTTTTTCTAATAGCCTCGCAGTGAAGTTGTGTACAATATGATGTTCAACTTCATAAAGCATTTAGTTACAGCATTTATTTTGTTTGAGGAACTGAAAGTACACTTATCTATGTATCATTGTGCTGATGCAAATGGCAAAATTTTCCACATGATTAAACATCATTTTCTCAGGGTATTCTGTGTCCAACTGCCTGCTACTCAGTAAATGTTTAGATCAATGCATGGTTGATCCCAAGTCTTGCAAGCCTAAAATCCTTTCATATCTAAATAAACACATAGGTTTACTTAAGGCCAAAAAAAAAAAGGACTTATGCAGGATCTGGAAAGAATCAGCTGGGTTAAGAAAATGCTAATTTAAAAAAACACATATGCTTGCAATAATATTTTAAACAGTGAGCTACGTTTATGCACATCTCTTTATTTACTCCTTGCCAGGAAGGTGTTTCACTTAGCAGCTCTCAGAGCAAGAAGAGCCAACCAGTGAATGACGGTGCTCTGCAGAAATCGCCATTGACTGACAGTAGTGACGCCTACTGGCACTGGTGGCCCCAGTAGCTGCCAGAAGCTCCCCTGTAGTTGGTCTTCAGCCACCAAGCTGCTCACAAGTCCAGCATCTGCTCTTTGCTTAACATGACTGGGAGCCGTATGGACACAGTCCTCCTCTCTCATTCCTAGGGGCAAATGCCAGCGTGGTCTTATGTCACTTCCAAGAGAAAAAGCCTTGACCTACACAGTAGCCGTCAGACAAACTGCAATCTTCAAGAACAGCAGGCTTAGCAAACTGCAACAATAGTTTGTAGAGGATGCGGCAGCTCAAAGAGACTTTTCTCTGTAAATATTATTGTGATTTTCTATGATTACAGATATTGAGAAGTCAGATTGAAATAAACTTACTGAGCATTTGCAGAAATAAAGAGAAGAGGGGAAAAAAAGGAATAACTTTTCCTATCTCCTAAATCCTTGGCCAGCCAAGCACTCCCAAATACCCCAGCAGGAAGCTTGGCAGGTCACTGGAGCTCAGTGTTAAAAATCATGCAGTCCCCAGCTTCCCTATGAAACCGATGACAAGGGCATCAAATTGATGTTTCTGCCAGAACTGGCCAGAGTACAAAATCTCATTCCTGAGCAGATGTCAGGTAGGGCGAACATTCAATCTCCACAAGGCTTGGACAAAAATGTAGGACAGCAGCACAGAGGTGAAAGAGGTTTGGTGAAAAGAACAGACCCCAAGGCTTCAGCCAAAATATTTCAAAGCAACTTCTGCCGAGGAGACACAATCCACAATTGCACTGAGAAAGAATGTCAGCTTCAGCACACACAAAAATCCTTCCACTAACACCCCCAAATGGAAAAGATATTATAAACAACGTTCACCTCACTATCCTCCCTCCCTGTCACAGAAATGACCATGATTCTTTACTACATACCTTCAAAAACTGTCCTTTACAGATAAAAAAAATAAAATAAAATCTAACCCTAAGAAGTACATTCAGAGACCTCCTTTATGCTACCGCTCTGTGTTACGGAAAAATGAAGGTAGAAATCTGTTGAAAAACATTTCCCTGCTGTATTGTGATTGACATCTGACAGTGCTCAGTGGTGTCCTAACTTGGATGAATTTAAATGACAAGCTTTCCTTTATAAGTAACAGAGCTCTTTTTACAATAGAACAGCACGATTACTTCATGGAAAGGAAAAAAAGGAAGAATCAAAGTTTTCCTTCAATCCCTAGGGGCACCCCTGACCTGTCACCAGGCTATGACCTTCCCTCGTTAATCCATGCAAATCAGATGGCTCTAATTTGCAGCACCGGTTGCTTTGCCACACCTTTAAATTCAGGGATCAGCTATGGGATGACGCCCACATCACACGGAGTTCAGATCACCTTCATGTTGCTGGCATTTTCAATACGATGACAGATGACTTCCCCACCATTCTGGGACAAGGCAGACCACCTAGCCCTCCAGACTACTTTTTGATTAACATCGAGACAAAAGCCAGCGGTATTTTGCCTCTTGGTATGGGATTAGCAGCATTGCTGCCATAAGCATTCCTAAGCAAGAACCCCTGGGAAGAGTATCAGATCCCAGGTCAAGGCACAGACTGCCAATATCACGGCTTCGCTAACAGTCACCCAATCGCTTTTATGGACATGAAAAAAAAAAAAGTATTCACTGTAATAAGCACCAGTTCCAACTGCGAGATATTATGTCAAACTCTAAGGCCTGTTTCAAAACTTTCTCCATTCACGTAACTTAATACACTTTGTAAGCCAGAGAGGGCAATATCACAGAAGATGCTCTATGTTCACCTTCCACGTCACACAAAGGCCATGGAAGGTGTTTTGTCTGGGTTAGTGCAGTATGGGAGTTAAACTTTTTGCTTTAAATTGGGTCCTTGTCAAGGATAGACTTTTTATTTAACCCTAGCCTAACTTGTGTATAATTTTATCCCTTTTCTTCTCTGAGACTCTTGTCTTCATAGCCCTGAAAAACTGGGGATTTTCATTTATAATGAAAAAATGCCTTAGTTATTCCTAATATCCACATATACGTGCACATCTACCCATTCAAAAGTAAGCAACTGGATTGAAAACTTGAAAACCATTTTCATGGAAACAAAAAAGCACATGGGAGTGTCATTATTAATAAAACATTCAAAGAGTTTAATACATGGCCTGTGTGATACATCCATTTAGTGCATCTAACAATACACTCTGCGTGTAATAATCTTATTTGCTTATGCCTTGCAATTCTGATGACGCTCAAACCTGTTAACCATCTTTTCAAACAAACAGTGAAGGTTGCCAGTTGTGACAGATTTGGACTAATGTTGATGGTAGCATGGGAGTTAGTTAAAGTGATTTGATAAGCTTGTAGCAGCTTGAGGGGCGGCGTCACTCCAAATATGTAAACAACATTGTCAACAACATAGCCCATCAATAAATGCAGCCGCTATCTCACACAGTCATTAAAAAGAGGAGAAAAAAGAAAAAAAAAAAAAATGGAAAAACGGGAAGGAAGAAAGAAAAGAAAAAAAAGATTTTCTTTGTCTTAGCAGCAAGTCAATGACATATAGCATCAGGGTTCACTGAAACACTGACAAATATGTCAGGAACACTTGTTTTTAGCATTGCTTTGTTCTTTACAACTATTAGGAACCAAGTACAAGGTTATTATAGGCAACAGAGGCTAAACATACAGTGACATATTTCACGAGCTCACTCATGCTTTGCATCAGAGCTTTCACTTACTATAGAAGTGGATTATCCTATTTTCCCATGCTGATCCAAGTGATCTCATTACTTACAGAAGAATCCTGCATACAAGGATCATTTTGCCAACCATCACTTACAACATCTCAACAGACTATTTTTAAAGAAAAACTCTCATAGTTTCCTTCTAATGGCTCTTCTATTGAAAATAAAAATAAAAACTGAAAATAGCTTCCACAGGGATAGCAGCTTCCACCACTAGGGAGGCCAAATGAAATTACAAAGCCAAAAATTTTAACAGCTCCCACTCTGATGGCCAATGAAAAACTTGGTATTCCCCCATCTCCATCCCCTAAGCAAATTGCTATATATAATCACTGGTGGGCTGCCAGAGGCTTTGCACCACAAGCATGCTCAGTGAATCCTGGCCATCTGGTTAGCTGGCTGGACCCCTGCCTCCACAGGCTGTGTCTTTGGTAAGAACCAGCCCTCAGACAATCTGAGATCAATCTGGGGAGAAAACCATTTTAGGGGACAATCTACCCATGCTGATTGATAAGCAACCTCTTCCTTCCTTCCATCCTCAAGAGCTTTTATCAGAGAGTGGCTCCTGAAGGTCTTTCATTGTCTTCTGACACACACAAGCCCTTTCCATAAGGTAGGGCTTTCCATAGCGGATCTCAAGAACAGACCTGTAAATTAGCAGGGGAAAGTGCTTTAAAATAAACAACAGCTCTCAAAACAAACCTAAAAGCATCCAGGCCCCAATCCAACAAAACACTTAAACACTTGCGTAGCTCTAGAGAGGGAAAGCGGCTCACCAAATACACAGAGATGCTCAATAGCCAGATTCACTTTTCACAGCTCTGCTACAAACTCATCTGTAACCTCACAGAAGTGATTCAAGCCCTGCCCTGCTTCATTTCCTCCAGCTGTAAAACTGGGAAAGTAATCCTGGGTTTCATCACTACAAGTATAAGCCACTGGGTGTTTATGCAGTGACCAGATACTGGAGTAATGAATCACAGAGATGCTTATACATTTAGCTACACACAAATCCAAATTTCCCAAATACATGGACCACCACCCCTGCCAAATAGACCCCCTTGTATTTCAGTGAAATTTCCTCTCTGCAAAAGGGTTTGCTGGGTCTTTAACTCTTACAGGACATTAAGATATCATGGTTTAAATTAGCTAGGAAAAAAGATAATTATTGAATTGTTTCTCTGATGGGCAATCCTCAAATTCTTTAGGGTTCTATAAAGTGGTTTAAAACAAACTTTTGAGGAATTATTCCTTTAAATTCAAGGGACTTTTCACTAAGGACACAAACCATATTGGTTTCCTCCAATTTTAAGATGCATAAAATGTCCTCAAAACACTCATACATTAGAGAAAGGGCGATCCTGCTAGGTTTAGGAAATAACTTGGGAAAAAAAAAAAAAAAGTGATTTCTAAAGGATTAGCTTCAGTGTCAATTAATATTCAAAGGGAAAGATCTGGTGGATGGGGAACTGCCCAGGGATTCAGGCAATGTGAAATCTGGTAAAGGGTACTGGCTTAAATACAGAGCTCTTTGAAGAAAGGGTTTCATCTCACCTGTAAAATCTCAATAAAATAGCTCATCACTCTACAGAGGGTACAAAATCCATCAAAATATCCCAGGTGGATTTTAGATTAAAACTGAAGTAACAGGTGGTTCATCTGCAATACTCACTTTCTTTTCCCAACTTGCAAACTGCACAAACCCCACCTATTCCCAGACCTCTGCCCAGACTGCCAGTAAGGTCACCTTGACAGTGCAACGACAGGATAAAGACACCTGCTGATGCCAAAAGAGCAGACAGCCCACATTGCCATAAGGGCTTAAAGTTACCAATCAAGAGCATCGGCCTAAGATGGTTCAGGAAAAGCAGAGCTAAATCACAGCTAAAGCAGCCTCCCAGCAGCAGCAACGGGGAGACAGACACACACAGTAAAAGCCACCCGTGCAACTGAATAATGCTGCCTAACGCAGCTGCCAAAAACTACTCAAGAAGCAGCAAAATTTACCATCACAGACTGGAGCAACAACGCCTGTTTCCTGCAATCAAATGATTAATCCTGCTTCCAAGCTAGAGCTGCGGCCAAAGCACTCACACTGCCAGTGCAATCCCAGAAAGCAATCCAAGGGGGGACATGCCCCCTTTCGCCCCACTGCCCC
The DNA here is from genome assembly GCF_964211825.1 of Aythya ferina. NCBI lineage: Eukaryota > Metazoa > Chordata > Aves > Anseriformes > Anatidae > Aythya > Aythya ferina. Next base: position 8,489,562 of record NC_140312.1, read on the forward strand.
CCAGCACTCCACCACTGTGCACTCTGATAACACAGCTGGAGGGCTGCGTTTCACAGGCATCCACACAGAAACCACTGCTGGTACCACACGATCCACACATGGGAAAGCACTGCGATTTAAGCAGTGGTAATTAATTGGTATGAAGCTCTGTTCCTGCCCCTCCCATGGCATCTGAGCTGTTCTTACATTTGAAATAGCAAGGGGTTAAGATTTGCCACAAATGTACCACCTACGCTTTTAAGGTTATAAAAATGGGGTGCTTACACTTTTCCTAACCCCTCGCCAATGACCAGACCCATATGTAAATTTCACACAGTAGTATTTAGTAGCATAATTAATCCCTACTTTATGTTATGAGTAATATTTCCTATTCCCGACCCTGCAACGTCCTTTAAGAAGATCCATGTTCCAATTAGACTAGCCCATCGGCACTCTTTTAATGAGCAGATTAATCATTCAGATGGGTACAATGGTGTCATCACAGGTTTTAAATATGATAATCTACATCCTAATGGTGCTGCAAAAGCCTTGGCTCACAGCAAAAAAAAAAAGGTAGGCAAAAATTGGTGATACTTTCTTTTTTGTTCTTTCTTTCTCACATGACACGAGACATGAGAATACTTCGGCAATGCAGGAAGTGCAGCAAGAAGACAGCTCAGAGAAAGGGGCTGCTGAGCAGCGTGGTAATTCAGGTGCAATAATTGTTTTGCAAGGACAGACAGATCTTCTGGTCCCCAAAGAACCTTCAGCCATGAGTAGGAAAAATTTCAGGTCTTTCTTGTAAGCCTAAGACATCAGCTCTGCCCTTATAGCCTTTTCTCGACACTTATTTAAAATGGATCCAAAAATGTAACACTTTCATACAGAAAGTCATTTAGACTTTCATAAAAATAAAGGTCTTTTAAATACTCTACCATTTCCAAAAGGCAGCCTGGATATTTTTTTTTTTTAAAGCCAGAGAGAACCTATTATATTAAAGAAGTTAATTTTTTAAAATACCAGACTTGTAAGCTGCATACTATGGACTCAGTTCCACAGAGAGAGGAAAAAAAAAAAAAAAAAGAAAGCTGGTATGGATACTGTCATTCAAGTGCAATCCACAAAAAGGATTGCAGCATCCTACCAAACCACGACCCTCAAAACCAGAAGCACCAGGATTGGAAAACCAAACCATACTCCATCCCTACTCTTCATGCAACTGTTACAAATCTATGTGCTTCACCACTCCTGAATTGCGGCTGTGTATTCTTGGGGCTTGTTTTAGCTACAGGTAGGAGTTAAATTGTTTTTTCAACTCTTAGTAAGACAAGCCGTGCAGAACACCAACTCCTTTACACTGTAGTTGACTTTAATGTAGCCAGAAAAGATCCATCAATTGCTGATTTCTCTAAAGGTTGCCTTTTAAACCCAGCAAGAAGGGGATGGTGGTGGATCCCTGTCTATGAAAATGCCAACTATAACCAGTGAACCAGTTCTGACAACTGTCCTCTTGTGAACAGTCCCCATAAAGTCATGGCCGAAGTCTGAGTAATTCTTTCTTCACTGTCTGAGGAAGATCTGAGTAAGGCATGTAAAATTTGGACTTATCTCTAGTATGTCATGTTTCCCCCCACCCCCCAGAAGGCAACTAAGTTCTGCCTCAAAATGCCTTAACTTCATTAAAACACGTTTCTGGTACAGAGCCATCTTTAATTTGTATCATTAAAGAAAATCTCCTCTTCAGCAGCCAAAAATCTACTCTCTAAAGTCAACAGTGTCATTGTATTTTTCAAACCATATTTTTCAGCTAGTTTTTGTCCAAAGCCTCCTTGTTTTACTTGAATATGTAACTGTAGGAATCAGTCGTGCTACTCACTCAATTAAATTGTATCCATCTTGGCCCTTCATCTTTTAGGACCTGATCCAGCTCTCCTCGACTACGAAGACTATTGGATCAGAGCCACTTTGCATGAAATCAGGAGAGGATTAGGTATTTCAGTCAGGTCTTTAGGTGTGCTGCCTGAACTCAGTCTGAAATTGCCTGTATCAGATAGACCGATACAGAAAACTGTTTGCATATAGGAGGAAGCACTGAAATTATAAAGAGCAGTCTTGTGCAGATGTACTTTCTGGGCTAGGAGACATTACTCTTGCTAATGCACCTTTGCTAATGTCCACATCACAAGGATTATTTTTATTTTTTTTTTTAGCATAACACTAATGTTAGTTGTCCATTAAGGTACCTGGAGTCATAATGGGCAAGGAGTCCCTACAGTGAAGGAGCCAAAGGAACAACATTCAGAAATGAACTCCTACATTGGTTATGGGGATATTGCTACAGCAATTTTTAATTTTATTTAAAAAAAAAAAAAAAAAAAAAAATTGCAACGTGTTAATTTCCACTCATTTTTCAAATTCAGCAAAATGTTCAGAAGGAAGCATTTTAGAAACACAGGAAAAAACAGCACCATCCATCAGATGGTCACCATGATGTCCCTTTTACAGGAACCCCCTTATGCCCACCACCCGGGTGAGCTTTTCCAGAGAGCCACAATACTAGTCAGCGACCCATCCTTCTGCACCCAGCACAAGAAACTGATTTTGGCTGTCACTCTCTACTGAGTCTTTAACTAACACTATCTGTGCAACTCTAGAAACCACATCAAATTGCAGTTTTTCCTGATTTTATAGTAATTTGCATAACAGGTCACTGTTAACATGCTGTGCTGAAGGAGAAACAGGTCAACTGAAATCTACCTTGAACGTTTCCATTAAAATGTATTTAAATTTTTCCATCTACCCTCAGTTCTGCCAGCCCAGGATTGAATTAAGGAAATACACATGTAAACAACGATAAAAAATGCAAAAAATTATTATAAAATTAGTTCTAGATGCATAATCCAGTGTGATTCATGTTATGTTCCCACCGTGATCCCAGTTCCAGAAGAGTTAATCAACCATAGCAACCTTCTAATCAGAGCAGTGAACTAATGATCCTATTTCTGAGTAATACCAGTCAGATAAGGCTCTCAAAAGGTAGTTAACATCACTTTGGTGGAAAGGCATGACAAGTGCAAGTTCTAGCAGTGGGTAATGCATCATTCATGCCCCCTCTCGTTCTGACATTTTAACGTTATCTTGTTTTACTGTGTCGGCCTAACACTGCCACTGCTGGCAAATTAAACTGTGAACTTACAAAGTGGGTGGCAATAAATACAAATTATGAGAGTTCAAAAGATGTCCCTGGAGGTGTACTGCCAGACATGGAATGTCTCTGGCTTTTCTGTCACATAGCAATAGACAAGACAAAGTGTAGCACAAGCTGAAAAAAAGAATTAACTACATCATGATGAAAAATGAGTCGAAAATGAAAAGAAAAAAGAAAAAACAAATAAAAGGGAGATGTACAGAAAGGATAAGAATGAGCAAGAGAGCACATCCTTAAAATATAAAGCACAACCATTTTACCTTGCAGAACGAAAGCTATGTAAATTAGGAATCAACAAATGCCTCTTAAAAGTACAGACTAACTATAAAATGCTGTCAGTATTATTACAAAAGTAAGCGGTTCTTCCTAAAGAAACTGCAGCACAGAAGCAGTATCAGCACAACATTACAGTGTTTGTATTTCTAGCAGAAATTCTGAATCTCCCACTGCACTTTCCCACACTGCCAGAGATTTCACATTTTCTGTTGACTTAAATATATAGGGCAAAATCTGCTCCCATAGTCAAGAAAAAAAAAATACGGAGAACTGCCTGAGGTGACAACAAGGAAATCACAGAAAACACAAGCACCTCGTATAGCTCTATACCTTTCTATTTTGCACAGAGAGCAGGCAGAGAGCAGGGAAAGTGGGGTGACCCCCACGCATCCCCTACTCTCAGGAGGCTGGTGGCCCACTCAGCTCCCAGTGCCAGGGCTCACTGCACACACTGCATTGATCATGCTGCAGATTTAACATGGGCAAAACAGCAAAAAGTTAACATTTCTTCCTTTCCTTGGAAAGACAAAAATTTGCACGCTATTACTAAGGTCAGGAAAAAAAAAAAAAAAAAAGAAAAAGAAAAAAAAAAAGATTTTTAATATACCCAAGCTGTGAAGCTTATTCAACTTGGTCTAACACCACTAATGAATCTTATAAAACATTTTATCTCCCCCTCCCACATTCGCAAACCACTCACATGAGGCTTGAAAATCACAATAATATCTTCCCAAAGTGCAGATATCACTCACACCATATGCAGCGCAACTCTGTTTATTTTTCCCTATAAACCATTGGTTTCATTGAAACTCATTAGCATCACCTGTGTTAATTACACTAGCAAACCAATCAACAGCTCCTTCTTAATTAGGTTTTCTTTATTAAAGCCGGAAATTGCCAAGGAGACAAAAGTCAACTGGGGAAATTATGTGAAAAGGAGTGTTTATGCCAAATTACCATACAAAATATAATAAGGAAAGGAAACTCAGTTTGTTTACAGGAATAACAAACAATATTAATTTTCAAGGTCACTGGCACAATTATTTATTACCTGTCGTATGTAGTATTGTGATAGTTTATTCTGCAAGCGTAGGGTGTCTCATAAGTAATCTTGCAGTGTGTGGCTGCATTGCATTTCAGCTGCCCTGGTCACTGCCGATGACACGCGCAGTGTTTTAGGAAGTTACTTTCATGATGGAAACTCTGCAAGGTACATAAAAAGCTACAAGGTTTGACTGCTACTTTCCTCAGAGATCCCGCAGGAAGCAAGAACTCAGCTAGTGAAATCTGGGTTGCTCTTCCCTAGTGGGAGGCATTTGTGGGTACAGGAATGTACCATGAGAAACCTCACTGCAGATCATAAGGCCCCGCAGAGGTGCCATGCCCCCTCCCTTTACATCCCCTGCTACCAGTTAAAATGAATCCCACAGCCCTGGCGATCAGAGCTGGCATGGCCTGAAAGAAAACTGGGTTTTCTGAGGCTCGGAGGGGAACACCGGAAGTCAACCCTAGGGAAACCTGTTGGCGCGCCCAACCTCGGCCACTGCACTGCCACTAGCGGGCTGCCAGGCTTTGCTTCCACCTTGAGGGTCGGGAGCTGGAGCCAACCGCATCCTGCTCGGGCTGGGTGGGATTGGGCTGACGCCAAAATGAGGTCAGGGTGCTGGGCTGTGGAGCAAACACTGTGGCTGTTACCAGAGGAAGTCTGCCAACTGCTGCTTCTTAATGTGCCCACCTACCAGGAGAGCCCCCTTTGAGCATTCGTCACCACACTGCATCTTCTCTGCACGTTTTCCTATGTGCGTACATGCGTGCATGCTTCTCTGCGGGACCATTAGGTGGTACTCTGAAGAACCATGAGATGTTACCAACACAGCACTTGTTTGTTGACAAGCCTCCAGACTTGCAACCATGATGAAACTTTTCAAGACAAACTGTATTAGAAGAGCATCATGCAATCTTTTGGACTCCTCCCAAGCTTCATTTCTTTTCAGGTTGAACACCGTGCAACATATACTGATTTTTCAGCTGGCCAATATGAAAGCCAGTGCTTGAGCTCCACATTCTTGACCTGTCATGTCAAAGGGAACTACTAAAATAAGCTGTTTGTGAAATATAGATTATCTAATGTCAATTTACCTGGAAATGTATTTCCAAGTAACTCGCTGTGCTGCACAACAATTCAGTTTAGCTTTCTAAAAATGAGATGACTTTTCCCAGCCTTGCAGTGTTTGACGCATGTCTTCAACTTTACAGAACCCTACTTAGGAAACACCTTATTGATTCCATTGAATGCTCACATCCTGCATCGTCCTCATCTTCACATTTTGTTTCCGAAATGGCCATGAACAAGTTCTTTGGAAATTCACTGCAGAATTAGTGCAGGATAACATGCATACATGCTGCTGCCACATTATATCAGATGTCCTTCTGTTGTCTTGCAATCACTTCTACACTGATTGCAAAAGCATATCTAATTTTTAATTTATCTTTGTATTCTGTCCTACTCTTTCAGTACATACATCCTTAATTCCTCATCCATTCTATTCTGTACTGTCAATACTTACCTTTGTGAAGAATAATTTTCGGTAGCTTTGCAAACATCCAACATCCTAGACAAAAACTAGTCTACTTCTCAGAATAACTTTTCTTTAACCCAGTTATCTATTACAGCACAAACACCTCAGTCTTCAGTAAGTCCAATTATTAACTGTTCAAATGCACATAATGTTAGCTTTATTGCACAGATCTATCACATAATAGGCAATTATCTCATTTCACAGATAGCTGCTTGTAAACTAAGAAAATATGCTTTTCCCATGAATTATTCTTGTATGGATCATGGTTTCCTGTATATTTTGTGAGCCTTGCTCTTACAGTTTGCAGTCCCCCAGTGACACCGCTGGAACATGCAGCAGTCACCAGTGCCAGCACACCTGCCACATCTGCTCTCTGCTTGTACAGTGTCTGGCACACCAGGGCTTCAGTGATCAACTGGGGTCCCAGACGTGATCACAGTACAAATATTTCACCTTCTCCAGTTTCTTTGCATTGCTACTTCTTTCCACCAGCAAAATTTGGAAAAGATACAACCCCTTCTCACATGTGGTGGTGAGCGTGGTGCTGGCCGGAAGGTATCTGTGTAATTGAGGACATCTCACACAGTAGAAGCTTTCTCCTCTCCCCACTCCCTGTGGACATTTCCATTCAGCTAATCCCATTCCTGACTCTAATGAAAGCAACACCTAGAGTCTGCATTCAAATCATGCTTTCTATTGAACCAGCTTCAGTCAGATGATAAATCCATCCTTACTTAGACCCTCACCATAGGTTGCTGAAGAACAGGTACTCTCCAGTAGCTCTCAGGAATCGTCCTGACTTTTGGAGTACAAGAATAAGAGGGTCTGTATATGCCAAGAAGCTGGCTGAAAGAGCCCCTCAGGTGAACATCCTGCTTGTGGAAGTGTCCACACAAAGTTGTGGTGGCTCTCTAGGCCTTTTTCACACCTTATGTTACAAGGAAATAACATGTCAATGCAGACAAGTTCCTACTCAGCCTTTCTGATCAATGAACACCAACAATAGTCCAAAAAATATTAAGATGTTGCCTCTTACATCATCTGTAGTACCAAGCTGTTGCAAGACAGGGTTAACGTCTTGCAATATGGGGAGGCTGTCTCAGGAAAGAGTTACACATCAACAGTCCTTTATAATGGACTATTTTAGAAAAGCAAATTACACCCTAAACGTGGAGTTTCCAAGCTTTGACCATTTAAACAGACCATCACATTCTGTTTTAGAAAGAGTCAAGCATGTAGAAATGCTCATTTCTTACATGTTAGTAGGGGGGAAAGGAAATACTGAAGAAAATAAATCCCCTCCACTAGAAATGCATCATAGTTGCAACAACTCCAGAATGTGTATTTAAAAGACAATTTAAAAAAAAATAAAAGTATGCGATTTCCCTGATAAATCATAATGGCTCTTCAGAACCCATCATTGTCTACCATAAAAAAATCATATTTAAAACAGTTTTAAAATATGTATTATAAAGACTTTTTTTTTTTTTTTAAATGAACACTATTTACCCAAAAGGCCATAATGGATGTGAAATGTAGTTTGTAAATCTGTATGCAGGGACTTTTTTTGTTAAAAAGGATTTTTTTTTTCTTGGCCCAAGAGATCTTAAACAGCTTCTATGGAGCTATCAGAATTTATTGTTTTAATAGGGCTGAAATGGAGTTTGGAGCAGGCAAAATGAGAAAGGGGAAAAAGGAGGAAAGGAAGTAGAAGTGGAAGACAGAAAGGAAATGGAAAAGGGAGCTGAGAAGATGGGAGAGTGTCCACAGGACTAATGCCTAAGTTGCTCAGGCACAGAGGAGCCCCAGTCCTGGCAGCAGGGTAGTGAGGGGAAGGTCCAAAATTTGCAGGGAGTTTGGGCCAGGGGGGTTAATTCTCAGCTCAAGGGAAAGCACTGCTCCTGCAAAGTGCTGCAATATGAGACGCCAGCTATGAAGGAAATAAAAGAAATGAAAAGGTCAATTTGGGTGAGCAGGAGCTGCAGACCTGACAGCTACCCTGGGTAAATGCTGTAAATTCCTGCACAAGAGCATCTTGAGTTTAAATAGCTGGGGCTCTTAGTCTTCTCCTGTGCCTGTTAGGCAGACAGCCCACACACTGGTCCATACCACAAACTAATGATTTAAAAGGAAAGAAAGTGAAAGGCAGAGCAGACAGCAAAGGGAGCCCGTCCACGTCAGAATGAAGGGACCAGTTCCTGCTCCTTAGAAATGTTCTCCAACTGATTACTCTTAATCATAGTGATAACAACTGCGTGGTGCTTCGTATCTTCAAAGCACAGCAGCAGAGACATTAACCGATCTGTCTTCAAAGTCAGAATACAGCAAACCCCCAAGAGAAAATTATGGAAGGGATAAAGACCCTCACAGAACAAAATAGTTGTGGCTGCACAAAAAATCCTGAAGCAAATAGCAAGTTCTGCACATGTATGCACAGCCCCACACACACATATACACACCCAGCACAGATTCCAGGAACCATAACTGGTGCTACCAGATGCCTTTGAGATACTGCTTTTGACTTCTGTTATCTCAGTACGTCAATTCTCACTTGGGAAGAAAAGATTGTGCCCAGAATGAAACTTGGGGGTGCAGAGTCAACTATTTCCTTACACATGAATCAGACTCCAGTTGAAGCACTAAGAATGGTCCTCACTCCACACAGCCTTCCAGTGACAAAACTTTGCTCTGCTTAGAAAATCCAGAAATCCAAATGTCCAGGACAGCAAGGGGCATTATAACACTGCTCTAAGCACAGTGTGAGAGCACTGGTCACAGCACCAAATCTAAATCAGTTCTAAAATGTTAGGTGCCATCCTAAAATGTTATGTGCCACACTTTTTTAATAACTGGAATTGAATATCAACTAAAAGCTAGCAGACATGGTTTGTACCGTATCTTGTAAATATGTCAGCAAATCCAACCTTACAATAAGCCAGCCAATACTACAAGAGGCATTAGTTTAACTAAAATAGTGCAAATGCCTAAAACAACACATTTAAACCATTTTGATCCTTGTTTAAATAGATTCAAATTTTGAAAGAAAGACAGGACAGTTCTTGAACTTCTTATGGAAGCTATGGTAACTTCTTAGTTCGATATCTGTAACTCACTACAGTAAGATTTTCTGTGCCTGATCCTCTCCTTACATTAGAGTATTGCCACTGGTGAGGAGGTGGCCACTACTGGTGTACAATTGTGGAAATCACCCTGCTGGAGTCACTGTGAATATGTATTCACATGAGGGGTCCAGCTGACCTACCACTGAAATACCCTCACCCTCCTAAGAGACAGCCTGTTTAGGTTCCGGGCAGATGGGGGAGTGAAGCGGTGACTGTCCCTGAAAAGGGCTGAGCTGAAGGTCAGATGTCTCACCCGTGGTCTCTTCCAGACTTCAATTCTCTATGCCTGCAAGCCAGGACAACTGGTGTTAGCAGACAAAATTTGGAGTGCTCTGCGCCTGCAGGCCTGGTGAACTTCTCCTCTCTCTTCCAAGGGACTGGGGGGCCATGCACCTGCAGAGGGGAGACTTCTTTGGCCAGAAGCAGCCTATCTGGCTTAAATTCACAAAAGACAGTTTTTGTAGCCAGTCTTCCCCATAATGCTCCAAGAGCTTAAAATACACTTTGAGGAGGGTTTCAAACACTTTTTTCCCTCTCAAATCTGTCTATGCTTTTTCACTGTGGATTCCAGAGAGATGACCTGGATTTCCTTGCACACTTTCAAACTAAATTATATCAGTCCCAATTAGGTCATCTTCTAGCTACACCTACAGCTCAGACTGTAAAATTTCTTCTCCTGTGTGTCTCCCTCCAGTTAGGACTCTGGACAGGGAAGCCTTCTGTGTTAGAATAACTACTATAAAACCATATAATGCAGCCTAAAAATGTAATTATAATTGCGATGCCAAAAGCAAGCCAGTCAATATCTTCAAGATTCTAATAGTTTCAAGCACTATTACCTTAACGGTCTCACATCACAGTACTGATTAAAGAAACATTTTGTCTTTTTATCTGTATTCAATGGAGAGTGTAATCATTGGAGCGTGGAGAGCTAAAACATTTATTAGGAAGTATACATCTCGGGTCAGGCAGCAGAAGACAACTCCAAAGTGGTGAGCTGCAGGTCAGCATCCAGCCCAATTCACAGCCCCATCCCATCACCTTGGGACCACCTGCTGTGTATAGACCAGCACCCGCGGGGAGACTGCCCTCAGGCGTTTCGGTTGGCAGCATCGCTCGTGGAAGAGGGGTGTTCAGTAAAGTCAGTAAGACTGGCACACAGAGATGAGATAGATAACTGGTCTCAAATCAGGAAAATATGTTTGTTTGTGTGGGTTTAGTTTATCATATTTTTTTCTTAAGTAAGCAAATCTACCTTTATTGAAACTAGCACTGCTTCTCCTCCAGAATGAAAATAATGAGGCTGTGCTCCCATTCTCGTACTGATAAATTTGTTTTTTCTTTTTGCCTAATTGCTTAACAATAAATCCACACACACTCTATTATCCATAGCCTAGTGCAATATTCCTCAGGGCACATGATCAGCAATCAGAAAGCTTGAAAGATGGCCAGCATAATCTTAAATATCCCAGTGTATTACCAAATCAGTATTTCAAATTTAGTGGACATACTCAGATATGTTTTCCTCTCTGCAAGAGGCATCATGTAAGTGGCAAACAAGATACAGAAGATCGATTATTTAGCATAATTGCACAATCTAATTGTATGGATTTTAAATGGAACAAGGAGGAGAAAGATTAAAATCATACAGCACAGCAGTATACTTTCACAGAGTGCATGAAATATATTTTCTCCAATTAGTGGAACAATGGAAATATTTACTGTCAATTCAGTGAAGATATTCTGAAACAAGAGTCAAGCAAAATCCAGATCAGTGCAGGGCAGGGGCAAACCATTTTATCATTTAAAAAAAAAAAAAAAAAAAAAAAAAAAAAAAAAAAAAGGGGGGGGGTTAACAACAACAAAAAAAAAAAGAAAAAGAAAAAAGAAAACTTGCACGTTCTGCTCTCTGGGATGCTTCATTTCAGAAGCACATTAGGGGACCTTATGAACACAGGATCAAGCTGACTTCCCAGAAGAAAGTAAAACATCCATGCCATATGCGTAAAATTTTTACACGCATGTGCCTGTGCCCAGCCCGACTCCTGTGCATTTTGGCACCAGTTGCCAAAATTGAGCCAGCGGAGTATATTCTGCAGATTAACCAAGGTGGGAAAGGCTATCTAGTCTCAGAAATTAAGTGAAAATGCTAACCTTGTCACACGCATTGGGCAAACAAAGGCAGGGGAAGTGTGGCTTCACTCTGCCGTACCATGGGTTAACTGGCATTTCTAATACTTTTCACCTAGCCTGGCTTGACAGATGCCTAACCTTCGCTGCGGAGTGGAGACAGCCTGATGGGCCTCGGCCATACAGGGGGAAAATTTTTGATGCTTCCCACTTATGACATGATTGATTTTCTTTCAGCGGCCCTTCACTTTTGGCTGTGGCGAAGGCTGCCTGCCTGAGCCCCCGCGCGCCCTGACCTCGACATATGGCCGCTGCGAGGCTGAAAACTGATGACGGCAGAAACCTAAAAAATCAATAGGCCCTGTCAGTCAGTGGGGAGGCGAACGTCTTTTAAAAACCCAATCACGACATGTACTTGCTGCATGGTGTGGATCTACTGCACACTTGAGAACACACTGAATTTCCAATATTTTTTTTTTTTTGTTTGTTTCTGTGTTAACACACCATTTACCTATTTATTCCTTAACCTCTTATGCTGCAAGAAAAGTGAGCAAAGCATCTTGTTAGGATCAAATCTCCATGATATTAGTAAGAAAAAAAAATCCCTGGGAATAGTATGAAATAAATAAAGAACACCTTTCCATTGCCAATATAAACACTGACATCATTATTTTTGACATTATCTGGAAAGAATTTAGATATAGGGAGTTCTGGAGTCTAAAAACATATGAGTATGAAACTGTTTTAATTTTCTTTGCAGGGAGTGAAGCATTGTTTTTGTTTGTTATGATTTTTGTGTTTTGTTTTGTTTTGTTTTCTAAAATATGTAAGAAAAAATTGAATTCACCATTGGTTCTACATCTCACAGACCATGTCATCCTCCTGCACACCAGAGAGAGGAAGTTATTAGGTCCACTGACATCAGCTGGAGATCCTGGTGCTCTGTGCACTGCACTTGGCCATTGGCACTCCACAGGATTGGGCCAACAACATACAACTGATTCACTTTGCTCCTGCCAGTTCATGAAAGGCAAGCATTTTATGAGAGAGACAAGCAATATAACATACACTGATTTGATTTCTACATGTTGCCCAAAAACAAACTGTTGAAATGCCAACAAACAAACAAAAATCCAACCAACAGAGATAAAGAAATATGTTTCCAGTGGGTAGAACCAGTTATACTTTGCACTCTTGACTGGAGATGATAACATCCAAACAGTTAACATCGCTGTATGCATTACCTAACCTTGCTGAAGTTTTAAGAAGATGGTCATTGTTTGAAAACCATGTCATCATGGAGAGAAAGGGAAAGAGGGAGAAAGAGGGAGAAAGAGGGAGAAAGAGGGAGAAAGAAAACCAAATGGATGAGAAATCAATATATTGCTAAGTTGCATTTTTTTTAAATCCACCAAAAGCAAGGAATATTAAAAAAAAATAATCAAACAAATAAACAAAATCTAATGCTGAATTCCCAAACTAAGACCAATTAAAGCGTTCTTTATGACTGCAAACCTGACAAGCTTACAATTTCACCCTGTTGCAGTGGTGTGTGTGTGTGTGTGTGTTTTAATGTAATATTAATGAGCCAGGATGGAGGGTCATAAAAAGTGATAGGTTTTTGCGATGGTAAATTATAAATCGGTATTGATTTTTCCCGGCACTAATGCAGCCAGCTTATTGTAAGACACCACAGGCAAAGTGCACTTTATCAGATTAGACTGGAGCCTGGTATCAAATATACATGAGAAAAAGGATGCATTTGTGACTTAGACTAGACTTTTTTTTTTTTAATGATACATGAAATTTTTAAGGAAAAAAGTCTCAGAATATTAAGAAATTAAATACCATTTTAAAAGATCTCAGATGGTAGCAAATAGATATTAATGTCACATTAGGGTAATTTGTTTTTGCACTGATGGAGTATAGGCTTATATAGGAACATTGGAATAAGTATGTGAACTAAATCCTGCTCAGATTTAACCATGTGCTTAATCAGTCCAATTTATGATTATCTCAACTGTTAATGATAAAAGAGTCCCTGATTTGCATAACATGCCTGAAGAATCAGGCCCTGCATCTGCTTATGGGTATACATAAGAAAGTCACACATATATACATCTATCTGGTGAGTATCGATTCTGCCTGTGTTACATTTTACATCCTCCACTGCTTTGAAGAAATTGTTTGCTTTTTTTCCCCCATACATATCACCCCGTTATGCCAGCTAAAGAATATGAAAGAGCTTTTCCTTGTAGCACTTTTATTGCTTAAACGCTGTGAAGCTTTCCTTTCCCTTTCATCTCAAAACGCACTGGGAGTTGGCCGCACAGTAAAACTGGGCGTTATTTTTAAAATCAGCTCTGCTTTTCATCTCCTGACCTTCCTGCAGTCGGGATTTCCTCATTAAAACATTTTGATGACGTGGATAATTGAAAAAAAAAATATATGTATATATTTTGGGGGGGGGGGGTGGGGAGAGGCAGGGGAGAAAAGAGAAGAGAAGAGAAGAGAGAAGAGAAGAGAAGAGAAGAGAAGAGAAGAGAAGAGAAGAGAAGAGAAGAGAAGAGAAGAGAAGAGAAGAGAAGAGAAGAGAAGAGAAGAGAAGAGAAGAGAAGAGAAGAGAAGAGAAGAGAAGAGAAGAGAAGAGAAGAGAAGAGAAGAGAAGAGAAGAGAAGAGAAGAGAAGAGAAGAGAAGAGAAGAGAAGAGAAGAGAATACAGTCCTAACAATAAAAAACAGGGTTAATTTCTTTAAAGTTGCTGTGAATGAGGCATGAGCCACCTCAGCCAACATTGCTGTCACTACTCCAAAGACGGTAAGGGAAGGGCTTGCACAAGAGCACACACAAGTTCATCCCTCTGCAGCCATGCCTCGAGCCAGGCCCTGAGGCCTCTGACCGCCCTCACTGCCCTGAGCAGCCTCTGTACAAAACTCACCCTTTTTCCCCCAAGACCTTGTGTTTTGGGGCAGCTCATTAGCAAACAGCCCCGGCGCAGGCACTGAAGTGAAGAAGTGTGAAACTAAATAAGTGACAGAGGAAGGATGGGGAGGAAGCAGCTGGGTGGGTTTGGGGAGAGTTTTCTGTCGGGAAGGTGTGCACTCAGGCTGACAGGGGCCTGCAAACGCCCAGGAGGTGCACGTGAAGGACATGGTGGCCATGTCCCACAGAGAGGCAGGTGCTCCCGCTACCGAAATCCCTGCACCAGCCATCACAACACGGCCCCACAGGAGCTTTTGTATTTCAGTTGCCAAAAGCAATGCTCAGCATTATGCTTTCAAAACGTTTCTGAAACTATTTGCCTTCCTATATTTCAATTTTATTATTTCTGTAAGCAAGATAAGGAACAGATGAGGGCCTAAGAGAAGGAGAAAGGGGATACTTGTTTTAATTTCTGATATATGGGTACAAAAAGCCCCCCAGAAGCACAAACCACTCAGTGGGAGCCCAGAGGAGCCCAGTCCACACCTCTCTGAGCACAGACACGCAGGTCGGGCCCACCATTGCCAGCCCCACAGAGCACAACCCTTGCTGACACCACAGATCAAGCCCACAGCAAGCTAGAGGGTCTTGTAAAAATACTTATGATTAAAACAACAAAGCCACACAAACACAAAGAGTCTCATTAGCAGATTGCCAGCAACCCTGTTTGTCTTGCAGTGACGCATTATATCACAGGAGAAAAATTTGAGGCCTGATCTTAACAATCCTTTCTCAAACAGAGTTACTATAAACTCTAGTGGAAATTTTGTCTGTCTCAGGACCAGCTGGGCTTTCTCCTTGCAACTCTTCATACACTTGAAGTAATAAGAGGAAACTTTTTTTTTTTTTTTTTTTTTTGACAAGACCTCGTCAGGTAAAACCTAATAAAGCCAAAAAGGAAATTAGGAAAATGGACGGTTATTCCCAGAGCAGCCTGATCCTGCCTCAGCTAAAGCTCTGGCCTAAACAAGCCACATTCCCACTACCACCCCAAGCTGCCACCCATGGGGTAAATCAACGGTGTATATCAGTGCTGCACCACCTCAAAGCCCAGGATGCAACAAACAGAGGAGCACAGGGCTGTGCTGAGTAGAAGATAAACCACAGCATCAAAATCTGGTCCTCCCCTGCCTCAGTGCAAGCTCAGTGCACTCCCAACCAAAGCAGCACCTTTAGAGTTATCGCTATAAATGTTATTAAAGTGAAACAACCCATTTTTTAAATGTATGCTAATTCCACTTTATTAGTGATGCCAAAGCCCTCATTTACATTTTTCATAAAAATCACACAGAGGTTTTTGCTGCTTTAGGGATAAAACTAATAAACAAATACATAAATTAGTATATTTTAATTAAATGTTATCCCGTGAAGTAATATTGTATCCTATTGTCTAAAAAAACAACAAAAAGAAAAACTAAAAAAGCACCTCTAACTTGAAAATTTGTGTTGTATTAAAATATTAGAACTCATTAAAAACTAATTTGAAAATTGCTTTACCTAACAACCATAAAAAATTTTGAGTTCCGTATTCTAATATGTGTTATTTGTTTTGGTACAGGAGATTATCACTGTAGCATGCATTACTATTAGAATACACATACATTAGAGGCATCATAATGCACCCAGATTCTCCTAGGAAATAACAAAGTCAAATGTTACCTGCAAATGTATCACCATGCCATTTCCATTTTAAATACCATATTATTTCTATTCTGTAACATCAAAGACTCTACATAGCAAACATAGACCCACAGCAGCACACACGTTAATTTCACTTTAGGTGCATATATCCCATCTGTATGCATAAAAAATGTACGTATTTTGGGGTGGGATATTGCATGCTATTATTATTTTAGAATGTTGCTCACATTACAAGAAATGGGACAGTTTAAGCAGTAAGGTGTGGCTGGAACTGCAGGGGGAAGTCCAACAGGCAGAAAACAATCACATCTTATTTCAAATTATTAAAGTAGTCTGCAATAATAGCTTAACTATTAAAAAAAAAAAATCTAATATGCATTAGAACATGTTCACCTCATTAGGAGGATTTCCATAACCCCGTTTTTCCTCAGAAGGGGAACATAGACCTAGACTCCACAATTGCATTACTCTAACCCCCACTGTCGTTTTTTTGTTTGTTTGTTTGTTTGTTTGTTTTTTCTAAATGTAAGAATATTGCTTTTTCAAGACAGGTATTTAAAGAAGACAGGCACTCCATTTGGCAGTTTCACTCAAAAAAAATTTTGTCTCCTACTTGGTTATATTTTCTGGAAATTGAAAGTTTTGATAATAAAATAAAAAAAAATAAAATAAAATAAAATAAAAAAGATTTTTTCTGTACATAAATGTGCTTTCTGAAAAGATTCATTTATTAGCCTCCCTAAAAGTGTCATTGACTGTACATTTTTACTAAAACCATCTTAGAGTACAACCTAAACCACTCGGCAGCTACAACTCAAGGAATCTATTTCCAATAACAGTGAATAATACAGACTGCACAGAGATGGGGAGCAAAGAGACAAAACTAAAGTAATTAAGCAGTAGGCTTGAAAACTACTTATCTTCAATACTCTTTGAAGGCACAGTTAATTATCATGTGGATGCAACAACATGGAGCCATTCAGGCAAAGGGACCACAGTGCATGGGTGGGAGGACAGATTCCCCAGCAGGTTAATCTCCTTGAGGCATCCAAAAGAAAAGTAAAATAGAGAAGTAGTGAATCCATGGGGAGAAATCTCAGATCATTCAGGTGTGTGTTGTTTGTGTTGTTTTTTCCCTATGAAACTTAGGGGTTTCTTATCTGCCTCAAAAGAGAAGTTTCCAGCAGCTTAAACTCCCTGAATCCTCCCCTTCTAGAGGGCTTCAGGTATTCCATCAGGGAACATGTGTTTCTGGCAGTACAACCAGCATGTGAGAACCTGTCCAATTCCCTGCTGAATAGTGATAATAAAAATAAATAAATAATGCTAATAATAAAAAGCTGTCTCCTGAACTTCTCCAGGTATTTTAAAGACTTTAAAAATATTTTGAAAATGTTCCTTTTAAACTGGGAAGGCTCATAAGCCACTGTAAGACTAGTCATAATGTGGAGATGTGACTCATCTGCAGTGACATCAGAAAGAGTCCAATGTCCTCTCTCATTTTACAGTCAGCCTTATCACCCCCTTGCCTCACCCCGAGTCTTCTCCATAAATATTTAAACAAGAAGCAAAGTGATACATTATGGATATCATATTCAAAACCGCTTGAGTGACTTGCTTTGAGCCAAGATCAACAAAGGTATTTAGATACCTAAACTTCAGTTTAGGTGCTTAACTTTCCTTTCAAAGCAATGGAAAAGCAGCTCCTGCAGAGCATCTAAGATCACATTTTTGTGAATTTGGCAGGCACTGGATTACTCACTAACACAGCATTTAACATCTTAGTCATCACCTCCAGAGCTGTGAACGGACAGGCTAGCAAAATCACCCCAGCAGAGGTGTAGCTGCCTGGTAGAGCAATGCTGAAGAAGCATAAGGAAGCTCAGCCCCAAGCATCCAATGCTTTTAAAAGCCTGCTCCTGTGGTACTGAGTCCTGAATTTCCTTTCCCCAAATGCAGTGCAGCTGGATCAGCAGCCACACAGCTGTCTGGCATCAGAAACCACCCCTTGCAGCTCCTCAGGGTGGAAATCCTGGATCACAGCTCACGCTGCTCCAAATTTTATGTGGAGGAGCTCCTAGGGGACGCACTGCTCTCACAGCAGCTACTCTGAGGTGGTCAGGTCTCCCTAAAGCTTTGTGAAGCCTATAACAAGAGTGAGGATTGCCAGATTCTTGACGGTAGTTGCGAGTTATCCCCCCATTTCACGCACAGATTTCACACCGGCAATCCGCCTTTCCTCTCCCTCTGTCCACATGGCAGAGCTTTAGGGCCCTTATCACAGACAAGGCAAAAAGAAGAAAAAGGCTCCAACTGTGTTATTGCCACCAGGAAGTCCACTCTGCCACAAACTTCTTGAACATAGAGGAAATGCAAAAAGTCTCATTCCTTCCTCTCTTGCCCTCACTGATTCCCATGGGATCACTCATGCACTGGACACATAGTAGATGACTGTGTTCAGCTGTGCTTGTGTTCAGCCCTGGCCACCTCATCCCAATGGCAGGGGTTGGCACTGAACCTAGAAAAATGGAGGATTAAGCCAGGCCCTCTACTCAAAAATCATTCATGTCAAACTGTTCTTTGCAAAAATAGGTAGCTTTAAGCTTTCTAGACTTTATGTAGTCTAATGTCCTTATGTCTTTCCAACTCCAAAAACAAGAGAATAGTCTCACAGCAAAAATCAGACTCCAGCAAGACATCTCTTGTCATCTGCACAGTGCTGATTTTGTAATCAGTCTGGAAGTTTTATTTTTAACTGCTTTTTCAAGGCTTTACAGAGACACAATTGTTCTTTTGAAACCTTGCTAATAGGGCTGATCACTAATACTATTACTATATACAGTGCAGAAAAGCACAGTATAATGAAACTGTACTATGAGAAACTATGAACGAAATATTCTTTACATAAAATGAATTTTTAATAAAATATGCAAGGACTCCAGAAATTGCTCATCACACTAAGATGAAGAGAGTGGTTCTGCAATTGGTGGGTGCTCAAAACCTCCCCAACTCCTTCGGGCCCCCCACTGCTATTATTCCCCTCTGAAAGACTGCATATGAGAAACTGAAGATGGGGATTTTTCCAATCTACTTTCACATTGAACATGTGCTGTAAAACTCAGAGCCTGTTCCAAGGAACAAAGTGAGTAGAAATGCTCCTTTTGTCACTCAGGTCGAGGTGACGAGCCAATGACACATTTAGGTATTCTGCACAGATTGCTGTGATTTATAAATTCAATGCCAGGATCAGAAATTCAGATGTGGATCTCCACAATTTGCATGCATCCTCTGCAAAACATCATTTCCCTAAGCACACTACCTAAAAGCTTATTTACAAAAGCAGTTCTTAATATGGCATGTATACAAACTGAAGCCTACAAGCAAACATGGACTTTTGTGGCATGCGATCATTTGAGGAAAGTCCATAGTTTCTCTTCCCTGAGAAGTTTGTTCTGGAGGAGCCACTTCAAAATGGAGAGTGTGGTTCCTGCCATTTCTTAAAACACATAGGAAAAGTCAATACTATGAGACAGTGTTGTTTGCTGGGACAAAATTTAATAGCAGTGGCTGGTTTGTCAAAGGTGACAGGCAAGCCCTTTTGTCCAGCTTCTAGGCTTTATGGCATGACAACTCCAAAGAGAATGATTTAAATAATTCACATTTCCAAATTAACTTTAGAAAGCAAGAAATAAGCTAGAATTGCCCATTGATACACTGACCAAGCTCCAAAGTTATTTGAAGGTGATAGGGTGCTCATTGTCCTGAGCCATAAGATTTACACTTGTTTTCCTACAAGAAATTTTGCCCCATAAACTTTAGAAATTTGCTACCGCTTCTCTGCTAAATCTTCCTGAAAAACTAAGAAATTTGTATGTATATGACTCAACTCTCAGTGCAGGAATGGGAGCAGGGGCTAAGCCTTAGTGGCTTAGACCATATCTATACTTTTGCCTTGTTACCATTGTCTAGAGTTACTGAACAGAATAGTGTCTGCTGCCAGTTCAACATTTCTTAAGAATTTAAAGATTAAAAAGTTTAAAAGTATTTGGAAAAGTTTAAAAAGTGTTAGAAAACTTTGCAGACAGCACACAATTTAAATCCCTTGCTAGACTTTGCGTATATTTCTAGGTATTTCTCTGATCCTCACCACTATGCCATGCAAGCACTTCACAGTGATTAGTGGATTTTAACCTCATAGCAATGAGGTGGAGGCACAAAAAGATTCAATGACTTGCCTGCATCCATGCCAGAAGCCTGTGGCAGAGCCATGAGTCACACACAGGACAGCTAGCTTCACTGGGCAGTGACCTAGCCATAAAAGCAATGTTCCTTGTCACAGAAAAAATAATTTTTTTCAAGTTATATTGGGAGGGGTCAAGAAAGAAATGTTATTATTTAGCACAATTGTAAAAGGGCACAGCTAATGACCCCAAAAGTTTTCTTTTTAAAATGACTACATTTTGAATCTGAATTTATCTATTAAAAAGTCATCACATATACAGTCCATTTAAAAACACCCTGTATTTGCCACTGCTGTTTTTCAAGGAGGGGGGAGAGGAGAAACAGACTGAATTGTTTTGTTGTCAAGAAAAATACATCTAGCATAAAATGTTAAGGTTGCCAAGAGATGACAGTATTTGGCAGCATCCTAAAATGTTTGTCATTTTAAAAGTATTTATGCTAAGGCAGAAAATAAACTATCCAACATTTTAGTCACTTTAAGTGATTAAAACAAGTCATTAGAATTTTAGTTTAAAATACTCTTAGATAAAATTTTCCCTTACCTAACTAGCCAGCTTTCCTTCCTTACAGAATAATAACTACTTGCAGTTCTTTGCTCTTAAAGCTTGCGTCTTAGCTTTAAGTGCTCTTGTGTGATGTAGGTAAAACAAAATGTGGTAGAATATCGTTTTCATTTTTATTGGAAACATTTTCAATTATTACACTGATGAATAGAAACAACAGGAAAAAAAATGGTTAGGAAAACTTTAAATGCTCACCAAAAATGCAAGAACAAGTTTATTCGCCTTACAAAAGTAAGTGCACTTGGTTGTCTAAGTTTATATTCCAACATGAATTTGGCAAGTTTTCCTGATAGTGACTTGCTTTACTTCTATTTCTTGTACTGTGTTCAGAGTATTTACAAATGCACATTTCTCATGAAGTTGGAAGTAAGTTTGGATCTATTTTTTCATTTTATAAAGACATTGATGTGTTTTTTCTGACATGCCTCATGAACTCAGTCAATCACAAGTCTTTCTTAATGGAAACCACATGTCTGCCCAGAACTGTGTAATTACAATGCTAGGATTCTTGGCACTGCCAGGAAAAGGGGCATTGTCAAACCAATTACAGTTTATTTATTTACATACCATTTCTGGATGAGAATGTTCTTTCTTTTATGCTGATGCTGAGAAAATATATATTTCATCGAGTAGCTGTAATTTTCGCAAGATACTGTTACATTTTGTAGCAATTACATCTCTAGTTTTCAGTTAGTTTGCACGTAAGGAAACTTTCCTTTAAACAAAACAGCTGGGAATAGCATCATGAATTTTATCGGCCCAGTTTTCATTTGTTTCAGATGATGAAGGAGATGCGAGGGCAGCTGTTTCCCTAAGCTCAACGGAGTCGGTATTTCCACCCACTTCCACCCTACTATGAGCTTTCCAGCGTACCAAATGCGGCATCGGTGCATTCATCCTACGCCCCCTGTAAGCCACTACCTGCAGCTGACCCTGGTGAAGACACACAGCGTGTCTCAGCAGAAAGGAGCAAGGCTCCAGAAAGGTGATCTGCTATTCTTTTCTAAGGTACAGGGCTTGGACAACAGAAAAAATAAAAATAATTTTGAAAAATAAAGTTATATTATGCCTCAGGAAAGCCAATCACAGTCCCACGGCAATGCAGCTATAACCTCACACCCTGCAGTGTGGCCAGAGCAATGCAGGGCTGGATTTGGGGATGCAAACCCTCACCCAGGCATCATCTGCCCCTCATGGGGCAGAAGGCATCATATAATGCCATGTGAGACCAAAAGGTATTTAGTAAAGGAGATACTGGCCAAAACCTGGCCAGCTGAACCAGCTGTCCCTGCTGGGATGCTCCGGTCACAGGAGACACCTCCTACCCTGAGGTTGTGTTAAGCTCTTCCACTGAAAATGCAGAGGAAGGGAAACAGCTGTAAAAATCTCCTATTTAAAGCTCCTGAATCTTCAGATCCTTCTATGAAAACCGTTCTATGGGACTCTTTTTATTATTATTATTTGTTTTTAATTGCTGCTCCAACTTTTCATGACTTCCTTGTCTTTGGAAAGTTCCAAAGCATTAAAAGGAAACATTAAGTTCTGACGCCCTCCGACATTATTTTTCAGTTTAATCATTTTTCCCCATTTTCCTCCTCTTTCTCTGTGCTGAGTGAGGGTGGGAAAGAGACAATTAAGGGAAACTCAAAACTCTCAGATGTTTCAAAAATGAAAAAGTTCAATAAAAGTTTTCCCACACATCAGCAGAGAAGTAGGCAAAACTGTTTTCTTATGAAATTCTCAAAGCCAAAATGACTGAAACATTCCTGGGTTTTGTATTCACCACTCCCTCCTCCATTTCTTGAGCCAGAAGCCTCTGTTTTATCTTGTGTTCATGCCCAAGTGCAGAGCCCTGCCCTGATGATCTTACAGCTTATGGTGAGCAGACAGATGCAGGGTGAGGGCTGAAACGGCAGCACAGAGAGGGGAAATGACTTGCCCGAGGTCGTACAGCGGGGCAATGACTCAAGTGATTTCCAATAACATAGTTGTTTCTGTAAAGGTTTAAGGAAAATGGGGCTTGATTCACTGCCATGCAGCCCCAGCCCTGCACTGCTGAATAACACAGCCCCAGCGGCTAGACAGGAGCTGCAGGCACTGTTGGACCAAGCCTTCAAGCAGAAGTGGGCCTTGGTTCATCCAGGAAAGGAGAAAGATGGGGACCTGGGTTTTGAACGATAGGTCCTGAAGAAAGAGAGAGCCCTAGTACAGGCATCTAGGTGGCTATTGAAGAGATGGCAGAGGTGACCCATGTCCTCCAGACAGAGCAAGTGTGGGTGAAGATGAGTTGACACGGGGCAGTGGTCAAAATGTTCTCCTTCTATGTTAGGTGACTGCTTTTATTCCCACGGTGGTCTGGGTCCCAGGACATCCTGCCAGCTGGCTCTGGGTATCCACATCCCTCCATCCTCTGTACGTCAGGTGGCTCATCACCCTGCTCTCGTTACCACCACCTCCCCCTGGGAGGGGGAATCCGGCAGCTTATCTCTGCTGGAAGCAAGTTGCCCAGAAAGATGAGAAAGGAAAGAAAAAGATGTCCTTGGGGAAGATAAACTGCCCCATGGAAAAGGGGCAAGAGATTTTCTGCCTTCATAAGGGGACACCAGGGAGAGACTGGATCATGACCCAAGTGATATTTTCATTTCTGCTCTGTTCACAAGGTGCTGCAGCCCTCAGGTGAGCTGCTCTGAAGCAAGGTGCATCATCTCTTCACCAGGAGGTATCAAGAAGACAGCCAACTTGCACAGCAAAACCTCGAAAACAATGCTGCGGTGGCTGGATTTCAATGCTAACTTCGAATTACAAAGCACAGGAGCAACTTTCCGCACGCAATTTCTGATTCTGCTTTCTATTCCTGTCTAGTTGCAGCCAGAGTTTTGCCAGTGAAAAGTGCTATAAACAGCCCTGGCCTAGCTGAAAAAAGCAATATGCCGTCAGTCTGACATCTACCTCGCTTTTCCGCTCATTGTCAGCACTTTGATTGATGGTGTTGTTCATTAATGTGGGACGATTGTCAGCTTTTCCTGAATAAATATAAAAAGAAACAAAGAAATCCCCACCCTTTTCAAGCCAGAGTGAATTATTTCCTATTTTCCTTTGCTGAATTCAAGCATGTAACAGTACACTGCCCTCAAAATATACTGGAGCTTTAACCACAAAGTAGGAAATTGGACTTTGGATAGGGGAACCAAAACTTTACTTAAGTAGTAGGTATAGTAATTAAATTTTACTATTATTTATTTTCCAAAAGCAAAAAAACAATGGTATGCCCTAAAGGCTTCTGCTTTAATACAGTACTTCAATTTTGTGCAAAAGCTAAAAAAAATCTATTTGGTGAAGACTAAAATGACATGTGAAAAGCAGAGGCAATCAGAAGCGCTGCAAAAGATAGGCAGAGATTCAATTTAGCACAAGGCTGCATCTTAATTCCTGCTGGGGAGAAGGGAAAAATCATGAAAATTCCAATACATTTGAAGTATTTAAAAGCTGGGTAAGTTTTCTTGGGTCCCCAGTGCCCCCCAAATACAGCTCATGGCATTTTGGCTGCTCATGAATCTCTGAGATATTTGTGAAGTTGGACGTCCCTGTTGTCTTCTCTATATTCCCATAGGCAAACTATGAGAGGGGAGGGAGACACCATAAAGCCTGTCCTAAACTCTGCCTTACCATTTGCCATTTTCACTACACATTTCCTCTCCATGACTTTTCCTTGCGCTGGCACCCTTAGCTTTCTGCTTGATGGAGTCTTTCTAATCAGGTCATTGCTTACATCGTTAGCGATAGAATCATTGCTCAACATCTTTTTCAAATTGTACATTGCATCAGTGTGTATGAAACACAACA
Organism: Aythya ferina; assembly: GCF_964211825.1. Taxonomy (NCBI): domain Eukaryota; kingdom Metazoa; phylum Chordata; class Aves; order Anseriformes; family Anatidae; genus Aythya; species Aythya ferina. Next base: position 8,514,127 of record NC_140312.1, read on the forward strand.
ACAACAACAGCGATTACAAAATCGTAACTGGGCGTGGGGGGGGAAAAGGGGAGAGGAATGTAAATGGGTGACCAATGATGAATTCAGCAAATTAGGCTTTGGCACAGATTTTCTTTAGAAGCAACACGCTAACAATACTAATATTCTCGGCAAGTGCTACATTTGTAGAGTTGAATGGCAAATTATTTTGAATACCTCTGTAAAGAACAGGAAACTGAGAACTGTGGAAAAACTGGCATTATGCCACAGATTGAAGATTCAATCTGACTGTAATAGAAGGTGATTATTGGGGACTAGCAGGCAGATGATGGATGATTTCCTCCTAAAATGACAGCTCTGCTGTGTATCAGCAATCCTCATACAGCACAAATGTACAGGTCGGCTTTTGTGGCTTTTTAATTCTTACCATTGTGGGAAATGGATTTCAAACCTGTGGCGAGCTATTTCAGGCTGGCAGGGCACATTTGGATTGTTCCGTGCCTTTCTCTTTCCCCTTCTTTTTTTTTTTTTCTTTTTTTTTTCTTTTTTTTTTTTCCTTTTTGCAAACCTAACGCCAGACGCTCACTGAAGTTTGCCAGCCGTTCCCCTTAGGCGGTGGGGAACAAAGGGCAGCACCGTGCAGCTCGAGCTCCGGCCAGCCCCAGCTCCCACCCCGCAGCACACCCAGGAGAGCCACGGAGGACAGGCAGAGGGGCCCATGGCCACCTTTCCCCCACCACAGCCCCAGTTCTGGGGCATTCTGAAAAGTAAAACATCCTCCAAGAGTGCCGTGCCTTGTTTAGTTCCCACCCTCATCTGCTTTGGTTGAAAACACACACACACAGAGTGCAATCCACATGCTAGAATCTGATGCTCTGTACCCTATTTTATTTCAGAAACATCAGGGTTTCCCAGCATGTGGGCAGCCCACCAGCAAGAATTGCACTGGGGCCCAATACGGCCACCACACCAGCACATCTTCCTTGATTCCACTGCAGAAAAAGCAGCCCAGAAAGTCTGACAAGGTTAGAAGACAAAATATTTTAAGTTCCTTGCATGAAGCTGTAAGCTCTGTACAACTCCACTTAAAAGACAAGCTAATCAATAACCCCATCCTTTATTGCTGTGCCCCTCCACGCACTCCATTAATAACCATGCAGCACTTTCAGTACATCACGAAGTCACACAGAGCAGCAATAGGAAAGGCTGGCTTCAAGGAGCAGTGCCACCCAGCAAAGCATAGCCTCCTGCTCCATGTCACGGCGGGCTGGTGCCTGACAATACCCCGGCTCCCTGGCCCTCACAGCAAATTAGGCCGGACATATGTTCTGGTGTCTGTCAAGACCCAGTCCTGACACTCTGCCAGTCCTACACAAAAGGACGGGGTAATCCACAAGAGCAGTAAATTTATCAATCAAATCCCGTAAGTGTTCCTCGCTGATAACACCAGCCCTCTTTCGAATTTAACAGGAAAGCGTGGCCTAGCTCAGTGGGACGTCACAGGCATGTTCCGCCTACCAAGAAGCCCTTGTCAATATTTCACAATGTGTTTGTCACTCTCCTGTCTATAGTCAATCCAATACTAGATGGGGCCCTCTTTTAAAGATGTGGTGTTTCTGTGCCAAAGGGGGGAAAAAAAAAAATATTCTACCTACAGCTGGTTAATACTGAGCCTTTTTTTCCAGTAGGCTGCAAAGGAAAAATCATATTTTGGCCTTTATTTAGGTCTCAGCAATGGGCAGGTAATTAATTATTAATTTTATATTTGTGTGCGATCTGCACCATTTTTCAGTTTCTAAATGCAATTAGGGATGATGGAATAAAACAAGTAGGCCAAAGATGCTGCATAAGAACTGTGAATTAAAAATGATGCATTTTTGCCTCTCTCGTATCGCAGGTTGCGGGCACTCATTTTTTGCAAGAAAACCAAGAGTATGATCTGCTGCAGTTTAGAGTCATGTTGTTGCACAAAATGATATGCCAATAGAGTAGTAGCTAGTGTTTATAGTAAAGGAGAGCAAACCATTATCAGTATGCAATGTCAATTTAAATTTTACTGGAACAGAAACCTTTTGACCCCTTCCAAACTTGATCCATTACTAGGTTTATACATGAAAGCTTAGGAGAGAATTAAATTAGAAGGAACATTGCAAGAGAACTGTATTTGCATCTATTGCACTTAAGACTGGAGATTAGTTGACCTTTGGAAAAGGGGATTAAAGCAGTTTCACCATCAAGAGAAGACAATCTGTGTTCTTAAAGCAATCAGATTGGGAAGGGTAACAACCTCTGAAAGATGAATTGAACTGAGGAAGAATCCATGCTAATTTGCATGGTTTACATGTCACTTACAAATGAATTTTGCAGTGATTTCTGCAAAAGGAATTGTACAGTGTTTGAATTATTCCACGAGTTCTTCGGTGCTGGCATGTAAATGTGGTAACTGTGTCCATTTTTACAATCTAATTTTACAATAGATTAACCTCAGAAAGGGTATCAGTAGATAGTAAAGATGCTGTGCAGTGCATACGCCTGGAACAGCAAAATGCAGTCACAAGGAAGTTTCTTCTTTTTCCACGGAGAAAAATGTCAAGAACAATAATCACCAAACCACAGCATCGCGGAAGTGCCTGCTCCAAGATAATCCAGGGCCAGACAACAAATAACACCCGCGCTGCAAGAGGGCCTAATGTGGGGCATAAAATGAGGCTTATCACACAGGTAGCAAGCATATCTTGAAAAATATATGAAGCTGTACACATTCCCTGACAGCGTGGTCCCTGGTGAGTGATGGAGAAGAATTTGGAAAAAAAAAAAAAAAAAGGAAAAGGTGAAATGATGTTCTCTATTAAGTGTCATTAGCACTGTGGTTATACACAGGGAAAGTCTGTTCTTTCCCCAGGTCAGGAAGATACCTGTTAGCCTTATTATCTGTGCCATGAAATTTCACAGGAGAGCTCATCAATTAAAGCATAATCATATTCTCATTGAAAATTAATGACAGAAAAACCATCAAAGTTGGCTTCTTTCTTACTTTCTCATAACCAGGAAAAAGGAGCAGTGAACGCAGGTCTCTTACAACCATTGTGTATCTGTCCAAAGTTGCAGGTCTTCTGAACACCACTGCCAGGGAGAAGCCCCTTCAAATGCCATAGGACGATATCATTTTCTATCAACTCTATTTGGGCGTTGGGAATATAATATGCTCTAAAATGACCAGTGCCAGTACAATTTTTGCACAATTATAAGAACCAAGCAACGAGACTGCTAAATAAGATACCATCAATGCCATAAAGCATCATGGCACTCATCACCACGCAAATCAAGAGCGAGCAGGGGTAAAGAGCAAGAGACAAGCAGATCTCTTGGGAATCTTTGCTAAAATAAAATATCCCCATTTTCAGATATAGAGACAGACACAACCAGACATGCTTAGGAAGCCATTTCCCAGTGTAAAGCTATTCGTCAGCAGGCTTTTAAGAAATGTGACAGAACTTTCTGTGCTGAGTATTTTTAATTTAAAGGGGTATTTCACATTGTCTTAAAGGCAGATTGCCCTGTTCAATGCCTGTAGCTACACCACCTCAAAAATAACATCAATAATCTGGATGACAACACAATTTGCAACTTTATGTCATGAAAATCTTACATTTTGTTTATGAAATTTGGGTTGCTTTGTGTGAGGAAGAGAGCAGAGTGCTGTCTGAGAGCAAAGCAAGATATGGGTCAGAAAAGCATTTGTTAAATGCATTTTCCCCGCGAATGACCAAATGGCCATTGCTTTGATACCTGAGGGAGTACATAAACCAAATAAAACAGAAAGAGCATAAAATGGAACATTCATACCTTGAAGAGGAAAATATGTGTCAATGAAAATAAAATGTCTCTTTTAACAACAAAAAAGAAATTTCCTTCATTAAGGAAGGTTGCTGGGGACAGGCTACTTACATGGTGACATTCCTATGCAAGCTGAACACAGCTGGGAAATCAAGTATTTGGGGCTGGTTTAAAATTTTAAGCACAGCATTCCTGGTTTGTAAGGAAAAAACTGGTCTGGACATGGGTCACTACCGGTCTTGCACCTATGAACTTATGGATCCAGCAGTGAGGTGTGTGGTTGGGGTGGGCCCACTCCAGGACATCAGCCTGGAGATAGGGATGAATCCAGGGACAGATTTCCAAGTGCTTGGGCACAGCAGCCACCTCAAGCCTTTGGCAGTTCTCAGTGCTTTGAGTTCTTCATCTTTTCAGAAGAAGCTGGCATCTAAAATCCTATGATTTTCTCAGGAAAACCTGAGGGCAACCATCTGCAGCCTAGCAGAAAAACTAGAGCAGGCATAAGAGGACATCTCCAGAGTCCTGGGCCTCATAGCACATCCACTGTCCCCTTCCAGCAAAGATTCACTCATCAAAACCCTCTGCACTGAGAATGCAGGCATAAGACGTAAAGGAAAAGCAAGCCCTACAATGCACAAACCATTCCAGAGCTACAATTTCTTCTATTAAAAGGACTCCTGTCTTCTAAAAGCAAAATTATTCAGTGGCCCTAACTTTGCTCTTAGAAAATTTTAATAGAAAATGGTTAAGATAAAAATGATAGGGAAAAGCGTCATTTTAGAAACCTACGAAGTGATGGCTTTCTCAGCCTATTTATTAAATTATTCCCTGAATGCTCAGAGAATTCACAAAGAGGCACTCAGTTGTCCTTTGCAGTACTGGCCCCTACATAAGTTTTACAGCAGCTGCAATCATATGATGAGTCCAGCTCCAGGCCAAATGAACAAATAAATAAAATAAAGATGCACCCCTAGGCTGTGTCTGACTTTTCCCATATAACTATCTCCAGGATGCCACCTCCAAAGAACCTCAATGTTTCTTTTATATTCACCTACAGAAAACCCCTTCCTCTCCTTGCATTAAAGATTCAGCCTGCTCACAAAGACACACAGAAGGGGTCTCGCACACACACACATACACACTGCTTTTTCAGTTGCTGATTTACAGCTTGGTAGCACAACGGGCTTAGTCTGACACTTTTAAAGAACCTGGGAACCTAACCCCTTCAGCCTCCTTGGAAAATCACAGTGATGTCCCTAGCAATAACAACACACACTTGCTCAGCACCCCAAACCATTTATTACACTTGGAAAATAGGCTGGGGGAAACCAATTAGAAGCCCGGTTCAGCATCCAGGTAAAGCATCGGCAGCAAACCCAGGCTCTGTAGGTAGGTTTGCATGTCAGCTTCTTCCCAAGGGAAAAAATTATAAATTTTAAGCACTGCCAACTGCCCCTTGTTTGTGGCTGATGGGTCGCAGCTGATAGACTGGGAGCTGAGCTGGCAACCGCTCCCAGTCCCTGCAGGGTGATGCTCAGGGCTGGGGGAGCAGCGTGTGGGCTGGGGCTGTGCAGCTCAGCGGGTGATGTGCCATCCACACAGCTGTTCTGGGCCTGCCCCGGCTCCTCCCTGCTGCAGCACATCCCAAATTCACAGAAGGTCTGGTGCTAAGAAGGTGTGCGTCTCTGAGAATGGGTGGGTGGACTGACGGATGGATATGGACCAAACAACTGATCGATTTTGAAAACAAAGCTTTTGTGATCTAGACTGTTCACACCAAGAGTAACAGGCAACAATTACAGCTGCTAAACATGAGCTAAAGGAAACAGTAAGCCAGCTTGTACTGAAAATAAAAGCCATGCCAACTTTCAAATCTGTTTTCCCTCTCTAGCCGCTTATTAAATAAATGCCCTAAATACCCACTACATCCCTTTTTCTAATATTAATTTGAGACCACCTGGAAGCACAGGGCAGCCTTTCCTTCTCCTCTCCTGTTCACCTCAAGATGCTCCTCCAGGGGTTGCATTAGCACATCATTTTTGGAAGTGCTCCAGCAGCATCCACAGACCGTCCCCTGCAAACCTCTGCCAGGGATCCCTGGGCTGAGCACCCAGGGACTCACTGTCGCCCTCAATCTTTCAGCCCTATAATTTGGGATCTGCTGTTGCTCTCTGGTTAACTGTGCCCAGATATGAGCAGCTGGGGCTAAGAAACTGGTCATTTTGGGTCCATGGCTCCCAGCGCTGGAATGCTCTTTGACCATCAGCCCATCAGTGAGGGCATTGAGTTTAGGACTCAGCTACTTGCCTAGGTCCAATTTTGGGTAGAGACAAAAGGGTTTAGTGTTGTGTTTTATCCACAGGTGGGAGCACTTCGATAGACAGCTGTCAAAAGTTATGCTTGTTGTTTTAAATATTGGTATACAGGAGTATATTTGTCACATTTACATCACTTTCTGATTAAAGTGCTGGGGGAGGGGGGTTAGGGGGGGAAAGGATTTAGCATTTCTAAAAAGACATGTCTGCATCCACAAGGTAAACTCCCCTTGAAAAATGTTCAGTGCCTGAATTTAAACCTTTGCATATTATTCCACTGAACATCTGTTGACCATGAAACTTCAGATAACCAACATTAACATATACAGACTGTTTGTTTGAAAAAAAAAAATAAAGAAAGAAAGAAAGAAAAAAAAAGATTATTTAAAGATTATTCACACTGAATCAGCAAAGCTCCTAAACAACTATTTTCTGTTGTTGTTGGTTTTTGTTTTTTGTTTGTGTGTTTTTTGTTTTTGTTTGTTTGTTTGTTTGTTTTATCCCAGCAGCATTTAAAAGGAAAATAAAAGAAACTTTCAGAAACAAAAAATATTTTTTAATGTAAGAAAAATGAGGCTTTTGGATTAGAACTGGAATTCCACACGGCATTCAGGATCACATTATCAGTTTTGTGGCACCCTATTAATCTGTTACAATAAAATAAGTTGCTTTTTTTAAAGGGAAACTGTCTTTCAAAAAGGGAAAGCAAAATGTCCAACCTTGGTAGTAAAGCTTGTTCTTACTGAAAGTAACAGGAAGATCCGTGTCATCTGGTCATCTAATTGAAGAAAGATGCTAAACACAGCACAGAACCAAGCATAATAAACATGATTTTTCTTCTAACTGAGTGTGGAAATATTTTATAGATTTTTTTCCTCCTTTCTGTAGGTGTGTGTATGCCTATCCAGACATATATATCTATTTTATAAATATTATTTAGTACTTATATAAAGCTGTCAAAGAACACTAACAAACCAGCAGGATTCAATTAGCTTGCACTTTTTAAAAATGGCCCGAAATCAGCGCGCACCCCCGCTCCATCCCAGTGCCTGTTCCCAGCGCATAATTTCAGCCTGTGCTAGGGACAGAACACGGCTTTATAAAAGAGAACCTGAAATATTAATGCGTGTTTTGCTAAGGAAGTGGAAGTCGAATCAACTTCCTGATACCCAGAGTATCTGATTTCTAAAACGGTCTGACACTGATTGTCACGGCCCCTCCAGATGTGGGGCGAAGCGCTGCAGCGGAAGCCCAGGTTTGCAGCCCACTGCTGCGTCGGACGCCGAGCTCAGCGGACTGCATCCTCCCAGAGTATATTTTTGTTAGCTGGCTGCCCGGAAGCCCTCCACTGCTCGATTTGTTTTGTGATCCTGCAAGGGCCTTCCCGGCACCGATGACAGCCCTGAAATCAAGAGCGTGTTTGCTTTGGTGGGTTTGGGGACCAGTGAATGCCTGGCGATTTAATTTATCCTGTGCAACAGAGGTATCAGGGCCGTGTCCTGAAGGATGGGGTCTATTTCGAGAACTTGTCGTTGCAGCCTGTTGTTCACCACATACCGAAAACAATGCCTTTTTGTTACCATTCCCTCCTTCTTTTATTGCTTTGTTTATTGACATTTTCAGTGTGGGACTTTTTAGGAGCATTTCATCATAAGAGGAGCAAATGTCACAAATACCAAAATTCGAGAGAGGGAGCGAGAGAAATCCCAAGAGCACTACTGATTTCATTACCTCAATTTTGGCAAAGAAATTGGAAAGGAAAACTTCTGCATTTTACTTCATTTTGTCCCCTGCCTTTCTTACTGAAAAAATACTGGGGGAGAAACACACACACACAAAAAAAAAAAAAAATACAAAGACATTTGCTTTATTCGTCCCCAAAAACGAAAACATTTTTAGGAGCTGAAGAGCAGAAGAGGCAATGTCCATAAAAAGAAAACACCAAATACAAAAACTATCCTGTCGCCCCTTCTCCCAGTTTGGAGCTGAAATGCCGGACACTGTTACAAGGAACAGCCTGTCTGCTCCAGAGAGAATTACCAATGCAGCAACGTCTTGGCAAACCAGTCCTTGTGTTGAGCTGCAGACTGGTGCACACTGTCTTTCTTGAGTTCTCTCTGAACTGTGCCTTAAATTTCATTTTTTAACTCTTTCTGTGTTTATATTCAAAAATTACCATATGTCATGCATGTTGCTCACAGAAGTTGCCTCAGTCATACAGAAGCCACTGAACTTTTATTTTTATGCCTTTTTTTTTTTTTTTTTGAGGAGTTAAAATGTATCATTGTCTACTTAAGCATTTCTGATGGCCTTATCACTGTTATTTCTATGCAGTGACACTTTTTTGGAGCTCATTAAAAGGGATGAAATTCTTCTCCCCGTTTTAGCCCACGCCTCAAGCCGCGTAAAGCAGAGCCAGCTGTCTCTGCAGATGCTCAGCCACCCATCGCACTGGAACACCCACCAGCACAGCAGAGACGTACCAAACTTTAGGGTGAATGCAATCTAGCCATCTACCACCTCATCGACTGGATGAATGCTGCGTGTAGAAGAATAGGAGGAGAAGATGCTGCAGGAAGAACTCGGAGCAAAAAGTTTGGCAGCTCACTTCTAGACTCATACAACCCCACGGCAGAAAATCCCTCCCCATGTTTCCCCCTGTCCTCCTCTGCTCAGACTCACTTTGCAAGACCAGGACATGTGTTTGTGCAGCTCTCTTCCCACCTTGCTTACACAGGCACTGGTCTTTCACTTGGCAGGAAAGACAGCAATCAGCATAAAAATGCACTCCATATTCATAGGTCTTGCTCCATAAATACTTAGGAGTGAATTCCTCCTCCACTTTCCAGACCCCCCCAAAAGAGAACAGCAACTGCTCTAACGATAACACAGGTCAGGTTTTGTCACTTTGCAATCTCTGAAGACGACGCAGTTCCAGCTGGTTAAAAGTCAATACATGAAATGACACAGCAGTACATGGCATGACAACAGAATCCAATTTAACACAATGTAACATATCAGAAATGTAATTTTTTCCCTTTTCAGATTGGCTGTCTGATGGCATTTCAAGTATCAAATAGCCAACAAAAATGTTTTTAGATCGAGGAGCTGTTCCATTAGCATTGTCTGCAGCACTTTGGTATCCGCTCACCGCAGCGTTCTTGTTACTGACGACACAAAGCATATGTGCATGAGTACGCGGCTAGCAGCGGTTTCAATTTCCAAAAGAGAAAAGAAGCTTTTTTCCAAACTTTTGCCCTTTTTCATTGCAACACATAAAGTAAATCTGGTTACTATTTTATTTATATGGTTTAAATATATTCAACTATATTCGAACACACTGTTCATATTCTCAGCTAATAAACTCATTTAAACCCTAGTGCGTGCCATCCGGAGCACACGCATTTAAGGAAGCCACTGATTAACAAGATAACATGAATAAACCACATTTCTCAGTTATTTAAATGTCTTCCTACAACTATTGAACATCCATCATGTGGAAAAATACAGATTTACATGGAACGGCAGACTCAGAAAAATCGGTTATTCTTGATTATCACTAAAGCAATACAGTAAAATTAGTGAAGTGCTATAAAAAAAATCCACCAGACCACCGTGCCAAAAAGGTTTTTGCTCGTATGCTAAATCCACAGATCAAAAAAGGACAAGAAGGACTGAATTTCCAGATAACCTCCAGAAATATGTCCATAGCACATGGGGGAATCTGCACATCCTGACACACCAGCACAGCCAGGTCGTTGCAGCCTTCTCCTCAGCTCTGCCCTCACTGACTCAAACAGGGTATTTAGCAAATGAAAAAATTTAGAGAAAGGCTTCTGTGTATTTTATTTGAAGAATTTGGAGTATTTCCTGGAGTACCGCATACAAAATCAGAAAGGTACACTGACTAGTGTAACACTTCAAACAAGGCCTTAGGAAGCAGAGGAGATGGGGCTGAACACACCATCCCAGTGACATACTGGACCGTGCATACTGGTCTTCATCCATGTGTATTGGTCCCGGCCATGGGTCTGCCCTGGACTTGCACCAATGTACATCTGATGTTCACCGGTGAGAAGCAGAGAAAAATCTAACTGATATCCTTAGCCCTCCACAGCCATGTAAAGATGGACTTATATTTCTTAGACTTATATTTCTTAGAAATAATCCTATTTCTTCTCCTGCTCCAAAAATGCACTTTATTAAAAACTTATTAGGCCCAATTCATTTATATTTACCTAATTCTCCCACAAACACATTAATCTTTGCACAGTTCCTCCCAGCATTTACCAGACGAATATTTGAAACAAGAGATGTCTTGTGACCATAAATGTCATGCTTATTTGTGTTGTATAACTAATTAATATCTCAGACTTCCTGCATGTATCTGGATAATGGTACTGTAAATATAAATGAAAAATAAGTAATAATTTATGAAAACCGATTTGCATTTTCAAATATAAAATGTGCAAAATCCAACTAATTAGCAAGAGTGAAGGCCAAGGTGTTTCTATAGCAACTATAAAAATGCTTTAAAAATGTTTTATATCAGGCTCATTAATGTTTGTACTCCTCACTCGTTCTGTGGGTATTCCCTCAGACACAGATTCTGCTTCGCTGCTATGTTCTGATCAGGGAGCACCATTTAATATGTTTGGCAGAGCTCTGATCCTACTTATTTATGCTGACATTTCTGTCACATTCTTAACAAAATATTTGGTGTGCGGTACAAAAAGCATAATAAAACGAGAATGGGATCCACCAGCACAGGGGAAACAGCCCAGAAAACTGAGAAACAGCCCAGAAAACTGAGAAAACTGAGAACTCATCCTCTTTCTCCCTTCTTCAAATAGACCTTTTTAATTCAGACCTGCCACACGTTACAGACAGACAGACAGCGAAGTTTCTCACCGCATCCCACTCTGGGCTGCTGCCAGGGCTACTCCTAACTCAGCGCACAGCACCATCCAGCTTAAATGCTAAGCAATTCGGATTTCCCCTTCCCAAACCCTGCCTTGCAACTTTTACTTCGCAAATTAAAATCGAGAGTCTCATTTCCATCTACATTGTACGCGGCTCCCAGGCAGATCGATTTCCCCGGGGGAGTGTGGCCTGAAGGTGGCAAGGCCTACCGGCCGTCCCCCGGCAGCCTCGCTCAGCTGGGCCCCACCGGCTGCTGCCGAAAGGTGGAGAGGTGACAAATGTCCTCATAACGCCGGGAGAGGGGGGACGGCAGCAAGCCATTCTTCTGGGGTTTAATTACTGAAAATCATTTGAAACCGAGGAAAAGCCCATCACTTCCACGTGGGTTATCTGAATGGAAAATAAACTTGTGCTGAATGGCACGGAGAGAGGCCACCAAACAGCATTTATTTCCAAGCCGGCTTTAATCAAATGCTAATTCCCAGCCCCTCTGCTGGGTATTAGTAATATTTCATGAAAAAGTACATAGCATTAAGTCTAAATTATCACAAACAATTGAGATAGTCATGAAGTACTGCAGTGTTGACAAAAAAGCATGCACAGTGGCTGCTCGCATTCATGGGCATTAACTTGTAGTGCCACGTGTGTGATCCCTGTAATAATTTAATACCATCAGACTGCATTGCAACTTTAAATGGCCTTAATGGACCCTATAGTGTTTTTCAATTATAGATACTGGGAGAAGTCTAGTCAGCTCCCATTACTGATGCTAATTGTAAAATACTTGTATTTTATACACTGAGGGCACTAAAATTAGTGTTTTTAGTTAACATCCAAAACTGCACATCCAGGGTACCAGAGTACCAGTGCATTTTAAAGAGGCCTTTTTTTTTACAATGCTATTTCAATTGAGTACCAGAGTACCAGTGCATTTTAAAGAGGCTTTTTTTTTTTTTTTACAGTGCTATTTCAATTGCAGCACGGGGCAGAATATTGCGATGCTGAAAGGCACCTGATCTGCATATCACACTTGCAAGAAAGCCCCATTTCTTCCCAACTTGTTAACACAAATCTCCTCAAAGGCTTTATTTTGATAGTTCCTGAATGGTGTTGTCGTGCAGCTCAATTAGAGGCTGCAGAACCAGCAGCGAAGCACACTTCAGTGCCACCACTCCCCTGCACCCACCGCTTCCCACAGGATGAGCTCAGAGTGACCAGCTGCTTCCCCAAATTTAACACCAGGCACACAGAGGAAAGGCAGCCTGGGGGTACTGAGCTCCAGCAAGCCATCTCTGAGGATCAGCAGCTCTGCCTCTGCACTGAGGCCACAGCCATACCCACCACCACGCCAAGCATCCTGCATGCAATAAAACTTGCAGGGAACCAGCTCAAGTGAAACTCTTTAAGATATATGATGAGGATTAGCCATAAAACACTAATTAAGGATGTGCTGAAGAATTAACGGGAACCTATCAGGCTCTGCGTTTTATTTCCCCATCTAAAAGTGTTGCTGCTCTCCATGTAATGAAAGGAGAAGTTGACCAAATGGATTTGTTTTTTTTTTCTCCTTTTTTTTTTTTATTTTTATTATATTTTTTTCCTTAGCTTATTTTGTAAGGGCAGGTCATTAAAGAAGGAACACAGCCAGAAAAATCTCTTAGTGAAGGCTCATTACATTTTTCAAGCACAAATAAAGTGTCACTTTAAAAGGAAATCCAGTTACTCTGAAACATTTGTCGCTTTACTTCAGTGCGTGTGAAATGAATACAGGGCCCAATGCTGCCCTCGGCTTCTGTAATTTCCGAGCAGCTAGACGCACAGAGACAGCACTATGTAAAAATATGTACATTGTTTAATTTATTGCAGTACGTTACCATTTTTCTCATGAAAACAAACAAACAAAAAATTCTAGCAGCTGGTTCCAATACCGCCCACTTTGTTTAAATTTATAGCGAAAACCAGCAGCATCATTAAAAACAAACATATTGCTCTCCTCCAAGCATCCTATAGGCACAGCTCACAGGGAGATGTGTAACTATTGTAAGAGGTCCAGGAGCAACCGGCCAGCTTGGAGCTCAGATCTGAACCTCAAGCTAGGTTTTCCAGGACAGAAATAACTAAAATTTTATTCTTCAAAACAGTTTTCTGGAAAAGAATGTTTTGGACAGAAAAGAACATCTTGACAGAAAATTTTCCATTTGCTGAAATGTTCCAATTTTCAGCTGAAAACTAACAATGCATCCTGTAATTGGGTTTGGGAAGCCCATGCACTGAAGGGCTGCTGCCCACTGCCAGTCCCTGCCCCGCCAGCCCTCCTTCCCTACGGGGAGGATGAGAGGACAGGAGGACGGATGGAAGAGGGAGAGAAGGGAAGCAAATGAAAACAAACGTATTTTTTGCTTTCAGTTCCCTCCTCCCAACTGATAAATGATGTGAACATTTTCCAACGCTGTTTCGGTCGGGCTATTAATCAGATGTCTTTGAATGAGATAGATCCTCAGGCTCCTTCACGGAGGAAATAAACACGGTCTTTTCCTCATTCTTTCCTCACTGAAACTCCCTTCCACCGAATCAGTCTCCATGGACAGGAACCCTGGCAAAAGCAAAGAGAGGGCTCACAAAAAAATTGGGGGGAAGGGGGCAGAATCTTCCTACAGCTGCAAAAATACCCAAAAATACCCATCACTCTGCAGGGCCCTGCCTACAGTAAGGAGCCGCTCACACTGGGTGCCTCTGAGAGCTGTCTGCAGCCTCATTCTTCCAATAAACAGCATTTGAGATCAACCATCACCTGCCTGCTGGCCAACCCAGCAGCCAAAAAGCCAGAGCTATGTTTGCAGCCAAAGATTTCCTTCTTGTTTCCATTTTTTCTCATCGATTCTCAACCTGACACCTGACTGTCGGTATTCTGCAAGCAACCCTGAGAGGACTGACCAAGGGTTCAAAGGAAAACAAAAATAATTTAAATGCTTTCATGGGTATTCTGGCGAGGAAGTAGAATGGGGAAAAGCAAAAGGAAAAGCAAAAGTTTAAAGTTTAGTGCAGCTGGTACTTGGCTGTAATTAAAAACATTTTGGCAACAATTCATAGGATGGTCCCTTGGACTAATATTTATTTCCAGACAAGACAGGTGAAAAGGTTGAGCACCACTACTTAAAAAGGCAAAATAACATGCTGTGAGACCCACCAGCAATCACACCAAAAGTCTCAGTACCCACCGAGCACATAGAAGAAAGCTAAGCCTTTTTGCAGCTCTCACCTGCAAACATTTCCTTCAGCCTTAACTTTAGACAATGGAATACTGATCTCTCAGAACAACTGAGTGCACAGAAATGAAGCCTAAGGTTGAAGGAGAGCCTGTACATAAAGAATAGCAAAACTCAGTTTTTTTTTCTAAAAAAAAAAAAAAAAAAAAAAAATTGTAATGTGAGCTTCAAGTTCTACCTTTTCCTTTTTTTCTTTTTTTCTTTTTTTTTTTTTTTAATAATATAGGTACAAAGTACTTCAGAATTCAGGTGCAAAAAAAGCACTAAAGCTCAAACCATCTCAGAGGACAATGTCAAAACATGGTTCATATCTAACTCCAGGTGCTTTGCTCCTGTTTCTGAAGTTCTCTTTTTTAATTAATTAGTTCATGTATGAATTTATTCCCTCTTTTGCAGCCCTTCATTTATACTTAAAACAGTTGGGGGATTCATCTACAAAGCTTTTTTTTTTTTTCCAAATATCTGTGGGAAATAGTGGAATTCAGTTTTGCTATGCAGCCAGCATCACATGCTGCATGAAGTTAGCCATACCACCAGTACAAGAGACGTAACTTCGTATTATCCTGCTTCACATTTCTGCAGCTGCTTTGCTCCCAAGTTACAACACTAGTTTCCTCCCTGATATGCCGTCCTTTATTTATTACAGCATATTTACCCATGTGTTTTTTTTATTATTATTATTTTTTATTGTTGGCCTGGTTGTTACTTCTTCTTTAACCTTATTAACCCTTGCCAGTATTTGACAGCTTAACACCCTCCATTACTCCACAACATTTGCTATAAGAACTGACATGGAACTAATAGCAGCCTTTTTATATCCAATCTATGAGGTCACATGAAACTGCCCTCGTCTGAACCCTGCAAGATTTCCTATAGGAGGCTCTTCTTTTCCGTGGATTTTCTACTTAGTATGTCTTTACAGGTCTGTCTGAATGTAAAAAATGGAATCAGATTCCTGCTAACTTTCGTTACTGACAATGGATAGCTTAAAATAAGAGTAAGTTTTCCCTTTGCCAAAAACTGCCAGTAATGTGATTTGAACAACTTTGTGATATTCTTTTCAAGTATTACGTGCCACTTTTTAAAGGCACACCCACAGATCTCCCACTTAAAGGGGGCTTTGATTTTCCCAGCAAAGTGGTCATACCCATCCCCTGAACCTCAGCTCTAAGTAGGAAATTAAAGCAGCAGCACATAAGGTTGAGGCGTCTAGCTCAGTTGTTCAGCAGGTTGATTAAATGTAATGAATTTAGGTCTGGATCTTCAGGGGACACTCATCACACTGCACTGTGCAATACCAAGCTGTTGTTTATCCTCATTACTAGGTCTGTTGGAGTTTTCCCCCAGCCTGCATAGTTGGCTCTGCACTAAAATTCATGACAAGATTCTTCAGATGCAGGAGGATCCGTGTCATCAACACACCAGTGCAAAACAGCTCAAGCACTGCATGGAGCAACAGCAGCCAAGAAAGTTAAAACAAACTTCTGGGGCACTGTTGCTCTGAAAAGATGCAATGAGAACACCAGTTATTTCTCTAGTTTTCCTTCTAATGGGACCTAAATAGCGAGAAATGTGTTTTGGTTTTGTTTTTTTGATTTGTTTGTTTGTTTGTTGTTTTGTTTTTTAAGCATTTATCCTTAGCCAGTACAACAAATTAATTTTTACTAAAAGGAAAAGAAAAGAAAAGCACGATGAGATCTACATTGCTGAGCAAAGAAATACATGGAGGACAAATTGAAATTTAGGAGAATAAGTTTTAACAGCCTTTCTTGCAGATGTAATACCTGCTTACACTAGTCTCCAATTATCTATTTTAAATTGAAAAAAGAAAAAAAAAGTATTCTTTCCATGCAAATTCATCACCCTTATTATTGCTATTCTAAGTGCAGCAAAGACCCTGGGAACTAAATTCTTGAAACTTCTTTGGGGAATGGCTCTTAGTTCAGAAGTCCACCGTTTCCCCACCCAATTTCAATTTAATAGCATATAGAGTGATAAAGTGGGAAGAGACAGACATCTGGTAGAGCTAACTAGTCATTTGCTGGTTCTGTGAAAGTTTGTGCTTCCCAGTCAGTGTCACATATGAGAAATACAGATGGTCCCAAGATAGAAAAAAAGAAGTGTTGAAACATATACAAATGTTATGAGGACTTCAAGTGCAAAATGTTAACCAGCTGTGAATGTGACATCTCTAGTTTTACTAAATCTACTGAGATACATCATTACTGCACATGAAATCTATATATTTTCTGTACTGATGGCAATTTCCCTGTTTTCCATTTGTTTCTCGTTTGGGGCCAAAACCATCCAGATGAGAATATTAAAAAGATAAGAGTCCAAAACGAAAAAGCAAAGCGCTCTTCATTTCGAAGCGCTGTTTGTAACTGCCCCAAACATTTCCTGTGATACAAGCTATTTACTGGGGGGAGGACAGAAGTCACAAACATCTAGAGTTAAAAATATTATATAAACGTTAAAACAAAAAAAATCAAAAGGTTACTAATTCACACAAAGTCCTAAAGATTTAGAGTCATCCATTCTATATACAGTTCAGTAATGCATGGAATGCAATAAGACATTTAAACCACAACACAGCAGTGATCTTGCCCTGTTGCTGGCAGTATCAGTTGTTTCCCACACAAGGGCCTAAATCTGACCCTTTTATGAAAGTTTTACATTTGTAAAAATAGAACAGTTGGGAAATCTTGGGCACTTCTAGTTAAATTGCAAACAAAATAACCCTCTCTCTGCTGCTGCTTAAGCTTTGGATAATCATCGCATATCAAGACAATTACTTTTTCCCCTCATATGAGCTGTTTTGACAGAGCTTTTCAAATGTTATGTACAATGCAACCTAAAAGGAAAAGAAAATGTATGCTTCAGGATGCATTAAGGTGTACGAGGAGGAGGAGAGGCAGGGAAGCAGACAGCGTTCCCCTCCCTTCTCCGTGGACAAAAGCACCAAATTGCAACGCCTGACTTGGGCATCTCGCACCAGTGCGCAGCATCGCGACTGACACAGGGCAAAGAAATCACCCATGAAACAACACACAGATGCATTGCGACTTGTGAGGGGGAAAAGTGGCAGTCGCAAGGAGCTGGCCACATCCCCTGCATGCGTGGTCCGTTCCCCACCTCGCCCCATCCCATCCAGGGCCTCCTGGGAGAAGGGAGATGGAAAGGATCTCATGTCTGGCGGCGGCACGGGCAGGAGCTCTCGGCAGGAAGGTAGGAGGGCTGCTCTCAGCCTTCCACCCCTGCTCCTCTCCTGCTCAGCTGGAAGGAACCACTCCCTCCCCAGCAGCGGGTGGCACTGAGCAGGGAGCCACTTTGGGGTTTTTTCTCTGGTTTGTTTGTTTGGTTTTGCTAGGGGTGGAGCAGCACTGGAAGAAAGTCAGATTCCCTGTGCCCCTTCCTAAAATGTAACTGGGAGCAGGGATCAGCCTCTCTCACCCTGAACTGCCGGGAGGCTTTTCTTTTCTATTTTTATTTTTCCTTTTTATTTTTTTTCCACAGAGGGCAAAGAAGAAAAATAAAATAAAATAAAATAAAAAAAAAAAAAAAAAAGAGAGAGAGAGAGAGAGAGAGAGAGAGTCCCAGTTTTAATTGAACTTGTAAAATATTATACTTTTGGTGGAGTTTTAGTGGAGTTTTACACCCACCATGGACCAGCCTAGGTGACTGCAGACCACAGAGCCCTGACCCAGGACCAGGACATTGTGGCTTTGATGCAAGGGACAAGGAGAGTTCCCAGATGGCACAGGGCTGGGGCTTCAACTGCAATGCAAACCCCATTTCTGCAGGGAACAGAGCTGCCGGTTTGGGATCCTCTCATTAATGGATTGTTTGCCTGTTCTTATGGACTTTATTATGACATTAGCTTGCTTTAAAATGTTATTTGTATAATTAGCTTTCCAAATGAGACTGTTCAGCTAACATATTTCTTTCAACACCCACAGCAAAATTATCCTGAAATGACATCATAAACTTTTTTAGATCATTTTCCTAGTGATTTGTGCATCCGAGCCAGGAAGTTTTTACCTGAACAAACGGATGGTAGCACAGGAAGAGGTGAATTTGCCTTTTCCTATCAGTCACAGAAAGATGCATTTCTTAATCCTCTGTCATGTGGTAGGGCAGCATCCCAATGACACCAGTTAACAGCAGGAAAACACACTGGGATATCCCTTGAAGGAATAAACCCCTTTAATGCAAACTGGGTGCATAAACACATCTGTGTGCATGAAGTTTAACCAAAGGCCAACTTTGTGCAGGTTATTTCTGCACCTAACGACAGGAATGAATGCCTGCCACCTCTTGCAGCCACTTGGGAAGCAGCCAAATCCCTCTGCAAACTTCACCCACAGGCTCAGCTCCCACCAGGAGCTTCCAGCTGGGCTTAACATGGGGAATGACCCCTCTGAACCGAGCAGCCCAGGAGGAGGATGGCTGGGCTGCTGCTGAGCCCTTGTGGACACCCACTGAGGTGGGCTCCACTCTCTGAGCCCAAGGCAGAGCTCACAGCCAGACAGAGCCGCTTCCCAGCAGCACGCAGGCGCTCCAGCAGGCACATTATCCTCTGGAGGTTGGGATGGAAGCCAGCTCGGCCCTCCCCATGTGCCCGGGCTTCCCCACTGCCCCCTGCAGCATGCGTTACCCCAGGGATGGGCCAGGACACACTTCGAGCTCCCTGAGATGAGTTGGGGTCTGCAACGTGCTCGGTGCTGCTGCCACCGTTCGCTCAGGGCTCAGGAAGCTGGCCACCTGGGTAAACGTTAGAGGATCTTGTACATATTATATCCCCATTATTTTCTGACAGACTTTTCCTTCCATTATGCGATACAGGAAAAGAGGTTTAGTATTATAACACCGAGAACACGGGTTACAAGCTCCCGCTAACTACAAGCCCAGATCCTGGATACAGACACACATAGCTATCAACAAAACAAGGTAGCACTGAGATCACATTAGGTTTTTCCTTTACATTTCATTAAAAAGAAAAAAAAAAAAAAAAAGAAAAACACCAAAAAAAAAAAGCTTCACAAGCTTCACATAGCTTCCTCCTCTTGACCTAACACAAATTCCATCAAACTTCAAAAACAATACTTTGAGATGCTGGAGGATGCAGGCCGGAAACTGAGGAAAGACTTTACACAAAGTTAGGAAATCTTTTTTGGAGGGAATACTTCAAGCTACTGAACAATTTTATCTGGATGACTAGATCTCATGGTAAATGAGTATATAATTAAATTTAAGAGCTGCGCTATTGTCTTTGAGGTATATCAGCTCATCAACAAAAGAATGGCTGTTTAGCTATGCTAAAAGCAATATGTAAATACCATCCTCTGATAAATAATTGATTATTGCCTTAATGTTTGACAAAGCCATAAAATGCCCTGCAGATTATGTCCAAAACATTTTAAGGTGATGCGAAATCATTTTTATTGTAATGACAGTGAGCTGTCCATGGTTGACTGGTTTAAATTTTATCTTTTCATGTTAGGAAAGGTTTCTGTTTTCTTTGAGAATTTAATTATCAGAGGGTGTTTAATATGATGGGAAGATTTATGGCCTTCAGGAGCTATCCAAAAATAGTGCTATAAAAACGGACTGAGATCCCATCACAAGCAATGAAGCTGTTACACAGACTTGATGTTTGCAAGGAAAACTTTGTGTAAGAATACATTTCACCATTGCGCATAAAAGTTCCATTTGGAGGATTTTGAATTTTGACCCTAAGAGCTGACCTAAACTATGGGGCGAGAATTAAAAAAAAAAAAAAAAAAAAAAAAAAAAAAAGGAGAAAGGAAAAAGAGGCTAAGAGGCTTCATAAAAGAAAGCCAAGTTATGCTAGTACGGATGTGTTAGTGTTTGTTTTGGAAAATGCTCCTCACTATCAATAAATATTTCTTTTAACTTGTTGCCATTAAGATGCAGCGGGGATGAAGTTTTCCAGGAGGAGATAAAAAGAACAACAAAGATACTCTCCTATTGTGTAATAATCAGTTCACATTTCAATGAATAAGTAATATTTCTCACAAGCCAAAGTTAGATAGTGGATTTATTTAACCTCTGAGGGTCAGGTAATAAATACTAAGTGAATTATTCAGACCAATGGCTAATCAATACAATTCAGTGATATATTTTTTGTGTTTCATAAAAGGTTGTACACTAAAGGCAGTGAGCAATTATGGAAATTGGGCCCGAGCGGCACTCAATTCTTCTCTTACTTGAAACCCCAGCACCACTACCTTGACAGCAAATCGATTAGTGTGCTAGTGAAGCAGCTCAGCAACCTCTGACCCCTTCCAGCTCTGTCCAACAGCCTGGAGAGTATTTTATATTTATTTTATTGAATTAACCCCCTCTTGCCTGCACAGTGTTTTACACATACGGTTACACCACAAGAGGAAAATGACAGGCGTCTCTCATTTAAATGCTTCTCTGTAGGTTGGAGCAAGGCAAACCAAACAGACGCCTTTGTTCCAGCTTCAAAAATGCAGATTTTGCCACAGCATAGGGTTTTCAAGTCCATCCCAAAACTAACATAATTAACTGGATGCAAAGAAGTGTAGCACAGACATTCAATCATTCCCATTCATGCCAGCCCTTGTGCACAGCTACCAACTTCATAAAATGCTGGAGTCACTGTTTTGCCCCCAAAATAAAAGCTCCTCAATAAAAGTGAGTTAATATTGCTATAGGTACAATATCCTGTTTTACACAGTGTAAGGGAGAACACTAGAGATTAACGACATTTTCCACCAGGAAATTAAAACTAACATAAAGCCACATAAAGCACTTTTTTCGTATATTTAACTCTCTAGGCACTGCGCCTGCATCCTTTGCCCACCCAAATCCTGTCTGGTCCCAGTGGTAATTTGCAGATAAGCAAGGCAATGCAAAAGAAGGCAATTTTAGGTCCAAGATCTGAGGGTTTTCATTTGGAAAGCACTGTGCAGGGTGTTTGCCAGTGCCATGTACCAGAAGCCCTTGCCTAGCCATCGCCACCAAGGTGTCACCTCCCTTTAGCTTTCTGTCCAGACTTCCAGGTGGAAATGGGAGCACAGAGAGCAGCCCTGCAAAGAAAAGCATCTTCCTTGCCCAGCAAGCATCTGCCTCATGTCTCCTTCTTATATATGACCAACTGAAAATGATGTACCATCTCTATTTCCAAAAAAAAGTAGCAGAAACACACAGAAAACATGCTGAAACTAGTGCCGTCCTACCCAGCCTCAAGCACGCGAATAAGAACCTGACTTTTTGTGTCCTTAGCTGGAAACATAAGTGCTGCAAGCCCTCAAAAGGGCTCTGGATAAGACATCCCTCCGAAGTCCAAGTCTGTTTACCTTCTCAAGTGTATCGATAGGAATAAGCTGGAGTTGTAGCTATTCAAATGCTCTCCATATCACAACAGAAAAAAATCCCCCATTTCTAGGGAATTTATTCACAATGTACACTGGAATAGCTGAGAGAAAGCTAAGATACCCAAGCCCTTAAATCAGGTTTCATTAGTGCTCCGATAACCAAAAGATCTAACTCACAGGTAAATGCTCCAAAACTTGCCAGTATTACATCCCATCTGTATTATGAACTCTAAGCTGAAACATATAACAGTAAACTATATGCAAATAACAGAACGAGAGATCTCAGGGGCAGAAATCAAACTCCAAAATAAAGAGTGAAGACATGATGCTGATCTCATTGAGGCTAAGAGGAACCAGATAAGATTTCAAATGCAACCAGCCTGTGCCACTCCAAACAATGATAATCAAAGCAAAAATGGCATTTAGTAAGAGTCCAGAAGCTCGTGTGTTCTGTCTACAGGTCAGATTCTGTCACTTCAAGGCTGAATAAAGACTTTGTGCATAGCAAGATACATCACTTTTAATAAGACCATTCACGGAAGAAGGTACCACTCAAAGTTCACCACATCTGACTGTGAGCAGATATCCAGCATCATCTCGAGCAGTGTGTTTTATGAAACCCATATATGCTTTCGTATAACACTGCATTGAGTTCTGAATTATTCTTTTCGTCTCTTTTGCTCTCAGAATCCATACAAAAGTGATTACTTCAGTCATTTTTCAATATTACTTTCATTCCTGGAAAATGCATTTTCAAAAGTTATTTATTTTTCACAGCATGTCATGTTGTTATATTATACTAGTTAAAATAAAACCACTGTAGACTTCGGCTTGCATTTATGTTTCTCTTTCAATGGTGTGATGTAGGATTTTCAGTTTTTATGCTGAATGTATTCTACATATTACATTATCAATCCTTTATCTTAGGTTCGGTGTAGATTTAAAAAACAAGCTGTTAAATCAAGTTACTAAAGTAATTGAGCTATAAAACTGCCTTCTTATTTATAATCACTATTTCCCTCCGAAAAGGAGTTTTTAAAGATCAGCTGTGGTTTCTGTTATGCAATTTTTTACACAACTTTATGCCACTGCTTCCACTTAAAACCCAATTAAAATGCTGAAGCAGATGTATGGCTCCTATGCAGGCAGTGGACAGGCTCTATCGGCACACCAGGGACTGCGGCCTGGGGTCCCTGCCCTACATCCTCACCCCAGGGCAGTTGGCCTTGATGCTCCACCACAGTTCCCAAACCTGAGCACCTCTGTCCCCCACCAGCCTGACCACCACAATGAGAAGCTGCGCTGGGACCTCCTCACCTGTGTCCATCTCCAGCATTCCCACAGCCAGGTGTATGTCTGACTGGGAAAGTGTCTGGAATGTAATTTATTTGGAGGGTCTTTGCTTGCTGTAGCTGACATGTGATAGTAAGCTCCCAGTCCCTTCTGGCTGGTGACTTCTTTACAACCAACTCCACCAAACATCATGAAAATGACTGTCCAGATCTTTGCCCCCCCCCAAAAAAATAAAAAATAAAAATTAAAAACCTATAGTCCTCTGGCTCCATGGAGTGCTACCTAAGCAAAGCACAATGGCACTGCAGCCCCACCACTGATTTTCCATGGGGGCACAGCCAGAGCTGGGGACGCCTTCCCCCATGTGAGTGCTGCCGCCTGTAAAACCAGAACCGGGTGAAAATCCCATGCCCTCGGGGCCGGGATTGCTTCAGGAGCAAGATGCTCGATTTTCTTCAGGACACTTGATCCTCTAGAAAATCCTGCTTTCATTCCGGCAGGGTTGAATTAGAGACAGGGGAGAAAAAAAATAAAAAGGAAAAGCTTAAATATTTAATAAACAGTTCCACAAAAACTCTGAGTGCAGCTCTGAAATTACTATCTGCTCTACACCCACAGAGGTGGCCAGGAAAATGGCTGAGGTCCAGATTACAGGGGACTTTTTTTCTGAAATAGCGCTGGCAGAGGCCTATCAGGAAATCTTTCAGAATTGCTTTAATCTTTCATTTTAGTTTGGTCTCTGGCCACACAAGTGTGTCCAGCCCTCAGAGACCCTGGAGGTCACTATCTGCGAGTGTTTAAAAACAGGAAAGCCATTACAGAAAAATCAGAAGAGCAAGGGGAAAAAAAAAAAAAAAAAGTACTCGCTGTAAATATGTACATTTTTAATACAACACAATGGTGGTTACATTTTTCATTCTGCTATTGCTTTTAACTAAAAAGGAAGGGAACCTGGAATGTTATAAACACCTCTGAGTTTTTAGCTCTCTGCCAAAGAATTTATCCATTAAACGCAACATGAACTATAAATCTGAATTTCAGATCCTTCTCACAGCATATGAATCTATTCTCCCCTTTGATATGCATGTGAAGTTCTCATTGACACTAATGGGAGTTACACGTGCTTATTACGGGATAACTAGACCTCTCAGTGTGAATATATACCTCTAGACAGACAGCTCTGCTCAAGTTTAAAAAAAAAAAAAAGAAAGAAAGAAAAAAAAAAAAAAAAAAAAAAAAAAGAAGAAGAAGATACCAGTGGGGGGAAAAATCCATTACGGGTGTTTTGAAAACAAAAGTACCACTCTGTGCATTTTTGATCAGCAGGCAGCTTTGAGAAAACAGACATCTACAGAAACACACATAGGTATGCGGTTGCATACACGTACCTCGTCCTCCCAGCACACAGGGATGCATTTGGAGACGTTCACAAGCACACGTGGACCCGTGAGGAAGGGAGAAAGGCTTCGCTCTGACCTGGCAAGGCTCGTGCTCACTGCCAGTCCCAACCCTCTCAAACCAGCCCAGCCCCGTGATTTTGGCCAGACCAGCCCATTGCCACCAGTGGAGGGGTGGCACAGGGCTGTGGGAGGGCTGGGAGCCCTGGGTCTCGCCTATGGGATGGGCATAAGGTAGCCACTGCTGATGGGGCAGGGAGCACTGCTATCAGCAGTTATGTCTTTTATGGGAACGCTTCCTTAGATGCGTATTTATTTTTCAGCTTGCTGGCTAGAGGTGCTCCCAGGGACGGCAAAT
The DNA here is from genome assembly GCF_964211825.1 of Aythya ferina. Classification (NCBI taxonomy): domain Eukaryota; kingdom Metazoa; phylum Chordata; class Aves; order Anseriformes; family Anatidae; genus Aythya; species Aythya ferina. Next base: position 8,538,862 of record NC_140312.1, read on the forward strand.
AGAGAGGGAGAGTCATGTTAAATTCATAAACACATGCTGTAGAAAGTAAGCGAGCGTAGAAGGATAACATACGAGTGCATACACACCATGCCCGTGTTTTATAGCACAAACGGGTGTGTGTACCTGCACACGTCTGTCCGTGAAACATGTGTGCAATAAACTTGAACAGTAATAGAATATTGGCACTTAATGTCAAATTTATAAATTGACCTACCAGACCAGATATACTCGGTATTTTATTTTTTTATCAAGACCCTTTACTGGAAATATTAGTAAAGGGTCAATTCCCTTCTGTGCCCCATGTGACACTTTTGAATAACTGTGCTATGCACAACGCCTTAGGAAGACTTATAGGACTGTCACAATATTTAACTACTCATTTTTGCTTGCATGATTGTGGTTGATATGACCACAGAATACTGATCTATCCAAAAGAGAAAAATTATAGAGTGGAACAGTGGGATTTATGAATGAGATATCTTTGGCTGCAAAGCATTCCCATTTATAGCACTCAGCCACCACAAAACTGCTGTGTAATTGGAAGAGAAATTTTTCCCATGTACTGAAGCTACAGTCAAACTGCCAAACAATAAGAGACAGCCTCGTCTGAATTGGAGGAGTCACATACCTGATTTTTCTCCCACTCATTTAGAACCAGACCTTATTTCCCATCTCCTCCCCTCTTATGCTATGACTGGGGGTAGGAAGGCTGCATTTTGCGAGTGCCAGAGCCGAAAGCTGATTCCATTTAAGCATCTTCTCAGAATAAATGTGTGGACAAATCAGTAGGACTAGTCAGAGCTGCCAATTTTAACTTCCTGAGTATCTGCATGCGAAAACTGTTATTTTCCCAAGAAGGCACATGGGCTATTGTTATGATTATTTATTTCTGCTATAACAGGCCAAGGAAGCCACCGCAAGGGCCCTGTAATGTGAGAGGACACACACGGCAACGCTGCCCCAGGGCACTGGGGAGGCGGAGGAACGCCCCTAAGGACAGATGGACACCCCCAAGGACAGATGGATGCTCCCAAGAGCAGACAGACTGACGCTCACCCACCCACTGCCTTCACACGAAGGAGCCGGGTGAGTCCCGCTGTGCTCTTGCAGCTTACTGCAAGCCCAGGGCTCCTGCTTGCCGGCCCACTGGGGTACAGTGGGTACATTACTGGCTAGTAATGTGGCCCCAGAGCCTGGATGGACACATGGACACACACGTATGAGATGCTTTGCCACCTCCCCGTGGTGCCACCTCTGTCCTCCCCATCTCTGCTGCCCAGCCAGGCTCTGCAGGGTCACCGCAGGGCCCCTGCCGGCACCACAACAGCCACTTGACGGCATCACGGCCACGTCTGTTTTCAGGAGCAGCAAGATCTTGGGCAGCCCTCTCTATGAACGGGGCGGAAAGCGGCACAGAGTGAAATCTCATCATGAGCTCCTGCCGGGAAGCACGTGGCAAGCGCCGCGGAGCAGCCCCGCAGCCTTACACCCCTATCAGAAAGCAGAAGTCAGGAAGCAGGTTTACTTGCACCGTTATGGTGTGATTGCTTCTGGAAACACCTTCCTGTCAAGGTCCCTGCGACCTCATCCCCAGCACACGCTGCTCCACACAGCCACCAGATCACAGCGCCACAGGAGGCAGCGTGGCCGTGGCACTGCTCCCTAGCAAGTGACACAAATGCTCAATTAAGTGACTGCAGCGCTGCAGGGGAGCAAACACCTCCCTGGAGAAGTCCAGGTGGGGTCTCTCCAGCAGGAAGGCCTTTAAGCTGCACCCCTAGGTGAGAGGGGTGATGGTCACCGCTTCTGCTCTCCAACCGGCTCCTTCGGGGGGCTTGCTGGCTTTGGGAGGCAATTTGCAAAATATGGACCATGGGAATGAAATCTCCTCTCCAGAGCTCAGGACTCCACACAAAACTCAGGTCTGGGCACCCAAATAAATCAAGCACCCCAATCACAAGCTTCTCTGCAAATGCTGGACAACATTGTCTGCAGATGAGCAATGAGAAGGCTCAGGACAGTTCTTCTCCCTACCCATCGATATGTTGTCTCAGTTCACATTTTCTCTTTTCACCTCATCCACAAAGAAAAATCAAAATACCTGAGAACAAATGTAACATAACTTTATGTTTTAAAGGGTTTCATAGTTTGTCAAGAGTTCTCCATTTCAAATCCCCTTTTCAAATCCATTTCAAATTCCCTTTTAACAACGGGATTTCATCTATTTTTGCATTTGAACTGTGGCGATTAACAACAAGCAGCAGAAAATTAATATGTTAAATTCAAAGCCATAAAAAACATAGATAATCTCATTGCCTGGTGAGAATCCCAGGAATCTCTGAGTTTCCAGGAACAAAAGCTGCAGCTCACTCAGACTTAGGTCTTAGCGGAATTAAAGTTGCTCAACAGTAAGCACTGACTGTGGGTATTTTTACTAACCTACAATGCAGAACTTGGCTAATAGTTAAATAAATAAATAAGCCTTATTTATATTAAACAAAAAAAAAAATTTAGAGAGAGGTCACATGTCACAGGAAGTAATGAATGCTTTGGATTCAGAACCACATCTGAAAACCTCTTCAAGGTCCCCAGAGAGATTCACAGGACGCTTTTCTGAGTCCCTTCCGCCAGCCAGTCAAATTATAAATGCAAACAGTGACTTTGGCTTTTCTGCTAAACCGTGCTGCTTCTATCGGCCTGTCCTCCTGGTCTGTGCACCCTCTGCTCTGCTGCCTGGTGTGCGGACACCTCGGGAGTCCTCCTTTTGCTGTGCTTCTCCATAGCACACCTTGCACATCGACATCCGTGTGGGCAAAGGTACAAAAAAGTATTTCCCTCTCCTGCTCAGTGGCACATGCTCATAGTGCAACAGAGCTCCAAGGCCTTACCAAGATCCTCTTGATGTAAAAAGAGGATTTTCCTCCACGTAATGACACAATAAGCATACCTCCTTGATGGAAATACATGGGCAAGGTGGAGGGACAAGGACCTGAAGGAGCTGAGATGCTGACAGAAGTGATCCCAACTACTTATTTGGAGGGGAAAAAAAAAAAATGCAAGTAACAAGTCTCTGGAATTCCCTTCTCTGAAAACTCCCTTTTCTTTGGGTCTCTACCACAGTGCCCCATGGGTCCAGAAGGTTTGTAGGGGGAAAAGGCAGAGAGGGGGGCCCCCGATTCCTCTTCTCACAGCAGCAAGCTCAGGGCACATTCCTGCTTTGGGTGGAGAGGACTGGAACTGGGGACTAACCACTGACAGGAGCAGGGAATCCCCTAGTCCCTGGGCAGGAGGAGCACATGAAGCATGTCAGGGGCACGAGTGTCCCTCGCACATGCTATGCCCAAACAGAAATCCACAAACACAACACTCAATCAGCCTCCAGATAATTGATATTATCACTGGATCAGCCTCATAGCTCCTGCTTTGAGCTCAGCCCTGCCATCCACAGCAGCCAGGCACAAAGCTGACAGCCAAAGCAATAACATTCACCAATTTCCATATGTATCCCTTGAATGCCCTATTGATGTCCCTGTGAGAAAGGACTCAGTAAAACACTGCAAATTAACGACATAAGAAACAAAATACATTCTACATCGCATGGTTTAAACAAAAAATAGCCTCAGACAGGGAGACATGAAGCAACAATATAAAGGCAGAATGAAACATTTTGATCTGCTGAACGCCTTTATAAATATTTGAGTATCATTTATTTATGTTTTCCTTCTTTTCATTGTAAAGCAAGGTTTTCTGACAAAAGCCCTCGTTTGGAGAACACTGTGCTTTATTATTTAACTTCCTAAAAGCAACATCAAAGGCTTGAGTTTAAAGCTTTAAAACAAATGAACTATTTGCAATATTTTAAAGATTTAGAGATGAGAAGAGCTGGAGTTCTCCACTGCTCAGATCTAAAGGCCTCTGCGGTCTGTGCTGGATGGGAAGACACAACAGCCCTGCCAAATGCCGGGGAACAAAATCCCTGAGATCCTTTCACAAGCACCAGCTGTACCATGTGCCCGGAGCTGCCAAGATGCTTCAAGTGCAGCCGTTCTCCTTCAAACCATGGCATTTCACCGCTCTGCTGCAATCACCCCACTCCCCTCTTCCAGCCCACCATCACTGATGGGAACCACGTGCGGGTACTGGGAGTCACCTGAGCCACCAGCAGTGGTCCCCAGCAAGGATGCTTCACATCCCTTGCATTGCTCACACCCTGATTGCTTCCTGTCCTGGCACTGCTGTCCTTCAGACTGAACCATCCTGCCAGAAAAAAACTGGCCTGTGCCAGGTCTGGCACCTGTACACATCATGGGAACATGTGGGCATTACTGGCATTTACACAATGGATAATACAACAAATTGCTCCTGGTTTTCAAGGTGTCAAGACAAAGTCTGGAAGCTCTGCTTGAGGAGCCTCAAATGCCACCCTGATGGAGCCAATCCATAAGACAAGGGATAAGACAAAAAAAAATACGCCATGCCTCTAACATTCAACCAGCTCAAGAAACCTTTCTCCATGAGAGCCCTGATAGCCTCAGGGGGACTGCACCCAGGAGACAGCCATGCTGGAGCCCAGGGCTTTCATCCCCTCACACCTACCGCAGCTCCATCCATTTGAGGCCATTTCTCCAGCATCTGGACTCAGCATCACTTGTCAGAGGTCACAGCTAATAAAATGGCAAGAAGCAGAATTTGTTCTTTGGTAGCACTTTGGACCACAGCTACAGCGAGTGTAAATCTGCACAGCTCCACCAGTTTCAATTTTATATATAATACGAAAAAAAATAAACCACTTTCATTAGGTGTTATGCTGTTTTCAAGAAAATCCCCAAATTAATTTATTCTGGGAAAAATCTTTTTAAGAGAATATTAATTTTCAACCCTATGCCAAGACTATTTCCTTACCAGTTTGCACTGAGACAACCTACTTTAGGTTCTACAAAATTAACCCCACACACAAACACAGTTATGGGTATATTAAATTCCACCTAAACTGGCTGAAATTATGCAGGCACCTTTAAAAAAAAAAAAAAAACAGTTTGTGTTTTAAAGCAGAATGGACTCAGCCATCCATTAAATATGACAAGGTCTGCATTTTATTTAGACATTGCCATTAATAATGAAATGATGTATGATTTCCATTCCTGCAGTTCTTCCTTCCCTACACAATCAATTATGCATTTAAGAAAATATTTACTTGATATAGAACTATTCTAATTAAGCATTACTGGTACACTAATGTGAGTTTGAGCAAATCAAGAGATGATCTCCAAGACGCACGAAAGAATAAGATACTCCAAAGAAGCATTAATTCCTGTCTGGCAGGAAAAAGAAATCCTTACAAGTTGGAGCCACACAAGGTTCAGTGCAGCGCTGCAGATACAACCATCTTTTGATGTAAGGAGGCAAATCCTGCTCGTGAGAGGCTCCTTGGGGCTACTCACGTTGCTAAAGCAAATAGAATTTGACCCAAGAAAAATCCCACGTGAAACTACGTGGATATGCATGCTGACAAGGAGAGGAAAGCTCTTTCCAAAGCCTCAGATATTTCCAGGTTGCTCCAGAGTGAAGAAAGAGATCCCAAAAGCCAATTTAAGAGCAGTGAGATCATTGCTAACGTGGGGCTGTGAGCTGCAGCCTGGAGCTGCCTTTCACCCCCAGGGTGGCTGTCAGGGACACCTCTCAAATTCCTCTCCCAAATACAAAAGTAACCAGCTGATTCCTGGTTCATTGATGCACTGTGGTCTTATTGTTGGTGAGGAAAACACCAAGGGCAGCCCAGCAGTGCAGATGGCCCAACTGTGCCCCAAATTCCAAGCATGAGCAGCAAGCCCACGGCATTTCCAGCTCCAATCTGTTCCACAGGGTTCACCAGAGGCCCCAGAAAGCAGAGCTCAAATCACAGCAGATTTGGGAAAACCTCTCTGCTCCAGCACCTTGCCCAGCCATAAGCCTGCGGGGCCTAATCCTGGATCAGCAAGGTGGCAGCCGAGGTACGAAGAGAAATGGAGAGAAAGTGGCTGGGGGCCAGAAAGCGGCAGCCAAGGAGATAGCAATTAGGATGCAGGAGCAGCCAGAGATATGGCATCACTGGAGATTTACTGTGCGTACACACCTCCCTCTCTGCTCCCAATGTACTCGCTCTTTCTTGCTGTCCATATACATCCAGTAAATCTTCAGTGACTCCTTATCTCCCAGTCTGCTTCTCGATCCTAATTGCTATCTATCTCTGTCTGTCTGCCTGCCACTGCCAGGGCTCCCACCCCCAGCAGCCTCCCGGGCTCTGCCTCCCCTCCTCTTCCTCCGCCTGCACGTGGCACTCGGCCGGGCAGTGCTGTGCTGAGCCCCAGTGGGTTACAGGTGTGCCGGGACACTGGGCATGGGTCACGACACAAAACTCCCCCAAAGGCATCCACCCAAGCCGCCTCCTCCTCTGGAGGAAGAAGCTTTCCTGAAGCTAACACAAAAGGTAGAGCCTCAGCCAAAATTCCCCCTTCTCAACTCAACGCTATGCCCCAAGAGACACAAGGAAACGTTCTGCTCTCAGCAGCATGACGACACCCGACCTGGTCAAAACAGGGCTCCTGGGGCTGCAGCACAGGGGGACAAGGCTGTGCGGAGGAGACAGGGCTCTGCTGTTGCCTGGCCTCTCCCCGTGTCCCAGTGCCACCCCAGCAAACTGCCCCTGTCCCCTGAGCCCACTCTGCCAGGTGAGGGGTGCCTTCCACGAGGCTCAGCATGCCGCTCGCTGTATTTCATTTTTATTTACTACTATTCTTCACTACCATTTATTTATTCAATCCTATTTTTATTTCACTTTGAACATGGCCAGCTGTGTCATCTTGGTTTTGCTGAAAATGTAAACAAAAAGCTGCATTCAAATGCAGCCTTTCATTGCCTGAATACATTTCCCATCCAACACAGTTCCAGTGCTCCCACCCTGAAATTAAAACTTAAAAAAAAAGAAAGGCAACATCATCACTGTACATTCCCCCCTGACGCTTTCTTTATGCACGCTATTTATTCTTTTCGAAAAACAAACATATCAAGAGTTTTAATAGCTCAGTTTGCTCTCCGCAAAGCAGGAGAAAAGAAATAAATGTAAATAAAGCTAATTTTATATTCCATACGGTAACAAACCTGAATGCCTCTGCTTTTCCCTAGCAAAATATCATGCCTGGTTTTACAGTCTGTGACACATAATTGGTCACCAATTATTTTTTTTTAAGTACTGACTTCAGTTTTTGTCCGATGAAATGTAAAACTTTAGTGATCTCTAACCCTGAGGCTTTTTGGTTTGGCTTAACAGTAATTATATGGATGTTGAGAAAGGGAAAAAGTGTTATACGTTCCTTACACTTAGCATTTTTCCATGCTTCTCAGCTTCTAACAGAGCAGGAGTATTTTCTCTTTCACAGAGATGACGATCCAAGAGGAAGATACAGAACATACTGTGCAGAAGAAAACACCCTCAAAGAATGCCATAAACCGCAGTGCCAAAGCAGCATTTTTAATTCTGTCTTTGGCTTTTAGCAAGGGAACAATTAGAGAAAGGGAGAGAGTGAGAGGAGAGAGAAGATGAGGAAAGAAGAAATGAGAAAGGAGAGAAAAAGAAAAGAGAAAAGGAATGATGAGAGGGTGAGAAAGAATGAAAGAAACGAGAGGAAGAAAGAAAAGAGAGAAAGAAGATATTGGAAGAGGTCGTGATGCACAAGTGCCCGCGGCGCAGCTCGTTGCGACGCTGCCCACGCGGTCGCTGCCTCCCCAAGCCACGCGCCGGCAGCGAGCGCATCCCCAGCTGCAGGCAGGGCCAGCTCTCCACACACGCACGGCTTCTGTTTCTGCTTTTGCTGGCGACAATCTGGAGCCAGCGCTTTTCCGTTCAGGAGGAGCTCTGCTACGTGTCGCTAACAACACCACCCCCAGCGCCTGCCCCTCGCCCCGTGCCCTCCTGCCCGCGGTAAGCACAGCCCCACGGCCGGGATTTATAGCGAGGAGACAGCGATCTGAGCCTTAATTCATGGCTACCTACAATGCCACTACTGAGAAGAGAGAGGGGGGGAAAAAACCCAGCAGCGTGTTCCCAGGGCTGCTGCCATTCTCCTAAAATCTTCACCCGCTCCCTCCACGTCGCGCACCGATGGCTTTGCGCACACAGCGGGAACTTAGAACAGAGCGCGCTCCCAAATTAGCTCTGCCATAAATCTTTTAGGCGCTTAAATAAATAAATAAATAAATACCATCGCTCCCTTTTGCCCTCTGTTGTTGTTTTTTTTTTCCTCTCTAACTTGCTGCTCTCTTCACCAGCTTCGAGCCGTTGGACTTTCCTGACAGTGGTAACAGGAGACCCGCTGATAATTTTTTTATATATTTTTTTGATTTTTCTCAGCAGCAACATGCTGCTTTCAAACTTTTCACAGGGCTTTGGGTTTGTTTGTTTCCTCGCTTTCAAATGACATTATGATTTTAATCAAAACAGACTGGTTTTTGGAGAAGGCCAGCACGGGCTGGGAGGCAGATTGCTCGGGCGGTTTATAGCAGTTCAGAAGGAGGTTTTGTAAACACACGCAGCTCAGAGGTAGAAAAGCAAATACGGTGGGTGAAATCTTGGCCTCCACCGAAGGCAATGGCACAGCTCAGCGAGGCCACTAGTTTCACATCCACACAGAACTTTTCCTCCAGCAAACACAAAGCTGACAGAGACGCAGGTAACAGAAAACAGCTCCAAATCGGTATTATTGTTGTCTAAACAGCTTGGTGCTGTCAGGGGCTGGGGAGAGTGGCAGAAACGTAAGCGTTGAGTGCGTATGGGGAGCAAACACCCAGAATAGCTTTCAGGCTAATGGAGAGCTGCTGCTGCTGCCATCTGCCCCAGGCACGGGACAACACTGTGGCCCCTGAGCCCCCGACCTCAGGCATCGCCCCTGGTGCAAACCACGCATCCTGCAGGGCTCCTGCACACCAAAATCTCAGAGGGGCTGAACACAAGGGTTAAGTGTCCTGTAATCCCAGGCAGTTCACTTGTGAAGCCTGGGGAAAAAAGAAAAAAAAAAAAAAAAAAAAGAAAAAAGAACATAGGGGAGAACTCCATGAGGGGTGGGAGGCTGCATAACTGGGGAAATAAGCCAGAAAAGTTCACCCAGAGTCAGCGTTAGCCAAATGAGGGCACCTGAACGTGTCAGAGCTCCTCAGGCTTTTCCTTCCGGCACTGAAAGCTGGCTGGCCATAGCCCACAGGTCATTACAGGAGCAGGGACCCAAGGCACAGCAATGCTGCACGCTGGTGCTCACCCAGCGCAGCTGCAGCACCCTGGGGTGCTGCTCGTGCAGGTGCGAGGCCCGGAGCAGCTGCAGCAAGGAGCTGCCATGCCCCTCAGAGAGACGCCTGAGTGACAAAGATAAGGTTCTCCCAGGAGGAAGGAGGGCACTTTCTTATTAAAAAGTAGACTTTAAAGTCCCTCTGCCTGGGATAAGCCTGTCCCGTTTAGTTTCTATGCCACCTAAGTGCATAAAAACACACTAAAGAACTGATGCTGTTGGTAAAAAGAGGGTCAAACCATGAACCCCAAAAGACCTCAGTGCATAAACAACTCACCCAGCTGTGAAGGGCTCCCAAGGCTGCCCCTAGGTCTATGTCAAGTCCAGGGTGAGAAGAAAGGTGAGGCCAGAACTGCCAAAAAGTGCATGGTGGATCCTGCCAGTGCTTCCATGACGCAGGGCGGGCACAGGGAGCTCCAGCCCTCGCATCGCTGCTCTCTCAACTCTTTCTGCTGGCCCTTACGAGCTAAACGAGCTGAGCCCTGAGCCTTTCACCAAGCACACAGCTGCTCAGAGCCCAGGTGTGGGTGCCCAGCCCTTGGTGCTGCTGGCAGGGGGTGTCTCAGAGCCAGGGAGATCCCTCCAGACAGGGCCAGCCACAGCACAACAGTTTTTGGCATCAGCACCATACCCCATCTACATTTGTCCCCTCCTTACTACAGCATGGGAGCATCAGATTTAAAAAAAAAAAAAAAATCAAAGGGAAAACATTAATAAATAATAATCAAGATCATCTGCAGTTTTAATGATAAGCTATTTAATGAATTATAAAGTACCTATAACTCAAAGTATGAGACTGTACATTGTCAAAACTGGCATTAAAGTGTATGGAGATAATTAAGCAATAATGACCTCCACAGAGGGCTTTTCCTGGGAATTAATGACCAGTCGGGAGGAGCTGATGGCTGAAGGCACAAGCAAGGGCCATTAACCCCAGCTGGTCATTAATACTCAGGAAATACCCCACGCTAAGGTTGTTATTGTGAGTATATGATAAAATAAAGGGGGAGCGATTATAAATGCCTGAATTTGGGGGCTGCTCGGTTAGGTGATGGTTTGGGGGTACTCAGCTTCATGCCCGCTGGGTCAGCCACCCCTGGTGCCCCCACGCCAGCAGCACTTTGGGGTGCATCTCCCAAACCAGCCCACTCTGGACCCTCTGGCACCAGCACTGGGGGTCTCCACCAGCACAGAGCCCACAAGGCATCTTTGTGACCAGGGTAAAGGCAAAACATCCCAAGGGCAAGGCAAAAACAGAGGTTTAGTTTCAAATCCTATTTTGGATTTGCAATCCTCATAGTATAGCAGCACCAGAGCCAGAGTCTCAGGCTCATCATTAAGCAACACCAGCCAGTCTTTAGGGGTATCACAACCAGCCCCAGCCTCTGACCCGGCCCCAAGTCACCCACTGCTTGCAGTGGGAGCCCCCAGGCTCAACCCAAAAGCCTAGGCACAGAATAGCCTCTTTTCAGCCCAAACCTGCAGGCACCTCTCCCCAGCCTCACAATGATGTCAGAGGGACTTGGAGGAGCAGGATTGTCACCTTCTGGTGGACAGAACAGCTAATGCCAAAATGCCTCTATGCTGGAGCACAGCTGCTTTTCTCCAGGGTTGTTTTAAATGAACCCATGGGCAGCGAAGGAACTTGAGTCCCCCACTGTAGGCCCTGCGGACATTTATTTACCCCAGTGCCGTCTTCCTGCACTGGAAATGCTTAAATGGGCTTGGAGGTGGCAGTTGTGTGAGGCTTTGCCCTGCAGGATCACAGCATATGTACGTTTTCACCTACACAAACAAATCCACAACGGTTGTAAACATTCCCAAATTATTGTCTGTAGCAGCCAGAGCTGGTTGCACTGTCTGTGAGAGCACAGCGGCGATGCTTGTTGGCAAAATAAAGGATCCCTTTAAGTTTCCTGCAATCTGGAAAGCAACCCAGCTCAGCTCCTCTGTTGCAGCATCTCTCCTGAGCTGTTTACAGCCCCTCAGAAGAAAAATTAAGTGCCTCGCTGGCAATACGGAGTTTCCAACAATTATATTTTAAAAAACAGCTACTGGTTAGCAGAATAAAATCACTACATAAGGAAAATTAGCGCTTGTTAGTACACGTAATATTCAGAATCATGAGTAGAATAAAGGCAGCAGTGCAGAAACTGTTATCAGCAGAGAGAAAATTATTCAAGTATGCATTTGAGTAATTCTGCATTTTAATTTAACCCTTTGAAACATTAATCAAACCATGGCTAATTATAGGAATTAAGGAATTAAACGATGGAATCTTCTAAAAGATATTATTTAAAAGGCAGTTTACACAATTACTTGTATAGATGTTTGCTTTAAAGAGGGAAACATTTCTACTGTAATGAAAAGGGTCTTAGAAAATTAAATTAACAAGGGGGGACCAGGCTGATATGAAACTAAATTAGCATCAAATGCAAATTACAGGGTACTTAATGGTAGAAACAGGTGCAGAGCAGGTCCCTAAATGAGATAAATGAATAAAACATCCCTCTGCACAAATGTGGAAGCTGACACAAAGTCAATGATATGAATAATTCAGCAGCCTCAACACTGCTGTTGAGGTCAGCTTTCCTTGACCTTTGAAACAGGAAGTAAAATTCTGTCCAAATTTGAGTGACTGGAAATGCAGCAGTTATTTGTTGAAAGGAAAAAAATATATAGAAAATCCAGATTAAAAAAAAAAATACAAAACCACACTGAGTATGTGTATACATATATATAAGACAATAAATTGAAACACTGAATAAATGTATCAGCAGGAGAAAGTGCAGAACTGAAAACCTATAAAATGTTAGATTCACGGTGGCTGCAGAATGTTTGTTTCAGCCTAAAACCCTAAAACAATGTATGTGTGATACATGAGCATATTTAGGTCATGGTATGATCTAAGCATGTTCAGAGCTAAATGGTTTCATCTTTCAAAAAAATAATTTGGTTGTGCTAAAGGGGATATTAATAGAGTCAAAGTCATTATATTTCAGGCATTACAGAAATCAAATCATATAAAAGTATCCGTTCAAAGCTGAGCAATCAATCATTTCCTTTCCTATAAACTTTTTTTTCTTTGTAATAAAGGAACTGGAAGACTTCTTTTCTGGACTTTCAACATGAGCTACCGATTGAGTCACTATTTCATTTCAAAAATTCAAAAGTCACACTATGAGACTATTTGAAATGTAAACCATCCCAACAACAGTTTGCTGCAAAGCACAGGCTGTTTGCACGTGTGCCAGTGTGAGAGAACCCTTAAATGTTGAAACTTTATAGATATATCTGTATTATACCGCTTTTTAATATGTAAGTAAACTATAAATACAAATTCTTGTATTCCAAAGAATGAATGCTTCTGTCTCTTAAAAACATGGAAATCCAGAGCAGCTACCTTAAATCCAGTGAAGTATCTCCAATTTTACATCCTCATAACCAAATGAAGATTTCTGCACCTTTCCCTGTGACAAAATACTCAGCCAAAATCACAGGTCATATAATTTCTGACTAGATGTATGGTCCTAATTTCAAATTGAATTTGGCACTAAAACAGATTAATAAGGTATGACAAATAAGTAATTTCTCCAAGCTGGAAAGAAAGGAAGAGCATCACCCCTGCAGCTTGTCTTCTATGGCAACAAAAGATGTTAGATAAGAGAAGTTCTCTCTGCTGCCTCTTTTGTTGTATCAATCTCTTTAGGAGTTTACCTGCTTACCTGTCATCTGCAGAACACATGCCTAATATCTCTTACCGGGAGGCTAATTTTATTTTCTACATTTTAGGCAGGTGGAGCCCAGCAATGTCCCTGGCAGGGCAAGTTTTTGCACCAAGTTTTGCGAGGCGCTAGCGCGAGCTCTGCCTGCAGCCACCCCGAAGATGCGTATTGATGCACTAAACAAAATCAGCCCCAATATTGCATAATAACATGTGGCAAACTCAACGGCACTTATCTGGGGGCTGGGTTCAGGGCTGCGCTCAGCGCCGGGCTGGTGTGCAGCATGGCTCCCTCCAAACACCAGCGATGAGAACCCAGCTGGTTCTCATTTTGAAACAACCAGTTTCTCTATCCCCAAGTGCTAAAGAAAATAATCCCAGCAATCCATGACTACACGCTTTCACAGGGACAGCAGTGAGAATTTGATTGTGGAGATAATTAAAGTCATTCCTGAAACTTCCAAGGAAAAGCAGCCGGGGGGAGGGGGCAACAGAGGCACTGATGCTTAAATTGAGCCAAGCAACCAGTTTGGTTTGGGGAATGGGGCTGGGGGGCTCCACTTTGGGGGAATTTGTTTTCCTGAAAATTCTCTCTCCTGCACTCTAATGGTTACAATATTTGCAAAGAAAATGTAATAGACTGCGGTGAGTAGGAAGATTAGAGCGAGGTTTGGAGCCTGGATGTTCCTAATTTGGCAAGAGCATCCAGAGGGAAATGCTTTCGCATTCTGGTAAACTTGAATAAAATTATGTACAGCCACTTCGATTAGAAGGGTTTAAAGGGAAATGATACCATAAAAGCAATAAAACCAACTGCTATCTGCTTCAAACACTGAAAACATCTTTTTAAAATTAATGTTTCCTGCAGCCCTGCCATGAGTTAGGTCTGAAATAATTTTAATATTAGCAACACTTGGGAGCAGGTCAATCTAGAGCCAGCCGTGCGACTGGGTTAGTCCTCTCCATCGTTCCAAAAACGGTGGAGCAATTTACACCACCCTAGCTGGTGTAAATCAGTAGGGCATTGCTGGCATCAGGAGAAATGCTCAGATCTGAGGATCTGGCAGTGCTAAGAAATAATCATAATTACGATGACAAAAAATAAAATAAAAAAATAAAACACCTCGCTCCCAGCAAAGCTAAATTGTACAGCCCCTGTGTCACGCATATGCTCTGACCTTCATCATCCCAAAATGGGTGTGAAATTCAGAGATGGCAAGAAAGAGTTTAAAGCACTTGTAATCTCTCTGTCTGCACTATCTGCCTTGAACAGGAAGGAGGGATCCGCTCAATGAGAGCTATTCAGGGCCTCTCAATTAACCTGATTAGTTCAGCACGCCGCTCTCATGAATGACACCTTATCTTGGAAACCAAGGGGAAAAAAAAACTTCCTTCCTCCTGGAGACACCCGCGTGCCCGAAAGCCGGAGAGCAGCACCACAGGGTCAGCTCCCCCAACCCCATGGGTGCCTGGGGACCTGCAGGTAGGTGGTGGGGTCCAGCCCTCAGGTGGCCCCGAGCCGGGGGGAACCCCACTTTTTGGGAGCCAACCATGCACACAATGGGGTCTGTGGGAGCGGGCTGCAGCCCTTAACCCTTGCAGTACTGCCGGCAGGTTAAAGGGAGCGCAGGCAAGGAGGCGAAGCCCCCGGGACCGCCGCCGCACTGAAGTGTGTTGTAGTCTGGAACTTGTTCCATACGTGACAGATTAATGAGCGATAACTGTGTTTCCATGGCAAAAAGCATTCCCAAAATTCTCTTTTGTTTCCCTGAGAACAGTCTCCTGTATTTTTTTTTTTCAAATCATGCCACTTTACAATAACGCAAATATTAACTAACGCCGTGTTATTCTTTCAAGTGCGGGTGGCTGCGAATGTCAACAACACTGACTGTTATATACCGACTCCAAGAATTAATCACGGAAAATAGGTGTCTCAATTACAATTATCATACTGAAAACTCAAATTTATGAATGCCCAGCCGACTTTGAAGGCATTTATTAGAAAAACTCCGATGACTCGGAAAGTATTAATGCACTAATGACGCATTAGGGCATGATGTATTAATGTTCTTGTAATTTCTGACAAATTAAGTTACCATTGTCACAGCAGGGCAATCCTTTGGAAAGAAAAAGAGAAGTTCCTCTCTCCTGCCACACAGGATACAAGACGACAATTTGCGTACACATAATGGAGTTTTGTGAGGAGTTTTCCTCCTACGCCGTGGTACAGTTTATTCCATTTTTCAGAATGCCAGAACTAGTGTTGAGCTCACTATGCTTTAAAATAAATAAGTGTATAGATAGATAGATTAGAAGATAGATAAAAGGCACGTGCAGCCGAGGTCTTGCCTTTCCTGCCGAAGTCCTTAGGGCAAGGCCGCCTCTCAATACTGCTGTGCAGCCCCTCCTGCAGCATCAGTGGAAGCCAGGCCAGCCCAGCAGGGCCTCCAGACCCACCAGTGGCACCAGCCCATGGTGCCAACGGAAACCCAAGACCAAGAGACAAGAGAAAAAAAAATAAATAAAAAAAAAAAAAGTTTCTGTCAGAAACCCCATCTTGAGAAATAAATTCTGCCCCAGAGGCCAGAAAAGTCCCAGGTTACACAGGGAACTCCGTTGTAATGCATGGGACTCCCTTGTTTTTCTCAAAAAAGCACCAAATCCTGACACTGGCAGTGGGGCACAAAACATGTCCAGATCCTTCCTCTCTCCCCCAGCCAAAACATGCCACAGGGCAGGCACACGTCTGTGGCCAAATCCTGGCTCAGGCAGGAACGTGCGAGCGATGCAGAGGCGCACAGAGCAGGCTGGGGGAGACGCTAACATCAGGTCTTAATAGCTCTGAGTGTGGCTAATTTTCTTCTTCTTTTAGAGCAAAGAACTTTATAATGAATACAGAATACATTTCTCCTCTTCTTGTGTCATCTTTCTACAAAATCTGAGCTAGGTAAAGTGGTTTTTAACATCCACTTATCAAAGTGACTTAACATCTGGGAAGGCAGCCAATGGTTATGTAGTGATGCAGATGCCAAAAAATCCAACTGAAAGATTATATTCAGGGAGATTACAGAGAAGACCTGACTCAACTGGGTGGAAGTGGATAGTTATCCTGGTCAGGAAAGCCTGAGAGGCTCCCGGCAAAATCATGGAGAAAATTAAGGAAAATGATTACATTTTGAACGCAGTTTCCTTTTAACCCACTATAGCCCCTGGCTGTGTCCTGTACCAAGTAGTTTTTCCAAAGCCAAGTTCTGGAATCAGTAAATGAACAGCTTTTCTCTCTCCAGCAGTCATTGAGACAGCACTAACAAGAAGCAAATCCTTTTCTACTGCTGGACACTCACAGTGGGATACTAATTCTTCCTAACATTTACTTTAGATAATATTTAGGCTTTCCAGGGTCACAATCACGTCACTTGGGGTCTCTCTCTTTTTTCCCTTTTTTTTTTTTGAAAAGATGAAAAAAAAATTAATCTTCGAAAAATGACCTAACCATTGAATGATGTGATTAGCTGAACCGGTTTGCAACTCTGATGAGAGAGTCAAGGGAAGAGGAGAGCCAAAAAAAAAACAAGTGTGCAGCTGGCTTTTGGACCCTACGGCACTAAGGCATTGCAGCATCACCTTTTTTAACCCCATTTTTCATCTCTTTCTGGCCTGGTATAGGCACTGGAAGAGTTAAAGAAAACAATAAAAGAACAACTGAGTGTACAGGGTAGGATTTACTGGCATTTACTTTTAATCTATGGTCCTTTGCTCTGTGGCTTATCAGCCCTATGTCAGCCCTTTTTCCTCCTTTATATTTCACGAGGGGACCCACATGCTGGTACTGAGAGACAGAGCCCAAGTGTCTGTAAGCTTTTTGTCAGGTAAAAAGAGAAGAAAAAGGAAAGGAACAAGAGGAAAAGCAAAGCTAAGAGGCATCTATTAGATGTCACTAGGCTTTTGTATTCATGTCAATGATTCAGGATTAGAGTATTTGAAATAATCTTATTGAGAGAACTCAAAAGCCCCACAGAGGGAAAGCCTGCTCAGGAGCATATGGCAGAGCAGCGGACAATATCTTATTAAGGATGTGTTAGCTAACACCATTACTTTTTATATTACATTACAGAACTATTGTGCCTCAGACGGTTAGCAAGATGCCGTAGTTGAGGAATGCCACTTTGGACATCACTGCATCGGTACAAAGCCGGCTGGACCCAGCCAGGTGCCTGCTGGGGGCTGTGGCTCAGCTGTCCCCCTGCCCCGACCACCAGGCAGGGGCTGGGGACACCGCTCCTCACCACGCAGGGACACCAGGTCCCAGACCACCCCATCCCATCACAGCAGGGGGCACAGAGCAGCTCCTGCTGGCTCTCTGTCCAAAAATCCCAGCTCAGTGCCAAACTCGGCTTCTTGTCAGATTAAAGGAATTTAATTTTGTTATAGTGAATGCTGCTAGACTAAAAAAATAAAAAAATAAAATAAAAAATCTCTCTTTTCTCTTGGACAAAAGCTTGTAATTGGAGAAATCGCTCTTTTTAAAGTTATCTTCATCTGCCTACACCTTTAGAGGCAGCAAGAAACCAAAGACAAAACAGCACTGTTCATAGCGCTTCAGTGGCTGCAGTGAAAGGCTCTATATCTGGGTCACCTTACGACTGTCCAGTATGTAATTTCAGTGACTTGAAATAAAGCCTTTTAATAACTAATTTCATATAATTCGCATATTAACTGCACCAAAAAATATGTTTTCACATTTCCTATTTCCAAACACTATTTTTAAAAAGTGGGTAGAAAATTATTCGTTGTGCTTTAAAAACCTCTAAAATACTGTCTTTAGGAAAAAAAAAAAAAAAAGTAAACACTCATTTGATACAGTAATATACTCTGATCACAAGCTACCTATGTAAAGTTGCTAATGGGAAACACTGGGAACTTTGTATGGATTTCTGTACTTTTCCAGAACTGTTACAAAAAAAAAAAAAAAAAAAAAAAAAAAAAAAAAAAAAAAACCACCTTGATGCTACAGAGAAAATTCATACCAGTATTTACCATTACTGCTACAGGGACGATGTAAAATCCATTTCTAGAAAATTATCTCAGTCGTGATTTACACAGAAACCTACAATTGTTTCTTCCTCTCTTTTAACTTTATTAGTTGTTATATTAAAAATATTTACGTTCAGCAGGCAAAAGCAAACTTGAATTTAGCATAGATATTTTGGTAGATGTGTCCAATTACTTATAAGAATACATTTCAGTGGCTAGAACATGCAAACATTTATGACTGCTCACAGGAAGAAAACCACTCATACGCCTGAGCTCCAGCAGAGCAGAGCGGGTTAGGTTCTCACCCAGTAAATGCTGCAGTAGATATAAGACACTTGTTTCACATTCAGAACAATTTTAGCTAATCTGCATTAAAACTGAGGATGATCTTTGCAAATACCTTTTCCTATTGCTCTTATTTGGCTAGTTATGTGTGCATTACCGTTGCAGCAGCAAATGCAGAAATAAATCAGGTGTTAAGATGAGACAGGAAATTTACCCACACTAGAAACGGTGTGTACGTCCATAGGAGGAAAAAGCCAGTATTTTTTCCCCAAAGAAGTCCCCATTCTTGAAAATAGAAAACCTGACCCTGAGCTGTGCAGGGTGGCCTGTGCGCCAAGCACATCCTCCCTGATTTGGGACACAGGTGGAATTGATATTAAGGCACAGTACACAAATAGCACCCTTTGTGAGCAAAGGGAAACATGTCCCAGCCCATGCCCAAATTCATGAGGTCTTCACAATCACCTTCAAAGGCAGCAGGTCCAGCACATCCCACACACACACAAATAACCCCTCTGGACTGACAGAGCATGGGAAGCACAGCTGGCCCTGTCCCCAGGAGCTGTTGATAGGCACTAAAGATGACAGCCCACTGCCAAAAGCAACTGAGTAAACCGGTCTTCAGCTTCCCTAATCCACAGAAATTCAATGCAAGACTAAGTTTTTTGTTCTCCACAGAAAAATTTGTAAACTGTGTCAGGAGAGCCACTTCAGGTATGGGCTCATTGACCTGCCTGGGGAGCACACAGTGCCCAGCACAATGAGCCTCCTGTGTGACAGGAGCCCCTGTCACAGCACCACCATATTAAATAGTAATAATCAGGCATAAGATCATGGTGAAATAAAGCCCAAAATGCTAGCTGCAGATTCAAAAGGCATCACTGAGAGAAGCAAGCAACTATTAGAGTAGTGTGAAATGTTTGCAGTGAAACCCAAAACCACATAAAACTTGCCTGGTTTGGGGTTTTATAACAAACTGAAAACTCAGAACAGGTTTTCTGAGAAATTCACAAACCTCCTGAAGTGAAGCTGAGACCAAATTAAGGTTTTGCATAATAGTTTTGAAATTATATAAAAATTCCTATACTCGGGGGTGGGGGAGGAGAAATGAAGCAAACAATAAGTGGGAGCTGCTTTGACCCTGACCAAGTTCACTCAACCCCAAGAGCAAAATAAATGAATTTTGAAGCAACAGAGATACATGCCAACCCGCAGAGACTGAAACCGAGAGGGATTTTTGCAAGGGCCCTTGCAAAGTTATCCCCAGCTCTGGTGATTTCTTCACCACGAAAAGGACAGACACTATTAGGAGCTTTGGAAGAGGTGTGAGTATTTTGGCCTGATTCACCGTGAGAGAAGCATCTACTGATCAGAGTCTCCCATGTATCTCACGAAGTCTCAGAGTGCCTTTGGCTGCCTTAGTCATGTGGGAAATGTTTAGGGTAATGCTTTTCAGATGCGTCAATCATAACCAAGTCCTTGAGGATGTTTGCTGGCGTCCCTCCCCTCTCAGCAATGTACGGGTTCACAGGCTCCGGGAGCTCACGCGAAATGCTGCAGGCCAAATTCTGCCCATCCTCTGTAGGGGCCCAGAGGGTTTCACCAGCACAGCTCTGAGACAAAGCCTCATGCAGTGCCCAGGGATTGAGGTGGGATGCAGCCCCCAGCCTCCTATAGCCCCGTTCCCAGGAGGGGAGCGGGACACCAGCACCTGCCCCCACCCCACCACAGCTGGGTTCAGCACAGAAAGCTGCTGCAGGAGGCAGTGATTGCCACATCCGCCCAACAAGTGCCTTCAGGGGGAGGATGCAGAGAGGGCGATGCAGCCCTGCATGTCACTTTTCCACCTGCCTGCTATTTAGGATGAAAAGATGATCGGGCCCGTAAAATACAATCCACTGCGCGATGACTTGTAAAGCAGTAAAACGGAGACATTGAAAGTCATTCACGCCTCTTTTCATGCCATTGCACAATGAAATCCTACCCACAAACATAAAATTTGTCAGGTTAAGGCCTGAAAGATCTCAGAAACATCTGTAGGAAAGCCAGCTCCCTCTGTAGCCGCAGCGGGTGGATGTGCTGGGGAGGGATCACAGGCGGCCCGGCCGAGCATCCTGTACAGCAGGTGTCGAAAGTGCACAGGCCTTTCCGACACGTGCAGCAGCAGGCCGTGCATTAAAACCCCTCCGTGTCATCTCATAATAAAGCAGAAAGAATATCACAGCCTGCAGTCTGTAAGTTCCCACCCCTGCTCCACTGACAAGAGCTCTGATCACACTGGAAATGCATCAGCCACTTCTGCAAAGCCAGAGGGAGCCTTATTCCTCAGAAGCAGCACTTGAATTGGCATATGAAGAGCTTCAATGCCTTGGCTAGACCAGGGCCAGAAGAGCCCCTTGTCCTTTCCGTGCTGGGCACAGAGCCCCTGGGCAGCTCCTACACAAAGCTCAGCATCCTGCACCCCAGCCCAAGGAAGTCTCTCCAAGCAAGAAATTCCTGAAGTAGGTCTCATCAGTAAACCTCAGCAAAGTCGATTTCAGGTCACGGCATCAGCCTACTGACGTACAGTGGGAAGAAGCAAGATTTGGGATGGAGCAGCAGTTGCCACACAGGCTGTTCACAGCCCCTTGTCCCTGAAGCATCGCACCCTGGCGTGCAGGGTTGGGGAGCAAAGCATGATCCTCAGTGCAGAGCCTTTTCCGCCACTATATTTGGGATTGCGGTGCTCATTTCTATTTTATCTGTCAATAGGGCTCCTGTTTTACTGGATCCAGCCATAAAAGGTAAGGAATCCCCCACAGGCATGGGTAACACCACTAAATACTGGTCCCCACAGTGGTAAATTGGGTTTAAGAGTTTGGAGCAGAACGGCGAGAGAGGAGCCTCTTTCCTGAACCAAGGAATAATCTAAAGCCCCACTTTCTCCCCTATGTGACTTTTGTCATTATCATCTTTTCTGATTCTTACAAAGCAAACCTAATTAGGAAGCTCTCTCATTAGTCTTCCAGAAAAATTAGCACAGCTTATGCTAATTACTCCTGTAAAATTTAATAAACTCGTTGAAATGGGAATAGTCTAATGAGGTTTTATTTATTGAACTAAGATAACTATAAGGAAAAAGGTTAGGACACCAGGATATCCAGAGTGGTAATAAAACTACAATTTATTCAATTTCTTCACAGGAATTTTATTGCAAACCTTTTAAATTCAAATATGAGTTACAATTTGAATGTTAAATCAATCTAGAATTTAATTTAATAACAGGAAGTGCTCTGTGTTTTCTTTAAGTATGATTACAATACAGCCCTGCTACTGTACTTGTAGGAGGAATTGTGCATTTGTATTGTGACAATAATACCCCTTTTAAAATGAGTTCCTGTTCATCAGAGCTTCATCTGAACACATGTAACTGGATTAGTGATAAAATATACAGGCTATGCTAAGGAGATGATTCAGACACACACAGGTTTCCAAGAAACTTCCTTGAAATGACTGCTCTCTATAAGCATAAGAGATTTATTTTGTTCTCCAGAGAAAATTTAGATCGCTCTATGAGTATAAATTTCTTTAGGTCCCTTTCACTGCTATATCCGCTGATACTATAATGGGGCAAACTATAAAGCAATTTTACAAAGGATAAAGTCATATCCTGTTTCAAACGCAACTACAGATTTTTTTTTTTAAATCCCACATTTTGATTAAATAAAAATATGCGATTTACTTTTCATATACATCTAGGGTTTGAAAAAGAACACAACACATGTAACTTTGAAGTTGCCAGAGAGCCTCTTCGCCAAGTTAACTAAACCACCACAAAGACTGAGTTCCCTCTATCCCAAGTTTCTCTAGCCTCATCAAAGAGAATTAATCAATCCAGAATAGTATTCCAGCATGTAAGAAGAGGATAGCATTTCCATGTAAGTACATATGTCAAAAATCCCATAGATAGATTTTATTGTAAATTCTATGTTAGGTCAGACTCTGTGGATTCGTAGGATTTGATGCAAGAGCTAGATTAAATCCATAGGCGAGGCTTTATCAGACTGTAAGGCATGTGGGAGTGCTTTAGCCCAAATGGTAAATGAATTCTGTAAGCTCACATGCAAATAAAAATAGCTAAATATGGTTTTGCATATCAATTGACATAATAGTTTAAAATTGTGTGCATGCAGAAGTGACAATAGAGTACAACTAAACACATGTGCTGACTTGTGCAGGCGTTTCAGTGTTAGAACAATTTTAACGGACTCATTTTAAGGTAAAAAGGCTCCACATAGATCGCTTCATCCTTTCCAAACCAAAAGGGAGGAAAAAAATGAATAGGATAAATGTCACAAGAAGCATCACTAAAGCCACTAACTGTATAAAGCACATACTTATTTGGCCTAAATTGTTTGAACTAGCCCTGGCCAAGAAAAGGTTTTAAGTACCCTACTGGGACAGATGCGAAGCGGCAACAATAGAAGCCACACTAATGCAATCCAGGTAACACAATCCTGTTTCAAAAACACGGGGAGGGCTAATTACAGTACTGCTGAGTCAAATTTCTTATACCACTGCAACCCACAGGAACAGGTCAAAATCAAATGTTATTCAAACCACAGTCATATCAACCTCCTGTATCAAAGTCACAATTTAAAACCAAGTGAAGAACTTAAAAGCTTAACCCATTCACCAGCCAAATGTGATTTAGTGCAGGTGGTGAGGTAAAGCTTGTAAGATGAGCTTTAAATCATGTTTAGTTGTGTTTTAAATATAATTTTCAGAATTTGAATCTTTTGCATCGATTAATGTAAATACTGATGAATTGATCACTGCTAGGAAGCTAAGTCTGATTTTTCATGTTAGAGTTTCCCTCTGTTTATAAGAAGCATGTAACAGACAGCATCTCTGGCTTTCATAATTTTAAATGATTTGCAACTAGCAGTTTTGCATACTAGATAGTTAAACAAAATATTTCCGTAAACCTGCCATTAGCATCTTAACATCTCACTTTCCAGTACAATGAAAAATTCATGTGAATTTTGTAGCTTTCATGTCGCTCAAAATGCCACTCTAACACCATGTTTATAGTGTTCAAGTCTGCAGCATGCTTATAAAACACATCTCTATACAGATTTCACAGTGGGTTTTTTTTCCCCTGCTTTCCCTGGTGCTACCTAATGCTCACAGAAGATGAAAATACGCCTAGTTAAAATAGGTAGATACATCTGAGATTTAAACATTCTCGGGATTACTGATTATAGCTAATCAAAACATCTGCGATAAGCTTCCAATGTATGCACTTTCTTAACAAATTCAACCCAGAGCTATCAATCTGGCAGCCTGCAGCAGCACAGTGCCCAGCCAGGCTCTGCCACCCCCCTCCTCCCTGCCTGGCACTCCGCACACCGAACCCCTTCACCTTTTGTCATAAAACCAGGCACGCTGGCACGGAAGGCGCTTTGAACCTCATATAGCAAACATTAACTCAGACAATAACACCAGGAGAAGCACACCACTCCATACTCCCGCTCCTGTATGCATAGATAGTTTCCCTTCAGGGTCCCTGTACGCGCAGATTAGCGTAGTGGTATTGCTTTCCCCAGCTGATGACAGACAGATTCAGTACTTCATGGCCATTTAACTCTTATAGAGTAATGCTGCATAATAACCTGGTTATTGCGCACAGCTTCGTACAATGATTTTTGACAATTAAAATGTAAAAATGACTATTTGGTACCATTTTGCATAATTTGCAAGCTCAGAAACTGCACATGGCTCAGAACAACTAAAATAGATGTATTGTGCTACAGTGATTTACTCAGTGATGTCAGATTAGCAATA
This sequence comes from Aythya ferina, assembly GCF_964211825.1. Lineage (NCBI taxonomy): Eukaryota > Metazoa > Chordata > Aves > Anseriformes > Anatidae > Aythya > Aythya ferina. The sequence goes on from NC_140312.1 coordinate 8,563,045, forward strand.
TGGATCTGTTTAAAAACACAATAATTAAGATGGGCAAAAACGAATTAATCAACTGACAATACAGTCAAAATAGTATTCCAACCAAAGAAAATCACAGGAGAAAAACCCCTTAGTTTGCAGATCTATTTTTTTTTAACTGTTTTTATGCATAAATAAAAACCTTAAAATGTAGATGGATTGCACCCAACAGAACTACTGTAGCTAAAAGTGATAATGATTCAAACATTTTTCAAATAAAAGTTAAATATTTATAAGCACCCAACCACATTTCATAAATCACAAACTATTATTATTTTATTCCTGAAGCTTCTCTGGCACAGCATGTGAATTGAGCCACAGAAAGTCAGAAAGAAAAATCTCTTCTTTATGCACATGAATCAGTTGCAAGCACTGGAGCCCTCCAACGAGCAGGTCGCTCCGTTAGCCTCCATATGGCCCTTCCATGGCAATCGCAATTGCAAAGCACAACTAATTTGGTATCAAAAACAAAATTTCCTCCATATATACTCCTAATTCTTACCCATTAGCAACACAGGGCAGGTGTTTCATTATAATGAGGAGGAAAAGAAAAAAAAAAAAAAAAAAAGCAAATCGAAGGAAACAATAGCAGTCCTTACCTGTCAATTATCACTGGATCTGATGGAGTCTCATTTCTGTTGCCACAGCTTTTCTTGTCACAACAGCGGCTACAGAGCAAAAGTGAAAGGATTTAGTGCGACCATTACACTGTAAAATCATCATTACGAACATGGTGGGTTCAAATTGCCGGCTAGAGTTACCGCTCCGTCCCTGCCTGGAAATCAGTCAAATGCAGCAGGTCACATATGGGTTAATTACTGTGTTTAACTTCTTGCACAGCTGGTTAACAATGGAAAATATAAAAAGAGAGGGGTTTTGCCCCTTTCACAAATAATAATTCAAGGATCATCCGAAACAGGGAGACCTGTCTATTTGTGGTCTTTTATCCATGGGGTTTAACAGTTGTCCCATACAGATATGCACTCAAAATAAGGTGGCTTTTTCTTCCCTGAACACAGCTTTTACCTTTGCTTACCATTTACATTATGTGGCCACACAGTTTTCCTACTTTTACACAGAGCTGAAGTCTCAGCTGCCGGGAAACCTCCCCCCGAAATCCAAAAGCACAATTATTCTCCCTTTAAGAAATATTGCTGCTAAGGGGGGAACTAAAATGCAAGCACTACTAAGCTGTTATGTGGGAGTTTGCCCATTTCCCTGGTTTTTGGAGCACGCTGGTGTCTGTTTGTGCCAGGAGAGCACCGTTCTGTGGCTGGTCCCTGCAGCAGGTCGGGTGCAAAGCCGGCACGTGAAGCACCAGCTCTGTCTGCCAAAGCCTGGCACTATCACTGGCCTTAAGGCTAGGACTTTGAACGAAGGTGGCTCGGCATTTGCACAAAGATGCTAAATGGCTGGGGACAAGCCTTTGTTGTGAGAACTGGACACCAGCTCCTGGCTTTTGCAGGGTGAGGGCTTGGGGACAGGAACAGAGATGCCGGGCATGGGGACGGCACCCCGTGGTGGCACCAAGTGGCGGAGCAAGGGGCCACCCCCTCAGCTCTCCCTGGCCAGACGTGGGTACACTTTGCTGCTCAGCAGAACTCCTGGTGAGCCCCAGCTGTGTGCCACATGCCTTTGGGAAGCACCGTGCTCATTTCAAGCGGTGTCCCAGGGCCTGCACATCGCCGTGTGTCAGCAGCCGGCTTTGTGCATCCCGCAGCAGCCACCCGCTACTTTCCCTCCTGCTCGGGTGGACTATTTTCTTTTTCCCAAAAAGGTGGAGGAACATCAGCGCAGGAAGAAGCCCGCAGAAATGCCATGCTATATAAATAGCCCTGTTGGGAGTATGACAAAGGTTCTCTTGTGTTGCTGAACAATAGAGTGAATAATATACAGTTACCCACCAAGATTAGCAATAAAGCAACTAACCACACTAAAGATAACAAAAAAAAGGGGGGGGGGTGAGCTTTTACAAAAACAGACTGTTTAAACATGGTTTCCAAAAGAAGAAAAAAAATTGTTTTCAAAGAGAGGAAAATACATAATTCTTTTCACCGCAAAAAGCTTCAAGGCAACTATTCAGGGCTGAAACTTTTCACAGTTAACACATGTGCGGTATCTTCATTTCGGTGGAAGTTACATTGTTTAGGATTGCCAAAAAAAACTGCTTAATTTTACAGCACAATACCACAATTGATCCACCAAAAAAATGCAAGAGCCTTGGCACCCAGAAAGCATTAAAATTTAGGAAGGAATAAAATATGCTGTAGGTAAATAGTCATGTGGACGTTTGGGGGGCTTTTTTGCCTATAAAAGGACTTGTCATTGGAGTGCAGCTAGAATGTGTGGGGTGAGAAAATTTACCCACAAACAAGGCAATAAAAACTGCTAATCATTTTTAAATGATTAAAATGTAATTAGAAACAGAGTTGGCACAAGTTAAGACAATGCAGTTCTTGTGACTGAAGCGAATCAGGGCTAGTCCTGACATTCTCCCAGCAGACTGCAGGGACAGAAATTGCCACACTAACGCAGGCGAGCGAAGGTTCCCAGGCTCCCCGCCGCGCCAGGCGGACCCCCGCGTCCCCCTGCACCTTCCCGGGTGCTGGCCCAAAAGGAGACGGGGCCAGGGATGCTGTAGCCCTGAGTGGGACAGAGCCACGAGGTGGCCGCTGGGGACAGTCTGGCCTGGAGAGCAGGGAGGACACGGCGCTGCTCATGGGGTGGCCTCTCCGCTTGGCTTGGGTGCCCCAAGAGGATTCTCCAATAGGCCTGAGCAAAAGGCCTTTTAAAAATAAGAAGTCAAGCTAAGGTTTATTAATTTATTAGTAGTAGTAGCCTCCCTGTCACCAGCAGAATTACAGGCTTCATCTACCTTTGTTTTTCCATGCAGAAAATCAAGGCATTGCACAAACCCTGAGTTTTAGATCACTTCTCATGGCATAAGCATTCAACTTGCTTTGAAAGCTTTGGATTTTAGTGTTTACTGTACATTTTGAAAAAGTTCTTAAATGTTCAGCACCTTTTCAATCCTTTCCCCAAAGGAATCTTAAAACTCCCAGGAGTTTCTCCATGTCTCCAAGAAGTCCTCCAGCTCCTCACAGGCTCTGAAGGTGCAGTGAGAGGCTCCAACTGCCAGCTCCTGGACTGTCTCTCGGGAATGTCCCTCCCCGGATGGGACAGGGAGCCAGGGCTCAGGCAACATGTCACTCTGGATCACAATAAAAAACTGCAAAAACTGCTTGGTTTGTTTTTAAAACAAATAGTCCTCAATAGTAACCCAGCACTCTGGGGACCTGCTGCCCTCCTGCTGCCTTGCTCCGCATCGTCTTCCTCCCTTTCTCTTCCCCACGCTGGAGCATCCCTTTTCCATGCCACCTGGTCCCCACTATGGGCACACAGGAGTTTTCCACCTCACCCTGGCACCCTGCACCCCAAAACCTCCCCATCCCCAAGCTGGCAGAGCAGCCAGGAGCATCGCTGCCCAGAGGAGCCCTGCTTTGTGTATCTGCGCGCTCGGGCTTTCTGCGGGGACAATGAACAATGAGAAATTACGGGGCGATGGCACGTGGCCAGCGCAAATGCGACTTTCCGATCATTTAGCTGCCAGGCTCTAACAAGTCGTTAGCGAGTCCGCGTGGGACATCTTGCAGCAGCTCCCGGCGAGGCAGGCTGCAGCCCACAGCCATGCGGCCCCTGCCCCAAATGGGCTCCTCGCTCCCGAGTGCGGAGGTGCGGGAGGTTCTCGACAAAACAGCTGTTAAGATTTTATTTTGCAAAGACAAAAACCATATTTTACTCCGACCTCATTCTCAGAAATCACTGAACCATTTTAGCTGAAACTTTCCAAAGAAAGTCAGCCTCGGGCTGACACCCTGCAAAGGACATTTCAGCCAGAACAGTTTAAGTTTGGCAAAGCTGTAAGCCACTGAAGGTTTCATAATGGAAATTGTTGAGGCAATATTAACTATAGATGTCCCTCCCCATGCTCCTACAATACTAATAAATTCCACCAAGGCTGTGAATTCTCCCCAGCTATTAGCATTTTTGCCAACAGCATAGATTTTATATTTGACAAAATACAATGAAAGCCTTTGAAATAAACAGCCACCTGAAGCAAACCTCAGCCCCGCTTCCCTACCGCAGCCAGGACGCTCCTGTACATTTGAATTCTTTGTCTTATCCGTGCCATAGTTGGAGTATACTATAAATACCCAGCTTTGTCACATAAATGCAAAGTTTTATTGTGCAGTTAGCCTTGATAGAAAGCACTGCTGAAAGTTGTTTAGAAATTAAATATCTAAAACAAGCTATTTTAAAATACAGAGCCCTCACTATTTCATGTCTGAAATGAAGAAATTTCATCTTAGGGAGAGCAAGCTGTCTTTCACACCATATGGCTAATGGTAGTGCATAGCAATTAGCTGGGCTGATTAATGGGGAACAGACTCTAATTTTATGCTTATAATTGAGGCTGCATTTGCACCCCTGGTGCAAATTCAGCACATCCCAACTTCCACTTACAACAGGCAAGAAATCAAGAGAAACAGAATGGTGTGGAGAGAGATTTTTTTCCCCTTCTAGACCCCTAAAGAGCATCAGATTTGCAATTTAAAAGAGTGTTAGCAGCACAATAGATGACAGATTTGTGCAATAGGGTCAAGCGGCCTGGTAAACAAACAGCACCCTCTTACAAATGTATAGGCAGAAGAGGAAATGGGGAATATCTAATATGAGCTGTAAGAAATTTGAATACATCTCCCCCACCCCGTCAGACACACATTTGCCTACCGTGGTCAGATTTTTTTTTTTTTTTTTTTTTGCTACCCTTCCACCTTATGCTCATGAAACACAAAGCCAGGACTGGCAGTAAACAAATCCAAGGAGAGGAATAAAGCTCCTGATTAAGCGAATTTCGAGAACGAAAAAAGCATAAAGTGCTTTAATAAAGGGAAAGACAGCTCCAAATGACGTAGCAAATCTTTCCATGTTCCCAGAACGGAAATAATTTTATCTCAGTCAAACTATATTGACACGGCTGTAAATCTTTGATGTAGCTCTTCTGGTTAAAACTCAGCCTCCTATGTAAAGTTTCCATTTATTTATTACTCTTGATGTTTCTAAAGTATTTGTAATAAAATTAATGCATTACATAGGTGCAGCACAAGGGCTCTGTGAGAGCATCCTGGTGCTGGCAGGGAGGCCCGTGGGGCTGCTGCAGGGAGGGATGGATGCTCCTCTCCTCTCCACCAGGCACGACCACAATGTAAAGCTGCAAAGGCTCTGATTCTAAGTTCGGGTGCTCAGCCAGAGTTGCAGGCAGATTAATTCCTACCTTAAAACTTTGCAGTCTAAGAGCCAACAGAGCACATCACCCAAGGCTAAGAGCACATTCAGGCCCCGACGCCGCAGGCACTTGTGCTTAATTTCACCCACTGTTTCACTGGGCTTCTTACAGGAGAAAAGCAAAGCATGCACTTCAGCCTTATCAGGTCAGGGGCCTCCTTTAATATTTCCATGAATTGTTCCTAGCTAGGTATCTAGTGCGAAAGTGGTGCTAATTGGGCCAATGAATTTTAGGGCAATTATGGGTTGTCAGCGTGACTGGGTTTCCATTTGGAAAGGGAGAACTGGCTGGGAGTCCTCAGCAAAGCAACGCCCCCACTCCCAGCAGCGGCAGCAGCTCCAGCACCTCTTGGAGGTCCCCGTCTGCTCTCGGGTGGCTCTCAACGGGCTCTCTGGTTTCCCAGAAAAAGCCAAACCTGCTGAACGAAGCAGCTTGGAAAAATAGGATATGGAAACTAAAATCCCTCAAGTCCTGCAAGTTGTGGTGTTGCGTAGGGTTTCACTCAGGCTGGCAAAGCAAGGAGAGCAGCTCCCTCCTCTCTGCCAGCATTGCAGGGAGCTGCCCTCGAGCTGGGTTTTATCAGAGAGGAGCTGTAGGGAAGGACCAAACATGCAGATCCCCAAGAATGAAGAAACATAACTAAAAAAAAAATAATAAAAAAAAAAACAACCAGCAGAGAAGTTTCCATCTGAATATTTTGTCTAAGACTCTCCCCCACCAGGAAACTCTCATCCAAGTTTATTCTCTTAGAAGTGGGTACCAGTTTTTACCCTCAAGTTACTCCTTTTTAGTAAATGTGTTTTGTAAAAGTTACAACGCATGCAATGGCATTTTTACAGTCTTAAAACAACTGATTGTAACAATGAGCTTATGCAAGAACCCCTCGTCTTCCACCAGGGAATTATTTTCTGCCATCGAATAACATGTAACAAATGAGTTTTTCAGACATGCAAAAACACCCACTAACTTTAATGAGACTGCAAGGTCAAGCTCTCCTAGGTGTCAGAGGGGTCTTTGAGAAGATGCTGCCTTCCCTGCAGTGGGAAGGAAGCAGAAGAGGCTTCACCTATCGCTACCAGCCAGAAAGAAGAAGGAAGTAGCTGCCTGCGGCAGAAGCGCCGCACCCGGGGGAGAAGATATTTGACTGTCCTGAATTTAAGCAACCAGCCCCAGGCGGGAACGTTCAGGGGAACAGAGCACAGGGCAGGGCCAGATATGCCTGGGGAAGTTTGATGAAAAGCAAAAAACAGCCAGTGCTGGGCTGGGGGAGCATCGCCTGCTTGGCTCAGGCTGCATGGGCAGTGGGTGAGCAGCTGGAGGGGCAGCCCAGCCTCAGCCAACAGCCCAAAAGCCTCCTGGCTTCCCGTCCTCCTGCACATCCACAGGCAAACAAAAATGACTGCTTTGTCATTTTACTGGGGACATATTTTGGGGAATATTGTGGGGGGACAGGCAAAGGCTACAACTGACTCTTAATTTTGGTGAGGAGACTTTTCGTGGGCTACGGCGTCTAAATGCAAACCAGTAGCGTGCTGTTAAGGAAAACTCTTTATAAATTGAAAACTGCTGTGACGACTGAGACCTTGCTGCTAATTACACACACCGAACTCTGTTATTTTGGGATTGTTTAATGCAAGAAATATAAATTTAAGTCCTAAAATAGCTGCAGGTTCAACCTAGATTTTGAGAGAGAGATTCATCTTCTCATCACTAATTAGCTGGAAGCAGGGTAGCTCTTACCTGCACATTATTTCATGCGTGAGCAGAACTCGGCACATTTCTGGGTTCTTGTCTTGGCCTTCATACACTATCGCCTAGAAACAAAACACATTTTTAGCTATGCATCAAGTGGAGTTTGGAGAAAACAAAAAAGGCATCGCAGTAACTGAGCGCGCAGCCGGCATTGCAAGCTAAGTCGCGGGGTAGGGAGACGGCGTCACCGCTGAACCTGCTTAAGATTTGTGGTTGGAAAACAACACAAGCTGAGTACAGCTAAATTCCCTCCTCGCCGCTGCACATCTCTCAAGCTGTGTGTAGGATGGGTTTTTTTAGTAGTCAAGACAACCACAATTTTCTTTTCAATTCAGAATAAAATATAAACCTAATAGCATTAAAAGAAAGAGAAAAAAAAAAAAAAAAAGGAAAAAAAAAAAAAAAGAAACAACAGCAAGGCTTGGCATACTTTGGGTCCTATTCATTTTTAAAAAAAAAAAAAAAAAAAAAAAGGACAGAAAGAGAGAGCTCATGCATTTTTAATTCCAAAAGCTGCACACTGCGCAGCCCAGGCGCTTTCCTGGTAGCTCCTGGAAGTGTTTGGGCCTGATTCTGCCCCTGAAGCTCGCAATCCAGAGAGCAGCTCTGGAGCTGCAGGAATATAAATAAGGGAGAGGCAGGCCCTGCCAGAGGATACCAAAACAAACAGAGGATAAACCAGCCTGGGAAATTTGACTCTGAGATAGCACGGGGAGAACTCTTTGAGTTAAAACTGTGGAAAGACGGGGCATTCGCCTTTCAAGAAGAGTCGATTTTTGCAGCCCTCCCACCAGCAGGACCGGGAGCGACGGCGAGGGATCGGCGTCACATACCAGCAGAGTTACCGCTCGCTCTAGAGAGTTTCCATTGGATCCGGACAGAGTTTTGCTTTCTGCCCGCACACACACACAGCCCTGGCTTGTAACTGCTGATTCACCCCCTAAATACCAGCAGCTGGGCAGTATCTGCTCCGGGTTGTCCCATTGCCCCCAGCAGCAAATCAAGACAGAAAAGAAATTGCCTTTGCAACAGCAACTTTTGACGGCACTGAGGTTCCTGAATTGTTCAGGGTGCCAGTGCACAGCCGGGATCAGATCAACAAGCCTGCTTCCCAGCATCAGCTCTGCCTTCAGCACGTGGTGGGACCCTGCCAGCCTCTAAAACACAGACTTAGGAATAAATCAGGAAAACAAACCCGCAGGTAAAATGACATCTGATATAGGTATCCCTAAAGCTAACATTAAATTAGTTTTTGAAAGTTAAAAAAAAAAAAAATAGGTTATATGGAGGAAATATATTTTATGGAATGAGACCGTTCTGATAAGGAAGTGTGGAAAATACCTTGTTTTTTTCTCATTAGTATCTTGATACATGATGGAGTGAGATCATGTGAACTGCTTTCCCAGTCCTTGCAAATATAACCCGTTAAAGGTAAGAGGTGTCATACCTACAACGGAGGCAGGACTCCCAGGACACACAAATCTGAAGAGGCATGAGCTGATTTTTTAACATCATTATATTAGTAGTACTCAATCTTAATATTATGCATTATAAAATGATTTAGCAATTCTATAAACAATATTAGGAATGGCTCTGTGTTGTCTCTGCTAATTTAAATCATTCCCTTTCAGTTTTCCTGCGTGCATTTCCCCACAACCTGGAAGCCAGTATAATTTTGCTGCTGAGGAGAAAGAACAGAGACCTCCGGTGCCATTGCACCAGGTACAGAGCATCGCCAGCTTCTGGCCCTCAGTCCCACCAGAGAGGGACACAGGCTGTGAGCCCAGCACATGCAGGAGACACAAACGTGGCTGTGGGATACATGCAAAGCCCTCACAGCACAGCCACCAGCAAAGCCCTGACCCAGGCTGGGACCTCTCTTCCCTGGCAGCTGCTGGATGCAGTACATAGGGATGCTTTCCCAGTGGTGGCCCAGGGGCCACAGCTGGTTTGGAAGTTGCCCGTACAGATGTGCATGGGGGTGTACGTCAGGAGCTGGGACAAATTCAGAAGATCCTCATTCCCGTGCCTTAAAGGAAAAGACGGGATGAAGATTCTAGCCAAAACCAGGGAACCAAAGGAACCAGCTGACAACAGCGGGATCAGCAGGGACGCTGCAAAGACTCCAGAAAACCCCAGAACAGGTTGTACCTGGCAGTGGGACCGGCCAGGTACAGGCAAAGCTCAGGGCTCTTGTTGGACCTAATCAGCAAATAATCAAAAAATAATCTGCTTCTGAGAGCGCAGCGCAGATCTGCTCCTGAGGCCGTCAGTGGAGACAAACACCTCCGGTCCCCCCTCACCTGGCACAGCATGACATGGTACCCGAGAGAGGACTGCTGGGCTTGGCTCCCCCTTCTTAGACTTTCAAACCTTAAAATAAATTTGCCCGGCCTGGGTTACCTTGTTGCCAGTGAATTCAAGGCAGCAGTAGAAATGACCAAGCAGAACACAAAACCTTTCTTTTCTCCCCTCCTCTCTCTCTTCCCCTTCTCTTCCTGCTGCTATGCTTACTTAACCTCCAGGTACCCGCTTAAATAACTCAACTAAATAGCAATAATGAACGGACAGAGTCAACACTGTGGTACATAATCACCTTGTCTGTTGTGTTTAACGTCAGTGATCCCTTCTTTGCGTGCATGACATTCTTCAGCCTTCGTCTACGTTAAGGATTTGCTTTTCACTTTGTTTGCATTTGACTACTAATATTGCACCGATGCACACCGCGGTTTCTCACTGTTAAGTGCAGGTCCTTCCATACAGCCTATTCCACCAGGAATTTCTAGGGAATTTTAGGAAGCAGGAGGAATTGCCCAGTTCACTTCTCATCCCCAACTCCCATTCCTATTTCCTAATATACTTGTGCAAACGGGTGTGCAAAGCACCAGCTGTTTACTCCCATGAGTGACTCCCTGAGAGCGTTACAGACCCTCTACCGCCTTTCAAACGGTGCTGCTCTAAAACACCAATTCTACAATTAGTTGCAAAAGGGAAACAGGAACTGCTAAAGTTTCACATCTTTATAGCTGCCAGAAGTATTTTTACAGGAAGGGTCTACGATGTTACCGTTGTGAAAATATTTAACTTTAAGATTTGAAAAGAGACTCTTTTAACAAAGCCATCTGATTTTTTTTATTATTTTTTTTAATTAACGTTCAGGCTTTGACACAGGCTGACTGTGGCAGGAGTCCCCGCCACACGAACATCATCACAATTTTGTCAAATAGAGATCACATTAATAAGAGATAAAGTGAAAGTTACAGTGTATAAACTTAGACCACAGCAGAGCTAAAAATAAGCCTTCAAATACACATCAGAGTTGCACAACAAAACACCAGCAAAGGAAATGAAAATTATAGACTTTGTTTTTCCTTTTTGTTTACTTCTTGTAGTTTTGACTCGGTGCATCCCATAAGCATTATGAAATAGATTTTATTCTCCTGAACTTAAATATTTCCCCGCAAAACTCAGCTTACATTTGTAAACCATTACTCACATAAGTAACCTTTCTACAAGAAGCCTCAGTGAGTAACAATCACTCATGCACAAATGAATTTCAAAATCAGGCCCCGAAAAACTAATGTCGAAATATAAGACTCCTCGCTTCCATTTAAATAAAGCTGCATAAAAAAGTTAAATCAAATGCAATTCACTACTTGCCAACACATAAAAATTACTAAATTGAGCACATCCCAGTCATTTCTAGACAAGTGCATCCAACAATTTGAAAAAGTTTTCAGTGAGAGTTCATAAAAAAATAAAATAAAGGGGAGGGAGGTAATATAAAAGCCAAGACTACAGTTCTCATTTAAACCAGTTTTTCACGAGTAAAGACGGCAGAATAAAGCAGTAAAATAGTTGACAAGTAAGTTGGAAAGATTTAAAGGCAGATTCCATCCTTAGCTATTCCTGAATAAATCCAGATTTATGCTGGTACAACTGCGGGCAGAATCGCCTCGTAGCATCAAGTTGCCAGTCAGGCAATCCTGCTCTCTGAGCTGGATGAGAAACAAGCTTGAAGGACTGAGCTCATGGCCATTATAGTATTCAGTTATGTCACAGCCTTGATTTTAAAAGAGGGACAGAATGAGAGAAATCACCAGCGTGCATCTAAATCCACTCGCTTTCAAATTCCTCATCTGTTTCGCAAAACAAACTATCTCCTTTACTGAAATAAAGGAGGAAAAAAAAACTCATTAGAATGAGGGTCTTTTCAAAACAGAACTAAAATGATTTGCAGTGACGTATACAGACATACACACAGAGAGAAAATAAAATCCTGGCCCCACCGAATTCAATAGGAGTTTTGCAATTGACTTCAGATGGGCCAGGATTTCACCCAGCGAGGATTAGGCTTGTATCCGCTATATATCTACACAGAGAACGCTGCAAATTCAGTGCATTGCATTTATTTGGCTTCGAGTGCTTAACCCCTAATTACCCAAGTTTTTCACTCCTCGCCCAGGCAGAATTTCTACCCTTCCCAGTCTGGTTTATGCCGGACAAGCAGCACAGCACTGGGTCCCCAGGAGAGGACGTTTAGTTCGTGCTGCGTCTCAGCGCACAATTCAGTAGCATCTAATTATTTTATCCAGTCTCCCCCTGCCTTTGATACACAGCTTGCTTATCGACGTATTCACACAAATTAAATAAATTTATCTCTCCTAATATGTTCATTTTTAATGGTTTTCAAACATTCACATGGAAACAGCTCTAGCGTAAATATCCCAGAACAAATGGCTGTATATTATACAGGAGGGAGCAGTTGGGCTGCCAGACTGGGAATGCACCAGGCCATCTGGCTCAGGCAGTCTCTCCAAAATCCTCAGCTTTGTTTTCACCCTCAGACTCCAAACAACACATTTTCCACTGTGATGAGTTTACATTTTCCCAAACACAGGTCCTGATCATGCATGCAAATTCCAAACTTCTCCGTTCCTCTCTGTACAAGAAAATTAAAATCACCTGCGCTTCTGACATCTCACCAAAGGAACAAGAAAGCTGCTAAAATCTGGCGCAATGTAAACTTTCCCCGTCACAGGGGTTAGGTTTTGTTTTATGTTTGTGTGAAATTTCTCTGAGTCTGCTGAGGCTCCTCTGAACTTATTGATAACATTTTTTTCCCATGCGTGTAGCTGCCAGAGAAGGGCCAGGCTATGCACAGAATAGAGAGCTGATCAAATATCTGCATACATCAGAGAATATCATAGAGAAAGCAACAGAAAAACCATTTGCATCCAGAGTTACAGTACTGAAAAAAAGCAAAACATAAACAGAGCTCAAGTCTGAAGGAAGGATTTTTCACTCATGAGGGTTCTCAACAATAGACAATAGCTATCTTGCAAAACTTATGATTTTTAAGATGCCTGAGCTATATTACCATCCGTTATATCTTATGAATGAGAAAGGCTGAAGGAAAAATGGGTGGGGAACAAGTATTTCAGATTTATTTCCTCCATCTTTCCTAATAGTGAAATATCTCAACTTTATGAAAATACAGCTGAAGAAGTGGAAGGCATCTCTTCTCTGTAAATACATTAAAATCCTCAGACTTACCTAAAAATTCTGCTTTTATTTGAGCAGACATATTTCACATTTTGCAGACAATTTCAAAATGCATCACCGTTAACGCCAGACCTACTGCAGTAGAAGCTGCCGGTTTACAGATAGCAACAGCTATAAAGTTTGGGATCCTACGGGGTTTTGAACACATTAGGAATGTGAACCCAACATAAAATGAGGTGCCAAGATAACATAAAAGAAAATTTAATTAAGACAGCATTGACGCTGAGTGTTGTTACCCTAACTGAAAAGAACTTCCCCCAACATAAACGATTTATGCGCAGTATTTACAATTTTAAAATGACGGGCACGCATTTTAGAGTCGGAGCAAGACTCCTCAAAGGCAGGCAATTACCATCGTACCCAGCACTTCTCCGGGGCCACCACCAAAGGCCAAGCACATTACCCTGGGTATAACTGGAAACGATGCATTTTGAGCCCAAACCTGACTGAGTTTCCCATTCAGAAGTCCCACAGCCCAGACCACCAAGGAGCACGCATGCAACAAAAGCTCGTGTTTTGAGCGAGCGCATGCATAGTTAATACATACACCCTAGACCTGCCCTGGGATGTAGTCGGTGACAAAATTTGTGGTTAGTTCAGTAACGCCACTACCCAGCCCTGCTTCCCATAGTGCATCGCAGCCGGGAGAAAACGTACACACACAACAGCACACGGCCCTCCCCGTGCTACACCTATGGCAAGGCTCGTGAACTAGTTTCATAGTCAGGCATAGTCACACAAACAATGATAAACCCTGACTTATTCAGATCAAGAACCACAGAACAAGGAATATCTGCTATTTATTACACACACAGCATTCACAGCATTCAGCACATGAAGCCCTGTCCGTCTACCTGCTGATATAATGCATGCTGCTTAATGGGACATTTAAGTTAAATCTACAAGTGGTCCAACATACAGAAAGCTTGGTCTGATTTGCAGAATAAATTTTATTTTATCTTACCTAACTTAATAATCCACAGCTGTGCAAAACTTTGTAATTTATAATTGTGAGACAAAGAGAATATAGTTAAATCTTATTTGTCCACACATACATATATGTATGGACATATATATATATATGCATACTATAAGGAAAGAGCCACAGATACTTTCCTGTACGATCTAGGGAACCTAACTCATTCAAGCTTTGCTTCTGTGGGATTTTTAATTTGCCACCAGAAACCTCAGAGTAGCTGTAATTTCAGTCTGGGAATTCACAATTATTGAGTGTGTGAACATGCGTGTGTGAGTATTGAGAAGCTACTTGCCAGCTGAAACATGTATGCTTCTGCAACAGTTTCATTTAAAAGTAATCATTTCATTATCCAATTTGTTCTGAGCGTCATGCACTAAGATACTACACCTTCAAGTAGGCTGACAATATATATTTAACTTTCATTAAAAATTAAAGAATTTTCAGACAGTCTTTGCAATATTTAATTACAGTTTGATGATTTGAAAGTTACTTGAGATTCTTCTATATAATTCACTGTCGTAAAATATAAATGATACATTCAACATTTGGGTGAGCTTCTGTCATGTGTTGTACTTCGCTTCCTAATAAGCATTCACTAACCGAAGCGATCAGCACTCTGAAATAATTTCACTTTTAAAAAATAAAGAATTTAGAAAAAATAAAGAAAGAAGACAGGAGGGGATTTTAGCCTCTGGCTCCTCAGAAATATGGACTGGCACATGTCACAGTTTTGACATGACAATGCCCTATTTTTCACAAGCAATTATAGACATGCCTAAAGAAATTATATTCACAAAACTAATATGTAAGCAAACATGTTTGTTTAAAACATCCCTTCGCTCCCTGCTTTCTAATACAAGTTCAGAGAGCTTTTGTTTTCAGATCCTCGCTTCTCAACTCCCTTACACTTTACCCAAAATCTGTAATTTGTACTAACTTTGTTTTTGTAAGACTTCCTGAAATCAGACAGATTTTTTTTCATTGTGAATGCGCTTTAAAGCTACATGGTATGTTTTACAAATAAACTGTATCTCGGGGTTTCTTTTCCCCTTTCTCTCCAAAGACCCTCTGATGACTTGATAATAATGAGAGACCAAGAGGTCAAACAGTGCCTTAGGATGAACTCTTCATATGCAAGATGCCTTTGTTAAGAAAATTATTTTGAATCCATTGCTCTACATGAGTTCAGGGATCTGTTTTCAACAGGATTATGAACAGAGGCTTTTGCATTTCCGTAATGATAGGAAAGCTATTTAAAGATAATATTTATTGATGGTCTCTCTCATACGGTCTGCAGTGAAAGACCCAAGCTCCAAAAGAACTAAAGAGAGTTCACATATTAGAAAGATTTTGTTTCTTTTAAGACAAACTAACCTATCCGTGCCTGAAAAACAAGGAACGGCAGCAAACACTTTCCAAGGCTTGCTGTGGAAAAGGGTTTATTGCTGCTGTTTTAATTCCTACAGAGAATGGGCTCTGTTTGGAAGTGTATGGTTTAACAGAGTTCAGATGCATAGTGGATTGTCCAGTAAAATTCATCCAAGTCCCCCCCCCCTCCTTTTTTTCCCCTCTCTGTTGAAAGACGGTCTTCAATAGCAGGAAAAGATGTTTTGGGACCATCAAAGAGAGTTTTCTAAAACAAACTTAGCCCTTGGAGCTTTATGTTTTGCTGTAGAAAAAGAAACCCAAGTAGAAGCCAGGAGTTTTTTTCCCCTGCAGACAACTGGGTTTGAAAATACAGTGATTTACTTTCTATCAGTGAAAAAAGAAAAAAAAAAAAAAGAAAAAAAAAAAAAAAAAAAAAGAGAGAGAGAGAGAGAGAGAGGAAAAAAAAGAAAAGAAAAGAAAGGAAAAAAAAAAAAAGAAGAAGAAGAAGAAGAAAAAAGCGTATTGTTTTCCTTTTCTTAGATTAAATAAAATTTAAGATTTTTTTTTTGACTAGCAAAACAGATTTAGGAAAACAACACATCTTGAAGATAAAAGGGTTTTAAAACGTCCCCACTATTTAAAAGAAATGCATTACAAGGCAAAAAGATTCTGACAGGAGCAGAAGAGAAAGCTAGAGCAACGTTTTTTTAAAAAAGAAGGGAGAATCGATTTGTTCAGACAGTCTCTTTGTAAAAACCCTGCTTTCATACCGAAGTGTGGTTTTTTTTTTTTTTTACAGGTAGACGCGCACGTTATTACTCTGTTTGGAAAGCTAAAGAGCAAGCTCCAAATTCGGGTTAATCCATTTACAAGCTCTGCTGCCCTACAGCCCTCCTCGAAGCCGCCCAAGGCGCTCGCCGCTCCCCGCGCAGCTTTTCGGGGGGCCCTTCCGACATGCAAATCCGCCCCGATCTCATCGCTCCTCCTTTACACCCAGCGCAACTGAAGCAAAGACAAATCCGAGCCCCGGCGCCCGAGCAGCGGCTTGTGCTCCCTGCGCTTGGTGGGCTGGGAAGAGGGGAGGGGGGGCCGGGAGGTTAATTCTGACAATTAAGCGGCTAAACAGCCCCCGGCTCGGGCCGGCTGGAGAGCCGCCAGGGTTGTTTTTTTGTGTTGTTTTTTTTTTTGCGGAGCTTCCCCCGCAGCCCGACTCCGGGCTGCTCCCCGCGGGGACCCTCCTCGCCTGCCCCGCAGCCCAGCCGTCGGGGTCGGGCCCCCCCCCAGCCCGGCCCTAAAACCCCCGGCGCTGCTCGAGTGCGGAGCGGGGAGCTCGGGCAGCCCCTTTACAACCCAAGGGGGAACCGTTCCGCACCGCTCAGCACCGGGGGAGGGTTTTTCGCCTCCTCGGGCTGCCCCGCCGAGCCCCGCCGGCCGCCCCCGCAGCACCCACCTGCTTGGTCATGGAGTCGATGAGGCGAACGTAGAAATCCTGCTCCGTCCTGATCCCTGAAACAAGGCAGAGGAGTGAGGAGCGGGGCCGGCCGGCGGTGGTGGGACCACGCTTGGGCTCGCCCGAGGGCTCGGAGCCGTCGGGGGTCCCGGCCGGAGCCCCCCGCCCCAGCCGGGCACCGAGAGCGGGGATGCGCGGAGAGGAGGGGGCCGGGACGGCGGCTCCCCGGGTCCCCGTCGGGTTTTGCAGCCCGGGTTCCCCGAGGTGGCGGTGTCGGGGCTGCCCCCGGGGGCTCCCAGCCCTTACCGTTGCTGTAGAGCAGCTGCAGGCGGTAGTGGATCCCGTTGTTGGTCTTTTCGCTGTTGGCTTCCTGAATTCGAAGAAGACAAGGGAGATGGGGAAAGGGGGGGAGAGAAATGATAAATACATCGCAGGAAGCTTCTCCAGCGCTTGGGTGCCTGGCGGCCCCGGGGCTGGAAGAGGCAGCTCTGGACAACTTCCCCTGCCCCGGGCATACGGGGGGATAAGGGAGACCCCCCCAGCTGCCCTCTGGGCCGAGGGGAGATCGAGGCGGCCGGGAGGCGGCGGACGAGCCGGTGCCGAGGCCCCGGGGGAACAGAGCGGGGAGGGCCCGGGAAAGGTGGCCGGGTCCCCGCGGGGCCCCGGGTTACTCACCTTCTCCTTCTCCACGAAGCCCACGAAGGCGGTGCGCTCGATCTCCACGGGCTGCCCCTGCCGGTCGTACAGAGCCAGGACGAAGTGGAAAAAGTTGGATTTCCTCAGGTTGGAAGGAGGCTGCTTCTCGAAGTGAGCCCGGGCCAGACCCACTCCGCTGGGACCACAAAGAGCCGGGTTAGCGGCAGCCCCGACGGCGCGGCCTCACGCCCCCCCGGCCCGCTCCCGGCCCCGTGCCTTCCCCCGCAGGGACCCTGTGGGACCCCGATGGGTTCCCCGGGGACCGAGCATCCCTCCCTGACCCCTCCTCAGGGCTCTTCCCTCCGGGCCGGGGCAAAGTCGTGCTCCAGAGCGGCCACGTCGGAGCCCCGCGGGGCCGGGAGCGCGGCACGACCCCGACCCCATCCCGCCCTGCGGGCAGCCCGGAGCCCCGAGCATCCCCCCCGGCACCCCCAGCCGGCACCCACCAACCCTCCCCGGGGGCCGTGGCGGCTCGCAGCCGGCCCTGCATGGCGGGGAGCGCTCAGCCCCTGCGGCGCGTTGCCCCGCGGAGCGGCATGCTCCTGCCACTTCTCAAAGTCGGCTCGAAGCTGTCACCGGAGCGCCCATGTGCCTTATCTTTCAGTTTCAGTCCTGCTGAGCCTTTCCTCCCCTCGCCGGAGTGGTGGGTAAACACCGCGAGGGCAGCCGAGGAGACAACTTGAAATATTTCAGGGTTGTCCCTGCACAACTTTCCCTTCCTTAGAGGGCTCCAAAGGGAGGGGTGCGGGGCGAGGTGGGAGACACCGGGAGATGTCAACACCAAACTTCTGGGCTGCTGCCGGCTCCAGGGCTCAGGCTGCGGTTCCGGCATCGGTTTTTATTTTTCCCGGGGAAGAGGATGGGGAGAAGGAGAAACGAGAGAGAAGGCGAGGCTGGGTGCAGCTCTGCCAAATCCACCTCCCGGTTGAAAGGATTTCTTTTTTAGAAATCTAAGATAAGTGGCAGTGGTTTTACAAAGAGGCTTCGAATTTAATTTCTCCTCGAGAAAGCTTCGCAAAACTCCCCGCTTATCGGGGGAGAAGGAGGGAAGCTGCTGATGCTGACGAGGATAAGAAAGAGAAGTAAAGAAATATATTTTGGAGACATCCGTGCACAACTCGGGGCTTATCGGAGGAGGAAAGTGTCATTTGGAGATCTTAAGACTAAATCGGCAGCAAACATAGTTTTGAAAACTCCTTCCTCCGCGCGAACACAAGAGGCTCGAGAGATTAAAACCTATCTATCCCTACCTAGCAGGACTCTCCGCTTCCTTTATTGTTACGATGCTGATTTTTTTTTTTTTAAATAAAAAAGTCCTTCCTACGGGACGAGAGGGAGAAATATTTAACTGGCCGCATCTACGCGCGACTCCCTGCTGGCAGCAGAGCTCCGGAGCCGGCTTTTTGGTGGTGCTGGGGGGGGGGGAAAGGCGATGCCCGGGGGAAGCAGCGCTGCAGGAGCCCCGGGGTGCGGAGCGGGGCGCGGGCGCGGAGCCTGCCTACCTCTGAGCGGCCGTGCTGGCGTCCAGGACGCCGGCTCCCTGCATCCACGTCCGCACCGCGTTCATCCCCGCGCCGAGGGGCTCTTCCTTCATGCTGCTCCCACTCCGCTGGATGCTTTCCTGAATCCCAAACATGAATCAGAAACAAGAGCGCAAATCTTCCTTCTTTACTCGAAAAAAAAAAATAATATATATATATATATAGTGATGAAATCGCCAGGCGGACTGTTATGTGTGTTTTTGTTTCTCTCTCTCTTTCTCTCTCTGCAGCTGATCTCGGGAATCAAAGCAAGTCAGAGAAAGCAAACACAGGCACGCACATTAAAAAAAAAAAAAAAAAATCCAGAGGCAATCAGAGCCCGGTTTTGTTGCTGCTGTTTGCTGCGTGTGCAGTTTGTTTGGGTGCTTGGAGGGGCTTGCGGGGTGCTGGGGGCTGGCTGCAGCGCTCACAAGCCGGAGGAGTACTTGAAGTCCCTTTTGTATGAAGACACCCCTCGGATGGCAGCAGGAAAAAAAAAAAAAAAAAAGAAAAAAAAATCTCGGCTGGCAGTTTAAGAAACAATAGGACGGACGGGAGCTGCGGCAGGCTCTGCTACATCAAGTGTCATTTTCCAGTGACAAGAGAGGCAAGTTTCCCCCCCCTCTCTCTCCCTCTCCTTTCCCCCTCTCTCTTTTCTTTCTTTCTTTTCTCCCTCTTTTCTTCTCTTCTCTCCCAGCCGAAGCGCTCTCTCCTCCCTCCTTCAGCAGCGCAGGAAGCGACTTGGCGGAGCCGGGCGCACGCCGGGAAGGGAGCGAGAGGGGCGCACCCGCGGCGGCACGGACGGACGGACGGACGGACGGACGGACAGACGGACGGAGGGAGACCCTGGGGCTCCCGCTGCCCGCGCCCCCTCCCTCCCTCTCCCGCAGCGCCGGCCCGGACCCGCCGCCTCTCCCTATGGGAGCCACTTTGACTGGCCCCGCCGCCCGACACGAGCCCCGCAGCCCCGGCGCCCGGGGGGCGGGGCCTGGGGGAGACACGCCCCCTCCTCATTTGCATCGCGTCACCTCTCCCCCTCCCTCTTTTCCCTTTCAACCAATGGCCGCCCGCGCGGTGCAGCCGCGGGGGCGAGGACACGCCCCCCTTCATTAGCATAGCCCCGCCCCTCCCGCCCAGCCCGCACGGCCCGGGGGAAAGTTGCCCCGCGCCCCCCCCCCCCCCACCCCCCACCCGGAGGGGGGTAATTAACAGAGACGCGATCGCGCCTTTGTTCAACGAGGAGGCGGTGGCGCTGCCGGCCGGCCCCCCCCACCCCACTGCCGGGTACCGGTGCTGGGACACCCGGGGGGAAGTCGGGGACATATAGGAGGGACACAGCCCCCCCCATTACCCCCCACCCCGGGACCCCCCGCCCAAAGCCGGTGGTGCCCGAGCGAGGCACGGAGCGGCCCCCCCGGGGCATCCCCGTCCCCTGTCCCGGCACCTTCCCCAGCTGCAAACTGCCCCCCCCACCCCCGCACATCCCTCTCATCCCTCTCCCTATTCCCATCCCCGGGCAGGGCGCGATAGGAGCGCACCGCCTCCCAACGGGACGGCCCGGGGGAAAAGTCCGCTTGGGGTTGGTCCGTTTTCCTAGGGGAAACAAGAAAATAATCATAATCATCATCATAACAATAATAATAAAAAAAGGCAGCCCTGCCCGCGCTGGGCTGGCCGCTCGGAGCGCCGCAATGCCCGCACCCCTCGCCGGGGGTCCCCGCACGATCCCCCCGGAGCCGCTCCCCCGGTGGGTGGCTGCTGCCGCGGGGGGGCCGCCACCCACGCGAGCTCTCGCCGTGGAAGGGAGCTCGCTGTGCCGTCTGAGAGCAGGGTTCCTCCCCCTGCACGGCCCTGTGCGGTGCTTTAGGTAAAAATCCCTGCAAGTGTCCCCAGGGCACTGTCACCTGGAGGAGATGGGACTGGGACCCCCCCCAGCCCCGCTTTGGGGTGGGTAATCTGTGAGTTGTTCCGGTTAGGTCTGAGCTGTGCCTTTGCCCGCTGCCCCCTTTGACTCCCTAAGGTGCAAGTGATGCTGCTGGGGAGCAGAAGGGGGCTGTGGGGGGAAATGGAGGGGCTGCCACTGCTGCTGCCCTCCCCCTCCAGGCTGTGCCCAGCACAGCTAAGGGCCTCTGAGCTGCCCCCCAGCACAGGCAGCCTGGCTACAAGGCACTATAGACACTGGTACGCATCCCCATAGGCACCCTGATCGTTCTATAGGACCCGCTTCCAGCTGCCTGTACAGCACCTGGGGGGCAAGGGGCACTAAACCTCACCCAGGGAGCTCTGGTTCAAAAGTTGGCACCCAGCCCGTGCCAGCACCACACTGACACTAAAACATGTGCCTGCTCCTCTGCCTGTAGGTGAGTCCACTCACAAAACACTTGCATCCGAAATATGCCACGTTCTCATGCATGAACTGCCACAGAAAGCAAATTTTCACATTCCCTGCAGCTGATATTTGAATTTTCACATAAGCCGACTGTGGCACAGCCCAGGGATAGTTGGAAGAACACAGCCAGGCAGGCAGCCGCGAGTATTTACGCCATAGGTATTGCATAGGAGCAGTTTGGCCCCTGCAGTGCTCTGGCTTATTGGGCTTCTCCAGGCTGCTGCTCTATCTGTTGTATCATATCCAGCCTAAATGCCTCCATGGTGAGATACATTTTGCAATTAAAAGCTATTTGCACCTGCACTGATTGCTCCTTTCCCAGGGCAGGGATCTGCTGAGGGAGAAATGATGCATTTGAATCAACAGATTGAGCAGTTGGTGGATTTTGCCCTCCAAATCTGTTTGGGGGATCGGGGGACTGGTTCTGTGCCTTCTCCTGGCTGCACAGGGAGCAGCAGCCCAGCAGCAGGCTGAGGGCACCTCTGCAGGGCAGAGACAGCCACACCAGGAGTGACAAGCTCCCCGTTACTTTCTTCCTTGCACGTGCCTCCGTGCCCAACAATCGGGCACTGGGCAGGGGAAATGCCTCACAGCTAGTCCCAAAGCTCCTAACTAATTGCTGCAAGGATGAAAGGGTTAAACACCGGCTCGACCCCCACAGGGGGAGTGTGAAAGAAAAGCAGAGCTGAAACGAGGAGAGGGTGAGAAAGTCAGGACTTTGGGAAAGGAAAAAAAAGTGCGGGGGGGCTGGTGGCAGGCGGTGAGACTTCTGTTCTCCATCCACCCCACAGAGGCCAACCACTGTGTACCATGTACCAGGGCTTTTATTTTAAAGAATTCCCAGCTGCATTCAGCACTCACTTTCCCCACAGTGTCCGGACAAAGCCCACCTCATGCCAGGCTCAGGTGGGAAGCTGGACTTGTCCTTCCCTTCATGTGGCAGGCAAACCAAGCAGGAAGAGGCAGCCACGTGCCACGGGGGGGGTCCTGGCGTGGCTGGTTGGGACCTCAAACCTCAGTGTCCATCAGGAAACCCTGTCACAGCACGTCAAGGCTTCCTGCAGCCCCACACTGAGTGCTCTCATAGCACAGCATGGATTAAAACACATGCAGATTCTCAGGCTGCAATTTGCTCCTCAGGGTGGGTAAAAGCTTTGCTCCCAAAACAAGACCAACCCAGAGCTGTGGGTTTCATCCCCGCAACACAAACCCGCAAGATACAACCTCACAGCAGCAGCATGAGGGGCTTAAAAACAGGGCCGGGAGGGGAGGTGGTTGCGGTACCCCCAGTTGTGGCAGATAACAGGGAGGCCTTTGAAGGAGGGGGCTGTGGAAGGAGATTGCACACCGGAGGACACACACAAGCCCTGTGAGGCTGGAGATGGAGGTCCTAGAGCACAGGAGGCTCCTGTGTGGGGAGAGGCCTCTCCCCCTCCCTGACCCCATTCCCAAGCGGGCCCAAGGCCCCTTGAGCATACCCAGGGTGTTGTCCCCCCCCTGCTCCCACTGCCCCAACTCCCCAGGTAGGCCCTGAGGGGGGAAGGAAGGGTTGGAAATGGAAACTGCTGACAGAAAAAGCCTTCAGCTCCCTCCTCCCTGCCCTCACAGCCTGACGGGGCACCCCTAAGGGACCGTGCACCTTCCTGCCCTTGGTGGGAGAAGGGAGATGGGCACGGATCCATGCTGACAGGGGGATAAGGGAGAAGCAGCCTCTGGCTTCAGGGCGGGACTGAGGGAAGCAGAGAACTGGGGGCTGAGCACTTACCCACACTTTCTGCTGCTGTGGAGGAGAAAGGGGCTCAGGAACTGTTCGCTTGCACCCTCCCAGCAGAGATGCTCTGCCTGAGTGTTTTTCCTCCAGCCACGGTCCTGTTGTGACCTTTGCAGCCGCAGGTGAACCCGGTGCCTGCCCCCAGCAGGTGAGGGCACCGTTCAGCTACCCGGGGCCTTTTATTCCTCCTGACTGCCTTGCTCCTGAGGAGAAGGAAAGAAAAAGGCTCAGGGGACTGAGGACTGGGATGCGATGCTCTGCTCGCCCTATGAGGGGGGGGCAGGATCTTGGGTGCCTCTGGAACTGGACAGAAGGGTGCTGAGAGCCCACCTTGACCCTGGGTGCTGTGAAGCAGGAGCAGGAGACATGGATGGAAATGCTGTGTCCAGGAGCTTCCTCCTGCAGCCCCCCTGCCCCTTGGGGACTGGGGAAATCCCGGAGCGTCCCTGGCTGCGATGGCAGCACCGGGGCTCTCCCCCCTGGGCCCATTAACCCATACGGGTGGGAAGCAGCTGGGCACGCAGGAAAGCATTTGCTGGGGAGGGCACTTCAGGGTGGGGGTGCAGGACCCCAGGCTGCTGCCAGACCTCAGCAAGACCCTATCAGAGCAGACCCTTTTTTGGAGGGGTTCCTCACCACAACCAGAAGGATGGGACAGGACGGGGAGGGGTACACGGGGAACCCCCAAGAGCTCATCCCCTCCCGCTGCCCCCCACAACCCACCCCGGGATGGGGGGGGGCGGCGAGAAGAGCCGTGCAGCCCCGACGGGGCGGAGGGGGGAGCCCCCAGCCCCTCACTGTGCCGGGGACAGCCCTCGCTGCCCCCAAATCCTATACGGGAGAGGGGGGGGAACGGGTCCGGGGGCGCCGCGCCGCGGGGTCACGGCGCCACCTGGCGGCCAAGGGGGGGGGCTCCCGCCGGCGGCTGCGGGGACCCGGTGCCGGGAGCTCCGGGAGGAGGCGGCTCGGGATCTCCCCTCCCTAAAATCCAAGCAGGCAGCGGGGTTAGGGCCAGAACCGCTAAAATTCCCTGCAAAGGGAGAGTCGTCTCCCCCCCCCCCGGACCGGTAGGAGCTGCGAAGGGGGGGCTCCGTGCAGCACCCACCCCAACTTGTGAGGGATTTAATGCAAGCTTCTATTTATTTGCTTGTTCTAGCAGGGACAGGACAGGCTACGGTTATTTTATCGCACAAAAGTTTTGCCGTGATTTTTCTATCGTCAATTCGGCAACATGTGTAAACATTGAATCAGCCACTATCGACCCCAGGGGGATGCAAGTGCACATCTCCCACTCAGCAGGGAAGGGAGAAAGCCAGAGGTATTCACTCCCTGCCTCCGAGAGGGTGAGTTTAAACATGGAATGGATTTAAACAGCTCCTAAAGTTGTCACTTGCTTTACTGAATCAAGGCTGAATATTACCAAAAGTCTTACAGTGATTCAGGAATCTATATCTGCTTCTAAACACTTACATAGTCTGAGAACTTTACATTTTGGGATCTTGACCTTCTAGGTACACAAGCCCTTTTGAGCCGTCTACTCCCAAATCTTCGAATCCTCCTTCACATAGTGGAGGGAGAAGAAATGTGAACTTGCCGGCTTGGCAGGCATTAAGTTCATTATTTCTAGGACCTGGTCACTCGGGATTTGGCTGCTCATTTCATGCTGACCATTTTGAAACATCTTTTCTCTGGAGTCCATGTTAACAGCAAGAGGCCTCATGAATTCTGCAGGAGCAGAACTGAGTTCATCATCTGGGCTCAGACATTTTGCCTGGAGCTGGATGCACACCTGCGAGATTTTGCCAGATTAGAGCATAGAAGCACCTTGCTTGCAAAGAAGTTTAAGATACAAAGAGGTACTTACTTATCTGTGTGCTTTCCTGGGCTTTGGACAACTCAAAGTTCAAGCTCCTGCTTTGCCAATTTAGAACAGGGAATTTCCTCGGTTTTGCCTGTTTGGGATCTCTGTGAGT
Organism: Aythya ferina; assembly: GCF_964211825.1. Classification (NCBI taxonomy): domain Eukaryota; kingdom Metazoa; phylum Chordata; class Aves; order Anseriformes; family Anatidae; genus Aythya; species Aythya ferina. Next base: position 8,587,873 of record NC_140312.1, read on the forward strand.
TAACACAGACCAAAGGCATCCACCTAGGCCTCCCATACTCCTTCTCAGGAACTTTTCTCAAAAATACTCAGCCTGTGAGAAAAAGTGAAAAAATAAAAATAAAAAAGTTGTTCTAGTAAAGAGACAACCAGACAGTGCCTATGGCGTGGGGAGGATGCACCACTTCCTTTAGGAATGCTGCATTATCCTGTGTTAGTTACACAGTCTGTAGCTATTTCAAAGTCTGCATTTCATCAGAGCTAAAACGGGCTTAAACACTGACCAGAGATCTTTCGGAAGGCGTTCTTCACCACCTACCATAAGCAGAGGGAACAAGACATTGTAGTCCTTATTCAAGCACAACTCCCCATGACTTCCATAGGAAAAGAGTAGCCTGTGTGAGCAGGCATCTGTGTATTCGTTCCATATGCACACCCATTCATTATGGATGATATACAAATGCTGCTTATGCTTCCCGAGCAGATTGTTATGGTAAGGCTCACATCCCACTGATCTCACTGCAGGGCTTAGGAAGCATTCAGAAGCCTCCCAAAATGTGTTACAAACGATGTATGGAGAAATTACTTCCTCCAGCCCTGAAACACAGTCATTGTCATGATGTGATGGAGGAACTGTTAAACAGACACAGCAACAAAACCAGAGCTGGATTCTAGCCAGGGCATTTCAAGCAACTTGTAAAAAGTTCCCTGATTCTTTAATGACTCCACCTGGTTCGAGCAGGACCTCTGTTTTATGTGCCTTCCAGAAGATATGTTGCAAGAGAAGTGTGTCTTAGATGATATGAATCAAACCGGTTCTTCTAACATCATGTTGGTCTGGAATAGCTGTTGACCTGATGGAGTGTTAATGGGAACATTTATTTGTTTCTTTATCACTACAAAGATGTCATATATACTTACCCCGCTGCTGCCACTGTTCCCAAAGGGCTGTCAGCACAAGAACCATTATAACATGACTGCCGGAGGTTTGTTTTTTTTTTTTCCACGCATTATTTCTTCAAATGATTCTGTAAAGAGAGAAAGAACTTGGATATAAAAATTGCTGGTAAAAGGACAGTGCAGTGCAACGTGAGCCAGAGAAGCTTTTCTAAATGCCTCTCAGTCTCCTCTGCTGATGCTTTTGGTGTGCATGCTGCATGGGGCAGGAGGATGCAGTCTGCCACTGGGATGTCGTGAGCAAGGACAGTGCCTGGTGAACAACCAGGTTGATTTCACGTGGTGCTGCTGGAGGGCGAGCTGCCCTGTGGGTGACATGCTCTGCTGCTGTATTGCCCTGCATTCCCGGATTATGTGAGAGCACAAACAGTTTAAAACTGTTTTGGTAACACAGACATTAGTAAATAAAAAATAGACAGAAGCCGCTGCTTTTACCTGTGGACAAAAATTTCCCGTTGCATTTCATTTGTGTTATGCAACGACTTGACAGTTTAAGGAAATTGCTAATGGGACCTTTTACTGCTAGGTCACTGGTTCAAATCTGGCTCTGTCAGAAATGACCAAGAGTATCTGATGAATGTTTGATGACATGAGATTAAAATATGGGTCTCAATCAATTTATCAGTAGAAAAACCCTTCAACAAGTTAATGCTAATCTCGATAGCAAAGCCTGCAACAGTGGAGCACGACCGAGCCCTCTGCAGCCCTACGGTAGATCAAGGTCAGGGTGGGGGCATGCAGATGGAAAAGTTTACAGCACTGATGTCTGGGCCGAACCTTTCTGTGCAAGAACAGATCTACTATTTAATGCACTGAACTCCCCCAGTAACGGTACGGTGCGAGAGAGCCAAATCCGGTATTGTTCTCCAAGGGAAAATGATCCTGGCGTATGGAGGAAGATGCAAACATTAGGAAATCCAGGATCAAGAACTGGTTTTAACTAGTGCCAAAACTGAGAAATTCACAGTTTTGCAAGCCGAAAAGCTGTCTGGATTTCTCAATATTATAGCACTAACAAAGTTGAAACACAAATGTCAATGTAATGGGTAAGTTACTAAATGAGGTCTTTTTTTTTTTTTTTTTTTTTAGACAAACTGATCCAACAGAAAAATAAGTTATTGCCTAAGACAGTGCCTTCCAAACCACCCCGTGCACTGAGAAAGCCTAAAGCACTGCTAGAATTGGGCAGCTGCTGACCGGTAAAGACAGGGGGCTGGTGTGTGACCGAGAGCCAGCTGCCTGCCCTGCTGATCCCAGCCTGCTTCCAAACCAACGTGGGACCAGGTGCTCGCACTGGACAGGGTCTGTAGCACACGTGTGCGAGGGGCAGCCCCACAACACCTTCAGGACCAGCTCTGCACCCTGCTGACACCCACCAGCACCCTGCTTTCAAGGCTCGACCCAGCAAACAGGGGCACCACCGCCAGAGGCAGGGGGAGCACCCGCGAGGTGCTGGCACAGCCCGGGGGGGGCCGCGCTGCACTTTCTGAAATAAAAAGGCAGGGAAGTCTCACATCCCTTGCAAAGTCACCGAGCGCTCGCAGAGCGCTTTCCAGCAGCGTGGAGAAAAATTTTAAAAGCATGAGAGCCATCTGGTGGGAGCAGGGAGGGGGTTTGATTTTACCTCGTCGTTCACTGTGCTTTTGCCACAAGCTGCAGAGCCCGCGGCAGGGTGCTGAGAAATTGGGGGAGGCTGGGGGGGGGGCGTGCTGGCATCCCTTACCTCGACATTGCAACAAAAAGCACCCTTCTGGGGGGAATTAGGTCTATGACAACCATGTCAGCACCAGAACACAACACACTTCTGCACAGTGCTTCTGCATACGAGACAGAGGCAGCTGCTGGGCCAGGGCACAGGGGGAACCATACCTGTGCCAGCACCCGAGCGATGGCTGCAGGGTGATCAGCAGCAGCTAAAGGAATGAAAAAAAAACGTGAAAAATCTCCACACCTTCTGCAGGACAGGAGCAGGGCTTTTTCTGCCCCGTAGAGCTCAGCACTCACTCACTGAAGTCAGCAGCACAGCCACTGGAAATCCTGAGGGACTGGGACTCAGCCAGAGGCTGGAGCACTGACCTCCACCTGGCATCCTGCCTGCAAAGGCAGATCCAAAAGTTTTGGCGTCATCCAGGAATAGAGTGGCCTGCTGCCAACAGCCCTGATCCTGCTCCGTGAGTGCTACTGCTCACCTCGGGCACCGTGCAGTCATCCGGGGGCACCGCCTGAAAATGGGGAAGCCGGTGCTTTGCTCTGCACCAGGGGTTCGGACCTTGGTGTTTGTAAGTAGTGGGCTCATCTTTGTTTGGTTGGTTTTGGTTTTGACCTAAATACTTTACAGGTGGAAAATTAAAAAGAAAAACAACTTCTTTCATTATTCGAGGAGTCTCATATACACCAGGGAAGTGCTAGACAAAGCGTGCTGGTCCTGCTGTGCTGAGGGTGAGCCTCACAGCATCCCTACACCAGGAGCAGGCAGCACACACGCAGAACATATCTTATTGCATACACCACTTCTGCTGCACAACAGGGAATATTTTGTCCAGCTCTGCAAAGTGCACTCACCCAAATCACAGCCCACCACTTTCCCAGCCACAGCCTCAGAATGAATCAAAGCCCAGAGTAAAAGAAAATCAAACTGCTGCCCTGATCCTCCAACTACACAGCATTGCTTCCTCAGTCTGCCAGGCCCTTGGGTTGCAGGTATAACTACATTTTAATTATAATTTAAATTTTAATATTTTCCCAGTTACATAACTTTTTTTTTCCCCCACAAAACTCTCAGTGTCTGTGCACCTTTCCACTTTCTGGGATTTGATCCATATTAATCTACACGTGCTTCTTCTAGGATCTTTGAAGACTGCAGAAATGACAATTTCCACACTAGTTACAAAATAATTACCCATGATAATTTAATAATGAGCTTTCCCTTTAAATTATTAACACAGGTAGCCAAGAAAATTGACAATTTTAGCAAGTTTAAATTCAAATGATAAATGCCAAATCTGTGTTAAATGACACCAGCAAATTAGCAATTAAAATATTTATGCAAGGCGGCAAAAAGATATTGTATGCAAGGGGCTGCAGAGCAGTCTCCCATTGGAGTATTTGACAATGCCCGTGTTTGCATATCTCAGCTTTAAGCCCTGTGCAAAGGGAAGAGGAAGAACTATCTGAAGCTATAATTGAAGCTGGACAGTGTTGATTGGCACCCAGTGGGATTTCAGCAGAATCCCAGCAATTCTCAAAACACCCCTGGGTTATATTCAGGAGAAATCCTGACCCCAATCAAATTATTTCTATCACATAAGTCTTTATCTGGGGGAAGGTCCAAAGAAAGAAAGTGCTTCGTGGCCTCTAATTGCTTTGTCACTGAGAACAGACTTCCCTTTGCTGTCTGGCTTTTAAGGAAAAAAATCTTTCAAGCTGAAAGAAAAATACCAGTGTCAGAGCAGATCTCCCATCCCTGCTAAATGTAAATCCCGTTTTTTGCAGCAAACTTCGTGGACGTGAACTGTTAACGGAGCATCAGCATCATGGGGAACGTGCTGGAACAGAGTTTTACTTGCTGTTGAGCTGCTGAATTGAAACACAGAGGATTTTATTCCTGTTATTTCTCTTCCCCTCCATGGTGTTCCCTGCCTGTAGCTGCAGCCCCGCTGTGCCCCCTGCCTGCCTCTGCAACTCCCCGCTTCTCCCACTGTTTTATAGCCTGTTTTTCTATCCTCCCACCGCTGTCCTGCCCAACCTGGCTGTATCTGTAGCTGAAAAGGGGGAAGCTCAGCCCTTTGGGATGAGGTTTTGCAGCCATCCCCGTGCTTTTGGGAAGTTCGGAGTCAGCGCTGTTGCACAGGACCCTGAGGGGTGAAGTCTAAGCATGGGGCATAATTTCATCCAGATGCTTATGCATCTTTGGGACATGTGTTAAAGGGCTGGAACTTCAGGAGCAGCAAAGCACAGGTTTGGTGCTGGTTTCTGTCCAGGGAAAAGTTCAGTGCCATCCTGACCAAGAGCAGCACCGGCAGAGGAGCACAAGACTGCTGCAGATGCCAAGCAGCCAGGGCCACCTTCTCCTTCAGATAGATACAGAGCCCACTTGTGCCTGAAACCAGGGGGAACAATTCAGGGCCCATCAACGCACGATTAATAAAACCCCAAAAGAGTATTTCTTGTCAAGAACAATCCTGGGGCGATGACTATGGCACAACAATGCCCCAGACCCAACACCTGCCATCACAGCCAGGCAGTTCTCAGAGCCCAGCTTATTTTCTTCATCCATACCAAGGGGAAAAGCGACCCAGCAGCTGCCTTTAATTGTTCTCTCCAGCTCCAAATCTTTGGAAGAAAATCAGGAACACGTCCAGAGCAGAATGCCCCATGAGCCACCTGCACCAGGGAGCTCACACATATGGTCACATCTTCGGCTGTACTCCAGGAATCAAAGCCCGAAGCCTAGCGAACAACTCCAGCACTGTTCAACAGCTTGGTCTGGGTTTCCCCCACTGGTTGCTTCTCGCCACCTGTGCAAATAGAGGTCATTTCCAGCCTCTTTTTTTTAGCAAGATGATCCGATCGGCTGTGCCCGACACGCGGACACATGCACACAAAGATTTTATCTTGAGGACAAGTTGTATCTTAGCAGGCCGCAATTCGTTATTTCTCTTTACCTCTCAACACGCACTTTCTAACACGGAGGGCCTTTGAGAAATTAATTTCCATCTGAAAACAAACAAGGGCTGAAGCAGTTTACAGAGGAACCCATCTTTCAAGGACGTTTCCTTTTCAATTGCACAATATGGCTCTTAGCAAGGAAAATAAATAAAACTTAATCCCTCTGCATTCCAGCTGGCATTTTTTCCCCAAGCTAGCAGCAAACAATCAATTTAAAGAAAACTCAGACTATGGTCAATTAAGGAACTGTATATCATGTCATTTATAAATAGCAGATACCTATTCCGTTGATTATTTTTATCCAATTAAGCCAGTTTTACATTTTAAATTCCTCTGAATTAAGTCATTTATCTGCTTCCCAGTCCTGGGCTTTTCACATCTGTTGCTGCAAAATTTTGTAGATCTTCTGGTCTTTGGCTGTTGGTAGCTGAAACCCTCTCAGCTAAAACAGATTTACTTAAGGACTTGGGTTATAAGCCTCCAGGAAATGGCAACCACTGGGAAAATATGGTGCCTAACTGCTTGCAACACTAAGATTTTTTATTTGTTTTAATTTGGGTTGGTTGCTTATGCATGCAAATTGTTTCCTTTTACAGCTTGCCTATTTAGTCAAGACAGTCATCCTTAGGTTTGTGTGTGCAGACTCACACTTCAGCATTGTATAGGACGCTTACTCCAAGTTGTAGAGACCTCCAACTTTTGCAGGTTACCTGTTTCTCTAAAAGCCAGCTGGTGCGTTTTTCAAGAGAATACCTAAGAGCCACAAAATACATTGAGCAAATTGTTTATCAACTAAATGATGATTTCCTTTATGAAAACACATGCAGATTGCCCAGACAGAGTCTCTGCATCAGCACCAGCTGCAGCACCGAGCTGCACGCAGGAGAGAAGTCCCCAAACCTTTCCCCCTGGGCTCTAGGAGGATGCTAATCAGTAAAATAGCCGTAGTCAGGTGAAAACTAGGCATTGTCAGAAAAAAAAAAAAAATGATACCTTGGGAAGGGGGAGTAGTAAGGTAGCCATGGTGTTTAACACAATTGAAGCAATGGCCCAGAGACCATTCCCTTTGGAGGACTCCCACGGCACTGACTGGCACACCGCACTGTGTGCCCATGGACCGCCTGCTTCGTGCCAGGCATGCTTCCCATGGGTTGCTCTCCTGACCCACACAAGGTCCAGCACCATCAGTTTCCTTCTAATTTGGTCACTTTCATTCTCAACACAGCCGCCTTCCCCCAGATATAAGGTGCTTTGAGCAGCCAGTTGTACTGCCCAAGCATTTTTATTTTAGCCACAACTTTCTTGGCCTTTCTATCTTATTTGCTGAAGATAATTTGAATTTTGAACCAAATGATTTCAAACTCCTTAACTTTATATTTTTTTTTCCCCCCAAACTTGTACAATGTTACAAGTTTGTTTTCAAGCCTTCAGGTAGTTTAAGCCCAAACTCTGGTCTATTTTAAGAAAAGGGTTAAGGTAACTTAGAAACTGAAAATAAAACGAATCAGTAAAGGTTACTTGGAATAAAGAGCTTTTCCCACGCTGGAAAACCTGCATTTCAAGAACTGTCTGCCTAGGCATAAAATGAAGGAACAAGGAAGGAAACATTCTTCAGCTGCAAAATAACCAATAGCCCAGGGAGCTGGGAGCTCTGCCATCCAAACCAAGGCTCTCAGTGAAAATTCCTAGCCACAGACTCCTTTGCTCTTCTCACAGAGTCACCTCACCTTGTGTAAATACATTTCCCTGAGCCCAGAGCAATAGACTCCATAAATCAGTGGCACTAGGATGCTCCGTGAGGTTGACTGGGCACATACTATCGCACCATGCGATCCGTGCTCCCATCTCCAACAAAAACCACCCAGCCATGAAATTCCCACCTGCTCCCATTATATCACCTAGCTGGAAGCATCTTCTGGAGTCTAAATGTTCGTCAATCACACCACCATCAGGAGGAAGTCCACACGAAGACAATTTCAAGCCTCAGCCTACGGTTATACCCCTGAATTTGCATTTACTCATGCACAGCTGCAGACAGAAGAAAATCAAGTCAAAGCAAGCGGTGTCCAGGAAGGAGCTCTGCCCCAGATGAACCCCAGACACCAGGAGTCTTTGCCCAGGTGCTCTACAACATCATGGCAGAGGGAACGTTTCATTCCTTACCTCCCTGCTCCCCCATCGCAGCTTTCCCCCTTTTTCTCCTGTGTTTTCAAGCTACATGGTTTATTTCTTCTGCAAGATCCAGCTCAGCTCAAGTTTTGGCCGTTTTCACATCAGCTGCACTTCCCAGCCCGTAGGACGCAGCTCGCCTGGCTTATCAGTGTTTCTTTCCTACCTACCCTCATTCCTTGCACATTCCTTTCTAAGTTATTCCTAGAGCTAGCCATGCACCTGGTTTGGTCCAGAGCAGTTTCTGAGTTGGGGAAAGATTAAAAAAAAAAAAAAAAAAAAAAAAAAAAACAGAGAGAGAGAGAAAAGTGAAAATTGAGCCCTCCTTAAACTTTGTAGCTCAGCTGATGTCACCAACCAGTCACCTCCACCCTGCAGTACTGCACACACTCCCCCTCAGCTTGCTCTCTGCAGCCAACTCTTCGTAACGGTGTTGGTATCTAACAAAGGTAAGTTTGAAGTGGTACCATCGGTTCCGTAAGTACCAGAGGTTCAATGACTACCTGAAGAAGTGAGGTCTCATCTGTGGTTATCTCTGAATGTTTTCTTTGACCCGTGCCGTCTCTCCATCACGTTATGCCTGGAAGTTAAACCAGGCATCTTTCATGAGTATTCTTGGTTGCTTCACTGCCCACAGCTCAACCAAATCAAGCACCGTCCTTGCACCCTTGAATGCTCTTCCACTTGTCAGTGGTTTCCCATTGCTACTCATGTCATTCACTCACAATTCCTCATGTTTTCAACAGCCTCCCTAGACTGTTAAAAGCCCATGTATCCACATGTTCCTCAGTTTAAAACTCAGTTTAAAACTCCTTTGACCAGCTGCGCCAGGCTCAATCACTAAAGATTACATCCCAGATACTCCAGCTTAATTCATCTTTCAGGAGTCCTTTCTTTTCCAATGTACTTTTCAAGCTAGCAGCATCCTCCCCTTCCCTTCCTCTCCCTCTCACAAATAACAGTTGTTACAGTAAAAAGAAAAAAAAAATGCCTCTGAGATGCTTTCATCTCGTCATGCCCCTCTTACCAGGATGCAGAAACTCTGAGATTGCCTGAACTCCCACATCTTTGAGCGCCTTCTCCAGAGAATAATTGGTTTTGGTCCGCTCCAGTGGGAATCGTGCAGCATCATTTCTCCTAAAAGACAGCACACACCTTCCTAGCTCTTCAGGCTCCTTTCCAGTGCCACATCCGTGGCTCCGACCTGCGTTCCTGGCACAGTGCATTTGTTGAATGTACTGCAGGCCTGCTGCTTCTTAATGAGCACTCCCTAGGCACACTTACCTCTTACTGATGTTGGTGAGAATCCATAGTTCTTTCCTCTAGCTTTTGCATTACCAATTAGCAATGAATAATTTATTGGAGAAATTAAAAGGTTCATTGCCAGGAGATCAGTCAGGCTGAGAAACAGCTTCTCAGCGTAAGCAGTGAAGGCAAACTTTTTTTCTTGTTATTTTTAAACATCTCCTATACTCATGGAAGTGATGACATGACACACACTTTGGGACAGCAGCAGTGAACTGGAGCTGATGATGCCTGTGATTCCCTTCTGCCCTGCTGCTCTTGTGAGAATATTGTAAGCAAGAACAAGTTCCCCTCCTCCCTTCCTTGCATTTACCCGGAGGTATTTGTATAGCAGCCACAGCCTCCCCAGGTTTAATTTCACAAGGCTGACCAAGTCCAGCTCTTCTCACCTCCTCTTCCCAATCGCTTGTGGTACCACTTGCCCCCTACCATGCAAGAGAGGTGACCTTACACAAAGGAAAAATTTCACATCACTGTCATCTTTCAGCACCCAGGGGACAGCAAAAAAGGGTTACCAGAATATCCTTCAAGAACACACTGTGAACTAAGGGAAAGTCTTTGTTTCACAGCACTGAACAGCACCCTGTAACAGTGCTGCCTCAAAATAACCACTTCCTGCCTCCACAGGCTTTTAATTAAGAACGTGGCTTGAACTGAAAACAGTCTAAATTATATAAGTTAAAAGCTTGAACGCATACAGAACATCTTTTTGAGAGAGATTCAATTTCAGGGAAAAGCAGGTGTGGAGGAGCAAGACACAGACCACTGCAGCAGTGAAAAGAGTTCAAATAGAATTTTCTCACAATTTTTCCTTGCCAACGCTCCCAGCTTTTAACAGCAGCTTTGCAATGGCCACTGAAGCACGTGGCAAACCTAAATTTCTAAACACGCAGGGAAACAAGACTGAGATACAGAATCACAGTATAAAGCAACTGATACTCCTCCCTGTTGGGTTTTGTGTGGGGCTCTGTCACAGCAGGCAGCCTGCATGGCTTGCAGGAGCAAACATGCCTTAGCATTCTTCTGCTGTTCTCAGCTGCCCAAGATCTGGTGGCAAGGACAGGCTTTAAAGACCAGACGGTGCCACCGCAACACACAGCAATGGAATGGAAATAGGGGGGGGAGAGAGAGAGAGAGTGCACTGAAAGGTCCAAGGGGAGTTGAGTGCTATTATTGCATAAGAGCCTCTCAACACATTCTTAATTCTCGGAATTTCAGAACAAGAATCACATAACCAGGTGTAAAAATCTTCAAATGTAATTTATTAAGACATTCAGCTATGTCTGTCAGTCTACATCCAAAGTTACTACTAAAAATAAAATAGTATCACATTTCACATTAGGAATACCGACTTTGAAAAACACTTGAGTCAAGCCTATCGTATAAATAAGTGACTAATTTCTCTTCATATCAAAATTCACATAAAAAAATTGCCTGCCCCCCTACTCCCACCTATTTCCCCACCCTAGTCCCTAGTTCTACTTGAAGCCATGATGAATGTAAAAATTTAGGTATGGACATGTCCTTGTCAAAGAAAAAAGGTGCAAACCTATTAACAGCTTTAAAAGTGGCATTTGCGGAGTCTGATCATACACAATAATGTACTCATTCCCAAAGTGCAAATATCGCCAGAGTTTAATACTGTTTTAATTCAGCTGCAAGAATTAAACATTGCACAGCACAGTACTACGAGGCTTCTCTCTGTGCCCTAAAACTCATCCCACTTTCCTCCTGCACATGGTGGCAGAGGCCAAAGTGTTCATTAGAGCTTTAGTTTACTTCATGCAGCCCAGACTGTGCCATTATTAGCAAAAGTTTCATATACATCAAAATATTGAAGACTCCGTCATAAAAGTCAAGAGTCACTATAGATTACATGAATTCAAATGCAATTGCCCCACCAAGAACACCCAAAGCATACACATAACGTATTAAGAGTGCTTCCATCTTCTAGTACAGTCACTGATGTTATATCTTTGATTTTTTGCTTACGTGCCATAAAAAATTGTCAGAAACCAAAGCTGCACCTCGGTCAGTGACTGGCAAGTCACTGCATTTAACACCTCTCTGGTACCCTGGGACATGGCTGTATTCGATGCCCTCCTCCTGGCCAAAACAAAAGCCAGCGTTTTGTCCATCTGTCTACAACCTCTCACAGACCTCCCGTTCTTCTCATCCCTCCCCTACATCTTGAAAACACTCTTCCACTTCAATCTATTTCCAGACATCCTTCCTATGCCCACAGTTCAGAGAGCTTCTGGAGTCATTTTTTACTACATCTCACTGGAATTACCGCTACCAAGCAGCCCACGGAAATCAGCATGGGATATTACATTTTGACCAGCATTAATAGCTAAACTTCTTTCACAGATGCGGAAGGACAGGTTTTCTTCTGAGTCAAACTTGAATCTCTGAAATGTGTTTGTTCCCGCGTCGTCCTCTGTCACCTTAGAGCTGGATGCTAACCCTCGGGTCTCGAGCGGGGCACCCCTCTGGGGCTGCCATTAGTTCTGCAGCACAGGCTGCTCCCTGGCTGGCCTCGCACGGGCTTGTGCCCCTGTCCATGCCCCGGGACCCCTCAGTCTCAGCAGAGGCCTCCAGGCTGTCCTGTCCATCAGCAACCTGTCCACTGCTCTGGCTAGGGTTGTCGTCTGTGTTTGGCCCACTGTCATGTTCAACACCGGGGGGCTCAGCTGCATCTCCAGGTCTGGTATTTTGCTCTGCACCAGGATTTGGCTGTTGAACTGGCTCCGGTCCCAGTCCTGGTAGCTGCGAAGGGCTCTTGAGTTGGCAGTGGCACAGAGGGCAGGTTTCTTGCACATACAGCCATTTCTTAAGACAGCCCGCATGAAAAAAATGGCTACATGGTGTGATTACAGCAGTTTTCATGTCCTGAAAGACACACAAAGAAGACAGAACATATTATTTGCAGTCCAATTTCTCTCCTCTCACCCTGTATCTGCCTTGCCTCACCTAATGGGAGCAGTAGCCACAGAGCTGATGGAAGCAGTCCACAGGCAAGTAGGAGGAATGTTTCTTCCTTCATACTTACAAGCCTCCAAATTCAAGTACACACACACACACACAAAGTACAGGCCAGGACTGGCTGTTTATACTACAGGGATTAGAAATTAGGCTAAGGCCTTGTTTACAAGATATTACTACACTTAAATAAAAAGGTTTTGTAGGATGAGTGTTGCAGGATTAGTCGGCTTAGGAAAATTGTGCAAGTCAAAAACAGCACGCTTGCAGGTATAAGATGTACCAAACAAGTAAGAAATTAAATAACTTTCTCTGTGATGAGACACCTATATTACCTGCCTGGTGTTTTAAACACTGCCATGCATTGTGGCAATAGCAGTTTTACTCCTCAAAGAATTTGCATCAAGTTTGGAGTCAATCCAATTGTACCCTATTAATCCTAGGGTGGTTCTTTCTTTGTCATACATAACTACAATTTCTATCCAAGAGAAAGAGACTTTGAAGCTGGAGGTGTGATAAAGATATTACTTTCAGCATTAATTTCTAAGGTCCTTCTGCTGTCTTATGTTAGACAGACCCTTAACCTTTTGGTAATTAGGTTTCTGTTATAAACCTGACATTGTACATGAAGTGGAAGTAGCAGTGCCTGTGGAGACTGAGCTGCTTCTAAGGATGAATAAGAAATCAGCTACTGAGCACACATTGTCTTTCAGAATCATCCACTAATGAAGAAAGGGCACCCTTGCTATTGCTACTGATACCAGCTCAACCCAAACACAAAAAGTTTCAAAGAAAGTCAAGGGCAGTTTGTTGCACGCAACTGGAGAGAAAAACGAAAGATTGAACATACCCAAATAGTTTTTATACATAAAACAAATCCCAATGCCAGCATTCTAAATCAATTTACATAAAGCAGAAAACCGGATAATTCAAGTACCTTATTAAGCACAAACGTTACTCATTAAACATAATTCAAGTAACTTATTTTACTAGATGTAGATTGAGCTTGACAGACAGTCCGGAGCTATTTAAATTCAAGTCAATCGTTTGACATTTCTATTCCTACCTGGTAGCAGATGGCACAGATATCATTGTGTTGCTCCAGCTGCTCTTTTGTGGCAATGGGCAGCGATTTGATCTTATTCACTGCATCTCTGCGAAGAAGGAAACTTTTCCACCCCAGCTGGGCCCGCAACCACACGTTGTAATAGGAGTGAATGAAGATGATCACAGAACCCATCACAGTCCATTCGCCAAAGACAGTTTCTGAGACGCCGTATGCCACCACACAGAGAGCGACAAGGAATTCCAGCAGCCGGTAAGTGCCATTTACGTAATAAATCACATCATCCATATTTTCTACTGGTTCTTTTCTGAACTCTTCCACCATAAACAAAACATAAATGAAGAGCGTCCCAAGCACCTGTAACACAACACAAGGCCATTAGCTTAACATGCAGTTCTGAATTGGAGCTTAAGGTGTTCAGCATTGTCCATCAAGCTCTTTACATATCATGCTTCTAAATCAGACAGAGGCAGGCAAGCCCCAAAGCAGCAAAACTGTTGCTGAATCTCAAGACAAATAAAAGTCACTTCTTATAACAAAGCATTTGAGCTTTTTTGAAAGTGCTTCCTCTTCCAAGTACTTTCCTGAGTTGAAAATGTAGTTAAGTTGATTAAATGAAAGTGCTAAGCACCACGAGGGGAGGGGGTTAGAAATTAATTATAAAAAAAGTTATAACAAATACTCATAGTGCAAAACATTTCCTGTATTTACACTACAATGGTTTGAGCATCAAGTTACTTCCAAATAACCATAGCTAGACTTTTTCTTTACTGTGATACTTAAGCCCTCAAAAGCCTCCTAGCTTTACAATTTGAAATAAACTTCCATTCACCTATGCTCTCAGCCCACCCTTAAGAGCTCCTTAGCCACAGATACAAGATAAAGAACGAAATTTTACATCATATCTTATACTTCTGCCCTTCTGTCATCCTTGTTCTATTCTGATCATGTATTCCCCCCCTCTCAAGAAACAGATCACAGTTAAAGCAGGGATTCACAGTCACTACAGGGCTAATGTTCTTACCTGAAGAGAGGTTAGAATACTGCTGGAGATAATGATCAACAGCCAGAAATCCATGTGGAAAAACTGACAAATCATGTAGGCCATGTACGCGGGGAACACAAGTAAAAACAAACAGAGGCTGACTGCTCGGAAGTGCTTCCACAGACTCCTGCAAACAACACAACAGGTTTTTAGTTTTTAAGTCAGATGTGAGTGTCAGAATAAGCAGCGGTTCACTGCTGGATGTAAGCATGTTAGATCTTTGCTCGAGGCTTTAACTTCTTGAAAGGAGTTTCTGTTTTACTTGGGCACAAACTCATCCCCAGCACGCATGTCTAAAATATACATACTCTGAAAAAGTTCCCTCACATCTGACCTTTGCTGTTTTCAACACAAAGATTATGGGCAAAAATCAGCTACAGTAATTGTTATAATTAGACAAATTAAGTACCTAAGATGCTGGATTTCTCAAATGAAAGTCCGTTAACCTGAAGGAAACTATTAAATAATGTATTTATTTGTTTATTCACTTTCCTATATAAATGGGGTTCTCCCAGATTATAAGTTTATTACAATGATTCTACATCTTTTCGCCAACATACATGAGGCAAAGGTATTTCCTTTCATTGCCAGACTTAGCCCTCCTGCCTTTAGAAGTATATTCCCCAATTTGGAGATCACAAGAAAAGAATCTAGTGGGACTTGAACATTTATCTCTGCCACTTCTTCCTCTGTTCCTCTATCACTTACTTCCTCCTGATCTCCCTCCCAACCTAAACACGCCATCAATCTCTCACACTCACCCCTGTGCAAAAGCTTTCAGAGCATCTTCAACAATTACTACACTACTCTTGTATGTTCTTCAGGTTGTATTTTAACTTCATTTCTCTCTGGCAATGAGGTACAGAGAAAGTGAAAGAAGTGGGGGGACAATAGCAGAAACTGAGGGATTTAATACAATCTGAAGAAACATCAGAATGCTACTGTAAGGTCTGCAATTCTGTCTGTGGGCGAGGGAGAATGGGAGAGCTGAAGTGGAATTTATCCTGATTCTAGTTAATTTAGAACTGCCTGAAAAATTTGGCAGAAGAGAGTTAAAAATTGCTGTCATCACAGGCTGCTTGTTTAAGCTGGGCAGATGGTCATATCCTGGCTCTACTCCTCTTCCCTCTGTTAGAATATTTAAAGTTAACATTGCTGCAGGACGCTGGGTACAAGTAGCCTCTAAGCCAAACAAACTCTCTGCCTCCTTTTATTTTCTCACTTACAGGCTACAAAAAGGGGAAAAAACACAAGCAATTAACAAAGATGCAAACAAACAGATTAATACAAGAAAACCAGATACCAATAAAGCTCCTTGAAACACAAATTAAACTTAACAACAATCCCACATGATCAAAACATCTGGTACACTAATGCAAAGCCTTCTACCTCTTATTTCTTGCCAGCAAACTATCATTTTGGGATCACAGTGTCAGAAAAAATGGGTTTCCCAATATCTAAGGTCACCCCTAGATAGATCCCACCTTCAATAGCTGTCCAAGACCACTGCATGAGGGGGAATCCTACCCAACTGCAGAAGAGGTTAAGCAAAACCTGCAGATTCTACAAATCCACACAACAGAGTTTGGTGGGAGCAAGCACAGGCACTGGAGTCCTGGATTTGCTTAACTGAGACCCACAGGCAGAGTAACCACCACACAGCGCAGTACTCAAGAGTGGGCAGCCAGCAGCTGCAGATCAGCACGGCCTTGCACAGGCTGGATGGACACACTCCTGAGCAAGAGCAGGTGACCTGAATCATCCTCATTTGGCAGCATACAACATGCTGAAAAGCACTGCTACGTGCACTAGAGGGAGCAGGATGGTAAGAGGAAAAACTAGAGAATTGACTAGAGACCTGCAAAGATAAGATGCAATAGCTTTACAAGCTACTAAAATCCAAATCAGGCCGTTAATTACCAGTTTACCACTTCCTAAAATGGCATTGAATAACTTTCAGTTTAGGAAACCAGTCTCTTACTTGTCTCTTGAGGCTCCCAGTGCCAAGACAATCGGATCAGCAATTTCCAGCATAGACTGAAGGATGGATGCCACCACAATGAAAAGAATAATACTGAGCAGGAATGCCCGATGCACAACTTGGAGCTCAATCAAACCCGTTTGCACAGCCAGGATCAGGAGTGTGACTCCTTCAGTCATTCCCCTGCAGATCAACAAAGAGAAGAGAAAAAGAAATGCATTTTTCTGCGTGTCACTGTTAGTTCAAAAATATATCTAGGAATTGCCAGGAAATAAGCTGTTTCTTCCATAACCCTGCACTGCCACTGGTTTGACTTTTATTGACATAACCATTCAAGCCTTAACCAGACAGGAATGTTATCAGAAACACTGAAGTGATGGGGATTAGGAACTAGCAGATTCCAGAATCTTGCTCCTGAACCAGCAGCATGTAGGTTACACCCAGCCCAGCACACACCACTCCTTGACAGAGTTCCCCCAGCACTTCATTGGCCCAGAGGCGGTCTCAGAGGAGGAACTGCCAGCCTCAGAGCTGCCTGCACAAGCCCTACACAAGCAGCACTGCTAGGTCTACAGCTGGGTACAGCCAGCCTCATTCCTAGATCACCATGAAGCCCCTCTCCACCTGTTACGTTTCCCCATCACCACGCTCCTGTCTGCCCTTTGGTCCTGGGGAAACATCCTCAACTCATGTCCCCACCAACCCCCAAGCTTTAGGAAAATCAGCAGTTTGTTCGTTTTCCAGTTTATTCTCTCTGTGTCTGTGTTGAATACAGGAGGAAACACTGAATTTCTCCAAACACAGCTGTCTGTTTCACTTCTTTTTGGTTAGGAAAAACCAGACTGCATTTCATGCCTCCAGACAGCACATTTCAGCACCTCTACTCGAAGCGACCATAGTACAGACCACCTGGAACCACGCACTTCCCCAGAGGAACCTTTTATGTAGGCTACTCTTAAGCAAGCCAGGTTTATAGCCATTCTCACTTCCACATTTTGGAATCCAAAATGTAAAACATTCTTTTGCATATGGTCTGAACTTTGGCCCTGAGGTAATGGCTGGAATAACTAAAAAACACACAGGATTCCAACCTCATATTAGAAAAGTTGAGATGAGCATTAGGAAAGAATCAGCTCATATATTCCAGTTATTTCTCATAGTTACTTAAAGGTGATCCATACAATGTTGTGTTATAAGACTCTACGATTAGTCATGTTTCACACATGACTACAGGGTAAATGAGGAAATATGAATGTGAAGTGTTTATATTATCCAAGCAAGTGACAATTTTCCAGTGACTCATATTGATCGTCCTCAGTACCTTCGTTAAACTCTGTAATTTTAAATCCCAAATAACACCCCTGAACTTCTTACAAAAATTAACTATCTCCCAAGAAGTATGTGACAAGCTGCTTTTTACCTCTTATCCTTCCAATGCACACGTAGACTGGCAAACAAAAAGCCTTTTAAAGATACCCAAGAGTTCATAAGGTTTTTATTTATATTTTTTTAAGGAATATATACAAGCAGTATCATTTCTGTATAAATACTTTTTGTCTGCTTTTTTTTTTTTGACCCTAGACACAGCGAGGCACTTACCTGTTCATTGCAGGGTCATTCATGAATGCTCGGTAACCCTGCAAGTAAAACTTGCAGAGAGTCAGAACTCCCAGAGCAACGAAGGAGACTGTGAAGACCAAGCCCAGCAACGAGTATGGAGTGCTACAGCATTCTGCAATACTGGGAGGAGAAAGTGGGAAAGAGGCAAAAAGAAAAGAACCATTAATCAAAAGCAATGTGAGGAACTCTTCCCTTGTTCTGTTCATGATGCAAGCTGGTTTTAAAGCACAATTACACTGGCTTAACCTCTACACCACCATGGAACCCTCCTCTCAGTGTTGTTATTGGTTGTTTTCTTTTTGTTTTAACACTTCTTTTCAAGACAAATCTACAGTTCAACTCCACAGCTAGTAATGCCTTTCAGGCTGGAGCTATGGCCACGCAGTGTGGTCTTCCCCGTTCCCTCCTGTCCTTCTCCGCTGCTGTGCCACACGGTGGCACTGTCCTGCCTGCATACAGTTTTCTCAGCCCAATTGCCAGCCAGAACATGCTTAGGTTATTTGCTGAAATTTCAGCCAGCTACCAGAACCACAGAGTTAAAGCAGATGGATCCACTAAGGCACTTTCCACGCAGCCCTGCAATAGTGAAAACAAATGTCAAACTGATAAATACTGCTAGAAGGCTGGATTTTTTTTGGTAGCATTCCCATCAAGTTGAGGTAGGCAACACCTGTTTTTCAAAAAGCTGAGTCAGAAGCAGCAAGACAATGAAGAATGTTCTCCCTCAGCTGGGTTTTTCCTTTCTCTTTCTACAGCTGTAAAGAATCAAAAAGACTGAGACTTCAGAGTACATTTGATGATGCTGAGAACAGCTGAGTTACTACAGCTCCCTTACCCTAGGACTGCTCTTGTGCTGATCCTGGCACCGTGTTATTCGGAGCAGCCTAAGCCTCAGATGCCTCGGGCACCTGAGGAACAAGGCTGCCAGCACAAGGGGAGGACTGCACAAGGTAACACGTGTGCCAACACTCAGTAAAGAACGAGCTGTCAGCCAGGGATTACACACCTGGAAATCCTCAGATACATAATCCAACCTAATACATTGGCACCTCCATTCATTTAAAAAAAAAGAATCTTAGCTTGTCTAACAGGACAGTCGTTTGTGAGAGAAATGATGTTCAAAAATGTGTCACGCCAATTAACCAACTAAGAGTGCACCAGGCTAGCAGCCTGAAATGATAAGCATTTTGAGGAAGCATATCCTTCAAAAATAAACAAAACACAGCCAAGAGGTATTTACTTTATCTCTTCTAATGACTACCTGAACAGGAAAACTCCTTTGAAAGCAATTCACAACTAAATTCTGAAGTGTTTATGTATATGTACTATTGGCAGTGTTTCCAGTAAACCTTCAAATTCAGCCTATTTACTAACCTGAGCAGGGCTGATAAAGCTTTCAAATGTTCCTGCCAGTCAAGGTAGCAAAAAAAAAAAAAAAAAAAAATTATTTAAATAAGCTATTTCTGTAGAATCTTTGAGGAACTCTAATTCAAAATAAGTTATCTTGGCCTTCCAACTGATGTCCAACCTTTCTTTCCTTGCCAGTTATTATAGGATTCTTCTTAAACTTAGTTCCCTATGATCTGCTACGCAAGGGTCCCAGAAGAGCGAGCCTAAGAGCTCCAAGAGACTCCTGAAGAGCTCTGAGTGTTATGTTTACGTCTCGAACACAAGTTTACAAATTGTCCTGAACAGCTGAACACTTCAACACATTTCAAAAATCACAGCAGTTATGTACTCGAGGAAGAGATTTTGAGAGGAACAGTAAGGACAATAAATATACAGAACAGTTTTTAAACAGCAAGTCAGCTAGCAAGAGCCCTCCAGTCCATGAAGAACAGACCTGTTGCCTCTCCCTATTTTACAGAAAAGGTAAGAACTGTTCGCTCTTTTCTTTCCCCAATACAAGAATTGGGGTGCACTGAATGAGGCTACATGGATTCAAACAACCAAAGTGTTGTTTTCATTATACAAACCAAGCTGAGCTGTGGAACTACTTGTGTAGGATCTTTGAAGCAACACAAGCACATATGGGTTCACAGGCAGACAGCAACAACTGATGGAAGAGAAGTCTTTTGAGGATTACTGAGCAGTTATTAACCACACTCAGCTAAGGCAGCTTTACTTCTGAAACCAGATGCAGGATTGGAAAAGTACTAGAAAGTGTCCCATTTGTCAAGTTACGGGTGGGTGTCTTTCCAGGCACTCTTTGTGACCACTGCTGGAAACTGGAGCCAGGGCTAGATCAGTATTTGGGCTGACTCAGTGCAGCCACTCTGGTGTTCTTGTCAAAATCTGACACTGCTATAAAGCACGCTCCAACTGCTCTCACCTGAATTCCAGCTACACTATTTTAAGTCATAAGTACACTCAAAGGACACAGGTGCAGAAGTCGCTCACTTTCATGGAAGAGCACATCTTTTCCATTTTGGTGAGCAGCCAGCACTACGGTTGCTGTTGTGGTTGAACTGGGAATTTTCATGAACTGTCATGACCTGGTACTTCAGCTCCCTCCTGAGGAGGGAGAGGCTGTCAATGGTACTACTCGAGTTCATGTTTTTAATGTGACTTTTTTCCTACTGTGACAAACACAAAGACTGTTTTCACAGTTTTTCTGTGCTTTTGCAATTACAGAAAGAACTTCAGAGATCAACTTGCACTTATTCACTCATGGAACAAGCTAATACAAGTCTGCAAGGCAAGCTTCTTGTTTTGCCATAAATAAGATCAGTCTAACGATTTTGGCACAGGAATAAACTTAGCTACTAGGAAAAGGATAGCTTGCCTCACCTCTGCTAACTGCTAAACGCAGTACTCTGTTGCAGCAAAATTTAAATTGCAGCAGAGATGAACAAGAGGAACAAACTTCAGACACCATTAGTTCAGCTGACAATCAGATAACACAGTTGGTGCTTCTACATAATGCAGTATGACAATGTAAGCAATTTTAATAGTACACGCAGTAAGATCTCTGGCTTTTCTCCTTAATGACAATGAATTTTGAGAGCTTAACACTATGACACCATATATGCATGCACAAAGGCAGGCAAAAATTAAGCAGCTGGAAAGCCTGATTGGAAAAATGTAGTGATGAGTAAGTGACTCAAGCAAGTTGCTACCCAAACAGCAGAACTAACGATGTATGGACTCTAAAGGACATGTCCTGTTACCTGCGTGTTCAGACACCATCCTTTTCTCCCCGTCCCAGTGTTACACAATGTAATTTGCCTCACCCACCTTCTCCTGCAATATTCCCAGTTCCTCTCTGCCCTACATGCCCCCTCCCTTTTGTATGCAGTAATCTCTAGTTAGACAGGAGTCAGCACAGGCACGTACAGCCCAGCCAGAATCCTTCAAATGCTGCCTTCTTTCAGTGACAGCACAAACACAGGCTTCTCTCCCCATAGCCAGTTTTTACAAGGCTTTTAGGAAATTGTATTTTTAAGAGATTTATACCTCTGCCAGATTAACCACTGGGCTCAGAAGTTACTTTAGGAGTTGGTTACTTCAGCTGACTGGATGAACTCGAGAACACGTCCCACAACAGAATGAAGAAGCAAGACATGCAGGGCTCAGAAAATTACATAATCACAAATAAGGTATTGAACTAAATAACTTCAGCTGAGGTATCTCAGACTTAAAAACGATTTGTATACTGAAAACAAACTTCTGGACCAAAGCTCTAATTACAGCTATTCCCTCATCAAAGAAATGTTTTGCTTTATTTGGGAACTCCCCACAGTTGAACTAATGCTGCCTGAATGGAATCTGTGCCTCTGAAGCTTAACAGGGTTTGCACACATGGTTGCTGAGATAAGGACAGGTATTTGCCTGGCACCCAAATTCAATACAAGCTGATCTACCTATTTAGTCTCTAAAAGAGCACACATTTCAGAACACAGTCAAAACGTAAAAACAACTATTTGCAGACTAGTAAGTTACCTTGTCAAGAAGAGGAAGAGGAGCCTCTCTCTTGAGGCAGGCTGGTCCCGTGTACTGAAATACGAATAGATCTGAAGAGCGAACAAGACGAGCCAAAACACCATGAACAGAACTGGGACCACCAGCTGGTTCCACAAAGACATTCCCAGAGCCAGGAGACCATATACTTCCACCACCTGGAAAAGACAAACAAAAACGCAGTTTGTTATTAGTTCATGTCATCCGTGATTTGATAACAAAAGGATGTTCACCAATAAACCACAACAAAGGTAGGGGTAATTCACACGGCATCAGCCATCCCAAAGGAGAACAGGCGGTACACCCAAACTACGGTCAGACAAAGGGAAAGCCCGGACTCAGCAGTGACATGCTACCATCTGATCAGCTGTTTTACTTGAAGTAAGAAGTACCTGACTGTGCACTGAACAACCAGAACAGCTGACTGTCCCTTCCTGTGAATTACTGGCTCAGAGCTGCTGACTGCAGCTCTCTCACAGCAAGAGGAACAAGGATGCATGCCTCCAGTCCACATACAACCCACTCAGACCTTTTGCCCAGCTCAAGTCACAGCAATGTTGTCTTCTCTATTGCTGCTGCCAACTCACCACACATGATAGACAATGAAACGAGCCACACTACTTCAGCATAGAAAATCTGCTTTCCTGATCTGTTTTAAAGGAAAACATAAAACATCTGAGGTATTCAGTGTTAAGTGCCTCAGAATGAACACGTACCAAACTCTTGACTGCTCCCAATCAACCAAGGGTTTTGAAGTTCACAGTTAAAAGCTATTTCAAAAGACTTTGAAGCTCAATTACATTTTTTGTATTGCAAAGACTATGCTACAATGCAGTGATTTTCAAGAAGCTGGAGCTTCATATAGCTGGACTTAATATAAAATGTCAAAAGGAAATCACTCAGCTACTATTTTTTTTTATCATCTCCTTCCCACAACAATGTAAAATTTGCAATAGCTAGCAAATGCATGAAACAAATCTGTATTTCAACAGAAGGTTAAAGAGTTGTCTACTTAGTCTTTCATGACCAGCATGAGGGATATTAACGTTCACGGGACCTGCTGCATCATCTGCTGTGGCTGATGGACAAGCAGTATGCTGCTGGCAGGGATACAGTGCCAGGCTCCCGCTTTTAGCTTTGCGCAGACTTGTCAAGGAACTGTGTTTGCCCTCAGGAGACTCCCTCGGCCTCTCCCTTGGCCTGGGACCAATCCAAGCAATCCCACGCAGCTCCTGGCACAGCACTCCATCACATCAGAGACAGGTCAGCTATGCTCATAATGTAGGTTCATAACCATGAGGTATTTCTGGCATCTTCTGCAAGTAGGCAGCCAAGCTTCTAGACCTGCTTTTAAATTGTACCGTCAGCTACAGTTTGAAATACACACGCATGCAAAAGGCTGCTTTAGCCCACCTGTTAAGGCCATCTCCCCCGTGGTGCTCCATTCAAGAAACACTCCTGGTGCTTAACATCCTAATATTCAGTAAGTTTTGCCACTGATATCAAAACAGCAATCAATTCCAGCCTGCAATGGTAGTGAACTCACCTACACATCACTGAAGACTAACCACCATGCAAAGTTACAGCAGTGAGATCACAGAGGAGAACATTCAAGACAAAACAAGACAATCTCTTTCTTTGGAATAAACACACTTAGCTTCATTTGTAATCCCCTGCAGTCGGTTATACAAACACACACTGAGCCAACATTTTTTTTTCAGCTGTGTTTCAAGACCATAAGCGAAGAGCAACAAGCTCTTTTAAAACAAAACGTTTGTTATCCCATTTCACCAATGCATAACGAAAAACACTTGTACACAACTTTTCATTCCAATACACTCTCTACAATATGCACTCAAAAAGCATCATACGACTAATCAGTCTATTATAAATCCAGTGGCATTTTAAAAAGCCTGTCATTTTCTATGTATTTACAGAGAAGAAAAAAATGTATGCCTTCTGCATAAACAACTGGGAGAAAGAGTATTATCAGCATCCAAAGGCCATGCACAAGGAATATTTCTTCCTCACGATTACAATCATGTAAGAGTGCCCAGCAAGATTTGAAATACCAGAAGAGGAGGAAAAAAAAGGAAAATAAAATCAGAGACAAGTGATCCTAGAGATGAGAAAGCTTGTATAGGAACAGTACTTAGAATACAATTCTGACCCCAAGAAAAAGAGAAACCATTCTCTCCCAAAATGTATTTGCAACTAAGTGTTCTAAAGTGTCTAATAGAAAACACATACATGACTCAAATCCACATCATATTTTAATTTGACTTCAAGAAGCCAAACTGTGTGTGTCCATGCAAATGGAAAATTGAAGTGTTGGTTTTACCCTGTTGTGAGCCTTCAAACTCTATAGAAGAGGAGGAGCATCTATTTTACGCCACATTAGCGAGTGCTCT
The DNA here is from genome assembly GCF_964211825.1 of Aythya ferina. NCBI lineage: Eukaryota > Metazoa > Chordata > Aves > Anseriformes > Anatidae > Aythya > Aythya ferina. Next base: position 8,612,015 of record NC_140312.1, read on the forward strand.
CTCTTTTAAAGGAAATGGTAAGCATTATTTTTATATTCTCCTTGAAAAACATGGATATTGAAGCCTTGCCAGTCAGCTCCTGAATTTGTTCTTATCAGCAAATCTACAAGCTGGTTATGGGCAAGATCAGACCATGTTAGGTGCTGTACAAGCACAGAAGGATAATCTTGCTCCAAAGACCAATTACACGCAAAATAAATAACTACACAATAATGATCAACATGACAGGCTGAGGCCTTGGCACTCCAGACACATACTGCTGCCAAGTTTTTGTTTGTGTATGACAGATATGACAGCAACGAAGAGCTTTAAAGAGGGCTTTGAAAGAGCTTAGCAAGTTAGTTTTCAGGCTGCTTCTGGAATGAAGAAGCAAGTCAGAAAACCAAAGACTTGGTCTGAAAAAAAAATCAGTAGCTGGTGAGAGGAGAACTAGCGGGTCGGTCAAAATCCAGTACGCATCAGTCTTTTATACTGAGAAGAAGACATGGAAGAAGACATTATCTGTATAAAAATAATATACGTGTACACAAGGCATGATGTTTCTCTAACATTAACAAAGAGTCTTTTCAAACAAATATACATTAGATGTCAAAGTGTTAACAAAATGGATGTGTGTCAGATCAGTTTTCTCTGTTTCCGGTAACTCCGAGATCCTAGCAATGCTGCTGTTCTAAACCGAATACTACAGGCCTTTCAACCTTTCACGTCACAGCACCAGCCACAGTCAAGATCAGCTTCACTGTTACTCCCAATTTAACATTACAATTACAAATGCTTTTTATACAAAACATATTTCTTAAAATGAACAGCTAATGTAATTAACGCACGTGTAGTACCTTGCTCATTTAATGAGGCACTAGATAAATTCCATTCTACCACAATCCTGTCTCTTAGCCTGGATTTCAGGGACTAAATGAAATCCAAGCAAAGTGGACAGGCTCAGCTAGCCAGGAGCATAATTCAGCATAATGACTTATGCGGAATGCCTGAACTGCTCACCCATACAAATTGTAAGCTAACATAAATTAAGGAAAGTGGATGCTATGGATAGGAACCCATTTGTTTTTCTAAGAAAACATGAGTTAACACACAAAAATATATGCACAGGAAATAGTCAAACTACTTATTTTATTACTACTTTCCTGCAGAAACATTCAGGCCAAGGACAATAAAATTGTTCTATGTTACCTGGACAAGCTCTCTGTATGCAGACTTTGCCAAGTTATAGGGCACCAGAAGATTTGATGCCAGAAAGTAGAGAACTTCCAAACCAGTGAAAATCATGGCAAATTTGTTGATGATGACGATGGTTTCCAACGGGACGAGGCAGAGCCGTGCCAGCAGAGGGAGCATGTGAGCGGAGAAGAGCCAGATCTGTTTTGTTTTCATGACGCAGGAGCAGAGCGTACATACCACCAGCTGACCTGAAAACGAGACAGAGTCTTTTATAATCAAGCTGATTATCCCCTTCAGGAAAAACGTATTTTAATTCGTTATCTTTCCCTAACACAGTTATCAACATCCAGCATATTATGACAGCTCTAACTAGGACATATCTGTTATGAAACCGGGCTCCTCTGTGTCTTCTGCTGGGTCATAAAACTTACAATTTTCAAACTATGCAAAGTGTATGCCTTCACTACACAGATTAGTGAGATGTTAGCCCAAAACACGCAGAAACATATCCAGATTAATACCAAGTCCCAGGAATAAATCATGCAGGGGATGATGACTTAACAAGTCACCCCTCTTTTTTTTTTTCCATAACATCCCAGCCCTACCTAAATCCCACCAGTATCTTTGTGCACAGCAGAGGCTTTTCTGAAGCCCAGCTATATGACTGTTTCATTCTGATCTATGCAAAAAAGTAATCAGAGGTCCCAAATGGCTTTTGGAACAACAATATTTATACTGTCAAGAGGAATTACAGGCCAAGAACGCTAACAGGAGACAGCCAGGTCAGCAGCTGAGACTTCAATAATTTCATAATGCCCTGGGGCAGTTGCTCAAAATTATCACTGAAGCTTGCAAGTGACAGATAATTAACAACTAAATTCTCTTTAACAGTTGGTGGGGGCAGAAGAATGTCTTTCTCACACACACACAGAGATTTGGAGGATGATATTTCTAGAGCAGACCCCTCCTGTATAACTGCTCCCATTACAGTCGCTGGAACTTGTACCCTGTATCTCAGAGGAAGCAGACTGGAGCCAAATTTACATTGTCTGGGTAAGAACAAATCTCACTCGTCATTTTGCAGTGAAAGAATTTAAAAGCAGAACCTTGTGAACTCACAGGTGGTGAACATCTGGAAGCCACCCTACATGGTACCAACCCCAAGTGCTTATGGGCTGCTTTGGAGCCCCCCCACTAATCTGTGTGTTTCACAGCTCTTGGTGGAAGCAGGAGCCAGCCTCAGCAAAGCACAGCACAACAAAGCCAAGACCAGAATATCTCTAGGCCTCAGCAAACTCCATGTGCTCACATAACCTTATGGACCTTGTAAGCCCCTCTGGATGCCCTGGGGAGGGAATCTGGGAGAGGAGAAATAGTAGAACTAGCGTTTCTCTCATCCTGTCCAACTTCCCCACCCAGGAAAGGCCTTCCGCTTTCAAAATAACTGGAGCCAAACTGAAAGCAAACCTCTACACTCTACCACTTAATCATCCAAAGGTCTTCCTCTTTCACATTGTCCTCTTTCAAGTTTAAATCCTACCCTTAATTTGCTAGGTGTAGTTTTGAATTACTTTGAGTCTTTTCGGAACAAGCACGCTTGCTTTCAGCAAGATATACTGCCAGTATTTTGGATCATGAGCCTCTGAGAAAGTTACTCTACTCATCGTTCAACAGACTCCAGCTCTGAGGCACCTTCTCTGCTCCGTTGCTCTCTGCCCACACGCAGGTTGCTACAAACCCAGTTAAGACACCACCAGCACGCTGCTGTGCCGTAACGTTTGGGGCCTGGCACAGTCAGCCTGCGAGGATATCTGCATCTCATGGTAACTAAGGCAACCCAGCTTCACACACAAAGGGATACCAACACCAGCTTCTGATATGTTCTTCAGGATTTAGTAAGTGTCGTCATCTGAAATGAAATGCTACAACCCACCACATTTAACAACCCAGTGTTCCCTGGGATAACTGTGGGGTTCTCCAGTCATGAAATCTGGTTCCAGGCTCACCTCATGAAACAGCAACCCCTGCTTTCCTCCAGGCGCGATGTGCTGAGGGTGCTGGTCATGCCTGCTAAGCTCTCTCTGCTTTCCACCTCTTCAGCCTAAACACTGCTTGGAAGTCACTTGTCAGGGGAAAGAGATCTGTGCACCATCATGCGAAACACACAAAACACTTCCTCCTGAGGCCTTGAGCTCCCTCCTGAAGTCTGCACCTTGCTGATTCTCAGCCCCTTCAGGAAGGGCCCAAACAGATTAACGGAGCTTTTAGTGACAGATACTTCTCATTTTTAATGGGGTAGCAGCACCTTCCTTCAGGACAACCCCTCTGTGCCATACATCATAGCTTATCTCCAAGTAGGGCTGTACACAGTAAGAGATCACATACATGGCTGCAGTTCCAGTCAGAAGAAATTACCTTGTAACTCATACCACGTCACCAAAAAACTTAAACCCTCAAGCTACCTGCTGAGACTAGAAAATCCAACTGAACAGTTGCACTCTGGAAACTGCGATGCTGTGGACTGAAGCCTGCCAGACAGAGCTAATGAGTCCAACATCTGGAACCCTCCTGCAGGATACCAGGCTCCTCTGCTAGGGAATGAAGCAATAAGGAAGAAATCTATTGCCTTAAGTTCCTGCCTGTTCTTTTCCCTTCCCCAAACCTCCACAAATACATTAAACCCTGCTGACAGCCAGCCAAAGCCTCTCAGCTAGTAAGCTAATGGAAAATGTGCGGTAAGCCAGCCGATGTGGTAGAGTCACTCCCACTTTTAGTAGGGAGCTCTTTACTTCACTCCCCGTTTTAAAAAGCTGATGTTACCAAATTCCCTGGTTACCACATTAACTGCCTGACAAAAAGCAGGATGTCTCCAAGTTAATATATGCTCCCACTACTGTGCACTAAGAACTAAGAACAAAAAATCTTCAGGGTAGCATCACTTTGAAACCACGCAGCTTTGTAACCTAACAGCTGATGTTCTCACAAGGTGGAACACTCATCCAAGAGGCAGTCTTCTCAGCTGTTTATTTCTTCCATCCAGCATGATGAGCAACTTCAGAGCACGTTAATAACCCTAGTTAATAGTTATTGGACTGAATTAGATCTGGGGGAAGAACTGACCGAGAGCGCCCATCCAAAAAGCACTAATGAATATAACCATTATTAAAGGTTAAATTTAAAGACCCAAGTGGCATACTGTACTTCACCCTTTTAATTCTGACCACAGCGTTTAGGTAACAGATCAGTACCACGATTATTTCCCCATGCACTTGCCTCAGTGCCTTTGTCAACAATGCTACACAACAATGCTCTGGCAGAACACGTAAGAAAAATATGGAGCAAAGCACCCATACGTATTAATTTTGCTGCAAAGATGACAGTTCAGTGCAGTACACTCCTGAGACATGGCAGACTGCACTGGAAAAACACTTTCTCAAATTTGTTACACACTGAGGTATTTCGTATTTACACGCAACACTGTCAAGCCTCAAAGCCCACTGACATAGGACTTCCCCAAAGAAGACCATTTACCATCAAGACTAAAATTAGGCTTTCAACTTGACTTCAAAAGAACAGGGAAAATTAATAACGAGGATATTAAGTATGTTAACATACACATACTTACTAGTATAGTCAAGCACCTATTTCTGAAAAACAATTATAATACGCAGACACTTCATTCTGCCCCCCAGTACAACCCAGAACTGAACTGGACAAACACAGTTGTGTCGTCTTCTTCTAGCTCACAGATAATCCACATGAAACCTGAATGATACACCCTGGGATACTGATGGGCTACGACTCCTGGTTTAGTTTCTGCATAAATATTACTGAACGGCGTAACACCCCCTGACCTCTTCCTGCCAGGTCCTGCCTGCTGCTTTGTGAAGCTCTCTGAGGGTTCTGCTTTAGCACAGGACCCTGCATCACACCTGAGAGAGATTCAAAGAACTACTTACAAACATTTTCTCGCTGAAACATACTAAAGGCTTTTGCTATACTTTGGTGTCATTCCACAAGACAGAAAAATTTAGCATACCTAGAAATTCAGAAGAGAGAAGAAGTGATCCCTAAATATTTCCGTTTCTGGGAATACACCAACGTTATCTTTATATAAAAGTATTAAAAGCAACAACAAATCCCAAATTTAAAAGTGGGGATGCTGGCAGGCAGGGAATGTGTATATTCTGCTAGACCTAACATACTGGAAAGAAGAAAGCTCATTTAAATCTCTCAGTAGCAGTTGCGAGCAAACAGGAAGCAGCTGAGTTTTGTCAACAGTCCACGGCTGACTAAATCTGTCAATAATCTGATGAAAACCATAGACCTTAGTGAAAGGAATTAGGGACAGTTTTTCTTCTGACTTTGTCTTTGGCTTATTTTTAAAATACACACGGTGTGCGTGCATTTCAATATCCTCTCTGCAGAGCATATGGTACGGCGTAGCAACCTTAACGCTGAATTTATTCTATTCCAACATTCATTTGGAGGGGAGGGTAAGCGAGAAGAGTAGAAAGCCCAATTCTTCAAGACTTTACCTAAACATCTCAAAGAAGAAGTCATCTCTGCCTTTCACGAAACACAATTTTAATGTAGTTTTGGGCTGTTACTCCTTAATGCTTTCATTAGAAACAGCCCCAGAAGTTGATTTAAAAATAAACAGAAGTAGCCTGTGGGCCTATACGCACATCCACAAATCTACTACACCTGTGTTTTTTTAAGAGCATGAAAACACTTATCTATAAAGACAATAAAGAATAAATGCCTCTACAACACTTCCAAAGATAAAAATACTATTGATATTTTTACAGGACTTTACAGGAGTTTTCCAGACAGACAATGCAATCATTCTGAACCAGACTGCAAGTCTGCAAAGAACACGGAGACAGAATGCTGCACTTAGGAAGCATAATTCTAGAAATAGTAAACACAGAAGTACAAAACAATCTCAATACTATTCTTTTGAAAGAAATCATATGCTCTCAGAAAGTGTCCTGCCACTACAAACTGAAGTGACTGCTTACATGAGACCCTTGGATCTTTTTCCTTTCATTCCTTATGCCTTGATAGTATCATAGGGGTAGACAGGGATACAGAGGGGAAAAAAAAAAAAAAAAAGATTTTTAAAATGTGCCCACTTGGGTAAACTAACTCCTTTAAGAACTTCTGGCTGTGAAGCTTTCACCCAAACTCCTGCACATGAATCTGAAGTGCTTCTATAGTAAGATATACACAATCTCTTTTTCCTACTCTATCAATTTACAACACATTTCTAACTTCAGATCCGTAGTTAGGAAGGACACAGCACAGACAAGCAGGAATTTCAACAAACCGCACCTTTACAACAGTGTAATGGGTTGATTAGGAAACCCACATGAATCTGAAACACTGAAGTCTAACGCTAAATTTTAAAAATACCAAATCTAGAGAATACTTCCAAAACTGTAAGTAAGGGAGTATTGGTAAATCAGTGGCACATACAGAGCCAAGCAGGACACATCTAGCTTTCCATACCTCCTGCATCTTAATGAGGATCACAGCTACTGAAAGTGACAGAGAAATTTGAAACCAAGAGGTGGAACATGCACAGGTTTCAGTGAAGAGAATTAGGCACAGCTCTCCCCTGCATCACGAATATCTAAAACACTTACCTACTAAAGCAGTCATGAAACGATTCATTGAGAGAGGCTCCAAGTACATTGGCCCTTCATACCCTGATTCCAATTCACTTCTCACGTAATCCCTAAAAAAAATAAAACCACAAAATATTAAGATCCTTCTGATGAGACAAGAAGCAATTCACTCATTCCACACACACGTAACCTCGGTGTATGTTACAGTCAATTAAGTAAATTACGAAAAGCAATATTAGCACTACTGTTATGGCAGCCTCAGCGATCAAAGGATCTAACCGAAGCATGACTTTAGTGAGAGACGTATTATCTGTAATTAGACTCACTGTCACAGCTGTAAAAGTCCTTTGGGACACCCAAGCTGCTCTTCAGAAGGTGGCCTGAAACTGCTTATTGACAAAGCCTCTTAAGCACCATTCCATTTTTAAGAGTCCCTTCTTAAGTGGTTCTTCTTCCTAATCTTAATTTCTTTTCCCACCAGCTTCATGTGAAAAGGTCTTCCAATGTAATGGTCATGGTGTTTTGCACCAATCTCTTTGCACCATATTAAAAAATAGCTATGAAGGCAAAATGACAATCACGGAAGACTGGGGACAGGGCTGCTTCATAATCCTTTTATCCAATAAGATCTCAAAAATTTAGCTGTATCCTGGAGAAACCAGGGGGACCAACTGGATGCCCTCAAAACAAGGGACCACAAGTGGCAGACAAAGTCTGAAAATCTGACTGGACAGCTGTAACTTCTCTCAGAAAAGGTGGGCTAGGAGGGGGGGGGGGGCTCAGGCAATCAAAGAAACAAGTAAGAACCCTGGGAGAGCGGGCATTTTGCCTGCTGTTGGTGATCATCTATCACCTCCGCCTTTGAGCAGGCTAACCTGTGTAACAGCAATGCAAGTCAAACATGAACTTCACACAAAGAGCAAACGTTTTGCACTTCCAGAAGATAATCCTGGAACAGCAGGGCAGTAATTCTCCAGTGGCTCGTTAATCCCCTGCCATGAGACAGCAGGCGATCCTCGTGACCCTTCAGATCTGCATCTTCAGCCCCTTTTTCTGCCTCATCTTGAGACCCTCTGATGCCCATTGCATGGCTGCTGCTGTACCCTCGTTGTGACACTGCCAACTCCACCATCAGCAGCACCACAGCCCCTGCTCTCAGCTGGCCCGGACTGTCCGGCCGTCCACGCCCAGCTGCAGCACGTCCCGGGAATGCCACACACACACTCAGCTGACCCTGCGCAGAGCTAGCAGAGTCTGTTTGCTCGAGGGGCATGGCACAACAGTATTACGTATTTATTTACATCAGTCAGGCAAGCCACACCTGCTGCAAGCAGATGCAGGCAAAGCAAGCAAGCAAGACTGGAAACCACAACGTACGAATTTATATTTCAAGTGAAGAAAAATGTGCAACACAATGCTACTGGAAGCATTCGCTTTTCCCCAGCAATGTGGAAAAATACTCTGGTTCTAGCACCATCTCGCTACTCCAAGCTAAGGAATTCGCATTTTCATTTGCAAAAACTCTCTGGAATTCAAGACATAAATCTCAAAGTACTAAAACAAACACTTCAAAGCCTGTTCTTCATAGCTGACAACGCTGCCTACTCACAGCAGCTTTTCAAGTGTCATAGTATATGCGAGGTATGTCGACATGGGCTCTTTAGACTGTAACCTACAATTAAAAACACATGGAGATGGAAAAGGCAGCTAAGATGACTGATTCCGCATAGAACATCTCCCCTTGTTATCAAGCCACAGATAAGCACAAGTTTTTTGTTTTTTGTTTTTTTTTTTCAACCTTCAAACACGCACAAGGATGTAATCTTTGGGGCCAAGTTGTGTATTTTTGTTTATGCGAACCTGAAGAAAACACTTTCTGACAGCATTTGCAGAGCAGACAGGATAATCCATCAGAGTTGGAAAGAGGGGGGAAAAAAAAGCACCACCGCAGATTTCCTCAGAATTTGCAACATGCTGAAGATGGCTTTTTGTATTAGCGATATCATGCTCCATCCGCAAATTGAAGGTGAAAATGCTGGCTATTTCTAAACTGCTAGAAGGAAAGCAGTGAAGACATCAAGCTTTTTCTACATCTGTCAGGAAACAGGTTACAAAATCATCCAGAATACCAACTGTAGCGAGAAAACCTTGCACAACTTAGCCAAGACGTACCACCAAAGCTGCACGTATATTTGGTTCATTTACAGCAGGAACGTGTCTGGAGATGACCCAAATCCTCCCAAGCTACATTTCTTGCCCTTGTCTGATTCAGTCATCTGCACCGAGGACTATACTTGGCTTCACTCTTTAAGTACCTTCTTTAATTGAGAGTTTAAGGCCTGCCAGCTTAGAGCAGCAATGCTTTAAGGTCCCCTAAATTTTTTAAACAGTATTTGTAGATGATGTCTAAATACGAAAAGTAAAAGCAGTGATTCTCTTATTACGAGTACAAACACAAGGATCTTTTGGCACAGATACCAATCAGAAGATGCCTGGAACAGCTGCAGTGCCATACAAGATGCTGAGAAGAGCAAGTGCACGCACTCAATTTTGATCAATTAAAACTGTATTAAGCTGCAGCTTTTACATCGGGGAATTGTTCACTTTACTGCAGCAATGTAAGAAAACAAGAATGCTAAAATCATTATTTACTAGTTAATGAAATGACTGAAAGTACATTATTACTTTAGAAAATTAGGGCATAAGAATAAAGCTGAGATCAGATCGCCTGCTGTTTATTCTGTGGATGCACTCCCAGCCTCATTTAATCGAACTGCTGGACTGTTAACATATAATCACGGCCAGCCACGACTAGCATTGCTCTGAAAAGGTAAAGAGATACAGTGCTTCACACATGACCCCTTTTTTGTTATTGGAAGCACAGCAAGGTCTGCTGTTATTAAAGATATGCTTTGTAATTGACAGACATAAGGAACAGTGGTTATCTGACCCGAGTCATATTGCCGACATTTACTGTGGCTGATTAATCTTTGCTGTTAACATCAAACACACACAGCCGTAGGTATTGAATGTCTACAGATATCTTTAAAATTAAAAACATCTTTTAAGATTATCCGTAAGTAACGATTTGGTCCCTTGCTTCCTGCCTTTTCCTCCTTCTCCCTCTCCCACTCCCCTCTCCTCAAATCTTCTCACCCCAAGCTCTATCAGGTTCAACATCTGGAATGTAATCATAATTTTTTTTTTTTTTTTTTTTAGCATCATTTCTTTTCTGCACAATAACTGCGTTTCTTTTCCCCGGTTTTATTGTTGCAACTGGGAAGAAGAAATGTGATCCCTTTAAGCAAGACATTCATGCAGCTACATAAAAAAAAAAACACACATACATTTTCCTTGTCAAGAGCGGCAGGATTTTATTTTTTAAAGCTGACTTCTCCTTTTTCCATAAACAGATGGTGAATTCTCTCTACCCAAATTGCCAGGCTAACATGTCACACAAACGCAGCGCCTCCTTGGACTCTCCCAAGTGCTCATGAGCATTAGCTAATCAATCCGCACACATTAAGGTAAGTCCCAGTTTTGCAGATGAGGAAGCAAACGCTAAGAAGTTAAGTGATTGTCAAGGTCACAGAGACCTGGAAGTCTGAAGTCAGAGCTTAACTATAAAATTCAGATCTTATTCCTAGACATGCAGCTGAACCACAAGCTATTTCTGGGTGGAAAAACAGCACTGAGAGCTGCAGTCTTTCAACAGCTCACAATTTCCAGGACACTGCAGAGTCACAAGTGCCAGCTGATTTTGGTCTTGTTCTATAATTTGCAATAACCAAACTGGCCTCAATAAGGGATCTCTTCATCCGTCTTAAATAGCATCCCAACTGGTAGCCTACGAGCAGTGCACTGCGAGTTTTCTGTTCTAAGCAGATTTATTAGCAACAAAAAAATCAGGAACAGTTTGCACATGTGATTTCTGTGTGTCTTACCATGATCAGTCTGCTAAATAGAGACGTCTGTTGTAATTGGATAGCCTCATCAGTAAGAGGTACAGCTCCAGCAGCAGAGTTCATCTGTGTCAGTTACACTTCACTATTTTCAGTATGAAAACTAATTGGATTCAAAAATTCTTTTGAAAAGCTAATTCAAGTGTCGCTCCCTGCATTATACAGAGGCTGGTGCTGAGATCCCCTTGAACAGTGCTTCCTTCCCAACCAAGTCAGTCTCATATCTAGGGAATGGGTACGCTCACTCTGAAGTGCTAGAAGCTGCATTTGCTATGCAAAATAGCTAGGGAATACTGCTGGACTATTTGAATCTCAGACATCTTTTAATTAAATATTTTTTTGCCAGTTGATGCAAGATTTAATTAAAGTCTTTATTAACACACTCCAGAAGTATCAAGTATAGAAAGCTTAGTAAGAACACTCCAAACAGTCCAAGCTGTAGTTACCCAACATGTTTCAATGAAGCCTGTAATTCTCAAAGTGATACCAGCTATAATTCACATTATGGAGAAAAACGACCAATAAAGAACTATTAAAATCAAATAACGTTATTCTTTAATGTATCAACTGAAACCCATACCATCTCTCTTTCTTTTGAAAGATTTAAAGATACAAAATGGCTTAAGGATCTCTAGCTATAAGTATTCTGGACCAAACTCTGTATCTGATGGGCATCTGTTACCAGCTTTATTTTTATTTCAACACAAGCTCTTAAATAATGTTTAGGCTGCTTTTTCTAATAAGTAAGCCTTTAACTCTAAGAGAAACACCCACAAACTGTATCTATAAAAACTCAGGACTCCCCTGAGGATGATAAAAAAAACCCTTTCCTTCCTACCCAGTAAATAAGAGGCCATAATTCCTCTCTTGCATCCTCATCCATTCAAGAAATCATTAACTGAAACTCTGACAGCCACACCAGTGACATGTCAAGTCACCACAAAGCCTTCCTTAACACTCCCCAGAGCTGCAACGTACTGCATGAGAGATATTCCAGCAAATGCTTCGGAACAACGATTTTGATGCAAAAATAGCAAACCTATTACTTCACTTAAATCAATCAAAAGCACATTTTTAAATGTTTCCCATCAGCAGGCACCAAAATAAATCAGGCTTAAGTCCACATTTGCAAAACTTCCCATGTAAAGACATTAATGTGAGGGCACTCTCTTTGGTTCCAATTAAACATCTTGTCAGTGTGAAAGTTTACATTGGCTTTCAACGGATTTAGCTGGAGCCAAACAAAAGATGATCTACTTTGTCCTGCCTTTCTCACAGTTTTCTAGCCTCTTGCCTTATGTTTTAAATCCAAACACCTTTCTTTTTGTTATGACTGTAAAATATATTACACAAAGATGAATTTAGGAATAAATTCCACCATTACTTTACTTTTACCATCTCCCACAGCTATTTTCTCCCTCCTCCTAGGTGCCAGGAAATTGAAGGTAACGTCCTGTCTGCTTTGTAAAATGCTCCGGTGTTGAAAGCATGTAAACCGAGCCATTGAGTAAGTCAGATTACTACATCAGAGGCAACGTTTTGTCCTGTAGTGCTTTCTCTTCTCAGATTAATGGGCATTACACTCCACACAAAAGCAGCTCAAAACTCCTTTAACTCAACAAAAAATACACCAGAACTACTTGACAGCACATTTAATTCCATGAACTTTTTCACGATAAACAGCATGATATATTTAGGTGTCTGGCATAGAAAAAAGTGCCTCCATAAAACCAGCCCTAACCCACTTGCAGAAGATATTAACAAAACATCAGTTAGATTTTTAAATCCCAAGTGAAACTAACAAATGTAACCCATTTATTCCTACCTGGAAATCTGGTGCCCAGCATACAGCAGCAATGCGGTCAGAAAGTACAGGTAAAGCTGAACAAGGTGTTGCCTTGGTAAAGTGAGGAGCACAACACTTAAGATGTAACCTGTAACAGAAAGCAGAGGTTGGCATTTCAAAAAAGTTCTCTCGAAATATGAACTAGCATTCAGATCTCTTTAATTGCCTTTGCTTTCATTTGGTTTTAAAACTCAGGTACCTGTATTTTCCTCTTACTAAAACAGCACACACAAAAAAAAAAATGCCTTTTTTTTTTTTTTTTTTTTTTGGTCATGAACAGAAATAGCTCTACCAGCTTCTATAAATTTACATCTAGATATCAAGCACTGGACTTGACCTCCAGTATTTGAAGAAGACAATTATTTTAACCTATGTAACTAGGGAAAAAGGCCTAGGTGTCTCAGTTGCTAGTGAAAATAAGCTTCCTTGTACCAGGATTTTTTAAAAAAAGTCTATCCCACCTAACAAACCCGGTCATGTGATGTAAAAAATATTTTTATTATTATTTTTTAAACAAGGGACACACAGAACACTTATCCATGCTGATTATCATTACATATTTTCATTCTTCCACTGCAGCTTCATGGCCTAAAGACACTTTGCATGCCCATAACTTGAGGTAGACACAGGCTCTTCCCCACAGCAGTAACATCCGAGCACATTTTAAGGCACATTGAAGCCATGAGGATGCTGCAAATCAAGGCACCTTGGCACAACCTATGGCTCATGGGCACTGACACCAGCAGTTCCCTTGCTGCCTGAGAGCATTTAGCAAGATTGTGGAAAAAGACCCATTGCAGATACAGGGCTAGTCTTCAAAAACACAGCCTGGCTGCTCAGCAGCTTTTACAACACACAGAACAATGATCCTTTCTTTCCTACGTGCTCTCATTAGGATACTTTATTAACGTGGTGCTTTGAAGTCCACTTCACAACTGGGCAGTGATGCCCATCCTCTCCAGACTCAGCAGGTCAGAGACCCGTCACATGGTGCCCTTACTGATCTTTATTTCCGAGCTCACCACCACAATGCAGTGCACTCATGCTCTTCTCTGAAGGTCAACTGAAGTGCCTGGCACTGAAATCCATTTAGAAAAAAAAAAAAAAAAAGCAACGGCTAGCAACTTCCCTGCAGCTAAGAACAAAACACCAAAGGACTTGGACTGTCACTTAAAGCTGTGCTATACACATTGCACTTCAAGTATCATCCATCCATTCAGCAACTCTGGGCACAGCCTTCTTAACCAAGTTAATTTGTCCTTTGAACTTTTTTAAAACACTTAAGAAATAATGCGACTCTAAATTAAGCACTCAACTGTGGGACAAACAGCTACCATAAAACAACCAAGGAACACAATATGTTCCCATATTTGATAAAGATATGATTTCAAAGTCAGTTAGTATAGAAGTATTTCAAGGCTACTTAATATTTCCCACCTTCAATAAACAATCTCTAAAATCCTGTGAAGTTAGGTCTACAAGAAGGTCACTTGCAACATGCTCCTAGAGAAGGCGTCTCAGACCCACAGGATGCCAAGCAAAGTTCGATTCAGATATGATAGATTATGATACATATGACTGATGATAGACAAAAAACATTTGCTCTCCCTCTTTCCAAAAGCTACAGTAAGCGATAGTTTCTTTGATTAAAATGAAGTATCACTGAAGTCACCACTACTAGTTTTTGCACAGCATCTAAAACATTTTTATTTTGATCTTTCCAAAGGGACCTGAAACCTAGAACAAGTTTCTTTCTATCGCTTGTTTTACACAGAATAGCATGCTTCTGGTTAATTTGATAGAGCCAATGCTCCTATCTTAAGATTTCTTAGCAGACCTGTATGCTGGAGAATTCATCTTCTCTGTTCACCACTTTCCATCAAATACTCAAATGACAAGAGTAGAAATTTCCCAACAGAATCTACTAGACATTTAACTAGTTTGCACCACACCACAGCTTCACCAGCTCTCTAAACAACTGCAGACACTTTTAATATCTAGTCTCCTCTCTAATTACCACTTCCCCTTGATTGCTTAAGTAGGGACACCTCTTTGGTGCACAGCCATGCACCATTCCAGCCTTTGAGTCAAACCTCTCTAAACCTTTCTTCTCGCTGCAGCCCGTGACTCACCTTCAGGTGGAGGAGAAACAGATGGGGTTTATTATGCAGTCTTTTATTCCTCTTTTACCCTACAAACAGTCCAAGAATACCTGCTCACTGTATCTGCATTCAAGCTCTGCCATCTTCTTTACCTTATTCCATCACATGACAGCCTGTTCCCAGGGCACATGATGATGTAACCTGAACACTGCTAGGATAATTTATGTAAAAGGACGGCATTTCAGAGGGCAGTTACTGCACTGCCACACAGCTATATTACACAGGAGTATTTTAGAAGTGACTGAAGTTCATTCTTCTCTGTGTGATCGCTAACTGAAATATAGGATGGACTAAAGGAACGAAAAAAGGTCTAAATGCACATCAGAAGATACAAAGACTACTGCCACATCTGTGCCTTTCGAACTGCCAGCCTCCCAACAGCACGGGGCAGCACCAAGACAGCCAAGGCTGCTGCAGCAGCTTTAAAGATGAACACCACTGCTCACGGGTTTGGGCCAGAATTTAAAGGTTTACTTGGAAACAGGCCTTGTTTGCCCTTACTGTTAGGTTTTGAAGAAGAAGAGAGTGAGAGACGTTTAAGTAGTTCCCTTTCACTCTTATTTACAGTTCCCTCTTATGACTTGGTAAGTGAGTGTTTGACACCCTCGATACTGCAATATTTGCATTTTTGCTGCAGAGGCCCTATTCCCAGAGTGGTACCAGCCTCATTTTTATCTACAAGCCTTCTGCCAAAAAAGGAAAGCAAATAACTCATTACCAAACTGGCTCATTGCAGAAGAAAAGGAAGACAAGCTCAAATTCAGACATACTAACAGTGACATTCTATTCCCTTTCTTTTTCACTTCAGCAAATGATGTAATTAGTGCACAGCATAAATGAGATCCTACTTCAAAACAAAGGCCCAGGAAATGAAATTTCTCACAGCAGCTTTCTCATCTAAATCATTAAATTCTGTTTCCATTCGCATCTCCTCTGTCAGAAACAAGCACGGTACTGAAAATATACACCCCTCCCTTTTGGAGAGATTCTCCATACACAGGGATTTACAGTTTGAAAAACATCTTAGTGGACAATCTTTAGCCATGGGTTAACAGCAACTAACTGTGCCAGCCTTACAAACACACGCTGCTCAGCACCCATTCAGGAGCACAAGGAAGCAGAGAGCTTCTACTGCCTTTTACTGGGGCTGATTTAGGCCGCACTGGGGAAAATAAAGAAAAACTGGGGGGAGGGGGGGGGGAAAATCAGCAGAAAAGCTAAGTTAAACATTGCTGGATGAGAACATGAGTATTAACTGGCTCATGACCTCATTTCTAACTTGTTGATTCAGCTAGATGAAAACCTCTCACCGTGCAGTGCTCATTGTCAGAGCAAGCAGCAGCTCACGCTCAGATTGCCTTTCAGCACTCTCTATCTGCATCCCACCAAGGTGTTTCCCAGCTGCTCTCACCCCGTCTTACCTCTTTGCCCACTCAGGTGCCTGAGTTTTATTGGCATGCTGCAGGCAGCAGAGGCTTCTAGAGCATGATCAAAGTTGCAACTCATCCTCTTTACGAGCCATTTTAGTGCTCATTTGCATGATTACAGATCCCTCATGTCCACTTCACATTATTAATCAAAGTTTCCTACAGGTTTAGTCAAAAAATGAGAACTCAGCACATGAAAGCCAATTCAAGAGTTCATAACATTTCTTAATAAACCAAACCATCTCTTGGATGCTGCTTCTGCAGAGGCTTGCCAAGGGAACACTGTACTCAGAAGAAAAGCAGCTCCTTATGCTGGATGCTACAAAGTGAGGAATTCAAATCTTCAAGCACCAGAAAGTAATAGCACAATTGCTTGGATTGTACCAGAAATTTAATTCGCAAGGGCCTATCTGCCCACTCAACCACACCCTCTGAGGATAAAGGGCACATCTCACAGTGCCCAGTAAAGCAGCAAGCTGTGACCACAGAACGCCATCAAGACTCACATCTGTCCTGACTCTGAGTAGGAACCCTGCACCATGGAGTCAGTTACTGCATTTTAGCTAACCCCTGGCTGTCCTCATTTCAGTTTATTCAGAAGATTATCTGGCCACAACATACAAGTACCCATAACACGGGACAGACTTCTCAAAGACTGTATTTGATATGACAGAAGCAGTATAACAGCAGCTTGCACCTTTATTCCCAGTGAGTCTACTTCTTGGGGTAACCAGTCACCAGAACAATTTACATAGAGATTTAATATATCATCTGTGCCTAAAACATCTATTTCAAAAAAAGGATGACTTTAAAAAGACCAGTTTTAGAGCTCCCAGTAGGTAAAGGCAAGATGCAGAAGTTACCAAGGGAGATTCCACGGCCTCTCTGGTTCAGGTTGGCTCAAGACCAGAAGAAACCACAACAGCCACTCGTTTTTAAGTCACATAACAAGACAGAAGTTCTTGTACATCCTCAGCTTGTATTAAGAATCTTTGAAGAATAACCCAGCCAAATGGGGTCTTCTGAATTGTCTGAGACAGCTGTCCTGAGAGTGAGACTAGTTCTTCATCTGTTGTTAAAACACAGTCAGAGAAGCACCACGCACAAGGACCTCTCCTGCATCAGAAGTGGCTCCAACACAAAAAATTATGCAAAATGTATTCAACCTACAAGCCAGGCATTAAGTGCTCTCCAAATAGCTTAAGCCTGTACCAATCTCATGTAGTCACTGGGGCACCAGTGCTAGCACCAACAAGTGCATCTTCCATCTAGCCTCATGGGTGCTAGCTGAGCAGCTGTCCGAGGCAGCAGAAGCACAGTGGGCTTTAAGAGGTGTTGCTTTTTTTGAGGAGCGATGTCTTTGTGTGGCAAGCCATGGCACTCCTCTCCCCTCACCCTCCCACTCAGCCAGAGCTGCCCAAACAAACGTTACACGCTTCAAGAAGTTTTGTGCTTTGAGCTAACACTGTAAATATTTTTGCCTTTCTGAAAATATGTTGAAAAATTAGTTCTACATTAAGAAAACACAAATCTAAATCTACTTGTGCACAAGCAAATTAGTATTTACCCAGTCATGGTACAGTGTAACAATAAACAAAGATCTGAAACCATCACCAGTATCTGCATATCTCAGTGAAAAGAATTCCAACAGCACAATCTGCTTGTTACTGGGGCACACGGTTTCAACAGATGTTTCTTGAATTATTAAATGTGTAACAGATTCAGCATTCTGAGTATAAACAATCCAAGACCAGGGTTCTCTACAGATTTACAGTTTTGTTTGAACAAACTGATGGACTTTATGCTCTAGTTCTGCTGTACGAGTCAGGGGCTGTTCCTATAATACAGCACAAGTAACAATCAGAGCTCTGGCGCTAACCACAACCACGAAGAACCCGAAGGGTACTGCAAAAGAACACAGAACTGGAAGTGGAGCCATAAGAATACGAGCACTCACAACATATTCCAAATTCTGAACACAAATTGCCAAGTTGTCATTAGACTGGTGCTCAGAAAAACACACTAGCCAACAGAACCTCATCAAATTTTAATAATCTCCTTTCAAGCAAGATACTATTGACTTCTTTTTAATAAAAAATTATACAAGTTGCCTAAAAGAGTTACCAGCTTTGTACAGAAAAGTTACTTTAAAGTATTTGTATACTGGAAAAGCTGCTTAGTAAAAGCCTGGGACACTATGGCAGCAGCATGTGAACCAGCAGTCTTTAGAGCTGGAAAGAGAAAAAAGGGCATGCTGTACTTTGACCATGGCATATCCTCTGCTCTCTTCTTTGTCTACCATCTGTAGCACACACCACATTTAATCCAAAAGGATAAAAACACAGCAAGTTTGTTTTGCTTTGGTTTTTGGTAAGAAATAAAGATCAAGTGCATGCCATCAAATTGCATTTACTTAGAACTAGCTACAGTTTAAAATAGTAACACCCAAAAAATAGTTCTACTACCCATTTACCTAAGTGGTGCTGGAAGGAGGGTGACAGAAGATACAGGACAGCAAACTCAGATGCTGCATCTGAGCAGCACCTTTGTCTTTGTATACATTTGCACATTTAGTCACGCACCCTCATCTCATGATTTTGGGAAATTAGTTTCTGGAATGAACCAGCTGCTTCCTTCTTCTCACACCAAAGCTTCACATGGCACTTTTTATTGTATTTGTATCAGACAGCTCAATCTTTCCTCTTAAGAGAAGAAGCACCACAAAAAGCTGTACAAATAAAAGATCGAATTAACCCATGAGAGCTCAAAGAAAGTGGGCATACCACAGCAATCAGCTGCCATCAGATGGCTGCATGTTCAGGTTTCTCCTTCCACAAGACCCTTCTCAAAAGGCATCATTCATAACAAGTAGTTCACACCTAGCCTGCGAGGTGACCAAACGATTAAGGTAACCACACAGTTTAAGAAACTGCAATTACACGCGGTGTTGTGAAAGATGATGCATGTTCCAATTATTCCAAGTGTTTAGTTTCTTTCCTTTCCCTGATTTTTTTTTTGTTGTTGTTACAAGGAATACAGTTTAAGATAGAAAACTGCTCTCATTTTTATTCTTAGCTAAGAAAACAGTCTGTGTTTAGCGCACTTCTATGCCTTTAGCACAATGGTGACGTTAAGTTCCAAGTCTGACCATGATTACAGGTTAAGCACGACTTTTCTCTTCCCATTTAGTTCAGAGTACTTAAGAGTTAGAACAAATAGCATCACTTTGGCCTTCACAGGAGGAAATTATGTGGTTGCAACTGTTTCCACCTTTATCAAAAGAATAAAAAAAGAAGCGACTGTCCCCAAAGAGCTCCTCTACAGCATAGAAGCAAGCACTGAAGTCTAGCTGTAGCAGTGTGCACTAGCCTACACCACATAAAAGTCAGAGGAAGTAAGCCATTTTTAGCTAGCACACATCCTAAAGAGGATGCTTTAATTTATATAAAGCAATTTTAATAAAATGTTAATGAAACCACATTTTACCTTTTATGTTTGTAGACAAAAAAGTTGATTTGTTTTCTAATGCTTTTCCTCTGGTATCTCTCTACCCAGTAACAGCGTGTCAACCTACTACAGCACCCTACCTGCACATTTATCACAAGCTCTTCGTGTTGAAGCCTACTGCAGGCCATTCAGCAGCCTTTTCCCCCCTGCTGGAACAGTAACCACAGCGCCATTTGATAAACAAAACTACTTCATCATTTTCCAATGCTGAATTAATCTGTTTACATTCAACAGTTCCAACCAGAAATTTATCTCTGCTATTTGCATTGCTTTGCACAATTATAGTTAAATTTCATCCAGTTGAACTTGCGGCAGAGAGGTTATCAGGACGGAATATTTTTCCTTCCACTAAAGCAGATAAGGGCTCTTTCATGAAAAGATATGAAAGGGAAAAGCCATATCAGAGAACAAATTGCATCCGAGAGGCTTTTATTACATTCTCAGTACTGCTAACTGGAACATGAATCACACCTTAACATATATCACCTCACCCAGCCAACTCTTAATTGCCTTTTCAAACTTTGAGTCAAATGGATGAAAGAAAGAGTGCCTTTAAACAGAAAAGATATTCTTAGTAATGTCCAGATTGATCCTTAGTTCCGGGAAAAGATTCACTATATCAAGACTAGTAGATGTTATTGATTTTGATGGCTCTCTAATCAAATCATTCCTTAAGCATCTACCTGAGATAGATGCACCTGATCTCCTAAGCTGTTAAAAGCACTTCTATGATACGGTATCTTTTAAGAAATTCAGTGACTGATTGATATTGCAAAGCTGCTGCAGCATTTGCTGTGTTTGCTTACCGCAAATATGAAGAGGACTTTTTTTTTTTTTTAAATAAATTAGCATGCTAAAAAATATCCACAGTAAATTGTCATCCAAATTACATGCTAGCAATTAATTTCCCCCAACAGATCTTCAAAGAAGCTTTATTTCCCAAAGTGGTGGAAGAATACTTGGTTTCCCTTACAAATCCAATGGATATGTATGTTCTGATACAGTATTTTAAATAAGGTGATTCTCTTAACTGTTGCAATAAAATCTACTGAAAAACTCATGCAAGTTGACTTAGCCAAGCCTCACACTGATGTAGCTTTAAGAAAAAACACAACAACCAAGGAATAAACATGAATCAACTTTATTTAAAGAGTACTAGCACAAGCTTTGTCACTGAAAATAGTCTTAATATCTTTTAGAACAAGCAACTTGCTTGATTATTTAGAAGTCCTTGATCCCAGCAACTACCAGTTGGAAAAGTGAAAGCATAGACACAGTGCTGTAAAAGCAAAAAGTAAAAGTACTGCTGAGTGATTGTATGAGGAGTACAGAATCAGAATCCACTGGTTTAGTACTAAAATAGCCTCCAGGTGAGAAATACTTTGAAGTAATAATACTTATCTCTGTAATGCTTTTTATTAGTATATCTCAACACACTTAAGGAAGGACAAGGCTATCAAATTGCTATAAGAAAGGGCTGTGTCACAACTGGAATTTGCCTTCTGATAACCTGCTACACAGCTGTTAGTTTTGTATTAGAAACTGATTTGATGAACCAATTCCTAAAATGTACGAGTCACATGCACAGAAAAGGCAAAGCAAGAGAAGGCCAGATAAAGCTACATGCCTCCACGGTCCTGCGTCCCGTTCACCAGCAACAAACAAGTACTGTCTTCCACAAACCTATAAAAACCCCATAAAGCAGTAAGACCAGCTGTTTGCACTGGAAGTAGATACACTGCTATCCCTAGCAAAGTAGAATGGAGTCAAAACAAAGAAAGCGACGTGATTTTAATGACAGTAAATAACTTCCAAACAGCAGACATTTAGTAGATTAAAACCAAAAAGTCACATGCCAGCACTTCTGCAGTCTGGATTAAAAACCTGGACATGCCACTTCAAAAAACCACACTCCTCTAACAACTTAACTAAAGGGCGTTTCCTTGAGCTGACTGCAGTACATCGTTATCCTCCAAGCCATCTAAAAGGAAGAAATGCTGCAGAATGGCATAATTACATGCTAGCCATTTTCTCTCAAAGCTAGGCAGTACTCATGCAGGTCCTCATTGGCTATCAACCTCATCAGTCCGGATCCAATCCCTAATTAACCCCATGTGCACTCACTAGATGAATCACATACCCACCTGGAGAGCAGGTCCCAGAACAGCAATCCTTTCATCTCCTAAAACCAGACTTCTAACATTTCAGCACTAGACTTGCAGGCCAAGGTTGAAACCTCAGCCCCCTGAACTGTGTTTGTAATTTTGTCCATTTATCTGCAACATAAGCCGTAGTTATGTGCTCTAATCAACTCAGAGCGTATATGCAGTTCATAGAGTTGTAAACTGAAGAGCCACGTCCACGCAGCTGTGAAAGCCAACTTTCTGGTGCTGTGGTCACAGTACAGAGCAGGCAACCTTTTCCCTAGTCTTTTTTTTTTAATGCCAACGACATAAGTTACAATACTTTTGTCTGCACAGCATTTCCAAGCAGCTTTTCTACTAGTCAAATGTTTCCAATGTCACTGTGCTATTCTTTCAGGGCATCGATATTGTTTCCAGACATTAACTTTGACTCTGTTTACATATCAAAGCTAAATAACAAAGCTCCAGACCCTAGGCAGGATTTATTTACGGCTTACATAAACAGAGCCCTATATTAACTACAGTTCCGCTGATTATATTTGTTATAACACTATTTGTTGAAATCAAAGTATTGCCATGCTATTAATAATTTCTTAAAGTTCTCATAGCGAGCAGAATGGAATTTACTACAGCAGTGTTTTCTCTTGAATGCACGCACACTTACCCACATAATGCATATTAAGGGCCAAGTACTTGTACTGGAAGAGAGGGTTGTTGTGCAGGCTACTTCTTTGGATCTGCTGGAAGAATGAGCTGACGTCCCATCTGTACAAGACATCCAACAGCATGATGCTCGGGACCCTCAGGGCCACATTTAATATTGCCTCCAACTTCTCCTTCGCAGCCATTCTCTTCCCTTTCCGTGAATTGGCAGCAGACTGTAAATAGCACAAGACAGAAGAGTAATCAGATCAATCTCCCTGTACAAACAGCTATTACTGATCATCTGAATGGGGCTTCCTGTGCGGCCACAAATGACTGAATGAATCAACCAAGTTAAAATTCACATCCAGACAGGACAGCTTCTAATGTTGCTATATGAAGATCAATTTGCTAGCAGTTTTCCACGGGGATACTGTAAAAGGGGGGCTGTGGGAGTAGGTTAATGACACAATAAAAATGGTCATAGGGTATGCACTGAACAAACCTTTATTCTTACTTCCTCTAATTCAGCATCCAAGTCCCCAGCCAAAGGACCACAGCGTACAAGATACTACATTGTGGTAAGCTACTGCATAAGCTTTAAAAACCAAACACCACCAAGATTCACGATCTCCCGTGAGCTATGCTATTTCTGTACACTATTTCTATAACTCTCAATGCAAACTGAAATAATTTCCAATACACAAACTTACAAAGAAAAGTTATTTGTGACATTCATTAACCTCTACGATTTTATACTTTATGGAATTGAGGGCTGGTGATTTCAAAGATTAAGATTAGTGACGCAAATATTCTGCTCATTTTAATGTAATTCCCTACAAGGAATCATACAAACAGAAGACTATATCCTCTCTCAGGAGTACCAGAAGGTAATTTAATTGCAGAGCTTGAGAGCAGAGTAGATGGATGATGCAAGACAACACAGGGCTTTTTTTAAAAAAAAAAAAACAAAACTTTTTTTTTCCTCTTTCAAAATTGTAAGGGAAAAAAAAGGAAAAAAAGGTCCACAGGTCCACAACAGCATCTCAAAAGGTATATAGTCACCAACAGGACCATTTTAAAGAGCAAAAGGATCCGTTTCCACATCCTGTCAGAGCACTGCCTTCAGCTGAGCCCCTAAACGAAAGGTGCTGTTTAAGCACACAGCCACCCTCCCACCCGAGGCTGTATTTGAAAGCCACCAGCTCTACACAGCCCATCGGAGCAGTGCAGCTGAAGGCCAAGGTGGGGATGATCCCAGCGAGTGTTAATCCACAAGCAGCCATTCAAACAGATGAAAACAATCAGCCCCAGCACCACCAGTCTGCAGCCCAGTTCAGGTTTAGCCTTTTCTTATTAGAGGGATGCTTCGAAAGAACTGCATCCCAGCCACCAAAACAGAAAAATCTACGCTTGGAACTGCACTTCCCAAGTAAGTTTCACAGGATTTCATTCAAATGGTCATTGCGAAATTTTTTAAAAAGGTAACACAGAAGCACAGCATGAAAGGAAGTCATGCTCACACACAGAAACCAAGAAACTTTTCCTCCTTGTACAAGGACATGCACAAAGAATTGTCTGAAGTTGTATTTGTGCTGCCACAGACAAGATGCTACCAGAAAGGTGCACACCTAAAGCCACTCTGACACTTGTCAAGGCACGATGACAAAACTAACTCAGCTCAAGAAGCCAGGACAGATCGATAGCGAGATTTGTCTCGGTAAACCACAGGCTACAGGGCTGCAGCTTGCCTTCGTCTAACCCACAGCCAGGTTATGCAAACACAGGCACCTTTTCCAAAAGCCATACAGACCCCAAAGGCAGCACAGCCCTCCCTGGCACACACCACTCCACTGGGCATTTTGCAGTGCTTCCCAAGGGGATTCAAAGGCCAGCCACAACACTGGAAGATATTTAAAACGAAAAACCAAAATCATAACCAGAATAGCTTAAAGAACACTGGTGTTCAACATTTAGTGTGAATGAAGACGGAGTTTTAATGTATGGTGCTGAACAAGTGCAAGCTGGGACTTACACAAAGCATTTCATCTGCATACTAAAATTCAAGCCTATGCTTAGAAAAGCTCAGAGGCACGCTGTTTAAAGATAATTCATATGAAGACATTTCGAGTGTCCTGTACTTTTTTTCCCCAAAAAACTCCTTGGTTTTGCCAAGCATGCAAAATTAATTACAGTGAATTAATTGAACCAAGCTGCCTCCTGCTTTTCGCTAGGTCACTGTTCCAAGTGGATCAGGGCTTAGGGGTGGGCAGGAGCTGCCGTACAGGTTTTCACGCTGTCATGAAATTCCCCACATAAAGTGCCAACAAGCACCTGATTTCAAGTTATGCTCCTGTAACCAGCAAACCTCCTCTAGCCGACAGCAACGACCAAACACGAGACAAGAAGGAAGTTTCCACTTTCCCCAAGTACTCTGAATGCAGATTTCCGTGGACTTCTCTCTACACTCAAAATTAACTGAGGTTCTGCACATCCAAATTAAACAATCTTCTACATTCATACGTGCACACTTGAGAATATAAGAAAACTGGGAAGTGCAGTGTTTGTCACCTACAACAAACTCCAATTGCGAACTTGTTAAAACAAAAGCAAAACAAACTCAGAAAATCACATTCTCTTGCAATTGATGGGTATTAATGGAAATTAATTCATGTATTACAAGAAGCAGCCACTGAAACACTGCAGCATATTCTGTCACTGCCTAACAAAGCACCCAATGCTAATAAGAAACTCTTTAAAATTAACTTCAGTGGCAATGTGGATGTGTTAAATAAAGCCTCAGTTGTAATTGCTGCCAAGTTCTAACAGAATGTAATGCAGGCAAGCAACAAAGTCCGCTGCACTAAGCTCATTATATTGTAAAGAGCTCTCACAATACATTATTTTGATTGGTGTAAAAACAAAAACATTAAGCCTCTAAAACCTTTAGATAAATAATGATGACAAGAGTTGCTGGATGCTCGGACATTAGAGGAACACAGGCCATGCTTTAACATGACCAAAAAATGGACTTCAGAGCAGGACTGGGAAGCTGCGAGTTTGTGACCGAGAATTTTTTCCTGATGATTTCAAATGTCTTCCTGTTCCAAATCAGGACAAGAAAAAGCACAGTCTTGGGAAGAAATTCTGACTTCACCTCTTCCCTGAGTGCAAGCACAGCTGCGCTATTTGACCACAAACAGCTTTAAGAAGTCTCCCATCACAACTGATTAATGCTCATGGAAACATTCTTATTTTCTAACAACACGGCACTGCTCAAAAATCCCTTCCTCAGCTGGCACAAACATTTTGTCAAAAACATATTCCTAGCTAGCTTCAAAAACAACAGTAGAATTCACAAAACCTGATTTTGTGGTTTTTTGTTTGTTTGTTTTAAATATTACAAATTGGTCCCTGCTAATTCCATTAGCAAAACAGATTAGCAGCAAGCTTAAAAAACTCTCAAAGACAACATACATTTATTTTCCCTATAATAGGAATTTCTTTCTGAGGCTCTGCCTTCACATAAAAATTTGCCACTTCGTCTGAGGCTGTGATTTATGCCCCAAACCAATGTAACTGATTTTTGCACCGATTCAATATAAAACTATCACATCACAGGAAACAAATACTAATAAAGTACAAGGGGACACAAAACCTGCATCCATTTATCCAAGCAGGTGCTACGTCACACGAACACAGTTTCTAACATTTAGAAAAGCATTACACAAAAGCTACTTAATGTTTACTAAAACATATTGGAATATTTGCAAACCTAAGAGTTGTTCTGATACTACTGCCACCAAAAATCATCACAGAAAGATTCAGTAGCTCCAGCTGGGATCAGAACTTCACAACTAGACTGGATCCTGCAATGTCTAGTCTAACATCTGCGAACAAACAAGGCGCTCATTCTCCTGCAAGATTAAGACCTAAAGCATTTGGAAAGGCTGACACCATCACCCCCCTCCAAAAAATATATATATTTTTTTTCAACTTCCATTTTTCACATCTATGAAACTCTAGTGATTTTGCACACATCCATTAACAAGCAGACTTTGATCTGTAATCTAGTTTTGACTTTGAATACTTAAATGGAAGATATTCCTAAATCAGGAATGGTTTGATTTTTCTGAAGGTTAAACATGGCTAGACAGATCTTGAAGAGGGGAAAAAAAAAATCTCAACTTGCAGCTATAGAAATATTCAATGTCACAGTTCAAAAAATTAAAATACTAAAATTAGTCCCAGAAGTGCTATATTCATGCATTTCTCAGAACCCTTCTTCCCAAGTGCCTGTCCTGCTCTTGAGAAGAAAAAAAAAAAAGAACTTGAAGTACAGAAGAATCCCATCCTCCAGAGACTTAAATCATCAGTCTGGGAGAGAGAAAACAGAGAAGGGAAGGAACAGGACAAAAAGGTTTATCAGATATACACTTAGAAAAGAATTTCCCTGTGTGAGCCTGTAAGGAAAAAAAAAAACTAGAGCTCCGGAGAGTTATGTGAGTCACCGATCCATCAGAACAGCTCTTTCCCATGCAGTCAGCAGCAAGGAAAGCAGAAAGATGCCTCGCTCCTGTACAATTTAAATGAGGCCAAGTTCTGTTTTGGCTAACAAGGACAGCACTCAAAATTTCTGCTGAGAAGGCCAGACACAATGAGCATACCAAGCGCACTAATAAAGTGGTGAAACATTGCAGTCGTGTACAGTAAAGCTGTCATTACAAACCGGTCAGCATCTCCAATAATACTGCGTTTTCGTAGCTCACTACTGTAGTAATTTCAAGTAATAACCCTTGAGTATTTAGCATTCGATTCAAAGCTTTGGAGAGTGTCAGGTGGCAAACAGAGTACTCAATCTTGCCATGTGAGAAGTTATGAAGAATAAACAAAATTCCCCTCCCCATCTGGTTTGACAATATGGATTGCTGTAGAGCTGGAGCGGCGGTGGGACTGGAGAACTGCTATTTCCATCTAGAAAACAAATGAATTGCTAAATTCCTGCTCAGGCAAGACCCAATCAGCTATCAACTGAGAAATACCTGAATTAATCATTTCAACTAATGCACAACATACTTCAGGAATAAGCAACTTTTACTGCAAAATACGTAGGCACCACCTCATAGCTGTTCGTAGGGACATAAGAGAGCACGCATTCATATTAAAGACATGCTAAAAACAGCAAAACAAACTAGAGACAGTTAACTCTATAGCAGAAAAACCTACATTTCCAACTTTCAATATTAGCTAGCTTTATGAGGAAGAAGAAAATCAATTCAGGAAATGAGAATGCGTATCGCGGCACTGTGAAGTTAAAGTTGCTTTAAAGATTTATTTCTGGAGTACTTTCATACACTGCGAGCAGTTCCAGCACACTCAATTATATTGCAAGTGGATTATTTATAGGCAGCCTGTAAAACATCCTGCCCCTTTTAGTTTTCATAACGAGCAGGTAAGACCAGGGAACTGAACTCGGGGACTAACACACAGTAACGAAGGTTAACAAATCCAGCAAGTCTGCAGAAAAATCTTTCTGTGGTTTCCTACACGATCAGCTCTCTGCCTGCACGTTATCGGTTCAAACTCGGTCACAATAAGAGGGGCTGCCTGTTTTTTAGACCACAGCTGTCCAGTTAAGCACCTGAATGACAGCAATCTAATTCATTAAATATATAAATAAATATATTTAAGTAAACTCTTCAGGGGAAAAAAAAACAGATTGAATCAACAGAAACCAAACTGCTCTCGGGTCCTTTTCAACTCTCCAGTTTCTTGTCGTTCCAAGGTTCAGTTTATTAGCTAGTTATTCAGCTTTTCTTTTTTTTTTTTTTTTTTCCCTCCCTATCACGGCCATATTTGCAAGTCTACACCTACAAGCCTGCCTAACCACATTTGTATCAGCATATTCTGAGAAAATCTGGGCAGCAATCCCAAAGCGCCTCTGCAGAGGACAGAATACCCGGGGGACCTGCACACGGAGCAGTAATGACAGCCCAAGATGATGCAGGCTCTGACAACCTCCCTCAAAAGCTGGATCACAGAAGACCAGCCACGCAAGTAAAGCTCAGGTACCCCCACAAAAAACCTGCAACCCAAATGTGTTACCAGGATGCAGTTACATGACAGGATGAAATATATCCCATCCTCCACAATTGCTCATTTAGTTTTTAGCCATTTCAGATACAGACGCAGCCTACGTTTAGCGCCTGCAATGCCAACAACTAGCTACCCAACTGGTTAGAAGTTAAAATAGAAAATAAGACTTTCAAGATTTTCCTCTGTCAATACTGTAAAAGTTTCCATTGTTGCACCTTATCTACTTGAGTCCTTTAAATAAAGAGCATCAGTTTCCAGGCCTGTCAAATAGGCTGCTTAGCTTCCTGCACTAAGAGACTTGTGCGACAGGAAGATCAAACAAATGGCAAAAACACTTAGAAAAGTCCCTTTTAAACCATGTTTAAACTCAAGACAGGCAGGCAACTGAACAAAAAAAAAAAATCCAGAAAAACTCCATGAGGTGAACCATCTACTTCTGAATGCTCCTTTCAAGCACGCAATTAATTACAAAGCAATAAGGCTTCTCTAAAATGAAAGGAAATGCTTTAAAAGTAAGTGCAGAGAGAAACCAACGCACAGATGTCTGAATCATATCGAAGGTGCTAGACGTGAATATGCACTTAAAAGGCAAAACTACCATGACCCATCCACTTTATAATCACATCAAACATTCCCAGGTGTGTCTGGAAATAAAAATGGATTCAGAAAGCGAGTAACCAGTAACCACCAAACAATAAAAGAGGCTTCCAGCAAACTGGAATAGAAGCCCTCTGCATGTACTCGTGAAGAGGAAGAAAACGACTCTGAAGTAGCAAATAGAGCAGGTTTTGAAGAGTGCAATGTGAAACACTAAGCAGGCTTATAGAGTTTTCCAAGGCACACCCATTCATTCAGGTCTTGCTGGCACGATGTGCCTCTGCATCTGCACCGCGGATTCCAGCAGCTGAAGCCGAGCAGACACTAAGCTCCTTCCATCACCTCCAAAGGAAGGAATTCCCCAGGATTTCTTCAGACGCACACAGCTCGGTTCACCAGAATTAGGTTGCTCTAACGTCAGCAGTTCCTCCTAAGGCTGACATAAACAAGGTGAGTCCTGCGCTTTGGACAAGCAGCAGCTCGATGTTGCTAAGGTTTTTGATGATCCTCCTATATAGCGGTGGTCACAGAGATGCCTGTTCCCTAATGAGTTTAGGAATTAATAAAATTAAACCCTTTAAAGACGTAAGAACTTGGAAAAGACATGCAACCGACTGCCATAGTTATTAGAGGTAGCTGGAAACAAAAAGATAGCCCTGCACGGCCAGCTGATCGCTCAAGATAACTGCCACAAACGAGTCCCAAGTCCACCAAACAACTTACCAGAAACTCCTGCGTTAAAACCCGCAGAAGGAACAAACACAGCAACACCTACAGACTCCCAAGAAATATATATATCTATAATTTGACTGCGATCACAAGCAGCTACCACTCAGGAGCCAAACCACCGGAGAACTCTCCCTTTTGCCAGCCAACGTGAGGCAGGCGATGCCGGGCTCCCACCCAGCACCCACCAGGTCCCCAACCCCTCAGTGCCACCCCGGGGTGCTGCGGGGGGGGGTCGCTCCTTACCTCAGGCCGCCCCCACCGAGCTGGGGGTCGGACAGACGGACAGAGGGCCGGACAGACCCACCAAGGGGGCGCCACGAAGCCGGCGCCTCGCTCAGCCGCCGGGCCCGAGCCCAGCGCCACAAGCGGGCCCAGCGCGGCCCCCCCCCCGCACCCGCAGCCCCCCACCCACCCACACGGCTCGGGCCGCTCCCCGCCCGCCAGGCGCCGCCCTCGCCCCCCACTCGGGGCCGCGCACGAAGGCAGCCGGGTGCCCCCCCCACGGGAGCGCGCACAGGCGGAGGGGTGGGCGATCACCTGAAGCGGTGGTGGTGGTCGTGGCCGCCGCCTCTTATTCCTATTCTCCCCCCTCCTCCTCCTCCTTTTTCTCCTTCTTCTCCTCCTGTCGGTCCCGCGGCGGGGGCTCGGCGCCTCAGAGCGGCGGCTCGGTGCCCGGTGGTGGCGGCAGAGCGGCTCCCTGAGGCACCATGGCCGCGCCGCGCCGCCTCAGGGCGCCGCCAGCGCACGGCCCCGCAGCAGGGCGGCCATGGCCCCGCTGCCAGCGCGCGCCCGACGCCCCGCGCCGCGCATGCGCGCGCCCCGCCTCCACTGAGGTGGAGGGGGGAGCGCGGAATGGCGGCGGTCGCCCCCGCGCTGTGAGGGGGCACCGATGGGGCATGCGGAGGGAAGGGGTCGGTGCCGTGCCGTGCCCTGCCCGCCGGGCCCCTCTCGTTCTCGGCAAGGCTCGGGGTCGGATTCCGGTGGGATGTCGAGGCTGCAGCTCCGGCTCGGAGCTCCCCGGTGTCCAGGCTGCGGCCAGCCCCAAAAATGAGTCAGAAAAAGTCACTCTGTAAAATAAGGGTAGCGTCTGGCTGGAGGTTAAGAAGGGCAGATCTGCGGTTTTGATAATAGTCGGTGCTGGCCTTGTGTAACACCGCGCTCTATCAATTTAAAATACTAAAGCTGACTCAGACTGCTCCAGCGGTGTGGAACCTGTGGTCACCTTTGGTGTGATCAACCTGAAAATACCAGCTTTTTGTGCTGCTTTTGGCGTTTCTCAGCAGAAGACCTGCACTAAGGGCAGCCCCCCACAGCACAGACCAGAGCCAGAGCTCTTCACAGCCTGAGCTCATGACCCCCAAAACATCCCACCTTGGCTCAGCGCACACAGGTTGCACGGCCAAGCCCTAGTGTGAGCTTTTAAGTGGTAAGGAAAAGGTGAAACCTGAGAAGTAATGGTTTTGCCTTTAATACTTTAAAAAAAAAATTCAAAGCCACATTGTCTAGGAGATGAGAAACTGCTGCAGTGAGGAATGAGGGAATACGCTGAACTGGAAAATCCTGTAGCTCACAGGGGTTGGGCTAGCCAACCTAGTAATTGCTTTTTTCCTGCCATCTCTAATGAGAACAGTAGCATTCACAGATATACATATTAAAAATGCTTAGCCTCAGCATAATGTTTTGAACTATGAGCAACAGATACTAAAATAAAGGCTTTGGATGTCTGTCTACGCTGCTTTGCAAAATGACCCTTCCCTCAGCACCCAGGGGGTTTCCAAACACCAGAAGAAAACAACAGTTTGAACTCGCCCATGTTAGTTTCTGTCAACACTGTGGTAGGGCTCGGCCCTACTGCATACACCAATGGTTGCATTTGGTGTTAACACTGGACCCTTCTCCCACATTTCTGTCAGCTCAGTAATCATCAGAAAGGAGACCAACCAACACAACTTGACAGCTTTACCAAACAGAAGTACCACCTCAGCTCACTGATACAATTTTTTACAAGCTTCAGATTTTAATGCTGTTTTAAAAATAAGCTTTATTAAATATATGTAAAGCTTTTAGTTTAAAGCAATCAGAGAAGATGGGAAAACACTGGCTTCACCAGGCTCCATCCATCCCATTGTTCTGCCTGGCTCAGCCTACTCGCTTCTTTGTCACTATTATTCACTAATACTTGTCAGTACTACTACACCACTTCTTATCACAAGGAGTATGAACCAGCAGCTGTCATATAAGGCATAAGAATCTCAGCTCCATTTCTATGGAGTGCTTGTATTCTCATGCCGTACATGGGAAAAGAAAAAAAAAAAAATCACATGAGTCACTTCTGTTCTTTGTGGGCTTGGTTCAATGCTGACTGAAGTCAGGGGCAATGGTGTAAACCGTGGAATCTGTAAATCCTACTGCCTGTTTTCAGTGCTGCTTCTGAAAAAAAAAAATCAAGTAGCAGAGAGAATAACAAATTCACAGTTGTATACGTCAATAGGTTTTACTAGGAGAAGGAGTGAAAGTTTCTATTATTTCGAAGTATTTATATCACGGAAGTATTGTAGCAAATCACTGAAGTTCTTACTTCAGTTTGCAAGCAGACAATAGGAACTGAATGCCATTTTTGTTCATTTCATCATCTCTCATCATTTCATTCTGAAAACGTGTTACTTCACAAAAGCACAGGTTTTCTAATGGGCAAACCAGGTATGTGGCTTTACCACTGTCTTGTCAAGCACGTCTTAGAAAAAGTACCTTCACTTTGTTTCCTTTCTCTGCACTTTTAAAAACCTTTTCTGCTTCTGACACTGAGTGGCTAAGAGTTCCGAATTCAATGATTGTTTCTCTCTCATTATTAGCAGAGGCATTTGAACTCCAAACATTCAGTGATCAGTACCTGAGGACTGAAGGGAGATACTTTGGTGACATCTCATTAAAACTTCCAAAAGACCTTCTCAGAGTTCAGACAATGAGGAAATTTGACTTGTCCATGTGGATGGACAACTGCCAGCACCTCAAACTGCTTACAGAGAAAATCTCTCATAAGAATTCTCAAGAGCAGCCAAATACGCTGACATGGCAGGACACTGCATGCCTAAGGTGGACAATAACATGGGCAGTTAGTTTTATTTGAAGCTTCTTTTACAAGCAAGTGTTTCAAGAAATATTCACAAATATATATGTTCAAACAAAAGAACATCTTAATAAGCAGTAGGTCAGACAAAAGTTAAATGCAAAAATTAAAATTATTTGTGAAACCTGATTTGGTGCCATGTGTACACCTTAATACACCAATGGCAGCCAGCCCCCAAAGTTTGTGTTCTCTTGTTGAAATCTTAGCCCGTTCACTAAATGAACAAATCAACCATATAATTCATGCAGAAACATATACCATGACTTAAGAAATGGGAACATTACTGGGTCCACAATAGACACATAGCCAATGCATTTCATTGTGATTTACCTGATCTTATCCCATAGCTCCATCACTGAACTCCTGCTCTTCACTATCTGTGACCCTATTTCCTAAGTCTCTTCCCTTCATATTGTCTCTTATTTTTCCTATCATTCTCACAGCTTTTCAGAGCTCTTTCGAGCAATTCAGCTAGTTCCAGTTTCTCAGCTTCATATTTATTTTCACTCTCTTCAGGAAACCACTTCTGCAGTATCTCTGATAATTACGTATCTCATATAATTACATATATTTTTACCACTTCCTTAACTCTGAAGAGTGCTGACTCCCAACAAATAAACAGCTGCTGTGATTTACAACTTACCTAAGGGAAAGCCATACCAATCTCTGTATTGAGGAGCTAGAGAGCTGGGTGGTGATGTAAGGAAAGTGATGAATCACATTTTGTTCAGTGAACAAAAGAATCACAGTTCTCTCCCAAGATCCCTTGCCAGTGGGGCATAATCTAGAATACAAAGAATTGAAGTAAATAAAATAAAAATAATTGGGCTGAACAGTGGCAGAAGAATAACAGTCACATTCAGAAAATGGAGCATCATATGGTATACTAGTACAAACCTCTAGTATTTATAGCATCTCGCAGTGCCAACATTAATTAAATAATATGGAAAAACCTCCTGTGAGGAACCTATGTAAATATTATTCTAACCTCAACTTTACTGATAAAGCAGCTGAGACAGAGACTCACTGTATTAGTGATAACTTGAAAATGTGTTTCATTTCAAACTGTAGACATTGTCGTGTCTCCAGCTGAGCTGCCAGCTACTAAAGCACATCACATTATTGAACACTGGAAATTCAGCTCTCAGTGTTTTGCCCGGAGTCACACAGTGACTCAGAATCAGAGCTTGCATTCAAATACTGTGCGTCCTAGGGCACAGTGATGGCAGTGTCCAGAAAACCACGCTTTCTGTTACATTTAAGTGGTTGGGAACAGCACAGAAGGCTCACGTGCAAAAATATATTGGGCTGGAACCACTTGGACAGTACAGACTTTAAGAGCTTGACCTTCTCAGAAATCATTGCTTTCACCACTGCTTAGTACAAATTACACAACAGAGAAAAGAGACAGGGAAAAAGTAATAAATCAGAAGACACTGTAGGAAACAGTAAAAAATGCTGAAAGGGGAACCCAAACAGCCTAAAACAGATGAAGAGAAAAACACACAGGTACCAAGCTGTGTTAAGAATTCCTCTGTTCCAAGGGGAGAATATGGGTTCCCTTCTAGATTTTTTCCTAATGTGACTTTTCCTTCCTCCTTTCTCTGCTGGAATATACCACAGTGTAAACCCAGAGTACCACCGCAAAACAAGCTTCTCAGTACAAAGAAAAGATTCTGCTGTTTGAGCTCTGAATTGTAACTACATGGTCTTAGTCAAATTACTTTAACACTTTGCACTTATTAACGTTAGGATTGAGCACCACCATGCGTTTTCACAGCTGAGTTAAAGGACATATTTATCTGTGTCACATGAATGCTGTCAGAATCAAAGTATTTCTCTGCAGCACCTAGCACAAAGAAGTCCTAGTCATGGCTCAGGCGTCAGGTTACTAAAATATCAGCATCACACCAGAAATAAAATACCATACATGCTTTTTTTTTTTTTTTTTTTTTTTTTTTAATATTTCTCAAACTGTGGAAAAACAAAACACAAACGAACGCTACTGCCTCCTTTCCACAAGACAGCTTTCTCAAAGCCAACCAGAAAATTATTAAAGTATATTAAAAAGATTAGAAATGGAGAGGTGATCACACTATGTATCATTTTCAGAGCCTGAATTTTTAAAATAGGCCTGGAGGGTGCATAGTTTTATGACAGGGTGTGACTTTAATTACTACTTGCAGCTTTGGAAGCTTTCCAGCACTACTGTACTGTGCTGCCTCAGCGCGGAGGACAACCGTGTGTCATAAAAGGAAAAAGAAAACCCTTCGTGACTGGGATACATACATACTAATTGGTTTTACATGCATTGTGCAGTCAGATGCTAAACCTGACATGAGCAGTCACTACAGTAATCTCCCATTCGTACTGGTCTTTTGGAAACCAAGTACTTTTATGTTAAAACCTGAATATAGAACACAACTAAAAGTATGTATCCGGGCAGGAAATACGTAAAACTCATACCTAGTCAAGGAAAAAAAAAAATGGACTGCAGTAAAACAGGCTTCTACAGTTTTTGTTTCTATGGCACATTGCTGAGGTTTGCCAGGCTAAGAGCAGCTCCTCAGGATCCAGCAGCCCCCAGACAACCTGTACGTGCTGCACAGCTGCTCTCCTGTTCTGGTCCCCAAACATAAAAGAGATCAGGTTTTTGAGAGGTCTCTACAAGTCGAGGCCTGAGATGAGAAGACTGCAAATTTCATTTACACCTCCCCCCTTAATTTAATTCTCCCCTGGAGCCAACAGAACCGCAGTCTGTATAATCTGCACATGGTTACACACACGTAAGGACCAGGCCGTACCGCTGACCAGCTTTATTTCTAATTTATTTCTAACCAGTTCCGCAGAGCAGAACACCTCGCTGCCCTGTACAAAACGCATCGCTTCCCCTGCTCCAGCCTCACAGCACCGGGCGGCTGCAGCCGGAGCCGGTTCCCAAGAACCCTCCAGTCCCTGGGACAAAAACCTAAAAGCCAAAACGCCAATAAAAATAAAAAAAAAAAAAAAAAAAAAAAGCCGCTTTTCCCTTTGGAAAGCGCCAGGAGCCGCTCCCGACCGCTAACCGCCGCCCGCCCCCCGTCGCCCTGGCGACGCCGCCGCCCGCCCGCAGCGCGGGAACGCGGCTCCCATCCGGGCGGCCCCGCTTCCGGCGGGCTCCGCTTCCGCTTCCGGTGCGGCGGATCCCGGGCCGGCGCCGGTCCCGTTGCTAGGGTGAGGGCCCGCAGCGCGCTGCCGCGGGTGGGGAGGGGGGGAGGGGCGGTGTCACCATCGCGATCATCGCGATCGATGATCGCGATAGCCGGGGCACCTGGGAAGCCGGCGGGGACCGGAGCGACCCGCGCCGGTCGTTGGGGGTCGCGGGCGGGAGCTGCGGGGGGGGGCTCGGCTGGGCCCCGCGGGACGGCAGCGGCGGCCCGGGGCTGGCAGCGCCCTGAGGGCGGCCCTGCCCCGCCGGCCCCGCTCCTCCTGCAGCCGCCGCGCCGCCCTGGGGGTGCCGCGGTCCCCTCTGTGCAGGGGGGCGCTCCCCGCGGGTTTTGTTTTTATGTTCTCGCGGTCTCTGTTGCGTGGTGGAATAGTAGAAGCGGAAAGATGGGGACGGCTCTGCTCCAAATCTGCCAAGAGTGGTGTCACGAGGCGCTGTCACTGCAGCAGCACAACGTTAAGGCGTCCTCGACCCGGTGCCTTGCCGGGCTGCAGGCGCTCGGTGGGCCGAGGGGCTTAGAAAGGCTCTGACAATGTCACACAACGGCAAAACCCGAGCAAACTTAACCCGAGGATGTTCCAGTTTCATGTCCAGTCCTGATGGTGGGAACTTTGAGAATCCCTGTGACTCTCTCATTGCTCCTAATGCCATTTTTTTTTTATAACCCTTGATTCTGGGGTTCATAATCGGTCCCATCGGTGTTCAGGCATTGAATAAAGGTGTTTCTGCGTGCTGTTTCTGACAGCGCCCATCTTGACAGGACTGCAATTCCGTGAGGACTGATAGCAGATCAAGTAGTCAGCCTCACAGGGTGAGCTGTTCAGTCCAGCACTGGACAGAGACTTGAGAAGTTTCCTCCCAGTTCTTGCCCTGTGCATTTTCTTGCAGAATCAGTTTAGGTGCGTGGTGCAGATGAGAAAGCAGACAATAAACTCTTCTTTCTAAGGCTAGAAAACTTAGCCTGAAATTTATGGACAGAGCTCATTTATGACAGTGAGCTTATGTATCAACATTGCTGCTATGCCGCCTTAACCTCAGTTGGCTCTCCTAGTGCTTCTAAAACCCACTTTTCACAGAATAATGCTGTTGCACTGGATAGTACTATCCCCTGTTTGATTTGGGAATATTTGAAAAAAATAGATTTACATTGTCATATGATAGGAGTCTTCCTTTTCAATTTGTTTTCATGGATCTTAGAGGAAATAGTGAGGAGGTAGGGCTTTCAGTGTCCTCAGCAAACAGGTTGTGTCTACTCCTCTCTTACCTGCTGTAAGCTTGGTGCATATACCAAAGGATACAGCGTAAATGGGAAGTATTTTGGCTGAGAGCAGGTAACTGCATAGAATATGATGTTTGAGGAGAAGAGGAGGCAGATTTTAGTTTGACATCTTTCAGAATTGCTAGACGTGTACTTCTTGAAGGTGGACAGGCTCCCTTTCTTTTTCATAGATCTTTCTCTACTTTTCAGGCATCAATCTTTTAAGGACATTCTTGCTGTTACTGGTGCAGATGCCTTCTGTGCATCTCCTGATAATATGAAACAGCTTTCAAATACCTTTATCTCTCTTTGATTCTGTTTCCAAATTTTAACAGAAAAAAACACGTTCTCTCTTCCACCTAAGGCTAAAAATCTCGTTTCTCTGCTGTGTTTAATCTAGGATTAAACTGTTGAATATAATTCACATAAATGATTGTGTAAATTAAAGATAGTGTAATTATGGTTACTTTTTCAGCACTGCAATGAAAGTGCCATTCTTACAGCGTAATTGCGTTGTGTAGGTGTTGTGTTTTGGCTTTGTTTTCAAACTCCTGCTTTGATATTGCTACAGTGAGACGTGACCTGGGGTGTGTATTACTGCAGGTATTGCACAGGTCTCAGTGAAAGCGAGCAGAGAAAGCCAATGCTTAAAATAAGCTGCTGGTTCAGACCTATTTTTATGTATTTTAGGTCTTTCAGACTTGTGGTTTAGTAGCTACATATGTAAAGTTATCCATGACTGGCTTGATTGCATAATTATTGCAGAGGACATTTCTGAGATTTGAAATGACTTCTCTGATGCTGCAGTACTCTGCTCGGGTACCGGCTGTGCAGCGAACAAGCTGTACCTGTGCAGAACACGCAGCAAGCGAGCATATGCTGGATCAAACGGGGAATGTGACATTGCTAAGTACATTGAAGCAGAACTCGGAGCCCCAGTTTAAGGGATGTTCTTTCTGCCTTATCTCCAACATTTTATCAACATGTTTGTTATCTGTGCAAGCAAAACAAACAGCTCTTTGGTATACAGTATAATAAAAATGTAAAAATACTTATACTATATCGCTTGTCTTCTAAAAAAAAAAAAAAAGGCAATTCTATTTCTTCCTTACGTGATCATCGCATTTTCCTCATCCAGCAGATTTTTC
The DNA here is from genome assembly GCF_964211825.1 of Aythya ferina. Lineage (NCBI taxonomy): Eukaryota > Metazoa > Chordata > Aves > Anseriformes > Anatidae > Aythya > Aythya ferina. The sequence continues at coordinate 8,650,674 of NC_140312.1, forward strand.
AGGAGCTAATACTGAACATATGCTTCAAGGATGTCTCTCTCTCTTATAATAAAATGGGGTGGACAGGAGTATACGATAACCTCGTTATCAGAAGAGGACACAGTGTTGGATCTGAAGCAATCTCTTAAAGGCCTTACTGGAGTGTTACCAGAGCGGCAAAAACTTCTTGGACTTAAAATGAAGGGTAACTATTCTTATCTATTGTTTATTGTGGACGTGTGTGAGATGTTTAAGGAAGTACATCCTTTTAAGTTATTCAGGATGTGTATACAAAAAGAGCATCTACCTCCCAGATCTAGCTTTCAAAGGAGCACACACAATATCTAGTGATATATAAAATTTCAGTGTTTATTATTGATACATCTGTACAGTCATTTTTTAATGGCTGATGTGGAAGTGCAGCAAATGTACCTTAAAATTTAAATTGCTGTTCACCTGAGAAGCAATGTGTTCTTGCATGGAGGATGATGATGCAGCTTGGAGAACTCTGGTGTTTTATGGGTAGCTTGTTTCAATTAAGCATGACATGTATTGACAGTTTGCTAAAATCTTTCTACCCAATTTAGAAATGAATTCTGTTTACATTATAGGGAAACCTGCAGATGATGATGTTAAGCTTGGAGCTCTCAAACTGAAACCAAATACTAAAATCATGATGATGGGCACTCGTGAAGAGAGTCTGGTAAATAATTTACTTATTAACTTAAAAAAATTGGAAAAATGTTCATCTCATTATGATTTTGAATTTTCTAGTAATCATTGGAAAAATAGTACAATAGATTTCAGCTGTTTTTCTGCAGAATGCGGATAGCAGCGTAGTCATGAAAATCTGTATTGTTGTGGACTTCAGATACAAAACTACTAACTACTATGGTATTCTCACTGACTTCTGAAATCTAAATCAGTGTATTTTAGTAACTTTTCCACTAGTAAAACGATTTTTTTTTGTCTGCAATGTGCAATAACAATCTTGATAACCCTTGGTTTTACAATGATCCTAGTTATCTTTGTTGTTATTCGTCTAGGAAGATGTTCTTGGGCCACCTCCTGATAATGACGATGTTGTCAATGACTTTGATATTGAAGAGGAAGTTGTGGAAGTAGAAAACAGGTTAGGAGTTTTAGCTATTAAAAAACACTCCTGTTACCAACTGAACAGTATGCATTTTAATTAACTGTAACTTTTTGCACTGTTGTATTAGGGAAGAAAATCTACTAAAAATTTCTCGCAGAGTTAAAGAATACAAAGTGGAAATTCTGAATCCTCCCAGGGAAGGAAAAAAGCTGCTGGTGCTAGATGTTGATTATACACTATTTGGTGAGATTTTATGCAACTTGTGGGTTTTAAGAGGGCTGTTCATTTGCCAGTTCACATTTCTTTATTTTTGCTTTACAAAGCCATTTCCGTAACTTTGGATTGCATTGTACTGTATAGCTTCAGCTTCATAATATTCTGGGGGTCCTCTGCTCATATTGTAAAAAGAATCAGGCTTTATAAATGTTGTATATTGTTGATTTTAGTGTAACAACTATTTACTTTCTCTAAGATGATGCAAAAATAGGTTATTTGGATAAAATTCTAAACTCTCTTGACCAGCTTGTGTGTTAGATATCATGGCATCAGGACAAGCTATTGCTGTAAATTAATTGTCTTTCTGTACATGATTGATTCCTTTTTTGGGGTGCGAGAATAGCTTCTAATTGTATTTCCAGGTTGTTAAACATGTACAAAACCACGTTTTACCTGAAAATTCTGTCTAACTGGTTTTCTTAGAAGCCAGAATTTCCCTTCTGACTTCATTTTCTGGGATATGGGTGTGTCATGGCAGTTTGACTATAACCAGTAAATAATAGCTTGCCTTTTTCCTTTCCTTACTTTTTTGTAAGTTTGATTTATGATCCAAAATGAGAATTCAACCTATTACTCAACATTTTTATTTACACATCTCCTGCTAGCAGAATTTGACAGCAGTTTTCTAGTTGGAACAGGCAATGTTTGCATGTTTGAAAAAGATTTGATACACATTCACAAGATTATCTGGATAGAGTTTTACAAAAATCTCTGTTCAGTATCTGGGCAGTTAGAAATTTGCTAAAGTACATAGATGAACTATTTGTCCAGACTCTTCAAAGATATTCAGACCCTCAGCTCTCATATATTAAGCAAGCTCTCAAATACCTAAAGATCAACAAATAAATATCCCTTCTACTTTTCTCACCTTTAATGTGGGAATAGTAGTTTGCTGTGAATTCATTCATGATTTCAAATCACCCCGGTGCTTCCCTTAAGAAATGTTTCAGGTCTCTGGGTAGGTAGGAAAGTCATAATTAACATCCTAAATTGAATAATGAATTGCTTCTCTCTCATTCTTTTTAGACCACAGGTCATGTGCTGAAACTGGAGTAGAACTTATGAGGCCATACCTTCATGAATTCCTGACATCTGCATATGAGGATTATGATATTGTAATTTGGTGTAAGTTTTTTTTAAATCTCAGTACATAAGACTTCATCGTAAATTGTCATTTAGAGCAGAAACTCCAGTTGTGAGGTTATATTGAATTTTAGTGTGAATCAAGGTCTAAAACAATACATGAATATTAACCTGTAATATATTCACCGAGAATGTTCACACAGCTATTAGAGCTATTTTACAAAAACAGTAATTCTTAGGTGAGGAAAACCACCACATAGCGTTCTTGTGAATGGTTCTAATCACAGTATAAAGCTCAACATTGCTTTACTGAATGTTACTTTGTATAAGGAAGAAAGTGCTTGAAAGAACACAATTGTAAAATAGACATTCAAATACTGCTTGGTAGCTATCTTTACAAATAACTTCAGCCCAGACAATAAGTAGTGAACTGCCATAGCAATAGAAAACTGGAAATAAACCAACCTCTCCCATGCACAGGGATGGTTGATCATTTGCTTTAGCACAGTTTCTTTTCCTTTCAACAGCTGGAGCCAATACAGGGTTTAAACCATATTCAAATTGTATTAAAATTTGATTTTCATAGTCTGAAACATTATTTACACATAATCTTAGATCAGTGGGCAGCATTGACACTTTGTCCTTTCCATGCCTTACACGTTACCATTACTTCCAGGAGCAAATCCTGTGAAGGCAACATAGTTCCTCAAACCAGACGCAGCCCATTTCTATGGCCCTGAAGACTACAGTTCAGTAACAGCTGATCTAGAAAATGGTTTTAAACAAATGGTTTTAAAGAAACTTAATCAAATTTTCATTTGAAAAGTAGTTTTTTTCCAAATAAAAATAATCTTTCATGACCTGTCCTTAAGACAGTGAACCCTAAAAACTGTAACAAGGGTGGATCTTTCCAAAATGAAAGTCCATATAAAAATTTGAGAAGTGAAGTTTGTCTTCTTTTTAAACCTGTCAACAATTAATTTTGATAAAGATTTTTTTCTCCCTTTTTGTTTTTCAGCTGCCACTAACATGAAGTGGATTGAAGCTAAAATGAAAGTAAGTTGTTCTGAAAATGCGTAATTTGTTTCTAGTCTGGCTAGCAGTTCACATAGACTTGTGCTCAGCAGTGGAGAGAGATGTAGCAACTAGGAGGGTTATATGAATCAAAATCCAAGTTTTCTAAACTGTTGTAGTACTTTAAAATATCTTTGCCACAAAACTAGATTAAATCTAATTTTAGAATTCTACACAGACTATCAGAGCAGTAGGTACTAAATTTAGCAGAACTAAACACAAGTCAGTACTTGCCGACAGTTAGATTAGTCACACAGCCTTCACTGTTGCTTTCATCTTACCTCTAATTATAGAGTTCTAATCTTAAGTGTAAAACATTTTTTGAAGGGAGTGGACAGATGTGGCATGCTGGACTATTTGTCTTGCACCTCTTGCAGATGTGTGGCTTTGTTGCTTCCTCTGCCTTATTAAAACATCCGTAAAAGCTCTTCTTTCAGTCCTGCTTTCTTTCATACTTAAATTGGGCAACTAGCCAGATTTACACAGCTGACTTAGTTGTAAACATATTTACAGTCAGGCTTAGCTCAAAACCTAATAAGCTTAATAAGATGCACTGTATGTTTGGTTGGTGGGTTTTTTGTTTATAAATCAGAACTTGTTTCCTTTTTAGGGAAAACTGTTCCAAATTTAAGCTCATCTGCCCTCTTTTTTTTGTTTATACACTTTTTTCAGGTTGTATCAGAGCAAAGAACACTTTACATATTCTCTACATCAAAAATAGTCTGCATCAATTTTTGTAAAGAAAAATCCTTCAGAATGATCTCAAAAATGAGAGCCTTTAATCAGAACAATGAAGTGTAATTAGCTCAAGTAGAACCAGTGTTGAAACTTGCGAACACTATTTCTGTGCCAGTATTCCATCTCTGTTTATGCTGTGTATGAATTCTTTGCTTTATCTAGAACAATACTATAGCTACAGTTTTGTAGTACAAGACTATGAGTTCAAGTTAGAATGGGTTTGTGACTCAAATATTAGAAGTGTTTGTGGCTGTTACCCATGTGGTTTATTTTCTGGCTATATCAAAACTGTTGTAGCAGATAGAGGTAAGTGCAAGCGTGGTGAAATACGCATACAAAGCTAATCATTAACCTTCTTTTGGCATTGCTTGAGTCCCTAATACATGTGCAAGCATCACATCCTGTATGTGAGATTTACCATTTAAAGTAACATCTTTGTTTTGCAGCAGAATCCTTTGTAGCACTAGGGTTCCATCTAGCAGAAAACCATTGTTCAAAACTGGGCTGTTTACCCTGCAGTCACCTTTCCACAATTCTGGGTCACCTTTCCAGCCCTTTCATATGTTACTGATTGGCAGCTTTCCCATGCCTATTCCTAACTCCCGATCAGTTGAGATTCCTAGTACTAGAATGACAACTGTTGCTTTTCCTTAAACTGATCACACCTCTGCAAGTTTCACTTTTTGTCTGGCAGCAACAATCCCAGCAATACTTGAAGTGTTTGTTTTAAACTACAAAGCAGAAATAGCATTAAAAGAAGGAAAATCAGATAACTAAGTTTAATTTCTTATTCTACATCTATTTATGCCCAGAATTCAGACAGTCTAGAAACAGCTACTTTTTTTCAGAATAACAGGACATTGACTCATACCTAGCACTTTTCATTTATGAGATTCACTTTTTTGTATAAAAGCAAATCAGTTAAGTGTGGCTGGATATTTGCAAGACATTACAGTGGATATTTTATCCTTGTTTTGTAGCTTTGCATATAATTTTTGGTGCATGCAACAGCAATAAAGTCAGCAATGTCTATGTCATGTAGATGTCAGTAGATTTTACTATTGCTTTTCAACTTTGGAAAGGATTGGAAATGGAAGTGATGCCCTCTTATCTAGTTAAAGTTTTACATAAAATTAGATCATTTTTCCTTTAAGACTTTATTTCAGGAGTGATCAAATTTTGAAAGTACAACTGAGAGATTTCTGACTATCACTGACTGTCTAGGACTCACACAGAGGAAAGGGTAACAATGAACTGCTGTTGTATATTTTGTCTTTGGCTGTGGTTGGTTGCAACTTACTGGAATAAACAAATAGCAGAACGTACACAGCTGTTATTCCAGCTATAGATACTGAGTAAAGTTGAGGCATGTAGAACTTGCGAAAAATCATGCATGAAGGTAAAGCCATAAGTTCTATTTTGCCTCTTCTGCGTAGTTGCTTTAAATTTTATGCTGACATCCGATGCTGAACTTCTGACAGTAAGCACTACAAAAATAAATTCCTATCAGCTTTTTTTTTTTTTTTTTTTAGGATGGTGTACTTTTTTGATTCTCATTGAATAGGAAAAATAAAAAACAACAAACCCCTCTTTAATACATCTCTGCTCATCCTCATCAGCTTACCCTTCAACAATGTATTACATTTGTGTTTTCAGCTGTACAGAACTAAAACTTATAATCTGAAATTTTAATAATTAATCTTTGTGATGCAGGAGCTTGGAGTGAGTACTAACGCAAACTACAAAATAACCTTCATGTTGGACAGTGCTGCCATGATAACGGTGCACACTCCTAGAAGAGGACTGATAGATGTAAGTACCATTTTTTCCCCCCGATCCTTTTCTACATTTAGCTGACATGTTACCATACCCCTTTGAAATATTTAACAACAAAGTTGTGTTGGAGTTTTCATGCAAGAAAATTGGAAGAATATCTGAAGCATAGGTTTTCTACAGAAATCCTCTATTAATGATTAGTATTTAAAGTAGCTCATATGGATGGCACTGATTTCAAAACAAGTAATAAATAATTTGTGAAAAAATTTAGTACAAAGGTTTTGTTTACCATTTCACATCCTTTCCCATACTAAAGCCTAACTAACTACCTGGTAACTTCAGTCCATTTGGGTTTGGATTTAAATTTGTATAGACTGGTACTTTCTCCTGCATGTGATCCGATTTACCTGAGGTAACCTTTCATGCATTATTCTTGCAGGTGAAGCCTCTTGGCGTTATCTGGGGAAAATTTTCAGAATATTACAGCAAAAAAAATACTATTATGTTTGATGATATTGGCCGAAACTTCCTAATGAATCCACAAAATGGACTCAAGGTAATTTTAACTGGAATTTTCATGTATTACTACTTTTACTTATACTTCAAGTAGTACTTTCTCATATTTTTTGTTTTATCTTAAAGAAAGACTATTCTTAACTAGCAAAGATGCATATTTTATTGTATTTTTTATTTGAATTGCCATTTGTCTGGACTAACATTTCCCCAACAGTAGTTTTAAATAAGCTTTAATTCACTATTGAGTTTTTAAGAGACTACCAAAATCACTGAAATTATTTCTGCTTAAATTGTACCTGCAAACCATAACCATGCTAAGCATTGCTGACAGGCACCATTAAAACAATCTCAAGAGTGATTCTATTCAGAAAGTCAAATAACAAGCTGCCATACTTCATGTTAGCATGCCAACGTATTAGCAAGCATTCTGTTCCTGGTTAATAATTAATACCTGGAGCCATTTTGACTGCAGAACAGCAAATATTTCATTTTATAAAATTGTTGACCAGTTCCTGTTCCAAAACTTCTAATCATCAGTGCTTGTTCTGAATAAGAATGGAACTTAAATTTCTACGATGCAACAGTATGGTACTAAAAGAACCCCCACAAATTTATTTAAAAAAATCAAATGCAGAAATCCAAGATGTTTCTTAGAAAATATCCGTGATTTGAAGATAGCAATGGATGAGATCTATCACCATGACATTAATTGGAACTGTACAAATATATGAAACACAGGAATATATTAAAGATATTGCTGGGAGAGGATTAGCCAGAGAGCTCCCTCTAGCTTAGATTTCAAAGATGTTTGTCAAAATGTTATTAAGAGAACTGCAGACAAGAATGTTGAATCACTAAAACAAGACACAGGTATAATGTATTCCAAGCTTAAAGCAGCTGTCAGATAAGCTTTATTTCTGACATCTCTTGTCACAGAAGCTATGATCGTAGTCAAATGCTTTTTGTTGAAAAAAAGCATCTGGTTCCAGTGATGCCACACAACTCAAAGCAGAGCTGAAAACCACTCATTTCTCCTGCGAAAATATCTATGAAATCACTTTAGAAAATGTGACAGTCCATTGCAGATCAATCTATCGTCTCACTGGGAGGGAAAGGCCTGAAGAAACGCAAGACTGACAGAACAATTTGCTTCTGGGTGGGCATGCAAGACAAAAATCCAGATTGCATCAATAAAAAACAAATTGGAGGTGGCCAATAATGGAAAGTTTTTCTTGCTCTTACCTAAAAGTCATAATGCAACACAGTATTGAAAATATGCTTTAATTAGGTGACAAGTGCTATAGAATTGGAAGTGTTTTTCCTCACTTGGAGCAAATGATTATACCCAATTTATTTATTTCGTATAGATAAGGCCTTTCATGAAAGCACACTTAAATCGGGATAAAGACAAGGAGCTTCTAAAGCTCACTCAATACCTCAAAGAAATAGCAAAATTAGATGACTTTTTGGAGCTGAATCACAAACATTGGGAAAGGTAAGAACAAAGTCAAAATTTACTTCTTTCTCTCTCTTACACCACTGCGTTTTGATTAAGGTCAGATGTACAAAGACCAAGAAACAACTGAACTGATGAACTTTGACATCACTTACAATTATCTTTAGTTTGAGTGCGTTCTTAACAAGGCAGTAGTGTTTAAGCTGCCTCTTTAAGAAGTTAGGATTTTGATAGATTGTACCTTCTTTCTTACTTCTTCAGAGTTAAGGACCAGCAATTGTTTTCACTGAAGTAGTTATGCTTCCTAAAAGGAAAAGAATTTCTGAAGAAGCCAACTCACTGTAAATCTCTACTTCCACTCCTACAAAGTTAGACTGGCAGTTCAGATCTTAGGTCCTTTGCAGCCAGGCAGCTTTTCTAGTGGTTACTTCTGAGATTTGGGGTATTACCGTGAGGTGCTCAGGCACTATCCAAGTTGTGGGGTATTTCAGTATTTGTCAACACTGAAACAGTTTACTGCATTACTGAGGTCTCCAAATGCTTAAGGCACCAGTTACTATCCTAATTCTTGCTGTAGAACAGCTAGTTGGAATTGTTTGGGCAAAGTTTTTTGATTTTATGCATCAACCTGAAATTTCAATACATGTAAAAAAGAAGCGTGCATAATATGTTATTGGAAAACACTCATACAGTGCTTAAAAGAAAATTATATTCACAAGGCTGTTCTCTTTTGTTTCTGATTAAAAAAGAACGTCAATGCTAGATTTTAAAAGCACTGCAATTTATTGGATGTTTCACAGTTAGTGCCAGTTAAATTAATTGGATTTTTTTTAGGGTGTTTGCAAAGTCTTCAGTGTCACCACATAGCCAGATTGTTCCAGCTGCGGCAGTAAGAGAACTATGAGATTAGACAACAAACATTTTTTCAAGTAACTTGGTTTTTCTAAAGAAGAGAGTGGAAGACTGTTCTTTTCAGGTTTTACTGGATGACTTTAAAGTCTTAAATTTATTTGAAGGAGTCTGGTATCTAACATGCCTTTCTATCTTAAAGGTTATACAGCCACTTTTAATTGGTATTTTTAACCTCTTAGAATTAAACAATTTGAATTTTATTTCCCCCTTTTGTTTAAAATCTTATACAGTTTAACTAAAAACGTTCTTTGAGTTACTGCAAGATGACCAATCATGGAATTAGGAGAAAGTGAACTCAGATAACAAAGCCATTAATTTGATCACATTCTAATTTTTTTTTTGGGGTGATTAATAACCAGATTTTTAGTGAGAAAAAGTAGATTCACAGTTTGTGCTTATAAAAGGTAAGATATATTTGGGCCTGCCTCTTTCTTTCTGTGAAACTATTTTTGTTTCTTTCAGGTATCTTTCAAAGAAGCAAGGACAATAACACTAACAAAATTGCGTAGCACTGAATTGAAGGGAACGTAACTAAGATCATTGGACTTTTCCTTGCTTTTACGCTAGAGTATAATAGTGCTGGACACTGGATCCGATGCCAGAATGACTGCTATACTTGGTCTTCCAGTTGGTTGGTTATGGGGTTTTGGGTTTTTGTTTATTTTGTTGTTGTTTTGTGTTTGTTTGTTTTTTTTTGTCCCCCCCCCCAAAAAAAAAAAAAAGATCACAGCAATAAGCTCAAAGTGGGAGAAAGATGTCGGTTACTTTTTCTTGCTTTCAGTTCTGGTGTTACTATTTAAAATATTTTCCTCTCCTTTTCTGCTGAAGTACAACCATAACCATTAAAGACCAAAACCATTCTGAAACTAGAAAAAAATTTAGACCAAAAATGTTGAGTAAGGAGCCAACTTTGGCAGTGTATGAATTGTATAAGCCCTCTATTCCCTCTATCTTTAGAAACAGTCTCCCTCTCCCATTCCAGTATTTAAATCTATAAATTACAAGTTGTCTAAGTTTGGTATGTATTAGTATATCAGTGTTTCTCTGTGCAAGACATTAAGAGGGGAAGGCACCACCTCTGTGGCCAATTTACCCCAATGCGTGAACTTGTACTATAAAGCAGTGTTTACTGGAAAATAGAAGACTGAAGTTTGAGGGAGAGAAACCCACTCTTTTTGGTAACTGAAAAGCAGTCTGCCTGAAAAACTCTCATGTCAGATAAAGGGTTTAAACCTCAGATAGGAAAGTCACATTCCTAACAAAGCATGAACAAAACCCTTGTTCTCTTCTAGCTAAATCTTGTCAAAGTGCAAACACTGTGTTTAAATACAATATTCAGCCATACTGTTCTTAAAATATCATTTACTTGCGCTGCTTATGCCTGCACTATAGAAGTGTGATGTGACTGCTATTTGGCATTACCAACACTTGTGCATTATGCAGTTCATGTATTTGAAAGAAGACTGACCCTTTCAAATAAAAATGGTATATATTGTTCTTAAGGAACTATAGCAGTTGTGTAAATAATAAATACCTTTTTTCATAACTTGTGTCCTGTGCTGTTTTAAATATTTGTTTTCTATAATAGAGAATCCATCGATAATTTTCATCTTGGGTGAAGTTGTTTTTTGTTTTTTTTTAAAGGGGTGGGGGGGTTCTTCAGACTCCAGAGACACTGATTTTGCATTAGTTGGTAAGAGAGCAGTATATGCCACTGCAGATTAGAGCAGTGGTATTTAATAGTGAAGCATGTAGCTGCACAAGAAAGGAAGCTTGACAGCAAATGTCAGAATGTCAGGACAGCAGACACAAATGAGCTGTTAAGATGAGCATGTTAGGCTCCAGCTCAGTGACCTGTCAGAAAATATACAGTTTCTTATCTGCTGCTCTTTGTGGTTTAGTGCCAACTCAAGCTGTGTTTTAAACTGGTAAACCTGAACTCTGATGCATAAAAATCTTTGTTTTAGGTAAGTACAGAGGATGAATTTCTCAAGTTTTGTCTCCTAGAGCCAATTTCTGAACTAGAAGGCTGACTCACCCATGTACTTCCAGGGTAGATACACTCCATGGGATTTGAACAGGGAACTTTTACATGGATTTTACATAAAAAGGCTGCAGTAGTATCAATTTTGAGATATAGGATTGATATACATAGTACTAGAATATCTTTCTAGTTAAAGAATGTCAAGGCATTGTGTCCGAATTACCTCTAGAACACTCTGAGCCAGCCAGATGGAGAAAACAGAACCAAAGGAATGTATTTAAACATGTGCCCATATCTTTTGCTCAAAGGTGGTCTACAAACAGAAGTTTTATAGTGAATAAGTTGTGCGCCTTTCTTTCGCTTTATACAAGTAACTTTAAAAAAAGAATCTCAGTTTCTGATTTCAGTAACACCAGGATTTCATCCCAGAATTTCAAAGTACTTGCTAATCTGAAACAGATGTGCAATCCCCTTTCAAATATCTTATAAACTGAACTGGAATATATGAGAATGGTCTGGATGTAGTGGTAACTCATAACGGTTGCTGACAAGTCATTTTGTCTTTTATGACTGATATTGTTTTCCTTATCATATTTTATGTTTGAAAACTGGTCTTGCAATTTGAATAGCTTTGCAAAAGAAGCCTGTGTATTTCACTGGCTGTCTTTGGAAAATGCTGCAGCAATTTACTTGGCTTGATTGAGGTATATAAAACTACAAAGCCGTAAATAAGGAGAGCACAAAACTAACATTCACCAAGTCTCACAGTACTAGAGCAAGGGCTTACCCAAATGAATAGGAGAGTGGCTTAAAACTGCTAAGAGTGACAGGTAATGATCTGGAATTTGTTGCCAACATTCCCAGTTGAGGCAGGTGGTATCAGCAGGTTTAGAAAGGAAATGGACAACTTGATGAACAAAAAGTCCATAGTCAGGTGCTAAAGGATATTGGCTAGGAAGCCATAATATGCCTTAACACAAATTACAGGTGCCTATGAAATCATGTAGCACACATGCAGCAGCCAGGCCTACAGAACTCCTTTAGCCACTGCTGGGGACCAGGTGGGACTTCAGCCGAAGCAGCACAGCTCTTGTGTCTGTACTACGGGACTTCTCTAGGTTGTGCCTAGATTATAGAACATCATCTGTGGTGCCAAACAACCAAAATTTAACATAGCTGTTAAGATACTTTTCTCATTAGCAACAAAAATGTTTTATGCTCATAGGTTCAGAGGAAAACACCTCTGCTGATATTCTGTCTCTCCATTTTAATAGGGGATATTTCCAAAGCTTTGGCAATAACCATCAAAACCTGAAGTTTAAAGCCCTGTTCTCCCTTAATTTTAGTTTCCATTTAGACTATATTAAGCTCCCTGAGACGTATTTGATCAATGTTTTTCACAATCTGTTAAACAAAAGAGCATTAAAATGATCAAAGAGAAGAAGAGTGTAACTTAATTACAGAGCTCTTCTTACTGTTATGTGAAACTCTGCAGAAGCAATAAATGGACTAGTCTGAGGTATTCCAAATATTTTCATGTGTCAGACTGTACTGGACTCCCAGTACATGTCAAGTATTTTGCATGGTGTTCTGTTTGATTATTCATACCAAAAGAGACAGTCCATTTAAAAATGAAGTTATTTCTGTAAGCTCTGGATATCTGACAAGTCTAATATCTCACTGTGGCATGAATGCTCATCACTGGAGGTACACAGTGACAGCTGAAGCCAAGAACTGAACTGCAAATTCAACTCCACAAATCCTGCTGCATGACTGTGAAATTTACAGCTAGTTGCCAATTTTTATTCCTGACTTGACATGCAACTGACAGCAAGTGGATGCCAAAGGGTTTAAGACAATTTTCCACTCTGTCTCTTCAGGATGTATTTAAGACTGATGTGAGAAGTGCTGAATACTTCCTTTCTTCCAATAAAATGAAGCCTAGGTAAAAACTGTTTCAGAGAGCAAGAAGTGCACAGTTCCCTGATTCATTAAGGTTGTTTAAAAAAACAGAAGTGCTGGATGAAGAGGTGTCAGAGGGCAGAAACCTTTGACATTCCTCTATCATCACTGCAGCAGTCATTATAGACGCTACCCAAAATTAGTGGGCCACCACTGCACCTGGATTAAGGTGGCTGAGAGACTGATGGAGAAAGATTGGAGTGAAAAAGGTGATGTGAGGGAGAAAGTGTGGGACTAGAAGAGAAAAATATTGATCTCTCCCACAGAAGACAATGAGTTTCTTGTATAGGTAATATTAGTGACATTTTGTGACAGACACAAGTAGCCAAAGTACTGACACCCACACTCTAAAAGGGCTATGTACTTAGGACATGTTTTACATATAAGCTACTCAAAGGTCTGAAAGAACTGCCTTATAGCTAGAAATGAGTAATTTCAGTTAGGTTTTTGGAGAGAAGGGTGAAAAGTGACTGTCATGGCTTACAACACTGTTTGAGTCCCAGACTACACTGCCTACTGCCTACCTTGGACCTTTATTGCCCAGACACATTATCCACTCAAGATCTCCTCTACTAAAATCCTAAATTATCTTTTGGATTCCTGATGAACACAAGAGGCCTCAACCGCACTGCTCAGACATCAGCCCTTTTCTGATGGTGTTGTATAACAGGACTTCAAAATGAACTATTTATACACTGATGAGCTTTCTCAAACATCCCAAACTTCTTTATTTATGCATATTTATGAAATGCGTACAGCTCAGGAGATTCTTTGATACTGCTCATTTTATTCTCAGGAGTCTGTGAAGAGCTTGGCACTTTTCCTTACCACACACAGACACATACAATGCCATGTCATTAATTTCCATGTCTCTCCTAGCAAACAGTTTTCCCATCAATTCATCTTCTGTTAAGAAATAATGGGTACAAGTCAAAGGGAGCTTGTTCTCAAATTGCATAATGCTTTTAGCACTATGGGTGGGGTGGTGGGCACAGCAAAGGAAAGTGCATCATTAACACTTGATTTAAAGTTTTTTTTTCCCCTCTTTGAACTGTCTAATTGGAATTGCACATCCATTCTGCTCACACACTTTTTTCAAGGTGTTTGTATATAAAAAAAAAAAAAGAGCAGCTATTTCACTTTCAGGGCCCAGTGTCAGCTGTGGCTGCTGCATGCAAGGGAGCTGGGTGACCTGGAGCAGAGCCTGCACCAGTCACCGCAGCTGGGTGACATCTCCTCCCCTCCATTTCAGCTTCCCTGGAAGATTTTGGCTTCTATGTTATGAAACACCAAGGTTACTACATCAGATTTTAGTGACTACATATCTTCACCTGTGGTGCATTTGACATTTAACAGTCAAAACTTTGTTCTCCACTACTGTCCTCTCAAAAAGGAGATAAGTCAAACCCTGGATCAGAGCACCAGGGAAGTCATGGTTCAGTATAAACACTTGAGCCAAACACCTCAACCTTCAGATTTAACTGGGATTTTCATGTCAGAGCTAGAACTTTGTTCTATTCATTGAAAAAAAAGAATCCTTGGATTTTGAGTTGGATCCATCATGCTTCCTCTAAACAGAGACTAAAGTCTGACAGTCTGGCAGAAGTGACTGATATGTAGGCAAGTGGCTGTTCAGAAAATCTGTCTAGTATTGGGGGAATGTCCACAGATGAATAAAAATCAAACAAGCCCAGTTTTGACTGACACCCAGAGTTATGTTTCTGAGCATGTTCTCAGTAACACTTACAAAACCTCCAACTTTTTTCTTTTTTTGTGCTCTAGGATTTCTCCCTCATTTCTTAAAAGCTTATGGATGTCTTAATCTGTGTATTACTGACACGGTGGACTCTAAGTGCTCCACAGGAGGCAGTGTGTTGTGGTATTGTCATGACAGAGTGCATTGATTTTCTTTGTACATTATTCATGTTACAAGCTAGTAGCTCCTTTGGGTAAACACCAGACCATTCCTCAGGTGTTTTCCTCAGGTTTGAGACATGTTGGAAGAACAAGCAGTAGTACAGAAAGAATAAATTTAGCAAGTTTTTAACAAAATCACAAGATAAAATGCTTCCTAGGAAAAACTGAGAGGGCTCTAGAATTGAAAAAAAAAAAAAAAAAGAAAAAAAAAAAAAAACAATGTTTACCAGCTCTTTACCTTCCTTTCTATATTCAATCTGCATTTGTGAGTAGTGAAAACTGCAAGCACAAGGAGAATTTCAAGCACTTGCCAAAAGCACAGCTGATGCCAGTGTGACTTTTGGGTCTCTCTGCTGTCCTAATGATGGATATTGCTTGAAGCAGGACCAAACTGAACACATTTTTTGAAAGTGTATTAAAATCGCCTTGGAGATGAAAATGATAAAGCAATAGCTGTTTTAAAATCTGGTTAGTCCCTTGCAGATGTGTCTAGACATAACAGCTGTGTAGTAAAGCCTTTTTCTATATCAAATAGCAACATATTAAGAAATAAAGGATTTGCGTCTAGCACTTGAAAAGAAAACTTCTGAGCTTCAGATAAAGGTGGGTTTGTAGGTTTGTAACTAGATCTGAGCAGTACGCCCACTCCCTAGTGAACAATAAATGAGTTAGGACAAACATTTAGAAGCTACTACACTGCTTCATTTTGAATTGAAGCTGGAAGAAAACAGGCAAATAATTAGAAAGTATTGCCTTGTACAAAATAAAGTATCTTGATTTTATCTGAAGGTGCATTTCTGCTTTAAAGTAATCCTAAAATTTAAGAAGTTTGAGTCAACTCAAGTTTTTTTCCCCCTTAGCCTGATACAACTGGTCTGGTTGGTTCACTAAGAAGTATTAGACACCTCCCTGAAAAAAATACTTGCTTTAGATATATGATATGTAGACATATGAAAACTGAGCAAGTTCAGGTACGTTCTGCCACCAATAAACTATACAGCGCATGGCTTTATGGAACTGAATTTATGCACCATCCACATGGTACTTTTGCAGCTGATAAAACTGAACTCACGGTTTATTACTCACACCACAGCAATCCCTGACAACATTAACACATTTGTCTGTTTTAAACCTTTGATATGCTCTAAAATACCCTCCCAGTTAAACTTACTTTGCTAATGCAGAACCACTCAATACTCTCAGAGGTGCAGGATGCGGAGCCAAAGTGCCAATGCTGAGAGCCCCAGGGCTCAGTGCCGATCTGGAAGCATCTTCCTGGTGCCAGGAACTGCTCTGGGGTCAGAGAAGAGCGGAGGCAGTGAGTCAGGGGCAGTGCCCGTCCTCACCTCTGCTTGCCCTGCAGCTAGCCCAGCACACTGCTGGCAGAGCTCACAGGCAGGCGGTGAGATGAAAGCACCAAAATGAGCAATACATCTTGTGAGATTAACATATAAAATCCCTTAATGGATATGTAGGCAACACAGATAACTACAAATCCACAGAGCATGACTCAGAGTCAAGCAGAGGGCATGCTTCCAGAAACCATGGAAAGAGAAGTCACTCAAAGAAACCTGAATCAAGCCGAAGACCAACAACAGCACCATTATCAGACTATTTAGGCAGCAAGCAGGGCAAATGGAGACTTAAGGGCAGAGCTTCCAGCACTAGCTGATCTTTCACCAGAATCACTTGAGCTTTATACAGCTCCTCCTGCCTTGCTGCTGTTGCAGAGGGTTGAGCAGAGGCCTTGGGCCAGGCACAGAACAAACACTGAAGTAAAGCAGGTCTGTGAAGGAAAACAGACAAGAGCTTTTGAGCTAAAGCTCCTGCCAGAGCCAATTAGCACACAGAGGCAGGATCACACCAGCTTTGCAGGAGTGGGAGGCAGCGCAGTGACCTTATCTTTCCTTGCAGTGACAACACCAGGCAGGCTGGTCATGCAGCCAGTGTCACAGCCTTCCACACCCTACAGCAAGGGCCTTGCAGCAGCAGGTGTAGTTACCCAAACTGTCCCTTCACCCACAGATCAGTGCTGTTTCCCCTGCTCCCAAGTGGGAATGAAACATGTGCACAACAGGACTTTCTCAAGACAGCACAGAAGGACCCTGAAAGCAACAGAGCAAGGTTGGAAATGTATCCCCCCCCCAATCCACACTGTCACTACTCTGCTCGTCTGCCCCAGACACTCTTCCCATTGACCCCATACATGTCTTAAACTCCCCTTTTTTGAGCAGGAAGACCCCACTATGCTTTTCAGTTCTCATATTTCCACCACCAACACAGCAGTGACAGAGCCATGTGAAGGCAGGGAAGCTGAGGTGCCTTTCACTTCATTCTCATTAACACAGTACCAGCACCAAGGACTATCCATCTGCTAAGAGCTGAGGGTTTAAGGCTCATCTCTAGTTGCACCTTGTCACGCCTTCTGTCCCAACAGCATCGATCTGCTCTCAAGCAGAGGCAAGGTTTGACTGGTGAAAGCTGAACGAGCTACCTACAAGCACACAGGTTGGCTCAGCTAGCCTTCACCACCCCACAGGAGACAGCTTCCTGAATTTAGCTTTATGCAAGAAGAATCAAGGTTCCCCTATCTGGTAAACAGAAACATGTCAGCAGCATGAAGGTATGTGCAGCTATGCCAGTTCTTTCTCCCACCAGGTTTAGAGGTTTCGCCAATTTATAGCTTTTCCACCCCAAGGGAGGTCCTGTACACCCACATCAGCAGGTCTCCCCACCATGGCGTGTCTTTATCAGCTCCTTGCATTCTCCTTTATTCCTGCCCTATGCTGAACTCCACTTTCCAGAAAGGAAATTCATTATTTTTTCCTCCATAATATATTTTCCCACTAAATCACTGTAAAGATCAAACTCCAAAGCAGAACATGGACTGCACGTTGCAGGACACTCACCACTACTCTTTGCTGTGGAGGGTCCCTGCTACTTGCCAGGGGTGCCAGTGGGGAAACAAGCACATGCACTTGCTAAAGACTGTTTTCATTTGTTTTTCACCCAGAAAAAAAAGCCCTAGAAGGGGGGTACAGCACCCCTTATGCCAAAGACACAAAGCCCACCCAAACAAAGGCCAGCAGGAGGACTGAAAACAGAGCGTCGGTTTTAATCCATTGCAAAACAACGCTGTGAGCTCTAACACAACTTTAGGAAACCTTTGGGTTTCCTCAATCTTCAGCCTCAGCTGTCCAATGCCCCTGCCCGAGCCCGCAGCAGCCCGGTGCCGCAGTCTGCGGCAGCACCCGGTGCCCATTGCTGGTACTGCAGCCTCCCCCTGCTGACACCAGGAGCAGCAGCAGCATCTCTCCAGGCCTTGGAGAGATGCCACCAAGCCCTGGGTGATGCTACAGGGCTGGCAGGACCCTGTAGCACCAGCAAAGAGCTGGGCACCATCAGCAGCAGGGTGCTGGGATCCTGCCGGTGCAGCGAACACTAGCACTGCACGATGCCAGGACTGCTCCCATACAAAGGTATGAAGTGATGGTCTCATTTGTCACAGAGAGAAAGAGCTTCAGAGCCCAAGCCTCAGATGGATTTAGTGAAAAGTGGAGCAGGTGTCACACCTGGGGTCCCACTGCTTATGGCAAATCTCATCACCTGCAACCAGCAACAGCAGAACCGATATATATTCCCCACACCAAAGCTTCAAACTCCTGCTAATTTCAGCTGCATCTGACTTTTTTTTTCTCCAATGCCTGCAGTAGAGGTGAGCGATGCCCTGGGGGAGCAGGCTGAAGACAGCAGGCTGAACCATCTCAGGCCAAGCAAGTCATTGATTATCGCCATATTATTTTAACATCAAGGAGATCTTCTGAGACCACATTTTGTCCCTCAGCTCTTTGACAAGAGGCAACAAACTCTGCAGGGGCCCAGGAAACCCAGTCAGAGCACTCTATTCCAACAGCAGCCTCCAAAGAGGGGCCAAAGGACCGCCAGGAGGGAGAGCCAAGGCAGGCAGCAGTCTGCCAGGACAGCTCAGTGCCATGCCTCCCTGCACCAAGCTGCATAATTCACCAAGAGCAACTGTTGTGCTCAGCAAAATAGGAACCCATCCTGAAAAGAGCAGCTGCCTGGTGCAGTAAAACAAAGTTCTGAGTCTCTGCGGCTGAATAAATCTGCTGCAGTTCTCGCACAGCTCGGCTGTCGGCCCCTCCCGTTTTAAGCAAGCTCCCACCTGGGGTCCGGCCACCCCTCTGCCCAGCATGAGGACCCCAGGAAGGTGCAGGGGGGACACTGGTGCGCCCAGCAGCCACGAGAGGGAGCCCGGCAGCCGGGAACGAGCCGGGCTCCACTGGCTGCAGCCTCTTAGTGGGGATGCCCTGGGCAGAGCAGTCCCCGCGTGGGGCTGGGAAGCGGCTCTGGAAGCTTTTTGAAGTCTCTTTCAGCTCTTTCTTAATAGGACAGCATCATTTCGAGCGCCTGCTTGCTGGATGTGGCTGTGGATAAGAATTCCGGTATGGCTAGATGACAAAAATCCCCGTGTTTGCAGGGCAGGGCCTGGGCAGCAGAGCAGCCGATGCTTTTATCACAGGTGACTCCACAGAAGCCACCCTCCCAGAGAAAGGCACAAAGGGATTTTTTTATTTTATTTTTTTTTTGGTGAAGAAAGCCAGAGCCGCTTCAGTCAGCCCTTGCCACAATACCAGCATCTCTGTTCACTCCCAATTAATTGAGCAATTTCAGCTCAGAAGGGGAAGCACCCCATGACGCAGCACCACCACGTTTCTCACCTCCGTGGGAAAGCCTCGCCGCCCGAGCTGGGACCAAAGCCCTGCCACTAGCGCTGCTCCTCGGCTCTGGCCTTAGGTCAGTCAGGGCAACACCAGCAGAAGCTCAGCTTTGAACTTATCTTTCAGGTCTGGGCTGGGGCTCTGCCAGAGCCCTGCTCCATCCAGTAACCCCAGAGATGATCCTGTTGAAGGTTTGGCCCCTTGTTGCCCCATGGACACTGACCCCTTCATGCTGCTCCTTGCAGTTGTCACCACCTACGTGTTTTCAGTCCCCTACAGTACAGTTCTCCCCCCATCTCCTGAGCAATTATTTCTCCTGGCCCCATAACTCAGCCTTCCCTCCAGTTTTGCCCTCACTTGACACAAGACAGATGATGAAAAATGGGAGTAAGCTCAGTGGAGAGCCACTGTTACTACTGGTGGCTTGGAGCCCCTGTGAGAAGAGGCTGAGGGTGGTGGGCTGGGTGGTGAGAAGAACATTTTGGTGGTGGTATGGCCCATACCCATCCCTGCGAGGCTTGTACCGAGCACACGGAGCCAGGCTCCTCAGTGGTGCAGGGCTGGGGGACAAGAGGCAGTTGAAAGGAAAGAGGCTCAGAATGGAGACATGACAAGGAAAAATTTCCTCACTGTGATGACAACCAAACCCTGGGACCAAGCCCAGGGAGATCTTGTGTTCTCCACCCTTGGAGGGTTTCAAGGTTAGACAGGATAAAGCCCTGAACAACCTGCTCTAACCTCAGAACTGACCCTGCCATAACAGGAGGCTGGATTAGAGACTTCCCAAAGTCCCTTCCAACCTATCTTGATCCGGATTGCCTCCTCATGGGGAGAAGAGGGTGAACTGGAAGGACGACTGAGTCCAGAGCTCCCTCCCCAACCCAGCTCTGGGAACCCTGCAGCCAGCACCGTCATCCTCAAATTGACCGTGGCAGCTCAAAAAGCCTCATCAAACGCTGTGAATGTCAAAGAAAGAAGTAGGACAAAGGATTTGACTGAGTTGTGACGGGGCCACGTGCCCGTGCTTGGGAGGAGGAGGGAGCGGTGGAGCACACCAGTTAAATGGGCCAAGAGCCCGGACACACCAAATATCAGCCGCACCACTAGCAGAGCGGAGCTGCGAGATGGAAATGCATCCTTCCCCTCTATCGGGGGCAGCCCAATCACAGCAGGGTGCTCAGCTGCCAGCAGCATCTCTCGTTCAGCTAGAGCAACCATGCAAGGATGTAATTCTTCCTTATTTTAACTGCAGAGGGGGCTGGGGCTGGTGCAGGGAGCACGGGACTCTCCTGTGAGTAGCAGGGCTTGGCAGCCACCGAGGTGCTGGGGCAGTTCCCACCCCAGCCTCGGCCCCGTGCCCGAGGACCTCCCTCCCCAGGGAGAGGAAAAGCTGCAGAGATGCAGAGATGCTCGTGTTATCTAATAGGGGAGAGATCTCAAGTGTTTCATGACTCACTCATCTTTCAAAGCTGTCAAATAAAACCAAGAAAAAAAAATACACAGAACAAACAAAAAATAATAATCTCACATCTTAAAATGTGGAGGAAGGAAATCAAAGGAAAAATACTGGCTGAACATTTGGTTTCTGGTTGGGTATGTGTCTGGGACCGGGGCCGGACACAGCAGTGAGCTCTGCCCGAACAGCTGCGGCCACAGCTGCAGCCCTGCTCTGTCCCCAGCACCCATCATCCTGCAGAGAAAGCAAGTGCCATGCTCCAAAACAGAGAGCAAACAGTGCAGGGACCCTTTGCTCAATGTAGTGCTGCCTCTCCTGTCCTCTCCCTGGGGAGGACACCTCCATCAGCCTGGTGTGGAGGCTGGGGCTGTGTCCCCAGGGGGCCCGTGGCACCTGCCTGCCCACCCCACTGCTGCCGGCTCCCTCTGCTCCCTCTGGCAGCTGCTGAACCCATCACACCCTGAGCAGCATGGTGTTTTCCTGCAGGAGCAGGAGCACAGCGCCTGCTCACCGCACTGTCCTGAAAGGGACAGGCCTTGGGAAAGTCCTAAAGGCAGGACAAGCTCCCAAGGAATATTTAAAGACCTCCAGGATGGAGGGTTAAATGCAGCCCCCAGGAAATCTCCTCTAGGCA
Organism: Aythya ferina; assembly: GCF_964211825.1. Lineage (NCBI taxonomy): Eukaryota > Metazoa > Chordata > Aves > Anseriformes > Anatidae > Aythya > Aythya ferina. The sequence continues at coordinate 8,672,272 of NC_140312.1, forward strand.
GGTCAGTGGGGTGTCTCACAGCCCCTCTGTTTAGCAAATTACAGCAAAGCAAACTTTGGCACCCTGAGACTGAGGGCTGGGAACAGCTGTCAGGGCTCTCACGTCGCACACCCCTTGACAAAGGCACGCACGCTGTGAGCGCCCTCCCCTCCCTTGGCAAGTCGTGCCAAAACCGCACGGCCGGGGCCGTCAGGAGGAACTTCCCGGTATCGCTTTGCCTTTATGCTTCCAGGTGCAATTGTGTTCTGTGATTACAGTTATGAGTAGCTGGGTGATTACCAAGATCTGTTCTGTACGGACGTAATGTCACCTGGGTTTGCACAACGCTGTGAATCCCCAAGAACTGAGTCTTCACCCCGAGCTTGTCCTCTGCAGCCAGCAGGTGCCTTTGTGATGGACCAAAGGACAGTAAGCTGTGCCTGCTCCTGCCCCAGGCACTTGTAGACCCATATCAGCATGGGGAAATAGTTTCATCACTTCTTGGACCCCTTTTCCACCCTGCCAGCAGAGGTGGTGCAGATGGTGGTTCATTCTGTAGGGGTGCAGAGGTGTTTCTATTCACTATTTGCACTGACAGCAAAATACAGAATGATTATCGAACAGAGAAGTCTCACAGCTTCTGTTCTCTTGTGATCTGTCCTTGTTGTTCCAGCCTGCAGATTAAAAAGGATTAGGTATGGAGAGATGTTGTGAAGGTTTTGGAGTCACTGAGAGCCACCTCAGGCATAGAGATGTCCCATATCCTCTCTTATTAAAACATCATTTTTTTATCTTAAAAAAAGTATTTTTGCTCCTGTGACCTGACTATGGTGCTGCTCCAGAGCCCCAATATAGACCACAGGATAGCTCAGGCAGGATAGGACATGGTCATCCAGCTCCAGGCAGGGAGAAGGATGAGGAAGGTCCTTCCAGTCCCCCAGCCGTGTCCTTGGTGACCACCCATCCTTGTGCAGGAGGCGCTTCTCCCTCCCCTCAGCCCTTCCCATGCTCTGGATGTCTTGCTGTTGAGTTACTAAAGCAACACTTTGGAGCCAAACAAGGGCTTTCTCCCCGGCTATAGAGCGCTATGCCCCAGCTCAGTTCAAAGCCTGCGCTGTGGCACAAGAGGCAAACACTCCAGCTCTGCCCAAACACCATCCAGAGGCTGAGATGCTCAGCACCCAGGTGCTTGCAAAATATGTTGATCCCTGAGGCTCATGATAAAATCTAAAGCTCCCTTTGAAGGGTAAGTGTTTAACATTAAGAAAGTAGTGTCTGATTGATCTGCTGCCAACATTTTAACAAGGAGATGCCACAGGTATTTCCCTGTGTGGATTTTACACGGTGAATGGGAAGAGACTATAGAATTTATTTTCTCACGTTTGCACAAAGAAGGGTTTTCCAACCAGCATCAAGAAGAGAGAGTGCAGCAGTGTGAAAAGTAAAGAAAGGAGTAAAGTTTGTGTGCATTCCCCTCCATAAATAAGTACAAATTCTTGTCCCTGAAAAATCAAGGGGTATGTGTGATTCAGGGGGAGTTTATCCTGGAGGTGGTGAGAGAAAACCTACAGCTTTTCTCCTCCAGGGAACTTTCTTTTTAATTATTGACACTTACACAATCCGTGCTCTTCTAAATACAATTTTATTACCATGAGAAGCTACTTGGAACAGGAAGCTAATGCTGGTGGGTTCACAGTTTTCAACTCAAAGTCCCCTCTCAGGACAAAGAAGAAGGAGAAGAAGGACATCCATGGATGCTGACAAAGAGCAAAGGTTCATGATGCCACCCCCAGTGCCCAGCAGGCATGTGTCTGTGTGTCAGGGGGACAGAACCGAGGAGCTACAGCAGCGCGGGGAGGAGGACACGGCCGTGGGAATCGCTGCTCCCACCTGTGTGATGCAACAGCTCAGCGCAGCAAAGCCGCACGTTAAGTGCTGGCACGGCTGCATGGAAGCACTTTCCTGGGTGCTATGGAAAAAAAGATCCAGCCAAATAATTCTGCTGAGTTTTGTTTTATTGAGCAGAGACGGAGGAGACAAGGACAAGCTGCTGCCATGCCCAGGCACCGGCGCCTGCGACCGCTGCTGAAGGGGGATCAATGTTCGGTGCTCAGAGATGGTGAGGACTCAGCATTTCCCCATGTGCTTCAACCTTATTTTCCCTCCACTCCTCCTGTAAAAGGAGCAAGACAGACTCAGAGAAAGCAGCATATGACAGGCAGCACGAGCACAGCAGCATGGGACAGGGAGCTCATCCACCCGAACAGGACCATTTGCCTGGTTCATGCTAGAGTACCCCAGGGCCTCACAGGGAGCATCAAGCCATCTTTTCCTCTCCCTGCTCCTCTCTAATTTCCCCTAGGATAAGGCAGCCTTCAGAGTGCACCAAATGTTAAGGACTGATAAGGAGAAACTGATGTTTTGCAAGTCCATTCAGTCCAGAGGTGCTGACTCCTATTACATCTCCTTTAAAAGGAGACAGAGCACAGGAAACAGAGGCTCTCCAGTTCTTCCTCTGAGATTTTGTGCCTTGTTCCACAAAGTCCATTCAAACTTTCAACTCATAATGTGGCACAGCTCACCCCCTGTGTTCCTCCAGACTCTTTTCTGCATCCAAAGGTGTGGACAGGGAGTTTCAGCCTCTGGTACACAGAGGAAGATGTGCACCGATTTAGTCCATGCAGGAGGTATAGGCAGGTGCAATTACCTCCCAGACCCTGTGCTGTTTCTCTGCATTGTAATTAACATCATAAAAAGCCTAGAAATGATCTAAAATTAACCTGCATTCATGCAGCTCTGTTCCAAGGAGGAAATATTCCTCCTGGTGAGGACCAGGGGCTGGCCTGTACAAGAGGAGCAGCCTGGATGCAGGGCCACCCTCCATGGAGACCAGCATTACAGACATGGAAATCAAGACAGCTCTACCTCTCATTTTGACTCTCTCTGCTTTCACTTACAGAACTGCTTTGCAGAAGGCACACTTGTTCCCGTACGTTACGCCATCCGTGCCACAGTGAGGGTTGGACTCCCTCGTGCAGTACACGCTCCTGTTTACAAACTCTTTACAGATCTGCAAAAGGAATAATAACAATAACCAAAAAAGTCTTTTCAGGTCTCCCATACTTTCTCTTTTGCTTTCCAAATAGGAAACAAGATCACTAATGTAATTCTCTTCCCGCCCAGAGGACTAACACAGCAGTGATGACATGGCCCAATTACATGGAAGAAAAAGGCCTGCCAGAACTAGCAGCAGCACTCTTTCAGGGGAATTTTTTGCCCTGTCGTTGAGGAGGGAAACTGTAGCCAGGTGGGAGAAACCCTAACGTCCCGAAGACACAAGTGGATTAGCCTAGGCATGCCGGAGAAGAGTCAGCATTGATGCTCTTTCAGGCAGTTGGCCCCAAGTCAGCTCACAGCAAAGTGGCATCACGCGCCTTGTGCAACCACACGCGGCTTTGTGCTCGCGGAGCTCCCTGCCTCCCCGGCGGAGAGAGAGGAAAACCATAAGCTGTAGGTCTCCTTTAGATGGGCCTAGTTTGTGGGAATAACCAGCTCTGAATATCCCATTTGTTACATAAGGGGTTTGGACAGGGGAGCAAAGTGGACAGAAGCAGTGCTGCAGACAAACCCAGCCCCACGCATGCACTCTGGACTGAATCACGGGAAGCATTTGCTGAACCAGCAGTCCATTTCCCTGGGCTATTTGCTAGTGTGGCCACACATAACACCCCCTGTACCATGGGGAATTTCCCGAGACATTGGAGCATCTTGGAAGGACCAACCTACTCCCAGCTAACAGCAAAACCAGTTTACCACGCACCAAGATCTGTTACAAAACCATTCTTCTATAATCAGGAAAAAAAATGCAGATTCAACAAGCAAAGAGCTGCACTAACCTCTTCAATGTCTTGAGCTGCTACATCTGGAATTTAAACAAAAATAAATAAATAAACAATCAGCGATGTTATACATATCAGCATTATTTTCTGAGAGAAGCTGAACCAAAGTCAGAAATCCTTTTGCAAAGCTCAGTGCAACGTACACCAGGTTTTCCCTGCTCTGCCATCCTGTGCGGTGGAGGAGGGGGTAGGAAATACATTATCTGAATTGCTTTTCGGTATTTTGCTTTTTGAAAAAATGTTACTAAAATACCACGTAATCAGTCATTCAGCTGCTAACTGCACCGCAGACACATAAACCCATCTCCCTGGCAGGCAGCCACTGCCGGGGAAGCAGGCTGCCGTATCGGATTTGAACCACTCTCGGCAGAGATTTTCAAGCTGTATTGACTTGTAAGGCTTTTAGGCTCCTGCACCTCTGAATAACAAAACTGGCTGGTACTGTTAATAAAACCCCACTGTGGAGGTGGCAAAGGAGACCCTGCGGTCAGTTTTACAGCCATCCGCAGTACGGCACAGCCCCGAGACGTTCCCAGAACAACTTCATCCCGAGTGAGACAAAGAGATGTCACGGCGTGATCCAGAGCAGAACAGGCAGTGCCAGGCAGTGAGAGAGAAGAAACACCCGCTGCAAGTGCAGGCTCTGGTCTTGAGGCTCATCAGCCCATCCTCTTTGCACTTCTTCGCTGCAGAGACCGCAGCCAGGCGCGGAGCTCGAGTCACAGCCACGGGGCGGGCGAGCCTGTGGTGTCTGTGCCAGGGAGCCTGGGGAAGGTCGCATGCAGATGTGCAGGAGCTGGGGCATGACACTGAGGGACGAACAGCCAGCACCAAGCTGGGCAGCTGGGGTTTTGGCCTGGGGGCACTGCAGCAGTTTGCTCAGCACCAGGAGAGAGGGCGGGAGGCCCCTGTGCTATGCCACGCAGGCTGCAAATCCCACCCACAGCCAAACCAGTACCCGTCAGCCCACCTGAATTCCTCTGCTAACTGTCGTGCCTCTCGGTGTTTTATCCCTGCCACCGGTGCATCTGTCACATTTGGGTTAGGCTAGGCTGCTTTGGGAAGCCACCGTTATGGCTATCTGCATATTATTTACAAAATAGCTCATTAGATAGTTTTTATAAATATTACATGCAGCTACACAAGACTTTGTGAGGATGTCTCTTGACATCTGCTTATTTCATATGAGATCACAGAGTTTGCTGCTATTCTGCCTGGCCTTGGAAGGAAGCTTCAGCACTCTGACGGAACCCAGACCCAATTAAGACTCAATTAGAGACAGATGAATATTTCATTATGAATAATGCGTACAAAGTAATTCACCTCTTTTCTCCATGCACAGCCCACAATTTTCTCCAGTGAATTCTTTATTCAAATTATTCACAGAAAAACAAGTATAAATAATTCTTGGTCTGCACAGTCTTCCATAACTGCCACCACAAGCCTTCCAGATCTGGGTCAGCTGGACACAAGCAATTGATGGCACTGGTGTGCCCTATACATTCAAAAACCATCAGTCATTTTCCCCAGATCATCAGAGAGACGTGTAAATCTCAAGATAAATAAATGCTGGATCGTTTTAATTTGCCCTCTTTGTTCTGGCTCCTCGAGGACATTTGAATTTAATTTTCAAGCTTTTCTCTGCAATGTATTTGGAAGCTGAAACTTTCATCTAATTACGTTTCCACATCTCTAAGGAAAACACCAAATACCAAGATGTTTAGGATCAAAACAGGAGCTGATGACCCTGAGGTGTGAGTTTATTCTCTAACTGGTTCAGCAAAACTCTCCAGCGAACATTTGTACCAAAACTCGTAATTACACTCTGCTTTGGTACATTTGCTGAAAGAGCCGCTTACAATTTGCTCATTCTGTCTCCCGGTGACACCTCCACTGTGTTATTCACTGCGGAGGCACACAGGGAGTGGAAATATGTGACACGAGTGAGCAAGTCCCGCAGATATTTTCTACTTGCTCAGCTTTATCTTCAAGCCCGTCATCTGGTGATCAAGGTTCTCTGAAGTTTGCTCTTGTCAGGAAAGTTTCTTTCTAGGCTACAGGAAGGATAACTTACCCGAGAAGAAAGACAGAAGCAGCAGGCTGAGAAGCACTAAGGTGCCTGTTGCCTTCATGCTGCAGGCAGCTAGCTCTTTAGTCCACGGCAAGCAACCTGTTCGGGATGTGTTGTCTCAGCCCCAGAGCCCACAGTGTGCTCACGGACCTGCCTTTCTGTGTATTTATGCACCCATCCATAGCTGTCCTCATTCCTCACCTTAATTGTGAGAACTTCTCCACTTCATTTCTAAAGCCATTATTGGTCCTGTCCGTGTTTATGGTGCTTTAAGAATGCTGCCCTGTCCACATCAAACCTAGAAAGGGCTAATTATATGAGTGATAGACTCGGGCCTGTAATATCTGTTGTGATTTTTTTTTTTTTTTCCTTCTAAATAGTCACAGGATTCTCACAAGGGTGAATTTTCAAAGCGGTGATTCATCGGGGAAGCTGGTAATTTTCATTCTCTGGGTCCTCGCTGAATGCCAGCTCCGAGGCTTTGAGCGCGGCGTGATGACACTCACCAGACATTACGAAATAAATCACAGCATGAGAATGTGTTGTCTGTGAAACCAATTATACGTTGTTCCCTGGCTATTTTTGAGGATGGTTCTAAATTTGTTGGGTTGGGGTGGAGAAGGACACTGACATAGCTCTGTGGAGAGCCCCACATAGGACTGCTGCCTCTCCTCCCTGAACTATTTAAACTATAGCTGTCAATGTTTGCCGGCTTTTCACATTCGCAAACATATGCTAGGGCTCTGCTCCCACGGCAAGTGGCAACTAAGGGAATTTGATGGAGAACTGGGAGACCTGAGCTCCATTTCCAGCTGATTCTGTGCAAAGATTTGTGTTCATCTGCACCGTCTGCAAAATTTCTGTTCAGATAGGAATAATCTTTTAAAATTTCAGTATGCATTCCTAAGGAGACAAGGGTTATCAGTGTACCATGTATGGAGAAATCTGCTTATTTGTTTTCCTAGCAAATTTTAAATTCTAATTTTAACTAATTCTAACTAATTCTAACCAAGTTTGGCATAGGAGTGAAAAAAAATAAAAAAGAAAGCATTTTATACATTTTTCTAGCAACCAAGAATTCCACTAACATCTTCATCTGGCAAGGGAGCGTTTCTGCAAGAGAGCAATGTCATGACTGCCCTGCATCTGGAAAAGCATTAGTTTGCCGCTCGCTAGACATCATAAAACCCACACAGGAGAGGAACCGTGACTGACAGGTGAGTTCTCAGATGTCTATTAAGGGTGAGCTCACAACGCAGCCTCTCGTATAATTTAGTTATCAAGCCCGCCAGCCGCAGCACCGTTCAAAATCACGCTTAGTTCTGCCACTCGCAGAATCACTTGTTTGCCTTTTCTAGCTTCAAACGCCACTGCTCACCACCCCAGCACTAATACCTCAGCTCTTTATCTACCCAAACATTTTATTTGCTGCAGCATAACTGATTGGGTTAGTTAGAAAATGTACTACAGGGACCAATCCCTAGCGGGCCAAAGAAAGGAAGAGACTAAATTAGCAAACAGGTGATTATCCTGATTACCCCTCTTTCCACTTCTTTATAATGTGTGAAAGAGGCCACTTGCTGCTGGAGGTGGGGAATTCTTCTGTCCCTCTGACTTCTCTTTTTTTTTTTGGTCTGGAGGCTCACAAGGCACCTGGGATATGGCCATATACCCCGCACTTGCCCTTTGCCCTCCATTTCCCTTTAGAAGAGCAGCTTCTCTTTGAGCTTCTCCAAAACCTTTTGAGCTCCTACACAAGTGTCCAGCTTCCTCCAGCACAAACTAGTATTATCGAGGAGGCTCACCATAGGATCTTGTTGTTGGAAATACTGTCCTGCCAAGGCTATAACCCTTGGCCAACAAGACATTACCACCAAGCGGTATCCTTTGCTGAAGGTCCCTGCTCACATCCACCAGCTACTTAGAACATTTCTTCATACGTGTGTTTTTCCCATAGGCAGGTTAGCAGTGAGCTTATGGCTCTCCAGTTTGTATTTCCTTACCAGCAGGCACACAGGCATGCTTTAGTTTATAGCGCCCATACTAATAGAAAAAAAAATCATGTAAAAGTTCCTTCCCTCTTCCTAGGATGGGGCACTGCTCTGGCCTGTTATTAAGGGAAAGACAGCTTCTTGTCTTCTGGTGGGAAGCACCTACAACCTTTCTAGGTCAAGAAATGGCCTACTTCAGTAAAAAGAGGCCTAGAGAAGAAGCTTGGAATTCACAGATTTTGTCCTCAATATCAGCCTTAACAGGCGACTGCCTTTGTACGTATCAAGAGAATTGGAAGTAGAGAAAGGAAGGGGAAAGGGGTGTGAGTGGGGCACTTGGGACTTTTTGCCTGTGCTGTTTGCATACTCACTCCTTGACTCACCCAGAAAGATGGCACATCGTCATGAACATTCATATACATCACTGCTCTTCCAGCGCACTCTTCAGCCTCCCACAAAGATACCATCTCCATATACCACCTTTTTTTTTTTTTTTTTCCAGACAGAAACCACCTCGGAGCTACCAGCACTTCTTCTGGCTCTTCCTTCCTATGGCTACAGAATCCAAAACCTTTTTCCTTAAGGGCCCCTTATCCTTCCTCTGCCTCAAGCACCCTAATTGCAACTTTTCAGATCTCTTCTCCAAGAAGCCAAAAACCTGAGACCAGTCTAGTTTCTCCTCTGCTCCTCATTAGGCTCATTAAAGCCTTGCCCAGCTTGCTGCAATTTTCTGCTGATCACCACAGTCTCGAGGCACACACCCTTCAAGGAAGCAGCAGTTCCTAATTTTCTTCCCCATGAGATAGTCTCCTCCCTTTGCCATAAGCCTCCTCCTTTTAATGCACTGCCAGACCTGCCCCATGCCCAGGTAGGGCTGGCCCATTGTTTCCCATTCACACTACCCCAGGGCCATTTCCCTCACGCCAAGGCTTCTAAAAGGACCAGTTCCTCCAAGGCTCAGTGCTGTTACAAAGCCAGGCTCTGTCCGTCCAACACAAATCCATTTATATGCTGTAAAACACAGAATCTGGGAAAGCAGTAGTATTTTATAGCAGCTTGTTTTCTCCTCTGATGGTTTGGTATGGAGTGACGTACTCTCGTGAGGGCTTGGGCTGTTCTGTGATGGGTGTTACACTTCAGTCTTTATTGTGGTTTATTTCGAAACTTCTCCTGCCTGACAGATAAGTACCTAAAAGCCTGAAGACCATTACTCCTATCCTGAAGAAGAAAACAAATAGTCCATGGCAAAGAGGGTGGCAGGTTTTAATTTATTGATGGATCAAAGCAGAAACCAACGTACAACAGGGAGCAGGGAAGAGCACATTGGAGCTGTGGGCTTTGTAAGAGAAAGGCAAGGGTGAAGGTTATGTGCCAACACTCAGCATTTACCGTGGTGCTTGAGGGTCAGGGAACCCCGGCTCTTCCTGAGGAGAAAGAGAGAATCCAGAATTACAGATGTGGAAGGTAGTTTTATAGTCCCGCCACTGCTGTTGCTAACTTTACCCATGTAAGCCAACCCTCCATGCTATCCATGTGAGTCCCTCACTTACAGTTTCACCCGATTCCCCAGGTTACATGTTTTGTCACAGGAAAGAGATTTGGGACAAACCCTGTAATTCTGGATACTCGTCCTACAGTTAGGGTTTAAATTACTCTCGCAGGGAGCAAGTCAGGAATGCTACAAGCCTGCGAATGGGAATTTGGCTTTAATTGTGAGGGGAGGAGAAGACTCACTTGTGTTTAAGATCTGCATTGCCTGCAGGGGCACAGGCAAGGGAGCGTCAGGAGAGGGACAGGGAGCAGAGATGGATTTACTGAGGGGCTAACGGGAGCGCTGGGGCTTGGGCACAGCAGTGTTTTCCTGGTTGTGTGCTGAGCGCCGTACTTACAGAACTGCAATGCAGAAGTGGCATTTGTTTCCATATGTTCTGCCGTCAGAGCCACAGAGGGGCATATACTCAGAGGTGCAGTAGACATCGGTGCTCTTGAATCCACTGCAGTCGATCCGTGTGTTACGGAACTGCAACACATTGTGAAGCTTTTGTTCCCCATATTTTCCTATGTCTGCTTTATGTCTATTTAATGTTTACAATATGGCAAAGCATAAAAACATTTTTCAGGTGCAGGGCGCTGTTGTTCTAACAACTCTGAAAACCTAACCTGCTCACCTGACAGGGTACAAAGTGGGAAATTGGGAAAGAAATCTAATAAATACCCTCAGAGCAGTGAAATGGCCACACCAATACTTCCAGGCTGGCCCTCCTGCTGGTTGCTCTGCTCTGGTTCAGCAGCCCAACATGAGGCTGCTAAAAAGTGGGGTGTCACAAAGCATATGGTACAAAGTTCTCCCACATGAGGAATGCCATCTGCTGCTGGTGTTGGCACTGGCTGAGCCCCTGCCCTCCCCTGGGAGGGTTAAGTCTGCTCCCCTTCCTCAGGCACTTCTCTTCTCCCAGTGAATCAAGGTTTCAGCATCATCTGGCTGCTCTGTTCCCAGGTCAGAAGCTGTGCAGGTGGAGACTGCACCTTGGAGATGTGAGTTTTGTTCCTTTGACCCTGGCATACTTCAGCTGTTTTCCTCAAATCCTATTTCCAGGCCAAATACGCCAGCAGAGTGCAGGCATTTCTCTTACGTTGTTATGACTCACTGAATTTTCATCGTGTAGCACATTACAACAAGAGTTCACAGTGCAGACTTCTCAGCTTTACCTTGGGGCATTTTCCAGGCATGAGCAGGTCGATGTCCTCTCCATTCCTTCGGGAAGAAAACATATTGAGCATGAACAAGCACATCACAGCCACTTCAGGAGCAGATACCCTACAGATACTGACACCAGCACCCAGCCCAGCACTCACGCCACTGCCGTGCAGAAGCTGCACTTGTTGCTGTAGGTAACCCCGTTGGTGGCACACAGTGGGTTGTATTGCTGGGTGCAGAACGACTCCCTACCACCTGTCGTTCTCATGTAGCCGGTGCAATCAACCTGAAACAGGCATAGATCAGCATTTTAATCACTCCTGTGTAACGGTGCATGGTGCAAGAGATATTTCCCCTTCTTCCCATGCTCATGGGGAACAGAGATTTATGGGAACTGAGCTTCCAGCCCGACAGCATGAGGTTGAGGGAGCACAAGCAGGTGAAGTTCTGCCTCTGAGGACATGGCTGTGGCAGATCCTGCAGTATCTATTTTTATTTTTATTTTTTATTTTTTTTTCTCCTGTCCTCAAATGGGCTTCATCAGTATCATCTTGGGGATTTCCACCCTGAACACAGTCACACAGGATCTGTGCCTAATATGCCTTAGGTGGCAGCGACTTCTGCTGTGAAACGTCTGCCCCACTTGAAAATGGAGTTTAGGCTCACCTCAGTGTTCCTGTAATTACTCTGAGTGTACTGAAATGAAAATTGTAGCATTATGGTAAATTGCTCAGCCGGAGTGTTTCTTTACATTATCTCACTAATCTAAAAATAGAGCCAGTTCTCCACTTTATGGTAGCTCTATATATTGATAAACAAATCTTATGATAGATGTTTTGATAGAATCTTTTTTTTTTTTTTCCTGTTACAAATTATCATTTAGTCAAAATCCCGACTTCCTCTGGGAATTTCTGAGTTTCAACAAACTTTTTTCTAAATCTAAATGGAAATGTTTTGACAATGCTGAAGTGTTATTGAAATCAAAAGCTTCTGTTTTTCCGTCAGGTGTTAGGCATAAGATTACATTTCAAAATTCACAGTTGAAGCAGATTTGCATTTTTCAAAATGGAAATAAAAAAAAAAAAAAGTGAAGATCTGAAATTCTTCATTTTCATAAAAATTTTAGCAGTTTTGAAGTTTTATTTTAGAGTATCTTAGGATATCTTAAGAGTCAATCTTAGCCCTTACCTTTATACATCTTCCGTCATGCTTTTTGTCAATCACTCTGTTACGACTAGGAGAGAGAAGGAAAGGAAAGATTAACCTGTTGATGCCATGTAGTCATCTCACTCATTAAGTCTCTCCACTCGTAAAGCCCCAGTAATTAATCAAACTTAGGAGTTTTGACACGGAAGAGACACAGCCTGACGAGATCCTGCGCACTAGGGAAGACTGAAACTTATGAAAAATCCCGTCCACCCCACGATTAGTCACAATTCAAAAGGCTTTCATCTGCTACCTGAACCATCATTATGGGCAATCAGGTGATCTTGTACTCACAAGATTTCTCTGCAGAGCGAGCACTCATTGGGGTACGTCACATTATCGGTGCCACAGACAGGCTGGAAGTCCCTGGGACAGGCGAGATTGCTCCTATCCGCCATCCGGTACACGCTGCAGGAGGCCTGTTAAAAAGGACAGATGTGCAGTTTCTCCAAGGGGAGGGAAGGATCTGCTCATGTTCATCATGTTTTCTAAGCACAGGGATGCTACAGGTGGTCATTTTAATTTTTTTTTTTCCCCTTTGTCATTCCTCCATGGTGAAGGGAAAGAAGAAAATATATCGTTTCCTACAGTATGCGTAAACACATTTTCACCATTAAGACATTCAGCACTGTAGATGTGCATGACTGACAAAAATGATCACTCCTCAGGGAATCAGGACAGGGAAGATATTTAGGCAGTTATTCAAAAGTTGTATAGATTTCCTGCTGGCCCTCTGTGCCATGCTGGCTCTCACTCTGCATTATTAATTACCATCTTTTATCACCAATCTGATAAGGTGTCTTTCTCTGACAAAGATATTTTCTTATTTTGGGGGAAAAGAAGTGGTATAATTCTTGGGAGAACTTTTTCTTCTTCCTTCCTGACTCTCTCCATTTTCTTTTATTCTTCCTCAAGACTCCCCTGGGATACAGCGTGAGTATGAATTATTCATCTACACTTAGAAATCAAGACTAAATGACAGAGAAGATCTACTACTCACCCATCGTTGACCAGAAACAATATCTACAAAAAAAAAGGAGATTATAAAATGTAAAAGTGTTACAGTGTCCTTGATTAAAATTTCTCTGCATTATTAATTTCCCAACAGAGTAACTAAATACACTTTCTTATTACTGAGAATTACTTGTTTTGTAAATGTTTTATCCAGTCCAAGTAAACAAGAAGTTATATCCTATGATTAAAAATAATAATAGTAATAATAATCAATTACTGGTGAAAGTACAAGCTTTGACTTGCTAAAGAAGGAATAGGATATAAACTTTTCTCCTTTTGCAGCACTATTATCCCGGCTAAGTCTAATAAGTTTAAATCAGACAGAGGCATCCTACTAGACCTGTAGTAATGTTTGCACATGGATAAAGTTCATTAAAAGAGAGTTTACTAAAGAGAGCATTACTAAATCATCACTTCTTCAGTAAGCTAAGCTCTCTTTTGGATACATATATACATGTATTAAGGCATCCTGAACTATATAGAGTTCAGGATGACTAGAGATATAAGGAGAGACTATAATAAAAACAACTTACCAGAAAAGCAGACAAGAAACAGGAGCCCAAGAAGGGCAGCAGCTCTTGTCATCTTCATGGTGGGAAAGGTTGTGTAGTCTGTTACTTGCAAATCTGTTGCTGTTGAGTTCTATAGAGATGTTTCTCTGCCTTCATGCTCCAGACTATATAAGTACATCTCCCTGACCTTGTAAAGTCATCCCATAAAGTAATTATCTGCTCTGTAAACTAACAAAACTGTATTGATTATTAAGTTGAGCCCTAAAGAATACTTGTTTGTTAGAGAAATGCCCAGAAGAATTAAACAAAAATGTGAGCTACACCCAGCTTGTTAACAAAGGCGCCCTGCTGTACAATGAGTGATTTGTACTGTCCAAACAAGAGCACTGTCTCAACACTAGATGTTGTGAAATTACATATGGAAGTTGGCAAAGCAAAAAAGCTAATTTGTTGGAAGTGTTTGAACTAGTGCACACCATGTTACATACACTACGCAGTATTTGGGCTCTGGGAGACTTGCGCAGTACAGCAGAGTGATGAGACGGCAGCGTGGGACACCCTCAGCTTTTACAGAAATAAAATCCGGGGTTTGGCAGGCATCAGTGTCTTTTGAAGATGCTGCACAGTGAACGTCTCCATAGTCTCTTCTGTATTTTCCTGGTACACTGGATCTCTCACTAATGGGATAGAAAGAATCAACACAACAGGAAAACATGACCTAAAACTCCAGAAGTTTGAGACATGTCTATGTACAAGGAAGAATTATTCATCTGTTGACAATCAGCATGAACCTGATTAAGAAACAATGAGCCTTAAACCTGGACATTGTTTCCTCTTAATGACAAGCAAGTGGCATTCTGTGCAGGTGAAATGGTCTCATTACCACAGTCATTCATAAAAAATTGCAGCAACCGAAAACAGAAGGTGAGTCCATACATTCCCCCCCTTCTCTTCTCTTTACATGGCATTAAATAGAGAGTGTCATCTTCCCTAAAACATGACATTCAGCTAAGTGAAGAATAAAGGTTCTATTGAAGGTTTTTTTCAACTCTGTCATAGATTTATGACAAAACAAATATTGCATAAAATACTTCGTGAGTTGAATATAGTCAGTCACGAAAGGAAGTGAGGGACAGAACACATTTATGTTTTAGAAGCCTGATACATGCACGTGGCTTAAAAGCAGCCTGGGTTTTAAATAGAAAATCAGAATTGTTTTTCTTGTTATCCTGGGAGATGTTCAAGTCTTGGCATGGGCACATAAAATCATAAAAATGTAGCTGAAAGTGCAAGGGAACCGCAATCACAAAATAGAGCTTGCAGGCTTTGGCCTGTTCATGTCAATGAAATCATTTTCCTGAAAAATAAATGAGTAATGTTCTTTGGATCTCATTCACAAATATCAAGAGTTGAAGGGTTCATTTAAAAGCTGTTTCTGTTGTATTCTTAGCATCCTGAGTGACGTGACTGTCAAATTTCTTGAACTGATCATAAGCACATTTGGAAGGCAAGCAGTAATCACAGAAGCATTAATATTGATTTTTCTCCAGGGAAAAGAATGCCTAAGCTGAAAATGTTTCCTCAGAATCCGTACCAGCCATCATAGGAGATAGCACCTGCTGGCTCTGCAGTGCTTGGTGAGGCTGCAGGAACACAGTCCATCAGCTCTTCAGCCCTACGACCCCAGACCCTGCACCACGTCTAGGTCTGAAAGCCCAAATTACCAAAAACCATGCTGCTCCTCTGGTTTCCTCTTCCTTCAGCCCGAAGCAAGAAACCCTGCTGACCTCTCAGGGCTTTTTTATATGGCGGGGAATGGTGTCATTCTCTTGTGTGCCAGCACCTGCCCTTTGACTAACAAGCTCCACCTGGGAGACCCCCTTGCTGCTTCTGAGCGTCTGGGTAGGCAGATAGGACAGTGCTGGAACTGCTCCTGTCCCCTCTTCCTCCAGTGATCTGTGCGAGGACAGAGTCTTGCTACAGGGTCGATGAGAAAGGATGGGAGCTAATTGGCAGCAGCCAGGGCAGGGCAGCAGGAGCTGCGAGGCGAGGTGTGACATGGGATTGCACAAGGAGCTCGATTAATAAGAAACAGAAGGGAATGGGACAGAAGTAATTGCTGAGCAGCAGATGGGGTGACACAGGCATTAGGAACAGTGAAAAACAACTGTCTCAATACATTTGGAGGAGGGAGCTTCGGGAAATGTCATACACATGTTGCAAATGGGAAGAGGAGAGTGAAGTCACCTGTCAAAATCCCTGTGGGATATGCAAGTTCCGTGATGGTGGGTTCAATAAAGTGAGTTTGAGTATAGGATTATTTTTAGGCTCTTTTTTTTTCCTATATATGAGATATGAGACCCACAGAAAAGGTTAAATAAAACACTTCCTGCTATTTCAAGTTCTTAGATGGTAAAGGTTATTAAAGAAGGTTGTGGCCACATGAATGGGTTAAACACTGGTAGTTATGTGATGCATCCCCTTGTGTTACGGTAAATTTCCAACAATTCTGTAAATTCTACCCAACTTCTAGTACAAAATGATGTCATCCCATAACAGTGATATTTCCCAGGAATCTTTTCCTCTGGTCTTGAGATTCCCTACTGCAAACAAGTCCATAATCTACCATGACCTGAAAAAAAAAGCTTCATTAAATTTCCCCACTTCAATTTAAAACTTGTCACAGGCTTCACTTGTCTACAAAAAGAAATAATATTTTTCAATTGGGGGGAAAAAAAAAAAAAGAAAAAGAGAGAGAGAAAAAAAAAAAAAAAAAAAGCTGGATGTGTGGAGGCGAGCGCTCTGCAGTCCCAAATGCAGAACTGCTGCAGGCCGAATGTAAAGCGCAGTGATCGCACCCACTGCTGCTGTGCCCCACGCAGGATGTACCAAAACAGAGTGCTATTACCGGAGCTGTGCACACGGGGGCAGGACTACATCTCCTATGAGGACGGGAATTCAATTTTGGAGCAAGCAAAGCCCCTGCTCTCAGCCGCACTCTTGTAATATTTCTCCTCGCAGCTCAGCTATCTGATTGCTGCCTGCATATCTCCTGCCGTTTAAGTACAGATGATATCACAGGCAGGAAGGGTGTCTGGAATAATTTGTCTGTCTGGGAGCCGCACACTTACAGCAGGGTGCTGAGGATCCAGCCCCTCGCATCCAAATCCCTCAGTGCGTCCCAGCTCGGTCTCGCTGCAGCAGCTCTGACACAGCCAACCCCCAGACAGCATCACCAAGCAATTTTCTTTCAAAACATTTTATTTTTCCCCACACTGAGGAATAACATAGTAAGAAACCGTTTATGCTGATGAAGCCTTGCAGAAAAACTGCGTTATGAGCGAGGTCTAGACTGGCCTGAGGTGTGTTTTGGTCAGTAACAAGTAGGATAATACACTAAAAGAGAAGTGTTGATATAAAATAGAGCAGAACCAAATAACTAAATGCAACGTGTTAATCAGTTTCTAGGGTAATTGAATGGCATTTCCTAAATTCACAAACATCAAATAATGGCACAGAGGGCTGAGGTACCACTCAAAGAATTGTACCATAAAACACCTCTGCAGGCAGACAATGTTTCCTGCCTTGAATTTCCTGGAGGGAGAGTTAGATTAGTAATGGTGAGAGGATATTGTGTTGTTGTGGCAGGATTTTATTGAGCAGCAACAAAAAAATCATTTTCAACAGTGCTCATGGAAGAGTCTCATCTTGCTTGTCGTCCTGCAGAGCTGCCCGTGGTGCGGAAGGACAGGGGTGATGCTGGGGTCCTGCTCTGCCCCCTGCCAACTCCTCAGAAGTGCTGCATACTGGAGCTCCATGTCAGGGTGGAGGATTTGTCCCCGTTAATTTCTGCTCACAGTTTCCCCTCAATTGCCTAGGTTTTCCTTCTTAGTGGGCATGGCCCCTGGAAGATGCTCTCTGAAGACCACTGGGATCCAGAGAGCAGCTGGGAGCTCCACTTAGCACTGAGGAAGCATAGCTTCTCGGGGGCCCTCTTCATCTTCATCTTCCTCCTCCTCCTCTCTGCTGCTCCCTGGGAAGGACGACAAGCAATGAGGCTGATGATCTCTTACCTGACTGCCTTGCACAGCAGAGGGGACAAGCAGGAGCACAGTGCCTGCCACACACACCCCCAGCACTGCCACCACACTTTGTCACTGTCCTCAGCATTGCCCTTGGTCCCGAAATGCCTCCCCACACCCAGACATCCTGCCCCCAGGAGGGACATCCTAGCCCCAGGAAGGGGCTTGGTGCTGAGTGGTTGCACACACTCACATCTTCTGGAAATAAATAGTCTCCCTCCAGAGAGCCGCTCTCTCTGGTCTCTGGAAAGTGGCACGTTGTCACTTAAGATCATTAACTATTTGGCTGTGAGACGGCTGCCTGTACAGCCCGCTGCACTGCCGGCACTTCGCTGGTAATGAATAATAAATTAACGCTATGACTCTGAGCCCTTCCTTTCATCAGCCAAGATTTCCAGAGGCCCAAGAATCTCAAAGGATCCTCTACAAGTGGCAGCTGACGCAATTACCTACAGGCAGCAGCTAAGTGGTGGGTGAGGTGCCGAAACGGGCTGCGGAAGCTCCTGCTCGCAGTCCTCTGAACATCACCCGCACCCCGATGAGTGTCACGAGCACAAATGCAGGCAGGCAGGTGCCCCCTGCCTGGGGAAACATCCTGTCCTGCTGCTCGGGGAGGCACAGAAAGTGACTGCTAAAAGACTTCACCCACCTGCAGGTGTGTTTGCTGCCCCATTTCCACCAGGGGAGATGCAGCTGGGAAGTGCCCTTCTTTGCCACCTCTCTCCTCACCTGCTAGGGAGGCAGCGAGTGTCTGTTTGGGATGCCCTTAGCAGGATAAATCCACTGGAGCATTGCACCAGGTTGCATCCCCAGCTCTGGTTCTCTTTAGGAAATCTGGGTGAAGGCCCTCAGAGAAACTCATTGCCTTCGGAGATGGAGCTGATTTCTTTGTAGATCAGACAATGCATTCTCTCTCCCTGTAATTTACCCATTAATACCCACACCCCAGGACTGTTGCAGTGAAATAATCACAAAACATCTTAAGATAAAAAAAAAAAAAAAAAAAAAAAAAAAAACATCATGAGACATATTATTAAAACAAGACGTAAATGCTGAAGGGTTGTTGTTTGTTTATTTGTTTTATTGGGTTGAGTTTCATTTTAGGCTTTATCAGGAGCTCTCAAAGTTCAGGATGAGGTTTCAGCCTCTGCCATAGGGAATATTGCCAGGGAGGAGTCTCCTGTCTGAGCTGGAGACAGTTGAGGTGTTAGCACTCTCGAAGGTACAGCAACCTGAGAGTCCGACGGCTTCTCCTGCAGAGAAAGGAATCAGTACCCTAGAGACAGAACATCTGCACTTCTGCTGTTCATCCCCCCCACTGGTAAAGGATACATCACAGAGGAACTTAACCAAATCTGAACATTCTCAAAGCTATTCCAGCTCTTTCCTCTTATTGCTAACATTCAAAGACAAGATAAAGACTTAATTTAAAAGAAGAACAAATAGTCTGTAGGAAATAGATTTTATTTGCTGCAAGAGAGCTCTTCGGCAAATTACTTAACAGGGAAATGAAGATCTGTGCTAAATGTTACTTATGTTACTTCTATATACCTGAAAGAAGGAAATTCTTGGTAAAATCTCTCACCAATAAATAAATAAATAGATAAATAAATAAAAAGAATAATACTCTTGCTAGTAGGAGAACAGGAAAACACAAAATAAAACAACTTTACTTCTCCAACCAGTCCCCAAGACTGATTAGTTAGGTTAAGCTCAGTTGGTTCACCATTTAGTTAGTGAAGAGATTTATTTTCATACATACAGAAATGCATTGCAGAATAAACATTTGTTGGCATATGTTACACCATCAGACCCGCAGTGTGGGATGTACTCCATCGTGCAGAAATTGCGGGGTACGACGTAGTTACTGCAGTAGCCCTGTAGATAGATGCAGTGTTGTGTTCACAAAAATGCCCTCAACAGCAGATACGTAGGAAGGGTGATGTTATGAGACACCCCCACCGCCCCTGGGCTTCCCCCAGTACTGTCCATCAGCAGATGTCAAAAAAAAAAAGCCTAGGGACAGGGCAGGAACAGGGTGGTTTGTTCCTGCTGTGCCCTTTCAGTCTCTACCGATGTAAAGCCTGTGTAAATATCATAAATGCTGCTGCAGTAACCGTGACAATAACTTGGATGCCAACAGAATACTGCACTATTTTTTTTTTTGAAACTATCAGATGAAAATGGCAATTTCACCCAGTAATATCTGTGGCAAATATTGTTCAGACAGCTGGATGACTCAGGATTTTCAAATGCTCGATCACAATGCGATTAGTAATGATTTATATGGAAACTGCTTTCAGGAAAGAAATGATGGAAGAAAAGTAGACAGCTCTGCCCCTTACCTTCAGTGCAACAGTATCTGGAAAAGAGAAAAAAAAAGTTGAAGTATGACACGAATGCAATTCATCTCTTCTGTTAGTGTTGAAAGCTTTGACTACATGTCCTGAATAAACAACTTTCAATTCAGTGGTTATTAGCAAGTGACTCTTAGACAAAAGGAATTTCAGGCAAAATTTTGTGCCATATTGGATGTTTACAACATTGGTGCTGTACTGCAATTTTTTTCAGAAGGGTTACAGCCCAGATGGAAAAGGGTATACGAAATGAAAGAAAAGAGAAAGTCATTTTCCATGATTCACAGGATGAACAAGGATATGTACTCAAAGACAAGCACATTATTGAGGAAAACAGGGCCATAAAGCTGGCAGGTACATGGAGACAGCTTCTTATATGTATTTCCATAATACTGCTTAAATAACAGGAGTATTTAGTGAGGTGTAACTCCTCTAAAGCTTCTACAACTGCTCAGGCTCTCAAACTGTGCCTCAGTTCAGGATGACTGCAAGAAACATTCACTGCCATTCAGGAAAATAATTTGTGATTCGGCAATGTTTCAGAGGTTAAACACTGGATGTCTGAGTCGCCGGGTGGTACCACGTACATGTCACCTCCTTCATTATGCATAAACTAGCACCGAGCGCGGAGCTGTTCCCACAGTTGTTCTTACCCACTCAGTTCTGTTGCTAAAATATTACCCCCTAAGTGATAGTCTTTGATGTCAAGTCTTTTCAACACCATCTCTCTAGGAGTAAATAAGTCCTTGTAGAATGAAGCTCCTTCCAGTCTGAGGATGTTTTTGTGTTTTTAAAGGCAGCCAGCACTTAGTGAAGCACAGAGCAGGAGGCAGCAAAGCCACTCACCTGGGCAGCAGCAGAGGGCGAGAGCCAGCAGCACCACCACGCCTGCCGTCCTCATGGTGGCTGGGGTGTCTGTCCACCTTTTCCTCAGTGAATGCAGCCCTAATGCTGCCCTCAGATCGTAATCATGCACATACGTGTGTGTGTGCGTGCGTTCGCATCTCTCTTATCCACCCTTATTCTGAAATAACATTCCTGGTCTGTTGTCAGAGTGGTAAATCTTGATGATGCTTAGCAGAGGTAAGCCATGCTGTAAGCCATAAAGAATGCTTCTTTATCAACAGGAATCACAAGAAGTTTAAATACGTTAGATACGCCCTCTGTGTCATTATTTGAAGTGAAATATATGACAGGTGCTTTCTGAAGGACCATGGAAAATTCCTGTGGGCAGAAGAACAACTGTACAAACCTAAAGAGAGAATGCTGACAGATTTCCTCTATGTGCACGTTATCAGTGCTACACGCAGGGCTTTCTCACGAGCAAAATTTTGTTGATCTGAAATGAATGGCTTCCAGAAAGAAAGGTCTTTTATTTTCATGCCTCATCCCATAAAGCATCATTAAACTGCAGTAAATCCAGTAAAACTGTGAACTGGGAGGTCAAGCAAGAGAGTGTCCCAGACACTGAAGGGAGTCCTTGGACTATAGAAGCACATGAGAAACTTTTACAGGCATCTGCAAAGAAGTAACGATTGCTATTTTCCCTAAAAACCATTAGCATCGTTTAGATTTGCAGCAGCAGACTGATAGCCTGATGATGACAGAACAAAGCCTGTAGCCTGGATCCCAGAAAATCCAGACTGGAAATCTCTGCTTCATCCATCTGCCCATCTCAACATAAATCCTTTGTTTTACCACCAAAGCATCCTTTTTTTTAAATGACTTCATTCCGCCAAGGAAAAAGAACACTTAAGGGAGACATTATTCTTTAGAAGGGATATGCCCAATTTATTTATGTTTCTCTTGTGTGGATCAAAAACCCACCAATTCAATACACAAACAAAGGACAAAAGCAAAATAATTTTCACAGACAATGCACCAATGACAGAGGTCACACTCTTAAAACCAGAAGTGTACTTTGTCCTTGGACTGCAAAAACTTCTTGGACTCACAAGGAGCACGATGCTATTAAGAACTAAGAGAGAAGACAAGCAGACAGGAGTAGAAACAAGCTTTAAAAAGATATTTATTTTAAAATATGTGGAATAAAATTCCAAGATGAGGGGAAAATCTAGAAACATGTCATTTGGAGGTCCCAGAAAAACAGGCATGGCCCACTCACATGACTGAAAAATACGGGCTTTGCTATGCCTTTAGGTAAGGGCTGTGCTCAGGAGGCCAGGCAGCAGCTCTGGGCTTGCTCATCACCAGGCTGAACTGCTTTGCTGCAGGTGCCTGCACGGGGAAAGTGCACTAGAAATACCTTAGTAGAGATCTGCTAGCCTCACCAGTTCAGAGCACTATTTCAACTGTCTAAAAGGGTCTGAACACTAATGTAGTTTGAGTATCATTTATGTGCAAAGTCACACAGCTGAGGTTTATGCATCTGTATTTAATTTTCTGCCTTTTATGACAGTGAGGGGAGCAAGATGTTGTTCTTGTTATATCCCAGAGCTATGAGCATGGAACATATTCAGCCTGGCATCATCATTCAACAAATCAGAAGAAAACGTTGCATGAGGCAGAGCATTAAACAAGACAAAGAAATGTTGCTGATTTAGTTTATTGAGAAAGAAAATCAGGAGTGAGCTGAGTTCCCCAGAGAGCGAGATGAACTGAGGTGAGATCTCTAGCTGGGATTTGCCAGTGGGGATCCAGTGGTAAATTCTCTCAGCACTGATATTCAGCATTCTCCAAAATGGCTTAAAGTGAGAGTCCCATTGCTGTCCCTGAAAGTGAAGAGAGAGAAAAATGGATTAGACACGGAGCCCTGTGTGCTGTAATCTGTTCTTTCACTTGGTTTCTAGAGAAGACATTAGGATCCTGCCCTGAGCCAAAAACTGGGGGACTCAGAGTCTCATTAGCTATTTGATTATGAAGAAATGAGTGAAATCATTTAACCCATTCAGAAAAATATTTGGGGGAACTGTAACGAAACTCCAAATTTAATTTTCTTTGCAATAAGCAAGAAAAACACCATTCAGGTTAATTGTCTTCAAACCCTCCATACTAATAAACCAGACATAACTCTTTGGACGCTCTGACGAAAAAAAAAAAAAAAAACGAAAAACAAAAACAAAAAAAAAAAACACCCACACACAAACGAGCGGTTGGTACAATGCCTGCTATTCTTTTCTACCCCGAATGCCTGGTCAGCAAAGAAAGCAGAAACCGTGCAAATTTGTGCCTGTAGGAGGCAGCCGACAACGCGAACGCGCCCCGCGGTTGTTGCACTTACACGACTGCATTGCAGAAGTTGCACTTGTTGCCGTACGTTTTGTTGTCGGAGCCACAGAGAGGCATATATTCCATCGTGCAGGCAGGTTTAGGGTAGCCGCTGCAGTTAACCTGCAGAACAAGAAGCCTTAATGCAAAGGGTGGGAAGTAGTCGATAGCAGAAGGGCTTGAACCCCTAACTGCGGCTGCAGTGCTAACGATAGTGATCTAACTAAAAATAATTAACTTCCTTTCACGATCTGATATCGACTGAGGTGTGATTCTCCTATGCCAGAATTTAATAATATAAAAATAGAGCATAATTTCCTGTTTAAGAGATGTATATCACAGCCTGGCTGCTGCATTTCCAAGCTGCAGCAGCAGCTCACTCACTGAACGTGCTGTGCTTACAGTCACATTGCACCATGTTCCCAACCTGGCCAGGAAATTAAATGGAAAAACGCTGGTGTCTGGAGAAGAGACAGCACTGATACCTGTATAATGGTCCCATATCTCTCCCATAGGCTTAAAATATCAGCACTTAGCTAGATGCCATGGGAGTGGGATTTTGTTTCTTTGTGAAATGGGTACTGCACTCGCTGAGGGGCATTGTAGTACAGGGAAAAAAAAAAAAAAGAAAAAAGAAAAAAAAAAGTATATGGTTACAGGAAGAGGCTGGAGAATTTCATGGGAGAGAAATACATTGAGGCTCACTGACTGCACAGAAATCACACCTAGCTGAGTTCTATCACCTGAAAATAGCTGGAGGTTGGAATAGTGTTCAGGAAGACCTGTATTTACTCACCCTACTTTTACTCTCTCCCGACACAGTCCTTATGGCCCCTAAGAGTGAGCTCTACATCAAGCCACCATGGGCTTGATGGCCCACTGGTCTGACCCCAGTGATGGCCCTCTGTTCTTACTCTCAGTTCTGCCTTGATGGATTATTTCTGCTGATGATCTTGTACCAGTCCTTTCCTGTGCATTCACCCTCTTCTTTTTCTGACATTATCCACATTAATGTGTATTACATGTGCAGAAGGCAAAATCTTCCCTGTGCTGAAGCCCAAGTGATGCTCCTGATGCTGTTACAAACACTGGCTGTGTTTCCATTGAAATCAGTAGGACCAGAAGCTAACCCTTCATTAGGCAGCTCACACTTACTGTAGCAACTTCCTTCTTACATTTGCCATCATACTTCTTGCCGACGCTGGTCCCTTGCTCTCTAGGAAGAAAAAGATTGATGTTAGGGGACTCTGCCTGCATCCTGCTGTGCTACACTCCATGTCCCAGCAATGCTGATCAGCCACAGGTACAGGAGATGTCCAGCTTCAGCTGCTCACACTGCCTGAGACACCAGCCCTGGAAGCACCCCTGCCTCCGAGCACACTCAGGGCTGGCCTCCAGGGGAGGCTGCCTTCAGCCACCCCCCAGGGGGCTTGGCCTGGGTCCCCCCCCAGACACAGGATGGTACCCAATGGTCTCAAAGACAGAAATGCTATTGCTCTGTGGCGCTGGGCACAGAAGAGGCCTCAGTAGAAATCCCATGCCAGCCTCATGGTTGCCTCCCCAGGCAGCTCTCACCCGCAGTACTCACACATTGTGGGCACACAGCATGCACTCGTTGTCGTAGGTGACCCCATCAGTGCCACAGACAGGGCTGAACATCTTGTTGCAGAGTAACGTCATTTTGCCTTCCTCATTTGTCATGTTGGGATATGTGCTGCAGTCAGCCTGTTGAGGGAACATGCAACAAAGCACTGGTGAGGGCTTGCTTGAAGGAAGCAAGTAGACCTGGAGAGTACATGCATTATTTGGCCTTCTGGGATGTCACCACAGCAGGAAAAAAATCCTTTTTTGGGGGGTGTCATTATGATGAAAGTTCACCTGAGGATGACCAATACAAAATTCTGACATGTCTTATGCTCTTATCTAGCGTTTGAATTATTTATTAGGCAAATCAATATGCAGCTTTGGCTGCACAGAAGATAAGCCTGCCCCTTGCTTTGCCATTGGTTTTACTTACAGGGACAGCTTCCTTGCATTCTCCATCATGGTCTTTGCTGATATTGGTTCCATATTCTCTGCAGAGGGGAAAAAAACAAATATTAGGAAGTTCAGGAAAGACTTCTTGGTGCACCCTAGGTGCTGGGAATAAGTACCTAAGACAAGGGAGGGAGTGGAGGACTGACTCTTTGCAATTTATCTGTGTATATACATATTTGAGAAGGTAGTGCCATCCTCCCTGACCAGCTGGCACTGAGTGGCTGGCAGGAACGTAAAGACCCTGAGACCTTTAGAATCATTTTGGATGGTTCAGAGTCAATCATCTCTCCATCTTTTTGCTCCTTCTTGCTGGGATGAGATGTGCCCTAGGGGCTGTCATCTGGCTCATCCTCGAGATGGAGAAGAAAAGCCTGAATAAATTACACCAGCAAAAGAGACACAGTAACTAAAGTGATGTCTAGGCAACGGAGTGTCACGCAGTGCTACCCAAGCTCATTCCGAAGGAATTGACATAAGTGACACATGACAGATCACTGTTTGTTGGGAGGGGTTGCTGCCAGGAGCCCCAAGCACCGCTGTCTGCTTGCAGGATGAGCTCCCCTACGCAGTACGCACATGTTGTAGGCACACAGCAGGCACTCGTTGCTGTACGTGACTCCATCGGTGCCACAAATGGGGCTGAGTTCCTTGGTGCAGAGCAACACCTCTTTGCCTTCCTCATTCGTAGTGTTGGGAAACCTACTGCAGTCCACCTGCCAAAGGAACGCACAGCAAGAGGATGGAGAAGGCATTTTATGATTATCTCTCATTTTGCATGTGGCAGTGAGCGGACCCAACGTCCCCACAGTGGGTTTTTCACTGCCACAGCACAAACGTGCGTTGGTGTCTTTCTAGGAACAGACAAATCCTTCCTGACAAGACCTCTCCATGCAGAGAGGGAGGAGGAGGAGGAGCAGGAAGGGAGGGTTACAGCAACACAGCCCCCCACAGGGATAAACCAGCAGGGATCTCTTATGCTTTCTAGGCATCATTTTGCACAGGCTGAGCATGGGTCCCTCACTCTCACGTTCTCATGGCCCCTCCAGTGCATTTCCATTAATACTCTTTCTTTCTCAACACACACGGACAGTTTTAATCAAAGGAACAAGTCTAAAGACCTGGCGTTTGGAAGCTGGAAAGTCTCACAGTATTTTGTTCTTTCAGTAAGTTGTTTTGGGGTTGTTTCTGGTACCATAGTCTATTGCCATCAGTTTAGAACCAGTCACATATGACCAGCTTTAAGCTTAGACTAGTTTAGAGTTTGTCAGAAATGAATTAATCCAACAATTTTATATTACTACTGCATTATTAACATACCGCATAGATGTAGAGCGCAGAACAGCATAATTTAACATTTTACACTGAAGGATCTGATTATAGCAACACTAATTAAGTAAGAAAGGAAGGGAAAAAAAAGAAAAAATCTCCTACTCACCTCAACCCCAAAGGCAGCATCTAGGAAAAAAAGAACAGAGGAAAAAAAGTGAAACAAAGCCAATGTGATCAATAATATCTCAGTTAATTGGAAACCTAGATGTAAAATTCCAACACAGAGGACCAAACTGAATGATTTCCACTGACTGGTTTCCTGAAGTAAGTAAACCATGTATGGCTTTTTTTTAAAATGGTGATAAGTATAATTGTTTCTTATTGCTGGCTGATTAAATGTGTTTTTGAATGGCTTTGTTCTTTTTTTTTTTTTTCTTTTAAAGAGATTGGTAGACTTATTAATTGAAAAAAGAATAGCTTTTCCTTCCTTATCTTTTTACATATCCGTTCTGACCCTAGAAAACAGCTGTTGCATATCTGAAAAGAAACCTGAATCAATACAGATAAATGCAAATGCAAATAGTCACATACAGGATAAGCAAACATATACAGCATCTGTTGTCAGGGATATACAATCTAAAGAAGCTGAGTGTTAAAAAAAAATAACACTTGTCTTTGATTTTGTAATTTCATGAGATGTAAATACATAAGGAGAACATCAGACTCGGGCTTGTTTGCATCTCTTGTTTCTCCATTAGCAGCAAAAGCATTGCAGGAAAGCTGCCAGGTTTCTATACAGAACTTGCCTGTACCATTACAATATTTTTGTGACTAGTCGCTGGAGGTCTGACCACCTCATTGCAGCCGTGTTTCAAGCATTTACCCACTCTCTGTAATTGTACAACAAGCAGAAGCACTGTAACAGTGCCAAGAGTGCAAAAACGTGTAACAACACCTGTTAGGAGCACAGAACTCCAGACACCCAGCTACAACAGTGATGCATTTAACACCATCACAAAATCTACTCCTGCATCCTGTGAGATGCCAGAGCAGGGAGGCAGCCTGGCTCTTTGTGGGAGAACCTCTATTAGATGGCTACTACCTTATTCTCTTTGGGATAGCCAGGACACTCAGGTACAAAGCCTCTGTAACACCCTGAGGGTTACTCACCGGGGAAGCAGCAAAGAACTAAAGACAACAGCACAAAGACGCCTGCCATGGTCGTGGTGGAAGTACTGCCTGAGTCCACAGGCTGCCCGCTGGTGCTCTGCTCCTGAGATGGTCTCTCCAAGGCGGGCAGCAAATATATACAAACGCAGTGTCTAAACTGTTCAGCTGTAACACGAAGCAACCAGCTGAATCTGTCACTGGTACAATGAGGCCAGTAATATTTATTGAGGTCTTGACCTCCAGGTAATGGTCTGCATCTCCTAGGCAATTGATTTTGGCTGGACATTCGGTTAATAGCTTGAGACAAGTGTCACATGCTCTCATTGGTCAAAACCAAACAAACAGCCTTTTAGATCAAAAAAAAAAAAAAAGTTCTTTAAGACTGCAGTAGAAACCTAAGCAGCACAAAATATTGAGGAGAGCAAGCTGCAGTTCTTCCATTCATTTCTGCAGTGACATCTCCCAGCAGGGAGCAACAGAGGCTCAGGACCACCCTGTCTGCAGCTCAGGCTACGAAGCTCTGCTTCCCACTCCGTATCAGAGGGGACAGCATGAATTTCTGCATTCCTCGATATTCACCACTAGGTATGAACACAGGTCAGCAAGGCTTTGCCATCAACAGAACTGATTAAGTATTGTCAGGTGAGGCTGGCAGGACCACATCTATCCTGCGAAGTTAATGGTATTTAACATTGATTTGATAATGGAAAGAGCTTGGCAGTTTCACCACCTAGGAATAGAAGAGCTCAGTAGAAGACTTGAAAGCGGGTTAAATTCTGTGAAACACCACTAAAAATGTCACTTGAACCTTATCAGCAGGGAGCACTTATTTACAGACCTAGTCACAGTTAAATGAATTGATTCAAAGTGTTCTGCCAAGCCATCTTAAGAACAAACGACTCTGAAGTTTGGGGAACTTATTTACATTAAGGCACCAGCTATGCCTGAAAGTACAGTAGATCCTTTCCCTCTACAGACATTTCAGAAAGTAATACTAAAAACATAGAGCCTGTCCCAGTTCTTCTGTCTGTCTCGCATGTCCAGCCTTCACACCACCTTTTTTCAAGTGGCTCCTTCCTGGGAGGAGCTCTGGACCCCTGCTGATTTAGCAGGCTTGGTTTTGCAGCCCTCAACCTCAAGTTTCTCACCATGCTTCCTTTGACAGGTCCAAAACGGCAAGGACACCTGTAGTATTTTGCCACGGGGACTTCAGCATCATGGGAGATGCAGAGCAAGAGATGCTTTATGGGTGCTCTCTTGAATAAAAAAGGCAGCACCCATTAATCAGCCAAAATTCAGCTGAAATCACTGAAAGCAAGCCCAAGGAACCGTGTTGGTGTCTGATGCATTGCAGTAGTCTAAAAGGTATGATTTGATGTTTAAATGTACAAATCAGTATTGTGCATGCAATCATGTATACTGGGCACTGGCACATTAAGGATGCCGCAGCACGGATGTGTGAATATATAGATTACATTTCTACATGAAAAGATGGGTTTCCTTAGAGGGAGAAGCATTACTTTTTTTTTTCCTGCTGGGCTTGCTTCTATAAATTACAGGAAGCATGCATGAATATTTCAGAGAGATTTGGCACATCTTCAAGATATATTGTCCTTATGTGTCTTGTGGAATATGTCTCTGGAAACCAGAGACTTCTCCCCTTAGCACCTAGAGGAGCATGCCAGGGCTCCTGTTGCTCATTGCCTGCATAAGCTGATGGCTGCACAGCTGAGGGTCCACCTTTCTGTGCCAAATACGAGTTTTGGCACTGCCTTCTCGAGCAATGCAGTGAGACCACTGTGAGCCGTCCTCACCATCCTTCCTAGCCAGACCTGGCAGCTTCCAGCAGGTTGCTTCATGCCCATGCAGTGCTGTGCTGTGCTCCATCCTGCTCCCTGCCCCAGACAGGCTGCTCCCCAAGGCAGGACTGACCTCTCTCCCAATGGGTGGAGAGCACCTTCTTGCCAAAGGCTGCCGTGCATTGCCTGCACACACCACAGAAAAATTTTCCATTGCAAGTGCCCCGGGCTCAGGGCTGGATCTGGCTCTTCCTGGCCCTGAGCCACCAGCAGGTTTCTTCAGCCCACAGCAATGCCCGTCTGTTACTCAGCAGATCAATTCCCTCCCTGGCTCACCACGCAGCCCACAGATGCACCAGGGAGACTAAAATCTACTGAATTAAGGCTGATTGGGGAGCACTGCTCTCCCTTGAGCCGCTCAGGTACAAGGCACAAAAACACCACCCAGAAACCACCCGCTACCAGCACATGGAGCAGACTCACAGCCAACATCCGCAGCCTCCCCATCCAGGGCTGCAGCTCCAGCTTGTCCTGCCTTTGGTAAGAGCATGGAAAAAAAACACATTGGTTAAGCTCATTCTGTAGCATGTGTTGTTCATAGCTACCCCCAGAAATACAGATAGAAAGGATTTCATCTGCAATCCTGCCACTAATCTTGTGCTGCAGTCCACTGAATTATGGTCTTTTAGTCCTCAAAGTCAGGTACAGCATATGGCTAATGGCTGTTTGGCTAAAGTGAAATTCTTAGGCGTGCAGAAGCCATCACAAGGGCAGAGAACTGTAAGTAAGTAAAGACAGGGTCACATCTTAAGGCCATGAGCTCCAGAGGGTCAGCAGATGGCAGGATCTGGCCATTATGCAACATCCTCTCCCTTCTACGCAAGGAATTCCTTGTTTTACATTTCCCATTATAATTTTTTATTAACATTGATGTCATATTCTCTGGAAGGCTCTAACTGAAGTTAGGGCATTTTCTCAGCAGTTATGTGACCCCTCAGTGCAAGTAATATACTAATAGATGAATGATAAATGATTTAACTACGCTTTTCCAAACATTCATGGGTTCTGCCACATTATTTTCATCAACGATCCATTGTAAAAAGTAGAAATAACAATGATTAGTTGTAGCCGTTTCGTGAACTTGTCTCTAACTACTCCAAAATGTCCACTAAATACAACTCAAACTGCAGTTTCCATCTTTGTCTTTCTTTTGGCCACAGAGTGGCAAATAACTGTTTGAACTGAGCCACACGTCTGGAGAAATCAATACAGAACAAATGGAAGATCTGTCTCTCACCTAGAGCCTGAAAGCGCTGTTTGAGCAGACCAGTAAAGCAAATAAAATCACTGATATGATTAAAACATATCACTATGAAAACATATTCATGTATTTAAGAACTTACTAAACAGAGTTTGATTCAGGTAACACCACTGAATGTTTTCCTGAACTAAGAGGACCCTGGGCAGAACTTTGTACCCTGCAGATGAAGGCTAACATGGTTTCACATTACTTATGTGATGAATTAAGTGTACCGGGCCCCACTGCGAGGACAGCTGTTGACAAGTGGGAACACAGCCAGCAGAGGCCACCAGGCTGGTCAGGGGCTGGAGCACACGGGACATACAGGGGAGGCTGGAGGAGCCGGCTTTCTTCAGCCCAGAGAAGAGGAGGCTGTGGGGATCTCATTGCTATCTGCAGCTCCCTAACAGGGTTACAGAGAAGATGGAGCCAGTCTCCTCAAAGCTGCCCAGAAGAAAGCATTCTAACTGAATACAAGGAAACATCCTTCACCACGAGGGTGGTCAAGCAGTGGTGTAGGAACCAGACAGGAGTCTCCTTCTTCGGTGATATTCAAGCCACGACTGATCAAGGAAGGTCTCGAGCATCCTGAGCTGACTTTGACCCTGCTTTGAGCAGGGGTCAGGCTAGAGAACTCCAGAGAACCTTTTCAACCTGAATTATTTTATGTGTACAATACTTAAACAAGTGTTCTCTCCTGTGGGTGACTGTTGTTAATGAAGGAACATAAAATTTCTCCCTGGCCCAGGAGAGCAGCCTCAGAGCTTTCCTACAATTTTTGCTAAAGGTCATGGGTAAGAGATACAAAGAGCTCCCAATGTATTTTTATGGGGAATGACCAGAAATAGTGTGCATATCAAAAAGAGTAGGTTACGATATTTGTTAAAAAGCAAACAAACAAACCCCACAAAATTATTCAAATTCAAGAATGTTATTAGTTCCCAATGATTCCAAAGCCTCTCTACTGCTGCTATAGCCCAGACCCCCTGCCATCACATTTCTGCAGCGGAGCATCAGCCTTCAAACCTACAGAAAAATTATCTGCACCAAAAAAAAAAATAAAAATCATTTGCCAAAATAGCAACTCCTTTGCTGCAGTGCTGCAGCCTGGTGCAGACACAGATCTCAGCACCACCAGCTCTGAGGACATACCTTTATTCTCCACCAGCTTGTGTTATGCTCCAGCTCTGGGCAGGTTTCTGGATGGCGAGGACAGGTCAGGGCTCCATGCCCCTGGGCAAGTGTTACTTGTGTGAATGGAGGCAAAACGCTAGAACAAGCAGCAGAAAAGGAAGGCAATAAGCAGCAGGACATTTGGCTAGACAATGGCTCAGGCTGTTACTCTTTGGAGCAAATATACTACAGGGAAGGTAGCTTGGAGGTAATGCAGGAGATGTTATCCTGCAGCTGGCCAGAGGAAGTGGAAATCATCGGTTTAATCAGTTTTCGTGACACTTCAGTGATCTCAGCTGTGCACTGCTGAGTGCTTCGTTTCGCCACAGCCCAAGCAGTAATGCAGAGGAGGCAGCTGGGGGGAGCAGCAGCCAGCCTGGGAGTGGTGCTGCCCACCAGGAGACAGCCAGCATGGCAGCTTCACTGCTCGGGCTGTAAGTCTCTTTCAGGAGCTGGGGTTTAGGAAAATTTTTTCCAACGATTATAAAAAAATAATAAAATTGATTCTTATCTGCATGGAGATGTTATTTATAGCTCAATGCGTAGTTAAAGTAGAGTGAATAAGTGTGTTCTGCCATGAAAGTAAATTGCTCCGAGGTTATGTAAACCAGGGGAATAGTTGAACACGTCTCTAAAGGGCAGCAGATGAGGCATTTTTGTGCTACCAGTCATCTAGCAGCATGTGTCCCCGGAATAGCATGCAGCAGGGGGATCGTGGCTGTGTCCCTTGGATTTGAAACAGCTACATAAGTCACCAAAGAGTGGTGTTGCCAAGACAGACTTATAGGCAAAAATAAGATATATTTATTGACTAGCTAGCAGGGCTGGAAGAAGCAATTCAGTATGGTTGGGATGAGTAATTGCTACGTGTTACTGAGCAGCAAAGAGGAATACTAAAGGCCTCAGGGAAGATCTATTGATCCCTGGACAGCTGCATCCCACAGCTTGCTTGCAGAGGGCTAGGTGTCCTGGGTAGGACTACGACATGAAAGCTGGCTGGGGAGGCAGGTTACAGCCTCCCATGAAGCACAGGGATCATCTCTTCACAGCAATCTGCCAAGTCTCATTAATTTATCATAGGAACATGCCTTCAGTGCTTCCTGCCCTCGGTTCTGTTTCATAAGATTGACAGCAATGTCTATGGACCACAAAGCGTTTCTGACAGGAGGGCAATTAACCTTTGGTGTTTACATCTCCCTCTGCTAGATAAGTTACACACCAAGTCTGTACATTTTGGGAAGGACCGGCTGCAAACAAGCGATGTTCTTGAGCAGAGGAACAGGAACGCTAGAATAACTTTTTCTGAGTCCTACCTGGGCTTGTAGGTGACTGAGGAACTTCACTCATCGAGGAAATGGCCAAAGCCTTAGACTCAAGGCTCTAGGATCAGCCCAGTTCTGCTAGCAAGACCCTCCCACCACCTGTGGCCCCTTGGGCCAGGACCCAGGTCTTGCTTCAGGCAGGCTCAGCACAGGTGAGCTGAGGCTCTGCCCTCCTTCGGGGAGCTAGAGAGGCCAAAGTTTATACACAGAATAGGCAAAGTTTTCTTTCCAATGGAAACCACAGGCAGATGCAATGCAGAGCAGGAGTAAGGAGAGCATCAAACAGAAACATGATGCTGGATCTCAGCCAACAAAATAGCAAAAATTCAGTGAGTAACAACATCTGAAAAAGACAAATGAAGGTGGTTGCTTTCGTTTGTGGAAAGAAAACCAGGAACCTCTGGATTTGGGATGAATGATGGTTTGCTTTTTAAGAAAGCTCCTGTAAATAAAGAAGCAACAAGGGATTTTCTTTCTGAGAGCCAGGGTGCAATATCAATTTCATATCCTCCAGAGTGGCTAAGAATGAAAATACACAGCTCTCCCTGGTGGGTAAGAAAAGGAGACGAGAATGAGGGAGAACATGCACCATGGTGCTGTAAGCAGGACACTTGTCTGGAACAGGAGGAGCTGGATGGAGAGAGTTTCTATGGCTGGCAGACTATTAGGACCGTAACTTAAGACACTTCTTCCTTCATTGTTAACATCAAAAGAAAGAAGAACAATTTAATTTATTCTACAGAGCTGGGCCTTAGTGAGACCACTGGCTGAGTCTTTGCAGCTGGACATGGCTGAAGTGCCATAGGTGCTGGCAGAAAGGAGCATGTTGCTGAATTAGAGGCTTTTACTACTGCACGGTTATGAGCAAGAAATACATAGCAGGTCTTTTACCACCTCTGAATGATTGCATTAGCAAAGTAATGCAGTTACTGACTTAATAGGTGTGCGATGACTGCTGTGCTGTGTGTGATCCTACGGCCCTTGCACCCGCTGGCTTGGCACTGTGCCCCGTTTGCAACCTGACAAAAATTCTGGTATCAGGCCTTGAAAAAGGTACGCTGTGCTCTCCTGATGCTGTCAGAGGAGGCTGTTTGTGCATGCTTCCATAGCAAAGAAACAGATCTGTGACTTGTCTCATATTTTGCATCTTTTTGCCATCCTTCTCTTCATGTATTTGAACGCAGCCTGTGGAGAATAGCAGTGTTAGGAAGCTAGCATTAAATCACTGCCAAACAAAATGTCAACAGAAGGTATACGCATCGCTTCTGTCCATTTGTACGCTGCCTGCTCAGCATCCGGCTGACATCATTTGGGATGCTGCCACGGACGGCAACGGGAGTTCGGGCCGCCTCGTGCTTTGCGTCCGTTCTTATTCACTGGGATTACTGCTGTGCCTGAGCCCCCTGATGCTTCTTGTCACTGCACGTCCCGCATTCTCTGAAGGAGGAAAAGTCTGCCATTAGAGACCCAGTGTGCCCATTTACCCAAAGGGAGATGGATGCTGGGAATGTAAATAAACCCCCAAATGATGCAAGTGGAGGAGAGTTCATTTGAGTTAACCACTGACAATGAAGTCGTTTGAGCATTTCTGCTATAATCCTATCAGTCAACAAAACTATGACAGCTGAATAAGCTGCATCACTTGGATTTCCACTCCGGCTATTTTGTTTTCTCTTCTAAATCTTCATGATATCCCCCTGAGCACAAACAGCAAGTGGAGATGAAGGAGAATGAATCGGAAAAGCACAGGGAGAAGCCAGGGGCTAGGGGACTGTCACTCGGAAGGCATGCTCTTTCTGTCAGGCTGACACATTATAGGCACGGATCCCACATTCATTGATGTAAGTGAAACCATCTGTGCCACAGATCTGGTCCTGGTCTGGCGCTTGGCCAGGGGGCCCCGACTGCCGTCCTCAGCAGTGCCCTTGTGGCTAAGCCTTAAAGGAAACAGACAAAACAAGTTTCAAGCAATACGTTTCCAAATACTCCTCATCCTTCAGAGGAGTTGAAGGGAATTAAAGTTTTGCTTCTATGAATGAAAAATAGGCAGAAAAGAATATGCTATGCAAACTCTCTTTGTTTGCAAATTCACAGTATGTTTAAACTTATGGGGCTGCACCTCAGCTGGTGGAAATCTGGAAAGCCCTCCCAGGCTGGGTGGCTGTGTGCCAGCTGGAGATCAGCTCCCTCCCTGTGCTGCTTTTTTCTTATCTACATCTTGATCGGTGGAGAGCACGCAACCAGAGTCCAGAGCATGGCAAGGAATCAAATACAGTTGTATCAAATGATAACAGTAAGAGAATGGATGGTTCTGAGTATCAACATGCTGATGGACAAAATAAATGGGTACCAGAATTATGTACTCTTAAGTATAAAGGGCTGAGGAAATATTTTTTTAGTCCCCCAAATTATTTCCT
Source organism: Aythya ferina (assembly GCF_964211825.1). Classification (NCBI taxonomy): domain Eukaryota; kingdom Metazoa; phylum Chordata; class Aves; order Anseriformes; family Anatidae; genus Aythya; species Aythya ferina. The sequence continues at coordinate 8,707,796 of NC_140312.1, forward strand.
TTACTACCAGACGGTTAAATAGACCTTTGCAACTGATGCACTGAGTTTGTATAATTATTTCTGTATTTCCTTCACCTGAGCAACATCTAGTTATAAAAGTGGTAAAAACAATATCATTGAAATATTTTTGTGCCAGGAGAACAGTTTAAAAAATCAGTGGGATGAGCTGCGTCATTCTCAAGCACCCCTCAAGATCAGCAACAGAGAATTTAGGCCCATCCACACGCCTCTAGCAAATGCAACATATGGAAGAAAAGCTAAAACAAGGCAGATTATCAGCAAACAGTTTTGAAACCTATAGCTTTTTTTGGTAAAGAGTTTGAATGATGTTTAGGTACAGAGGCTGTCAGTGAAAAGGTTTTTTTTCAAGTCAGATGGGTGAGTGCTGATATACACCATGCTGATAAATGATCAAAAAAATCTTACAGCTCAATATAAAAAGACTATGTTAAGTACTGTTTTCTAAATCCCACTTATCAATCAAGAAATTAAATGATTCCCCTCATTCTTCCTCCTCGTTTTTTGTTGTAAGAAAAATGACTACAGTCTCTGAAAACATTGATAAGGCTGTAAAGACAACTTTGACAAATAAGGAAGGGGAGAAAACATTTATAATTTTACAATATCTCTGCAATATGCATTTACAAGTCACGATTCCTGAGGCTGGACCATTCTCAATGTGAAACACATGGGAGTTCATCAGCTCCAGTGCTGCTCAGGAGCTTGGTCCCCAGAGCCAGAGCAGCTGCGAGGCGCTGTGCAGAGCCAGACTTGCTGTGTTTTAGCAGCAAATTTTAGGTGCCTGATGTTGCACTTGCAAAAGGCACTGGGAAGTCAGTATTGTTTTTTTTTCCTTCACTGTATTCTTGCCTGAGCACATGAGGCTACACCTGCAACTACTGCTGTTCATGGAAAGAGTGCAAAAATAATAGTCCACTAAACCCTGCCCTTGCATCCGATCCTTTAGCACCTCTTTCCAAGTTTAATAAATACATAAATAAATAAAAGCTTAGCTTGACAATTGAAAGGTCTTTGAGAGTAACCTGACCGCTCTGAAACTGCCCAGGTTTTTGCCCCAAGTGAGTAAGAAAGTCAGCCTTTCAGACCTGAAGGTCTGCAGCATCGTGCATCTGAGAAGCAAGGGGCAGGAGGCTGAGCAGCTCAGCACCCTCATTGCTCCTTCCTATCTCACAGGCTGCCAAGCACTGAACTCAGGAGATGATCTCTTGGTGCTCCCCAGCACAGGAACCTCTGGCTATCTATGGCCGAGCAGGCATCCAGCCAAGTCAACTGTACCTTAAAACCATCTTTCAGGTCTCTTCGTGACTCTGTTGACCTGGTATTGTTCTACCTCTCTCCCGTGCCAACAGAATTCAATCCTTCCTCTTGAATGTGCTCATCTCTGCCTGGCCATTGCTTCTGTATCACCATGAAACAAAAAGAAATCATTTAACTAACAGACCCTCAGTAAGTGACCCTGGAACAGCTGAAAAACAGCAGTGCAGCACAGAAAACATCTCTGTCCATGAGACGGCAGCTGCCCTACTTTTATAGAGTGATATTGCTTCATAAAACACCCCCTGAGCCTGGGTGAATATTTAAACTCCAATATCAGGCTTTTGCCATTTTTTTGTGGTTTATTCCATTTTGTACTTTTACACGAAACCTACTGGCAAATACTGCATGGCAACTGCGTCTAATGACCACTTTGGCTTCTGCCCTGGATTGCCCTGACTTCTCCCCGACTTTGTGCCTGTCTGAGTCCATGTTTGCCTTTGGTGTCATCAAACAATGAGTTCCACAGAGAAGGATTTGGCACGTCTGTGCCTGACTAATGTCATTCAGTTGGATCCTGACAGCTTTACTGAAAAGGCCTGCAAAAGCCAGTATCGGAGCTAAGTCCAAGTGAAAGCCTGCCAAATCCACAAAAACTTTGTTCAGGTCTTATCCCTCAGGATAACCAAGTAACAGTTAAACTAGATTAAAGCAACATATGTTCTGCAAAAACACTTTAACAGCAAATGGCAAGAAGGTTATATAAACCAAAGGAACGTTTACATTAGGACGCAGACTCAAGAAAAGCACAATAAGCCATTGTTAGTTACAAATCATCTTGAAAAGTACATGCCAGCCATGGAATCTAATAGCATGGAGGTACTATGGCCTCGTTCCCTGATACAATACCCACAGTATCTCCAAGTCAGGAACATTTGCCTTCAGCCTATTAATCTAGCCTGACAATTCAAAGAGCGACTTTCCAAACTGGTCCAAATAATTGTGTTCCTCTGGTAAACTACAATGGGACATTGAAGGAGGGAGGCTTTAGCTATAGCCCAAAATAAATCCTTTAACCCCAAAACATTGGAATTTCAATAGCCCTAGGCTGGGGGAACCAGAGCAGAGCTGGTTGGGGGTGGCCCCCAGGTCTTCCTACCCCCCTGACATCCACACAGACACAAGTGACAGCAATTGTATCACTGCATACCAAGCTCCTTGGGCTGAAAAAAAGTAGGTGAAAAAATTGTCATGCAGAAATGCTTTCCTGTGACTTGCTACATATTCAGTTAAATCTGGTCACAGGCAATCCCCTGCATCCTTTTCCTTCCCAAATGGCTTTAGAAGGCAGGCGGCTGCAGTGATTTACTGTGACCTGTCCCCCACTGCATGGGAGATTCCTGCCCATCAGGGACCAGGACTGAAGCTGTCCTGTAGCATTAATAAATCAAGGTATTTACTTCATGCATGGACACTCCTGCTCTGCGACCCTGACAGAAGCTTGATATTCCCCTCCTGGAGCTTATATCTTACACAGCACATGGCACTAAGGTCAGTTCAGTGGAGACAGGCTGGGATCACCTCCTGTGACAGCAGTTGCTGCCTCTTCCACAGGCCAGGCTGCACAGGCAGTGGAGGCAGCAGGAGCCAGGTCAGGGGCACCTGTCAGCTACTCCGTGAGTTTCCCTTTCTAGCCAACAGCAAGAGAATACTCTTTGTGAGAGCAAACCATCCACCCCACCTTAGACATTGCCCAGTGGAGGAGAAGGACCACACCACCCTTGAGGTGAATGTCTCCCTCCAACAACTACAGAGAGGAAGACCACGATCAGGTCACACCAGGATGTTAAAACTTGGGTGAAAGGAGACTGTGAGGCATAAGGAAATGCCAGAGAGCTCCAAAGGGAGCCCAGGCCCCTCTTTGGAGGGGGGAATGGCATGGACGCCTGGCAGGAAAGTCTTTACCCACATTGTTTGGTAGAGCAGAACATCAATAGGTGAATCAATGAGCACCAGTACAAGTACCATGCTGGGGAGGAGAAGGGTGAAAAGGTATGAAACGTGGCACGGAGACATATAAATGTTGCCAAGTGAGTTTATTGACCAAAACGTGTTTCAGGAGCTTAAGGAGACAAAACAAGCTGAAGGAAAGCTGTTGGGGAAGATCAGCCCACAAAAAGTCACATACAAGGCAGTTTGTCTTCCTGTGCTGGACTCCACTGCAGAGTTAGCATGAGGACCTGCTCATGAGGTTGAGAGTCCTGTTGCTCTTCCTGGTGAAAAGAGGAGAGAAGGATTAGACAAAGACTATATTTGGTGCTGAAGCCGTATTTCTCTTGTCACTAGCCCAAATGTTGGCTTAATGTTGACAGAAGGTAAAGAACAGTCTCAAAAGCCCAAACATTTACTTTCATTATTATCATTAAAGGAACGATGACAGGTTCTAAACATTTGATATAATCCAGCTAGTTTGGTGAAGTACTTCTCTCATGCTCTGATGAGCTTGCGGGACAAACTGCACGCTGGTGAAACTAAGCAAACTGTCTTTGAAGTTAAAAAAAAAAAAAAAAAAAAAAAAAAGACACCACACCACCACACAACAGGAAGCCGCACACAGATTGCCAGAAGTGAGCGCTTTGCATTTTCCATTAAAAAGCAAACACCCCACCTCCCTGCAAAAGTCATGGTGCACCAGAAATGTTCTCCACACACCCAGAAGCACTTAGTCAAAAATGCCTTACAAAAATAGCCCTACATTTGTAGCAGGTACAGGAATTAAATGCGGAGAGGAAGGGTTTTACTTCTGTACGTACAGGTATGCATTGCAGAAAGTGCATTTGTTGCTGTATGTTATGCCATCAGAGCCGCAGTGGGGCATGTATTCCATGGTGCAGATGGGAGAGATTTCTGTGAAGCCATGGCAAAAATCCTGCACACACAAAGAGGACATGAGGCTCTGCCTGAGAGCAAACCATGTCCCCCCACCACGAGCAAGGACACCCCACTGAGAAATGAAACTGCCTGGAAAATTATGACAATAACCAACTCAGCTCCCTCCTGGTGGCAGATGTGACCTCATACTATTCCTACCCACGGCCACATCCTTTTCCAACACTGTTACAGAGCGATGGGATGGAGAGCAGCTGTTCTATGACCAATGTGAAATTCCCAAAGGCTGCATGCTGCTTCTCCGGTTTGTGACCCAGAGCAGGGCACAGCTCCCCATAGCTATAACAGATACTGGACCTTGCTCTTTGTCCCCATCTTTTCCCACTCACTCTTGTAACATCCTCTTCACAGCGTCCATTCTTTCTTTTGCCAAGATTGGTCCGATGCTCCCTGGAAGAATGAAGGAAAACATTAGAGGCAACCTTTACTGTTAGAACCATGGTGTAAGAGCACAGCCTCGTTTCTGCATAGCACACAGATTTTCAGAAATATTAGTTTAGCATTGGCTGCATAGCATTAGCAAGAGTGTGCCTTTACAGAGTGGGGATGTATCTTTTGGAATAATGGTCTCCCAGTCAATGAACACTCTTTGTGGAGTTCTGGGGGCAATGGGCCTTGCTAAATGCCCATCTCAAATGCCAACCATGGCAAACAGGACAACAGGGTTGAAAGAGGGGACCCATCCAGAACAGTGTTTCAGATAGAGTCCATGTGCGTTATTCAGCCCTCAAGGACATGGTCCAACCACAGCCACTGTGGGTTCCCCAAAGGAGAAGGGCAAGTACTTACAGGTTGTGGGAACACAGTGTGCACTCGCTGGCATAAGTGACACCGTTGGTAGCACAGACAGGATCGTAGATCATGGTGCAGGCCATCAGCTGTCTGCCATCCTTCAGCGTGGAAGTTGGGTACTTGCTGCAGTCAAGCTGTGAAACAAAGACAGCAAATGCTCTGTGCCATGGTGCCCAGACACAAACCCCTGTTTATGCCTCTGCCTTTTAGGACAGATTATGGTTATTTATTAACTCATTCTTCATTGAAAGCTAGCAATTTCATTTCATAGCCTTATGCTGGAGAAGACTGAATCAAGGCTTGAAGGTGCACATCACTCATTCAGCTCTGTATTTATCATGATGCCCTTATACCTTGCTGAACCTACTGGGATATTGCAAAATGAAGCTCATAAATAATCAACAAATCAAAATGGCATGATTTATGCACTTCCTGCAAGAGAAGCTGAATGTGACCAAGGAGTGCTTCACGGCCCACAAGAATTGAGGGGAGATGTGCTGACAGGCCTTTTGTTGCAAGGGGCTGGCTCCGAGTGTTGAAATCTGCCAGAAGGACTGACAGCAGTTGAAAATGATTTACACCGGTTGAAGAACTGGCCTTGTGTTTCAGCAGTCCCAGTTTCTCCAGTGTGAGCTCTTCCTTGCTGATTTATGTATCTCACCCGGCCTGAGCACAGAGTGTACCCAGGAAACAAAGGAATGACATTTCATAGTCTGTTTGTATAGAAATGAAATATCTGACTCAGGATGTTGACTCTTTCAAACACATGATAATGAGATGGCTTTGTTTTTCTATTCCCCAGTGACTGTAAATAGTTTATAGCTGGCCAAATATATTTAATCCAGCATTTTTACAAAATTCATTGTTGGTATACACTGGATTATATTGTTTTTACAAACGCACAAAAAAAAAAAAGGAAAGAAGAGAAAAAAGAAAACCAACAGAGGAGTTTGAATCCTCTGGTACATTAGGTATGGGAATTCAAAAAGTAGGTAATTTTCTAATTTTTGCAGCACATCCTTTTGCAAAGCACAAGTATCTAGAAGGCACCAGGTAGCTGGGGTCACCTGCGTCCCCTTCCCATACTGCCAAAACAGGCTGCTAAGTTCCTGCGGCGGCTATGATAGACTGCTGTGGTAAAGCAAATTTTTCCTTGTAATGCTTTAAATCATTTATGCTACCTGTTTCATAAATCATTCCTCACCTGTTCTCTTCTCTTTCATTCCATGACCGACTGCAGGAAGTTCCTGCTGCCAGGGGGTGATGTTCACCCGCAGGAAAAAGGGCAGCAAGAGCTGCATGACCCAGTGGAGGCTACACCATGAAAACCAACCAGCACTTCTACAGTTAGGCAACAAGCACCACCTCAAGCTCTTATTTTTCTTTGGGTCTCACTTACCTGAGGAACTTCCTCTACACACCTTCCATCGTGCTTCTTGGCAACACTAGTTCCAAATTCACTGAAAAAAAAAAAAAAAAAAAAAGAGAGAGAAAGTAGTTTTAAAAGCTCAGCAAGCAACTTTGGTGATCTCTGAGTGGGTGACCTGCAGGGCTTACATGTTGTGGGCACACAGTGCGCAGTCGTTGCTGTAGGTGACACCGTCAGAACCACAGACCTCCTGCAGGATGAAGGGGCAGGCTGCGATGGCTTCACCGCTTGGGGTCTCTCTCAGGTATGTGGAGCAATCAAGCTGGGGAGAAAAAGTAACAATGCTGGGCCAGCTGCTGGGAGCTGGGAACGTGCCTCAGCTACAGTCTGCCTGCTCTTGTCCTCCAGATTTTGAAAGCTTCTGCCAGAGGAAAATCAGGGTCTGTTTTAAGTTTGGTCTTCCATTAGAAATGAATTATGTAATTGTAGTTGGGTTTGGTATTGCCTGCTAACAGAGGGAAGAAAGGAATAGTGGACCAAAAAAGATCATTTTCCTGGATTAGGAAGTGTATAAGATTCAAAACAAGCATTTGACCATAGGAACCTGATTTAAGGAGTTTGACATTAGGTCCAGCCTGACTTAACTAAACCTGAGGTTTTGTTTCAGAATTTTCAAAACAGCAACAATAAACTGTTCACCAGCTCCTGTTGCAAAAATCTTTACAACTGGTTCAAGTATTTGAGGATAAATAGGCAAATATCTATTGATGGCTGTGGAAGTCAGTCTACACTAGCTAAACATCTGACACTTCACAGTCATTTTGCATATTTTCCCCAGTGTAGTCTCTCTTATTACCCATATTTCCTACACAGTCCAAGAGCAAATTATAGCAAAGACAGCACTGTAACATCATGTCTTTACTATAGAAAATATATCTCATTCCCTGGGGATGCATGAAGTTATTTTCAGTGTTTTAGAGCTGCTCTGCATAATCAGAATAAATGTGCTGAGATGTTATCAGCACATATTGTTACTGTGCATGTTTATACAGCTATTTCTGTATGCATACCTGGAAGCAGATTTTTCTTGGCTGACCACAGCATGAGGATTTTTTAGCCTGTCTACTGCAATGGAAATCCTAGCACTGAATGAAAACACAGACATCTAGCACAGCTTTCTGTCCTCTCCTACTGTGCTAAAATGGGCTGCATGGTTCTTGGGCTGCCTTTGGTAGTTTCTGTTCAGAGAAATTTTGTTTCCCAAGCCCTAGCCTACTTCCCTCCTGTGCTGCCCAAACGTACAGCCTCTTGGCTGCAGCTGCTGCAAGTGGATAGGGAGCACTGCAGCACCAGCACAAGGCACAAGCACCCCCCGGCTCCTCCTGGAGACTGGGGAGCGCAGGAGAAAGCACTCGTTTTACATCTATTTACACTTACTGCAACGCTCTTCTCCTTGCATCTTCCATCGTGGCTCTTCCTAACGTCAGTCCCGTATTGTCTGAAAGGAAGAGGCCAGCGTTAGCTTGCTCACCAGCTGAACCCTGTGACACCCAGCAGTCACAGAGCAGATCAAAATCTTAACCAGTGCATGTTAGAGGAGGCATCTGACAGCTTAATTAACCAGCTTCTACCTGTCATTACCAAACCTAATCCTAAGCAGTAACAGACCATTAAGGTCTACTCATAGCAGTCCCATCCACTTTTTCCTCTGCCCAAATCCCACAGCCCTCACAGGGTGCTCAGGCTGGTGGCTGGCTCCCCCACAGCTCCCTGAGGAGCACATCAGGAAAGGAAATGGAGGTGACAGAGCTTCAGGAGTTTGAAAAAGGAACAGAAAGAGACACACAGACTTGCCAGTATCAAAAGGGAAGCCACCTGGAGTACTAACCATGGCTAGTCACTCCAAAAGTAAGTCCTATCTGCAGTACTTACACGTTATGGGCACAGATGCCACACTCGTTGTCATAAGTAAATCCGTCTGTGCCGCAGACTGGGAGTAGGATCCGTGGGCAGCGCACCATACGTTTACCACCATTAAATGTTCTTGCTGGATATTGACTGCAGTCGATCTGCAAAAAGCAGAAGTGTTGGCCCTGGGGAAACCTTTGTTCTCCAAGACAAACCCTAGCATCATCTCATGCTTGTCTCCATATCTTTTATACTGGGATGCTGGAACAACACTTCTGCTGTACTTCAGTTCTCTCAGAACCAGCATGAGTCAGTTCTGCATGAATCCTCTCATTCCCAGAAGGAACTACACAGCACTGTATAGTCTGCAAGATGCCAAACCACTAGGGCAAGTAGCTCAGTCAGTCCCAAATGCCATCCAACTCCACTTCTGACCCAAGGAGTTTACATTTTGACTGAAAATGTTTGCAAGATATGCCAGAAAAGAAAAGGAAAAAAAAAAAAAAGTATCTTTTTCATTCCGCACTATCGAAACAAACAAACAAAGGCAAACAAAATAGTAAAGCAAGTTGGACTTTGCTGGTGATGAATCTGGAGGTCATCTTCAAAGGAAGCTCTAAACCCCCCACTGACCACGTTTCATTTTGTTTGCATATTGTACATATGTTGGCATGTCCTAGATGCCAGGTCTGGGACTTATTGTCTCAGTCCAGAATTTCAGGTGTGTTCCATAGTCTAGAATACATCCTCAGCCCAAAGGTTGGTGTAGGTACCAATTTACATAATGTAAACTCTGTGTCTAGCTCTCATATGCCAGGGTTGTGCAAGCAAGGAGGACCCAAAGGACACATGCACCAGGATGGATTGGAATATGTAGGCATCCTTACACAGGGGGGACTGACAAGACTTAAAGGACTTGTAAAGAGAACCAGGCTTCAAGTATGCTCACTTTCAGAGTAGATGTAGCCTCAGGAAATATTTCAGTAGGTAGAGACAAGGGGAGAAATATGCCTTGTATTGTATACTCACCTCAGGAGCCTCCTGCTTGCATTTTCCATTGTGCTTCTTGCTGACATGGGTCCTCTGCTCTCTGGAAGAGGGAGACAATCGAGTTGAGTAAGTAAATGCTTAAACTCTTAGTCCCACTCACATGCAAAATGAACCAGACATAGCTTAAAGCAGGTACCTAAAAAAACAGGGCTTCAGCCTCTCTACAAGGTTGTATCAAGATAGCTGCATTACTCTGCACATTAACAAGCTCCTCACGTCTTCTCATAACATCTAATTTAAAGCAATATTCTGAACTATTCCTTCCTCTGCTCAGTCACTGCCCAGCCTACAGACTAATCCAAGGAGCCATGTTCTGACTCTTGCAGGTTTCCTCTCATGAGCACGAAGAGGGGGTCACAGAAGGAAACTCACTATGAACCCCCAAATAATCCGTTTTTTAAACACACTTTAAGACATAGGCATAAGCAGCAACGTAGAAGGGAGGTTCCCAGGACTGTGAAGCACTGCTGGCTACTTTGAAAGAGTGGGGTACGTATGGCACTTACACGTTGTGGGCGCAGATCCCGCACTCGTTATCATAGGTGAAGCCATCTGTGCCACAAACTGGATTCAGGATCCTGGGACAGGCTATTAATTTTCTGCCATCTTCAGCGACTGTTGATGGGTATTTACTGCAGTCAATCTGCCAAAATAAGGAGAGTTAGCCCCGGTGGAGCCCTAGGAATGTGAGAAAAGTCAATGCAAAACCTTTTCATTTGGTATCCCACCTGAATGGAAAAAAAAAAAAAAACAACCAACCAAACAAAAAAAACACACAGCCATTGTAGTTTCTGTGACAGAACAAAGCCACCAAAATACTTAAATTAAACTGTATCAGAAATAGGCTGAATATTATCCTAATTCTTTAGGAGCTGGGAAAAAGGACCTATCTTGGAGAATGAATTCTTCAGGCAGAGGAACATATATAAAATTGTAGGATCCCTTCTCATCAACAAAATGGTTGTGAAAACATTTTTCACTCGCAAGAAATCCAACTAATTTTGTTTTGGTTTGTGTTAGTTTTCTCTCCAGTTCTCCAGCACCATGATTACTTATTAATTCTAATTCCCTTTAGTTAAGCATGGGATTTGAAGGGCTAAAGAATGGCTATCTGTCAGTTGGAGAATGAACTTTCTGCATCTCCAGATTTTTGTGCTGAAATATATAAGCTTTTCTTCCTGAGGCACTGGGCTCTTGGCCCTGTATAAATACAAAATGAGCTATACCCTATAAATATGTACGCTCATTGCTCTTATGAATCTCACTATGTCTGTGAAAGCAACCAGGATGGGAATTTGAATGCTTGTTGCAAAGGGTGGAAATGCAAAGGGAGGAATCTTCAGAGAGAAAGCTGCCAACCTGTACAGCACAATGCCAGGAAAATCTTGGACCTCCTTTTTTGTCCCTTTGGTGTGGAATGTATGGAATGACCCTCTCTTTGGGACAGGGAAGATGCAAAAAATACCCTCACTGGACAGAAAGCCAGAGGATGGACCATGACCCTTGCAAGTCCTGTCATATCATCCTCTTGCAGTTTCCTAGAAAAATCACTGCGATTTTCTCTGTTAAACAGCCCTAAGAGAGAGATTTTGATTTCTATTGCACTTACTGAGACAACATCCAGCTTGCATTCTCCATCATGCATTTTGGTAATGTTGGTGTGATGTTCTCTGGAAGAAAGAGGTTCTTTGGTTAGGGAGCCTTGAGAATAACTTTTCCTATCTCCCTCTAGCCACTGGAACAAGAAAGGCCCCACCCGTCATGTAGGGCACAGCACCTGGCTGAGTTGTCTGGATGCACCCTACAGATAGTAGCAACCACTTACTGAGCAGAAAATGCACGGTATTTCCATATTACATGGTATTAGGAGCAACAGTTTGATCCGTTCATGGTTCTGCTCTGGCTCTTTTGTGATCCCCCTCACGAGCGCAGAGAGAGAATGGAGAAGAAAACTGAAGTTGGCTGGAGAATTACAAGTAGCCGAAAACTGAAGTTGGCTGGAGAATTACAAGTAGCCAGCTTCAAAGAGACCCACCGAGACACCTGCCTTAAGAAATCCTGGTGTTTTACAGAAGTGTTTCCAAGAGCCTTAGCTACTACTAACTATCCAGAAGGATGTTCTGCAGAAAAGACTTACGCGTTATAGGCACAAATCCCACATTCGTTGTCATAAGTGAAGCTATCTGAGCCACAGACTGGTTTCAGAATCCTTGGGCAGGCTACCAGAACACTACCACCTCTTACAGTTTGCTGGAATTTGCTGCAATCAATCTGTAAAAATAGTAGGAATAGAGAAAAAAAAATAAAAAAATAATTAAATAAAATTAAGTCTTCATGGACAGCAGCAGAGCAAGACATTGTCTTACTGTTATGCCTACCGTAACGTGCTCTGGCCTGCACTCTCCATCATAGTCCTTCTCTACATTTGTCCTGTGCTCCCTAGAAGAAAGTAGACCTGTGTCAGGAATCGTGCAGAGCAGTCATCACCTCCCTGCTGGCAGTGTCAACACCTTGGTGCTAACTCACATGTTCCTCTGCACAGCCCACCTTTGGGGGACGGAGCTGCCACCCTTACCCCAATTCCATACCTTGCTGCTTCTATGGGGTTTCCAGAAAATCTCACCTGTTGTGGAGGCAGATCCCACACTCGTTGCTGTACGTGGAGCCATCGGTGCCGCAGACTGGCTGCAGGTTCCTTGGGCAGGCCACCCAGAGGGTCCCATCCTTGCCGATGCCGCTGGAATACTGGCTGCAATCAACCTGGGAAAGCAGCACAACATCGGCCCCAAGGTCAGCTCCTGCCCAGAAAGGACAAGCCACACAGCCTCCCACCTCCCGCAGCAGTGCCCGCAGCTCCAGCCGGGAGGAAACCCAGAGGTATCATTTTGAACCTGCTCAGGCTGTCAGGAGCAGGGAAACTTCTCTACAGAAGTTTTTGATTACGCCTTCCTGCTGGGGGCCGGGGGAGGCACGACATAGAGGAAGGATAGCTGTGGGAGAGACAGTGCCTAATGAAGGCATCTGATAATTGGGAGCCTGGCCGTACTCCAGAGTCCCTCAGCTCAAATCTGATCGTTTCCAATCATGCTACAGTCTCTGGTGAGTTACAGGAGTCTCATAACTGTGTGGGAAGAACCTGCAGACAAATCCATCACACAGACCCCGCTGTTTTCCTCAACCCAATATAGGGATAGAAAAGAACACAATACTGTGGGTCTTAATGTATAGAAAAAATATCAGAATCATGGTCTTTGATGTGTTCAAGCATATCATCTTAAGACAGCTTTCCTCTTGAGGAGGTAATATACTGCCCTTTGACTCGGAGTAACTCAATTATATTTAAGAGTTATTATAATAGGATTGTATAATTACTTCTTGCTTTCTTCATTTTACTTAATGAACTGAAAATAGTATAAATGGGGGGGTGTTTTACTTTCTCATGATTTGGCAATATCATTCAATCATGCACTGGCAAATATTATTTGAACAGCCAGGATTTCATTAGATTTAATCCACTTGCTCATCAGGTAATTATATACTGTTTCTATTTTACCAGAAGCTCAGAATAGAACAGAATAAATGGAAAAATCTGTAACTCACCTCAATTCCAAAGGTAGTATCTAAAAGAAAAGTAGAGAGAGAAAACAAATATATATATATATATTGATGTGCAGAGATGACATGCAAATCTTCCTACAAAACAATTAAATTCAGTGACTTGTTGATTGGTTTATTGGGTTTAAGAAAATGCAGTCTTACATTATGTTAGTAAGTGCTCATAAGATGAATTAAAAGTTACTAAATAAAGTTTCATTCCACTTTTGATGGCAGATAGAATGGGGGAGACCATATGTATTAATCAGTTCCTAAGACATTACAGGGAAGCGATATAGGCATTTTCAATTCTGCACTCTGAGTTTAACCTCTTCTAAAAGACTTTGTATTTGATTTCGAGAAGCTCAGATGCGCATTTAAGATGGCTGTCGATCACTGGCACTATCCATCCCAAGACACAAACTTCTCAGTTACTGGGAACAGCACAGAAAAGTTTACAGAGCGATTCTAGCCATTAAAGTTAGCACTTATGTTGCTCACATGGACATGGATGCCATTGCAAACAGCCTTGCTTTGCCCTTATACCCAGCAGTTCCACATGCAAGCTCCTGCCCTGCACTAAGACTGCTGCCTCAGCAATTTCCTCCTATAAACCAAGATGAAAGCAGTTATCTGCATGAGGTTTGTTGAAACCTGGTTCTTTCAGTTTAATTCTTTGCTACACTCTCAGGAAGAATATTCCTTCATGGAATAAGGCTCTCCTGCACATTACAAGACCCCAATACTTTTGCTGATCACCCGGCCGCTGGTTCAGCTAAAGCAACCTATGCAATTGGATGGGAAACACTCACCTAAGAAGCAGCAGAGGGCTAGAGCCGCTCTCACAAAGAGCCCGGTGGTCTTCATGGCAGACAGCAGCCGTGCCACTACAGCCCGCTCGCTCTCAGTGTGGGAGAGGAAGGGCACAGCTAGGAGTGGGAATATATAGCGAATTGTCATGTCAAATGGTCCCACCTTATGATGTAACACCCAATCTGTCATCAACACGGGAAACCAAAATGTATTTACCCAGCTCTGGATTTCTAGCTAATGATTGACGCAGGCACGTATGCCAGGAAGGGGCCTTTTGTGTGGCTTGAGGGGAGCCAGCAAGTGGAGAGCGTACCAGGGCCCCTCCGCTCCCGGATCTGCCCCAGCACGTTGCAGGCTCTCATTTGCCCTACAACGGAATAAATGCAATTAGATTTTTCTCCTCCGCTGTAGTTTTCAACCAAGCTCCTAGCTGGTAGACAAAACCCTCGTTATTTCACCTTGGGGCATGATTTTGCACCTTCACCACTACATTTCACATCAGTTTGAGCCTGGGCACTTGCAGCCCAGAAGGTTACCCCATTCCCTCTGGAAGAAATCCTGTTCTTCTGCCTTTAAAAAAAACAAACTCAGAAGAGATCTGCTCCATGTACCAGCTTTCTCTGTATTAAGGCAAGGAACAAAACCATGACGTTTGGTCCCCAAATCCATCTTTTTGGCTGTTCACTGATAACTCCTGTCGTACCCTCTGTTCACACACTACCACCTCCCCTGTTGCCCGTTCCTGACCCACCTCGCCAAGCCTAAATGACACCATCCCACAGGGCAACAGGTCAAACACTTTGCTGTCTGGATAGACTAGATCTACTGTACTTCCTTTATCTAGGAAGTCAGCTAACTTTGTAAAGATTGATATTAGCTCATACACGATTACCTTCCGGCACATTCATAGTGTACATTAATCATTCCTTTACACTTCATGTCTTTAGTTTTCTTCAAGCTTCAGCTGAAGGTTTGCCCAGCATTAAAGTAACGCAGCTTAGATCAGTCCTGAACATGTTTTTCTCCTTTCTTTAAGCAGATTTTTGTCAATTCTATACATTAGTCTCAAAACAAGACTCCTCAGTTGGGATCCTAGATTCTCCAAGTTTCTAAGTTTTAATCTTTCATATTCTGTACTCAGTAGTAAAAATCCTTATTTGCAAATCTATTTTTGGCATGATTTAAACAGAGTGAGCTCAGGTTGAATCATCCAAGTATTGTTTTTCTAAGAGGAGGACATCAACACCCTTCTCACATGAAAAGCAAATCCACAATGACATGATTTGGGGGATTACTTAATCAAAAATTCTGTTTGCTCCTCATATCCAGAAGCTCTGCTAACATTAGTAGTTTGCAGTGTGCATCTACAAAGTTAAAGTCTCCCCAGATACCAACATTTCCAGCTATGTCGATGCCTAGTGATATTACAGAGGTCTCTATTCACATATCTTGCTTTCGTTACTTCCCCGAAATTCAGCCTAGATATCTCTTGCCCTGTCCCTTATCTCAACAACACCAAGTGTCAAGGACTCCAGAGCTTTGGACCAACACAGCTCTCAAGTATAAGGACCTCTATTCACCCTGATCACAATATCTATCTTTCTCAGTGCTTATTGAAGCCAAGTCTATCATCAATTAATGCTGCCTGTCAGAGGAAAATGCAACTTGACAACTTAATTGCCAGACTCCGTAAAAGCTGTCACGGTCAAGCAAATCCCTGCCAATGTCCACAAAGATGACACCTGAACCTTATTGGCGAGGAGACATTATTTGCAAACCAAATCTGCAGTTAAAATAGATTGACTCAGCATGTTCTGTCAAGATCACAGAAATTGTCTTCTAGCTAAGTTATTAAATTCAGGGAATGTTTGCAATAGGAGATGGATTAAAGGGGCAAATAAAAAACACCTGTCAGTGATCTAGAGGAGGAACTGGGATCTAGAAAACAACACCACAGCCATAGCCCATGTCTGCCACCCCCCACCTCAGCTGCAACACAGTGCTTGTTCACCCACATGGGCCAAGAAAGAATGTGACCCCTTTGAGGCTAGAAGACAATGAAGCCAACCCACCTGTTTTTCAGAAATATATGCAGATTTTTTTCTGTTTCCTATCTACAAACCAAGAGTGCAGATATCAATACACCTGTGCTAACACTGAAGTATTTCTTTTAGGACCTTCAGCATCAAGGGAAAGTCTGAATTTTCATGCGTTTGCTGTTGTGTTGTTTTTTTTTTTAAACTTGCAACAAGTTGCATCTACATCTTACTATTTTGAGTGACACACTCAAGTGGAGTTGCTCATACCTTCATTTTGAGGAAAGTTTTGGAGAGCTCTTCCAGCTCCCTGTCTTGTTCTGCAGTCCTGGCTGGATGGCTGGCCAGCAGGAGAACCCCTGCAGCAGACTGGAGCAGGGCAGCTCCCAGGGCCTGGACAAGAGCTCCATGTACCAGGGAGACTTTTGCACGACAGGAGGCGTATGCCAATGGGTGCTAAATAGGAACCTTAAAGAGAGGAGAGGCCCATTCACCAGTCCTTGAGACAAAGCAGGTGGACCATGGAGCACAGCCTGTGATAATCAAGGGAGATAAGGCTGAAACCCATACACAGCAGTTGCTTGGAGGGTACAGCATCAGGGGGACACCCAGGCAGTCAGAAGAGATGGCTCTGCAACAGAGGGCCCTCCTGCAGACTGGCATGAGGCTCATGCAGAGGCCCTGCCACCGTGCACAGGCCCTGCTGCTGTGGTGGCCATGAGAGGTGGCGGGCAGCACTGCCAGGCTCCAAAAGGACAGGCCACAGGGGATTGGTAAACAGCACAGGAGTACAAGGTCTGCGAAGGATTCTGCCAGAGTCAACAGTCCTCAGTATAAAGCCAGAGCAGCATTTGCATATCCCTGCAGGTTATGTAAGTACCTGACACCTTCCATGCAAAAAAAAGCAAGTGGCTCAAGGCCCCTGCAGGGAGCAATTGAGCTCAAAACCCCAGCAACGTTTGGGAGAACTCGAGGAAACGCTGTGTGAGAAGGCAGGAGACTCGTGAACAGCCTAGAGCTGCCAATTTGTAGTGCCAGTCCTGCCAAGCTTCAGGAAATGCTGTGAACCACATGGGGGCCATGCCCATTGGCAGTAAGACACCCTCAATAACGTGCAATTTACAGCAAAATGAAGATGTCCCAGAGTATTAGTACCTTTCCAGGTTCATCGAGAGCTCTTTTGGTCTCATCACAGCATTAGAGGGCAACACCAAGGGTAACCAAGAGCAAAATAAAAGGAGAGAGTAATATATTCATAACACCTCTTGAGGTTTTTGCCTCCTCCCCAGGACCCCCATGGAAATAACACCTGGCATCACTCATGTGGAGTCCCACCTGGAGCTCTGCTGCATATGGTGCTACTGGGGTCCGTAAGTCCTTGGACTGATCTGCAAAGGGAGGCTGAATGACAAGAAGGAGGGCTGCTGAAAGCAAGAAAGAGTTGCCATTGCTACCTCTGGTAGGCTCACTAACAACAGCAAAGGCAGAATTAGCAAGTCACTGCTGTGGGCCTTCTTAGCAGTTTTGTAATCTGATTAATAAACCCTTATTGCCAGCTATGATTCCTGTGAATGATCATTTCTGCTGGTAGCAGGAGAAATTCAGAAGGTGCTCAAGCCCCGGCAGAAGAGGCTAGTAGGGCACCCTCCTCATCAGTTCATTGGTTTTGGAACACAGTTAATGCAGGTTTTATGGGTGATTATTTCAAAATCTGAATGCTTGAAATCACTACAAGTTATAATAGCGCTTTCAAGTGCACTGATTTTCATCTGCAAGAATTTATTTTAAACCTCAAACTGTGTACTGCTTTTAAAAAAATATCACACAGAAGTTCCTGCACATTATTTTAGCTGGAATCAGTGAGCAGACATCATCAGCGAACATTTTTACTGCCTCATATTCAACCTTCTCAAGCTGCATAAATAACATTCAAGGGTTCACCTGTTTCATCAGCTCAAAGACAGACAAATTTTGGACCTCCAGAAACAGCTAAATAGGATGAAACCAGTGACTTTTCCCTGCATAACTATACATGGTGGGATTTTCCATGTAGAAATAATCAGTGATAATTTATTTCTAAACAATAGTGTTTGCACATGTTAAAAATCAGCATACAAAATATTAACCATTGTTTGTGTCAGAATCTGCTGATAATAAAGTCATAGACTGATAAATGCAATACATGCGGAAGTACTTTATGAGAGTAAAAATCAATTTTCATTAGCTGCATTAAGGAAAAAAAAAGAATTGTGATAACTTAATTGAAAAAAAAATCAATATCTGTGAGGAGAGCCAAATTAATTGGCACTGAGTGAAATCTTGCCAAAATCTGAAAGAAAGTTACTCCAGCCTTATCTGCAACAGAGCGTATTTACAGATCAGGTCACAGCTAAAGTGGACTCAAACACTGCGTGTTCACTCAAGGTCTTCTGGAAACGTCCTGCAATAAAGTTTATACAAATAAGAACATATTTGCTTTAAGTAACAGCTATAAAAGTACAGGAAAGGCATGCAAACCACCAATAGGTTTCTGTTAATCCACTATCACATTTTCCTCCTTTGCAAATCCCACCCAATTTTCAGGTGCATGGCGCTAATAGACCCCTAGCTAGCCCCGAGAGCATTTAGCTCAAAGACCCAACTTCATCTCAAAATAGTTTCAGAATATAGATGAACTAGATCTAACTGCAAAACAGCTAAATCTCCAAGTGACATTTTTCTTTCCTTAAATAATTTACACCGTTCAACAGTCATGGAGCTTCTCTCCCCTCTTCCCCCTCCTGCACTGGCTGAGCCCACGTGCCCTCCGGGACATCAGACAGCGGCACAGGACCTGCTTTGCACAAACTAGCCAAGGCAGAAAGGTGACCCAGAAGCACGTGGTGGTGGTCCACAGGCCACCACGGTGGGCTGCTGAGCTCTCTGCTTGGCCAGCACAGCCTCAGATGTGCCACAGGCCAGATGGACACTGTGGATCCCAGAGACCTTCCCAGCCATGCCCATGATCCAGAAGCCTCGTGTCCATCTGACATGACCCATCAGGTGCATCTGCTCCCCAGCGCTTCTCAAAGCCGAAAGGGCTGGAAGAAGGCACTTACTGCAGCAGTTAAACTGCCTGCACACCAGGTTTAGTGTTTTAAAACAGATTTCCCTCTGCAGGCTTCCACATGTAAACCAATTAAAATCTCAAAACAACCCTCTGAGGTAGGTAAGCATCTTTTAATGTCCATTTTACAGGCAAGAGAAAAGGGCCGGGGGGGGGGAGGGTGAAGGAATTTATCAAAGGCCTCACATCTCAGAGAACCCAACCCCTGGCCCCTCCTCATGAAACCCAGACCACACTCTTCCTTTCTGGGTCTGACATCTTCGTTTGGCATTTACGGCAGCAGATGCACCCCTGGGGCCTCCGTGCATGCTTACTGCCCAAGGGACGCCTGGTGACAAGCCGGAGCAGGGACTTGCACATCCCTCCCATGAGGCTCAGTGAAGAAAAGTGACAGGACGCTGTGGAGTTATCTTTATTGTAGAAGCACGCTAAGACACAGCGAGGTGGCAGAGCCCGAGCCGAGCAGCAACCGCAACAGCACGCGTGGGGCCAACTTGGGAAGCCACCGCTGGGTCCCCACAACTCTTCGCCCTCCACCTGAGCAAGGACAGGCCCATTTGCTGCAGAAGGGGACAAAGGTGACTCCAACAGCGCTGGGAACTCCGCAGCTCCCCTGATGCTTGACGTCAACTCTTCCTTTACTTGCCCTAGGGAGACAGGGAGAGGCAGTTTATTACTGTAGCCCCAGAAGGCAAAGGACCTGTAAGGACCACCAGGAAAGCTCCAAGCTGGGATACTCTCAAGGACCCCGTGCCATCCCTGCCTCCTTGTGATGGGGGGACAACAGCAATAAGTTCTGCCAGCATCCTCTCGCCCCTGCAGGGACAGCTAGGGAATGGGCAGAGCCCACCACTGCAGGCACTGGGAAGTCCTCATGAAGTCTGCACACTCCCATGGGCTCAGCCCCCTTGGCAGGGGCTTCCCTTCACCCCTCTGATTCTGCAAAGGACCCACACCTTGCTCCCCGACTGTGGTGAGGGGGGAAAGAGCACATTGCAGAGCCCTTTGCCCAAGCCCTGCCACCTGCCCAGGCAAGGTTTGACACCCAAACCCTTGTGACATGCCACCCCCAGAGGACAGGCTGGCCAAAAGGGAGTAAATTACTGTTTCTCTGTACCTTTGGTCACAGCTGATCCCTGGTATTTGCTGGCAGTCTGAACTCCATTACTTCTGGAAAAAAAGAGCAAGCAATAAGCTCATCCCCAAGCACAACACCGTTGTTACACTGGCAGAGCATTAGGATCTGCATGACAGCCCCTCCGGCCTGCTCAGAGGCTGCACAATTCAGCTGGGGCAGAGTGTGGCACTGTGGTAGGCAAGTTGGGTCACTGCCAGACTAGAAAACACGACAAATTTCAGCCTGAAGCTAGGTGCTTTCCATACCCACTATCTAGCAGAGAAAGGTCCTGCTTGTTGTTTTTTTTTTTTCCTCCTTCTTCTGCCTTCTTAAAGAGAGGCATGACAAAAAGAGCACTGTAAATAAATGGAGTAGCCTGTTGAAAACCTGGAATTTGTCTGTTTGTTCTTTAGGAAACAAATTAAAAATGGACATCCCCTTTTTGCCTGGCCTGCTAACTAATATGGGCAGGCTGGTGTCTAGTGCATGGGAGATTTAGGAGAAAGAGGAGAAAGCCTTTGAACAAGAAATTGAATTGCAAGAGAGCATTAAAAGCGAAACATTCTGGAAAGATCTACAATTAATAAACCCACATGACACAGCATAGCAGGACATAGTGGCCAGCTGGTCTGCTAAAAAAATATCTAAGCCCTGGGCTCAGCTACTCTGCACTAAAGCAGAACCAGATCAAAGGAATTTGGTTATGGCACAGACCTTGCATGGAAGGCAGGAGCCCTGATGCCAGACAGCCCCAGGGCTCTCTCTGCAGGAAGGTTTTCCACCACATCAGTGCACACTGTCCAGATGTACCCTTTAATGTTGGATCTCTCTCAAACCACACTGCTCCCATCCCTTCCTACAGCCACCCCTCCCTGATGGCAATCTAGCCAACATCAAGGGAGCGTTGCCAGCAACTCCTGGAAATTCAGCAGGAGCTCTGCTGGCAGGAGTGGCTGCAGGCACTGAGCTGGGAAGAGATCAGGCAGCTTGGACACACATTTTGTCAGGCAACACAGCACCTCCACAGCTAATTTCAAAATAAAACGCAAGGAAAATTGCTACTAAAAATGTAATATTATCTTTTCTGAAGTTTAAAGACAACTTTGGTCCTTTGCATTTTCATTCTGCATATTGCAGCTGTCTAAAACCATTTCTTATGAAGGCACGGCTGGAGCTGGTCTCCAGGTTTTTGTAGCAAGTAGCAAGTACCTGGGTCTTCACGCATTAAAACACATATTACCATGAATTTCAGTGGTGAAGAATAACATTGATCAGGGTATTTTTCATAAGCTTCCAACTGAAAAATAAGGGAAGTCTTTGATGGACACAAGAGGTTTCCTAAGGAAATGAGCTTCCATCAATTTCCAATCTGATTCTTCAAGTGACACAATATACATAAGGAAAGAATAACTCATTGTTCAGAGGGGTGTTTTGGCCTTTTTCAGTGGAAAATCTTATCATTTTCCTTTTAATTGCTTCCAACCCTCCTTGGAATAATTTTAACATAGCTAAAATTGTCTGACTTTCAGTATATGGCGTATTCCTCTAATTGCAAAGACTTGAAAGCTTAGCACAGCTTGGTAAAGCACAAAATGGTAAGGAATCCCAATCCAGACACAGCTCAGAGGGGATCCTCTGTGTTTTTCAGTTGCCATGGTACACCCAGTCCTGGCCGTCCCCAGCAATGTGAGCAAAGCCCCTGGCAGGTTTGCGTAGTGCCTCCGCTCCCAGTGTACAGGAGCCAACACTGACTTCATCACAATGACGGGCGAGACACAGAGACCTCCACTACAATCACAGGCAAAATTTTTCTCTGCACTATAGTTTCTTCAGATTTAAATGGTGTTGAGAGCATTATGCTGTTTCACAGAAGAATACAAGCTGGGATGCTTCACTTTTAACATGTTGGGGATCTACAGGCATCCTGGCTCTGAGCAAAGGAGGGTAAAACCCCTGTGATGGCTGTTTTGCATTATAAAGCCCTTTATTCCAAGGGTGATACTGTTTTGCCTACAGAAACATCAATAGCAAATTCATATTAAGAAGCCAAAGTTCACATCCAAAAATTTATACAACTTGTCAGTGTGTCTTGATATTTTGATTCGCTCCAGGTTTAGAGTGGGAACAAATATCAACATTTCCCTAGGGATGAATATTCATTTTCTCAAGAATTCATGCCAACACTAAGATCAGTCCTGCACACCCAGGACACGCAAATCAAGAGACCTTGGCTGTAGAACAAAGCTCTGAGGGCTGTTGAGCTGCTACTGAGAAGTCTTTGAGTCATCTGCTAGGGGGAAAATCACACAAGGTTCAAGACCTTTCCCAAAAGTACGTCACCTCATGAACAATTTTCACTTCCCAACCGTCTTCATGGATTTTATTTGGGAAATGAGGCTTCTATGGTTTATGCAATTCTGGACTTTTTGGTAACACCAAAGTCTCAGGAAAAAAGCCAGATGGTTTCCCAGATGTTGTGTCACTGTCCTACCATATGGTCTAGGTAAAAATACGGGGATCATGCCTCAGTTAAATCCAAGTCTGAACCTATCTGAATGCATCTTGAACATGAGCACCCCACTCCCAAGGCTCTGGTGCTTTCACCACAGACACAGTGTGCAGGCTGGGACCCCAGCACACAACCTGGAATGAGGGTGCCACAGCAGGGAGGCATTTTGGGTGGCCATTTTCTCCAGCTCCCAACCACCCACTCCAGCAAGGACAGAAAGAAAGGAAAAAAAAGGAGGAGATAGGGGGCTCTGTTGCCCCTCTGAGCCTAACTCCCTAGCTTGTTGTGCCACATGGCAGAAGTGCATCCCCAGAGCACGGTTTTAATTAAGCCGTTAGTTCAGCTAACCTGTTAGTTCAGTTAACCTGTTAATTAACCTGCCTAGAAGGTCAACATGTGGACTCCTGGCTCTTGCTAGGTGAGCACAGCAGGCCAGGTCGTCACCAATGGCCACAGCTTCTTATTTTTCACTCTGTCTTGACAACCTCTCCACCACAAACATGGATCAGGGCCCCAAAAGCTCACACAGTGCCAGCAGAGGACTTTCACAAGGGAAAATAAAAGACTGATGCTCTCCCAGCCTGACAGTGACACGCTGCTTACCATTTCAGGGACAGGGTTTCGGCATTCACCTCGATAGTTTACTGTGATGTAGACTGACGCTCTCCTGCAATGGGAGGACAAGACACTGCTTATTATTCACTTGCAATGCCACAGCTCTCTGCCATCGGCATGATGGTCCTCTGTGGACTCCTTAATACTTTGATGCTACTTCCAATTTGATGGCATTTATTACTCCCCAAGCAATCTTATGATCGGGTAGAAGGGGAACAGGGGACTCTGGAAAGTTGTGTATCTTAATTAGCTGTCATCAGATTAATCTCAAGCATTTTGATCTATGTTTGCTTAACAGCAAGGCACCAAGGACACACTTGATAGTGAGTCATGATGTATCAAAACAAACACTGTGCTGCAAAAGACACTCGGGAATGGTGGATGGCCCTGTATTACTGAAATCTCTCCGCCTACTCACATGGCAGCTGAACACAAGTCACATTCATTTTTGTATGTTTTCCCATCAGTGCCACAGACGGGTTGTGAGGATTTGTTGCAGAAAATCCTTCCACCCTTTACCCCGTGCAGAATTCGATCACAGTCCAGCTGAAGAGAGAAAGAAATCACATTTGGTGCTGGTTCTCTTGCAAGACCCTCCTTTATGCTACTTAACAGTGCTCACAAGCCAGGCATTGCCCTGAGGCCCCTCTGCCCTGCGGCATATCCATCACACCTTTGGCAAAGCCAGGTTTGCAAAGAGGTAACACCTCCTGTTGGACCAAGCAGCCAAAATCTGGGGGCCAGAGCACCCCTGCCAGGCACAGACCTAGAGCTGCTCGTCTGATCTGCCCTGACACTTTGGTCCAGGGCACATTTACTTCTCTGAGGAACCATGAGAATACAAAAAAATTCTGCTACCTGTCCCTAATCCTTCTTTATTAGGGCTTTCATGCCTGTTTCTTCTGCAAGACAGCAGACACTCATTGCCAAAAATGAAGGAAAAGCCTTGATGAAGGAGTCCAGCCGCCTGAGGGTGGTGCAACACTGTGCGACTTGACACCCATGGAATGAGGAGACGCAAGCACGTATGAACAGCTATGACTAAGTGTGCCCTCCTGTTTCTTCTTAAGCATGACAGCAGAAGCATCTAAACACAGTTTTTCCTACAAAGCACACGTGGCACAGCCAGGAAAAACTCAGAGCAGAAAGAACAAGACCTCTCATGCTTAGGTCATTATCCTACAAGCACACCAGCACAGACGTTTGCAGAGTCATGGCAAGTTTCATCAGAGATCCTGCAGCCTGCTCCCTCACACATAGACCCTTTCCCAGCCTTACTGTCCACCTCTGCACCAGGAGCTGAAAAAAAGTCCAAGACAAAGGAGTGACTAACGTGTTCCCATCCCCTTTCTTTCCCCAGGTCCTATACACGTGTCGCAATGACTGCAAATGGCGCAATCGGAGGAGATCTGCAGCCAGGACAGGGAGGGCATCTCACCTCCTCTCCCTGTGCCATTTGGCACAAAGAGATCATTTATTGCCTCTCTGGAGTCAACAGCACTACAGAGGGGGAAGCACCGTGCAGAAGGAAGGCTTCTTGCTGGGCGGCACAGTGGGTTCGGTGATATCGGGGTGCTGCAGCAACACCCTCTGGTTAAACGTCACTTGCTAATTTCATTAATGTGCTGCTTCCTCCCTCATCTGGGTAATCAATGATGACGTGAAGACAGACAGCGCTGACCTTTGCAATTCCCTGCCAGATGCCTTCCTACGCATCAGACACCGCTGCCTGTGGTGCGACCCATGCGTGCGCCACCACCACCTCGCCGGCAGCCCCACATCACACAGGGACCAGCATCTAGTGCTGCCCCTCCTTCAGCTCTGGGAACTGGAGCTCCCTGTGACAAACCCCACAGATGGCCCTGGAGAGAGGAGAGGGGCAGGTTTGCTCTCTGAATCACCTCTCGTCAGTCAGGCTGATCAGCATCTGCTCCTCCTCTGGAGCTACCAGGAAATACCACTAAGCCCTGAAGCAGACTGGTGTTATTATGCCTGATGCTTCCTCTGGAATGCATTAAAACTGCCATACCAGAATAGAAAAAAAAAAAACCAGGAGCTGGTTCAGGTGTCTTTTTTCTAATAGCAGTCAGTGACAGAGGGTTCAGAGAGTTAGGGGAGTCCATAATCAGGTCCCTCCAGCCCCACAGAAAAACATTTCCTATCCTTTCCAAAATGTTATTTAAATTGCTGCATTGACTATAAGTGGCAGGTCATTTTTTTTTAATCACCCTAGCTCTTGGCAACACCCTGTGACAGCAAGATCCACAGGTTAGTCATCCTTTTTATAGTAACTTATTTTCTCTTATTAGTTTCATAATTTCCACTTTAGCTTCATTGAAACTAATGCATTTTCTTTTTGCGGAGACAGGGAGAGCACACACCCCCTTCTTCCTCCCACGTTACTCCATGCAGTCATTACCTATGGCTCTGTGTGCCCTCCTCCAGCGCTCCCTCCCTGTGTCAGCCTTGTCCTTGTCCCCTGGTCAGCCCCAACCCTGCTCAGGGTCTTTGACTCGATATCTTCTCAGCACTCAGGGGGGACACCACCATCACTTCCCTGAGCTCCAGGCCACCACCACCACCCCCATACCTGACATACACCTATAACAAACCAATTCCAGCAGCAGAACTGGCCTTAGAGGCTCCCAAATGGCCACATCCAGCCTCACACCCCTCCTGTGCCAAGGGACAGCAGCAGGGTACAGACTCTGCCACCCAACTCAAGCCCTTCCGAGAACACAGGTCCCAGCGTGAGGTTTCGGGGTGATGTTGGGAACAGGAGGAGCTGCTGAGAAAGGGAGCTGGGCGTACCGGCTGGTAGGTGTCGGGGCCTCCACGCTGTCCTGTGCGGCCAGGCGCCGGGCTGCAGTCCCTACCGCTCTGGGCTGAGTTTCCTTGCGGGCTGGCAGGGAGAAAGAGCACAGAAGCTGCTCATGGCACAGTGCATTGGGAGCCCAGTGCAGACCCACCCTCCCCACCAGTCCCCACAGAGCTGCTTGTGCCAAGGCAGAGGAGGTCAAGCAGCCCCTGGCCATGTACCAAAACCGTGCCCTGCACTCAGCCCAGCCACATCACCACCCTGGGGGCTTAACTAGATCAATTTAATGTCCATTGCCATTATTCGGCACTTTTTTAACAGGGAGCTTGGCTTGCCATACAGCACAGGCAGTCCCTGCAACAGGACTCCCCCCCCACCTGTCTGCGTGGAAGTCAGCAGCAGGTCCCCATTACAGAGATTATCCCAGGAGAGCCAGGGAACCAGCTTTCTACAGCAATTGCTGCTACAGAGGGGGCTCTACACCCTGTCTGCCCGCTGACACTGCTGCGCTGGGGGAAACGAAGGGACTGCAGCAGCCAAAACCAAGAAATCTCAGAGCTCCTCAGCAAAAGCATTGAAAAAGCAGCAACTGATCCCTGCTCAAGCCTGGCAGCCCTAAAATCCAGGGGGACTGACCAGTGCCCAGAGAGCATGTGGGGCATCAGGCACTGCCTCCCAGCCAGCAGGTGAGGATGTGCTGGGGCCAAGCAGCAGGGCTGGCTGCCAGGAGGCAGGCTTTGCTGGGCAAGCTGTCTTGAGAGATTTTGAGCACAGCAATCACTGCTTTGTGTACAGGAGCAGCAAGAATGCCTTTAAAAAGGAGCAAGGGTTGCACAAGAAACGTGCCCTGCTCTATGTCTAGCTTCCCCATCACTGATGAGTGCTGTGCTGAGAACCTCAGCTCTCACTTCTCCATCCCAGGTGGTGCTCTTGGGTGCAGCTGAACCGCTCCCACCCTGATTAACCTCCAAACCACCCCTAGGAGAAAGCACACCACACGTGTGGAAGGGGGCAGAAACTGGTGCCAGGATTTGTGGGGCCAGGCTGCCATGCTCACCCTCTGTTCGTGGAGAAGGGCCGTCTGTTGTTCACACCCTGAGACCCTGAGCCACTGCAGCTCTTCTGCAAAAGGGGCAGGAGCACATTTGTCAACCAGAAACAGAAAAATCTTTCATATGAGCAGAGATGCAGGAAGTTAAATCAGCTCCTGTCCTGCCCCATCCTCCTCCCAGACCCAGGGAACTGTGGGGGCTCTTCCTGAAGAAGCAGCTCTGAAGCTTGCTCCATACAGGGTTTCGTTCCCACCAAATGATCTGGCAGAACCATAGAGATCCCAAACCTGCCCTTTATCTCCCATGTAGCATCACGCCACCAGGACAGCAAAAGGGCCTGTTCTGCCAGGTCCAAACCTGGCCACTTTTTGTATGTTCACACACACCCATCCCACTGCAGGGCCTGCAATACAACCTGCTTCTCCCCCACCATCAGCTGGCTCCAACATCCTGAGCCCTGGGGTCACCAAGGGCTGAGTGTGGGCAGTCCCTGGCCATGAGGATCCCTCAGAACCCCCCAGCCCCTTCCCTGAGCTCAGGGGAGGCTTCGAGCTCGGTCTCACCTGGTTTGCACACTCTGCAGTGAGCGGTTTGTTGCGCTGGGCAGTTCCACCAGACTGGCCTCCTCTTTGGGCTTCTTTTTTGCTGAAGAAGATACAAGAAAAGAGGGAGCGCTATGGCAGTGCAAGTGCCACCAGGACCTGGGGCTGCCCCTCAAAC
The DNA here is from genome assembly GCF_964211825.1 of Aythya ferina. NCBI lineage: Eukaryota > Metazoa > Chordata > Aves > Anseriformes > Anatidae > Aythya > Aythya ferina. The sequence goes on from NC_140312.1 coordinate 8,735,519, forward strand.
CCATGTCATGCCATCAGGCACCAGCTCCCCATCCACAGACCCTGTTCCTGGTGGCCCTGCTCCTAATTCCCTCCCCTAAACCTTCTCCCTTCTCCTCACCATTCCCACTGTACGCTACATCCTGGGTCCGGGTGGCTGCTTTCATATCAGGGCTGCTTCTGCATATGCTCTATGGGAGTAGAGAGAGAGCATCTGGAAGGCAAAGTACACGCATGGGAAACTCCTCGGGAGCTACCCGCGGCCGACAGCCCCTGGGGAAGGGGTTGCCCTCTATCAACCCTGCTTCTCTTCTACTCCCCGCTGCTTCTCACCTGCCCTTGGGCCCTTCTCACCAAAAGGGAGGTAGAAAGAGGGGCAATAGCCAAAGCCCTACGGCAAGAGCATCTCTCGGAGGGCAACTGGGATTCAGGACTCCCCCAGGCGTCACCCAGGTGCAGAAGCTGCAGTTTCACAGCACGAGGTTTTCCTCTTTGCCGTTGCTGGAAGCTATACTCACAACTTCTCTGCACACATGAGACACTTGTTGGTATGCTGCTTGCCAGAGGAATCCCGAACAGGGTCGTTCTCCCGCGTGCAGGACAGCCGTCCTCCAGCCTCGAACTGGGAGCGATACTCACTGCAGTCATCCTGTGGAAGGAGGGCAGCGGTTAGGGCAACCCGTCCTCCCTGCCTTGTTGACCTGATTCTTAGAAACCTGGGGTTTCCTGCCAGGAAAGCACTGAACCATCACAAATGCATCACAGGGAAGGCTGGGTGCGAACGAGAGAAGAGGGTGTGCAGTATCAGCCACTTAGTATATAAACAGAGTGAGTCAGAAAAATGATGGGTGCTTCTGCCTGCACAGCACGTGTCAGGAGTTTTCTACTACAGCCTGACTAATTATTGTGCTCCGTGTTGGGCTATCCAAAGCACGCCAGTGATGTGGCCGATAGGTAACAAAGCCATCCCACTTCTCCCACCATCCTTAGCACACAGCTACAGCTTTTATCCCAGATCTTAGCTTAGATAATTCCATGTACAAAGCAGTACTACCCTCCACCACCAACCACACTCTGGGACAAAAGCACAATGCAAACATCCTTAAAAGTCCCTGAGCTGTGGAAGGCTGTTTGGAGAGAAGATGATTAATTTGTTCCCTGCTGAATGTCACTGCACAGAAACCATGCTAATTTGCCCCCATTATGTAACCTGGAGGGAAGCATTTGGTCCCTCCAATTTCAGCTACTGGAGATCCTGCAACAGCTGATGCCAAATAACAGATATTGAAGATGCATACCTAGATCCCACTTACATCTTACAAATAGGTTTTAACATTTGCTATTTTCTGCTCACTTAGTACACAAGAGGTTTTGGCCAGCTTGCATTAAGGTCCTTAGCAGGTCAGTGCCTCCTCCTTTGCCTAGAAGTCACCAGTTGTCTGTGCCCAGGGAGGATTTCCCCAGCAGCACACCCCAGATCCCTCAGCCTCCCACTCCTCAGCTTTGCTACTGGACTGCCACTGGCAGCCACCAAGCAAAACACTCAGAGCACACAAACCCACACCTTCCTAGTGCCAAACCAGCTGTGGGGAGCAGAGGCCCAACCTGACACCAGGTGAACCAAGCTCCAGGTGACCCCTGGGCCTGCTGTTGCCTCAGAGACTGATCTGCTTTTCCCCTAGCAGCCTCTCTCAAACTCTCTCCCTTTGAGCCAGTATTTCTGGAGCTTTGTTCACAGCCTGACCTCTGCTGCAAAAGCCTTGCTGAGACATAAATTTGCCTTTTTCATGGGTCTGTCGCATCCTTGACCCACTAATAAATGCAGGGCTTTCTTATCCTTTGTCATTTCTAATTGACGAGCAGGAATTCTCATTAATCACTGCCTGTGTGATCTTGCACTCTGTTATTACATTTTATCTTGTTTCTATTACTCCAGGCCTCAGCACTATCCAATTAGTTCTGAGTGATCTGCTGATCCTTCTCTGCTGATGCTGCCTCCCAGCTTTGCCATCAGCAAGTTTCACTCACACTTCCATTTTTTTGTGCCAATGTCATTAGGAAAAGCACTAAAACAGGATTATCCCCAAGACTGAGGCTTAAGGGGACCGCACTAGTCCCCAGTATGGCAGAAATCAAAAGGTAAGCATCGATAAGTACCTCTTTTTTTCGTTACTGAATTGCTTTCACCAGGAAAGCATCAGTGCACAACACCACAGTGGCTGCATTATGAGAGCAAAGTTTCCAATGGGGAAAGCTAAAAACTGAGCTGCCCTAGAGACTGCACAGGGCTGAGCTCTCCTCCCACAACATAATGATCTTTGGAGCATCTCAGAGCACAGATTTAAAGCTTTTCACCCAGCTTTTCTTTTTAACCTAATTAACACCTTCAGTAGCACTGGCTTCCCCATCCTTTGCCAGATGTCAGGACAGTACAGCACACTTTTTATTCTCATGGGATTTGTCTGTGTCATTAGATCTGTGGGTCAGTGAGATAGACCATAACATTCGAACAGAAACTATTTACTCAGAGGATTAAGAGCATCAACAAGAAACAAGCAGGGAAAGCAAAGTGGATCTCCAAGTGAAATCAGTAGAGACAGAGCAACTGAGTACAGTAATGCTGCCTCTTTATCTTGAATGAAAATCCAAAAGAGTTGTCTATTGACCTAATACTTAAATCTCACCTTATCATTTCTTCCTCTGGTTGTAGTTGCTTTATGCTCATTCTCCCTTTTGCTGAAAGAGAAACAGGATGAGAAAGTGAAGAAATATTGCTCCAGGGAGCCCCAGTAACAGAAACAGTGGTTTTCTCTACTCACAACTTCTCTGCACACATGATGCACTTATTGCTGTGCTGCTTCCCTGAGGAATCCCGGACAGGGTCATTCTCTCTTGTACAAGAAAGTTTCCCTTTCTTGAACAGATCCCGAAACTCCCGGCACTCATCCTGTAGAAGTGCCAGAAACGTGGTTTCACATAGACATGCTGACCGCAATGCATCTCCCACAAATCCACAAAGCATCACACATCCAATCAATTACATTTCAAACACAACTTGTTTCCTTGAAGCATAAAACTCACTGGCAAACCATAAATTGTTTGCCTGATGCACCATTTCTTAAACTGTAGCATGCAGCATAAAAATCTGTATTCTTAGATGAGCACATTTATCATCTCCATCCAGGGTAGTCTTATTTCTACTTCTAATAGAGAAGACACGCAAGAGCTTGCCTGAAGAACCTAGGTTCTGCTCTATGTATAAAAGCAACAATTTTGTTAGTTTTCCTATTGCTAGCGAGTAAACACGCTACCGAGAATTTTAAAAAGCAGTGGACAGTAGACGGATGAAGCTGCAGGCATTAAAAAAAAATCCTTGTAGAGCTCACACTTCCAGGCACAAAGGAAAAATAGGGGGACATTTTTACCCTCTACATAGAATGACACTGTATTAATTTAAGCAAAGCACTCTTCCACAACAATATTTTTGTAGCAAAACCTGCTTAAGCATTTCAGCCTGGCCTTTACTTTCTTCTGAGCAGCTTTCCTATGGCTTTTGGGACACACGAATAGGCCTGCAGCACCAGCAGCACATGCTATGTCCAAGTCTTTAGGATCCTTTATGCAGCACTTTTAAGGTTATCTGCCATGTGGTCTGTAACAGTTTTTTCCCCTCACAGTGCATTTGGAGGAGACAGTATTGCAGCTTATCCCAGATCTGCCGATAGGAAAGCCCAGAAAATTACTTGCCAAAAGCTACACTGAATCTGTGGCTGAAAAACGAAATTCAGGGTAGGTCTCTGCCTGACACCCTGGAGCAGTCCTTTTGCCACACACTAGCAAGCCTGATGTTTAAAAAAGATTTCCCTTCAATCAGCTATGTTTTACAAATCATTTCAATTACCTGGACAGACCAGAGCAAGAAAGCTATCCTACTTAACCAGGAGGTATAAAAAATTAAATCCCTGTAACCAACGCTATCTGATGAACACCAACTCTCTCCTACACAGAATGAAAACCCAAGGCTGGAAAAAACAAGTCCCTCTATGTAAAGACATGCTGTCTAGAAAAACAGCTGTGGGTAAAAAAGAAACCATCCAGGTGCATCAACAAGATAAACAAGGCACAATTAGAGCCAGCCTGTCCCACACCCTGCCCTAGTCAGAGCTCACATGCACCACCACTGCTATTAATTATTTGCCGAATGCCAGCAGTGTGCTTTACAAGCAGGAGACATCTTCCTTAGCCTACACTCTACACAGAACATATGCGCTGTGTTGGTAACTGCCTGATAGGGACTGCAGGCAAGGAAGCACACAATGAGTGGGTTGGAGACCGACAAGGCCATGCCACAGCATTGCCCCGCTGCTGGTGTCCCACCAGAAGTAGCGATGCTTCACCTCACCTCTCCGGAGCTCACGTCTCTGTTCACTTCTCCACCACTCCCTTTGTTTTTTGAGTCTCTTTCCCTGCAAGAAAGGGAGGTGTGAGCGACAGAGCAGCATGCAGCCCTCAGACGTAAAACCAAAATAAGGGGTGATTAAAGGCCAGCCCTGCCAACCCCACCTCTCCGTTGTGCAACGCAGCGGGATGGCCCAGGACTCAGGGCTCCAGCCCCATGAGACATGCTCAGGGTATTTAGCATCTCCTCATCAGTGGCATTTTGCCATCCTTTCTCTCTGCCTAACACCCAAGTGTTCCATCCCATTCAACATCATCTACAGGAACAAGAAATGAAATCCACGTGTTTTTTTCTCGCCCGTGGGCTTGTTCCTCACAGCCTGTCCCCCCTGCCCTCTGTGCTATCAGCTCCAGAGCACTAACAGGCACGCAGGTTTGCTGAAAATCTATGGACAGATCTGCCTGGCCCAGGGCTGCAGCACTCAGATGGAGCCTCCCAGGAGCAGGCACTTCGCTATGGGATGAGAGAAGGCACCCAAAGGGGCCGGGCGGCCGATACTCACAGCAGCCTCTGGCACATCAGGCACTTGTTGAGGTCCCTCTTGCCATCCGGGCCGTTGATGGGCTGCTTGTTGGTGGGGCAGGAAAACTTGCCGCTGCGAAGGAGGGACCAAATTTTCATGCACTCATTCTGAAACGTGCGGAAGAGGGTAGTCAGCGGAGGGTTCCCTCGGAGGCCATCGAGATCCTGAGGACAGTTCATTCACATTTCATTTTTGGGGTGGTCCGTGTTCTCTGGACAACAATGAGCTTTCCACACCAGGGTGGCTACCACACTCCTTGCCCCCATCCCTCACCACAGGCTGTGCCAGGAGCCCCTCTTGTGGCTCCCGAGGCAGAAGAGACAAGAAGAAAGTTCAAAGCCCGCTGCAAGGGCCATTATTCATGAGAAAAGGAATACACATTTAATTTGCATACAGCTGCAAATTGCTACCCACTGCAGGGGAGGACTGTATATTATAAAGTAATTCAAGAGCAGCAAATAAAGCCCTAGAAGTGCCAGCAGGATGTGAAAGCAATGAATTGGCCAGAGCAGAGTGAGGAGAGATTCGGGTGCAAGGGATGAGCCACAGAGAAGTACAATCTTCTCAGGGAGTGGAGCACCAACATTGTCTCATGTGGCATCAGCCAGTTGCCTCTTCTGCTGGGGAACTGGAGATGCAGGTTAGGGAGAATGAACGAAGCATTTAGTTTTGTTTTTTTGTCTACTATATTTTCTAAATGGGTCTTTGCTAGGGAGAGACAAGCTTGTTTGATTAAAACATGAATAGAGCTGACTTCTCGGTCATTGAATCAGATCATTTTCTGAATCTCAAAGGACTTTGCTTAATTCTTTTAATTATCAGACTCAGAAAAGGGGGGTTTCTGCTGAATCAGAAGCAAATATCATTAGAAATATAGCTCATGCCATTTCTAACTTCATCCCATAAGACTTCCAGCTCTGAGCAGTTTGGTGCACTATGCTGAACACATATCTGAACACACACTGTCAGCTAGAGCCATTGCTGATTATAAGCATGTTGTCTCTAAACATGGTGAAATTCAATCCCTGTTTTCAGCCCTAGAACAGAGTGATCTCTCAGTACAGTTTGTCTGAATGACTTTGCTTAAAGCGTGCATTAAGCAGCGTAGTTGTCAAAACAAAAGAAGAACCAAAATAGAAAAGGTTGGACTCGCCTTAATCGAAGCTTGGCTGGCAACATCTGTGGAGAAAAAAAAAAAAAACCAAACAAACAATGAAACCATACAAAGTCTTTGAAAGGAAATTTTTAAAATCAAAAGCCTTTAATTAAAATACTTGATGCAGTTTCATAATCCACTCAAATACCTCTAAATAAAAACTAATCCAATACATTATTGTACATTGATAGAAAGGACTGGGCATTAGAGACTTTCTGGAAGATTGCTTTTTTTTGCGATTCAAATGCAAAAACAAATCCTTTTTTGTGCCCCCCTTCACTGTGTTACTTTTCAGAGTATTAAAATCCCAATTTCAAGGATTGTTTGATAAGAGTTTCTCTATTATTCTACTCCACTGCCTTGGTAGTGGCATCAACCTTACACAAATACTTTTAGCTTTCTTCATCTTCACATAAAACTGGGACACTAGAGCCAGCCCATAATATCATTGTTTATCCAAACCTTCAAATTCCTTTTCAAGGCCCATTCCATTCGCAGTATTTTTTATAAATTACCAAATTAATGAGTCAGTAGATGGGTCGCTGATATGTTTCTTTCTACTAAGCCATTTAGAGCAAGTATAATATATATTTCATCCTTTTCTCTTGCATCATCTGTGGCATCACAGGGAACCATCAAAAAATCCTCCATCAGCTCTTTTTCAGTATAAATGGGCAGCAAAGTGAAAGACCATTACATCAAGTCTGAACTCCTGCTGAAGTTTCTCTACTGCAGCCCTATGAAAATGCATTCACTAGCAAGAACTTTGACAAAAAATTCCTATTTTTCTGAATTCACCAAAATATACTTTTGTTCAAAATTAAACATTTTACGTGAAAGTCCAGCCAGGTTGGAAATTTGTATTCTTCCACATAAACAACTGGGGTGATTGGTTTTAGGGTTTGTTTTATTATTTTTAAACTGTTAACCCTACTAAATATATTTCCGTCTATTGGTGGAACTTTACCATTCTCAAGTGCAAAAGAAAAAGCAATTATCAAGAATGTGTTAAATAAAAATCAATCCCATAAGTGGTACAGAAAAAATGGTCTTCTGTTGCTCCTTTTAAAGAGCAAGGGCTCTCTAATCCTCTATTTCGCTGTCTTTAAGTGCTGTACCAGGCCCAGATTTCAGCACAAAGAACAGAGTTTACTAACCTGAGAAGAAGCAGAAAAATGCCAGAGCAAGGACCACCGAGGCACCTTCTATTTTCATGGTGAGGGTGGCGACTGTTTGCCTGTGTTGACTCTATTAGTGCATTGCTCAATGAGACCCAAAGAAAGGGCTCAGGTCAGATCACGTATATATAGATGAGCAGATTCTCCGCCTTCGTTATGACATAATCTTCCCAAGAACCATCATTAGCCGCAAAAACCAGTTTGATGACAGTAGCTTTAAATTCTAATCATCCCATTAACACAATTAATTTCCATAAGGATGGGACATATTTGAGTCACTCCCTGCATTTTGTCAAGGTAAGAAAATTATAAATGGATCATTTCATTTTACCCACATGGCCGGGGGAATTCTTACCACCTTCAGGGTGGTTTATAAGACAGAGGTATTTCAGAGCATACCACTAATTGCTTTTCATATCTCAACAAAATAGCTGAAAGGGGTTTATTTTAATTATTTTTTTTCAGCAGACAATGGGAAGACTGGGTCACTCAAGACCTCTGCAAGTCAGTTGGCTTTCATTAAAGCACCTAAGTTTGAAGCCAAATAGTAAGCATCCAGGCAAGTTTGAAAAACACCAGGCTTGAGGCAGTGTTGGAAGACTTTGAATTTGTTCCTACAATTCACATAGTGCTGCGTTAACGAGAAAACCTTATAGCAAGATCCTCATTCATCCCTTCCCTGTTTTTCTCCATTATCTTTGGAAGAAAGGGCAGTGTTATTAGTGAAAAACCTTTCCTCAGCCCACCTGGGACCTGGCAGACCATATAGATACTGCTCCTCAAGCAGATCAGTGCTCACAGAGGTGTGACGTTATTGATGCTAAAGGGTTCAGCAAAGTGGCCTCGCTTAAGTCTTTCCCAAAGAAAAGGTGAAATAATGTAGGTGGTTGTTCCAGGGGACAGAGTTTATCAGAAGATGCAAGAAAATAAAATAAGGTTAACGTCAAAGTTTTGGAATATGATTTACACAGGAAGAAGCTGTGCAGCTTGTTCACTGGGAAGAATAGGAGAATTTGGAGAGAAAAGTCATTTGTAAGGTTTGAAGGTGGATAAATGGCAATCCAGCAGACCAGAGCTGCAAGATACTTGAACACAGGCAAGCAGGCAGAGGCCACACCAGAGAGGCAAGTCAGCTCCATCTGAAGAAGGAAGAAAACATATTTTCGCATGACGTATGCACTTGGCCAGAGAGGCCAACGCAGCTCAGCTCAAGTATAAACTCTCATAATAAATTGCTGCCACATGTTTCCCAAATCAGAATAGTTGCTACTGTTTACAACTGGAGCCAAAGCCAAACGAGTAGAAAGTCCTAATTTGGTATGTGGTCATCCCTAATGTTTCTTTTCCAGTCAAAAAATTAAGTCATATGCAGGTTCACAGTGGTGAATTTGGAAAATGAAACTGCCCGAGGTCACACAGATGCTTAGTGGTAGATTGGAAGAGCTGTGTGTTGCCCTGAACCATGACATCATTTCTGTACACGTATTTGGGCATGGAATTAGAGGGGAGACCAACAGGAAAAGAAAATAACTAACCTGATATAGCATGTCTCAGTAAATTCTTGGGAGAAACTGGAAAAGAACTATGATGGAAAAAGCCAAAATGTACGGTAATTTAGAACTGCATAGAGCTGGAAGCCTTTCTGGAGCATGAAAACAAAAGACATTCTTGGCTACTGAGGTGTCTTCCCATGAGTCAGTCACAGGGTAGAAAGGGAGATGCATTTTTAGATGGGTTTTATTTTAAAGATCTTTTTTTCCACTAAAAGTTCCATTCCCATAAAGTGAAAGAACGCCCTGATTTCAGACAGCTGGCTGACCACCTCATTCCTGAAGGAGGTACTGTGGGTCCTGCACCTGGTCAGACTGGCCAAGTGAGAACAAATTGCAGCCCTGACAACACACCTCAGGTCAAGGAAGAGGGAAGAGACCCAGACCCCAACTCCAGACCAACCCTGTGACTGCTGCATCTCACTCCCATCCTCGCACCCTTGCACCCCATCCACCAGCCAAACCCACACCAATGTGTGGGAGAAGGCCAGAATACCCCAAAAGTCCATCGAGACCAAAGCCAGAGCCACTTTCAGTACTAAATCTCTCCAAAAAAGAGAAAGATTTACTTCTAATTACTACCATATAATTACAATCTCCTGAAAAAAAAAATAATAAAAACAATCAATGGTATGAAAAGTGACGTGAGGGGATGGGGAGAATCCTACAAAGCCATAGGATTTGAAGGATTTGGTCCTGTGTACTTGACTTACAAGAGGAAACCCAGTCACAATAACGAAGGATGACAGCAAGAGTATTAAACAAACCTTGCCTGACTCACTTGATTGCCTTTATTGATGGATTTACACAATAAAGTCTCCATCCTGCACTGGAATCCAGTCAACCCACTAATTTCTGTGGGATTTTGTATTGCAGGATCTAATCTGCTGTAGAAGAGATGTTCCTGATCTTTTAGCAATGAATTTGGTACAGCACCTTGCTAATCTTGATTTAAAGATAATGCCAAACATCTGAAGAGCGATGTGCCATTGAGGAAAGCAGCTGGAAGCAAGAGATGCTGCAAAGACCCTTTTGTTCTTTTCTCCATTTCAAATTTAGAAGAGAAGTAAAGAGCGTATAAAACGGTGCTAGGTAGGACAGCTCTCACAGAGTCCAATTTCCTACGCACTCTGCTAGAAAAATTGGAGAATGGGATAAAAATAATCATGGAGGAGCAACTGGGAAAATGCAGGGGATGGGGATGGAGAATAATGTGAAATTTAGGCAAACTTGTGAGGCAGAAATCCAACAGGCTGTAAGGAATCCTAGGGACAAAACAGAACAGCAATCAAACTGGGACAGCCCCAGCGTGGGCAGGACACAGGCAGAGACATTTACCTCTTCCTCATTCAGAGCCCATAAAAAGTTCAGGAAAGAGTCCAATAAACAGCCAAATAGTTCACAAACAAATAATTTAAATGCCTTATCCTTTCATCATTTTCCTTCCTTTCATGACATGGCACTATCCCATTTTGTATATGGAATCACCTCCTTTCTGATGGGTTCAGCATCACCTGGGGATGTTTCAGTCCCTGACAGTATAACTGTTCAACTTCTCTGCCTTGGTAGTTCCTCACTGGTCAGATGCCAGCCTCCACCCCAAGCAGCTCCAAGGGCATGCTCCATGTTTGAGAGCATGGAGCAGGAGCAGTGCCCCATTCTCACCCCAGAGCAATGCAGTGTTTTGGCTCAAATCTCTAAAGGCACCACATGAGAACAAAGTGACCCCAATAAGGACAAGCCCACATTTCATCTACTTTGGTATTCTGCCGGGGACTTTCCCCTTTGCAGCGCTAAGGTTGCCTCTTGTTTTCCACAGGAAACCCCACATCCCTGCGACCAGTTCTGTGACTCCAGCACCGTAACTGTGACTCCCAGTGACAAAAGGGGACTTTGCCCAGTGCCGCTGCTGGGTCCTCAGATCAAACTGAAAAACTAACACACGATTCCATGAGCTGCTAGCCCTGCTCACCTGCAGAGCCTAGGGCTCCTTGCTTTTCCTGCTGAGCACCAGCCGAGCTCACCTTAGCACAGCCTCACTGGTCTCAGGGTGCTCCCTTGGGCAGCTCGTGCTCTGTCACCTCTCCAGGCACCCCCTTCTCACTAGGGCATGCAACCTGTGACACCTGCCCTCTGCTGCTCTCACGTTCCAGGGAAATAAACTCCTTCATGCCCAGCAAGAAATAACATGAGGAGTGAAATAATCCAATGTTTAATAGAGCTACCCATTATTCCCACCAGAGATATTCTTTTCTGTCCTGATTGGCATGCTTTTTACCTCCCTCCCTTCTTCCATTCTCAGAGCAACTCTGTCCACAGCAACACCTGATGCTTGTTTCTCTAAAACTTCTTTTCCAGCCCACCACTACATCTCTCTCAAACCAGCAACCCTCAGGGCTAAACGAGAAGGGACATGGTTGTTTGGCATATTTAGCAAAGGAAATGTAGAGTAGATGGTATTTTGCTTCCCAGAGAAGCAGAGTCCAGAGCTCTCAACGTCAGTAGTGCTATATGAGTTGCACCTCCAGAGTGAGATATTTCAAAACCGAAGGACTTCAAAGGCACTTTCCTATTTTTAATCAGCCTCTCAGCACAAGAGGCCCCTTGCAGCTCCTTTGGGCTCATCTGCAGCTCTCAAATAGAAAATAAAGGGTAGAGCACCATGCTGCCACACTAACATTGCAAGCTAACAGTCTTTTGGGCTGCAGCTATGTGGGTGTTGTGCACAGAGTCCCCATTCTTTGCATCCTGCTGCCTTACTTAGTGCCTTGGAAAAGGACTCATCTTTTCTGTCAACAACAACATCAGTACCGTTTCCTCCCCTCCAGGGATACCCGGTTATTCACCCACCCCGTGCTGCAAGAGCCACGAGTCTTACCCATCTCCTCAGCACAATTTGGGAGGCACCTCACCTGCACACATCCCGTGCAAGACAAGGTTTATGACAGCAGACAAACCTCTTTAGCTTGCACCCACTTCTATGACTGAAATCCAGTAGCTGATCAGCCAACAAGCCAGTCAGCCCCAAACTAACGGAGTCTGAGTTTCCAGACTGCAATAGCTATGTGCCTCAGCACTCCCTTGTTCATACCTGCTGCTGCCACAGCTCTCAGGCAAGCTCTGCCCAGACCTCCAGGGAAGCAAGTCTCAGTCATTCTGAAATCCAAATTACAGCACAGTCACCCAAGGTCTATACCACAGTCCTCTTCCTTTGAGCAGGATGAACCTTCTGAGCCCAAAATTGAGCCCCACCAGCCCGACCCAGTGAAAATTCCTTCAAGTAGCTTCTCATTTCCAACCCTGTTGCTGTGTATGCAATTCAGCCCAGCAGCACACCACCTGGCTGCATTGCTGCAACGGCTGGTTGTGTTAACTCTCAGCATCCTGGAGCACTATTCCCTCTGGAGCGGATCACAAAGGAGAGTGAATTGCTAGAGGCCAGGAGGAGAATGACAGGAATTTCCTGACTCCATCCACCTCTGAGAATTTCGGTTGCAGAGCAAGTCTTGCACATCCTAGAGTGCGCAGAGCTTCAGCAAAATGTTTCAGAAGCACGTCTGGAGCACGGCAGTAAGCTTCACCAACAAAAAACTGTGTGTCAAGTGGACTCACTGCTTCAAAGGGAAAGAATAAGGATGAGCTTAATTTGGACCTGCAGTTGTATAAACCTCTTTGCACAGAGAGCCTCTAACAGCTTTGTCTAAACCCAGCACCTACTGCATCCTCCTCCAGACCCAGGATCTCATCAGTCATGCCCTTCCTTGTCACCATGTCCTTTCCTGCCCAAATCTACCTTTTAGCTCCGATCAACACTAAAATTGCAAAAAGCATCTTTGGTTATGGACTCTTACATGTCATTTGCACAAACTCCAGCGTGGAAAGGTCGTGACACACACCAGGTCCCCGCGTCACGTCTGCAGTACAATCACAGCAACTTCCAGCATTCTGTGCTCGAGCCAGCCTTGCCTTTGCAATCCTTCTTAGGCCATGAGCCACCATGACATGTGGCTGACTCTTCTGGACAGGCCTCTGCCACTGCTGACTTGGCTTGACGATGCTGGGGAGGAGGGGGAAATGAATCAGGAAGTGAGCAACCGTGAGAGGTGTATGTCTGAAAGGCAGGGATGAGGCTAACTTTGGAAGATCACAATAACAGCGTGTAACACATGCCATCTTCAAAGCACTAATGAATCCCTACAAGGTTCCCCTGTTATTATTTGCATTTCACAGATGGGTATATTAAGATGCAGAAGGCCACATTATCCTCTGGGTCACACCTATTTCAGACTATTCATCTCTAGTCTTATACTGGTATTCATCCCTGTGGTGTGAGAGATCCTCCCACCAGTCAAAACAACAATGCTATCTCTCAGACAGGCTTGGTGTGGGAATCACTAGTATGATCTATGGTCTGATTTGCACAGCACACTGGGCTGACTGGTCCTATTGATCTCTCCTGGCCTTGAAAACCTACCAGTTAATCAATTCTCCCCTCCTACCAGGCTGAAGGTACAAAGGAGTTCTGCCTCATTGCTGGCTTGGATGCTTTTAATATTTGTCTTTCTTGATGTGAAATATGACAGAAAACCAAGGGAGAGATGCATCTGGGAGCATCTAACATACCACCCAGCCTCGACTGAGGCAGCAGTCTCAGCCTGGCCCACAGAAAGGTCCCACCTTCCAGCCAGGAGCCTCCCCACAGCTCAACAGCTTTTGTTCGTAGAAGAATGAAGCTGCCCTGGGAAGTGGGCTCCTTGAGAGAGCAAAACTGCTCCCCGAGCTATAAGCAATACCATGTGGGGCTGGGGCGACAGGATGCTGGAACCAGCCTCTGCATTCAGGAGAGATCCAGCATGGAAGCAACAAGCTCTCCCTGCCAGCTCGGGGGAAGCAGCCTGCCGATCCTGATGTCAACGCTTTCCAGGGCAGTATTCGCTCATTAAAAGTGGCTGTGCTGGAAGTGGCGGGAGCTGGGTTTTGATCTACAAGGCCTCAGCAAATAACAGCTGCACAGTGAAAGGACTTCCCACCCTGACATCCCATGGAGCTGCAAAGGACTTGCAGGCTCGGAAGGCCACCAAGATCTGCACTTTGATGGGCCCTACCAGAGCTAGCTGATTTCGTGGCCGTTAACAGTATTTGTAGCTTAGATAAGGGTAATCAAAATCTCATCATTCAGGGCGTAAACTGATCGCCTGCAGGGGTTAGAAAGGAATTTTACTTCATGTGCAGCATTGCATAACTGCCTGGATTCATTGTGGGTATTTTCCAGCTTCTGCTGAGCACCAGCCATGGGCCACAGCTAGAAGCGAAGCACAGCACACCGGCTGAAAAGCCGAAGTCATCATGCAAAAAAAATCCCAACCCCATTGTTTGGAGACAAAGTAGGATGTTTCTGATTCTGGCTTCAGCTCACACATGGAAATAAAAGACAATGACTGTCAGTGGGCTGCTGAAACAGCAGAATTTCAACAGAGGAAGAAAAATCCATCCTGAGATTAGTTTCCTGTGGACAGTAAGAACAGCAGCAGTGAGCCCACAAGCGCAGCTCACAAAGGATTATGCAACATGAAATAACCCATTTGAGTAACATTGCCCCCTCCCTTGTTACCAGCTGGACCCTATAAGCACTGCTCCACTGAGGGGTATCAATAAGCTGCCCTCCAGAGCGGACCAGGCTCTTCCATGTCCTCCAGCAACCCTCATCACCAGCCATCCCCACCTGAACAAGGAGGGACAAGAACACGGTGTTTTTCTCTCTACAAAATTATTATTTATGTTTTATTAGTGGCAAAGGCTCTATAATGTTGGAATTGGCCACAGGGCGTGGTGGCCTAAGTGCCAGTACCCATCAGCACAGCAACAGCAGGAGGCCAAAACATGCCCTGTGTGGGTGTTGGTTGCTCTCAGATTATAGTATCACCACGCCCCGCTCTGCTAATTGCAGCATGAAACTCTGATCTCCACCATATGCCAGTGCCACTACTTTTAGCCATGCACGTGATCCATCACAACACTGGTCATTCCTCTGGGGGAACCTGCAGGAAGGCTCCCCCTTTCTTTCCCTTGTAGGAGGTAATTGAGAATACGGCATTTCCATACACACAAAAGACTAAGGATGGGGAAGACAATAGTGACACTACTAGAAGTACCTGATGCCATGGTTTGTGACTAGAACTGCTTGAAAGTTCTCCAAAGAAAACTATCAATTTTACTCTGAAAAATAGTCACATCTGAAGAAGTGAAGTGTGTGCATGAGACCTATAGATTTTTCATAATCTTCTGTCTTTCTGTATTCTTCCAACTTAGGTGAAAGCACACAAATTACACAGATTTGCATGTTGTGGAAAACCCTGTTTTGAAATTAAGAGGTACAAGACATCTGCAAGGCACCCATAGCTTGCATTTCAGACACTGTGCCACATTTCCCCGATCTGATGATGGTGTGGCAATACCTGGGTAAGACAAAACTTGTTCCTTTGTGAGGTGCATAAAGGTTTAAACAGCTGAAAAGGGAGGCATGTTGTCAAATAGCATCATTACTTTCTGGTTCATCCTTGCCAAAGCTGATGGCACAGTCCTTGATACTTTAGGAGAGAGACAAAGCACCAGAAATGCACCAGGATTTTCAGGAATCACATCAGGTCTAACACAAAGAAATTTTCACTCCATCCTCATTACTCAGCTGTGTATCCATGTGCCAAAACCTGGGTTTCGTGTTGGCATTTAAAGTTGCAAGTTTGTACCTGGTTCCCAGCTAATATGCTTGCTACTGAACGAATAATCCCTGTTTTCTGTTGGGAGTGTTTGCCAGGCCCTTTCTAGCAACTGTACTAGGACACTGAGCATTTCCAGCTAGCATACATGCAGATGTGAGACTTCTGGCATTAGCATCCCACAGTAAAGCTCTCCTTTGTGTTGGAGAGCCAGAACTTTTCCACACAATACCTTCTGGCCAGACAGTTCTGTTTGTGCTGAGTACAGAGCTTGATCTGAGACACATAAATGTTGTGGAGACATTCCAACAAGCTGTCCATGTGGCCAGTGAGCTGGGGTACACCATATACAGGACACTTCAGGCCCTGCCCATCCTGCAGGTAGGATGAAGGTTGCCTCTGGGCTCCCCCAGGCATAGGCATGGATCAGACCACCCAGCAGGAGTGCTAAATGCTCACCAACTGGTCATCTGCTGTGCTACGGGTACCTTCCAACATCTCCAGAACATCTCCAGCAGACACAGATGATTGCCATGGCAGTGTTTTTTTATTATTATTTTTTCCATCCATCTCCTCTTCTGGAAGACAGAGAAGGGAATAAGCCATCTTCCTTCTCAACAGCACAAGAGACCGTACCTGTGCTGTTGGCTCTTTTTTGTTCCATGTCTCTGACCTCCCACTTACACCATCAAAGATAGGGAAAGAACTTTTCCTAAAGAATTCCTGGACCTTTCAGGCTTTTTCATCTTATTTGGTGGTCCAAAGCACTCTCCTAACCACTGGAAAATCAGAGCGCTTTTGTCAACTTGTCAAGCATATGCACTCCATGGCAGCTCAACACACATTTAACCCAACCACTTTCCCCAAGGGACTGTTATAAACCACTCTTTTCCATGGGCACTCATCCACACACAGTTCTGTTATACCTGCAGCAGGAATGTCCTCACCACAGAGCCCTGAGGTTTACCTGATTACCTTTAACTACCTGTGGCTTTTCCCTTGCGTTTAATAACACCATTCCACACAACACACTAGCCTGTGTACCCATGTCCAACTTAATAAGCATCCCATTGCAACCAGGTCACCACTCTGGTGGAGAAGCAGAGAGGTTAACAAATGCCTAATGACAGCAGTGGCAGGAGCACGTTCACCAGTGGGGATCAATTAGAAAACTCGCTACTGGGATCAGCACCTGGCGAACACCAACAGCACCCCAGAGCTGAAACAAGGCCAGGGAAATACCCAAGTCAAAGCTATTTCAAGGTTTTTCTAGGAACATCTAGAACATGACCTGGCCTTGTTCTTCACCAGTCAGTGCCTGGCAGAAGGGCTACACCCATAAAACATCATATGGGTGCTATCCAACCATGGAGCCAAGCTCCTGTGGGCACTCACCTTTGTATTAAAACATCCAGTGTCTTGGCTGAGTGTGCTCTATGTGTTTGTCTGTGTTGGTGAGGGACCAATAGCAATATTGTCTTTGCTGGCAGACTTCTGGGATCTGAGCCTGTGATCCCTTCCAGGACTGGGCTTCCATTTGCTATTTGTTTCCCAGCTGAAAATAAGGCCATGATCCAACATTTAGGCTGCAGAAACAGAGTCTTCCAAATAGGATTTAGTAAGTTTCTGTAATTCTTGCATTTGCACCGTTTGTAGGAACAAGGCATGGGACAAAGGATGCCACAGATGAGCTATTGCACTTGAGTACACCTGTACACACAGCTACAAGCCAAAAAGGAGACATTGCCACTGCCAGACAGAAACAGGGAGCAGCAACTGAGCTGCTACCTCAGGAATCCCCCCTTCATTTTTAGAAATTTCTGCTTGTAGCAAGGTAAGTCTCCTGCATTTGAAGAGCCCTTTTCATTTCTCTCCCTTCTGCATCATTTTTTTTTTCCCACATGTTTACATGGCTTCTGCTGCTGCTTGTCCTTCTGCAGCACAATCACACCACCCAACTGCTGGTGGTGCAGAGGTCCATCCCTGAGCAAGTCCTTATCTCTCCAGAAGCTGTCCACCCATCACTTGCTGCAGACTGACTCAGTACCAGATGCTGCATCCAAAAAGCTATTTTCTTGTATTCATTGCCCTACACGTTTGGCTGTTTTACCTGGTGTACTGGCTTTAGGGAACACGTTTTGCCTTGTTAATCACTGTTGTCGGCGATGCCATGGAGCCTGCTTCCAAAGATGTAGGACAGATACACCCGTGATTCACCCTGGCATCAAACACTGCACTACCTCCACGGAGCGCAGAAGTGGAAAAGAACCTCCTGGGTCATCAAGTTCATCTGCCTGTCGTCACTAGTAACCACATCACTAGATCAATTAGGAAAAGGTTGATTGGCCTGTCACAGCTAATGGGCTCCTTGGTCTGGCAGAGGAATAAAGGATGCGAAGTCTGGAAGCTGCACCTAGGTGAAGTCAGGCTGGCAACAAGGGGTTACTCCATTTAATGGTGTCAGGTTTGTGCAGAAGAGCAGCGGTCCAAGACATCCTGCATCACCTGCAAATTTTCAGTCTAGTCTGAATGTTTTACCAATACAGTATTATCCAGTGGCTTTCTGCCTCAACTTTACATGTCTTTGGACTACTGATAAAAGGTTTGCAAAAGGCAAAGTAAAGCCTTTCCCACCAGCTCCATAATAGTATACTCAGTGGGAATTTCACCTTCCTGGAGAGAACCATAGGAATCCACAAGCTGAAAGAAAAGGTTTTAAAAAATCACTGCTCCCATTGAAACAAGAATTAACTCAAAGCAATTCTCTTGCTACAGTTAACTGGTTTAAATCCCACCCTAAGAGCTGCACCCATCACCAGGCTTCCAAAAGAAAGCAGTTAGCTGGAATTTGTTTGTTTTCAAGGTAAGAAAATAAAATTGAAAAGTACTGCATCCACATGCCCTGGGCTTTTTTCCACATGCTTTTGAAGATGCTCTCCTAGAGATTAGGCTGACATCTAAGATAATTAGCATATCTTCAGGCTAGAGATTTAATTAATAAACAAATAAGTCTCATTTACTAAGAGACCTGGGGAATTTTTTGTTGTCATATTTTCTCCTAACTGAACAGGTATACATTTCATCATGGTTATAACGGTGTTAGTACACACACTGTTCACTGTCAATTCTGGGGAAAAATAAACTTAAAGGGATAAAATAATGTTAGGTCAAATAGTGTTTTCTACATTCTTAATCTTTCTGTGCTTCATATTTCACAAAATCATAATATGCCAGATCAATGTGTAGTTTAGATAGCAAATCACTAACATTCAAAACACATTCAGAATTAATGCTTCCATTGCATTTGGGGTACTTTTCAGCCAGGTGTAAGGTTATGAATAATGGAATTGCCCAAAACGCACAGCAAATTCTGCTTAAGGAATCCTGCATATGCAGTGGGAATGGAGGGAGGTGCGTGTTTGAATCACTAAGTGACAGAACACGAATTCACCTTGCCTCTGAGCAACAGGACAAACAACCACGTTTTGCCCAGCCCGGAAGACATCTCTGTAGTTTTGTGCTGGATGTTTGTAGGAGCTCTCAAAAAGCAACAGCCTCAACAGCCTTGAGACAAGTGCCAAAACCTTATCAAAATAAAAACGTCCAAGTGTTTACATCTGATCATGATATTATTCATGTGAATAATTTATCCAGTCTGTTTAGTGGGCATCTGAAGACCCTTTTCAGATCATTCCATTCAGTCCCTCCTAATGGTATCACAAGGGTTGAGCTGAGGATGAATGCTGAGGATTTGAGCTGTTAGACTTGCACAGCTGAACAGCAAGGTGCACGAGTTATGGCTGGCCATGGGCAGGTCACCCAGGTCTGTACATGGTGAAGAAAGCCCACAGACCTCAAAGATAAAGTGCCATGCCTCGTAGCAAGAACGATCAGGCTAGAGGCTTGCTGGGACTAAGACACAACAGTGACACCTTTAAGGATGCTGGGGAAAACTTATTTAAGACCAGCTGTTCCAAAATTGCCTGAGGAAGGAGATCCATTCTGTTGACATCCCTCTGAAGATGAGGAATTCAGTGAAAAGGATGAGAAAGGCTATTGCAATAGAAACAGCTGAGGAGCAGAACATCACTTGCCTGCTAAATGCTAAGAGGGTGGTCTCACATCTGGACTGCCCCCTACTCAGTGAGCTGGGGAAGAACTCGTGGTGTGGTCCACATGGTCTCCACCAACACAGGATGGAGGAGGAGAACAATCTTGAAGGCAAGATTTAGCTGGTAGCTAGCAGGCTAAAGGCCAGGACCAACTCAGTTACATGCTCAGAAAAGCTCCTTCCAGTGCCCTGTGGAAAAATCCAGAGACATCGCAAGGTTCAGGAAATAGTACCTTGAGGACAGGCTTGAATAGGCACAGATCATGCGGCAAGGATCTAAATATTAAATCCAAATGAAAATAGATCAAGGCTGCTGGCACATAAAGAAGGTCTTTTAAACTAAATATTGTAGGAGAGCCAAGAGTTTGACAAGACATGTGGTTTGGGAAAACGCAGTCTCCAGTGGAGAAGTCATGAAAATTTTGCATCCTTGAATAAAAGGATAGGAGAGTTGCCAAAAACAGTCAGGGAGGAAACAGCAGACTGCAGCCCCAGCAGACAACAGCCCTCTCAGGCATGCAGAGCCAGAGAACAGAGTAAGACAACACCATGTACGCATTTCTATCCCAGTGCCAATGGTCTAAAAGCAGGATGAGTGAACAGCAGTGCCCTGATTTCAGATGGGACTATTAACATAACCAGCACCTTAGAAATCTGGTGGAAGGAAGATAAGCAGCGGGACATTGTAATGAGTGGCAACAAATTATACAGGAATGGGAGTAGGCTGGGCAGGTGGAGGAGCTGAGCTGTACATTAAAGGAGAGCTGATCAAAGA
This sequence comes from Aythya ferina, assembly GCF_964211825.1. Classification (NCBI taxonomy): domain Eukaryota; kingdom Metazoa; phylum Chordata; class Aves; order Anseriformes; family Anatidae; genus Aythya; species Aythya ferina. Next base: position 8,755,965 of record NC_140312.1, read on the forward strand.
GCACAACCAAGTTAACTGTATCAACAAGTGCCAGAGTCCCTAGGATTGCAGTCCCATGCCCAGACATTATAATATTAAGGTTACTCCATCACCCGTCAAGAACAGGGCAATGACCACGAAACTTAAGATGAGGCTGTGATGAAAATATCAGGAAGCAAGCACAAGCAATGGAAGATATCCATCTTCGCATACAGATGGTGTAAGTAACAGGACAGAAAGATGTCCAAGTTTAAGATCGGAAGCTATTGCTTCTCCAGCAGCAATTAGTGACCTCTGAAGCATTAAGTCACTTCTTCAGCATGTTCTGAGCAGCACCCAGGAGCACCACTTCTTTGGATTTCAAGAAGCAAGGAGCCACTAGTGACATGCTTAAAACCAACAGTCCTGAAGAAGCCTTACAACCCTGCTACTGTAAGCTTCACTTAAAAACAGGAAGCTGACTAAAAATACAGACACTTGTTTAAAGTTAGTTAGAAAGGAAGAGTCAATAGGGAAAAAACATGCCCCAGAGGCAAGAAGACCATTTGAAGAAACGATTAGTGTAAGTACATATCTCCTAAGGGATTTATTTTCTAAAAAAAGTTAGTGTGCTTAGCAGAAAATGGTACAAACAGCACTAAGACAAGGCTAAGAAGTACTGTCCAAATAATGAAATTAAAAACAATCTAAAATATAAAGCCTTCTGCTGTGCCAAAATATACTACAAATATTCTGAGCAGAACGTTTCAAGTCACAGGCACTAATAACAAATTTGAGTGTCCATGATCAGAGGGCTAAGGGAGCCTCCAAGGAAGATAACACCATAGCAGAAAAGCTAAATTAACTTATTTATTCACAATAAATGGATAAATCCCATTAACACAGGGTCACATACAGGGACTAAGTCCTTCAGCAGCACTGAAGGAACTCAAAAAATGATCATCCAGCCCAAGCTCTGCACTGCACTTCTGCAGTAAAGGGAGAAAAGCTCATACAAACAGAATAATGCAGTAAGGACAGAGAAAGGACAGACCAGGGAAGACTCATGACAGGTTTTGGGGAGGAAAGTCCTGTCTTGTCATACATGAGAGTTCCACCAAGCATAGACAATGGCATTGTTTGACACAACTGACTTTTACTTCTAATCCAATCTTGAGATCCCTCCTCTAAAGGCTTCTTAGGAAACTAAGGTACCATAGAGTAAAGGAGAAGCTTCTGTGAGTTAAGAAGTGGTTAAAAAAGAAAGCAGTAATGACAGGACAGCTGTCCCAGTGGAGGTGGGACCCAACAGGAACCTCCGCAGCTCAAGTTATTATAAATGACTCGGAAAAGGGGATTAGCAAGGGGACTATTGGAATGATTCAGAAAAGTTCAAAGCTCCAAATCACCCAAGAGAAAAGCATAAGTCACTCATGACACAGTGGCTGGACAAGAAAATGGCAGACGAATTTCAGTATTGAAAGATGTAGAAGGGGAAATTAGCTAGCTATACTCTAGCTGCCTATTAGAGCTCCCTCAGGGGTTTATCATGGAGATATTGTAGGTAAGGCCACAAGTAGACATCAGGCCAGAGTTCAGCAACCAGAAAGATCTAGCACCTGATTGGAACCATTAAGAGGGAGAAAAGAAAAATTATTACTATGATAATTCTGCAGCTTCCTACAGCAGGGCTGTAGGAAGCCACAGAAAGCCCCTGCCCTGGCCACCTAGAGGAACAGAGGTAGGAAGGGCTTTTGTCCAGAGAAGGATTAAACTTACCAGAACACCTATAGTGGAAGGCAGGCTACAAAGAGAATAGGAGTATGACAGTCTAAAATAAGGAATGCCCAGAGAAAATGAACAGGAGATGTCTAAGATTACTCACAGCACTCAAAACAAATGATAGCAAATGAAATTATCGTATAGTAGGTTTAAACAAACAAAAGGAAGTTTTTTCCCCCTTCCCATACAATCTAATTGCGTTGTGGAACTCATTGCCTCAGGATGTTGTGGATGCCAAACACATCAAGGGAGTCAAAAGTCAATTAAACTCATGGACTGGTCCATCAGTGGCTATTAAACATGATGATGATGGAGATGCAGCCTCTGGCTGGTGAGTCCCCAAGCCACAGGAAGCTTTATCACAGGAAGAATTGCTTTGTGCTCGCCCTGTTTATTCCCCTCAATATCCACAACCAGCCATGGTCAGACCAGCACTCAGGTTTGGGGTTTGCTCCCCCCAGCTGCTGAAGCGTCGGAGTTGATGTGGACATTCCCAGGTTTCAGCACATGCCAGCTGCAGCCTGGAGGTTGGGATGCCTCCTTAGTCCCCGTCCTGAAGTGACACTGAACCTTCTGAAAACAGAATGGACTGCCAACATCTTGGGCTAAAATTTTGGGCTTAAACCTCAGGAGATCCCGCACACATGAAGTCCAAAATCACACCCAGATGTCAGCCCTTTGTTTGAATGTCACGATTTATATTCTGAGTGACACTTCCTCTTCTGTCTCCCTAACAATGACAAAACAAAGAGGTATAAACAAATCCTGGCTCCAGATGTTCTGCCCTCATTAGCGACCAGCTTGGCTAATGCTATTTCATCAGCCCTTTGTTTCAGGGTGGCAAGCCAACATCAGCAAGTCGAGGACACTTTGATGGGGCTCCCCCCCCTTCCTCCTTGGGATGTGACAAATTCCCAGGACACTCCTGCCCAACACTCAGTGCAATAACAAGCACAGGGCTGAATGACTGCCCTCGACAATGTTTGGTACGTGGAAAAACTTGTGCTCGCTAATTACCATGATTGCTCCATAAAAATCCCCCTCGGGCGGCCGCGTGTGATGCAGGTGAGTGCAGCACCACAGCCCTGCCCCTTGGCAGCCCGCAGCCCAGGAGGAGACAGACATCCCCGCTCTTTGAAGAGCCTCCCCCAGCCAGCACTGGAGGTGTCCCACCCACTGGATCTATTCCTAGACATATCCGTTTCTATTTCTTTTCCCCACTGTTACACCAGTGCAAAGAGACAAGGTTGAGGATCAGCGAGACCAAACACGTACACAGGCTACAAAGCAAAGGTTTTCCTCCTCCTTTGAAGCCTGCTCTCCATTATGTGAGGAGAGATGCAGCAGATTTACTTCCCTGGGTTGAGCAGTCCTAAGCCTCTTTACTAAGCCTGCCAGCAAAAGCCTCAAAGCAGATGCCAAACCCTGCAATCTTTTTATGCATGGTAGAAATAATCTCTTCGCCTGGTGTCTGGGAGAACTGAACCCAGCATCCAAGCAAAATACTGCTGGACTGGGAGCCAGAGCAGAGCCTACAGCTGGGGCCCAGCACCTTCTCTCTGCCACCTGCCAACGTCATACACTCTGCTTTTACCTGAGCTCCAACCACCAAGGTTGGAAAGAGATATGAGGATCCAACCCTAAAGCCCATCAGATCTGCCCTAGATGGTCTCTGCTGGCAAACTTGTGCCTTGTCCTCCACCCAAGGGAGCTCTCAATATCCCCTCCTGCTGCAATTCCACTTGCACCTGTTTTACAGGTTGAAGGGGGGAGCCCAAAGACACCCTTCAAGAGTACAACAGCTCCTGAAGCAACCCCTGCTTCCTGACTCCGAGCTACCGAGGGCCTTCTTGCTGGCTGGCTGCCCTGAGCTGACAAGGTTGAACCTCATGAGTCACCATCATTGCCAAATCCCCAGAACTATGGCAACTGCAGACATTTTCAACCAGAACAAGCCGCAAGGGCAGAGGGAAGCTAGTTGTAAAAGGAATAAATCAAAGGGAAATATTTGGCACTTCACTTTCGACAGGGAAGGACTCATCAACTTTTACTGTGGAGGAATAAAGACCGAGACGAAAGATCCACTTTCACTTCACTCCCAGGATGCCCAAGGACTTTCGCATCCCTGTACTGAGAACAGCTGCTCTAAGTCTCTGCATCTCATAATGATAGATTCCTTGCTTAAAAATAAATCAGTGCAGCCTGGGATGCATGCCAACACTTTCCCCCCAGTTTTCCCACGTCCTACATTTTAAAAGCAGCTGATGAGATCCATCCTTGCTTATTCCTCATCCTTCCTTTAATAACTCCGTGTGTTCTCATTAAAACCAGTGTGCTGCCCTCCTCACCTTTAAAGTTTCCCAGAGCTGCAGCCTCTTGCCTTGGCTACTCTTGCTTCATTCTGCAAGATACTACTCAACTTCAGCTATACTGGTGGCCTTGGAAGCTCCTTTTGGTAATTTCTCCCATAAGCACCACTCTTGAACTCTTCGTGCCCTAGATCTAAAAACACTTCTGCTGCACTTCTCTATCTCCAAAAATACAGGCAAATTAATAGTTCAGGGCCAGTTGAAACCAAAACACGGTTACTCTTTTCGTATTGCTCTTGACCTTCAGGTTGATATTATTCCCTAAAATTTAGAAAAGACACCCAAAGTTTGCAAACAAGGCGCTCAAACACACCATGTTGTGCAACACACAGGCTATCAAACCTGGGATCTCATTACACCCTCTGCCTCCCACTCTGGGTTGTGTTCCCTTGTTACATCTTGTTTCAAATTAGACTGAAAGCTCTTCATGCCAGCGGCGGTGGCTCCCTGTGGCATCACTGCAGCAAACAGGATTAATAAGCAAGACTAAACACAGCTCTCAAAAGCATCAAAAAACAAAGAGGAAACTGAAGAGATGTGGGAAAGTGAGTGCCCCTGATCTGAATAAAGAACAGCTCTCCAGATGCTAGAATAACTCCAGGACATCTGTGAACTTGACTTCTCTGTGAGTTTCATTTTTCACTTCTAGCCTCGGCATTTACCAGATTAAGTGAACCTAAGTGAAAAGATGCTTTGCATGGTCATATTCTTGTGCTGTCTTTCATCAGCATAGCTCCAAGATTTAACTAGACCATTCAAATCAGGTCATTTGCATTGTAAATGACAGGGCATACTTAGCAAGCAGAGGATATAAGCAATGGAGTGACAAGAAAATAAGCAACCTGTCCCTTTTCAGCAGACAACTGTCCTAGCTTAAGAGCTATGGTTTTGCAGTGCCTTACTGCACTGAATTCTGCTTTAGGACCTAACTGGAATTAAGCTATCCCTCCCGCAATAATGGCTGTCTGGGCAGGTGCTCTCTCATCAGCTTTCCACCTCTGACTTAAATCTCACCCAGAGCCCCAGGTGCTGCCCTTCCATTAGGGCACACCTGCCATTTAGGGAACAGTTTGGCCAACACCTCCTAGGGGCTTTACACCAACGGAGTAGTTTTTCCTATAGCCTGGAGAGGCTGTCACAAGTAGCGTCCTCTATCAGAGGAACTATGAAGAAAGGCAAGATTTGCCATCAGCCACAGAATGAGTCAATGGTTAGGGTAAGACACAATCTTCCCTGGAGCTGAGCCTGGGGTTCATTCTACTCTCCCTCATCAGTTCCCCAGCCCCACACACTTCTGCTGCTGAGGTCTATGACACCAGCACTGAGGTCTGGGAGAGTTTGCTTTGCACAGCTATTTCACCCTGATGCAGTAGAGATGGGTTTGTCCCTTTTCACTAGACATGATTTCTGTAACAATGAGCTTTCAGTGATGGGAATTACCAGCCCAGAAATTATAATGCTAATATTTCAGGTGCATAACAGCAGATCAGCCATCACTGCTTCCCAGGAGCAGATCTACCTCTCCCAGGCCTAGCATCACTGCTGGATTTTGCTTCTGCAGAACTTACTGGCACCAGAAATCAAGTCCCAGAAGCAATTCTGGCGACTTTCTTTAAGTAGGCATAGAGGAATTGCCCAACAGCACTGTTAGTTTCAGAGCAGCACTGACAGCATTGCTCTTGCTGGCACCACTGACCTCCAGCAAAGATGGGTCTCTGGGTGGCAGGAGCGTAACATGCCCACACAGGTGAGTGCACATCCACAGAAGACAACAGCATTAAAACAGAGTTGTCATTCCATAGGCAATTTCAAACAAGATGAGCTTTACTCTTTTAATCACCCTCCATCCAACTGGTGCTCAGGTCAACACTTGCAGGCAAAACTGCCGTTCCCTGCTGTTACCTCTGCTTGCAGCAGTAGCTACAGAGACCCACAAATGAGAGCACCGTATCTGTGAGCCATTTAGCTTGGTACTACAGCTTTGCTGCTGGGCAGAAGGTTTACACTGGCTGTGTGGAATAGATTTGTCCAGGAACAAAACCATTTTCTGTAGAAAGGAAGAAAGAAGTTAGTTATCTCCTGCCTCCATGAGCTTTAGAGTAAAGGCACTCATGGCAACTGCAAACAAGTGCTTAGCAGCACTGCAGTGATGTGGTTTAAGCAAAAAAAAAAAAAAAAAAGTTTTTGAGCATGGAGCTAAGCAGGCCCCAGGCAGTAATGGGTACATGATGAATAACAAATCCATCCAAAGCATCAAGCATGAGTCAACCCAGATGAAGAGTTCCTCTGTTCCCCTCCCTCCCAACCCCACCCCCCTCAGCACTTTGGCTGTTCCTTGGGAAACCCATATGCATTATGAGGGTGTCCATAAAACAAACAACATTTGGCTGGTTTTTTGAAGAAACCTTGGAGAGCCCAAAACTGGCTGTGTGGGCTGAGTCCTCAACAGGGTACAGTAACCGAAGCAAAAAAGAAGCCTCCTCCGGGGCTGCTACAGCCTTTGGGATGAGGGAAGCGGAGCAGAAATCTTTGTAGAAAAGCTATTTACATCTGTTTGACCCTTGTAAAACAGGTCTCCAGGCTCTCCCCCATTTAGAGGCATTTGGAGGACGGTCTGCAACAGCAGCTGGATCCTTCCTGGGGGGAAGGAGCAGTGCAGAGCTGGCACAGGAGCCATGGAGCAGCGGGTGCAGTCGGAGGAGCAGTCCCACCTGCTCTGCGAGGCTGAGGCCAGAGGGGCTGGCAGCAGGCTCCCTGCGAGGCCCATGGCACCAGCTGCAGTGCCACCTCTTGGCTCGGGTTTGCAGGAGAGGCCAAAGAAAGTGAAAGACACCGGCACCCTCCTCCTGGCTCCACCTGGCCACCCCCTTCCCGGACTGGCTGCTTATCTTCTCCCACGCATGGCCCTTTGATCTGTGTGCCAAGCCCCGGCCTGCTCCAGGAAGGCTGGGCAGCCCACGGACTGATGGTGACTGCAGGGCAGCCGCTCAGCTCCACGCTGCCACACGGACAGGTGGCTCCGTGGTTGTTCTCCCCTTGGTTTGTCCCAAACATCCATCAGAGGCCCACAGTTTCACCCGTCCCAGCACTCGCCCTGTCCCACATGCCAGCTGCAGACCCAGGAAAGGAAGTCCCATGAGGTGCAGAGAACAAGCATCCCATGTGCTAAGCTCAAGAGAGACCAGGAGAAACCCCTCAGCCCTTGCTCAACCCACAGAGACACATACAAGGGCACAACCCACCCAGCAGCCAGGCACAGCTCTGAGCAGCTCCTGCTGCTGCCTTGAAGCCAGGCGCAGGCAGCCCCCTGCTCCATTGCTACCCAAATCCTCCCCCAGAGACTAGCACCATCCCCAATTCTCCCTACATCACAAGAGGGACAAAAGCACAAGGACCAGGCACCACAAACCATGTATAAATGAGGTGATGGAGGCCAGACTTGCCCTGTCCTACATTCAGCAATCTCCCAGCAGCTTTGTGCCATGGAAGCTAGTCAGCAGGGCCCACAAGCAGTAGCAGATAAATGCTGGCCCACCCCCACATTCTCCATCCTTCCAGAAGGAAAACCCTGAGTCTTTGGCCTCATTCAACACAGGTGCCAACAGCCAGCTCTGCTGCTGGCTTCTGTCACTGCTCCCCATCCTGCGGGATGGAGTCTCACCCTGTTCTCCCCAGTCCACTACAAAAGAAAAAAAAAAAATGCAGTTTGACCTCCTTCTTCCAGCGTGGATGCCCTGTTTGCATGATGATGCCACACCACATATAGAGGGCTCATGCCAAGGCTGGCACGCAGACCCCCGGAGCACACTGCCCCCATCCCAGATCCCCCTTGCTGGGAACGGGACATCCCACCGTGGCTGGGGCTCCTGGCTAGGCTCAGCCCCAGCAAGCACCAGGCAAACATCGCCACCGCCTCCTTCAGCCTGTTGAGCAACCAGCAGTGGGTGGACACACACCCAGGCTAAGCACAGCTCCAGCACCGCCGCCCCCACCCGACAGGGCTTACCCAGGTCTCCAAACACATTCTTGCTTTGGGTACACCAGTTCTCACGCTCCTCCCCGGGAGGGAGCCCACATTGCTCAACCCCTGCCCCACTCCAGTTCCAGTTTCCCCTGCCTTGAACCCGGAACTCAATTTCACTCGTCACAAAACGTGCTGGCCCTTCCTGCCCACGCAGCCCTGGCCCAAGGACTGGGGGGGACAGAGCAGTGTCAGCCCTGCAGCTGCCCCTCACTACAGGGCTGCAGCACCACAGCCCATCCCTGTGAGCCAGGGACAGGTTAACCTGGGACTTAATGAGAAGGGAAAGGTCTTGGTGTTGCAATTGCCATTCAGATCCCTCTAATCCTTGTGTTTGACTGCTTCTGAACACGGGAAGCACCTGACATCTGAACAACAGAAGTTTTAAGGCTCACAATGCCTTCTCAGCATAGCCTTTACCTCCACATGACACATTCAGCTGTTGCAATCTTGGTTAGCACTCACCTAACCTATTTCAGCTTCAAAGCACTTCGCAAACATTAACCAATTAATCCTCTCACCACCCTCAGAGGGAGGTGAGCATCTTTATTTTTATCCATTTCCCCATCAGTGAGAAGGAGAGAGTTCAGAGCCTCTCCCAAGGCCATCCCAGCTAACTCCCAGTGACTGCGGCTGGGCTCTCAGCCCCAGGCTCTGGCCCTCAGATGAACGCGTGCACCTGGCCTGGTGGAAACGCTACAGCAACAGTCATAAGTGGCTAAGCAGGGCTGTCACCGAGTGCCTTTGTTTTTCTCCATGCCCCATATGAGTTGGCTTCTTGAGCACCTTCTGTTCATCAACAACCTGGAAGGAAAATGATCCAAGACAAGTGGCACAGAGCTGGCCACCACTTCAGAGCACCTGAGACCAGCTGGCAAGCCAGGGGCACCCAGGCAATGAGCGTTCGTAACAAGCTGGTGAAAAGTTCTGCATTTTGCAATAAAAAGCATAGGCCAGTGGGGATGAATCCAGAGCGTGGGGACAAATTTTGCCATGACTGAAGCTGGGCAGATGGACAAAGCATGACATGAGCTGCTGGCAGTGCTCAGCATTTGCTAAGTATTGGGGCAGAACATCCCAGCTCTTTCTACGCTCAAAAACCGCATTTATTCCCTCCCAAATGATTTTCTCCAGCTCAGACAGTTTGGTTTAGGGAACCATACAAATCCTTGCAGTTATTGGTGAGGGCAGAGCGATGGAAGGGCAGCCAGCCTCCAACTGGAAGACTGCAGGAAATCAGGACATGTCACACCAGTGCGGTGTCAGCTCTCTTGGGGTAGGACACGTGTCACCAGGAGTGATGCTCCCCTTCAGAGCCATCCTCTGCATCAGTCAGGATGCAATCAAACACTGCCAGCAAGCAGCACCCACATCCGCCAGGTTCATCACACACTTCCAAGGTGTTAACAGCCGGAAAAAAAATTGTCACCTGAAGTATTTCAGTGTTGAAGCCTACATGAAAGCCCTGACATAGGCAGCATTCCCCCCTCCCCCTGCAGGTGGTGGGCAGAGATCCCATACAGGTGGATGCTCAGGAGGGGAGGAAACATCCAGGTCCCTAATGGCTGTGTGACAAGGGCTTGGGAGAGGGAAATCAGGGTGCATGCCTGCACAAGGAGGGGATGCCCACCAGAGCTCACTGTCAGAGAACACATTTATTTCAGGGGTGCAACACCCCTCTCCAAAGGACCTGCCTGAGCCGCAGCAGTGCTCCCACTCACCCATGTCAGAACTGGCAGGGCTGGGAGGTTGCTTTTCCCCTCTCCCTTTCACTTGAGCAGCAATCTCCATCCTCAGGGCTCCCTGCAGCACGCAGTGAAAGTTGCTCTGCTTTTGCAACACCACTGACCCGGAGCAGGACTCCGGCTCCTCCGCCACTCTGCCAGCGGTGAGAGCCCACAATTGCAGGGCTTACAAGGAAGCGTCAGTCTGTTTTTCTCATCGTTTCCAATGGCTGTGGCCTAGCGCTGACTGCTGGCAATTACCATTCATCCTAAGGTCCCAAATTACTCGCTAAACACTGAAGATGTAGGAATCCCAAAGCCTTTAGGATGGAAAGGGGGCAGCCTTTAAACAATGCACAGCAACACCAGATCAATATCTGAAATTACTTCAGCATCTCAGTGAAGCAGCAGGAGAATTTCAGGCAGAAGAAACAATTCTCTAACTGCAGTTCTTAGAGGCAGTGGGGGTAGAAACCTTCCTTGTATCACAGATACAATACCATCCCAAGGGAATGCTTTACTTAGTGTCAAGAATCACTCTGAATGCCTGTTAAAACCAGCATACATAATGTGCTTTAAAGGCATTGCTAAGCACAGATCTACAGTCACAGCAACAGCTTTGCAGCCATATTCACCCACCTCCATGGGGTGTCACCTCTGCACCAGCCAGAGCTGTGGCTGCCCCCAGTCCTGCAGGAGCACCCCAGGGTGCAGACAGCCCGGGGCTGGCTCGCAGCAGACACTGCCACCTGCTGACACCCTGGCCCAGCCCAGCCCTCCCAGCAGGATGGGTGCAGTGTTTGCTGCCAGGCAGCCCAGGATTTGGAGTCGCTGCCATGCCCCTTGCACTGCATGCACCATCCAAGCCACTGCTGTCACGCATGTCTTGCAAACCCTGTTGCAACAGGCCCTAGGTAGCAACATCATCCAACCCACATCCCTCATTTCCTAGGAATCCTCTGTAGCTGACATCAGTGACAGAGACACAGCCCAAATTCAGCTGTTCCGACAAGGTGGGTAACCCACACACTTCCCCAGCCTCACCTTGGGCCAATATAATGATGCACAATGATACACAACTCCTGATCCCCTTTTCATACAGCAATAAAAGCCAGATCCCTGCACCTAACTGCTGCTTGGCAGGCTGACCTAGACTAGATAATCCCAACCTAGACACAGCCACAGGCCATTCTGTGTGCATCAAGCCTCTGTCCTCACTCAGATCTCAACAGTACTCCTCTGATCTCCTTGGCAAATGTTAGTCCATGTAACAAGTTCATCCAACAGTCAAAGCATCTGCATGGCCTCCACTTGCCAACACACCAGCAAAACTTTTTGCTGGAAGCTTTCCCATCCACACAAACCTCATGTGCTATTCAAACCCCCAAAGCAGCAGTACCTCTGCATAATATTCTTGGCAGCTTCTTGGGCCGTTACCTCTTTCCATGTGAGTGTACAGGACAGACACTGAGCTGTGGCCCACATGCCATCTGGCAAGGCCATCAGTGTAGCGTAGGATTTGATGCCATATCCTAAGACAATTCTTCAGGGAGGGAAGAAGACAGGTACCTGCACTGGGAAGCAGCAAGCAACAAATTGAGTGTGATTTCATCTTTTTCCCTGGATGTTTCCCAGCTGTTAACCTTTGCTGCTTATCTTTCTTGAAGATTTCCACCATCTATTCCCCCTTTTGAACCTCTCCCAATGTTCTGGGTGCATGGAGAGGACCCCAAGCTGCTTAAGAACACCAGGCAACAAGATAACCCCACTCTGTTCATGCACCATGATTAGATTGTACATTTGACATTTCAAATGCATAGCGTGCAAGAACCCAAGATGCCCTAGGTAACAGCTGCAGTACTTAGCTTAACCCTGCAGTGATGCAACACCCCCTCAAAGTCCCTACAAACTCCTCCAGGCAGCAGGACAGCATGGCCCAGACAAGAATCAAATCCCCAGACAAAGCCACCAGCAGCAGCCCAGGGCCCTCAGGGACCAGGAAGGCTCCTGACATTCACCACAAGAAGTTTCTTAATGTGGGTGGATTCTTAATCATGTTCCCAAACTTATTAACCTTCAACCTGCTCTTTCTCAGTTAAGTATGATCCTCCCAAAAAATACATTTCCTAAGCTCTTTTCAAGCCCAAGCTTGCTTTTTCACTAACTGGCCAACAAGATCCTTAGGTCACATCCTACCAACATTCTTGACCAACATCCATTAACATTTGCTTTAAGAAGTGAAAGAGGCCAAATGATTCATGAGGACAGATATTTAAGCTGGTTTACAGAAAAGTTAAAAAGGGAAAATCTTCAGAAATAATAGTGTTGGCACATTCTTTGTGTATGAACTACCATTATTACTGATTATTTACACTGCAGCAGTCACTACAAGCCCTAGTGCCATTGTGCCAGGTACTGGATAATATGCACATGTTGAAAGGCAATATTCTTTTCCAAAGAAACTATAAAGAGAGGAAAGACAAAAGACAAGAGAGCATCGTTCACATGTGGAAGCAAAACTAGAAATTAATTGACTAGCCAGAGTTATACAGCAAATGGCAGTACTCAGCTGTGCACACTAATTTGTGCTCAAAACGTGCTTATTAAATATATTAAAGCCCACGGGACACTGCCATCAGTCTGTATAAACAGCACAAGCCTATACTCCCCAATCCTCACTTAAAAGCATACCCCAAATCTTACTTCCTCCGCCCTGCCTCCCCCTTACAGAGGCTCTGCTCTAATTTTAGACCTAATTAAATTAAACCTCTGACTCACCTCAGATCTCTGATTTTAGGCTTACATGATCTTTACCACAAGGCCTCGCCGTGCTGTTATTTGGCAGCACTCCCCTAAACACTCCTGGCTGCTGCTTCTGCAGCCTGGGAACGATCACAGCAGCACCAGGGAGCATGCAGAGGGCCGGAACTAACAGGCAGGGAGCTCAGCAGAAGCAGCACCTCACGATGCGCCCGTGGTCTGCCTGCATGCGGCACAGCAGCACGGCGCTGCCCTGGCTGCGTGGGAGGGATGCCCACGGATTTCGTTAACATGCAGATCTCGCTCCAGAAATCAAGACAACAGCAGCCAGACCTCACCACTGTTACCCAACTGCCTCATAGACAGAGGCTGCAGCCACTCTCTGCACTTCTCTGAGGGGGACCAGAAGCCCAAACACCACGGAGATTTCACACAGCCCCTTTGTGAAAAGGGAACAGAGCGCACAGCCGAGGAAGCTCCCTCTCAAATTCTTATTCTCACAGCAAATGCTGCCCGCACAACCAGGAATAGCCAGCTGACTTCTAGAGAGGTCACTCTTCTCTCGTGCTGCGGGAGACATGAGTAAGCACAGATGCCAGTGCAGGTGTTAGCGCAGCAGGGCTCCTCCAAAACCTGGCACACACCAGAAACCTGCCTGTCCATGAGCAAGGCAGATGCAGACACACTGCTGGTGGAGGAGCTTTTTCCTCCAAGCCATCTGCAAGAGGTCCACCCAGAGAGAGCCACCTCTTCCAAAGTTACCTTACCTGCTCCCCAAAATGCTGGGGTTTGAAACAGGTCACAGCCATACACAAGCAGGGCCACCCAAAGAGCACAGGCAGTCCCCTACAACCCCAAATCTCATTATTACCTAGAATTTACCTTAATTTCAAACCTAGTATTTAGCCCACAGACTTCTCAAAGGCCAGCAGTCACTGAAGGAGCCACTTCTTCCTAATACAGCCCCCAAAACACTTCCCAACACGACCCCATCACTGCCTACCCCATTCAGAGAGCCCCCTGCTTAGGGGCACATGCATTTATAATGTCTGCAGGAGTCATGTCCCTTGGGCCAGCTGAGCTTGTTTCCCAGATTTCTTTTCTTTTTTTTTCTCTTTTTCCTGTTTCCCTCCTTCAGTCAGTGCTAAGTGGCACAGGAGAGCCAAATTCAATTAACAGGATTGAAAGCAATTAAGCCCCTATTGGAGTCAGGGTTGTGCTCTTTAGGCTTGGAAAGAAACTACATGTCACTGCAGCAAGATAAGCAGCAGGTGATGTCAGAGGCTTTTTATTTCCAATGAGAAAAATTGGTTGTCTTTATGCATTTAAAAAAAAAAAAAAAAAAAAAAAAAAAAAAAGCTGCCTAACGTCTATGGGAAAAAGCAGAGCATTTGGATGCGAAGCTAAATTCCCGATAGTTTGCCATGCCTGCAGGACCCACTGATGACAGCCTGGCCGGGTGTGTGGGGCTGTTTTGCAAGGAGGGAGCAGAACAAATCCTTCCTGCACCTTGGGGTGCAGGCAGGAAGGGGTCTCACCCCTCATGGCAGTGCCTCGCAGTAGTTATTTTAGTTATATCTGGCTTCCTGTGCTGTCCCTCAGCGGTTCTCCTAATTGAGGGCTTTTGACATTAACAGCACTTAGCAGCTGTTGTCCTTCTGGCCTGGGGGAAGGCACCACATCTTTTATTTAAACTTCCTCCCTACGGAGGGGAATTGTGACCTGCACCCTGATGAAGACACCCCTCTGGTGACAAGCCCTCCCTGCTCTGCCAGGGCTCCTGTTAGGCTCCCATCCCACCACCTGCCGAGCTGAGGGGTCCCTGCATCGCACCCAAGCAGGAGCCAGGGACCCCCGCCTGGATTTGTCCTCCCAGACCAGGCTCCACATGGCTTGGGAGGAGCTGGAGGTCCCCAGAACCAGTGCAGGACAGCAGGGAGAAGGCACTGATGCCCCAGGGGATGATGTGACACCACTTCCAGAGGGATGCTTGCATCAATGCAAGAAGAAACCCATGTGTGGGAATGAAGGGGACATCACGCCAGCCTGGGGACAAGGACAAGTCCTGGGCAGGAGCTCTGCTTCGGGTTATTTTGTGTTCACCACAAACTCTGCTTTGCTGTTATTGTGGGACTGGAGGTGGTGGGAGAGAAACCACAGATATCTGTGTATCTCCCAGAGGCTCCAGAGAGCAGGGCAGCGTGTCCCCCACGTGATGGCTTGTAGAGCATCTGCCCATGTCCATCTGGAGCTGCTGCAAGCCGAAGCTGCTTCTCCTCACATCTCTTGCAAACAATACATCTTCCATGTCTCGTCTTGATCTTTCCTGTGACTCTGCAGTGACACAGGCCAGCTCTTGCCTGCTGACACAGAGGGAAGGGACACAGCTGTGACATGGGGTGACACCGCCCCGTGGTGGTGGCTCACCACAGCTGACCTCGAGGTGCACACACTGCATTGCATGCGCCGAGGTGCCTCTGCAAGCCTGGGGCAGCAGGACACACGTGCTGCCTTACAGCCCATCCAACACTGTTCGTCGGGGCCAGGTTGGGAGCAATCCTGTGTGTAGGCTGGAAAAAGAGAGAGGGGTCGGATGCGGCAGCTCAGGCAGGCGGTGCACACACCAAGCAAACTGAGAAATAGGGTGGGAGGAAGGCCAGTGGACAACACTGAGCTTGGTGCCTGCACTTCCCAGACAGGGAGGGATCTGCACAGCAGAAAGCTGCCTGCGTCCTCACAAGAGGGCTAGGATTTAATTTTTGTCAAGGACTTGAATGTTTTGAAGTCCAGAGAGAGGCAAGAAGCAGCATGCTCCAACAGCGCCCCAGGAAAATTTCAACAGTCACCAGCCAAAAGCATTCAGAGATCACAAACCAGGCCCAGATGATCATGAATCACAGCTTAGAAGCCACAAATGATTCTTAAGCCCCTTCAGAATAATGGCATTTACCAACAGGCTCCTTTGAGGTGGTTCACATTTTCCAGCCTTCTTCTGAAGCTGAGAGGCACTGGGCTGAAGCAGGAGCAGAGCTGCTCTGCAGTGCTGGGCCTGGGCACTGGGCACTAAAGGGGCCATACGGCACGCTGTCTTCTGAAGGACCCAGAGGCCTCCTCCTGGATTTTACCTCTCCAGTCCAATTCTGACTTTCTAAGTCTCATAACATTGCTTTTAATTTATAACAATATGGCATTGTAAATGCAAAGCCGGGCATCATGATAATTACTTGTGACTTACACTCCTGGCCAGCGCTGAGCATTTGTGTAGAGGCTTCAATTATCATTTGTGCATCTTTGTTCTGCGTCCATAAACGTCCCAGGGCTCTGTAAGGCTGGAAGCTGAAGTTACAGGATCAAAGAAACTGCAGAGCCTGGGTCTGCTGAGAAAGGCTGCCCCTGCCCAACAAAGCGCCCACTCCAGTGAAAGGACACAAATGTCAGGCAGGCACAGAATGACGGAATGGCACCAGCATCACCGGCTGCTCCTGGCGAGTAGATCTGTGCTGGAGGAGAGCTGCCCCAAGCAGCTGCAGGGCTGCCTTCAGCTTGGGTTTCTTCTTCTGTAGCATCTCTGAGCACTTCCTATGGAAAGCATGGCATAGCATGGGAACCTCAGCTGGCTTTACACAGGAAAGCCAAATTTCTTGCTAAGGGAGGTGTGAAGTTATGAGCCAGGGGCCTCCAGAAGCTCAGAAAAGAGGAAGAAATGAAGAAAAGAGGATCCTTGGCAGGGATGAATGAGGATAAGAAGGAAAAGCGTACTGCAGGCAGCAGCCATGGGCTTTGGCAGCCACTTCCTCATGTAGAGGGGAAAAAAATAAGAAAGAAAAAAAAAAAGAAAGAAAGAAAAAAAAAAGTTAAAAGCTGCTTGGGAAAGAAGGTTCAGCAGTGGCTTATTTAATCTCCATTACCAGAGCAAAAGGACCGCTCCTCACATCCCTGATGGGCTGAAGACGGAGCTTTCACTGCAACGTGCCGTGCTCTCCCAACCAAGCTAACAACGTACCAGGCATCAAAAATAATGTCACATTTATTAGGGAAGCGATTCAAGTGCAAAGCTCACCGAGGGACATGGGGAGCTGACTACATGCAGAAATCAAAGGGAAACCCTTGATTGAAAGGAAATGTTTAGCCACTATGTTCAAAGGCTGCCTAAATCAAAGACAAAATCCTTCTTTAATCAAGGCCATTGACCAAAGCTGAAAGCACACCAAGCCGCAGCACTCTCTTTGTGGCAGGGCTGCCAGCACTGATGCTCTCAGACCCCGGTGTCTTTTCCCCAAAACCTCATAGCCATATCCTCCTGCTGCTGGCCAGGACAGCAGCTCGTGGTGTTCAAACCAAAACACACTTTTGGAGGGACAATAAGCAGAAGCCATCAGCTAAGGCCCAGAGCACCTTAATTCAGCTGCCTTCAACTTTCAGCTTCTGTCTTTGAGCTTAAGTGGTCATTAAGAAGCGGAGCAAGTGTTAATCAGGCCTTGTCTAGCCTCAGCCCAACCCAAGGGTCAACAGCAGGTAGCTGAATTTTGTCAGTGGTATTCAACCAACATTTATTAGCTCTGGGGAGCTTTCACTCGGGAGGTGTGTGGCATGCTGACACACAGGAGGGTGCAGGAACATTGCTTACCCACACCAAAGAGCAGATACGAACAGTCAGCAGGACGATAAACGCAACTTTATTGCAGCTACAGCAACCAGAGTTAACATTAGATGCTGGCAGGGGAAGAGCTCGTCATGAATGCAATCCAAATTTATAAATGAACTTTTGAAAGAACTTGCCATGAGCCTCACAGTGCTTCATGGCAGCTAGGTTTCGAGGAAAAGCCATCTCTGGAAACAGAAGCAGCGTTTCTAACCTCTACCAAGATTTTCTCTCTCTTTTTTGACATGTTCAGGATCAGAGTCCAGCAATAGAAACACTGTCACCAGCTCTAACCCACATCCGCTACTTTTTCTTTTTCCTCCCAAAATCTCATTTCTATCAGCCTGTGGAAAAAAAACACCCTTCTCATTTTAAATTTTCTCCGTGGCTAATGGGAAGAAGAAATGTTGTCAGAAATGAAAGCCTCATTTCATAGCTTTCATTACTTTTCCCTTCCTTTCTGCATCTTTCTATTTTTTATATTTTTTTTTCATAGCCAGATTTTCCCACATTGCTAAGAGGCGGAGAGGTTTCTGGCAGAAAAGCCTCGTCTCTTCTAATTGTCTGAAATGGTGCAGTGAGATAGACCTAAGAGCTTCGGCCACTTCTAGCCACATATTTCACTGAAATCAGAAACACAGCAGTGTTTTCCAGGGCCCTGGGCCGGGGAGCAAGCCATATATCAATAGTGGTTAGCTCTGCCAGTGGCACCCATGGGATTAGCTACAAATTCCAAATGTTCCTGGGGTTGCAATGGAAGTCTTTCGCAATTTTCGTTTGATTGTTTATTTACTGCATTCCAAAGCAATGGAAAGTAGTACAAAAACCTGACAAAATTTGACATATGTTTTCAAGAAATTAAGAAGGAATATAAGAAATGTGAAAATATCCATGGAGAGCAGCCTAAAAAAAGCTCCTGGTCTTGGGTACATTGGGTTAGTTAAGGACCACAGAGGGAACAAGCTGTTGCTTCTCTGCTGGCTTTTGAGAGCTTTCGTGGAAGGCACTGGCTTGCTCATCCAGGTCAGGAACCTCTCCAAGGCTGGGGACTGCAGTGCTTGACTGCAGTGCTGGCCCCCCAGCAGTGCTTGGCCACCCTCAGGGTGGATTTTTTTCATTGCATACAGCTGGGATGAGCCTTCCTGCAACTTGTCTCCATCAACTCCCATCCTTTTTCTGTGCAGCTCCGTCTTCTCCCAGTGCCCTGATCAATTATTCACTCACTTGTAAGCAAGGTCCAGCCCTGGGTGAGGCACACATGGACCATGGGAGCAGGGGCAGAGCAGGGCTGTGCTATGAAGGTCAGATTAGACCAGATCATCCTCCAGGAGTCTGTGACCCTGAGAAAAAGGGGTATGCCAAATCCTTGCATGTCCTTCAGCTGCGAGGAAGATCGAGTGGGCAGGGGGGGGCTGCTTTAGTTTGGAGAAAAGTAGAGTCCCTTGCTGGAGGAGATTGAAAACCGTGTTCATCCAATTATTGACCGCAGCACTTAATCGCTTTGCCCTGGATCGCCCTGGCAGCCACAGGGGCACTGGAGGTGGGAGGCAGAAAGAGTTTAATAAAGAAGCAATTTTATAAAGGAATTCTTTGCTTTAGGCATTTGCTGTAGGAGTGGGAAAATGATGTTTTTTTCTCCAATAATGCCAGTGAAAGCAAGAAGAGCAGAGCTCTGCGTTGTATGTAGCTTCTGGGCAACTGACCCCATGTGCTCTCACAGCCCGTGGAGACCCCACAGAGGAGCTGAGGAGAGGGGCAGAAAAAAGGGGGAGAGAAAGCCCTGCTGGGAGCACCCTGCACTGCCCCTCACCCGGGATTGCTGCAGGGTGAACAGTCCCTGCAGGGACAAGCTCTGCAAGGACCAGTGCCCTGAGACCACTGCCATGACCATTGCTGGTCCCATCAGCCACATGCCCTCACCCCGAAAGCCACAGCAGATTTCTTGGCTTGGTGTCCCTGCAGTGGTGAGACAGGATGGGCAAACAGCCCAGGAGCTGGGCTGGGAGCTTGCCCTCACGCCGCAGAGTCGTGCAGCTGCAGCCCAGCCAATTTCAGCCAGCAATCTGTGCAAACACGTCGCCTGTCCCCAGCACATTCATCCTCCTCAGGAAGCATTTGATTGGCATTCTGAACAACCCAAGCTATGATTTATGCGACGCTTTTGTTTTCAGACACTGTTGTCAGCAATACCCATCCTCAGGCGAAGCCGCCAATGCCTGCAGATTTCCAAAGGTTGTTATCGTGGCCACGCTGCCCTTGTTGAAGGGTAACAAACAGAAGCTTTGGTAAAAGTAGGAATGATCATTTGCTAATTCTCGCCCGTGGCTATGCTCAGCCTCCTCCCCTGAAACCAGAGGCCCCAGGGACAGCATTTCATCCCAGGAAAGAGGAGAAAACAAATTGATATACTGTCCTGGGCTCCAAAGAGTCTCCTACAGCTGGAGAAAATAAGTGGTATTTTCACACCAGTTAGTCAGAGGTTTCCTCTTCCTAAACTGTCTGAGTGCTCAATATCTTCCATACACACTGAGCAACAAAATAGTTTTTCCAGCATTAACGACAAAGAATGCAAGACAGAATCACTATGGATTAACAAGTGGACAAATTATGTGTTTGTTTGTGTTTATTTCTGTAGGAAATCTGTGTTTCAGCTGCAGCCCCTGGATACAAGAACAGCTGATCACTGCACAGTGGCCAGCCCTCACCTTCCTGATGCAAAACGATTTGCTTTGCCCCCAGGGCCCAAGTGGATCCAGCTGCACCATTCCCCTTCCTCCAGGTGACCTGCAGATCTCTCTGCAGGCACCAAGGAGGGTGCACACCCAGATCTCCTCCTCCCCTATGTGGGCTCACCCTGCACAAGGCCCATTCATCTGCCCTGTCTGCACAGACTGCTTTCAAAGCCATCTCAGATACCACAGGCAACGTCACAGATACTGCTACAAGCTCTGGGCCTGGTAAAGTGAGCAGAGAGCAGAGCTTTAGGGATTTGGACCCAAGAGAGTTTTGGCCTTATTGGGAAATGTCTCTTGTGTCTCCTGGGCTTCCTATTTGCCTTTCTCCAGCCCCCACTCCTTCCACCCCAAGTGCTGCCACTGCAGGGCAGCAACCAGCCTCCTGCCTGTCTTGTCAACACAGTGAGGACTGAAGATACTTCTGCAGGTCCCCAAAGGATGTTTTGCCTCCATGCCTCTGAAGGAAGGCCACCACCACCTCCCCCAAGCAACCAAAGCCCTGGGATGGCACCAGCACAGGGCCACGGTGCGGGGTCTGGGCTGCACGGCCACTGCTTGGTGGCAGGGGTTGGGATGGGACTGCAGGGCCATCCCTTGGCCACCATCCCCAGCAGATGAGCCCCCAGACAGCCCCAGCACCACCAGTACAAGCGTGCCATATTGCCCATTTAACGCCCAGGCCTGGCACTGCAGAGCTGCTCTGCTCCTGCTTCAGCCCAGTGCCTCTCGGCTTCAGAAGAAGGCTGGAAAATATGAACCACCTCAAAGGAGCCTGTTGGCAAATGCCATTATTCTGAAGGGGCTTAAGAACCATTTGTGGCTTCTAAGCTGTGATTCATGATCATCTGGGCCTGGTTTGTGATCTCTGAATGCTTTTGACTGGTGACTCTGTTGCAACTCTTCCCCGGGGTGCTGCTGCTGGTTTTTCTCAGTATATCAAACATTTAAAAAAATAAAAATAAAAAAAATCCAGCCCCGGTGCAACAAGTGCTTCTCCAGCCTGTCACGGCCAGGCATCTCACTCTGCACAGTGAATGGGGCTTTGCATTAGCTTCGGAGCCTGCGGGTCCTCGCCATCTCCCCGCGATGGGTGCTGAGCTCGGCGAGTCGCACAGCAGGCGGGGGGAGCCGCCTGACTCATGGTTCTCTGCTCCTCCGGCTGCTGTGTTGGAAGGAACAGGCTGCTCTGACAAGGTGGCACATCACGAGAAAGCCCACACTGCTGAAGACATCTCCCTGCTCCCTCTCCCAGGAGCACCCAGCGCAGTAGCGGTTCACAGCTCTTTTTCATTCCTCCCCACTCAAAGAAAAAAAAAAAAAAAAAAAAGCCCCGAGCGTTTCTGTTTCCTGAGGGATGTAGAATATGTCAATCAGGAGAGAGGTGAAATCCCACAGAATGTGAAATCCCACATTTTGAAGGCATCTCACTAGCACACAGGTGCCAGGAGAGGCGTCTGGGGAGGGAGGGCAACTGCTAACAGAGAACCCGCATTAAAGCCCTCGTGTGCTGCTGTTTGGCTGCAGCAGTGCTAGCAGCCCGTGTTGTTCTTTTGGCAGAGGCAACTGCCCTTAAATCGTTTGGTTTGGCTCAGTTTGTTAGGCAATAATAAAATTCAGTTGGTTGTGTTGCGTAATGTGGAGTTCCTTCAACCTGTTTCGGTATTAAAGTGCTTGATCTCGTACAGCTCTTGGAGGGGGCACAGACGTGAAATTAAGTCACTGTAAACCCAACAGGAGCCTAAAAGAGGAGGATGAGGAGAGAAGTGTCCAGGAGGCAGGGAGAGGTCAGCAGACGGTCTCTGCTTCAGTGCCCCTGACTTGCAGAGGAAGGAAAGATGAAAACCACAGTATTATACACACTTGAAAAGTCCCAGGAGCCAACAGCTCCCATCTGCGGAGCAGCTTTCGTAAACACTGAGGATTTACCCACCAAACTCAACTTTGGAGATGTGCCTGGATGTTTCCAAGGAATCTGAGGAAAGACGTTTCTGTTTCTGGACAACCAAAACTATCACATTTCCTGGCTAGAGTGAGGCTCTCTAAACTAGAAAATGTGCAAATATGTTTTACCATGAGTGGGCACATCCTAAACAAGGGTAATCAGAGAAACTCTTTTCAGCACTGCTCTATTTACATGTGTTACAGATTGAAAAGAAAAATCTTATCCCCAGTTGGCCTGGCGTATAACCATAAACGCCTTGGCTAAGTCCTCTTCCAGCTTTGGGAATCGAGACCAAAGCACCTCTTGGCATCATCTGCTTTATTCACCTGCCAGGTGTGTTGGAGGAGCGATGGGGGCAGTGCTGGATCAAGATGAACCTCCTTCTGTTGTTAAAAATGACCATCCCTCCCTCCCTTGCTCCTCAGAGGGTGATGCTGCCACAGGGATCTTTGTTCTGGGCTCACTAAAGGGCTCCTGCTTGCTCACAGAGACCACCGAGCACCCAGCCCAGCTGCTCACAGCTGGCTCAGGAGGTCGTACCTACAGCCAGCTTTCTGCTCTGAGTTAATGAAATGAGAGATGCTGTTAAGAGCCTCGTGCTGCTGCTCGCCCCAGGGAGAGCAGAGGGAAACCCAGGTGAAAGCAGGGAAAGTCTCCAACCCCACATAAACAGCCTCCCAAGGGACATTTCTGGCAGGGGAAAGCATCCTCCAGAGCCACGTTTGGACGGGGTCTCCCCTGGACAGTGGAGCAGCTGCCGACGTGAGCTGAGATTTCTGTCTCACAAACAGCTCCTTGAATTGCTCTTGGCATTGACTTTTTCTGTTCAGCTAATTAAAAATCTGTCTTTGAGTCATAAGCCCCCATTAGTAATAATTTGCTTTGCACTTCTCCAGTGATTTATGGCTGAGATATCAAAGTGCTTTAGAAACATTAATTAATCCTTCTAATACCCAGGGGACTGATCCGCTCTCCACAGTGCACTATTGGCGGAGTAAATGTAGGAGATCCCTGGGGCTTACTCCAACATGCAGGCAGGGAGATGGGCAGCATCTGACCCAGCGAGCTCATTTCAGCTGCCTGCCTGCCATCGGGGAGATGTGCAGGCAAAATAACAGCACTCAGCGTGCAGCCACAGCGAGCCCAAGGCACCTCCAGGCTCTCTGCCCTCCAGCAGCATCTCCTGCTGCTGCCTCCATCTGTCCGGGTGGGAAGGGGAGCTGTGGCACCCTAGAGCCCCGCGAGTGGCTGTGGCAGGGTCATTAATCAAAGCTGCTCTACTCCTACTAATGGGATTGAGCTCACTGATGCATTCCCCTTGCTGCCCTGCCCATTTCCCCATCCTCCCTCTTGTCCAAAATCACTTTTTTTCCTGTTTTGCAGTGCAGACAAAAGCTGTCTGCCACCAGCCCCACCAGCGATAAGGATGGTGACCTCCATGGCGAGTGCTGAGGCTTTCAGCCCTGTGAGCACTGGTGTGACATTTGCCACCTGGCCTTGTCCCCGTGTGTCAAATGTCATCACTGCAAGACTCCGGGGTGGAGCTGGCCACGGAGGGTGGTGCCAGAGGTGGCAAGAGGTATAAAGGTCCAGGCATGGGCTGCTGGAGGTGGGATCTCAGGGAGCCAGAACTGTCCTGTTTCCCCTGTACCGTCTCCAGTCAAGTATTACCTTGACCATGAAGGCAGTCGGTATTTTCCTGCTCCTCTTCCTGGCAATCTGCTTCTACCAAGGTGAGTGCAACATTTTGCTTCGGAGCTGGTTCCTCTCCTCGCTAAAGCCCCCGCGTCTGCCACGTGGGGAGGCAGGGCTGGGAAGAGGCCAGCTGCTGCTGGGACTTTGCTCCAGCCCTGGGCAGGGAACGAGAGCACTCCCAGGGCATGCTGCAAAGGCCAACGGGCACCAAACCGGTGGTCTGCAAGCAGGCCTGATGGAAAGGCTCTAAAAGGGTGCCTGGCTCCCAAAATGAACAGACCTGCTGGGCTGACGCTTTTCCTTCAGGGCCGGAACGTGTCTGGGAGCTGGTGGTTTCTAGGAAAGTGCCGTTCTTTTAGAGGGAATAGGTGCTGTTCTTGTTTTAAAAAAAGCAAAGCCAAGACGACAGGAAACAGATCTATAGAAGGGAAAATGCAGATCTCGTTCCCAAAGTCAACATTTAAGCCAACTGTGTTTTCAAAATCCCATATGGTGCAGAGGGATGAGAACACGAGCTGTTGCTGCTCTTCGGGTCCCGCTCACCAGGGATTTCTGCATTAGGGGGGCTCATTCCCAATGCTTCTGAAGCAAGTCCTCCGTCATCCTATTTACCGTGCTGCAGTTGCCGTTGCAGAGCAGTCTGAGCACAGAACATGGCTGCCTTTTAGAGGAGCTAAGCACATAGCGAGACTCAGCTCCTGGGACTGGACTGGTGCTCGTCCAAAGTAAAGTCCCTGAAACACCAAACGGTGCAGCTGCCAGGTCCTCAGCACCAAACGGTCCCACTGCAGCCCCAAAGCTATTGAGCCACACTGGCTGGTAATGTAGATGTTGCCTAAATCCTCTAAGTAAATGACTTCTGGATCTACAGGCAACGCAAGATCTTCTAAGTACTGTTTTTTCACAGAAAAATTCAGGCTGTTTTTGAAACCCCCACCACATGTTCCAACCATGCCATCCTAGCCATCAGTTCAGGGCCAGCATCTCCACGGAGAAGCCCACAGTCACAGCTTACTCCCACCAGCTTTGGTGTAAGACCTCGGGGTTCACTCATTTCTCCTTCTAGTAGAAACCCTTCAGGAGATCTTCCCTTTCAACAACTTGTCTTTTGTTCTGCTGCCTTGTGGTACAAAACCACTGACACCAGAAAAATCCCCCTGGATTCACTCCAGGAGCAGGCCAGCACCGGCAGGAGTTTCTCAGCTACCCACAAACAAGTTATAGGAGATAACAGCAGCCACCTTTGCTCCTTGGCAGCTGAAACAAACATCATGGAAAGTTGTTAGACTTTAAGTTTAGTTGTTAGGCCTTGGCAGGGAGTTGCACCCTTGAGGTCTTTCTGCCAGGGGGAAGAGGCAGACGCAGCAGGGACCCAGCAGCAAAACGGGAGATGACGGGAGGTATTTATTTGGTGGGCTTTTCAAAGCACAACATAAAGATGTATGGTCCTCAGGCTGAAACACCTTTTGTGAAAGACGCCAGCCTGAGTGAAGAAGGGTGCTGAGGTGTCTTCTCTCTCTCTCCACATTTTCTCTAGGAGATGCTGAGCCAGACGGCGCTGCTGACCAAGGAACAGAGGTGAAGGCTCCCATTTCTCTGTAGCACGAGAGCATGCCCAGCTGAGGGGAGAGAGCACTGCCCCATGCACCTGGGAGCCACTCTTGCTAAATACAATGAATTAATGTGAGCTGCTGGGTTGGCAGCACATACTGGTGCCTAGGAAACTCCTTCCACCTGCTATGCCACAGCAAAATCCCAGTGACGGTGTTGTTTTCCCACTGCACTTCCCCCAAACTCAGTTGAGGAAAACTTAATACAGAGCTGAACGTTGCTGTTACCTGCCAAGAAGACCAGAGCTCCCATTCCTCTACAGTTTGTAATGTGATGGCAGGCATCCCTGTGGCCAAAGGCAATAAAAACTGGGGGGAACCTGGCCAAAGACTGCCCGTGGAGCATTACTTGCTCAGTATTGTCACTCCCATGGGCGTGCCAGGTGAAGTTCAGCTGGCCAAGGGATGGTGACGTGGTCCCAGTGTTTCTGAGAGTTCACAGCAGAGTGCTGAGCAAGCTGGAATGGGTTACCAAGATACACAAGACATGCACAACCCTGTGAATGCAAAGCTCTTTCAGTAAGCTGAAAGCATGTTTAATAATTTCAGCATTATCCCTTCCCGTCTCCAGGCAAACTGTGGCAACTACGACCTAAGGAAAGGCTGTACAAAGATCTTCGAGCCCATCTGTGGCACGGATGATGTCCTATACAGCAACGAGTGCTTGCTGTGCAGCCAGAACCTGTGAGTATCGGGACGGACCTCCTGCAAAGTCCAAGCACCCCACAGATGATGGTACCACATGTGCCTGGGATTTCCTAGAAAGCAAGCTGCTAGCACGCAGCTGGCTGGGGCGTGGGCAGCCAGCCCAGCACATCTGGCACTCATCTGGCCTCCTGCGGAGATGCTGCTCCTGCTGCTCCGAGCACGTGGGCTCCGGCTGCGTTATAGGGCCATGGGGTGATCCTCACAGCACACACGCTGCAGCCCCATCTGCCCACACACGGGGACCACCCGGCCAAAATCTCCCCACACCTGCAGCAGCGATGGCTTCAGCTGCACTGGCAGGTGTCGAGGAGCTCAGATAAATGGCAGAACCCCCAAAGTGTGTCCAGATCTAGCGCACAGGCAGGAAAATATATTTTTTTTCAGCTGAGCTCAGACATGCAGTGGCTGAGGAAAAAACATGGCTTTTCACACCAGCAGTTTACAGCTGAGCTCTGCTTTCTGTCTTCTCCGCATATGAAAGGTTACAATTTGCTCTGGTTATTTTTAAGAAGCCTTTATTTAATCTGTGCTGGTGCCAGATTGCGCTGACAGCAGAAGGCCAGGTCCGATAGCTAGCAAAGTGTCTGGCAGGACTTACTTTATTTCATCTGGCTTGGGTCCTGGGTAATTCGGAGTGTATTTATACATTGTAAGTGCTCCATGTCAGACGAGTGAAGGAATTACCTCCAACTCGATGCTATTAGGTGTTGGAAAATCCCTGTTGGGAAGACTGAGGCTTGTCTGTGGCCCAGTGCCCCAGTCTGTGGGGCTAAGGGAGCTTCACCCTTGACTTTCCCTGGTTGGAGGCCGGGTTTTGGGGCCATCATCACACACTCATTTGCCACCCGCAGACATGCCTTTAACAGGAGCTCAAATTCCACCTTTTCTGTCCCTGGATGAGTGGAGCTGTGGAGCCAAATTCTACTTTTAGGAGCATTTCCTCCCAGCTAACCCTGCAGTAACAAGGAACAGAGTCCAGACCACCAAAGAAAAGAGCCTGGATGAGAGCTGCTGCTCTGGCTAGCCCCTCTTTCCTTCACTGACCCGAGCTCCAGCCCCATACCCTGCTCCTGCCCTGCTCTTTTGCACTGAAGGGCCGAAGAAGCAGCAGTCGGGCAGAGAGGTGCTGAGCAGGATCCCCTGACCGAAGGCGCCACAGTTAATGACCTGGCGCGGCGGTAATGACCGTGCTGGAAGCCAGCAGCCCAGCACCAGCTGCCGGCTGCGCTGTGCAGCAGATGGGGGTGGGAGGTTCGTCAGACACAACATCGTTAGGGCTTTGGCCAGGAACCAGCAGCGGGGGAACGAGAGCGAGGAAGGCTTCAAAGCCCGGCACGCAGGGAGCAAAGCAGCGTTGAGGACACTGCATGCATCCTCCTGGTGCTGAGCCTGGCTTCAAAGGGGATGGAGACCTCGGGAGTCAAGGGAGGAAAAGCATGAGGTGTGAAAAAGAGAGCTGGTGGTGGATCCACAGAGGGAAGGGAGCAGCTGGTGCTGGTGCTCACCGTGCTTTAACAATTAACAGTCCCCTCTCCTCCAAACTCCTGTTTATGCAAGCTCCTGGCTCCTGGAAATGCGCTGCCCCTCTGGCTCTAAGCACCAGGCTCTGCAGCGCCCCAGTAAAGATCCCAAGCAAAGAAGTTGTGGGGTTAGGAACAGCCATTTGGGGTGTGCAACTGGCCTGACGACATCTGGAGGGCTGCAAGGAGCCCAGGGATATCTACAGTGAGAGCAGCTGCTGGGCCTCTGTGCACCAGTGCATCACCCATTGCCTGTGGTCATCCCACTGGCAGCAGCGTGCAAAATGCTTCTTTCCAAATTGCAAAATAGCTTGAAAATCACTTTACCAGCATTTCACTATGCACCTGAGAATCAGGGGGATCTTTCCAAAGAGGACAACATCACGATTCCATGTGTAAACAGAGCAATTCAGAGTACTTAGGTCCGCTACTGGGCAAAAATAACAGCAGCAATTTTTTGCAGGTTCCTTTTTAATATTTTCCTCACTTTTGACGCAGAAGCAGTCAGCAAGGGAAGTTGGGAGCAGACCCAAGCAAGACACAATGACAGGCATTTGTCTGCAAAAACCCACACACACAGTCGTAACCTTTATCATTCACAGCCAGGCAGGCATCAAAGGTGCCTAACATCTGTCCTTACAGCAAAAAGGTGAATTATTCTGCCAGGAGGTGGTAGGAAGTGCCAGCTCTTGAGCTTATTGGAATTAATTAACCTATGTCCATGGTAACCCTGAACTCCCTGTCAAAAATATGTGAGCTTACTTACAACAGTGTATAACGCTTAAATGATGACTTAAGCAGTATTTTCCTTTCTTTCTTCATCCTCTGAACCAGACTCTGCTGTGTATCAGGCACCTGAAGGCATTTTTAACCTCTCTTCCAGGCAAAGACACACTAATGTGCGGATAAAGTACCGGGGAAAGTGCCAAAACCCACCCCCACGCTCCGACCCCGCTCAAAACTAAAAGGTGCAACCGTGCTGGAGAAGATAGCACAAAGCTGTCCCTCACCTCTACAGACTCCTAATAAACTGGAAGAACTGCAGTGGCTTGCCCTGGGATTTCTCTCACACACACAGCACAGCCCTTCCCCTGACATTCAAAAAAACCTTCCTGTAAAATATGGCTTTGTTGTTGTTGTTTGGGGTTTTGGTGGTTTTTTTTGTTTGTTTGGTTGGTTGGTTGGTTTTGTTTTTATTTTTTCCTTTTTTTTTTCTTTTTTTTTTTTTTCTGTAACATCCACAAAAGCAAAAATTACTGCTGGAGCCCCAGGGAAAAGGCCAGGACATTCCCAAGGAGGGTCAGGCCATGGCATAACAAGTCTCCCCATTGCACCCAGACTTCTGTTTTCCCTTCCTAAACTTCCAGCAGAGGAGATTTTAGCATTCTCATGAATCTCATTGACGTTCGCTAAGAACAAAGCACTAAATCCTGTGCTCCAAGACCTTTGCCAGGAGCAAGGGTCCCAGAGGTCACCTCCACGCCGACCTCCCCCCACCTCCTCCGCACAGCACAGGGACCACTGGCTTGAGCCCTGCCCTGCAGGTCACATCCACCCAACGCTCCGGAAAACCCAAAAAAGCTGCATTTTTTCTATCAAACCAAAAAAAAAAAAAAGAGGGGGTGGGCGGGGGTGGACTTTTTTTCCTCCGGCCTCGCTGAGCCTCGCACCCGCGGGAGGAGCTTTGGGCACTGGAGGCCGCTGTTGCTCCGCCGAGGAGCCGGGACCGGGGCAGCCCCGGGGGCGAGCGGCGAGACCCCGGTGCCTGGAGGGAGGTCCGGAGGGAAGAAGGCTGTGGGGTGGAGGCCCGGCCTCGCTGCCTCCCCCCCCCAAAAAAAAAAATAAAAATCAACCGCAGCCCGACGAGGTGCCAGAAGCGAGGCGTGGGCCGGGGGTTGAAGCATCTCGGTGGCGGTCCCTTGAAGCGTGCCGGTTTTGGGGAAATCAGACAGCTTGGTTCTAGTGGATCCTGAAGTTTGCTTCAGTTAGAAATAGCTTCTGGAGCTCTCTTTGTGGTCCTTGGAGAAGCGGCTGATGCACAAAAAAAAGTGTGTGATCGAGCCGAGGGGAAGCTCCGGTGCTCACTCGAAATAAGCGGGGGAGAGGCAGGAGGGGGGCAATGCGGGCTCCTCTTCCCAGGGCTGCTGCGGTCAAGGGAGAGATGAAAAATGACTCCCCGCGTAAAACTAATGCACTGAAGCCCCAAATGGGTTTAGGAGTGCAAACTGCCTCGACGTCTTGGCACAAAGGGCATCGTGGAAATGTGCCTCCTGCAGCTGGGGTATTTCTAATTCTGCTGCATTGTGAGGAACAGAGCAGGGTTTTTACCTGGAGGGGTCCCTGCAGCTGGGGCTGGCCGGAGGGGGGGCCGAGCCTCCCTCTGCTCACTCGCCGTGCTTGGACTTTGTGGTGCAGCTAAATCCAACCTAGCTCCAGTCGTGTCCAAGCTGGTTCCTTCCACCCAGACTCCGCTGGAGAGGTTACAAAAAGGCCAGCACACACCAAGCAAAATATATTTCCTGCCCGTGGCTTTTCTTGGAAACATCACCCGGCATTAGCCAAGAGCAGCTCTTGATAAAGTGAGGTGCCTCCTGAGCTTGCAAACCAAGGGTCATGGTGGTGAGATGGCTGAGCAGGGCTGCATCTCCCCAGGCACTGTTCTGTCGGGAAATAGGATTTCTGTTAAATGCCAGCCACTTCTGGACAGCAAAATCCACGTCAGGCTTGAGATAACGGGAAGCAACAGTGGGTCAAGGGCCACCCAGCAGCTACCACACAGCAGAGCACATCAGAAGGGTCTGGTTCCTGCCCGCTTTCCAGTTTTGGTCAAAACAAACCTTTGCCAGGGTTTGCTGTTGATGCAGGAACTCTTCAAAGTGGGGCGGCATTCTGCTTAGTGTCTTCGAAGCAATCCTGGGAGCTGTCAAGCCTTAGGGAGGTGTCACAGAGTGACAAAAACCAGACAGCCAGGGACAGATGGCCCAAGGCAGCATGTGCTGACCAAAAAAAAAAAAAAAAAAAAAAAAAAGTCTCTTTAAAACTGAGGCGTTTCTGCCAGCAAAAATTATGGTGAAATTCAGCTGATGGAAGCCCACCCCACATCACTTTCAATGATACCCCTGTCCAAGTGGGAGTATTTATTCCCACTGCTGATGGCATTTGACTTTATAACATCATCATAAACTTTGAGGTCAGGATTAGAAATGGACCAAGGAATTTTAATGATGTGCAAGGCTTCAGCTGAGAAGAAACTCTGGTATTTTGGTAGTTTCAAAATATTCCTGTTGCAAAGAGGCAACTAGCACCGCCTTTGCCTGCTGCAGCCTTCCCAGCCTTTCTCCAGTACGAAGGCTTCTATATTAACCAGCTTTTCATCATCAGGTTTGTTTTTCTAGGCTGAAAATAAGCAGAGCCTTCCTTGGCCCTGCTGCAGCTGCCAGGACCACTTTCTACAGTGCATGTTCAGCTCCAGGTGACTTTTCCTTCTGGAGAGCCGAATTGAACCCGGTTTGGAGAGCTGGCGAGAGGAGCCTCCTCTTTGTTGAGACCCTTTGGGACCCGCCTGCTGCAGGTGAAGGGCTCGGTGTGTGCTGGCAGTGCTGCGAGCCACCTCCAGGATCTGGCCTTTTGCAGAGGGTGGTGTCCTCAGCACCCACTGTGGAACAGAGGTTCAGAGTCTGTTCTGCTGTATGGGCTAGGTCTCACTACAGACCTACATGACTGCTTCAGCTGCTGCTCTTGTGACCACCTCAAGGAGAGATCTGGCAAGTACCAGCAGTTTTATGGCATGGGGAAAGAGTTCCCAGCACTGCTGCTGGAGGTTGTACTGCCAAGCCTAAGGCTTGAGAAAGAAAAAACAAATCGGTCTCACCCCCACAGGAAACACTCATCTTAACTCTGCAAGGCAAAAGTCTCGCTGGAAGATGACGGAATGGATGGAAGGATGCTTTTAAACTGAAAATTTCCTCTCATCTAAACCACAGCTCAGGCTACCTAGTGGAAAAGCTGTTCCTTAGCGACTGTCTGGGAATGAGCTGGACGTGGTCCTGCGCAGCTACAGACAGGCTGTCCGTGGGGCTTTGGGGTTTGTGGCAGGACCATCACCGAGCAGAGTGGGCACTTCTCACCTGCAGGCCGAGAGCACGGTAATAGTCACAGGCACAGAGCAAGGAGCAACAACGAGAGCTGCAGATTTGGAGCAGCAGCTTGGCTCCAGCTTTCCAGTGTCTGTGAGCTGTTAGAGACAAGTCTAATGACAGTGATGGTTTGTAATAAGGCAGCAAGCTTCCAGGAATCTGGAGTATCCCAAATGCTCAGCAGCTGGGTAGACGGCAAGACAGCTCAGCCAAGGCTTCTACACTTGTTTTCTGGCCTTCATCCCGCATCAGGCACGCTCTGCTTATAGCAAAGGGCAGGAGGGGCTGGAAGCACCAGCTCTGCGTGAGTCCTGGGCACAAAGCTGGATGCCTCGCACCATGCAGGCTGTCAGGGACTTCCCACCAGGAGCTCTGCTTCCTCCCAGCTGAGAAGCACAACCTTTGGGAAGCTCCCAGATCCCATCCTTCACCTGCACCAGAACAAGAACCCATCATTGTAGCAGGGCTGGACTGCAGGCTTTTTCCAAAAAACTTAAGTGCATTATTCGATACAAGCAAATACCACAAACAGAAAATCACACATGGTTTCTGGGGAAAGTCAGGTCTTTCCCGGCACACCCTGGCATGAAATCCTGCAATGATCCACCCTCATACCTGCTTGGCGGGGGGAGCTGGAAAGTTCTCCCTTGCTGGCAGATGGTGCTAATGCAGCCCAAAGCCACAAAGACATTAGGTCAGTGCGAGTGTCCAGCTTGAGAGTTGTAAACATCACTCTCAGGGACCAAGATCTGATGCATTAATCAGAGATCCCATACCAGCCCTATTTCCTGAACTTAGCATCCGTACTGGGGAAGGGAAACAACAGCTTTTGCTGGGGATGGGAGATGCTCCCAGTAGAGCACCATTCCCCACCGATGTCCTCCCAGGTGGTATTGAAGCCCAGGAGTATGATGCCAAGGGCAAGGTACTGGCTGAAAAACAGGGGACAAGCAAGTGCACGAAGCAGCGAGATAGTACAAATGCCTGATGCAAAGCATGCTAGAACCAGCGGATCCAACCCCGACAAGGCACCAGACATAGCTTCAGCTCCATCACTGCGGTCACTGTTGAGCTGAAAGCATTTCTGGCTGCCCCAGAGCTCAGGCAGGCTGGGGATGCTGCAGTCATGATGCAGAGCATCTGCACCAGGGCTCAGCAGCTCTCCCCTGGCTGCAGATCTGAGCAGAAGGGTGGGACAGGGTGGGTCTGTCCCTGGCACACCGAGCAGGATGCCCTGGGGGACAGAGCCTGGATCCCTGCCTGGGAATGTGCAGACCAGACTGTGCTGACTTAAAGCAAGCCAAGCAAAAAGGGGCTGGGACACAGCCCCAAATTTCTGCCCTCTAACCCTTTCTTGGCCACTGTGGCCTGAGCTCCACAACCCAATTCAACAGCTGCTGCTAATTTTGGTGCTCAGAAGCAGACCCCAATGTTCCCAAGCTGGCTGGCTCAGAGCTGCTCACGCAGCCACAGGGGTACTCCCTGACAGCAGAGGGAAGATGAAGGTAGCAAGTAAACTGCAACAGAGTTCAAGGCCAGTCTTTCTCTGGAAAATCTGTTTGAAAGATTAAGGATCAAATGGCTCGGTCACATGGAGCATCCCATTGTTTCTGCTCCTTCTTAACGCAGAGCCACAAATAGCCCCAAATCTTGGCAAAGTCCATTAGCTGTCTAGTTACAACTTAACTTCCCCGAAAGCTATTAGGAAAAATTATTCACCTCTGTATACGCAGGAACAGACAAGCATCTTCCGGCTCCAGTTCTGGTAAATATCCACTCCAACTCCTTTTAAAGATAATTCCTGCCCCAGAGGCAGCTACTTCACTGCTACGGCAAGCCCGTGCCTTCTTAGAGGCAAAGTGCAGGCTTTGGCCTAAATAGGGCATCGAGCCCAGGAAACGTATATTTAGAGCTGCACAGCTGAACTGCCACTCTCAGAAATAAAGCTAGGAGAGCGAGGCCTCCTGTAGTAACCAGTCCTGACAGCAGAAGTTTCCCATGCAAACAGCTCCTGTCAATGGGGCTGCAAGATGGTACGCGCAGCGTCTTCCAGGAGCAGCCCAGTTCACAGCTTTCAGGATCCTGAGGTTAATCTCAGTCCTCAGCTCTTACTTGCTCACGGAAAACACTATCCAGATGGCCCTCGGAAAGGCAAACAGAGGAAACGAGCTCCAGAACCGGGTCTTTGAGGATTGCAGCTGGAGGTTTTACATGCTGGAAATGGCACAGTTGCCATTCTGAGAGCTTAGAGGGCTTCCTCATCTGAAATCCTGACACACACATATATATAACAGCATGTAATATATGTGTAATGGCCAGCAAGGCCCTAATTAAGTGGAAGATGAAAAATGGCACCATTTCAGCACTATGCTCAGGTAGTCCAGACAGCCTGCCGTGAGACACCGGTGGGGCCACTGTAAGAGCCTCCACACTTCATCTCTGCTGCTGCTGAAAGCATTTGAGTTTGGGGAATCCTTTCCAGAAACTCCTTGACTCCCTGACCCTGAGAAATGAGCCAGAAACCAGTTTGGGATAGAAAGCGTAGCCAAGCAAACTGTTTTGTTTCAGCCAAGATAAATCTAGAGACGGAAAGGAACCTCGGAGGACGACTAAAAATATCCCTGCAAACTTGTACCCTGGCAGCGTGCCTAATTGGGCAGTGCCCACGTCGGGAGGAGATATTCGTGTGAAAACCTGACGCTGGGTGGCCAGGCTGCAGGTGGGAGCTCACCCAAACACCTGCCCCTGGGAAGGCAGGAGGGGAAACACAAGGGGGAGCAGCAGCAGGAGGCGCCTGTATGTAATTTTCTCAGCCTCTGATTGAGCATGCTGAAGAATAACTTGCCCATGTTGAGACAGGGTGTGAAAACCGCTTTGTCAATACATAGAAATCGTGAGGCTGTTGTGCCGGTCAGGGCAAGAGGTTTTATTTTGAGACCATCAAGGGAGACATAACTCTTTAGAAAAATCAATGAAATTTAAATGAGGACATAGAAATGGTTGTTTTAGCCCCAAAGGTCCATCTAGTCCTTTACTGTGCTGCCAGCACAGTATGTCCTTCATCAGGAGAACATAGTTGTGCAGTTCCCAGGAGCACTACGAACATGAGAAACACAAGGACAGCCACATGAGGGACTGCCATCCACCCGTCTCCTCCCAGCTCCTGCATCTGACCTCAAAATTAGGGTTTTTTTTTAACCTCTGCCAGCAGACATGAAGGTCTGGTGGCCTCAATTCAAGGACTTGGGTAAAACCTTGGTGGGTAGGTCCCAGGGGACCCCGGTCCCATCAGCGGAGCCAGACAGGAATCGGCTTGGCAGGGAGCTGCTGCCCGGCGGGGGGGGGGGGGTCACACCGCAGGCTGCACAGCTGGGTGCAGGAGGGCTTAGCTGTCCCCACGGAGCCATTTGCATCACGTCAGCTGGTCTGGAGGCCTCGGGCACGCTCTGCCACCCCTCCTGAACCCAGGCGTCAGCAAAATCCATCTGTGACTATCCGAAGGGAAAACAGTGATGTCTCTGGTGTGCTTCTATTTACGAGAACCCTAATTAAATATCAAGAGACACTGTTTTTTTCGTTCAGTTCTTACCAAGCCAACCCTCAGCCACCAAAGTCTGTGGTCTCAGCTCGAGATTTCATCCCCCATTGCTGGCTCTGACCATGTCTGACTCTGTAGCTCTGGCATTGTGACCTTCCAAAATGCTACCGCCAGCTGTCCCATCTCCCTAATATCAAGGTAATAACCATAAATTAATGCACTATTAGAAAATAAAGTTTGGAGGAGCCTGAGGATGTCATAGTATAACCAATGGTTTCAGATAATTTTCCATTTTCTTTCAAAAGCAAAAACCATTTCCCCATGTCTGTCTTTCTGGTTTGGCTTATGTTCACAACATCTTCTCTTGGCCATAAGAGATGGAGAGGAAAAAGCATTTTCTTCCTCCTCCCTGTAGCTTTTTACATATGTGAAGAGCTTTACACTCCTGTTTAGCCTCAGTCTTCAGTAAACAATTTTTTCCTTCCATCTCTTCTGCTAGGCTGGATTTTCTCTCCCTCTCCCTACTCCCACCCTTGTCCTCTGCTCTTAACCCTAATCCAAACCCGAAACCCACTGCCAAATCTTACGGCCTTCTCATGGGAAGCTTTGACCTGGAAAGACCACACGCAGTTCAGGGTGGTTCTTTGATATTTCTGCTTCAATGACACACCACGCAGCACCGTCCGTTTCACCTCTACAGCTCCCAAAGCCCACCAAATTGCTCTCACTCACAACCGCTCCTTTCACATCCCAGAAGCCCACAGAGCTCCCCAAAGCCTCATACCAAGCCCTGCTGACTTCTGGCTCTTCCAGCTCCCACGTGCACCTCGACTTGAAGGCTGACGATGCCTCTGAGGAAGGCACAAGGATCTGTTTTCCCTCCTGCTCCCTAACTGCTGTCCTTGCACTACCGCAGGTCTGGGATGTCACCAGCTGTAACATGATCCTGCACTTCTCATGTCTGTAAATATTTTCTAAACATTTTTTTTTTCATCTGAAGAATCTTAAAAACTAGGCCAAAAAGAACAACTGGGCTATTTAAGAATCAGATTTGCCTTTGGCTTTTTTGATCAAGAATGCTTTTAAATAGGCTCAGCTGTCAACACAGGGACTGACTTCATAATAAATGCCTGACATTTCAGTCATTATTCTTCAGAGTTGTTATACTTCCCCCAGTGTCTGCGTGTTTACTTAAAGATTCACCAATGCTGGTGTTTCCATTACAGGCCCAGGCTACTGCAAAAGGAATTAAGCTCTTTGTAAACAGCCAGCAGCCTCCATCCAGCCAGCCCTTGGGGGTCAGATGGCAACGGGTGCAGAGCAGGCGAGGACACCCAGGAGGGTAGCGTCGGGGTCAGCACTGCTTTGCGGGAGGCAGAAGCGACCAGCGGCTTTGCTCGTGCACAGACGATGGCTTCTGCACTTCTGCAGTCTCGTGCCACTGCAGGGCTGTTTATTTCATCCTTTCTCTTTGGCTAAGCAAGCAAACCTGCTCTGCAGAGAAACCGCCACTCAAGAAGTCCTCAGCTGGGTTTTAGCAGCGCTGGCCAAGGCTCCTGCAATGTCACAGCGGAGGTGGGGGACAGCAGGAGGGGACAGCCACGGCCTGTGCATTGCACGTTGGGAGGTCACCACATGTGGAAATGGAAAGACGATGCTAGGCCATCAAGCACACAGTAAATGCTCAGGTTCTTAAACTTTACTCTCATGCTAGCTCAATGCGCTCTATGTTTAGGGGATTTTTTTCTTTTTATGGAGCATGTGGCAGCCTAATTACAGTCATTACATTGCCTCAAACTATTTAAAAGAAGTTGCTACATATAATTACGTGCGTGTAAGTGAGAATAATGCCATGGCAAACACCACGGTACTCGCACACGCTGGAGCAAGCTGTCCACAATTCCCCAGCACAGAGCCGAAAGGGTGACAGTTGCAGCTTGCTTGCAGGCCAAAGTGCATTTCCAGAAGCTATATCAGGTCAGTTGTCCATTGCCTCCATCCCACAATAGATGTCATGACTTGCGTACGCATTGTTTGCTATATTTAGCAAAACTGGAACTCTTCCTGCAGCATAATTTTAGCGGGTAACCATCCCCCCAAAGCCACGCAGGCCGACTTCCAGCAGCCCCTCAGCATGCACATTGTTCATTCAAGAGATGCCGAGGAGCTAAATTCCTGGAAGTGTTTATTACGATTGGCTGCTCTCACCGATTTCACAACAGGCTCCCACCTTTTCTAATGAAAATGAAATTAAATCCCACGCTGGCACGGCTCGCACCCGGCTGCTCCCTGGGGGAGCCCACGGGGCTGGCAGTACGCAGCGGCACAGAACACGTTTTCCCTGGGTCAGCTCGTCACAACCACTTTGCGGTAACTTCAGCTTGCTTATTTGGCTGCTGGAGATGGGAAAGCAGCAGGGAAAGGTCTGCGTGCCCTGCAGACATCGTGGCCCTGCCACGCACACGAGGGGCATGGGGTCCCTGGGGAGGAGGACGCAGCCTGTGCAAGGGTAAGGATGGCTGCGTGCTCAGCCCAAGGTAACTCAGAAAAACTCCATCCTCTTCGCTCTGGGACCAAGATGGTTTTCCTTCTGAGACTGACTTAAAGAACGAGCTCAAATACTATTTTCATGGCCACGAGCACTGTCCCATTGGTTTCCCGCTCCACTCCTCCATCTATTCAACAAACCGCAGCAGGGACTCACTGCCTCCGCAGCCGCTTTGCTGCTGCATGCCCTGCTGAAGGAGTACGCTGCTTTGTTATGCAAAAGAGTACAAAGAGTCCCTTCCGTGCAGCAGCAAGCAACACAAACATTTCCTAAATGAGACCAGCCAAACCCAGAGGCAGATACTGGTTCGATCTATAGGGAGACCAGACTTATTCCACTGCACGCTTGGCTGCCAGGAGGAGTTTTGCAAATGCTTTAATGAAGTCTGGACTGCACCAAGGCAAGGATGTCAAATTAATTCTTGATGATCTCCAGTACAAAAGGAGCTCTTCATCTATCTTTCCATCCAAGTTTCTTGTTTTGGTTCTTTTCTCTTTAGGAATTAAGTAAGCAATTACGTAGAGAGAAGTAAAACTAGCAGAAAGCGCGGGAGAGAAAACACCTCCAGCAGAGCGATGGAAGCTGAGAGCAACGGCCATACGGAGGCTGCTGCCCTGCACAACCACGACTCCCAGGGCACAGTTTGGTCAATTAGAGCCTTACCAGCAGCAGACTGACTTAGCAAAAGCACATAAACCAGCTGGCCCTGAAATTTATTTTCCTTGTCTACCCTTTGCTGACAAACACAAGCCATTTTCATATAGCCCTGGGAAAGCTCTTGCTCTGCAAGTCATTAGTTTATGCAATTATGGCTTTCTCTGTTGAACGTCATATGTGCAATGCCCATTGCTGGGGATAGGAAAGTGCCTTCCATTACCAGAAGAGGCAAGCAGGCATGCCACACTTGCTGGAACAGGAGATATTCATGTCCTGTCACTGGCAGGATGCTCCCAGCCAGCCAGCAGCTGCCTCTGGCTGTCTTCTTCTCTAGGGCTCGCCGTGGGACTGCAAGTGAGAAACAGGGTGCTGCTGAAGAAAGCTGCTTGCGCCATACGGCCTCACACCTGGCAGCTGTGAACAGCACCTCAGCTCCAGCAGCCCAGCCCTCACAGAGCAGCCCTGGCACGGAGCAGGTCCTGCATTTCTGGGGGCCTCAGCAGCCCAGGCTGGATTATAAGGGGAAGTGTGTTTCTGATCCCTTAGGGGCATCCGAAGCAACAGCTTTGAATGTAAATGCTGACTGCAAACCAGGACAAAGGTCCTGCTGCAGAAAAACACCAAAATCAACCAAGCAAGTAATCGACAAATGAAAGCACAAAGGCCAGCTCTTTGGGACGGTGGTTTTGTAGCTCAGGGGTTGGGCAGGTGAGACGTGGTCAGACCACAGGCTTGGAGCATGGGGCCAGGTCTTCCCCTCATGCTGGGCACTGAGCAGGGAAAGCTCAAGCCCAGCAGCCAAGGAAGAGCTGAGCAGATACAGCTGCTTTCAGAGCTTCGCCTGGGTCACTGGGACCCAGCACCAGCCTGTTCTTTGGGGGCACATCCTGCCCGGGCCATGCCCCTTTTCTTCTTGTTTAGCAGCCAGTATATCACAAAACAGGTAGAAGTCTCCCTGCTCCAAGTGACTCAAATGAGCTGTGCCTAATAGACCGTCCATCTCTTTGCCATTTGTTTTGGCATCTTTGACTGTTTTAAATCCTGCTTAGAGCTGTGTAACAACTGAGATTACACCAGTCACAACTGCCACACAAACATCTCTATTACTACCTGTTCACTGGAAACATGCCTTTTTTTTTTTTCCTCCCCTCTTTTCCCTTTGCTAATGCAACACTGACAGCAAATTGCACCGAGGCAGGAGGGCAGGGTGTGACGATAATTACGTTGTCCCAGCCCGAGGTACGACACCAATATCGCCTGCTGGTGCGAGGCATGGTGGAAACCTGCGCAGGCTTGCAGCACTCAGGCATACTGAGCAGGATCCGCAGGTGCCCGGTTTAATAGCTCACTCTCAGCACCGCCGTCCAATTCTCCTCCAAATAATCAGACAGGCTTGGCTGGTGCCAGGCAAAACAGACAGCGACCTCTAACACCAGTCCCTGCTGAGAGCAGCTCGGCAAGGACGCAGCCGTCACACGTGCGCACGGGGTCCGAGTGACAAAGCGAAGCTTCCAAAGGGATTTTGACAAGGTGACATCTAAACAGCGGATGAAAATTCATCTGAGCTGCCTCGCCTGGTTGCTGCCAGTGTCTGGTGGTTTCCAGTCTCCTGGAAGCACATATTTTCAAAAAGGGCATGGAAAGTTTTGAAGATGTAAGATTTAGGGCTGCAATTTGTGTCAGTTATTTGACCTGTCAGCAAAGGCATCTCCTTCCAGAAGTCCCTCTGCCTGCTTTGCATATCCCTTCCCAGAAACTTCCCTGCTGGACATATTTACATGGGAAAAATTGTTTTGTGAAATTGAATTTTTATATAGAAATGCTTCAAGTCTGGTGCCTTTTCCCCCCTGAAATTTATGATAATCTTCTCTGGATATGTGTCTGTAAAAATGGGTTTTCCCCATCATTTCTATGTTTCAGAGTTGTTCTGCCATGTATTTCACCAGTCCCATAAATTAAAAGATTTTATAGTTCTACATAAGAACAAAAAAAATCCAGATTTCTTTTAAAAGGAAGCTGTTCCTTGAAATCAGCCAGAAGCATCCAGGATTTCCTTCTCCAGAATTTCATAAGAAATATTAAAGGGTGACATTTCCTGTCCTTTTTATTCCCCACCACCACCACCACCAGAAACACGCTGACATCCCCAACCTCCTACAGGAAGGTGCCCCAGCTCCTCCACTGCCCTGCCATAACGCAGTCCTCGAGCTGCTGTTTCTGCATGCCCCAGGGCACTTCTGAGAGCATTTGCCCCGCACATGTAGGACAGCTTTGGGGATACTCCATGCACAGCATTTCTCAATTCACTGCTTACATCAAAGGCAGCAGAATGATGGGATGACCCCCAAAACTGTTCCCACGGTCCTTACTTGCATGCAGTGCTGCAGAGCATTTGTGCAGCAGAGTATTTGTGCAGCTTGCCCTTGTTTGCATTTTAAGAGCCTCCAAACCCTAGCTGCGAGGAAAAACAGATGTTGCAAATACACACCCAAATTGCACAGCATGGGATGCCCTGCCAGATCTCCCAAACCTCTCGGGACACCTGAAAGGGGAAGGCTGGAGCAAGCAGGCTCCTTGGTATCTTGCTGCTGTGCAAGGAACCAGGTGAAGGACCACCCTAAAGCCACCAAAGAACAAGTGACCCTAAAGCAGGAGATCTCAGAGTCCTGAAAAATGAAGGCAGAAGGGCTCAGGACACCCCTGCTGCTTTTCCTGCAGCAAAGAGCTGAGCAGAATGGCTCTGGAGGGAGAGGGAAACGCAGGCTGAGTTGCAGTGCCCCTGTGCAGGGACAAAGCCAGACAACATCCATCCAGAAGGCTGCCAGCACCCCGTGTTGGCATCCCCACACTATCCAGCCCTGCAGCCTGCCAAACAGCAGATTCCAGGGAAGCAGGAGATGTACCTGGGCATGGCGAGGAGCAGAGCGTTGTTCAGCTCCCAAATTGCACCACAGCACCTGGCCCAGAGCACACACCACACTGGTTTTCCAGGAACACACACACTGAGCTCCAAACTCCCCCAAAACAATCACATAAGGTCCGTGCACACCAATAGCTCTGCCTTCGCTGACAGAACAAGTCCAGACCTCGGAAGCCGACATGAGGCTTACAGCACACCCAGGGCTCTTTTCTTCTCGATATTCACTTTAAAAAGCTCCATCCTTTGCATGTACCAACTTGCTTGCATGGCTCTGTATTTTCTTCACCTGCAGTCAGTGCAGCAACTCTATCAGCTGTGCTCCCAGCAGTCTGTTTGGTGAGAAATACAAAAGGAAGCATTTTTGCCTCCAGCCTTGTATGGTGCTGGCCACCTTCTTGTTTTCACAGCAGCCACAGCACAAGGCTGGAGTATTTTAGACCCCTCCATGCACACGTGCATTCATTCCCTGCATGGGTAGCGGCTGGGTGTAGGAAACCAGCAGCGAGCTCCACGCTTCTCTCCAGTCCCTTTGGGCAGCAAGGCTCCCAGAAAGTGCAACGAACCCTCACCAAGTTCCCGGATATATCCGGGGATCAGATGCCTAGTGCATGACATTTGATGAGTTCCACACGATTCTTGCTTAAGCACAGCCACCTCCCAGTGGCTGGGAGGGGATACTAGGAACTGTAAGAGCTCAGCTCCCCTGTGGTCAGCAGCACCGTCAGCAGCACCGTCACCAGCATGAAACATGTTGGCAGATTTCAAGGAATGTTTTTCCCTTGAGTCCCAAAGACAGAATGTGGGGAATTCAGCTTTTCTTTCAAAACTTAAGCAACCCTGATGCTCCTAGGCCTGCTGTTGTAGAAAAATGCTTATCTGGTGGTAGTCCTAGGTCTGGTTACATCCCTGCCCAACTGGATGGGCAGCTGTCCTTCTCTTTGAGACCTAGAGAAACATGCACATCATTTGAAGTCACTGACATCCCAGGGAGATGCTGAAGCTGAAATAACGCCAGGCTCTCACAGCCAGCCCACCTTGCGTGGACTGCAGCATCGGTCCTGCCCTGAGCCATCACTGCCTGCCCCCGTGCTCTGCACGCACCAGTACGTGGGCTCAGCCCTGGGGCTGCTCAGACTAATAGCATCTCTTAGGGAAACAGAGCAAGAAGAGGTTCCCCAGCCCACCTTCCTCACCTCCAGCACTATCAAGACTTCAGCTCAACCAGCAGCCCTCCAGCCTCCCACCTGCATCCCGCTGCAGGTTATTACCTGCAAGGCCACCAGGTGCTCCCCTCCTCCTCTGCCATCTCCATCCCTAGCACGTGCCTAAAAACACAGCAGAAAATGCCATGGCCCATGCTGAAGAGATTATTTTCT
This sequence comes from Aythya ferina, assembly GCF_964211825.1. Taxonomy (NCBI): domain Eukaryota; kingdom Metazoa; phylum Chordata; class Aves; order Anseriformes; family Anatidae; genus Aythya; species Aythya ferina. The sequence goes on from NC_140312.1 coordinate 8,798,606, forward strand.
CTCTGCTCCCCTCCCAGCCATTACCCACGGGGAGATGGGGTCCCTCGGCCCACACCACGCAAAGTCCAGGTTCTGCAGTCACTGCCCAGGGTTGTGAGAGGAACAGGGTTTATTTCATTTCTCATCAGGTGTTTGAGTTGTTTGTGGTGGGGAGGTTTTTTTTTTTTTTTCCCCCATAAGAGGCTTCAATGAAGGCCTCTCTCAAAAAGCCATCACTACCACAAGAATTCAGCCTGCTCTTTGCTTTGATCTCTAAGAAGGAAACAAGATCTGCTAACACAATCACTGTTTACTTGCTTTTAGGCCCACAGAAGCGGAGGACATATGCCTGCACACAATGCCAGCACTACACAAGAGCCATTTCCAAGTCATCTGCTCGGGTGTTTTTTCCCCAAAGTATGCGTGGCTTGATTTTTTATTTATTTTTTTTTTGTGGGGGTTTGAAGCAAAGAGGCTTTCAAAGTATGCCCATGCATCCCCACGGAGAGAGGTTGCACAGTGGGTTGTTCAGCTGCGTTATAGGAACTGTATTCCAAAATGTAGAAGAGCCAGAATTAGGAACCCAAGGAACAGCAGAACCCCACAGCTCTGCTGCCCCGGTCTCTGCGAAGGCTTCACAACCCACCTCACTACAGCACAGCCAACAGCGTTTTCCACAGTGCTGCAGGAGCCTGCTTACACACAGGAAAAAAAGGCATCTTTAAGCAGAGGATATGGACAAGAAATGAAGCGCACGAATCTCAGAGGCAAGGGCTGGAGGGCAGCTGGTGGCACATTTTGGGGGATGTGACCTCAGATCTTGGGCAGGGGGATCCCAGGGCTCCTGTGCCCAGGCCCCGCAGCTGTGGGTGGATGGGGAATAGGTGGTGGGTGGTGGTGGGCCCCAAACACCCCCCTCTGCAGGCATCCTCCGTGTCTTCAGGGCCAGCATCTTCAGCACAAAGAAAGCAGCTTAAAAATCTTGTGTGTCACAAGGCAGCTTAAAGTCTTGACGTGCAAGTCCCTTCTCAAGGTTTAAAAAAAAAAAAAAAAAAAAAAAAAAAAGGAATAAAAAATCTACAACAACAAAGCAAGCTACAACAAAGCTTTTTCTTTAAGGTGAACTCCTTCTTCAAACCCTTTTATCACAGTTTCTTTCAGCCAAGGAGGGGGGTAGATTGCATGACTTTAGGGACACAACTTGACGGTTTTCTCGCAGCCAGGAAAGGTCCCAGCAGCAAGGATGAATTGCTCTTCAAAGCTGCATTTTCATTCTACCTCTAGCCTGTCAACTTCCCCAACTATCCTTATTCCCAGCACCCCATCACCAAGATGAACATCTCACCTGCACCTCAACTCAGTCCAGGCAGAAGCAGATGGCTGGCCTGAGAAATTCCTCCCTGACCCACTGGGAAAAAATAAATAAAAATAAAAAATTAGAAAATTGCAGCTGGGATTCTTGACTGTCTCCCCAAGTAGCATTAATCCACCTCACCTTCCTCAGCTCCACCAGGAAATAGCTGCAAGGAAGAGGCGGAGGAGGAAGGAGAACCACTTAGGAAGCATCAGCTGCAGCCTAATTAGAGCTATTAGCAAGCTTTTAGTGGTGTATATTAGCCCTTCCTAACATTGCTGAATGAAGCAATCCTGACATCAGCCTTCTGGCTTGAAAAAGCAGTGCTCCAGCTCAAGGAAGGGAAGTGTCTGGAAAGGTCAGGTTGGTTATAATCACAGCTGCAGCCCTGCTAGCCGTCTCTGAGCTTGTTTTGAGTTTATGGAAACCAGTCCCAGATAGGGGGATGCACTCTGCGTGGGACTGGAAGCAGATCAAGCAGTCAGAGCAGGACTTGAGAGTCCCTCCCTATGGACTGTGTCCCTCTGAGCTGCAGCTTCAGCGTCTTTTACTCATTGTGAGTCGATGGCTTCACATTGCCTTCAATTTTCTGAGAGCCTGAAGCTGCAGGGAAGGGGGAGTTTTGCTCCCAGCTGCATGGCAGAAAACCATGCCACCATCCTGGGGGGGGTCATTCGGGCACTACCGCCCCATCTGCATTTCTCCCTGCACCCCCGACCCTTGGGGCTCACCAGGGAACCCTCTATGCACATAGAGCAGGCGATCACCACCCACCTGCCCCAACGATCAGGGTGACAGGCACTCAGGGGACAAGGCAACAAGCCCCCAGGCTGGCTCGGGACAAACTGGCCATGAGGCTGGCAGGATGAAAATAAGATTTACATCTCCTGATGCATAAAGAGTTTATCATTCACTGCTGCTGGATGTCTTCAGCCTGTGAAGAGTTTGCCTAACACAACATATTTCTTAAATAACATGTCATGCCTTTCAGAGGACGTGCAGCCAACTGCAGCCAAAAAACTCAAACAGGGCTAATCTTTCTGGAGCCACTTAGAGTACCATATTTCAAGGATATTTATCATACAGAAGAGACATTTAAAAATATACAAGTGTATGTACTAAACCGCGGCTTCTGCTGACATCAAACACCCGCTACCTGGGAAGGAGCAGGGAGAAGAAACCTTTGTGATTTAACAAACTCTTAGAAATTACTCAAAGCGGAGCAAATTTGCGTGGAAGGAGCCTAGCTATGGGCTTGTAATGGTGAGTGCAGCAGGGCCAAAACCACACAATCAGCCACGATAAATCAAAGCAGTTGGCAAATTCAGAGCACCACCAGCCAAAGAAAACACGGAATTACTCTTTGCCAGGTACAAACGCAGCTAGGTGAGATCTTTCATATCTCTGTGCCAGACAAGCTGCCCTGCTTTTGTGGTCTAGCTGCCACAGTTCACAATCTGTACATCAATTTCCTTTTCAGATAAGCAGAAGCAGATCTCTGCCATCTCAGTGGATGGGGATGCCTGAGGTGCCACAGATGGAAGAAGCCCAACAGATAGTTTTGACTTTAACTTATGCATCCGAGAGCCCGCTCGGTACCTAAAAAGCCGAGCAGCGCTCTGAACCTGACTCACCCTAGGCGTGTTTAACACCCAGCTGCTGCAGGCACGGTGTTGGAGAGGCAGAGACAGATCTTTCAGAGTTTGTGGTTACAAAGAAACACAGCCTGTCTGCTCCTGCAATTGCTTTGTCGAGCAGTGATGGAGGATGCTACCTCTGAGACGCAGCTGATGTGACCACTGGCTCTGTGGTTTGTTGGCTGAGTCGCACATTAGCCACCCAAAAATAACAAAACCTGCAACGGTATCAGCACAATTTCCTCTCTTGACAAGCAAAGTCTCTATACCCTGAAGGTGTTACTGCAACCACAAACACCTACAAACATCAGCATCAGCAGCTCTTTTGGAAGACACAAGGCGATGAAAAGAAACTTTAATTTCACCCTGTTTAAATCTCAGGCTCCTGACTCCAAAAAACAGTCACACTCAGCAGAGACAGCCCACATCCAAGCTTTGCTCTCACCATCTGCATTTCTTTACACATCCCCCAGCCTCCCAGGTGCCATTAGATGTCTGGCCACAGTGCTGGAAGGTGGATCCAAGTGGCAGAAGCAGCCCCAGCCCATGCCCAGGGGAGGGAGAAGCTGCTGCTGTGCTCCCAACCCACGGCACTTCTGCTGATGCATCTTAGGCACCTTGTCGGGGAGATACTGTGTTCTCCTCCCCAGAGATTCTGGGGAGGATGAGCCACCAGGAAGGAGAGTGAGTTGTCCGTGAGGAAATCCTGGCCCTCTTCATCCCATCCAGCCCCAGCCCCAGCAGAGGGGCCCAGCTCTGCAGGGAAACACACCTTGGGCTCAGGGGTCCCTGCAGGTGTCGGCATGAAAAGTGAATGAGGAAAGCATTCAGCACAGAAAAGTAACGGTTCCTTTGGGATCTTCCCAGTTTATAAGCAATTACAGCGAGCAGCTAAATAGAAGCGTATGGCATCCTCTGGAGTAAAGCCCCATAGCTCCCAGAAGCAGTAAGTGATGTAAAGCCGTGCTGGCATGGGAGGCTGCATATGATCTTGTGGTGTGCATGTGTCAGGACATCTGCTTCTGCAACCTCGTGCAGCTAAAGCTACCTCTGCATTCACCTGCGGCTGCCGAGGAGGGTGTAATGCGGAGAAACTTGCACCTCACGCAGGGAATTCCGCTGCTTCATGCCAATTACAGCCAATTCAGGATTTCAGCAACTATTTATCACTGGGGCTCCCTGCTAACTGTTACCACGTCAGTGAGGAGCTAGTCGAAATGAGTTTCCAAATTAGCACCTCTACGTTTGTTCCTTTCATGTTTGCTTCCCTTTATGAGGAATGTCAGCAAATCACAGGATCCCACTCAGGGTAAATTACCTGGGGATTTTCCGCATGAGCGTTCTGCTGAGCTGCATAGGCGGCACGGCAGCGAGCTCGTTATGCTGTTCGCAGTGCCTAAGGCACCATGGGGAAGGAGCACAGCCACTTCCAAAGCATGATCAAGTTGGAAAGATGCTTAAAACATCTTTTGAGAATGGGTGAGACTTCCTTGTGCAGCCCAGAGTGTACCCAGGCCAAGTAGCGAGCTGCCAGCCCCAGCACAATGATCCCTCCCCAGTTTATCATTACTGAGTGAGAGAGGACATCAGGGGCTGCTCGCTTTCTGCCTGAGTTTATTCTCTGAGATGAGATCTTTTCTCGCTGGTGGAAAGCAGACTGGGGTGAATTTTCCTTAGAACCAGAGAAATAACAGGTCTTGACTCCACGGATTTCTGGCAACAGTTAAGCCTTGGAAAAACAGTTGTGTTGGCAGAAAAGTGAAAGACTCCCATATGCTGGAGACCATGGATATTTCTCCAAATCCCAAGCAGATGGAGAACATTTCCTACACCGCGGTGCTACTCAGCAATGGCTGCTCCAGCATCCCTGCACTGAGTCAGAGCAGCAAGGGCCTGGGGGTCAGGCAGCGGACTTGAAGACATTGTAGGATGTCAGTCCTCCCTGCAGAGCTGGGGGAACAGAAGGGCTGGAGGGGACATGCTGAGGACCAGGGGCACCATCGCATTAGGGTGGCACCAGTCACATCTTTGTCATGCAGCAGTGTGGTGGTATTTTAAAGCTGAGCTATGAAGGATGAGGGCTGCCTGGGGAGCTGAGACACAACACAGAGACACAAGGCAGAAGCACCAGAAGTAGACATTTGCTCCAGATGACACAGGCTGAAATGAAATTCTCCGTGGTAATGGCTTTCCTGATGGCCAAAACGGAGCCGGCGGTGGGGACAGCAGTGGGATGGCGCTGGCTGTAGGATGGTGCTGCTGGAGGGGCTCTGCAGCCTGGCCCTTCCCAGGCACTGGGGCCAGGAGACACCACCCCAGAGAGCCCTCTCCAGCCTGGTCTCTATTTCTTCAGGGGTGAAGGCCCCAAAACCCCATAGCACATCACTATCCAAACCCAGCTGCCAGAGGGCAAAGGACAAGCGTCCCCTCATGCAGCCACAGCCGGACCTGTTTGCTCTCACTGCAGAAGGGGACACTGCAGCACTGCTGCTCCCTGCTTCACATCTACCCAGCAAGAGTCCTTAGAGAAAACCCTGGTGCTCTGGGCATTAACAGGAAACTGTCCTCTGGCCTCAGAGCGATGATCCTCAGCGATACACTAATGAACTCTGTAGAACACAGCTCCAAATCCCAGGGTTGGCCTGTCCAAAACTCTGTTCAGGGAGTTTGGGGCTTTTTTTAATTATTATTTTATTTTATTATTTATTTATTTTAGCACGTGGCCAAAGAAAACAATGCTGTCCAGCTGCCTTCAGCCTCGCATTACCATTTCTTCCCTAACTGATCTTCTAGAAGCTACATGCCCTGAATCCTGCACAACTCCCATGCTCTCTCTCTACCTTACAAGATGGCCAAGGCTATTTTCATGCTAGATTAGAAACCAGGGAGCATGAGGAGGGACTGGTAATGTTTCTGTCTGCTTCCCCCTTTGACATGACAGCAAGATAAAGCTCGCGGAGGGACCAGAGCAGAATGGCTGCCAAGCATCACTCCATACATGGTGCCTCCCCAGGAGAAGAAAATGAGATAAAAATAGGCCACTGGGACCATCTCTCATCCTGATCCTTGGGAGCAAGGAACTTCCTTCCTTGTGGTCTTGCTTCTGCTCCCACGCCACTGCTCGACCCCCGCCCCTGCCCAGCGCCGTGCTGCGGGCTCTGCCTCAAAGGTCTGCAGCCCCAAGTACACAAACAGATGGACAGCAGGTTGGGGACTTGCACACAGAGGTGGCCTGGAGCTTCCTGTACTGGTTTCACACCTTTGATCTCTGGAACATGTATTTCAAGCCCAGGAAAGGCTTTTGTGCTGGCCAAGGAAATAACTACATAAAAGGATAGAGAGGGCTGATAAAGGAGGGGGTAAAAGGATTGTGCTGTAAAGGAAAAAGGCAGCCTACCCTATGGATTGAAACGCCCAAGACATGAAGTGAGAACTGGCAAAGGTCAGGCTGAATTGGGTCTTGCAGAGAACGCCAAGAAAAATAGCAAGAGAAGTTTTAGCCATATACATTAGAGGAAGGAAAGAAAGAAGAAATGGAGCTGCTGCACAGACAGGATGGGGCATAGATTAAAGGTGGTCTGAGCATGATTCAAAACTAATGCCTGCTCTTCCTAACATCCTGTGGGTGTGCAGAGGGCGTGAGGATAAGAGGAGTGAGGAGATGGGGGTGGAAATATCAGGTTTTCTGGGACCCGGAGTCAGAGGGCAGTGAGTGCAGGCCAGAGGCCGCGGCCTACGGCAGGTTTTCATGAACAATGCCTTCAGCCTATGTGTGAGTGCTGACTCTCCTTCCCTAACTGCAGCACTCGACTTGACATCTGATTTCTAGACATTTCCAGGAAAATCTTCATCTCTGCTGAGCAGAACATCAAGCCTGCTACGTGCCTAATCAACTGTGCTAATCAAATGCTGCCACGCGGACTCAGCGCACGCAGCCCCCCTCGCTGACATCAGAACCCCCCTGCACACCCGAGCAGTGGCATGGTTTTGCTGATTTGCAGCCATTTACCCTTGAATTTGCCCTCCTGCTGCCAAGAGGCCTGCACCCCACAGCAGCAGTGGCCCTGCTGCCCCCTGGGCCCCTCTAGCTTCAGGGCCAGCCAGGAAGGACCCAGCGCTGGCGGGGCTCAGCCTGCAGAAGGGGCCGCAGGGGAGTGCTGGAACCAGCGCAGCTCTAATTCAATTTCTACCCATTTTCCCTTTTGCCTTCACTTCATTACAGATTATTATTTTTTAAACTGAAGCAAACAGAGTCGATTCTGTTTCCAATTGAATTGCCCGGGGGCTGGCTCCTCTCCTCCAGCCAGCTGATGCGATCTCTGCAGCAAGCTCCTTCCTGAGAGACCTGCAGCCAGAGGGCATGGTGCCTCATTTTGGGAGAGTTCTTCGTCCTGTAAGGACAGCAGCACCTCATTTCCAGTCAGTGGCTATTCCTTACAGCATTTAGACTTCTATTCATGGACTTAAAGTAATCCCCAGCCTGAACTGGGACAAAAAGTTGGGATATTTTGCAGGTGAGGCATTCAGAGCAATGACAAGAAAGGTTCTCAGTTCCATTTCCAGCTTAATCTACAGACCAACCTACTTGCTATGCTGCACGAATGATAAGCACAAATTTCTAAATAAGTTGTTTCAAAGAAAAAAAAAAAAAAAAAAAAAAAAAAGAACCATTCTCCTTTGAAAAGTGTCAATGTGAGACTTCACAAAGATTTCTAAATATAGCTACTTCAAAAGAACGAGTGCAATAAGGAGACCGGTCAAAACCTATCCTTCGCTGCACAGGCTGTCGGATTTTGGAGAACACATGGTGTCTGCTGGGAAGATGCTGAGCTGGAAGCAGGTCCCTGTGTGACCCCAGCCCCACCAGCTGCCACCAGTCCCATGCAGGGGCTGCACCAGTCCCAGAGCCACCAGCTTGCCCCAACCATCACATCCCTCTTCCACCTTCTTCCCCATCACCTTGCGCTTTGGGGCTTCTGTGGGGCAGGCATAGCTCAGTGCCGTGCAAGGGAAAGAAAAGGTCTCAGCCCAGAAATCCAGGACGGTCCTGCCTTTTCTGAGCAAGTCCAGCTGAATTTCGATGAAAGATTTTTCAAACCTATTCTAATGATTTGAAATATTCCTGAGCACTCTTTGCACGCTCCAGCCAGGTTTCAGGGGGAGCATGCTCTTCTGAGAGCACTGTTTCCTATTTTTGTCAGCACACTGAACATAGCCTCTAAATTAAAATCTTCTATTTCCAGTCTATTTCGATCAACTCCACTTCCTTCAGTTTAAAAGATACAATAAGAATAGACGAGCTCTTGCAAATTAAAAGCCTCTCTTGCTTAACAAATTGTCTCTCCGCAATAATTAATTGTCTGGAGAGAGATTCCAGCCCTAGGTTTTTGGCCTCATTCCAGGCTGTGTAAAGGAAAAAAAAAAAAAAAAAAAAAAAAAGTACATAATTTGGGAACGTGCTGCCTCTTGGCCCCAGCGATGCCCACCCTGTGCATGGTGGGGTCTGACCCCTCCACCCATCCCTGGCACAGCGGTGTCCCCACCAGTGTGTCTGTCACCAGATGAGCGTGCCGGGCACACCTCAGCACCCATTTCTGCTCCACCCCAACGCAATCCCTGGCAGGCAGCAGATCGCTCACCCCGAGCCATTTCAGCCGCTCCCACGGTGGTGGCTGTCAGCAGCCGGTGGCGTGCACGGGCTGGGTGCACCCAGAGCGATACACAGGCAATGCCAGGTGTTGCGGCTCCAGGCAGGCTTTGGGACTTCATCCAACTTAAACTTCCTTGAGAAATTCCTTCCAGCACGTGATGGTCCTTATGATGAGTAAGCTTAAATTAATCTTTGGTTTTGCAATCTAATCCCTTGGCTGCTTTTCCTCCCGGAGGTAGGCAGACCTGGAAATAGAGGTAGGTTGTGGTGTCTGGTCCTGCAAAACTCTGTCGGACTTTTCTCAGGGGACACATCCTCCAGGCCCTGCACACCCTGTGTGCCCCTCACCCACGGAGCACTTCAGCCACGGAAGTCTCCATCAAGAGGAAGTCCTCCTGCACCCAGGAGGTGAGGAGGAGGCCCCTATCAGCCAAGATCAACCCTCAGGAAGCCCTACCTGCATCAGAAGACATTCATACGTGGGTCAGGGCGGAAAAATCCCCTGCTTCTTTACCCTCTCCCACATGCAGCAGCAGCTCCATCGCCAGCCACGGAGCAGCATAAGCAGGCTGCCACAGCCCCTGTTGTCACCCAGTCCCCTGCAGCAGGGTGTGAATTGAGGACCCTCCTTGACCTGTGGAGATGCTGGAAAATGTGAGCCCTCAGCCACCTGCAGGATGCTTAATACTAGTGGGAAGCCAGCTAGCACGCTCCAGTCCTCGTTAGAGCTGGGAGGGTTTTGTATTAAACAAATAGACCAGCAAACTGGAAATAAACCTCTAACATCCCCTCTCTGCACTAAGAAGCTATAGAAATATGGCACAGACAGTGTCTGTAGTCTGACACCATCTCGCAGCAGATGGGATCCTGCTAAGTCTGATTGGGATCGCCAGTGACACACCCAGGAGGGTGGGAAAGGTTTGAGCACCCTTCTCTTCTCCAGTCCCGGTATGACAAAGGTGCCTGGGGACAGAGATGTTCCTGGAACAGCCAGAATTAGTGGCAACCCGTGTATATAGCTTCAAGTAGGTTATTCCCAGCAGGATGTTGCTCTAGAGCTGGGTCACCGTGGGGCAGGGCTGTGTCTCCAGCACGGGTCCCTCCCACGCTGGCCAGGCCCTGGTGCCCGACTCCCTGCCGCTGTTCTGCGCCTCCTCCCCTTGCAGCGACCATTCCCATAAGTGTGCTTCAGCTTCCACAGCCCCAAGCAGGAAAATCTATTGTAGTTAACCTTTTTGTCCATGGCAGGATTTTACTGGAATATATTTTGGGGAAAAAACAAGCTAAGTAATTAATAAAACCCACTTTAGCACATCTGGGAAATCCCTGACTTTTAGCTTCACTGCATGTTCTGAGGGTCTGAGTGGACTACTGCCCTCTCCCATCCACCCACGGAGAGCAGCTCCTGTGTCCAGGTCAGGATCTTTCTACAGATTTTGGTTAGGAAACAGCTCAGCACAAGTCCCACCTCGCCAGCGCAGGCTCTCCCAGCAGTATTGGGATCCCACTGGGACTCCCCCGGCCCCTATCGAGCTGACCTGCTACGGTGGTCCCCCACATCTGCTGCCTTCCTCCGGGCACAACTCCTCCACAAAGGCTTTCTAGGAGCTCTCATTTGCCAAATCTTGCATCCCTGTTCCAGAAGTCCCAGACTTTCCCTGGCTTTTCTTGCATTTTCCCAGCATCCCAGCTCCCAGCATTGTCGTCACATTTAATAAACTGCTGTTTAAACATGCACGGGATGCCAGAAAACCTTTTCATTTCCTGACCCATTACTCACACCACAGCTCTGCACAGCCCATTTGGGGCTCTCAGTCCCAGTCCATGAGTTTCTCCGACGTCTGCGTGCTCTTGACAAGCCCCGGTGTCACCAGCAGCACGGCGGTGATGGCTCAGATGTCCCTGCCAGCACCTTGCACACAGCCCCCGCTGCAGCCCATGGGGTGACAGAGCTGCAGGAGGCTTTGGATTCTCCCGGCTCCCCAAGGAAGGACGGAGCACACCCAGCTCCCAGCTCGTGTGGCTTTCCTGCTCCCCAGGCAGCAGGGACTTTGTGCTGGGAGGGATCAGGGTGAGGGAGTTGGGGGGCCCTGGCCCAATAGCCAGAGCCCTTTATTCCCACAAAGCACTTCACAGCCTGAGACTTCCAGACCAAAAAAAAAAAAAAATCCCTCCTAGAGCACAGCCAAAGGATAGAAGTCAATACCCTAGTGACTTTGGCTGAGGAACATTCCTCAGCGGATTTTAATCTTGTTTTGCCGGAGGGTTCCCTCCATACCACGCAGCAGCTGCTCTGCGTCCCTGCTGAACCACAGCACTGCCACTCAGCAGAAAAACTGGAGCTCCAGCAGACCCCCGGCTTATTAAAGATAGATCCGTGCTTGGGACTGCAGAGGTAAACACATCAAAGGTGTTTTGCTGTGTGTGCCAGGGCGGCTGGTGTCCCTCTTTGGCTGGGGTTGAGGCAGGGATGTTTTTGGCACTGGGGCATCGCAGCCTGGCTGGTGGAGGAGCCAGATCCAACTCTGCCTAAGCTGGGGATCCTAGGGCCTCATCCTGCCCTCAGTGAGACACGTCAGCCCCTCGCTATTTGCTGGGGGCACAGAAGTGACCGGCATTGCTCACCCCAGCCACATGGAGCCATCGGGATGGCCAGGCTTGGCCAGAGCTCTTCTGCCAGCCCAGCCCTAGGGCAAGAGCTAAAAGGGGAAGTAGCTCCTTGCACAGCTGTCCCAGCAGTTAATATTTGCACAAGGCTTTGAAACCCATAGAAGAAACATATGAGAAGCAGGAAAGGCTGCCACTGCCTGTTTGTCACTTGGCATGCCCCCCACAGCCCTCCGAGTGGCACATGCAGGGGACAGTTTCCACCAGTTTGGTGCAGCCCCAAGGGCAGCACCCAGCCGGGAGCATCCCTGCTGCTGGCCACACTCTTGGAGCCTCTGTCAGGCACTGGCAGGGCAGCATGGGCTCCTCCTGCTGCTTCAACTCTGCAGATTTCTGCCCCTTTTTCCTTTTCTTTTCCCCATGCAACCAGAATGCCTTGACACCCCTGACGCCCCTCAGCCAGAGAGCCCTGCAGCCTCTGAAGCACCTCAGACACCCAAGCTTCAGGCTCGGATGCGTTTGGGGGTTCACACTAAACACAAAAACAGCTCTACGCTAAGACCCACAACATCAGACCTCCAGCAGCAAGCAAGCTCCTGTCTGCAATGGGGAGCAGCTCAAGGGGCTGCTCGAGGGACATCAGCAGGCACCCAGTGCCTTGCTGGGCCTGGCACGGCTCAGGGGAGCCCCACACACTACGTGCCCGCAACACGACTCCTTTCAGCATTTCAAATTTTGCCGGATGATAACCTCGACGTCTGAGTTCAAGGCTGTGATCCCACCCCCTTGTGATCTGACTCATGTTGCAGTCAGCGCGCTGCCTGGATATTGGTAGGCGAGGAGGAGGAGGGAGGGCAGCAGGCAGCCCCAGCTCGCACACACGCTGCTCCCTGCACAAACCAAGCCACACACGCCGGGGGAAACTTGGGGCTCCCACCTGCTCCAGGGGCTGCGGGAAACCGGCGCCGTTCCCAGGTAAAGCTTTGCCTGCTTCTTTTTCCTCTTGGTTGTTAGCTGGTGAATGGCTTTCTAGGTGAGAACTCGGAGGGGCCGGTGGGTCGGGATGTGCTGGGCACCCCCTGCTTGGCTCAGAGCGTGAGGGCGGTGCCGCTCCTCACCTTCGTGCTGTCCCCTCACACTGCCCCGAGCGGAGGGCAGTTTGGGGACTTCTGCTGGTGGGGACCAACAAAACAAAAACTATCGGGCATTGATAGTTTTTGTTCTTGATAGTTCTTTAGTTCTTGATAGTTCAAGACCTCTTGAAGAGAGGGGTCTTGGGTGCAGCATTCCTGGGGTGCAGAGGCAGCGCCCTGCCCGGCAGGAGTGAAGCATCTCGCCCCAGAAACCTCCCCACAAGGTTTGCTCCTAAACCAACTTCTTGCACCTAAGCCAGTCCTTCCAGTGTCTCCACTGGTATCTGGGACTGGTCACCAGGCACAGGAGGGGGGTGTTGTCCTCAGGACTCCAACCCAGCCGTGGGTTTGGGGCAGCAGGCTGGATGTGGGATCTCTGCCATGACTCGTGCAGCTAGAAGCATATCCAGGAGCCCGGCACCCTTGTTTTCAGTTTCACCTCTCTCCTGCAGTCACCACAGAGCAAACTTTTCAAGCGCTGCCTGCTCTCTGCCCATTTCCGCATAACCCTTGGTGCTCTCTGCATTCAGAGGGCCCAAACACCCTCGCCCACGGATCCCCTGCCCTCCAGGGGGGACAGGACAGAGGGCTGGGAGCGTGGTGGGGAGGGGGATCGTGTCCTGCCTCCCCAGCCCCTCTGCTCACACCGTAGGCAGCAAGTTCTGCTGTGCATCAGTCAGTTTTCAGGCTGGGACGGGGTAGAGAGAGCAACAGGCAGCAGAGGGAACTGAGGAGCAGGGATAAAAGTGCTGGGGGTGCTGCCAGGTGGGACCCCCCTGCCTGTCCCCCAGCCCCAGGGGTGCAGAGGGGCTGGAAAAGGACCCAGCCACAGCTGGCATGTGCCCATCAGAGCGTGGGTGCACAGAGGGCAGGGGGAGATGGAGATAAGGGGGCCAGGGATGTTCCAGGGGTAAAACCACAAGTGTGGGCATTGGGAGGAGCACAGCCCTTCCAAAAGGGTGCTCTGACAAACCAGAAACAACCCCACACCCTCAGTGAGCCCCCGCAGACAGCATGACAAGCTGGCTTCCGCGGCACCCTCACCTCGCCTTCGAGCCACGCTTCTGGGGAATTTGGGTTTCCCCCGTTTGTGAGACAGGTTCACGGCTCCGGCACAGGGTGGGAACAGCCCTTTGGCAGCTCCCAGCCCTGCCTGCTCCCCACCACCAAACCTCAAACATCCTCCTTAACCCAGCAGAAATCCCCCCCGCCCTGCCATGCAGCCCTGCCAGAAGCACCTCTCAGTGTACCCAGCTGTTTAATCTCTTGATTAAACACTCGAGCACCATTCTGGAAAAAGTCATGATGCCATGCTGCGAGCTCCGTGGGGCCGGGGAATTTGCTTTGCTCCTAAGTGACTTGTGCCAGCGCCCTGCTCGGACACACACCAACAGAAGGCAGGGACTTTTCGGGTCTGAGGGACCTGGAAACGCTCCCCACAACAAGCTGCCATGCCCAGGCACTCGCCGAGCACTCCCTCCCGCCCATCTATCTGCTTTCAACCTAAGCTTTTAACAGATTTGCAATGAACCTTTTAAGGCAGAAGTAGAACCACATGAATGGAGAGCAGCAAACATATTACCGATGCTGTCCCATTAGCCTCACTGCAAAAGCGCACAGAGAGCTGGAACAAACAGCGCCAAAGGAAGGGCTGCTGAGATGAATGGCAGGGGGAGCAGAGGAAGGGAAAGTGCAAGAGAAATTTTCCATAGATAAATCACAGCCTCCTCCCCGGAGGAGATAGTTTATATTTTAAATGCAGTGGGTCAGTCGTACATGGGCTTCCACAGAGCACAAAATAACCCTTCGGGCAGGAGGCAGGAATTACTACCAGGACTGTGAGGAGGTTAAACTGGCTAATGGGGAAGGCGGCAGGACGTTGCAACAGGAGGATCAGTAGTGCTCTGGGGAAGGCTGTTAATAGAGTTCCTTAAACATTAGTCTAGAGATGGAATTTATTTAATGGTTATCCTTAGTGGTCTTGGCTCAGAAAATGGAAGCCCTTCAAGAAAATGCACTAGTGAGATGCCTGGGAGAACTTTTGAACCAGGCAGGGGACTTGAAGTGCTGCAGGAGAAGAACCAAAGGACCCAAAGATCAACAGAAACAAAATGGGCTGGCACAAATTCATACACTTAGGGACTGTGAGCAGCCAAAATAGCACAGGAGAAGTACCAGGCTTTTAGGGAACCCTAGGATGTCTGTAGGAAAACGGCTGCAGCCTGACCAGGTCTCGCAGCAGCGATAGCATCCATCAGAGCCCCAGCACCGCTGGGAAAGGCACTACAGGGACAACCAGCAGCGATGCCTTCCTCTGCTCCCTCGCTGGCTGGAGGGAGATTTTTGTCCACGAGCACATCCAGGCCGTGCTAATGGAGACAGTCAGGTAGGTGTAAAACCTGCCGATGAGACAGGGCCGGCAGGGTGTGATTTATGCAGCCCATTGCTAGAAGGGCTGCCATGGGAAACGGCCGCCCTGGGCGTACATCGAGGAGGACATAAATTCACCCTGCTGAAATACAACAGGAACTGAGGACCCACATGTTGGATGAAGCTGAGCAGAGTGGCAGAAGGACAGTGCTGCAGGAGAGCAACCTGAGCTGGGTGCTTCACCCTGGGCATTGTGCACCTCTCCCACCCCCTTCCCCAGCTCAGGTTTTGCCTTTCGAGCACCGTGCCAGGACCCAGCCCATGGTGCTGCATCCTGCATCCGCCCCACGAGTCCTGCCCCAGCCCGTGGAGGAGCAAAGGCTCCTGGCAGCTCCGTGGGGATGCTCCACCCCGTGGCTCAGCAGCTCCATATCACACTTGGAAATGCTTCCTACTCCCTGCCCAAGAAAAATAAAGTGTCTGCTTCTCACCCCGAGCTAATCAGAGAAGCAATAAGAAACAAAACTGTCGGTGACCCGGTCTGCAGGATCAGCAGCGCTGCCTGTACGAGGGGATTTGAAACACAGGGGAAGGAGCAGACCATGCCATGAGGGTCTCGGCAGCATAACCAGGCTCCCTGGCCCACAGTCGGGGTGACCCTGGCCACCAGGCAGGCTCACCACGGTGGGTGCTGAGCCCCCTGCACAGCCCCCGTGAGCCGGCAGCAGGAGCAGGCTGTTGGTGTGCGGTGGAGCAGCCACGGAGGAGGCTGCGATCCACCCACGGCATTTTCTAAGCGTGCTACTCCCCCTATAATTTATCCTGCCATTTCCAGCGCGTTAGGAGTAATGAAAAAACATCCCTTTCTCTTGGAAATACCCTTCTTCGCGAACAACCTGTTCTCCCGGCTGCCAGCAGCAAGCCGGCAGCGCTCGGCTCGTTCCCCGCTCCCTTTGTGCGCGAACAAAGAGCTTGCTGCGGAGAGAGCCCGCGCTGCAGGGAGGCAAGGAAATGCTCTGCACGCCGCCACCACGGCTGAAAGCACCGCATCCAGCTCCCAGCAGGCTTCGCCCCAGCACCCAAATTCCCAAGACCCCCCATCTGGCACCAGGCTCGCTCCATGCAGCAGGAGGCATCCCACGGGCCGGTTCATCACTTCACACTCACTCCTAATTCCCTTCGAAGCAGCAGGGCTGCAGGTGTCACCTCCGATCCCCACGTGGCTCCCGGCAATCAGCACTTATTTACCCTGGCACTCGCTCCCAGATGCTCCCTGCCTTGGCTCGCTTGCCTTTAACCTTGAGTCAAAGGCACACATCAATTGAAGAGCAGCCCAGCCCGCTCCGTGCCATTATCTTTTTCTTGACAAGTGAGCGTGTTATAATCTCACCAGCGGCCTCTCCCAGGACCTCCTCCTCTCCTGGAGTCTCTTCACTTTGCCCCATCTCTGCACCCTGCAGAGAACCAGCCCCTTCCTCCCCAGCCTGCTCCCAGCCTCTCTTGCTGATCCCTGCAGTGTTTTGTTTTTTCCTCTGAGCCCCTTCCCGACACTCTCGCTGCTTGCCATCAGCCAAGAGCCGGGAGCCCTGTGAACCTATAGCGACAAGGTCCTGGAGAGCACCCTAACGGGTTGCTGAAAGCCCTCGTGCAGGTTAGAGAGGTTTGTTGTGTGCTTTCTGCCCTTGGAGAAAAAAAAAAAAAAAATAGCTTTTTGTTATTTATATCCAGGCAGAAAGTAATCATAAAAAGCAAACCTGCAAGGGCTGCTCCCCACTCTGAACCCCTGCCCCACAGCAGGAGCTTCATCCAAGCACTCCCTGAAGCTCTTGGCTGCTTTCAGCCACCGTTAGGAGCAGCTGATGGAGCTGGCAGAGCCTCCTCAGCCAGCTCCTGCCCAGGTGTCAGATCGCTCAGAGGGGCTCCCTGCTCCCCCTGGGACCCCAAATGGAGACAGCAGGGATCTGTGCTCCAGGATGCTCGAGTCAGCACAGCTGCTGACAGCAGGGACCAGCACGAGGCACGGGACACTTCAAAGCCCAGTTACAGGCACAGATCAGCTGTGGAGCTTCATAAACCATGCAGCAATGACTAATTTTACTAGGTTGCATAATTGAAGCGTGCTGCTTTCTCAGGAAAACTCTTTCCTCTGTTCTTCCTGGCCCCCTTTTTACCACCAGCCTGTAGGGACTCATTTCCTGAGAAACCCCTGTCCTTCGCTCACCATCGCTACGCTACGTGGGTGCCCCAGGGCTGGGCAGCATCCCCAGCTGCCAAGGGATTCTCTGGTTCAGGTCTAAATAGTCTGAAATGCCCAGGGAGGCACAGATGCCCTATTTCTGGAGGGGCTGGTGATGGGAATCTCAAGGGACCGTTGCCCTTACTTGGTGCTTTCTTTGCAGGTTGTCCTCAAGTAGTGAAGCTCTGTCCCTGCAGAGCACTGCCAGCCACCATCTCCAGCCCGAGCACACAATGAGGCAGGTGTGAGACCCGATGGGACACAACCTCACCGAGGAGAGGTGAAGAAGGCAGCTGAGACCCACCAGCAGCTGCTGCAGGGGATCAGCTCCAGCACCAGATGAGCCACTTGGCAGCAGCAAGTCGCAGGGCCATGGCTTTCCTAGACCACGACACTCCCAGCAGACAAGGCTGAACATGTGAAGATGACTGCAGTGTTCTCCAAGTCACTGCAGGCCCAAAATTGGCTTGGAAAAGGGCTCTAGGGCTGCCTGGTAGAGGCTCACTCCAAGCACCCGCAGAGCCAGGTGAGAGCAGGACTGCTCCATCCATGCGACCGCACCATGGATCCGTGTAGCAACGTCACAGACGCTACAAAACCCATGAGCTTCCCCCTGCAGCTGCTGGTCGGCTCCTTCCTCACCATCCTCATCGTGTTCACCCTCTGCGGCAACATCGTCGTCTGCCTGGCCGTCACCCTGGACCGCCGGCTCCGCAGCCTGACCAACTGCATCATCGTCTCCTTGGCCATCACCGACCTGCTGCTGGCCCTCCTGGTGCTGCCCTTCTCCGCCTTCTACGAGCTCACCCACGAGTGGCCCTTCGGCAGCACCCTGTGCAACATCTACTCCAGCCTGGACGTCATGCTGTGCACGGCCTCCATCCTCAACCTCTTCATGATCAGCCTGGACCGCTACTTCGCCGTCACCACCCCGCTGCGCTACAGGCAGGTGGTCACCCCCTCCCGGGTGGCCGTGGGCTTGGTCATCATCTGGGCGGTTTCCTTGATGGTCTCCTTCCTGCCCATCCACCTGGGCTGGAACACCAACGGGACGGCTGTGCAGAACACCACCCCCAACTGCACCAAAACGTGCGATCTGGAGGTTAACCCCATCTACGGGCTGGTGGACGCCCTGCTCACCTTCTACATCCCTCTGGTCATCATGTGCGTCACCTACTACCGGATATTCAAGATAGCGAGGGAGCAAGCCAAGAGGATTAACCACACGTGGTGCTGCAGCAGCAACAGCCCCATGCCACCCATGGTGAAGGAGCACAAAGCCACCGTGACGCTGGCGGTGGTGCTGGGCGCCTTCGTGGTGTGCTGGTTCCCCTATTTCACCGTGTTCACGTACCGAGGGGTGTGGGGGAACAACAGCGTCAAAGGAGCACCCATGTCCATCGTCCTCTGGCTGGGCTACGCCAACTCGGCGCTGAACCCCATCCTCTACGGCACGCTCAACAGGGATTTTCGGGTGGCCTACCAGCACTTGCTGCACTGCTGGAGGACGGGGGGAGCCAGGAGCTCCCGCCTGTCACCCCCCCAGAAGGGGCGGCCCAGGGGCAGGAACTGCAGGCAGGGCCCCAACAGGCAGGAGGGGCAGGAGGGGAAAAGCCTGAAGTTGGAGATCAGGAACGGGAAGGGGACCTCGCTGGTTGACGGAGCCCTCCAGAGGTAAGAGCCTTCTCACCCACAGCACCCTGGTGGTCGGTCCGTCCCTGGGAGGAGGGCAGGGGTAGGGACCTCATTTTCTAGACCTTCATTTAGCCTGCAAGTCATTAAGCACCGAGCTGGATGCCCCAGCAACAGGTCCTTGCCCAGGCACCCCTTGCTCTTTACAACCCAGCACCAGTGGGGGCCCTGCCTCCATCCGTGCTGGTGGCCCAGGTTCGGCTCCGCCAGGTGGCTGGGCACCACCGTGATCACAAAGCATCCCTGGCTTCTCTGGGTAATGGGGACCACTTTGCCATCAGAATTTGCTAACAAACACACCACGGGGGTGTAGCTGTTATTTACAGCTGCTCCCAGGAGCTGGCCGTGCCCTGCTCTCTGGGGGCAGGCGGCTGGCACGGCCACGGGCACTGGGGAAATGTCGCTGCCTGTCACAGCGGGGACAAGTGGGTGTTGTCCCCAGGGCGCAGACTGTCAGGGCACCTGTGGTCACACTGCGAGTCCCTGCAGGAGCGGAGCTCTGGGTCCCCATCCTGGCTCTGCGGGTTCCCCTCTCGGCTCCAACACGCGCCCCAGCGTCGCGGCTCTGGGTCAGCATCAGCAGCGAGCTCAGCCAACAGCAAGTTCCATTCCCATCTCTGGAAAGAAGCAAGAATAACCAAAATTAGGTTGGCAACGGTTTTAGGAATGCAAACAACCACCCAAAACTGAAGCCAAAAATTCACCCATAACCACCCTGAGCCCAACAACCCTGGGGCACATCCTGGTAGGGTACAGTCAAGGAGAAGACAGGCTTGATGTGGGTGTGCTCCGTGGTATCCCACATCCCCAAGAGGTCAGCCTGCACCTCCTTCACCTCCCCTAAGCATAAGGAGAGCAGGGACATGTGCTGTCTGCTGCCATGCAAGCTGCTGCTCCCAGGTTTTAATCTAACCTCTAGGCAGTGCCTGATAATTCCCCGATAGCCCAGAAACTTTCCATCCTGCAGATAAGCTCTCCTTTCATTCCCTGTCCTCAACATGCCCGCAGAGAAGCTGTGCTCGTGCACGTGCCCTTGGTTCTGTCCCCAAAACGGGCTCTGAAGCCATGGGAAGGAGAATGTGGGGAGGTGAGGCAGAGGACAAAGCCACACAAGAGGCTCAGCCCCCATCACACTTCCCTGCATGCTCAGGCAGGGCTTGACCAGAGGCAGAGGAAGCTGCCCCAGGAGACACAGCAGGACGGAGGAGCCAGAACAAATGCAAACTGCAACTCTTCTTCACTTTCCAAGTCAATAATAAAGAGTGGAGAGGGACAACATTTAGCAAACACAGTTGCAGGTGTATATCAAAACATGCACCTGGCGTGGTAGCGGTGTTTCTGCAGACGCACCAAAAGGGCTGTGCTGTTTACACAAACAAAAGCGCAGCTCCCGGACAAACTGGGAGCTCGTGCACTGGGGCTCTGCGAGAGGAGGACCTTGATAAGCCACAGGGAGACAGAAGAGTGCAGGGAAAGCAATTAGCAAGAGGAACAGCCATCCAGGGGGGGTTCATCCTGGCAGGACCCCGGCCCACCAAGTGCAGGAGCACCTCGGTGCTCAGCAGATGTGCTGAACTGATGCAGATGATGCAGCACTGCCCCAGGAGCAGGTAATTGTGGAAGGAGAGCTGTGCTGCTCCTGCACAGCACCAGCTGGGGTTTTAGCTATTAACTGAGCATCTCTTGCAATGCAAAACACCAGCTGGTTCCTGCTCAGGAGTCATGGCCAGAAACCCAAGGGGACACCAGAGGACACCTCCAGCAGCCCAGACGGGGTCAGGGCAGCCCCAGAGAGGGCTGGGTCAGGCCCCACGACTTGCTCAGCGGTGCAGATCGGGCCCTTTCCTAACGCTCAAGTAGATCTGAATGAGACCCATGAGAAAGAGCACCTCCCGTCCCCTTCCAGTGGGACAAGGAGATCTCTTTCCCATCTGGGCTTGCTCCCAGGGGAGCAGGACTTCGAGGGAAGCGGGTGAGTGGCAGCCAACGCTGCAGCAGTGCTCACAAGCAAGACCCAGGCACTGCAGCAAAGGGAGGGGGGAGACCCAAGCCCAGGGATATTTCTTGACCTTTCTAAATCCAGAAAGCTCTTTCCCATACTACGCAGCACCACTGCTGTGGTTTCTGCTCGCAATCAGATAAAAGGTAGCTCGAGGGCTGAATGATCGGTTATTGCTTTTACTTTCTCTATTGCTTTTACTCATCTGCTTGGAAGTGATGCACCAAGGGCTGCGTGGGGCCCTCCAGCCTGTTCCCCAAAAGCCAGCACCACCGACACCGGGTGCTCACCCTGCTGCTGGCAGGCAGCCGGGGTCCACCAGGGCTACCCGGTGGCCGCAGGAGCTCCCGGAACAGCCAATTTTACCCCGAGCTCAAACCAATCTGGCTCCTCTCCTCTAGAGACATTAAGAGAGAAGGCCAACGTGAATCTTTTCACAGCCCCATGAACCTCTCCAGATGAGAGCAGAGCTCGGAACGGCCACATGTGGTTATTCAGAGCAGAGGATTTTGAAATGCTGCCCTTCATAACAAAGTCCTTTCCTGTTATGAGGCACAAAGAAGAGACCAGCGAACAATAGTGGGAATCCTGGAGAAACACAGGCGGTCTCAGGGGTGTCAGGAACAGGGACGGGGACCGGCCCCAGCGCTTCCCTGGAAAACAAGAGGCCCCAGGCACAGCACAGCCACTGGCACAGGAGAAGTTTCTGTAGGTTGCGACCAGGTAGGGTGGAGCATGCAGGGCTGAGAGGGAACACAGCTGCTTCCCACTGTTCACTGACCAGGGAAGGAACTCACGTAAACCCAGTAAAGGAAAGCAGAGGAGCCAGTTCCATGGAAAAAGACCTGTCCCGGCCACCACGTCCTGCCCCGGGCTGCCCTTTCCAGGGGCAGAGCAGGACAGATCCCAGGCAGGCAGCGCCTGGTGGGCGTGCAGCAAAATCAGGAGCACTTTGGCTCATCCAGGCTGGCACTGACCCATCTGTTCTCCCTCTGTTCTTTGTGTCTTCATGTGCAATTTCAACCTTTCCAGTGCCAAAGCCTTGCCGTGAGTCTCAGCCAGCCTGCTGCCCTCAGACACACGTCTCCCAGCCTCTGCTCCTGGCTGCCCTCCTCCAGCATTCTGCAAGGCTGAAAGGACAAAGCTGGACTGTCCTCAGGGAGAGACTCGACGGCAGAGGCGAGGGCTATAGGGTGAGTATGGGGCTGGGGGTTCTGGAAGGGGCACCTGCTGTATTTTTTCAGGTCCAGACATCCCACCCTGACGGCACATGGGGCAGAGAGGGGCAACACCAGAGCCCACTTAGGAGCAACGTTTGCTCCCAAGCCCAGGGGAGGTGGCCAGCGCTGTCCCTACCTCATCCCCCAGGTACCCTGGAGGTGTGGGGGCACAGAGCCATCCTATAACGCCCTCAGGCTGCCAGCTTCCCTGCCGGCTGCTGGGGAGCTGCCTCTGTGCGCTGCAGAGGCAGCTGCGCCCAGGCTGCAGGCTTCCAGCACGCTTCATTTTCATGCAAGCCTGCACCAGCGCCGCACAAATCACAGGCAGCTTTTGCAGGGACTCCGACCAGGCCCCCGAGGCAGGGAGCTGATGCCAGGCATTGCCACTTTCCCCAGCAGTGCCAAGCTGGAGGACGTGGTCATTCGCCACCACGCGTGGGGATGCCTCCAAGCTGCCCAGAACCACTCGGCGCAGCCCTTCTCGGGAAGGGCCAGGCAAGGACACCCCGACCTTCACACGCTCCCTCAAACACTGCGTGCTGATAACGTGGGTTCTCCTGTATTGACTGAGCCCTGGGGGCAAAAAGTAAATCACCTGCACGCTGCAGGCTGGGTGAGCATGTCTCAGAGAACTACTGATCCAAGCCAAGGGCATGCTGATGACCCTGTGCATGGGTCCCCACGGGGGTGGGGGTTCCTGGGTGTGATGTGGGGGTGCCAGCATGGCTCAGCAGCAGGTCGCAGCTCCCCAGGGTCACATCACCACTGTCCCCAGCCCAAAAGCAGGGAGCAGTGTGAGCCTTGCGTCAGCAGGGGCAGAGGGAAAACCAATTCCTGTTTTACTGCTTCATGCTTTCCCTCCGTGCCACACACACCTTCCGAAAGTGAACGACGTTCACTTTCCATGAGGCAGAGGCAAAACACCAGCTTCCCCCAAGACATCACCAGCCCAATCAGCAGAGTGAAGCAATGTCAATCTAGGGAGAGGTTTGCAGATCTGAGGTCCTGGCGTGACCACAGATTTCCTCTCAGTGACACAGGGGTGGAGACAGGAAACATCACCCCATGCTGGGGACACATCGGAAAGGGTCCCCAGCAGGACCCACATGAAACCCCACAGCACCCACCTGCACCATCAGGGACAGGCAGCAGCCAGGAGCAGAGCACTGCTCACACTAGGGGACACCTTCAGGGTCACTTTGACCCAGTTATTTGCAGAGGTGACAATCCAGCCACTGCTGGCTGGCCCTTGCAGAGGGGAAGAGCAGGCAGAGAAAGCCACGAAGCAAAGCCCTGCTACTCAGCAGGGTGTCAAACGAGGTGACCTGGGCAACGGGAGCCTGCTGAGCCCTGCCCCACCAGCAGCACTCGCTGTACACAGCGCTGAGAGCATCCTCACAGCACCACGCCGCGTCCCTCCCAGCCGCACAGCGTGCTTAATGCAGCCCCCCTTAGGTTGGGAAGCAGGAAAATGGAACAAGGGAACCACCCGCACCCTGCACGTCCTCTGAACCCCCTCTGTTCCCCTGCAGGATCCCTGCGCTGGCACGTGGCACTCGCTCCCTCCCCAAACACTACCGAGGAGGCCTCTGCCTGCCCCAGTTTCTTCCCGGGAGGACGGTGTGCTTGAAGAGCCACGAGAAGAGCTGCAGAAGAGCCTCTCCCTGCACCGGCAGGGCCAGGACACCTCCAGCGTGGAGCCCCCCCACCAGCAGGCAGCGGTGCCTGAGAGCCAGCGCGTGCCCCCAGCAGGGCCGGCACGGAGAGGGGAGGGCACAGGGTGGGGAAAAGGGGTTTGGGCCACAGCCTTGGTGCCCTAAGGGCCACGTCCATCCCTCAGAGGGGTGGGTGACATGCAGAAGGGCCACCGTGGTGGCTGCTGACAGCCAGGAGCACAGGACACCCAGGCCCACAGCATCCTTGTGGGGTCAAACTGGAGTCCCACCTCGGGGGGAGGTTTTGGCGTTGTTAGGGCCATCACCGCTCCCCCTGCCAGCTTCACACCCCCAGCCCCACCACAGGGAGAGGGGTCCCGGAGCCCCCTGTGCCACGGGGAGCCGCCGAGCAGCCGGGCTCCGTCCCCAGGCTCGGCGCTCCCCAATAGCTCAACACTAAGACTGCGAAGCCAGGATGTCTGCGACTGAGCCTGGGCAGAAGTCAGCGGTATAAAAACCTATTTAACTCGGAGGGAAAGTGAGATGGTTGATTTCTTCGGGCCAGAAGAGCCTCTCCATCCCCCGGCACCCCCCTGTCCCATCCATCCCCATCCCTCCGCCGGGCACACGCAGCACCGGGAGGGCAGCACCGGGAGGATGATCCCGGCTGGTCCCAGAGCCGGTGGGAAGGGAGGGGGACGGAGGGGGCCCGGCCCGCTGGGGGCGGTGCTGCAGCTCCGGGCCCCCCCCCCCCGTCGCGCCCCGGGGACCGGACCCGGCGGCAGCGCAGGCTCGGAGCTCCCCCTGCTTGCGGCCGGGGGCAGCCCGGTCCCGCTCCCGGCCGGGCCCCGGAGCTTATCCGGGGGGGTCCCGGGTCGGGCTGAAGCCCCCCAGCCCCTCAGACCCCCAGGCTGGCTGGGGATGTTGCACCTCGATCCCCCTGCGAGACCAGCGCCCACCTCCCCCTTGTACCTTTGCAATTAGCAAGCGGCTTGCAGAGAGCAAGGAGGGCTCGGGGAAGGGCTGCAGCCCCCCCAGCACCCAGCCCAGCCCGGCTCAGAGGGGTCCTGGGGGCGCTGAGCCCCACCAGGGTGGTGGCACCGTGCAGGGAAAAACCTGCATCAAGGTGACAGCCAAGCAGGCAGCGTCCCCTCCCCGCTCCTCCCTGGGGCAGGGAGCTGTGACCCCCCTGGGGGGCTCAGGGTGGGCACCCCCAGCAGGGGAGATGTCGGGGTGCCTGCAGAAAGCAGCCCAGCACGCAGAGGACTCACCTCCTGCAGCACAGCAGCCAGGAGCAGGCCCCACGGCACCCCCACTTCACTCAGCCCAGGGAGGAAGGACTGGCAAGAACACACACCCAAACCCCTGCCACCTAGGATAACAATTAGGGACTTATTTAATTGTGAAAATAATTGCAATTGAAGTGTTTAATTACCATACTAAGCAGGAAGGGCCGCTCCCGACTGTTTCGGTAGCACTCCCGATCCATCAAACAAGGTTTGGGGTTGTTGGGTTTTGGTGTTTTTGTTTTTGTTTTTGGTTTTTTTTTTGGTTATTAGATTGCGGCCCTGGGGGGATGAAGAGATTTGCTAATTAGGGTCCTGGAGAACAGCCACCGATTCGCAAACACTTTTTAATTTCAGTACTAACAAGGCTGGAGGGGGGAGGAATCCAAAACGCAGAACACCTGTGGCAGTGGCTGCGCTGCTGCCGCCCCAGTGCCTGGCACCGCTCGGTGCACGGACCAGCCCGATGCCGTGGGGATGAGCTAGGGCTGTGCCAGCACGAGCAGGGTGAGGCCGATGCTCCTGGTCCCTGCATCCATTTCCCGTCCAGTCCCATCCACTGCCGTGGCTTTACTGGTGCCAGCTCATCCCAGCCCTGGTGCCCTAAGGGCGCAGCATCAGAAAACTTCTCCAGGTGGCATATGGTTTTGTTCTCCCCTACACAGGTGAAAAAAAAAGGGGGATTAAATTCTCTCTACAAGCAGCAGTTCTGGGAGAAAAGGCTTAGGAAGCTGCTAAACAACACCTGCTTTCTCAGATAAGAACTATTGCCCTGCTAGCCAAGTGCATGGGGACACCCCCACCCCCTTGTCCCCATGGGGACGCAGGAGCCCACCCTCGCCCTGCTCCCACCCTGTGCTTTCCATCACCCTGGGCAGGGGCCAAACCTCACAGAGAGGAGTCGTGAGGAGGGGGAAGCACAGGGGGGGGCAGGAGCTGCTGCAGGGCTCTGCAGCATCCCCCTCCCCACAGTGCCACTGAGAAGCAGAGGCTGCCGCGGGCCGGAGGCAAAGGAGCACTTTTATTTCTTTCAGATAAAAGAGAAACATCAGTAGAATAAGAAAAAAAAAAGTGTGTTGGCATTTTCTCAGGCTGCCACGTGATTAAGCACAGAGGAGATGGAAAGGTGGCAAACAGCCCCAAGCAGCCAGAAGAATGAGAAACTTTGTTTTAGAAATCCCAAGGTTTGGTTTTCTTCAATAAAATGCATTTAGGAGTCACTCACCCAGCAGTTTTGGCTCTGGGGTCTCGAGCCTCCAGAAGGGCTCTGGGGTCCATCCCCAAAGTGTCAAAAATGACACTTCTAAACCCAAACACCTTGAAACCGAGGAGAACTCCTCCCTTCCAGCCTGAAAGCGATGGGGAAGGAGAGGACCACTGGGGACCCCCCGTGCTGACCCGAGCTGTTTTCTCCTGGCATTTCCCTACTGGGTGTGAATGCCACTGGTGGCTGTGCTAGTGGCACGGGGACAGGCTGAGCCCGGCCACCTCGGCTCCGTGACCCCAGGAGGGTGGCCGTGGCCCTAGGAGGGTGTCTGTGGCCGTAGGAGGGTGGCCGTGGCACTGGGCATGTGGCCGTGGGACCTCAGAGGGGACAAAGCCACTAGAGGGCACAAGCAGGACAGAAACGTGTCCCCACGCAGGGCATCGCCCACCCTCAAAGGGCAGCGGTGCCAGCAGCCCCCAAAGCCCCCCCATCACCCGGAGCATCCCCCAAAAGCCCACCCTTGGCTCAGGCCCTGCGCACCCCAGGGCTGGTGTCACGACGCCGTTTGGCCCGAGGCACGCAGGATTGATGCTGATTAAATGCAACGCTGGTAATTAATTTCTCAGAGGGTGGATTAATTTCTCTGGGGTGAACATTCTTCTTCTCCCCCCGCCTCATCCACTTCTCCCTGGGCTTTTAGCAAAACTGACAGGGAAGGAGGAGGATGGAGCATCCCCGAGGAATGCCTGCAGCCGTGCGCTGCCCGGGGCTGGTCCCAGCAGGGCAGAGTGACACGAAAGTACTGCCCATGGCCGTGGGGTGGGTGACATCTGTGGCCGTCCCCCCACCCTAGGGCAGGTGTCCTGCAGCAGCACGTGTGTCCTCTGTGCCACGGCTCCCTCCAGGCGCTGGCGCGAGGCCGGGCTGGATGCAAATCCCAAGCGAGAAGCCCCTGCAGACAGCACTATTATGCAGGGCTCTCGATCCTTTTTGCTTAATGGGAGGCATTTTTCTGTTTCATTTCCCCTACCCTCGGAGCTGAAACTGCCTTTCTGCAGCAAAACAAGCCAAGCCAAAGAAATCCTCCTCTCCTTCCAGCTCACAAAGTCCCCTCCCTCCATGGCAGCAGCAGTGCCCAGCGCGCAGGGCTCCCTTTCCCCGGGATACATCACACTGCAGAGGGACAAATGGTCCCCAGCCCACGTTTCTCCTGCTGGCACCACGTTCTGACCTATATTTGGGTCATTTGTACTCATTCCTGGGCTCCATGCATGGCCCCCATCCCACTGCCATGGTCACCATGTGGTTTTAGTAGGACTGGGGACCCCACAGCCCCCACAAACCCCCACAACCCTGGCCAGGCAGCAGCCCCCTGCCCCAAGGAGCCAGCACGGGGCCATCCGTGAGCAGGAGAATGGGACTCATGTGGAGGATGGCAGCAAGGGCATGTGGGGACACCCCGGGGACAATGGGGACAGGCATACCGACGGAGCTGCGGGGTTTTGTTCTCTCCATTTATAGATCTGCGAATAGCTCCACAAGCAGAGCGTCCCCTTGGCCCCCCTCCGCCCTCCCTCCCCCAAGGGCTCTGTGCCTGCCTCGCTTGCTCGGCCTGTTTCAAGGTTGAGCTAAGTCCACCGTTCGTTATTGGGTAATTAAGCTCTTAATTAACGGGCTGGTTTCCCCTCAGAGCCCTGCCAGCATCTCTTGGCGCTCGGCTCAGACAGGGCGGGCAGGAGCCCGAGCCGAAGGAGCCCCCGGGGCACGTCCAGGGAGCGAGGGGCAGGCAGGGATGAGACCGCGAGTGATGCTTACGTCTGCAAACCCCGAGCCTAGAAAACATTCCAATTTATAAGCCTTACATAAATAGAGACATAAATAAATCATTATTTATACCCCTGCGAACTCAGCAGGCGCCCCTGCCCTGCCTGGGGACCGAGCAGGGGAAGGAGGCAGCAGCACCGAGCTGGCCAGGACGTGGAATCAGCTCATGGATCCTGCCCCAAGCCCCTGCTCGCCTCCAAAAATGCAGCGAGAGGCAGCCAAGTGCTTGAGCAGAGCCACCAGCCACTGCAGGGGCTGTCCTGCAGCGCTCCGGGTGCCTGTGCCCTCATCGGGCATCGCTGCCCCCGGCTGTGCAGGGCCAAGCATCCCCCTCACCCCCCCAAAAATGGGGGGCAGCAGGGCTGCAGGTGCACAGCCGGCATCCCCATCCCATGCGTGCGGAGGAGAGGTGAGGTTGGCTGAGCCGTGGGGAAGCTGACAGCGTTTCATTGAGGTTTTATCTCTGCAACTGGCAATGCGCTCCTCCAGGAGATTTAGTGGGAAGCTGCCCGCTCCCTGCCAACAAGGCTGTTTTTTTTTGTTGTTGTTTTTTTTTTTTTTTTTTTTCTACAGAAAGCACATTATGCATCAAAGTTGAAATTCAAATCCCTTTTCCTCCTCTCTCAGCATATATTTACGAGGCTCCAGATATTCCTTGGTGCATCTTTGTTTGCAGGGGGCCCTCCGCCTGCCCTCTGCCAGCGGTGCAAGAGCTTGGGAAAAGCTCCTGGGTGCACAGAGGCAGCTGAACTTCTCCTCCTTGTCATTCTCCCCCTTGGCTCAACTGTTTCTGGGGAAGCAAGGGGCAGGCGAGCCTGCTGCAGCCCCTGCTGCTTGTTGTGCTGGCTGCCTTTTGCCTGTGCACAGCCCCAGAGCTGCTGAGCCCCCCCACGGACACCCCCAGGGCTCTCCCCACCAGGGCTGCCCCTCTCCCAGGCCGCTTTGTGCTTCTTGTGCCTCCCCAAACCCTCCCAGCCCCAAAACCAGATGTGCTGTTTTTTGGTTTTGGTTGCATTCTGGATGGGCTTGGCAGAAAGAAAAAAAAATACATTGTTTTTTTTTCCCAGTAATACTCTGATTCGCCTATTTTGGGGTGTTTTTCAAACACGGCCACACCAAAGGGCCCCAGCCTCCCTCGATGCGTCAGGACAGGCCCCGTGCCTGCAGTCGCTGGAAAATCACGCTCCGCTTCCAAAAGGGAAAGCAAAGTGTAAATCTCTCTCCCAGACACACATTTGTTCCTCTGCAGCGAGAAAAAGTGGTGAAAGCTTTAATTTCAGAGCTGGGAGAGAGAGAGAGAGAGAGAGAGAGAGAGAGAGAGAGAGAGAGAGAGACAATAATATATCAGCAGCACCCCAATCGCCGAGGAAGAAACCATCGGGTGTGGGATTGGAGGGACGGCAGCCGCGGTGTCCCCCTCCCCGCCTGCCGCCCAGAAAAGCTGCCGGTTTCCCTGCCGACCCCACGCTCTTACCTCGCCGCTCTCCAGCTGTGGCTGGGGGAAATTCGGCCGCCTCCTCACGGCGGTGGCGATGACGATTATCTCACAAGTGTTTGCCCAGGAGCGCTGGGACCAAGGTGGGGGGAGGCGGCTGGAGGGGGAGGCAGTGATTTCTCTCCCCCCCCCCAAAAGCTGGGTTTGACATTCAGCACGGGCCGGCCGCGGCGCCGAGCTCTCCCCCGAGGTTCCCTTCATAAGAGGGAGCAAATTCCACTCTCTGTCGAGGGGGAAATTTGCATTTGAAATATCCGGCCTCCAAATGTCACCCGGGCTGATCCCCTAAGCTCAAGAAATGCGGCGGAGCGGGGAGGGGGCCGGGGCTTGCCGCCGTGGACCGACGGGGAGAAAAGGAGAAGCCCAAGGTTAAAAGCATCCATGGGTGTTTGATCCGGGCCGAGGTCGGGGATGCAAGTGAGCACGGCAGTGGTCTTCCTCCTCTTCCACCCTCCGTCGGGCAGGACCCCTGGGAATGGGTATCGGAGGCTCAGCCACCCCAGGATTAGGGATTTGGTGTTTGAGATTTTATTTACACAATAAGACTTAAGCGATTGCTGCATGAAGTGTAGGTGGATTCTCTCCAATGCCTGCAGAGGGATTAGTGCCTATAAGGCAGCGAGAATGAGCTAAAAATTGGAGAGATCAAAGTGCAGGAAGAGGAATCCCACGTTCCCAGTGATGCTGAGGGGAAGGGAGGAGGATGCCGGCGGTCAGGCCTGAGAAGGTTGGAAGTGGCAGCCCAGGAAAGCCGGGGGAGAAGCATGAAGTGATCGTCCCTCACCCCTGCTCCGTGTCCAGCAGGACATCCAAGGCACAGGGGAGTCTCAGTGTCCCCTGAGGCCGAGATGACCCCACAAGGAGGGGACACGCTCTCCTGGCCCCGTCCCCGCAGCCCCCAGCCCGCTGCCTCCTGCACTGAGCCACCCCAGCGAGCCTTCTCCTCCTGACCTTATTAAAGCCGCCGGGCTGCAGGAGCTGATTCGATTAAATCAGGGCACAAAGCACTGTCCCTGGCAGGCGAGCGGGATGGATGGATAAGGCACGAAGTCCCCTCGCCCCCAGCGCCTCGTTAGCTGTGCTTTACGTGCCTGCACGCCGGGCACGGCTGCGTGCCACCTCCCTGCGGCCGTGCCGAGCTCTGCTTAGGGGCTGGGGCAGCCACCAGGGGTGCCCAACACGTCTGCCAGCTGTGGGACACAGCCCACGACCCCAGGACAGCCCTGGGCACCTGTGAGCCCACACCAGGCTCGGGGGGTCCTGGTGGTGGCATCTGCAGGTGGCAACATCTGCAGGCGGCTCCTCCTTGCTCTTCCGTACCCGCATGGACCGAGTTTGCTTCATCACTTGGGCTCTGAGTGCTCAGGCAGAGGCAGGGGGTGCGTGTGCCCACCAAGCATCCCCAGACCCCCCTGTCTGAGCCTCTTCCACTCTCAGGCACAGGACAGAAGTTTCACCCTCATCCCCCTCCTGAAACCTGCGCGCAGCCAGGCGTTCCCTCCCCGCTAATGAGCCTGCAACGCTTTGGAGAAGGACTAATTCCTTCCCTCCTTAATGCATGGGAGCTTCTTACGCTAAATCTATACAGGCACAATTAGCATTATTCATATTCCATATGCTCCGCTCCCTGGTGATGAATATTAATCTGCTCCCCGCTCCCAGGCACTGGAGATAACGGCGCTGCACTGCGCCGCGGCGGCACACACCGAAGGAGCGCTGCCGCAGGTGGAGGGAGTTTCCCTCCCGCGTCGGGAAGGGGAGGCTCTGCAGCTTTTTGGGGGGGCTGCAGGGCTCCTGCCACGGGCAGAGTGGAGTAACGCGGGGTGTTTGCTTTGCTCGTGCTGATCTGGGACCCCCAGGACCACCCCGGTGCCCCCAGCAGAGGTGGGAGCTGAGCGGGGAGGGGAGCCCGGTGCCCCCAGCTCAGGCACGTTTTGGCAGCCTGGGGAGTTTTGGGAGGTCCTGCACAGCACCAGGAAGCCCTCGTGGGACAGCACGATGTTATAGGGTGTCCTATACCTCTGGTGGGTGCTGCTCAGATGACAGCCCCATGGTTGGTCCTCTGTGGGCAAGCCGGGATGCAGGTGCAGCCACCAGCCCGTGCACGAAGCCCAGCTCAGCTCCACAGCACGGATCCAGCCACGCCAAACCTTCCCTCTGCCCCTAACCCAGGGCCGGCGGCACCAGGGCTCAGCCCCTTTAAATCCCTGCGCTCGCAGGATGTGCTGGGACGCCGTACGGGGAAAAAATAAGGCAAAGAAATGATTTTCTTCTCGCCGGAAAGCTTGGAGAGCTGCCCGCTCCTCGGCAGCGCCTTGCCAGCCCTCCCACGCACCGCGCGGCGAAGGACTGCAGGGGCCAGCATGGGCCGGGGGGGCCGGGGGGCCACGGGGGGGCCCATCCGTGCCGGGGGTCCCTTCCCTCCATCTGTCCCCTTCTCCGGGGCCATTCCCCGTCCCTGCCATCCCTACAGGGGCCCTGGGCTGAGACCTGCTTCTGAGGGAGCTCATTGCTCGAAAAAAGCTAAAACTCTCCCCAAATCCCTGCCGGACTCCCCCACAAGGAGTTGCAAAGTGGGGCCAAAGAGATGCAGGGGCTGGGGGCCGGGGGGGCCAGGGGGAAGCCCCGAGCACCCCCCAAGGTCACTCTCCCCCTCCGCCTTCACGCCAGGATGGGTTTCTTCATTACTTACCCAAGCTGTAAATTGTCTAATTTGGAGCACACCATTTATCCCTGATGTGCACTTGAGCAGCCAGATTTTGTTTTCAGGTGTGTAATTAATTTTTTTTAATGTGATTTCTCTCCTAGGAAACCGCAAACAAACAGCTCTGGCTTTCGGGGCCGGGCTGCTGGGGTGAGCGGCGGGGCAGGGCGCGGGCAGGCGAGAGCAGAGGCCAAACCCTGCTGGATAACACCAAAATCCTGGCTCTGCAGGGGCAGGATCGTCTCTGCCCCGCTGCCACCCACCAGCACCCGGCCTCCCCCATCAGTGCCACGCTCCCCTGGCAGCAGCGAGGGGAAGCAACAACTGCTCTCCCCGCTCCGGGCTCAGTCTGCTGGGAATTACCATTTTTATTAAAATCTACCATGTCCTTGGCTGCGGGGAATGTGATTTGCTCCTGGAATGAGATTACGGAGCTTCCCGAGGAGCTGGGATCGGCCTCGGCGACTTCTGCCCTCAAGGCACGTCCCCGTGCCTGGCCGCACGCAGGTGCTGGTGGTACGGAGGGGACAGGGACACCTTGTGCTGCTGCTGGCACGTGTTCCCTCACCGTCCCACCGGCAGCAGCCACCCACAGAAAAAGGTCCCTGCTGCATCCCCTGGGGATGAGGATGCCAAGGGCCTGACACCTCGGGGGGGTTCTGCTCATTCCCCTCTCTGCTGTGACCCCCCGAGAGTGGTCCCCAGGCCGAGGGCTGGGGCTGAGCACTCTGCACCCACCCCGTTTATTCCCCTTTGTGCCAGGGAACCGGCTCCCAAGGAGCTGCTTAGCATTCAGAGCAGGTGCCCGCGCTGTTTCAGGGCAAAAACTCTCAAGTTTGGCTTCGCAAACACATCGATCTTCTGCAGCCTGCCGTAAAGGGCAGCATCTCCGCACCCACCTGCCGAAAACAGTTAACACCAGAGGGTCCCAGTGCTGTGGGGCCAGGCTCGGCTCTCCCAAACCCCAAAACATGCGGCCACCTTCTCCCCAGCACCTTCTCCCACCAGGTTTGGTGCCGTGCGACCGCGCCGAGCTCATCTGCCTGACGGGCAGGGCTGCTTTATCTGCCTTCCCTCTCCTGATAAGGGCCCGGCTGCGCGCTCGCCGGCCTCAGGAGATAATACTTAAACAGCTTCTTTTCTTACACTTCACGCGGGGATTATTACGCCTGCCTTGAGTCCCCCCTTGCTGCCAGCACAGGAAAAAATCCATCACAGCGCATCACCAGCGCGCAGGGCAGCACCGAGGGCTGTCCCCTCCCGCGTCCAGCCGGGGAGCTGAGCACCCCCTGCACTGCCTGCACAGCACCAACGCTGCCACCAAGGTGACCCCCCCGCCGCAGGAGCACGTTTCCTGCACTTTGCTCCAAAGTGTTTGCTTAGGAGTGGCTGCAGCTGCCCCGGAGCCCAGCTGCCTGCTGCGGGAAGGAGCCACATCCCCTGCCAGGGATCGGTGTTGGCCCCGCATCGCTGTCCCCACGGCCACGGGAGAGCCACCAGCCCCCCAGCGCCTGACTGCCAGGCTCCAGCGTGCAGTTTTGGAGCTGATGGTCTGGTATAGATCATGGCAAAGCGGGAGCCCCCCCGGACAGCACCTGGATGGCTTTTCCTGCTAGGAGGAATGGCAAAACCAGCGGCTCCCCTTAGCAGGGTGAAGACTGGGGAGAAAAACGACTATTGATCGCCCTGCGAGTTCAGCAGCAAGGCTCGCATGGCCACGATCAATAGCACTGGAGAGGTGCTGGGCTTGCTAGGGGTTCTGCATCTGCCTGGGGTGTAGGGACAAAGCCCAAACCCTGGCAGCACCCAGCACAGCCATGCAGGGTGCAGCCCCCACCGTGCAGCCCCCCCGGGCTCCCCATGCCCATGTTTCTATCCTGAGAAGGAAGAGAGCAGCGATGCGCACTCGGGCATGGTAGGGTCAAGCGAGCAAAGCAGCCATCCCATGGCCACAGCTTCCCACCCTGGTGGCACAGAGACAGCCCCAGGGACCCTCTGCCAAGGGACCCGGTGGGCAGCCCACCCTCGGGAGCTCAGCCCCTGCCCCAGCTCCCCGTGGGTCCCTTCTCGTCCCCACGCACAGAGGTGGCAGCGAGGTTTCCAGCCCACTCACCAGCCTCAAGGCCAGCTGCCCCGCCACCCGCAGGGCACCCAGCCTTGGCCCAATGGGAGGAATGGGGTGAAAAGCTGAGATTTCCGTCCTGCCAGGGGAGGATGTGGGCAGAGAAGGCAGGACTACACTTCCCAGAGTGCTCCTGGCCCTGCCTGCCGCCCCGGGGAAAGGCTAAGGGACCCAGCCACCAGCTCCTCCCTGCTCCTAAATTATTCTGATTATTATTTATTTGTGGTTTTTCTGCACTTAACTGCCTGCCTCGTCCACTTAATCGGGGGATTATTGCCCTACCTGCCCATCCGCCTGAGCCCAACTCATTACTGGGGCTTATTTATTAGCAGCGAGGCAGCAGCAGCGCACCCTGCGGCTCCCTCTCCTCCGGCACAGGCAGCTGGAGGCGATGGAGGGAGGCGAGCCGGGGCCACGGCAGGGCCACCGGCAGCGACAGGGCCACCGGCAGCGAGCACGGCCACGGTTCTTGCAGGGAGGTGTCACAGCAGCCTCCTCCCGTGGCTCACGTCAGCCCAGGCCACGGGACACGGCCGCTCTTGGCAAAGCGCAGGGGAAACAGCGAGAGCCTGGCTGAGCCTTCAAAGTGCTGGGGAAAGGTCAGAGGCACGGCGCTGTGCTTCTGCTTGCAGGGAGGGACACGAGCTCCTCGGCACGGAGGTGGCAGCTGAGTGGCGGCCACGTGGCAGGGTGACAGCAGCGGGTCACCAGAGCCCGCAGCGGGCAGGCAGAGGGGAATCGGTGTCCCCAAACGCTGCCACCCAGTCCTTATTCTGACTGCTGCTCCCGTCTGCAGGCAGGAGCATCGGGGAGGAATGTGGGACGGAGCGCACGAGCCTGCCTATCGAGCACGTAGATAAATAAAACATGGGGGGAGGCAATCAGAGCTGCCCACTCGGCCGCGGGCTGCGCGAGATGCGGCGGCTGCGCAGGGCGGGGGGGGGGACACCCTCAGCCGCTCCTCCCCAGCCATCGGGCCCGCGGCCCCAGCGCTGCTCGGCTGTTTGCAGCCGCGTTTTGCAGCCTCAGCACCGGGGGGGATTGATTTATTCATCAGCTGCTCCATCCCGCAGCAGCCCTGCGTGCTGGGCAGCAGCGGCGCCACGAGCCACGGGTGATGTGACGAGCGGCACGCAAGGCAGCGGGGCTGGCGGACCCCATGGGGGGCTCCTGGCTGGCCTGACACCCCCTAAGACCCCCTGACACCGTGCCAAGGGGACGAGGGACACGCTGGGGAGGGAAACACGAGCATCGCACTGCCTCGGGGCTGTGGGGTGTTAAAGCAGCTCCATTCTGAACCCCCTGGAAGGGGCCAGGATGGAGAGGCAGGAACCCCTTTTTCAGAGGATCAGCAACACTGAGGGGCAGACCTATTGCAGGGACAAAGAGCAAAAAAAGGGACAAAAAGTCCCTGTCCCCTGCCCCTCCACTCGCCCTGCTCCCCTTGCTCAGACCACTTCACCTCCCCAGCCTTGTTTTTTGGAGCCCCCCCAGCTCTTTGCACACCGGGGGGAGGCACCCGGCACCCCCATGCTCAGAGGACCCCACGTCTCCGGGTGGCACCTGCACAGCCCCACAGCCAGAGACCGGCTCCAACCCCACGGGAGGGGGAATGGCTGAGCCGGGGGGAGAGAAGTGCAGGGCCCTGCTGATGGGATGGATACTGGGGGGGGGATTCCTGCGGGGGGGGCGACATCTCGGGAAGGATGGGCAGGAACCGGGGTGGCCAAGAACTGGGGGTACCGGGGTCGCGTCCAGGTACCGGGGGGGTCTACTGGGGGCACTGCAGGGAGCGGGGACGCAGGGAGGGATGCGCAGCGGGGGCGATGCTTGGGCACGGCGGGGGGGGACACGCACTCAGCGCCGGGTACCGCAGGGGACTCGGCACCGGCGGGGGCGCGGGGCGGGCCGGGGGCGGGCACGGAGCCGGCCCCGCCCGGGAGGCCGAGCGGCGGAGGGGGAGCCAGCAACGGGAGCCCCCCCCCGGACCGCTCCGGCTCCCGCCTCCCTTCCGGCGGCGGCTCCTTCCCTGCGCCGGGGGCGGACCGGGCGCACCGGAGCCGCACCGAGCCGAGCCGAGCCAGGTGGGTGCGGGGCCGGCACCGGGCACCGGGCACCGGCAGCCGGGGGCGGGCCCCGCCGTGCCGCAGAGCCCGGGGATGGGCGGAGGTGTGGGGATGGAGAGGGGGGGGGGTGGAGAACGGGGATGGGGATGGAGATGGGGATGGGGATGGGGCCGGGGACCGGCCCGCCGAGCCTCCCGGGGCCGCCGGCTTATGTAACGGGGCGGCGGCCGCGGGGCTGCGGGCTGCGGCATGCGGGCTGCGGGGCGCGCTGCGGCTGCGGGAGGCAGCGCTCGGCGGGGTCCCCCCCCCCCCCCCCCCAGCATCACCATCACCTCTTCCCCGGCTGCCCCCACTTCTGCAGCCCATCCTCTCCCTGCCCTCCGCCCCGCAGGTCGGGCGGGGGGGCCGGGGAAGGGCTGTGTGTCCGTGTGTCCCCCCCTCCCCATCATCACACGGGGATGTGGCGCACGGGGATGTGTCCCTGCGGGCACGGAGAGGTGACCCGCACCCCCTGCCACCCTCTGCTTGTCCCCCGGGGGCAGCTCCCGGTGCCCTGCTGGGCTCTCCCTACACCTCCCCATCCCCAAATCCCTCCCGGGGAGGCTCAGCCCCTTGTGGGCCACCCCTGCTGCACGGCAGCTCCGCTCCCCGGGGTGCCATCCGGCCCCTTTCCCCACCGCAGCACCCCTCCTGCGCCCCAGCACCCCCAGGCTCCATCCCTGTCCCCCTGCTGTGTCCCCGGGGCTGTGGCACGCAGGGCAGGTGGCTGCAGGGACCCGGGCCTGGCAGCACGCGGTGGCAGTGCCACCCGCATGGCAGGAGCGTGACCGGGTGGCCGCTGCCCCCAGGCAGGCGGCGCAGGGAGTGGGAGCAGCAAAGCAGGGCTGGTGCTTTTGCTCCGGACAGGGCTCGTGGCTCAGGGCTTCGCTGCCAGCCTACGGACACCGGAGAGAGCTCTGCCGGGGCAATCCGGCCCAGGAAAATGTCTCGAAGTCTCCCTTGGCCGTGGGCTGAGCGTTTGTTTCTTCGATCGCTTCTCGCGCGCTAACATTAGTGCTGAGATGACCCCAAGCAGGCAGAGCTATTAACACCTCGCAGCACCCGGAGGACGGTTGCGGTTCGCACCTTGGCTCATCCCCGGCTCTCCGCAGCCTCCTGCTGCCAGGCGCAGCCCGCCAGGCCCGCTGCTGCTCCTCGGGAGCCGTGCGCCGAGTTCCCCATCACCATTTTAGCACCAAATCCCAGCAGAGGTCGGGTTCACAGGAGCGTGGCCCCGCTCCAATCCCACCGCTGGGCACCCACCTACCCCAGCTGGTGGCAGCCAACGTGGCACCGGCCCCACCACGGGGACCCCGCTGTCCCCGAGGCTGTGCGGGCACGGGACCACACGAGCTCCTCCTGCCCACAGCCTCCTGGGCAGATCTTCCCGTTTGTTCCTCCGCCGGCATTATCCCCGAGTTTAACCGAGCCCTCTCCCTCCCCGGTGTTTACTCGCCGGGTGTATTTATAGAGAGCAATCAGGCCTGCTCAGCCCGGGTAAACAAGCTGTGCTCCTGCGGGCTGCTCTCGCCTCAGCGCTCCTGCTGCTCGTCCCACGAGCTTTCCCCTCTGCCTCTCCTGGCTCCACGGAGGCCCAGACCTCGTGCCCGACCTGGGCTCTCCGAGCTGTGCCACCCGGCCCCGGTCTCCCCGTCGGTCCCCAGGAGCCTCTGTCACCCTGCCCGTGTCACCCTGCCCGTGTCACCCTACCCGTGTCACCCTACCCGTGCTGCTGCACGAACGCCCAGGATCATTTTTCATCTCAGCCCGGCAAGTAGGACCCGAGCCTGCCCCGGCCCAGGGACAGATGTGCAGGAAGCAGTGAGGTTTTTAAGGCTGAAGGTTTGGGGTTGAGGCACGCAGGGTGGCTCAGGGGCAGGGCACAATGTGACACCTGCGATTTCTCAGCCCCCTGTGGCAGGCAGTTCGGGTGCTGCTGCCCTGACGATATTTCCCCCGAGCGCAGAGGCTCTGTGCCTCTCCCCAGCACCCAGTGCCTGGCCACAAAGCTGCTGCCAGCCCCGAGCAGGTCACCAGAGCATCTCCTGACACAGAAGAAACGCTTTGAGATGCGTCCCCGCATTTCCCACCCCACACTCCCACTCCTTCCCATCCCCAGCCCACCCCCGGGTGCCTCAGACACCGCGGCAGCTGGAGGAGCTGAGCTCTGCACACGGGGTGCTGAGAGCTGGAGGTGCCAAGCAGAGGGGCTGGGGACTCTGCCCTGTGGGCAGACCCTCGGCTGGGTAAAAGCAGCCCCACCAGCACCCGCCGGGTGCCCCCGCTCTGCTCTCCCCTTCCTCTGCCTTTGGCTGAGGTCGGTGTCTGGACGGACAGGCAGACAGACGGACAGAGCTGCTGCAGTTCTCCCCGTGAGCCGCCCAGGTGAGAGGCAGCTCTGCGCTCCTGGCAGGCTCTGCCGGTTGCAAAGGCAGGACATAAATAAATAAATACATAAACAAAGCAACCCCGCGCTGCTCTGGCCCAGAAAAGCAGCGCCCTGCAGGGACCCGACTGGCGCAGCCCCCCAGGACCCTCTGCACCTCCTCGGGTCTCCACGCAGGGAGTTCCCCCGGTCTGAGCACGCTGTGGGGTTTCGGCAAAGGCCAGCAGCTGATTTACACCCCAGGACGTGGCCGGCACAGCAGGGGCTGATCCTGTCCTGGCTCAGCTCCTCTCCCAGGTGCTGAGCTGCCTGAAAACCCAGCCGCCCCCAGCCCCCAGCCCCAGGGTGGCCCTGCAGCCCGTCCTACCCCGCTCCGAACCTTCCCACATCCCGCAGGAGGCAGCGCCTGTCCCCAGCAAAGGTCACCTTCACGCTGCCGCCGAGCCCTTTCCAGGCTGAGCTCTCGGCACCGCGTTTCCCGGGGAAGCAGCCGCATTTCGGGGGTCTCCACGGGGGTCCCAGCAGGGTGCAGGGGCTGGATGCCCGCACGGTACCCTGTCCCCAAACCCAGTGCTGCGCCTGGGGGCTCGGGGTGTCCCCTACCCCTGGGGCTGGGACCCGCTTCCCTGCTCCCCAGTGCAGGAGGGTGTTTAATCTCTTTTTAAATAAAAGGCAGGCGTTATCCCCGGCAGCCCCCCGTCCCCTGGTGTCACCATCTGAGTGTGTTTTCCCCTGGCTCCCCTGGGCGTTTATATACAATTTGCCCTGGAAATTCCCCAGGGCACAGGAAAGGAGCTGGCTCTGCGTTAGGATAAATACCTGACTTCCCCAGGAACCTGCTCCCTAAATCACGCAGCCCACGCTGTGCCCAACAGGCGCCGGGGTGGCACCAGCTGCTCCGTGGGGACAGGGCACGGTGCCACCCCGACACACTGCCAGCAGCAGGGTGCCCGGGTGTCTGCACGGCCCCGTCCCACGCAGCATCCCCTGGGAGCATCCCCTGAGCCTCCCCAGCCCGCCAGGGGCATCTCAAGGGCATTTGGGGTAGGGAGAAGGAAAAATCCCAGGCAGAAGCTTCCCGAAGTTCAGCCCAAGTTGGGAGCCCGAGGAGGGAACGGCGTCCTCAGCCTGCAGCCTTTGTTAAGGGCTTTGGTTTGCCTGCTTGTTTTAACTGGCCGTTACCTTCTCCAAAGCAGAAATTCATCATCTGGAAGCCAAGGAATGCGGAGTTAATGCGAAATTTTAAAACCCTCAAAGAGCGAGAGCCCGCTAAATAATTCATGCAGGCAGCCAAACTGCCGGGTGCCTGCGGAGAGAGCGGAGCCCTCGGCCAGGAGCCCTCAGCCAGCAGTGGTGCTGGTGTCCTGGCTCCAGGAGGGGCAAAACCCCCCAGGGGCTGCCACCTCCTGCTGGCTGCTGCCCACCCGTGTCCCCATTGGGCTCCTCCTTTGGTCCTCAGAGCTCAGGGTGCGAGGGGTTGGGGGGGGTCCAAAAACCAGGCAGTGGGCTGCGCTCTCCATCGCCTGTGGATGAAGACAGCAGCTCCATCCTCCTCCTCCTCCTCTGGGGGATGAAGGAGCCCACCACCAGCCCTCATACCCGTGCCCCAGCTGGCTCGGTGGCCACACTCACTTGGTCCTGTGCTGTGTGGGGTGTCCCGTGCTGTGTGGGGTGCCCCCTCCAGCGCTGATCCTCCTGCCGTGGTGTCTCCCGCAGGCCCCGCTCTCCCTGCGATGCCCACCCGCCCCCGCGAGGCCCCCTCCGCGCTGCGTTAGGTGCTGAAGCCCACGGACGCCCGGCGCTGCACGCACCAAGGTAGGCAGCACGGCCCCGCTGGGGGCTCAGCACCGCGGGCATCCACATGAGACCCCCCGGGGGGGGCAGCAGCTCTGGGGTGGACACGAGGCACGGTCCTGCCTTGGGACCCCGGCAGGTGACGGTGATCGTGGAGGTGGTGTGGGGAATGGGGATTTTTTTTTCCTTTTTTTTTTTTTCTCCCTTTTTTTTTTTTTTTCCTCTGAAAGCCCCCAGATGGGCAAGGTAGGAGCCAAACCCCGCTGGAAGCAGCCAAGAATGATTTTCTGGCCAGAGCCCCAGCAGCTCTTGGAGCGGCGCCGTGCCCAGCCAGCGTCACACTGCAGTGGAAACCCCGAGCGCAGGCGGGCTGGGGGCGGCTTCATTTTCTCCCCCCCCACCCCGAGCTGCCCCCCAGCACGGGGGTCTCACCTTCCCCGTGCCCTGATCCAGGCTCATCCCACTCCCACCGAGCCGCAGCTTGGCTGGAGCCCTGACACCCAGATGTCCCCCCCCCGCTGCTGAGCCCCCCGCTGTGCCACCATCTGCTGCCAGCGGAGGACGGGGTGTCCCCGGCACTGTGACCCTCCTTGGTGGCTCTCAGCTCCCAAACCTGCCCTCTGTGGGGCTGCCCCCCAGGGAGGAAGGTGCTCACCCTCCTTTGTAGGTTCTCCCATCCCAGCACAGAGCCCAGGAGAGGGGCTGAGAGGGGTTGGGGGGGGGCCCAGGCATCTGCTCTCCACCCTGCCTCAGCCACCTCCACCATCACTGCCCCTCGATGTCCCCTGCCAGGGCAAAGGGATGGAAATGGGGACGTGCACAGGCTGGCTCCTTCCTCAAAGGTGATCGCTGGGGCTGTCGGGGCAGGGAGTGCTGGGGAGGCACCGTGGGGGCTCGGGGGGGGCTTTTGTTGGCTGCCCGCGTGGTGCCGGGTGCGCTGTGCCCAGCTCTGCTCCGCGCCGGCCCCTGCAGAGCTGTGCGGGTGTGCGTGCCTGCCATAAATATTGATGGGGGGGACTCGGTGCGAGGGTGCCTTTCCGTACGGTGTTTGGGATGTAAACGCACCGGGTACCTGCTGCCTGGGCTGGGGAAAGCTGCATGAAAGCACCCAGGCCGAAGGCACGGGGGCTTTATAGAGGGAATTCATCCTGCTGGAGGTGGGAAGGGGCTGGGGGAATAACCCCGGGGGTCACAAAGGCGCTGGGCGAACCCGCAGCAAGCCCCAAACCTTCCACCAGGGACTGCAGAGAGCGGCCGCTGCTCCCCCAGCCCGCTTCCCGCGCAGCCCAGGCAGGATAAACAGCGAGGGGCTGCAGTGCCTCTGCTTAATAATGCACGGCACAGAGGCACCGGCCGCACGCTGCTCCCGACAGCCACGGGGACCAGGAGCTGCTGCTGCAGCCTGCGGCCCAGAGGGTCGATCCGGCAGCCCCGGTGCTCACAGGGTGGCCGCAGCGGGGTCGTGTGCCGTGTGGTGCTGGAAGAGCCGTGGGGACGTGGCCACCTCGGGGCTCCGTGGGGCCACCAGCTGTGGGGAGGGCTGGGCGAGCTGAGCTCCCCACCGCAGGGCGCAGAGCAGGCTCTTGGCTGTGGCTGGAGCTGGGTCCCTGCCCCAGGGGGAAATTCAGCCCCGTGCGCATTGTGGGGGCTGCAGTGGGAGCACTTCTCCCCCTCTCCAGCACCTTCCTGTGTTTTTTGTTTTGTGTTTTTTTGTTTTTTGTTTTTTCCCAGCTGTGCCGGGAAAGGCTGGAGGCAGCGGGCTCGGTCCCCTCCTTGCCCCCCAGCTCCTTCGTGTGCAGCCACCCCAGCTGGCACGAGCAGGCACACAGGCAGCCCTGCAGGCACGGTGTACGCACAGCTCCTGCCAACACCCGGGGGGGGCACACGTGGCCCTAATTGCGTGCGGTGCCACCACCCGGCCCCGCCACCCATCTGCCACGGCACGGAGCCGCCAGCACCCAAACCACTGCCACGGACGGGCTGGGGGCACCCCGTGCACCCCCACCCCACGGGCAGGCAGGAGCCCAACGCTTGGGGCCAGCCCCTTGGCAAGAGCAACTGCGGAGGGGTTGTTGTAGGGGCGCAGTCGGGGCTGCGGTGCTGGTGCTGGCGGGGCTGTGCTGGTGGGGCAGGGAGCAGGGAAAGCTGCGGTGCTGGCCCCGAGCGTGGCGGTGAGCCCGGGTCCCCCCTGGCACGTGCACGGTGTCACCGCGGGAAGGACAGCGGGTGGCAGGGGCTGTCCCTGCCCTCTGCGTGCCCTGACCTTGCTCAGGAGGGTCGGCTCTGAGCTGATTCTGCAGGACTTGGGTGGCTGCTCCCATCCCTGTCCCCATCCCTGTCCCCATCCCTGTCCCTGTCCCTGTCCCCGTCACTGCCCGGTGCCAGCCCCAAGGGGGCCAGGGCTGCTCTTCAGAGCTGCAGCTGCTGCCTGTTTTGTGCTGCCTCTTCCCCTTCTCCCCGCTGCTGTTTTTGTTTTGTTTAAGAGGCCGGGTTACGAATTTTAAACAGGCTCCTGAAAAACCCAATTACCTCCAGAAGACAACCTGATAAAAGCTGCCTAAGTGGCACTGTGGAAATCGCCTTGTGCAGCAGCCGAGGGAAAACCGACGTAACAAAGCCTCTGGAAATGGAGTTAACCACTTTTAATCCCTTGGTGCGATGAGGAGGGCCAACAATTATTTTCTGCAGAGATGAGGGGGGGGGAATAAATAAAATAACTGCCCTGTGCTGCCGAGGGGTTGCAGCAGGCCGGGTTGGTGGCGGTGCAGCAGGATGGGTGCAGGCATTCAGGCACCTCGGCTGTGCCCAGGAGCCCTGGGAGTGCCCGCGGATGCTGTGACCTTGCAGGGTCCCCGTGCAGCTGCAGGGCCTGGGGACGATGCCGGGGCATTGCTGACCCCATATGGTGGCTGATGCAGCAGCAGCCAGCCCCGTGCCCGTTCCCCAGCAGCACAGGAGAGCGGTGAGGCGCAGGACTTGGCAGCACCGGGAGCTTCCTCCTCCATCTGGCCACGGCGCTGCTCCCCCTTCCCTCCCCAGCCCTTCCCTTCCTTCTCCCCCCAGCCAGCAGCAAAAACCCACCGGGCAGCTCACCCAGCACAATGCCAGGGACCAGCTGCACCCAAGGGCCTCCCCAAACCCACCAGCAGCTCCCAGTGCCACCAGCATCCTGCAACCATCTCCGCGGGGCAGAGCTGGGTGCCTGCTGGCTGCGGGTGCGCTGCTGGCAGCTGGAGCGCCGGGGCGGTTGGCCGCGGCTGCCGGGAGCCTCGTGCTGCTTCGCCCACCTCCCCCTGCCATCAACACCCTGCCTGGGGTCCCACGCTCGGGGACAGCTCCCCGGGCAGCCCATGCACCACCGAGCCCCGCTGCATGAAGGATTGGCCCCGCTGGCATGGCCAGAGCTCCTACTGGGACCAGTCCTTGGGCACGCTGGGAGCTACTGGGGGAGGA
Organism: Aythya ferina; assembly: GCF_964211825.1. Classification (NCBI taxonomy): domain Eukaryota; kingdom Metazoa; phylum Chordata; class Aves; order Anseriformes; family Anatidae; genus Aythya; species Aythya ferina. Next base: position 8,842,514 of record NC_140312.1, read on the forward strand.
TGCGCTTAATGAGCCGAGGCGTCTCCAAAGATTGAAAGACTCCAGGACCCATCCCAGGAACAAAAGGAGGCGTTTGTCAGGCGCTGAGAGACGGGCTCGTTAATTCCTCCTGGCTGTCACACTTATCTGTAATGAATTTGTGCTCCGCTGTATTATTTTTAATACAATAGGAGCGGTGCCGCCCGCCCACCGCCCGGCTGCCGGGAGTGCTGACGTCAGCGCCCGGAGCGGGGCTGCTGCGGGACGGACGGACGGGTGGACAGACGGACAGACAGACGGACAGGCCAAATGTGAGCCTGTCCCACCGCCCCCATGCCCATCCCGCAGCGGGTGCTGGGGCAGGAGGAATTTTTGCATGGAGGTGGAAAATTGAGTTGTCGGTCGGGGTGGGAGGAGGCGGAGGGCTTGGGGCTGGCGGAGGAGCGTGCTGGGCTCGGGGGGGTGTTTTGGGGTGCGGTGAGCAGGGGGGGAGCAGGAGGAACGCGTCCTCTGTGTGTTATCTCCGTGCTGAGAGCCGTCTGCCCCCGCAGCCACGCGTCGTGGTGCTGCGTGCGCCCGCGTGGCTCCATCGGTGCCGCATGCCCCACAGAGGTGCGGGGCTGTGGGATGGAGCCGCGAGCATCCCCGCAGGGCTGCGGCTCCGGGGCCTCGCCAGCAACCACCAGATAGCCCCAAAGCCGTGCTCGGAGCTCTGCTAATCTGATTTGCAAAGAGCTCGCCTGGTCTCTACCCGCGCAGGGCTGGATTCGTTCACAGGCGCCGGTGGGGCACGGGGTGCGCACCCAGCCCAGCGCCTCCGCACCCCGAGCTCCACTGCAGCCACGTGGGCGTTGGGGCTGCGAGGCCACCGCGTGTCCCCAGCACCCCAAAGCCACTGCATGTCCCCAGCACCCTGAGGCCACCGCGTGTCCCCAGCACCCCAAAGCCACCTCGTGTCCCCAGCACCTCGTGTCCGGGCACCCCTTGCCCGCCGTGGTCTCCCCCTGGGTGTCAGCGCCAAAAATTCTGAGCTGGGGGCTCCGCGTGGCTGCGGTGATTTATCGGGGACTTTAATAGCTCCCACAGCCGCTCTGCGCCTCTGCAATTAAGCGCGGCTGCTCCTGGAGAGCCACAGAGTTACCGAGGCCTGGCCGGAGGCTCGTGGGGGCTCGTGGGGGGCTCTGATCCCCAGGGACCGAGGAGTCCCGGGGACAAGCACGGGCTGGAGGTCAGGGGGATGGATCAGGGTGGGGGGCACAAGCATGGGTTGGGGGTCAGGGGGATGAATTGTGGTCAGGGCGATGAATGAGGGGCAGGGTGACAAATTGGTGCCGCTCGGGGTGTCCGGGGGGGAGTCAGCCCCCCGCCACCGCCTCGCTCGGGCCGTTCATTGCGGCGGAGGTGAATCATTGAATCATTGCAGCGGGGGGGGGGAGCAGCGGGGCGGCACTGCACGGTCCCAGCAACATTCCCCGGGGGGGTCCCGGTGTCTGTGTGTTTAGGGGGGGGGTCCCGGCCCCCTCCCGTGCCACCCCCTAGGCGCACACCCGCACTGCCCGGTGCCGGCGGGGAGCGGAGCGGAGCTGGGGGTGGCTCCCGGTGCTTTGAGGGGGGGGGGATCCAGGCGTGTCCGGGGAGTGGGGGGGGGGGCGGGATCGGGGCGGGGCGGGGCGGGGCGGCGGCAGCCGAGAGCCGCGGCGGAGCCGGTGAGTGCTGAACGGTGCTGAACGGACAGCGCCGCCGCTGCGGCACCGGGCGGCACCGGGAGGGCCCCGCGCCGCAGCCCCCGGGGAGGGGAAGGGTTGGGGAGGGGGAGGGCACCCCCCCGAGGGTCCCCGCGCCACCGCTGCCATCCCCTCCCCGTGGCCCCGTCCCGCGTCCGTCGCGTCCCCCCGCCGTGTCACCCCCCCCCACCTCCTCCCGGTGGTGCCTGCATGCCCGCTGTGTCCTCCCGTGGGGGCTGGCCCCGTGTCCCTGCCTGTGACCCCCCCCCTTTCGGGTTTCCCCCCTCCTCTGCGGTGTCCGTGCACCCCGCTCCGTGGTCCCGCTGTCCCGGGCGCCCCCGGTTTCCTTCCCCCCCCCCCTCTGTCCTCGCCATCCGGTATCACCGCGTCTCCGGTGTCCCCTGAGCCCCCCCGCGGCTGGCACCACCGCGGAGCCCCGGGTGGAACAGACCCCCCCGTCCCCTTCCCTGTCCCTGTCCCCATCCCGGTGCTGTGGGGTTCCCCAGTGCAGGGACCAACAAACTTCCTTGGCACCAGTTGGTGGGGGCCCCCCCGCCGCCTGCTGAACGAGGGGGGGGATCCACGAGGCTGCGGCACCACGGGGTGCACACGCACACCACCAACCGCATGCACGGTGCCAGCACTGCCTGCACCCCCAGCACGCACAGGGCACACGGGGGGAGCACACACACGCATGCCTGGCCCCCCCACGCACCTCCCACGAGCAGCCTGCAACACCCCCACACGCGCAGCTCGCTCTGCAAAGCACCGTGCACGCACCCCCCGGAGCCACCCGCACGCCCCCGGCCCCGCACACACACACACACACGCACGCCCAAATCCAGCCCGCAGCCCCCCCCCGGCGTGCAAACACGCTCAGTGGCACGGCGGCGCGCAGCCTGCGAGCCCGTGCGCGCGCACACACCCGCCACCCGCCTGCCCCTGCCCGCACAGCTTGCAAAGCCCCGAAGTCGCGCACGGAGCTTGCAAACAGGCTGCACACCCCCACGCCGTGTGGGCACGCGCAGCCTCCGGCCCCACAAATTTGTACACACACACACACAGAGCGTGTGCCTGGCGTGTAAACACGGCCCGCAAACACCCCTCCCGAGCAAACACGCGGGCAGCGCTGCGATGTGCCCAGGGCGCACTGACGGCGTGCCACGCGCCTGCAAACCCCAAAAAGTCACAACCTGCCGGCAGCTGTGGCTCCTTCCCTCCGCAGAGCACAGGCATTGCAGTACCGGGGCGCATTGTCCTCCCCAGGCTGGCTCTGTCCCCGCCGTGCACAGGGACACGGTGGTGGCACGGTGGTGGCACGGTGGGTTGCGGTGCTCCCAGTTCCGTGCCACCCACTGAGCGCAGTGCCACGGTGGAAGCCCCTCTGGAGCTGAGTCTGCAGGGGTGCACCCTGCAGCCCAAGGGACTGGCGCGGTGTTGGGGCAGCGGGGACCCCATGCTCGGTGTCCCCAATGCTGTCCCTCTCTCCCTGCCCAGGTGGCCCTGGTCAGCGAGCGCGGACGGCAGTGGATGAGCGCTGGGCACCGGCCTAGCCACACGCACACACCGGCACCATGGACTTCGTCATGAAGCAAGCGCTGGGCGGTGAGTGGGGGCGATGCCGTGGGGTGACAGCACGCTCAGCACCCCTGGGAACGCGGTGCAGGCAGTCGGGGAGGGCCACTGCAGGGGATCCAGCAGCCACTGGAGTCCTCCGGGGTTCCCGGCGCCAGCAGTGCCTGGCGGGGGATTCCCGGCTCTCCTGCCGCGAGGTGGGATTCCCCGGCGGGTCCCCTGGGTGCCAGCGCCGGAGGAGCTGCAGGCGTCTCCCCGGGCTGACGCTCAACTAGGGCAGCGCAGGCAGCCCGCGGCGCTCCCGTCCCCGCAGCCTCCAGAGCCTGTCTGCAGCCGGCTCCGGTGGCACTGGGGACGAGGGGACCCCGGGTTGTCCTTGCAGGCTGGCTCCGTGCCCCGCGTGGCTCCGGTAGCCAGCCCCGGGGTCTTGTACCGCACAGCTGAGGGTCTCGTCCCGCACAGGGGCCACCAAGGACATGGGGAAGATGCTGGGGGGCGAGGAGGAGAAGGACCCCGACGCGCAGAAGAAGGAGGAGGAGAGGCAGGAAGCGCTGCGCCAGCAGGAGGAGGAGCGGAAAGCCAAGCACGCCCGCATGGAGGCCGAGCGGGAGAAAGTCCGGCAGCAGATCCGCGACAAGGTGGGCGCACGGCTCCCTGCCCCACGGCTCCCTGCCCCACGGCTCCCTGCCCCGGGGGCTGGGACCGATGGGCAGCGAGGGGCAGGGGGCGCAGGGCGGGCAGTGCCCCCTCCCCGCCCCGCTCAGGGCCCGTGTCCCCGCAGTACGGGCTGAAGAAGAAGGAGGAGAAGGAGGCGGAGGAGAAAGCGGCGCTGGAGCAGCCGTGTGAGGGCAGCCTGACGCGCCCCAAGAAAGCCATCCCGGCGGGCTGCGGGGACGAGGAAGAGGAGGAGGAGGAGAGCATCCTGGACACCGTGCTCAAGTACCTGCCCGGCCCGCTGCAGGATATGTTCAAGAAGTAACGGCACCGCCAACCCTGCCATGGGGTGCTGGGGCACAGGCGCCCTCCTCCTCCCTCCGACTCCTCCATCAGTTCCCTTGGCCCCGGGGGGGTCCCCGCACCCCCTCCCCGCCCTCCCTCCACCCCCTTCCCCCGACCACCCGCCCCGTCCCGGCCAGGCAGGGCCCCCCCCGACCACGTTGTGCCAAAGGGGAGCTTCCCTGGCCGGACAGGGCGACCCGGGACCAAATGCACTGATGTGACCTCGCGGCAGGCTGGGGGCACCCCAGGCCCCACCGGACCCCGGGGCGGCTCCCCGTGCCCCCGGCCCTGCCCCTCTGCCCCCCACCGCCCTCCCACCCACCCGGGGGGGGGCCCGGGCAGGCCTCCATGCGCCTGCCCTCGCCCCCAGCACTGCCACCCTGCCCTGCCCCACCCTGGGCCATGCCCAAAGCACAAAGCCAGGCGCCCTGCCCGCAGCTCCCCCATCCCCGCTCCCTGCTGGGGTCCCCCGGGGCTGCCCGGTGCACCCCAGCATCGGGTTGGGGGGGGGTGGGGTTGGAGGGGACCCCCCCCCCTTCTCCCTCCCCTTCTCCCCGCATCTCTGGCCCCATAGTTAAAGCCATATCAGTTAGACTGCAATACTTCAGCACCGGGAGGAGCGGGCGCCGCGCTCCGCCGACCGTGTACAAAGGCGCGTGCGGGGCAGGGACCCCCCCTGCCCCGTCCCCCCCTGCCCCGTCCCATCCCCGCCGTCCCCCCCAACACCGCTCGCTCGTCCGTGTCTCGGCCCCGCTGCCCCCTCACCCCCCCCCCTTTCCCCTTTTACCCCCCCGTTCTCGCATCGGTGTCCGTGTGCCAGGGTGCGCCCCCCATTGCTCCGTGCGTCCTCGTGTCCGCTGCTCACGCCTCCACCACCCCCGTCCCCCAAAACCCCCCGCTGTCCCCGGGGGGCCGCCCGAGAGCCCCCGTGCCCGCGGGCTGCAATAAACCCAGCGCGGGGCTGGGGGCTGCCCCCCCCCCTCCCCGGCGCTGGACACACACGGGTCCCCCCGGGGCCTGGGAAGGGACCCCGGGCGCGGCAGCCCGGGCACGTCCCAGGTGCCACCGCTCGCGCCCCGATGGGGGGGACGGGGGGCACGCCACCGCCCCGGCCTGTCCCTTGCCGTGCTGCCACCCCCTTGACCCCCCCGTGCTTCCTCTGCCACAGCCCCCAGCCGCTCGCCCCGGCCCTTTTAGGGAGGCGGAGGGCGGCTCGGGGCGCCGCAGTCATGCTGTGACCATCCTGCTCGAACTAGTCTTTGACAAACGAATAAAATAAAGGGATTTGTACATTGCTCCGGCCTTCGCTCGGCTCTCACTGCCCCGCACCGACATCTCCCACCCCTCCGTGCCCCCGTTAGGGCTGAAAGCTGGCTGTTTGTCACGCTACGGGATGCCACAGGGCTCATTGTCACCCTGTGGGGCACCCAAAAGCACCCAGGCTGGGCCACAGGGGAAGGGGAAGGCCTCCCTGGCTCCCATTCCCCAGTGCCTACCCTGAAAGCACCCTCTGTGGGGCTGGGGACACGGGAAAAGGCTTTTGGGACCATCCTACAAACCCACGGGTACGGCAGGGGGGCTCCTGCCCTTCCCCCGGGCTCTGTGACTCCCCCCATAAAATAAGCGGGGACACCCACGGGGTACGAGGGCTCTTTTTGCTCTCCTGCCGTTGAGGTTGGGGACACCCCAAGTCCGGTCCCCCAAAAACAGGAGGCCCTGGGCAGCGGGGTGCCTTGTGCACCCCCCCAGCCAGGCAGGGCCCCCAGCCCTGCAGGGCTCTGCTCGCAGCCAGCCTCAGCCTCGACCGATTTGCCATCGTTTAAGAGCGAAGAGCTCAGCTGTTACCCAGGCGGCATCAGCGGAGCAGTCACCTGGAAAAGCCTCTGTCAGGAGGAAATATCGGGCGAGGGAATGATAAAGATCACACAGGGAAGGTCTCCATCGCAGGCAGGCTGCGCCAGCGCCGCCTCGCCGTGCCCAGCTGTGACGTGAGCGGGTCTTGGGGTGGGAAAATTGGCTCTGCCCTGCTGGGGGTGCAAGGACGGGGACACGGGGACACGCTGGGGTCACCTGCTGCCAGCATGGCCCTGCTCCAGCCATGGGGGTGCTGCCAGAGCGCAGCGGGGAGGGCAGGGCGGGGGGAAACAGGATGGGGACGGCCCCACGGAGCTGTCCCCATCCTCTGTGCGGTGTCCCCGGTGCTCCAGCGTGGGGGCACAGCGCCCTCTGGTGCGGTGACAGCACAGGAGATGGGGACACGGGGATGGGGACAGGGAGAGGGAAGGGGCCAGCAGCTCAGCACCTCCCTTTTTCCCCCCACTCACCTCCTCCTGCCCCCACAACAGCCACAGGCGCCTTCGTTACGGAAGAGGATTTATCAAAATTATAAAAACAACCACACATACAAAAAAAAAAAAAAAAAAAAAAAAAAAGCCCCAGCGGGGGGGAAACATCCCCCAGCCCACACGTCCCCCCCACCCTCCCTGTGCTGCCCCACGCGGGGAAGAGACGGGGGACGTGTGGGAGGGGAAGGAGCAGGCTGAGCTCCGGGGCTGCCCTCACCCCCAGGCCGCGAGGGTGATTCTCTTCACTGATTCTCTTTGGCCACGTGCCTTCGGAACAGGCCCTGCGTGGCCTGGAGACAAGGCAGCCCTGAGATAGTGAGGGGGGGGCTGTGCTGGCACCCCCAGCCTCACCAGCCCACCAGCTGCTGTTTACAAACGCTCTCGAGAGCGGCACACGAGGAGCAGGGACAACAACACGAGGGCACCGCCGAGCGGGTGAGGAGGGGAGCGACCCCCTCAGCCCCTCCTCACCCCGTCCTACGCTACCCGAGCACCCTCCCAACCCCGGGGGCAGGGCAGCGTCGCCTCCCCGCCGCCCTGCCCCGCTGCCGTTTCCTTAGGAGTCATTGGGGAGCCCAAAAAGCTTGACAGTGCCCGCCTCCCGGCTGCTGTCGTATTTGCCGTCTTTGTCGTCGCAGGCGAAGGCCAGCAGCGGCCTCTTCGGGTGCCAGGCCACTGTGAAGGTGGGGGACTCGCACTGCACCTCCCAGAGCTTCTCTCCTGCACGGAAAAGGGCCCACGTCAGCGCAGCCCCGCGCTGCACGCTGCCCCGTGGCGCGCAGCAGGGCCGAGCACCTGCCTCCTCCCTCCCACGCAGGGCAGCAGAGGAGCAAACGCTGCTTCAGCGCCTTTTAATCACCTGGTGACAAGGCTCAGGCACGACACGCAGATCTACGAGGGATTAGCGAGGCAGAGGCTCCCTCTTCTGGCGCTCTGCTGCGCACACCAAGCTCCTCCAGCGCCCTCCCAGCTCCACCAGCGCTTCTCCACCCGATTCCCCCCTTACTGCTCCCCGAAATTCAGCCGTTACCTGTCTCCACCTCCGCAATGTCAATGAAGTGATCCTCCGATGCCGACGCCAGCATCTTCCCGTCGTGGCTGAAGCTCAGCGTTCGCACGGGCCAGTCCAGCCTGCAGCGGGAGGGCAAAGCAGAGTGAGCGATCCCCCCACGGCCACGAGAGGGAGGAGGCAGAGAGCGTCGGGCCAGCAGCACCTACCTGGAGAAGCACCTCACACACACCAGCTCGTCCACATCCCACAGGCTGACGAGCGCATCAGCGCTGCCCGTGGCAAAGTACTTCCCCATGGGATCAAACTTGATGCAGATGCAGTTGGAGGGATGGGCGTTGATGGACTGAATGGGTTTCAGCTCCGGGTAGCTGCAGAGATGAAGGGAGAGGGTTAGGAAGCAGTGAGAGAAGGGCGGTGGTTGTGTGAGAGTGTAAAACACGCGGGGACTCTGAGTGAAGCAGGACAGTGCAGGGCGACACCGCTGGAAGCCTCGAGGGCTGGGTGAAGGAGACAAAACCTCTGGGTCACACACAGGGAGCCCAGCCCAGAAATGGGGCGGCCTCATTCCAGACAAGCTTGTTCCCACCACAGGACTGGGGATTTCAGGGGTGTGGGACTTCCCAAAAGCAGCACGGGGGGTTGCAGACTGCCTTGGATGACAGAAACGCACCAGGACAGCCACCCAGGTACCCAGCCCACTCATTATCCTGGCACCCACCTGAGGATGTTGATGCAGCCGTTCCCGTTAGTGAGGAAGAACATGTTGTTATCGTTGTTCCAGGAGATCTCATTCACCTCAAACTTGAACTGTTCCTCCGCTTTGGAGCGATGCGTCTTGGCATCGATGAAGGTGACAACATCATCCTTGTTCCCCACTGCGATGGTCTGCCCATCAGGGCTCCAACAGATGTTGATGTTCTCCCCTAGAAGGGCAGAAAGACAACAGGTCTCATTTCCACAGGTCTCATTGCCACACATATGAGGAGCCTGCAGGAGCCCCAGTGCGTTAAGCAGGTGGGCTGCTATCATTCCTGATCCAAGGCCCCAGTCTGCTCCACTAACTCTAACCAACTCCCAGATGGGAAAGACTGCCGGGTCTGCGATTTAACACTCACACTCTGCACAGTAACCGTCCAGCAACATGCACAAGGACTGAAAATTCGAATTAGCAGAACCGTAGTTTCAAGTCAACATGACTGCATCACTACCCTTTCTGTTTTAGTCACAGCAACCACCAAACAAGGTCAAATCAAAGACCCACTTAACTCGGCAATCTTCAATATCCAAAACAAGCAGCAGCCAACAACAAATACACACGAACAAGGGTAGGAACAAGGCAGGCTGCAATTATGTCACCTTACAACATTGTTTCTAGCTCTGACAATTGAAAGTCAGAGATTTCCTAGGCGAGTGATGGGATTTCCTAGGCCAGTATCTGGGTCAATCAACTCATAAATTTGAAGAATTGCTTTTTTACATCAACGTAAACTTTGACTTCGACCTTTTGTCTCTGCAAACACGCCTTCCCCAGCCTCCAGCCTTGTAGCCCCCAGACTGCAGAGACGAGCACGCAGGATGTTTTAACAGTCAGCTGCATATTTCAGCGGCTCCTCCAGCCCTGGCACCTGCGGGAGCCAGCCCTCGTGGTCACTGCTGCCCCTTACCCCAGCTCAAGTTAGATGAGGGAGTCACGAAACCAGAAGCAGCAACAAAGCTGCCCTGATTGCCAAACCCAACACACAAGGCCAGGGAGCAGGATCACTGCAGAGGGGTCCCACGCAGCGGGGGTGCTGTGGGGCCCAGCAGCCCGCAGAAGGCAGGGACCCACCTTTGGTGTTGACGGTGGCGATGCACTTGGTGGTGCGGACGTCCCAGATGCGGATGGTCTTGTCCCCAGACGCCGTGACAAAGAGGTCGGGGTTGCTGGGGTGCCAGCAGAGCTGATCCACGCTGTCCCCGTGCCCCCGGTAGTTGTTCTCCTTTACCTGGGGGAAGAGGACGGTTATCCGACGGGGAAAAGAGCCCCAGCAAGGTCAGCCCATCCCCGGGGCACTGCCAGTTACTGATCCCAGCACCTCCACCACTGCTTCAGTCACCATCCCCAGCCTCCCCTAACAGACACCGATCCCGGTACCAGCCCCCATATCCCAGTACTGAGTCCCTGATCCCAGTACCGGCCTCCACACCCCAGTACTGGCCTGTATGCCCTAGCACCAGCTCCCTGATTCCGGTACCAGCTCCCACACCGCAGTATTGGCCCCCAGGCCCCGGTACCTCCCCCACACACCCCAGTACTGGACATCAGATCCTGGTACCAGCCCCCACACCCCAGTACTGGCCCGTGTGTCCCAGTACCAGCTCCCTGATCCCAGTACCAGCCCCCACACCCTGGTACCTCCCCCATACATCCCAGTAACAACCCCCATATCCCAGTACCGGCCCCCTGACCCCAGTACTGGTCCTATGACCACAGTACCGGCCCCTACGCCCCGGTGCTGGTCCCTATGTCCCAGTACCAGCTCCCTGATCCCGGTACCAGCCCCCATACCCCAATACCAGCTCCCTGATCCCGGTATCGACCCCACACACACCGGTACCTCCCCCATACCCCAGTACCGACCCCCACGGTCGCTCCCTACCCCAACCGGGGTCCCTCCGCTGCTCCCCCCGCCTCCCCAGCGGCCTCCCCCCCTCCCCTCCCCTCCCCTCCACCGCCTCCTCACCAGCCGGTCCTTCTCGAGCAGGAAGACGCTGGCCGTCTTATCGAAAGAGCCGGAGGCCAGGCGGCGGCCGCAGCAGCTCCAGGCCACCGAGTGCACCTTGGCGCCGTGAGCCGGGAACTCGCGGCTCCGCGTGTTGGCCCGGAACAGCTCCTGCATGGCCTGCACGTAGGGCGACACCGCCATGGCGGGGCCGGGGCCGCCGCCGCCTCAGGGCCGCCCCCGAGCCCGCCCCGCCGGCCCCTGACGCGCTTCCCGCCGCTAAGATGGCGGCCGCCCCGTTCCTCACAGAGGCGGCAACCGACGGCGGCCGCTCCCCGCAACAACGCCGCCACCGCCTCCTCCTCCGCCGCCGCCACCACCACCACCGGGAGAGCCCCGCGGTGAGGGAGGGAGGGAGGGAGGGAGGAGGAAGGGAGGGAGGCGCCACGCGGGGCGGCCCCGCTGCATCCCCGGTGCACCCCCGGTACAGCCCCGTCCCTGAGGGTTTTGCCGCCCCCACGCCTCAGGGGGTGCCCCCCGGTAGCCGGTTCCTCACAGGGCGGGGGGCTGAGGGGCCGCTCGTTGCCCCCCGACCCCGTTCTGAGGTGGGTTGGGGCTGTTGGAAGCCGGTAGCCCGGTGGCAAGCGGTTGTCGTCCGTCGTCCCCCCCCCAGGTCGCCTCGCCACGGCGATGTGTGCCCCCCAAAGGGAAAGGCAGCGGCCCCCGGCCGGGAGATGCGTGGGGGTCGCCTGATTTTGGGGCAACCGCTCGCCAACGCTTCGGCATCACCGCACGCCCCGCTATGGATGTGGAGGTAGCGCTGGGACGAGGAGCTCCCGGCACTCCCTGACCATGGGAGGCCAAGAGTAGGGCTGGGGGCTGCTACCCGCAGCCTGCCCCAGCCCCTGGGCCAAGCAGCGGGGGATTTGCTCCATGTTTCTGTCCCCAGCCGCTGAGGAGCGAGCTCCCACATCCCCAGGGCTGTCCCGGCTGAGCAGGGACAATGTGGTGCTGGTGTTGCTGTAGATGTACCCCAGGCGTCCCCACTGACCCCTCTGTCCCCACAGGAGATTATCGATCTGACCCATGAGGACACAAGCACAGAGGCGACGCCGTGGAGCAGCGTCACCGTCATCGACCTGACGAATGAAGACTCGTGCAGCCCTCCTCCGCCCACGGACTGTGCCGACTGGGAGCCTGCTGGCCCAGCCGGACACGCATCCCATCCCAGGCTTTGCTTCACCACAAAGCAAGAAAGGGAGGCGGCGAAGGGGCTGAGGCCCGCAGCACCCCAGCACGACGCTCCTGCGTACCCCTGTGCTGCCGCGGACACGGCAGGAACGGCGGAGAATGAGGGCTGCTGCTCTCCTGCCTCCAGCCACCACAGCTCCTTCTGCAGCCCGGAGCAGAACTGCAGCACCACCACGTTTAACAGCGACTTGGGCTCCCTGGCCAGCATGCTGCTGGACCCAGACCTCTTCTCCCTGTCCCCCTCCAGTCTGCACAGCAGCAGCAGCAGCTGTGGAAACTGCGGCACAGAGGAGGAGACTCCCCACACCTCCCGGCTAGAGGAGCTCCCCACAAGTCCGAGCCCTGTCCCGTGCAGCATCGCCACAAGCCCAGGGAAGGCCAAAGGGCCTTTGCTGGAAGAGGGGGACTCAGCACTAAAAACAGCAACCCAGCAAGCGACCTCGACCCCAGACAGGACCACGGCTGACAGCATGGTCTGGCTGAACAAACTGCGCTATTTCAGGAGGAGCGGAGTCCACCACCTCCCCTTCCACGGCTTAACACGCAACAGGGAAAAGCTGCAGGTAAATGGGGTTCGGAGCTTTGCCTGGCGATCGGGATCTCTGGTTATTGCTGTTCCTTAGCAGTGGGCCCCAAACACAGCTGGGTTCCTCTGCACCACAGGGAGCTGGTTTTTCACCCATTGCCTTTGCCTTGCACGCAGCAGAAAGCCGAGCTCATCCCCAGCAGGAGGATGAGCATGGTGCAGACCACCATAGAGGAGAATTTCCTGGAGGGCACCTTGCATTTACTGAACGACTTCGTCTCCGGCCAGCACTACCCTCCCAAAGAAACCATCTCCCACCTGGTCAGGCACATCCTGCTGAACCCCCACCAGGGCGAAGTACTGAAGGACACCTACGTGCTGCTGATGAAGATCCAAATGTACGTGTTCCCTTTGCCACCACACCCTGGGGCTGCCCAGCAGACAGGTTATCCTCCGTGGTCCTCACCCACGGAGAAGGGAACGATTTCCTCAGGATGATCCTTCCCCTGCTCCCTGTTAGCAGAACTGATGCAGGCACCGCGGGCAGGTCAGAACCACGGCTGGCATAGACAGCAGCCACTGAACACCCAACTGGATGGAGGACGTGGGGATGAGGGAGGCAGGGGATGCTGAGACAAAAAGGAAAATACCAGAAGCACGCATTAATCCTTTAGTAGCAAGGTAGCTGCAGGGACAGCCTGTGACACCAGAAGTCCTGTAGGACAGAGGAGTGCTCACCTTTTTCCTAAAGAGGTGATGAGCAGATGTGGTGAGAGGGGAAAGGGAGAGGGCAGAGCTAGAGAGGAGGCAGCACGGGCAACGGAGCAGCAGGGACAGGGGAGGGCCTGGGGTGAGGGCTGCCTGACCCCAAGGCGGGTGAGCGCCAGCAGACAACGCTGTCCTTGCAGGCTCCATCCAGCCACCACCAGCACCGTGGGATGGGACTGGGCGCTGCTGAAGTACATCATGGAGGACCAGGTACTATTCCTCAGCCACGAATACGAGCCCGTTCCCAACACAGCGAAATTCCCTGACGCTCATTGCCCTGGGGCTCCGCCAGCCTCACACCATCTCTGTCTGCCCCCAGGAGAAGCCCCCTGGCCGCCTGCTCTTCCTGCAGTACGTGGTGCAGACCCTGCAGGATGACTTCCAGAAGAACCTGCAGCTGCGCCTGCTGCAGAGGTCAATTGCCAAGAAAGTGCTTTCCTGTAACGAGTGCTTCAGCAACGTGAAGTAAGGGATGCCTCTTCCTCCCCTCTACTCCGACCAGATGGGGAGGGGCAGGGGCTTAGGGGACACTTCTTCAGAATCCAGGTCACATTTTTCAAGAAACAAGCTTAGGAAAGAGAGGAAACTATAGGGACCAAGTGTAAGGAATAGTAGCAGGTTTATGACAGGTTTATGACAGCAAACCTGCAAAAATGATGCAAGGCATTTCCAAACCACAGCCTAGCAGGCTTTTTTTCAGGAATGAGATCAGATTTGCCTAGCTCAGTACAGGAATGAGGAGGCAATCCTCTTGTCAAGCACCTAAAGCTGCTGCTCAGCAGAACTATTCCCCAGCCTGCCCACGCAGGTGGGACATCTCCTCCCTCCTTGGGGTCTTTCCTCAGCCTCCAAGCAGAGCTGGAGGTCAGGACACAGCAAGGCCAGGCCCATCCCCACTAACGCTCCTGTTTCTCTCCCAGGGAGGTGGTCGAATGGTTGGTGGCGGCAGTGACAGGAATCGGGTTCTCCCAGCCCCAGGAGGCGGAGGGGACGCACTCGGCAGCAGCACAGGCTGAATGCAGCTCACCCGCAGCGAGGCCGTGCAGCACTGGCGGGGCAGAGGCGCTCCCATCAACTGTCTTCGCCCAGAAGTAAGCCCAGGGCCTGGCTTCCCACTGCCGTAACGCGGGGCTAGGGGCAGGGAGAAGCAAGACCGTGTCCCTGCCAAGTGAGGGAAGCCAGGCTGTACCTGCACACAGCTTTACTGCTGTTTCCTCTGGGGTAGAGGGGCTCAGGGAACAAGAGGCTCCCTCACTTGGTGGAAAACTGGCTCAGTGAGCACCTTCCTCCTGCATCAGGGCTGGAGCCCACAGCCCAGGCTGCCCCATGCTGTTCCTCCAATGCTCAGTACAGCCCCGGAGACTTTCCTAAGGCCCCTCTGGGGATTAACTGCTTCCAAGAGCATCAGATTCAACAGACACCAAGGGACACCACAGGGCTTCGCAGGAAGCAAATCCAATCTAACCTGCTACTTTCCCTGACACCCCTCGCTGCGAGGCACAGTGCTGAGCTACATCCCACCCCCAGAGCTGTGCAGAACGAGGGGTGCCGTCTCCTAACGTTGACTCTCTCTGACCTAGGGCAATGTTCCTGCTCCAGCGGATGCTGTCCATGGCGGTGGAAGTGGACAGATCTCCCAACTGCAACTCCTACAAGATCGCTGATTTAATATTCCCATTCATTCTGAACATTCCTGTGAGGAGCCAAAGGTGAGACAAACACGTGCAAAGCAGCATCTCCTTACCGGTCAGTGGTCTTATTCCCAACTTGCATCTAAATCTGAATGCATAAAGGAATAGAAGGTATAGAAAGACGGGCCCATTTGTGACCCAGCCAGCAAGAGCACAGCTATGGGACTAACAGAGGCCATCAGCATCACCAACTGCACCCATCTCCCCAGTGTGATGCTGAGAACAATCGATTCTCCTACTCGTTAAAGTTGCATAACCTTGCAAATGCACAGAGGGTCTAAAAAGCAGCTCTGCACGAGCACAGTCGAGTCCCAGCAGACAGCACTGATTCCCAGGCACTACTGAGAAGCTCCTCAGAAGTGACACTTCCTGCAGCTCTGCCTGGACAAGCTTTTGTTTGCTTCTGTAAGAAGTGCAGTGCCTGAAGCCAAGGCACAGGGCCTGAGCAGCTCTGGCATAGACGTGAGACCACAAGGCACAGATGTTTCAAACCCTTTCAGATCCTTTTAGCAGAACTCTGAGCACAGACTGGGTCTAAGCAAGCCAAATCGACTCTAGCCAAGCTATCACTCATTCAAGGCAGATCTCCTAGATCCAGCTGGCAGCTGACACCACTCCACACTTGCTCGGCTCTGCTCCCTGCGAGTCAGCAGGAATGGCTAACTGCTGCACAGGCTGCTGGGCAGGGGCAAGTGAAGCAACTCAGCTTGTTCCACAGGCCATACCCAACTCAGGTTGCCACAGATCAGACCCAAATACTGTAAGCACACCCGTGGCCAAGCCGCCTGACAAAGGTTTGTCCCATCTGGTGGGCTTGCTTCCGCTGTCCTTGTGGGCAGCCCCTCCAGTCACCCTGCTCTCCCACCAGATCAGCACCAGCAAGACACCAGAAACATGCTGAAGCAGCTGCTCCTGGTCAGGCTGTGCTGTCTCCCCCACAATAAACGCCTTTGTCTTGCAGGGAAGCTCTGTTAAACAGCATGGATAGCCACCTCCTGCGCTGCAAACTGCTGGAGATGATGTTCCATCACAGTTGTGACGTGCCCACAACCTTGCCCTTGTCTCTGTCCAAGATCCTGTATTTTCTGGGCCACTCGTCTGTGCTGCTTCAGTACCAGGTATCCTGTCCGTCCTCCCCCTTGCATTGCTTTCTCCTGAGAAAACCTCTCCTACTAACCAAATCCTGTCTCCTGTCCTAGGATGACGTAGCAACGTGGCAGAGATGGGACGAAATGCTGGAATACTTGAGTTTGCTGCTAATAAGTTACCAAAACGTAATACTGGGTAAGCAGCCTGTTCTGGCTTTGGTAAACACAAACTCATCAAGAGGCTGCAGTGGAACAGCCCAAATACTTCACCTCACCACTCTTGAGCTCACAGCCACAAAGGCTTAGAAAGATGATGTGCTTCCATCCTTCCTGGGAACTATTCTCAGCAGTCAGAGCAAAAAAGTGCTACTGCATCAAGCAGGGAGCACCACCTGCTTTGCCAAGTTTAGCTGCCAAGAAATTGCCTGAAGTAGCAGTGCCAGCCCTGGGAAGTAGGCAGCGGAGCGCTGTGCACCCACTGTTAAGCTGGGGGCACAGCGGGCAGAATTCAGTGGCTTAGGAGGAAAAGCAGAAGGCAAAGGGGGTGGTAAAGTCAGGACACACCAAGCACTTACACTGGGCAGGGAGCACCACCAGCAGCCCTGGAAGGAGCACTATTTCTGACCCCTGCAGATTGTCGCAGTCACAAAACGCTCCCATTTTATCCAAAATTTCCTAAAGTCCCTTACCAAATTCCGCTTTACTGGAGTTAAGGCGCTCAGATAAACGCAGAGAAAACCACAGCCACATGTGCATAGTGTGCTGATGTCCCTGAAACCTCAGAAGAGCACCATTAAGCTCTCTGGAGACCATCTTTGCAGCTGGACAGCTGTCCAGTCTGCCACTAGCACTGGCAGAAGGGACGCTACAGCCCTGCCTGCCCCTCTCCATGTCTCGGTCTCTCTCCACGCGCAGACAGCTCCAGAAGGGGACAGTGCCTTCTTCCACCAGGCTAGTCTTGTGCAGGAGTGCCAAGGATAACCAGGAGGGAGCCTGCACAGTTCCCAGCTGCTCTGCTGCTGCACAGCACTGCCGGGGGATGCTGCAATTGGTCCCTAGGAGGTCAGCTGGCCCATTGGCACCTCTTCCCAACAGCATTTCCTCTTGCAGACCACTTACGGAGCTCACTCTATGAGCGGATGGACTTGATCATTCAGAAAGCCAAGCCCAGGCTCCAGGATGACGATGAGATCAGCCACCTGGACATCTACCTGAAGACAGAGGACTTCCTCAGCCGAATGCAGCAGCTCCTGGGGCAGCCCTTCCCGCTGCAGATCAAGGAGAAAGTGTGCATGATCCAGCAGCTGTTTCTCATCTTCACTGCTACCTGATGCAGCTTTGTGTTTCCTTTAAAAACTGTGAACTTAAAACCCTGTCTCATGCTGCAGTCTCAAGTGTCATGTCATGTTTAATATATTTGGAAAATCTTTTGTTTACAGTGTCAGAATTTCCTTCCAAATCTGCCTCATCCTACAGTTTTCCAGAGCACTTTGTACACTTGTGAAAAAAAAAAATTTTTGTATTTGTTGAGCCTCTTCCTTCTTGGTACCCACAGCTCTGCTAGCTGTACCTTGGGATAGCATTAGTCTGAAGCAGCCATGAACTGGCAATAGTTTGCATGGCAAAACGCCCTAATACCTGTTCAATATCTAGGGAAGTTGATGAACTTATCAAAACACAGCTGTAGATAACAGCGAGGAGGTTCACAGTGTCAAGATCTCCAGGACACTCAGGGGATGAACCTTTCCCTAAACAATCCCACCGATGTGACTTGGAGCAAGGCAGCTAGCCACATCAGGAAAGGCATGGATAGCAGCCTCAGCTGGAAGGGCAGCACTTCTTCCAGAATGGTAGTTCAGCAGGTCCACAGTTAGATGTTGTTTTCTGATACTTTGATCATATCCCAGGAACAAAACCTGAGCAGGATACAGCAAGCAGAATGAGAGCATCCCACCAAGAGACCACCCCTTAACAGCAGCCTTTGGAACTAAACTGAGATGTAACCAGGACCTGCAGCAGCAGACAGTACAAGAGCATGTAGGTGCTTCAGGATCCATTCCACCACTTTCAGCTCTGCAAACGTTCAAAGAAAAACAAGGCAGTGTTCAGCTCAGTCATGCCCAACACCCAGAACTGTGTGCTCTATCAGGAGCACTCAAACCCAAAGGAGGAAGGCAAAGCCAGGAGCTGGGCATCACTAGGCAAACACCAGCCTGGTTCCCACATCTGTGCCCAGCTCCTTGGTCCAGGTGCAAACATTCATCTGAACAGCTCAAGAAACTACAAGGTTTCATCAGCAAAAGGCCTAAAACAGGACTTAATGTGGCTTTAAACCTGGTCTTCCTGTCAAAGGGGAGTTTTACACAGCAAGTATTTGCCACAATGAGTGCTCTCAGCCTTCGTAGGCAGAACCTTGGCCCCACGCTTGTTGGCCAGCAGCAAGCAGCCTGGTAGGCACTGCACAGCCCCACATTTCTTCCACAGGTGCTTTACCAACACTAAAAACCAAGGACCTCCATTCACAAGGGTTTTATTTTCTTGTAACAAAAATCATACACATTTAAGACATGAATACAGACAATAAATTAATGTCAAACGAGAGATTCTGATCATCAAGGTGCAGATGACTGGTGACAGCGGTAACTGCTCGGCTGGGTGGGAGGCTTTCAACCTAACACCGCTGGCAGTGCTGCTGAAGCTTGAGATGAAGCAGAGCCACAGAACATATTCCTCAGAGGGCAGCTAACCAAGTGAGCCAGTTCCTGAACAGTTGGAGCAGGCAGAAGCTCCAGACCACAACCTGAAGTCACCTCTGTAAAAAGTCCTTGTAACAGAAAAGCTTCTAACGACAGATGTGAGGCTGCCACTCCCACCTCAGCACCACAGAGCTGTCTTCTGGCTGAGGGAGCTCCGCAGCACAATCACGAGATCAAGAAGAGTCCTGATTGCCACAGGACGGGTGACAATTACACAGCAGCGCTGTCTACAGATCAAAGGATTAGATGGCAGCTAGGAGGTTCTTCCACTTTTCATGAAAGCAAGTGTTAACTGTTTGCAGTAACTGGTAAAAACTAGGCCAAAAAAACTACACGTCACTGTGTCACAGCACGGAGGAGGAACGTTTAGCCTTATCTTCCACTTAGTCTTCCCCCAGCCCTGCAAAATCTGTTTAATGCTGATGAAACAAAAGACCCTTTTGAGAAGTGCCACTGGTGCCCAGTACACTTCTGCATGATTCACACAAGATGCCAGAAAACCAATGAAGCAGCAACCGGAGTGCCAGAACTACTGCACGCCTGTCTAGGACGAGCCTAGACAGCGTTGCTTTGCAGAAAGAAAAGAGGATTTACTTGGTTCAAGCCACACCAGCTCTGGTCATTTCTACCATTTCTGGAGGAACCCGGAGAGCTAGGAGAGAAGCAGTTCTCTCATTACCACCAAGCCTCGTTAGATCCTTCCCCTACCTTTATAACAAGAGTATCTTATAACAGGCAGGGCTACGTTCTTCCTTTGAAGTTAGCCCAGGAAGAAGCAAGTTACTAGACGCTGAACTATAAGGTCACAGCAGACAGTAAGGGAGCTGCACGTTTAAAGCTGACCTACCACGTTCCCAGAGCAGTTTTCTTCCCTCCTGGCAGCTAACGGTCCAGCTTTTGCTCCTTGCTTGTTTTCATCATTTTCTGCTGGTCTGTACGTGACAGAACCAGTCCTCCTGAGGGTACCTCAACACTGAGCAGGACAAGCCAGCCAGACCACACGCAGACACGCCAGCCTATCTGCACGCCCACGCAGTCCTCTCCCACAGGACGTGGCTCAAGGTTTTACTTTAGCACAGCATACCGGGAAGCGTGTCTCGCAGTGCAGCCTAGCAGACAGAGCTGGTGCAGCACAGCAGAGAAGATGGTTTGCAATCATTTAGCACGAGTGCAGGAGTTTTTCCAGGCCTGATTCAAGGCTGGCATTAGGAGGACAGTCACAGCTATTTCCTTTTCCGAGATGAGGAGCTGGAAGGGAGACATTCCTATTTTACTGCAGCACAATGGCACAGGGACACCTTGTAGGTAGGTACTGGGGATACCAGCAGCACTTTTCCTAGAACCCAGTTGGAGTGAGCACATTCAGATCCCGCGGTTTGATGTTATGGGAACGCGGAGATTGTTTCCTCCCTTCTGTGACTGGAACGTCCATTTTGGGTGGCTTGAAGGTGACCGGATCCTCTGACATTCTAGTAGCCTGAGCACGCATCAGCTCCATTGGGGATGGCTTCTGGGCACCCTTATAGGATTGGATGGTAAATCCTCCTGGTAAAAAAATAAAAATCCCAGCAAGTAAGGGCTAGGAAAACTAGCCAAGTCCTTTCTCCACTCCTGCCAGTACCACCCTGTTTGGCACAGAAACAATACGAGTAGCACACACTCCCCCAAGGTGAACAGAAACAGCTGGCATTTTTGCTGTTTAACAGTTCTCCCCACCTCCTGCAATGCAGGAGATTTTAGAGGACATACCTGGATCGTTGGTGGATTTCTGGATGGCTTTGGGTCCAAAAAAACTCCATCTTTCAGATGGCAATCTGTCCCCACCAGCTTCCATGGCAACAAAGTCTGGGCCAGTGATAGAAGCAGAGGATCCCTGACTGAACCAACTCCTATGGAAAAAAAATTACCAGGATGTATGAAAAGACACCACTTCAGGTGGGCCCCACCGCACCAGAAACTTTACATGTAGTTACCAGGGAAAACCTGAAAGATCTTAACAGATTTGCCTTGAATTTGCCTTGATTTGACAGAAGTCCCATAAGCTTCCAATATATTTGGTTCTGATGCAAATCCACAGCAGTCCCTGAGCTCCACCCCTCAGAGAGTCCCTCACAGCGTAAAGGGGATATTTGCAGCACATCCCACCTCAGCAGCCTGCAGGAAACCACAGAGGCAGTGATCTGCCAGGGGCAGGGTACCTGTTTTTATGCTTGGGAGAGGAGTGGGGAGTGCTGCTTGGAGTGGACTGAGCAGAAGAAGTCTGTTTGTCGTCTTTTGTCATTTCTCCACTCTGCATTTTTAGCTTCTGTTGGGAAAGGCAAGAGAAACACAAGCAACAGACCTTAAGTACAAGGCATATGGAATGCAGCCAGTTTTACTGTCAAAACTGGACAACTGTTTGTATCACAGACAAGGGATTTTAAGTGTTATTTTAACCTAGTTATACTCAGTATTACAATACTTGCATACACCCCTTAAGCTTCTTTCCAGGTCGCATACAAACATTTCATCACTATGCTCATGCAAGTGGACACCCTCCAAGCTAATGGAAGAAAACCACGTAGCTCACTGCAGGTCAGTCACTGCTCAACAGCAGCACACTGCTGAAATACCAGCGCTCCCAGGAAGGTTGCCTCCAGTGCTGGCTGAACTGCTGGCTGCGTGGTGACAAGTCCAAGTGCCACAGCAGCCGTGTGTCTGGAGCACTGCTCAGAGCAGAGGCTTCAGTCCCACAAGTTCTCTAACAAAGGTGAGACAAGGCCTTGCGCAAAAGCCTAGGAGCATGAGACACTGAGAAGTAATTCACAAACAAGGTGAAAGCACTGCACTAGAACAACAATTTGGACTGCATGTGAAGAATACGTCCAGTCACACAGCAATCAGGAGCTGGGTGCGTGTGACCCAGGCGATTACAAGCCATTCTGTACAAACAGAACTTGAAAGAAGTCACTTGAAGGACAGTTATAGTTCAAACGCTGACTGCACAGGCACCTTCTCAAAACATTGCCTGTGGTTATCCAAGCCACACCAACACAACTCACTGACGCTGCTGCTGAAACTTTGACCTTGCAAGGGTACGCCTGGAAGGCTCGCTATTGAAATCCAACTGCAAGATCACTGTGGGCAGCTGAGCTCACCAGAAACATGTTGGCTGGAGACCTTTGTCTTTATTTCCAGTAAGAAGCAAGCCCGATTTCATTTTCTAACTTTTAACGTTAGAAACGCGTGGTTTACAAGTAATCTAGTTCTGGCTTGTTTCAAGGAATAGGTAACCCAACTAGAACAGTGCTTATTCGGAGGCTGCTGATTTGTACTGCAAAGTTAGCTCAGTACAAAGTCAAAACAAAGGTCCAGAGCTTCAGCACTGCTGTCCCAGTGCACCAGGAGTTCCTGGATTCATTACAGGACTCAAATGAGGCTTGGCATCACTAAGGCAGCAGCGAGTAGAGTTCTAAGTTCAGTCCGTTCAACACTTAACCACCACAAACACCTGATAAGTACCTTCTGCACTTGGCATCTTAATGCTATGGAAAAGTAGCATTGGAAGAGATGAGGGTAATTCAAGATCATCAAAATAAGCATCAAGCTGGAAAATGTAAACAGGACCTTTAAAATTGGAGAAGTTACTTGGATTCAGGGATAAGACTGAAGGCCAAAACTCACCAAGCATGTTTATTTCAGGTGTCAAAGGCCTTCTCTGCCCTACCCTCAGATTAGTGTTGCTCAGCACAGTAAGATCTGGGAGTGCCTCATCCACTTACCAAACAGCTGAGCTCCTTCAAAATTGCATTTGCACATAAAAATATATTGAACTTCAAATTATACTTTCTTTAAAAATATGTGAGTTGGCAAGTCTCTTCCAGTTCTTGAACAGAAAAACCACAACAGAGACAAGCGTTTGCAGAGAGAATGGATGCCAAGCTCTGCCCTCAATACCCAGAAGGCTGGCATTTCATGTCAGCTATCCCCGGAGAGATAACGCTGGGACAAACACTTAATGTTCACTGCAGGGCACCTCTGGGAGGTACAGCAAGAAGCTAGGCTCTGTACAGAGATGTCCCCAGCTGGAAGTGACTGGGCAATATTGCAGTTTTCAAACAAACTGTTTCAAAACTATACAGGCCAACAGCAAGTTTAACATAGGTGGGTAATCTTTTTACACAATACACTAAACACCTTCAGAGTAAGCAGTTTAAATAGTCCCAGCAACACGCTCCCAAAGTTATGTCAGACAGGTGTCAGGCTAGTACACAACCAACAAAAAAAAAACACACAAGGAAAAGAAGTCTTACATGCACTGCCTCAGCCACTCGGTGATACTTGGTCTCCTCTGTGGTGAGGCCTTTGTGGGGAGTGTAGCCAGCTTCTCGCAGCCCTGCCTGCTGCTCAAAGCGCTGAATGCTCTCCTGAGTCTGCTCTGGAATGGACAAGAGCACACGTTCACACAAAAGAGCCGCCACAAGCAGTTCTAGAAAAAGCAACTCGAGTGACCACAGGTAACTTCATCGTTCATACCTACTGTGACGAGTTGACAGAGGCTGCAAGATGAAACTAAGGAGCTGTTCTGACCAGGAGGCTATCCTGAGTCACGGGGCTAAGCGAGTCAGATAGGCAGTGCTTTGTCCCAAATCACAGGATGCGTTGCAGATGTAACACTTGTATTTAAACACGTTTAATCCAACAAGCTGCATCACTTCTAATTACAATTTCCCAAGTCCAGAAGACCCCACAACAAGCTGGATATTTTAAGTGCCCCCCTTGATTTTTCAACTTTTTTGCCAATGAAAGAGTAAGATTTCTGAAAGACTGCCCACACCAGCTGATCTGACAGTCACAGCCTTGCAGAGCAGGTGGTAAAGACTCCCACAGCAATTCTAGCTTAGGTAAAATAAGTTACTTCAGCCAACCACAGGGCCACCAGCCAATAGATTGATATCAAGTTCAGTTCTTGAAGCGAGCACCTTTTTACTATCAGCATAGGAAATTGTTCTTAGGTTGGCTAGTGAATCAAAGTTAAAAGGAATTAGTACACAAAAAGTTATTGTCTTTTTTTAAAAAAGAACCTCCATTTTAATGTTAAAGTTATTTGCAGTGATAGTGCATTGTACAAGAGATCTAGAAGGCTTTTGTCTATTTCCAATTTGCATCTGAACTTCTCTCCTGGGAGGAGCAATTCAGAGTTCCTGACTTCTTACTGCATTAGAGCATTTTTAGGCCATCATGCTTTTATCTAGGTAGTTATTTTATCATTGTACTAAAACAAAAGCTCCTTTCCAGCAGGAAGTCCCTACTCCTGCATGGCACCTTCCAATATGCTGGTCATTTTTGAGCCACAACAAGGAACAAGCATAAAGCTATTCCAAAACACTGGCCTAAAACCTACCTAGGGGTCTTTAGCAACATTGCTTGTAGGAAAAAAATGAATCCCAGCTGTTAAAAGAAGAGGCAGCAGGCACAGAGTAACACATTTAATTTCCCTTGCTGCAAATGAACACGTTCTCTGTGCAAACATAACTGGCCCAATTTCATTTTAAAGCTTCATGATTCATGAGGTTTGTTTTTTTAAATCTGGCTGTTAGCGAGACACCTGCTGCTGTTACCATAAATGCCATGAAGTGCTCCATTAGCTCAGCACATCACCTGTCCACACAACTTCAGGTAATTGCAGAACTCTACCTAACAGCAAGAAATGCCAAGTTAATGAGCAAACACCCAGCAGCAGCCTCTGAGCTCCAGCGTAAGGCGGCGTGGACTGCAGCGCCCTATCAGCACAGCACATTCCCTGCACTCCCCCTCACTGCTCAACTCCTGCGCCAGGAAACACGGAGGCTGTAAGGTGGCCTATCCCCTAATTCCCTGCTTCCTTCTAGAAACGTCCTCTAATGACTGTGTTGATTAAAAACAGAGTTTCTCTGAATGCACAGACCATCCAGGAACACTTACAGTTACCTCGAGGCACTACCAAGCCGGACCACACTCCCGTGCCCACACCCATCAGCCACCAAACTACAGAAAGCAGAGATCTTACAGAAAGCTGAGCTCTTACTTGTGATGAGAGAGTTCATGATGATATGAGTGGCCTTGGCCTTTACCACAGGTACCTTGTTGACACTTTCGGTGGATGATGAAGGAGTTATGACAGGTGCATTCACATGAGCATCCCCCTCCTCCACCTGTGCAGAAGAAGGTGTAGGTTATGGTGAGAAAGTACCTCAGCTCTTCGTCACGACACATCTCAACTACCCCAATGAAACAAGGCCGAGTTGCACTAGCAGCAAGACTTTATCCCATGGAAAAAAAACGCTGTTCTATCCACAACCCAGGAACACTTATCGCCTGAACCTTATTCTTAGTAATGAGCAAGCAACTTTCATTCAACATTTGAAAACACGCTGGGCTCAGAGCCAACAAGTCATTAAGTTTAAGTTCAAAAAGGTCAATAGGAACAAAGCTAGAACACATCCACGGCAATTCGCACAGCCGCACGCTGGACTGCAAGGTCAGGCAGGCAGAACTTCTCCACAGACAGCTCAGAAGCATCAGCTGTTTGCAAAACGACAGTCTCACAGATGAAAGGCTGCTGATTAGCTCTCCCTCACCTCATTCCTTATGTTTCCAGTGCCTTACTGGAAGCACTTCACGCTTACAGAGCTACCACTGGCTGCAAGGTCCTAGCAGCCGGGCAGCAAACGCTCCAAAATAACAACTCCAGTGAAGCACTGACCTCCTCCCCCTAACACTGAGGTTACTGTTCCATGACTGGACAGTTTACTTTTTGTGCCAAACCACAACTTCAGGGTTTTTTCCACACACACACACAAAAAAAAGAACATTTTAAAGGAAGAGATGAAAAGCAGAGGCTAGGCTCATGGCTATTCAGTTCCATTCAAGAGCAAGGAGCTTCACGACTAAGGAACAGCCCCTAAGAGCTGCTCTGCCACTGAAGCACCCCCACAGGGGCTTAATTCCACCTTATTAATGCCCGAAAGGTAGTTTTAGGGTTTTTTTAGTGAAACCGGGCGCCCCGGGCCTGCTTTTTAGGGAGATTTCCAGCGAAACTCCATACCTTCGAGAGCTCCTGGTACTTGCGCTCGGGGATGACGGGCTGCTTCCACAGCACCCCGGCGCACAGGTCGGCGGGCGGCGGCGTCATGGGGGCCGTGTCCTCCAGGGCGTCGTCGTAGCTGAAGGCCCGCCGGGGCACCCCGAGGGGCAG
Source organism: Aythya ferina (assembly GCF_964211825.1). Lineage (NCBI taxonomy): Eukaryota > Metazoa > Chordata > Aves > Anseriformes > Anatidae > Aythya > Aythya ferina. The sequence continues at coordinate 8,868,146 of NC_140312.1, forward strand.
CGACATCTTCCCGGCCACGGCCCCGCCGCCCCGCTCCAGCGCTGCCAACACACGCACCGGGGCTCAGCGCCGCCGCCAACCCGGACCTCCGGGGAACGTGGGGACGGGGAGAGGCTTACCGGGAGCGGCCGGTGGCCGGGAGCTCATGGTGGTGGTGGTGGTGGCGGAGGAGCCGTTACCGGGCCCGGGGCGGCGGGGAGGGCGGCGGCATGGCGGGGGAGGAAGCGGCGCCGCCTGAGGCGCCGGGCAAATGGCGCCGCCTCCCGCCGGGAGGGGTTTTATAGGCGGGCGGTGCGCGGCGGGAGGCGCGGGGGGTGCTGGGAGTTGTAGTTCTGTGGGGTGCGTGGGGTATGGGGGTGGGTATGGGGGGATATGGGGGATTGGGGGGTATGAGGGGATGGGGGCGATGAGGGGCTATGAGGGGCTGTGGGTGGGCACTGCTGGAGGTGCTGGGGCTGGGATGAGGCTCGAGGATGCTGCAGGGGGTGGGGGAGACATGGGGCTGCTCCATCATGTCCCCCATGCCCCCTATGTCCCCCATGCCCCCCCATGTCCCCCCCCAGCCCTCACCGCCTGCACAGCCCTGCTGTGGGTGCTGCCCTGCCACCCGCCGCCATCCCCTGCCCCGCTCCGTGCCACCTCCACCAGCAGCACCTCTCAGGCCATGTCCACGTCCCCCCATCTCAGCGGGGTTGGGGGTCTCCTGCCATCCCACTGCAGCCACCCCATGGCTGGGATCTGGCATAGGATGAGGGCACACGGCTGCCTGCAGCTGGGCTGTCCCGGGGCCATCGCGTGCTGTGTGTTTTTAGCGGGACAAAGCAGCCCGAGGGCAGACGACACGGTGCTGGGCAATATGGGCACAGCGTACCAGGCTGCCAGACCCGCTGTGGGGCTGGGGGCAGCTCGGAGCAGCTCCAACATCAGCCACACCATCACCTCCCACCCTCCTCCTCCCAATCTCCCCATCTCCCCGTGCCCCCTTTCACCTCCCCGCCATCCCTCCCTCCTCCCTCTTCCCTCCCTCCATCCCCCCACCACCCACCCACCCACCCCGGGACCCTCTCCCAACCCTCCCAGTCCCCCCACCCACCCCACCGGCGGGCTCCCATCGTTCCCCTTTAAGCTCGGCGGTGACGCTGGGGGCGGACGTCACGGCGGTGGTGGCGGGGTTGCACATCTGGCAGGTTGCAGGGCCGGCAGGTTGCACATCTGGGCCGCACGGCGCCGCATGGCTCCCCCCAGAGCTCTCCGCGACCTGACCTTGGCTTTGGGAGCCGCCGTGGTCGCGCTGGGCTCCCTCCTCTTCATCGCCTGGAAGCTCTACTTCCGCGACACCGAGCTGGGAGCCAGCTGGGACAGCTGGTGGGAGCGGGAGGTGAAGGAGCTGCGGGACCGAGCCCCCCCCGGCAGCACGGTGAGGACGAGCAGCGGGGACGGTCGCCCACCGGGATCCCCCCCGAGGATGGGGAAGGAGCAGGGAGATCCCGAAGTGCTGAGCCCAGCAGGGTGGGGAAGGTGCACGGGGTCTGGGTTCCCTCAGGGTGTTCCCCAGGACACCTCCACCTCCCACCCTGGGGTGTCCGAAGCCCCCTCGGAGCCCACCCAGCTGGAGAAGGGTGTGTAGGGTGGGGGGAAGCACCGGGACCCCCCCGGCACTCCCAGCTGAGCAAGGGAGCTGTATGGACACCCCTGGCTGGGAATGGGGGCATGGGGGGCTGGGGGGAGCCCCTTGTTTCAAGCCAGCCCCTAAAGCAGCCCCCCTGTGCCGCTGCCCCCCAGGTGGAGTGGAAGCAGGTGCTGGTGCTGGGGCTGGACGGAGCGGGGAAGAGCAGCGTCCTGCACTACATCTGCAGCCAGACGGCCAGGAAACGCATCCCCCCCACCCTGGGCTTCAACTCTGCCCAGCTGCAGGTCGAGGGGCTGGAGATGGACCTGCTGGAGGGTAAGGCTCCCTGTTTTCCCCGGGGGAAGGCTGCGGGGACGCAGGGGACACAGCCACCCTACTCGCCCCTACGTACTGGCACTGATCCTACCCGTTTCTCGCAGTCGGCGGCAGCCAGAACCTGCGAGCGTACTGGTCCCATTACCTGAGCGGGGCCCACGTGCTGGTCTTCGTGGTGGACTCCGTGGACAGGGCTCGCCTGCTGACGGCCCGCCAGGAGCTGCACGCGCTGTTGGCCCAGGAGCCCCGGCTGCCGCTGGTGGTGCTGGCCAACAAGCAGGTGGGTGCCCCCCTGCAGCTCCCCGGGGGGTGTTCCCGGCCAAATTGCCTCTCTTGTGGGACTCCAAGGGGAAATCTGAACGCCCCAAATCCCCCAGCTCTTGCAAAACCCTCGCTCGCGGGGCCGTCTCCCACAGCCTGCCCCAATGCGCGGCTGCCAGTCCTCGTTTGGGCGCCTCCCCATGTCCCAGCTAACGAGTTCCCGGAGAGCACCAGCGTCCAAAATCCCCAAGGGGTGACAGATTGCCCAGGCAGGCAGCCAAACGTGTGCCTGCGGCCGCTTCCCATTGACCCCCATCCAAGTGACCGCCCTGCAAGAGCAAAGCACTCCCAGCCAGCCACCAGCAAAGGGCTCCTGGCAGCCCCCAGCACGCATGGCAGCCACCCGTGGGGCTCCCAGCCCGCGGGCTCGGGGCCACGCAGCCCCCCCCCAGCCTCCTCCTGTCCCCCCGCAGGATAAGAGCGACGCCCTGAGCGCGGAGGAGCTGCGGGAGGAGCTGGAGCTGCAGGCGCTGGGCGGCCAGCGGGAGCTCTTCCTCCTGCCCACCAGCGCGACCTGGGCCAGCCTGAGCACGGCCACCAGCGTGCTGCACCTCAGGAGCCTGCTGGTCAGCCTGCTGTCCCAGTCCTGAGCCCAGAACGGCTCCTACTGGGACGTGCTGGGAGCTGCTGGAGCTGGGGCTCGCCGGCAGGACCCGCGGCATGCGCTCCGCGGGGTTTGGGGTTGAACTGATGTGCGGCTGCCCTCGGGGACACGAGCAGCAGGGGAGAGGGCAGCCGCCCCCCTAAATCAAGGGGGGAAGCCTCCTTTGGGAGGCAGCAGCAGCACCGTTACCTCCTGGTGAGCAGGGAACACAGCACGGGGCAGGGCCCCGCACCTACACGCAGCCCTGTGGGATATTGGGGCTCAAATACTGAGCTAGCTGCCCCACAGGCTCCCCTAGGGCAGGCAAGAGGCACAGAGCAGTGCAGCAGCCACCAGGAAGCTCTCGGGGGGCAGGAGCAAGTCCCTGGTCCTGCTGTGATGGCAACAAGGACCCAGGCAGCACCGCTCACACCACCCCTGGCCTCCCTGATGGAGCTGATGTGGCTGATGGAGCCCTAAACAAGGGGAGTAAAACACCCCCTGCTCGCAGCTTTCCCGTGCTGATGAGGGCTGCGTGGGCTCTCCTGCCCAAAAAGCACACCTGTGGGAATAACCAACTCGGGCTGCACGCAGCTCGCCCTTCCTCAACCTCTGTTTTAAAATAAAGCCCTGTTGAGCAGGTGAAAGCAGGCACCACGCAGCCCTGCTATGAACACGGGCCGAGGATGTGCTGCTGCTCGGTAGGAAGTTGCCCCGCTGCTGTTCTCCTTCCTCAGGGCTCAGGAGCCGCAGAGAGCCGTGCCTGCAGGTGGGAGGGCTGCTGCCAGGCAGTGCTGGGCCCTGGAAAACTGTTAGAAGTTGGGGAGTGCTTTGGGGAAGGGACTACGTGCCGGCCAGTCTGCTGGGACACCCTCTGTACGGCTGCTCCTTCCTCTTGCCAATAAAAGAGGTCAATCTCTCTGCTCTGCCCTCGTTCCTTGGAAGGGAAGGGGTCCCCAGCCCGGAGATTGCTCTGTGGGGAGCACAGAGCACACACATCCAGCCCTGCTGCTCACAGGGACAGGGCAGAGCCCCCAGCACTGCCCAGCCCTGCAGAGCACGGCACATCTGGCGCCTGTCCTGCACGTCGGCACCACCAGCTCTCAAAGCAGGACTGTGCCCAGCGAGAGCAGCAATGAAAGCCCACAGGAGACATTCCTACCAGCATGGGAGAGTAATTTATTTAAAAAAGGCAAAAGCAGCGCTGGCTCCCACTCAGAAAGGGAGCAGCACAGCACATTCAGTCCCAATGCCACAAGCCGCAGCCAGGAGCCGTCTGTGCCTGGTTATAATTGTCTAACGAAGGTTTTAATTGCCTAACGAAGGTTCTTCCTCCTCCACCAGAGGCTTTGCATAGCTCAGCCTGCCCCGGCCCCAGGAACCACAGCCTGGCAGCAGCCGTCACCTGCCCGGCCGTGCCCTCTCCGTTCATAAAACGGTGGCACCAGGCCTGCGCTGGCAGGCAGACCCGAGGGAAAATCAGGGGCAGTCACTGCACATCCATCTTCTCCTGCTTGAGCGACGCAACGAAAGCCTTGTACTCCTCGGGATAGAAGTTCTTGTACACGTTGATCTTTCTCTTGATCTGCTTGGGCGTGTCCTGGTAGTAGTTCTTCTCATCGCGAGCCATTTCCTGCGACAAGGGGAGGGCAGGTCAGGGAACAGCCCGGTGAGCAAACACCAAACCAGCACAGCAGCCGTGGCAGCCGCGTCCTGAGGGCCCTCCCAGGCAGACTGTGGCTGCTGCCACAGCCAGACACGGATCTGGATGAGTTTCCAAGCACCACATCCCCTCAGCCATCAGCTGCCCACACAACAGGACCCGAGCGGGGACGTTTGGCGACTCCTGCTCCACAGAAGAGCCAGGAGCGAGCTGCTGCGGGCACCCCTGGCTCCAGGGCAGCCGATGCTCACCTTGTAGTTCTCCCCGTGGTTCTGAATCATGTAGCGCACGTAGTCGATGAGGTCCCGTGAGAGCGTGTTGGACTTCTTCTCGGGGAGGCTGGCCTCATATTCCATCTCTAGGCACAGGACAGACACCGTGATGCAGGCAGGCAGGGGAGCAATGCCAGCAGCGCCTCAAAGGGCAGCAGCCAGCCTGCTCCCATGATCAAACCCTGCCAGTCCTGCAGAAAGGAGGCAGCTCCTGCTGCACAGCTCCTGCCGCACAGCTCCGTGCTTGCCCGGGCAGGAAAATGAGTGTGAGAGCTCTCTGGGCATGCTGCGGGCACCCAGTCAGTGCTGCTGCTGCTCCCCAGCTCACATGGTGAGGAGGAAGCTGAGCTGTTGCTGCCCCTAAACCACCGCTAAAGCACTCAGAGCAGGGCATTGCAGTTTTGTCCCATTGGTGTGAGACACCAGCGAGTTTAGCAGTGACAAGAGTCCTGCTGGGGCTGCAGGTACTACAAAAAAGCAGCACGGGAGGGAAAGGGAATTCACAAGGCTGAGGACACGCTGGGAAGGTCGAGCTGTTCCTCTGGCTCCCAGCTCTGCTCCAGCCTGGCTGACTGCTGCCGGGGGCACCCTGTGCACACTCACATCCTAAAACCTCTGCAGCGAGGACTGCGCAAGAATTAAAAACCTTCCCTGCCCCAGCACGGGACAGGCACTAAGGACAGTCCTGCAACACGGTGCTGAGAGACAGAACAACTCATGGGGCCCCGGGAGAGCCCTAAACGCAGTGAGAGCAGCAAGGTTCAGCACAAAACCTGCTAAGGCAGGCAAGGCAGCCCCCAAGGGGACGGAAGCAGCACTGACCGTTCAGGACGTAGGGCTTTCGCACAATCTTCTTCCTTTCCTCCTGCCCACTGCCCTCCACCTCCATTCCCTGTGTTGGATGAGAGAGAAAGAAACTCAAAAACAGGCCATTTGGAAAACAGCTCACCCCACAAATTGCTCCCAGAAGTCTTAACAGCACCACGAACCACGGCATCTCCCCTGGCTTAACCAGAGCCTTTTCTTTGCACACTCAGCCGACAGGCAAGCCCAGGTGGCACAGCACTGCTCCTCACCTGAGCAGAGAGAAGCGCCTGCAGCCATCGAGCCCCCTTTCACCTGCGTGACATTTCCCAAGGCCACTTGTACCCACCAACGCCAGCCAGGCTGGCATTTTGGTATTGGTATTTTGTTACGCAGCCAGCCTGCAGTGCTCCCAATCCCACTGCTCAGGCACGTCCCGGGAGGCTGAGTGCCAGTCCTCAGCCTCGTCCCATGCCCTGTTACCCCTGGCAATGCCTTAGATATTGATGAGGACGGCCACCCCGGCAGCCCCCGCTCCCCGTCCCGCCCGCACTCACCAGCAGCCCCCTCTTGGCGATGGGCACGGCCTTGTTGGGGTCCTCGGCCAGGCCCATCTCGGCCAGGTTCTGTGCCACGGACTTGGTGGCGTCCCACGCATGGCGGATGTGCGAGCTGGGAGGGAACGGGCAGGGGCTCACCGCGGGTGTCCCCACGAGCAGTAACCCCAGGGGCCCACTGCCACCCCCTCCCAGGGCCCTCACTCCCCCAGCCTCAGGTCACCCCCCCATAGCCCACACTCCCCTACCCACAAATCTCACACCCCCACACAGCCCACATCCCCCCCTACACCCCCACAACCCCCCCCCAGAGCCCATGTCCCCCCCCAGCCCCCTCCCCACACATCCCACGCCCCCCCAGGACCCCCAAGCCCCCCAAACCCCCAGCCCACACCCCCCACACCCCTCAATCCCCCCACCCCCCTACAACCCCTCACACCCTCCCACGACCCCCAAACCCCTCCACACCCTCTCACCCCCCCGTGCCCCCACCCCACGTCCCCTCAGCCCCCCAAGCGCCCCCTCAGCGCCCCCCCACGTCCCCCCCCACCCCCTCAGCCCCCCACCCCGATCCCCTCAGCCCCCCAAGCGTCCCCTCAGCGCCCCCCCACACCCCTCAGCCCCCCACCCCCGACCCCCTCAGCCCCCCACCCACCCCCCACACCCCCCTAGCCCCCCCCACGTCCCCCCCAACGCCCCCCAACCCTCCCAACCCCCACCCCACGGCCTCCCCACACCCCCTCAGCCCCCCCACACCCCCCTACGACCCCTCACAGCCCCCCCACCCCCCCCACACCCCCTCAAACCCCCTCCCCACGCCCCCCACGCCCTCCCCCCGGCCCCCCCTCGCCCACCACTCGATGCGTGGCGCTGCCCGGCGCCGGGCGCTGCGGTAGAGCCGCTTGCGGTTGACGCCATAGGCGAATTTCTGCCGCCGCTTCTTCCCCTTGGCCTTCGGCATGGCTGCCCCCCCCACCCCACACACACCGCGCGGCGGGCCCGGCCGCGGGGCACCACGGGAAATGGAGTCCGGCCCGCGGGGCGCCGCCTTTCCGCTCCCCTACCCGTGGACTACAACTCCCAGAGTGCCCCGCGGCTACCGGCTACGGTAGGCGGGGAGGGCCAAGCTTGCTGCCGTCCCCGCGCCCGCAGCCATGGAGGCCGGGCCTCCCCCGCCGCTGGGGCCCAGCGGGCTGCCCGTGTTCCGCGAGGAGGGCTTCGGGGACAAGTTCCTGAGGAAGACCCGCGAGAACCCCCTGGTGCCCCTGGGTGAGGGGCTGCGGGCAAGGGGGGGCCGCAGGGGGGGCTGTGAGGGGGGTGGGGTAACGGGGGGGGGCTGCGGGGGGAGGCTGTGAGGGATTGGGGTGGGGGGAGGCTGAAAAGGGGCTGGGGAGGCTGCGGGGGGTTGGGGTTAGTGGGGAGATGTAGGGGAGGCTGCAGGGATTGGGGTTGGGGGGAGGATGGGGGGATTTGGGGTCAGGGGAGGAGGTTGTGAGGGATTAGGGTTGGGGGAGGCTGGGGGAAGGCTGGGGGGATTTGGGGTTAGATTTGGGGGGGAGGCTGTGAGGGATTTGGGGTCAGGGGAGGCTGTGAGGGGAGGCTGCAGGGGTTTGGGGTCAGGAGAGGAGGCTGTGAGGGGGGAGGCTGTGAGGGATTAGGGTTGGGGGGAGGCTGAAGGGGGAGGCTGTGAGGGTTCGGGGTTAGATTTGGGAGAGGAGGCTGTGGGGGGAGGCTGACGGGGGTTTGGGGTAATGGGGGGGCTGCAAGGGGAGGGCTGTGAGGGGCTGGGGTCGGGGGGAGGCTGTGAGGAGAGTCTGCAGAGATTTGGGGTTAGTGGGGAGGGGGAGGCTGTGAGGAATTAGGGTTGGGGGGAGGATGGGGGGAGGCTGCAGGGGTTTGGGGTTAGAGCTGGGGGGGAGGCTGTGAGGGGCTGGGATTGGGGGGCAGGCCGTGAGGGGAGGCTGCAGGGGTTTGGGGTCAGCAGAGGAGGCTGTGAGGGGGGAGGCTGCGGTTGTGTTAGCTGAGGGGTTGGACGAGGTGCTCCTGGAGGTCTCTCCCCACCGCGGTGATGCTGTGAGGGGAGGCTGCAGGGCTTGGGGTTGGAGCTGGGGGGAGGCTGCAGGGCTTGGGGTAACGGGGCGGGCGGGGACAGGGGAGGCTGTGGGGGCAGCCGGGCTCCATCCCACGCAGTCACCGCCTGTCCCCGCTGACTCTGTCCCTCCGCCCTCCTCCCGCAGGCTGCCTCTGCACCGTGGGCGTGCTGACCTACGGCCTCATCAGCTTCAAGCGAGGCCACACGCGCCGCTCGCAGCTGCTGATGCGGGCGCGGATCCTGGCCCAGGGCTTCACCTTCGCGGCCCTCCTGGGGGGCATGGTGGTGACGGCCATGAAGGCGAGGAAGTGAGAGGCTCCCGCGGGCCCTGGGGTGCTGGCAGTGCGGTTAATACACCCCTCGTTAACCCGATGTTGGAGCTGTGGTGTTTCTTTCTCGCGTTTATGCTCCTGGAGCACCAGGGGGGTGTCTCACCGAGGCTCTGCGGCCCTGCCAGGCATCCCGGTGCTGTCCCAGCCTGGTAAAATTTGTTCCCTTTGTCACTCGTCACGCGTCATCTGCTGGCAACCCGATGCCTTGGTGACCCAGCTGAGGGAAAGGGGTGAGCTCCACCGCAGCGCCGGGCGAGTCCACGCTGCTCCCCGCAGCTCCCCCCTTCCCCTCACTGCCTGCTCAAAGCCTTTCCCCGAAGAAATCCTGCTGCCTGGCTGATATTTCCAGCACACACAGTTTGGAGATGTTGGTTTATTGTAACAGGTGATTCGAACGGGCACATGATACCGAAGCTGAGGGGATGTAGAAGAGCTGTGGGCGCCGCTCCCCGAGGGCTGGAAGCCCCCGCCCAGCACTGGGGACGCAGCAGCCGGGGCTGCAGGGGGCTCCCGGTCCCCGGGAGGCAGCCAGAGGCGATTCAGCTGCTCTGCAGGGAGAGGGGGGGAGCAGGGCTCTGCAGCGAGGCTCTGCTGGCTGATTGATGTGCTGTGCTGCCTGCTCCCGCTCCCAGCACGAGCAGAGCTGCCCTCGCAGCTGGGGGGCACCACCAGTCCCGCCAGCAAGGGGAGAAAGCGGCTTTATGGGGTGGGAATGGGAGCAGCACTCTGCCCTGCTGCCTCTGGGGCGCAAACCCAGCGGGAACTGGGCCGGGGAGAAGCCCGAGAGCGGCTGCCCGGGTTAAGGGAGCTGGAGGCTCGCCCTGCCCCGCAGCAGCCACACCTCCTACCTGCTTCCCTGCAGCCACACGGCCTCCAGCTGCCCTCCTCCGGGCAGGGGGAGGAGCAGAGCAGAGCCCAGGCCCCCAAAACCTGGCACCCCAACAGTCGGGGGCGTTGGGAGAGGGGCGGGGAGCACCCTGCACTCCTGTCCCGTGCCCCCTTCCCAGCACCCGGCACCACAGGGCACAAGACACCACAACTGCTGATTTTTGGGGTGCCCACACTCACATTCCTCCGTTCCCACCAGCTCTGTGGCATCACCTGGGCTCCCCACGGGGTCTTGTGGGGTGAAGCAGGGTCTGGGCTGTGCCCCCAGCCCCCAGCCCTGCCCTACACCCCGCAGGAGGGCAGAGGGGAGCCAGGATCCCTCTGGGACCCCCGAGGCAGGCAGGTTTGCTCCACGCACAGCCCCAAATGAGGTGGGGAGCACCCAGGGGGTGTCAGGCCCCGGGCACGGCTTGGGCTGGGGGATCCCCTTGCTAACAGCTTCCCGGGGAAATGCCACAGTAATAAATATGTGTAGAAAGAGACCGACGCACCCTGAAGCAAAAAGGAAAACCACGGGGAGAGTTACAACCACCGACTGCAGAGGGCAGGGACCCAGGGACCCCCCCCTCAAGGCCCGGCCGGGCCCTGCCGGGCGGCACTAGCGGGACAGGGGCGTCTGTTTGAGGGAGATGAGCACCGAGCGCATCCGCGAGACGTCCTTGCTCTGCTTGCTGCTCTTGGGGTTGAAGTCGCAGAGCTGGGCCACCTTCTCCCACTCGGAGCCTGGGCTTTCCTCCTTGGATTCCTTCAGGAACGCTTCCTCCGAGGCCCTGTGGAGATGTTGAGGGCTGTCAGCGGCACAGCCCCTGCCCAGGAGACCCTCTCTTCCCTCCAGGAACCCAGCCCGGCCCCGGTTCCCTGAGCTCAGCACCCTCCACCCTCGGGGCTGTCCCCAGAAGGCCCCAAACCCCACAGCCAGCCCCACAGGGGCAATCCCAAGAGCTCCTCTTTCCTCCTGCGCCTCCAGCCCTTGGAGATGCTCTGGGACCTCGCCAGAGCCCGACACCACCCCCAAAACCCCTTTCCCCTGACTGGGGGCTGCGGAACCAAAAGGCAGGAGCCCGGACCCTGCAGGAGGCACCTACACATAGCCGATGACATCGGCGTCCGGCTGCTGGTAAAAGGCTTTGTCAGCGATCCTACCCCGAGGCGCAGACAGAGAGAGAGCGCGGAGCAGACAGGCAGGCAGAGGGTTAGAAAGAGAGAAACAGAAAGGGGGTTAGCGGCCTCCCACGGCACCAGGAAATCCTGAAAATCCCCCAGAGCTGTGCTGAGCCCCAGCCCCACGCGTGGTCAGGAGGCCCTGGGATCCTGCTGCGGCTCTGCAGGGCCACCAGAGCTGCTCGGTGTCCTCGGGGCTCTCCCCGGGCCTGGCGAGGTGCTGGTTCTGCAGGGCTGAGCCCCAGCGTGGTGACAGAGCCCCCCCGGCCCCTCAGGAGGGCAGTTCTGGCTGCCTCAGCCTCTCGGCCTACCTGTTGTTTGCCCGGTTCTTCTCCATCTGCTCGTTCTGCCGCAGGTTCCACTCCTCCAGGTCCTTCTTGGCCTTCTCACGCCACTCCTGCTCCGTCACCTTCGAGGCAGCATCTAGGGCCGGGGTGCGACAGCTCCCGTCAGGCAGGCAGCCCCCGCCCCGTCCCCTTTTCCCCCCTAAAGCACCCACAGAAAGGCATCACCGCCTCCGAGGAGGGCTGGTTTTTGGCACGAGGCGTCCCCGGGGTGCAGCAGGGAAGGGACCTCCAGCTCCCAGTGCCCCCAGCACGGGGCTCGGCTCTCACCCAGCTCCTCCAGGCGCTTCTTCTGCTCCTCCCTCCACTTGCGGATGCTCTCGGGCTCCTGGGTCAGCCGGTCAGCCTTGGCTATGGCCGCGTAGGCGTCCGTGGGGCCGTTGGACTCCTGCAGGATGCCAGCAGCCCGCCCTCAGCAGCAGCTCCCCCCTGGGCAGCACGGGGCCGGGCTCCTCGCTGCCGGTGTTCAGTCCCAGGGCAGCTCAGGGCACAGCACCGTGCTCTGCGCCTCTCCTAAAGCCTCCCGCTGGCCGGGACACCCAGCCTGACGCGGCTCAGCCACGGGATTAGGGCTCTCCTCCCAGATCCCCGATCTCATTAAGGCTGTCCCATCGCTGATATGATTAGGATTAGGCAGGGGAGATGCCCGTGCCACGCTGCTGGGCACCAAATGGGGTGAAGGAAGGGTTTGTAGGGTGCTGGCACAGCTCCTGCAGCCTGCATGGCCTGCCCTGGGGCTCCCCGGGGAGCTGAGACCCAGGCAGGGGGTGCCCTGACCCACTCCTGGCCACGGGGAAGGGGATTTGGTGGGAGATGAGATGCTGCGGGGCTCGGCACCCAGGCCACAGCTATGCTCCTGGTTCGGCCAGTCTCAAAGCCTTAACTCCAAACCTCAGGGGCTGTGGCAGTGGAACCAGCCCTTCTCCTTCAAGCAGGGGTGAGAACAGAGCACCAGGAACCCATCACAGGACAGACACGGGCTGCCAGGAGCTGTTCTGGGGCCGGCGAGCACAAGCAGTCCCGGGGGCCGGGCAGCAGAGAGCTGTGCCCCTGCTCACATCACCCCCCTGAGCACCACGGGGCCAGAGCAAGGGGCTGGGGTCTCACCTGGAAAACATCACCGTTGACAGTGGCTCCCCCGTTCTGGAAACCAGCTAGAATTAAAAAAAAAAAAGAGGGAAGAGAAAGATCAGCAGAGCTCTGGCAGCTGCAGGTGATCCCAGAAGGGCTGGTGCTCAGGAAGCAGTGAGAGGTCAGCTCCTGGGGGGTAGGGCCGTGCCATTTCCAGCCCCGCACACCCATCCCCACAGCCCCACACGTGGGGGCCACCAGCTGAACATCCCACGCTGGTCTTACATTAGGGCTTAGCAAGGTGGCAGGGTCCAGAGCCTGCCCGGGGCAGCCAGGGGAAGCAGGCAGCGTGCTGCACTGCCACGCTGCTGTCAGAGCCCCGAGCCCTGCAAATCCCCCCCGAGCTGCTGCTGTAGGGAATATGTGGGAGGGCGCTGGGCCAGCAGCTCTGGGCTCCTGTCCTTGGAGGGATCCAGCCAGCACCTCCCTCCCAAGGCAAGCCATTCCGGGCATCTTGTGTGTTTATGGTGTTTTCACTGCCTGTTTTTTTTTTTTTTAAATCTTATCTGAAGGTTAGGGAAACTGTCCCAGGAGCAGGGTGGGAGGCAGTGCTCTGCCTGCACGCAGACAACCTGACCCCCCCCAGGTCTGCCAAAGGCAGCAGCTGCCACACACACAGACAGACAGACAGACACACAGACACACAGCACGCTCCACCAGCAGGGAGGAGGGCAGGGACGCACATCTGGGTCCTCAGGAGCCCATCCAGGGGGAGCGAGCTGCAGGGTTAGCGCTGGGGACGAGGTACTGCAGACACCCACAGCTCAGGTACAGCCCCGTGAGCTGCACACCGACCCCACAAGGCGAGCCCCAGGGCGCTCAGCTCCCTGCTGCTGGGCAAGGAGGCTTTGAAAGAAGCCCCCTCCAGGCCCTGAGCTCTCCCTGGCAATGACCAGGCTTAAGCACAGGCCCTGGGCTGCCTGCAGGCGCTAGGAGATGCGGCGTGGCTCCGGAGCAGCTCGAGCCGGCACCGTCCCCGTGGTGCTCACCCTGCAGCTCCAGCTACACCCAGCCCGTGTCTGCCTGCATGTAGCAGCACCTCTCTGGGCCAGCCGTGGCTCTGCAGGTCCCCGTGGGCGGAAAGGAGAAACCACCGCAACACGGGCAGCAACGGGGACCCCACAGACCTGCCTGCGTTAGGGGCAGGAGGATCGTGGCAGCGATGCCCTCATGGGGATGGGAGACCCGGGGGCTCCTGCTACCTACCGAAGGCCCTTCCTTTAGGGCTGGGGGCCACGCGGAGGCACGAGGCGAGGCTTAGCACCTTCATCTATTGTCTGACCATTGTCTAACTCACTCAGCGCCCCGTGCCCGGCTCAGGGCTCACCCCACACCGCGGGGCTCAGGGGAAGGAGCCCCCAGCCTGGCACCCGAGCACAGCCCCTACAGACACCCCCAGGCCTCCAGCCTGGCACACGGGGCCCCCCCTCACCCCTGTGGGGGCCACAAAATCCCACGGGGACCCCCAAAACCCCCCCCGGGGATCCCCCAAACCCCCCCGGATCCCCCCTCCCCCCCTCCCGGAGCCCTGCGGCCGGGGGGTGCCGGGGCCCGGCGGCTCTCACCGGGCTCCTGCGGGGCCGCCTGCCCGGTGCCGGCGGAGGCCCCCTCCCCGTCGGCGGGCCCGAAGGCCTCGTCGTTCTCGATGCCCGCGATCTCGCTCTCCTGCTGCGCCAGGAAAGCGGCGGCCGGGTCCTCCTCGGCGCCGCCAGCCTCGGACGAGGAGAAAAAACCGAAGTCGTCGGCCATGGCCAGCTCCTCTCCTCCTCCCCTCCTTCCCTCCCTCGCCGCCACAGCCCCAGCTGCCTTCGGCTCGGCCCCGCCGGGCCCGGGCGGAGCTGTCACTGCGGCGGCGGGCGGGGCGGCCGCGCTGACATCAGCGCCGGGACCTCCCCCCCGCCCTCCTTCCCTCCACGCCGCCGCCGGGAGCCGCTGCGGAGCCGCCTCGGCCTCCCCGCAGGCTCGAGGGGCCGGCGGCCGGCGGCTCGGGGCGGTTCTGTGCCCCCTTCAGGCGTGAGGCGGCGCCGGGAAGGAAGCCCTGGGCCTGAGGGCCGCTGGCGGCCGCCATCTTGGGTGTGGCCCCCGCCGCCGCCGCCATCTTGGGGGCCGCCCGCAGCCCGCCCCGCCCTGCGGGAGCCGCCGGCCGACTCCGGAAAGGGCCGAGCGGCTTTCGGAACTCTTCGGGAGCCAATCAGGAAGGGCCGAGCCGGCGAAGGCGGCGGATGAGCTTCGGGTTTTTCCGGAGAGCTCCGGGAGCTCTTCGGCTATTTCCGGCGAGCGCTCGTGTATTTCCGACGGCCGACGAAGGAGCGATTCGGCTGCCGAGCCGCGGAGGGAGGAGGGGGGGGAGAGAGAGAGGCAGGCAGCGCCGCCGACGTCATTTCCGGCGGGTGACGGAGCGACGGGTCAGAGGCGGCAGCAAAATGGCGGCGCCTGAGGAGCGGGAGCTGACGGCGGAGCAGACCGAGAAGCTGCTGCAGTTCCAGGTGCGCCGAGCCGGGCACACCGCGGCCGTGCCGACACCACCGGGCCCTATCGGGCCCCAACCGGGCCGGGGGCGGCGGGCGGTCCCTGCCCGCAGCGGGTGCGGGGGCGCCGGGCCTGGCCCGAGCCGGGGCCGCTCGGTGCTGGCGGCCGTGAGGCGGCCCCCGGGGCCTGGCGGGGCTGCCCCGGGCGCTGCGGGCCCCTCGGGGCCTGCTGAGCGGCCGGCGCTGGGCTCGGTGCCCGTTATCCGGGGAGGCTGCTCCGTAACCCCCTGCCGGCTCCGCGGCCCGCCCCGGCCATTTTGGGGAGGGAGGCCGGGGCCGGCCTGTGCTGCGGCCCGCCGGTCGGTGCGGGCCCTGCCCGGGGTGTGCGGGGTTCTCCGGGGCTCCTCAGGGGCCTGCGGCTTCCCAGGAATTGGCGCTGCCCCGCTGGGTGCGGTGCTGCCGGCTGGGGGAGGCCCCCGGGGCTGGAAGGCTCCGATCTCTGCACAATGTGGGCTGTCTCCCGTGGCCTTTGGCTTGCCGGGGTCTCGGGGCTGTGCAGCGCTTGAACGGGTAAAAGGAAACTAACCCCACACGTGCGTACTGGGGAGGGGACTGCCACAGAGCTGGAGCACTCAGGTGTGCTCTGTGGAGAAGTAATTCAGCTGTTGCTGGCCAATTAAAATTATCTGCAGGTGAGTTGGCTTTGTCTCTAAATTGTGAGGTGTGGTGTTACCCAGGCTGCAGCTTTCTTCCCTAAATGCACTATCTTTCCCCAGTGCTCTGCCTGGCTTCACATTGATCTCAAAGGATGTGTTTTGGATATTTTTTTTGGTGCCATGTACCTCTAGTTTGTAGTGTTTAAAGGGTCTTCAGAGGTATCTAGCCCTGCCTCCCGTGGCAGAGCGAGGTGCAGCTGCTCCTCATTGCTTTGTCTTGGAGCCAGGGGATGGAGCAGCCCCTGAAGTCATCAGCGGTGGCGTTTCTCCATAGCCTTGGTGTTGGGAGATCCCATCAGCTCTTAAAGAGATCCCCTCTAAACCTTTACTGTAAATTAAGCTCCTTGGGTGATCTTAATTCTCAGACAGATGAGGTGCAGCAGCTTTAACGATTGCTTTCCCAGCATCGCTGCTTCCCTGGTAAGTGGATGAGGTTTAAGCCGTTGCCTTGCCCTGTGTATGTGCACAAACTGCCCTGCAGCTCTTGCTGCAAGCTGTCACAGCCCTTATTAACCCACAGGATCCGGACAGATCGGGCCAGCTGCACTCCTCAGTTTCCCTGTTGCTATTTTCAAAGCCCTGTGGGCAGCTGTGAACCTAAAGAATCCCGCGTGTTTCCTCCTGCTACCTGCTACTGTGCCGGCTGGGGGCTCGGGGGGAGGGAGCCTGTTGTAGCCCAGCTCCTGGTGGGCCCTGCCTCAAAGGGGAGAGCACTTGTGGCTAGGAGATGGCTGCTGCCCAGAGCCTGGAGTGCGAGATGTTGTCCAGAAGGCTTTAACACCAGTTATTCCCTCTCCTAGTGTGTAGAGGCTCAGCTTTCCCCAGGGCTGACCTCACCAGCGCTGCCTTTGTTACCTTCACACCTGGCTGAGAGGGGCTCAGCTGCGCAGTCTGCTCCCTTCTTTAAATGAGGGAGGGTAAATCTGCCCACCTGGAGTCACACAGGCTTTTTTTTTTTTTCTTTCCTTTAGCTGGGTTCCATTAAATAGCAGCTGCTGTTTGGAGAAGATGGCTCTGCCTTGCCAAAACCATTGGTGCATTGGTGCTGCTGCACTTTCTCTTTGTGAAGCGTGATCGTAGCAAGTAACTTGCCCGATATTCTGGGGTGAGGAGCGTCGCACCGCCACGGAAGGCACAGCAGTGCTGTGTGAATAAAGCAGGAGGGGGATTAGGGGAGAAGGGAGTGGGGCAGCAGGTGAGGAAGGCCCCCGGTGTCGCAGCTAAATGGAGAGCATGGAGAAAGCCGCGGGCTGTCAGTCACCCAGCGAGCAGCTGCTGTGCTCAGGGGTGCCTCTGTCCCTCAGTGAGGCTGCTTGGGCTACAAAATGCTGCTCCCAGCGTGAGGCAGCGAGCGCCTGCTGGCCGCTGTCAGCCTGGCTGTGGTGCCTCCAGCCTGGGGATGCTCGCCTGATGTGCCCTGATAGCCCTCCCCCAAATACCGGTGCTGGGGACGCTGTGAGTGGCAGCTGGCTTCCTGCAGATAGGGCCGGGGTAGCTTGGTTGTTTGCCACCCGCTGTGATCGGTTAGAGCTTAAAAAATCCCAGTGTAGGGAGAGAATGGGGGGAAACGGGGAATAAAAGCACCAATGTGCTCTGGCAGGCTTTAAGCCTCCCGTTTGCTGCTGAAGCCTCGGCTAATGTAAGCGAATAGAAGTACCTCAATCTTCATCTGTCAGGGCTCGATGCTCTTTGCATCTAGGGAGGGGAGCTCGATGTGAGCAGCTTGAGCGGGCTGTGTGATGCAGCCCTGCTGGGGGTGGGGACAGCGCAGCGGCTCCTGCGGGCTGCCCTTATCGACCCGTGCCCATTAGCTTGGGCCCGTGGGCTGGGGCACTTGGAACGTGCTAATCTAGAGTAGTGGGCTTGCTGGTGAGGGAAAAGTTAGCGATTGTGATGGGATCTCGAATTTAAATGGGGAAAACAAAGCGCTCAGGGTTGGAAACATTTTGTTCAGGGAGGAGGGGGGGAAACAAGGCGCTCCCCAGACCTGTCCCACTCTGCTGTGCATCAGAGCCCTCGTAAATGCACGTACTGTGACAGGCAGAGAGGAACTATCTCTGAAAAAAGGGGCTTTTTCCTGCTCTGAGTCGGATGTTCTTTACCCCTGGAAGCAGCTCTCTGCAATCTGGCAGCGGGAGGGCCGCTCAGAGCAGCGCAGTCGCAGCCCGGTGGAGCTGTGCCCCGTGCTGTTTCACCATCGGAGCGGCTCTGAGGGAGCGGTTTCGTAAGCGCAGCGCCCAACCTTTGTCCACTTGGGGTACTCCGCTCGCTGAGGGGTGGAATTGTCTCACTGCTACAGGGGAAAGAAGATCTGAGCCTTCTGAGCAGCGTCTCAAAGGTGAGAGGTGCTGAAGCTGCTGGGTGTAGTGATTTGTGTGTATTGGAGCAGCCTTCTGCTTCGTGGGGTGCTTGAGAAGGCAACACTGAACTTGTGGTGCGTGATGGTGTTAGTTCTAGGTGGTGGTGTTGACTGTTGGGCTTGGACCTGCGCTTCTGAGTGCTTGTGTTTTGAGAGCACTAGTTCCATAGGATGAATTTCAGTTTTATGTCCAGGGATCTTTGTGTTACTGTGCCTAAGATTTCAGCTCTCTGAGGGGGCTAATGAGAGGCTAGCAGCAGGCCTGTTGGTTAGGGCCCAGTGCAGATACCTTACCGACACTGAATGCATGCTCATCTCTGTGCCTGAATAGCAGAATGGCCCCAAGATCTGCCAAATGCCCGCTGCCTTTACCCGGGGGTTCTTATTCTTGCCCTGCCGTGCTTCTTTGTGCAGCGTCATCGATCAGGAGTGGTGGGAGCTGCACAGATTCGGTGCTCGTGGAATGCTTCTTGTGAGCTGTGGTTACTGGGTGCTGCTTTCTGACCTGAAGCTGCTGCTGTGCTTTGTGTGACTTAAAAAGGAGGGGCTGTTCCTTTGGGAAATCCTGCTAATGGTGCCTTGTGGGGCTCCTGGCACTTGGAGGCAGGTGTGAAGGAGTTCCTGAATCGCTGAGGTTTTGTGAACGCAGCAGAATTGGTGGGGTGTTAAGGAACAGTGGGCAGAGACTCCCAAGTCTTTAAAATAAACACATTGTGCCTCCATGGTTGAGTCCAAGAGAAGACGCCTGGAATTTACTCAAGGGGTCCCTTTAAAAGGCCTGGTAAGTGTCTTCTGCAGGAGCTTTAAGGTTAAAAGCCGAAGTGAAGCGTGTTTTTAAAGATTTAAACCAAAATCCTGAATAATGAAACTGACTTATAAACAGAAGTGCTCTGGCAGCAACAGCCATGTGCTCGGAGCTTCATTCTGAATGAAACTCGTGTGCAGTGCCCCCTGCCAGGCCTTGCAGGACAGGACGAGTGTTCCCATCAGTACCTGGCACTAGGCACTGTCCCACAGTGCTTCTCGGTGCCTGCATGTACGGCGTTAATCTCGGGAACACTTCGATCAGCCTGGTTCCGTACAGCAGTGCGACTCGCCCAGGAGTTGGGGAGCAGGTAGGGATGTGGGCGGGCTTGGAGGAAATAGCCGAGAAGTGCTCAGAAGCTCAGGCCCTGAGCAGGGCACTTGTACCCGGGGTGACTTGGGTGGAAGCTGCACGTGGAGTGGGGGAGAGGGAGGAATCTGTGCGCCGTCCTCCCCAGGGAGATCCCAGTGCAGTGCGTTTAATGGTCAGCTTGTCAGGGCAGCCTCAGAGGCTTGAAATGAAGCAAGGAATTGGGAGAATGCCGAGCAGAAGTGGGAATGCTAACAATGAGTTGGAGCACAAGGTGTAATGGAAACTGCACGCGAGGCTTTGTGAAGCTCCTGCTTTGTGTTCAGTTGTCACAAGCCGCATCCCGCAGGGAGCAGCACTCCCTGCTCCTTGTTGGGTTCCTGCAAGGCTCACATCTGAAGTCCTGCACAGAACTGTGCGTGGAGCTGGCGCAGCTCTTGTGTGGCTCAGCTCACACAGCCCTCGCTGTCACAGCACGTGGCAGCCCTGCTCCCTGCCCTGGTGTCCCTGTGCCCTTGGTCATGTGCACAGCTGGCCAGGGATGTGGTCATGGGCTAAAGGTGTCAAGACAAATGTACCAGGTGTGAACATGGAGCCTTAGGGACCTGCGGAGTTCTTGTCAAGAATGCCCTTGCTGGAGAAATTGTCATATTTAAATCATATTTAAATGGTGGTGTTATATCGTGAGCACTTCCTGAATTTGTTACGCTGCTCATGAGGGTTAAATGAGCCCTGTCATTGCTGCTTTTGTCTTGTATCCGGGTTAAATAATTGTTTCTGAAAGTGTAATTTTTTTCCAATTGAGTAAATGGGAAGGCAAGAAAATTTTACTCTTTTTAACTTCAAAATAAGAGCAGTTTCCTTCAAATCTGCCTTCTCAAACACCAGCTTGAGAGCCCAGTAGCCTCGAGGTCTACGGGCATGTTTGGGTTATCTTTTCTGTTTGAGGTTCTGTTTGCGTTGGGCAGGACTCATGTTCTGCGGGGTATTGTGTGCCTCTGGAACGTGCTGCCTTATTAGTGCCTGGCTCGTTTTGGTTTTAGTTTCTGTTTGTGTTTGCAGCCAGTGAAGTAATGTGCTTTGTTCTTAAGGGGATGTTCTGAAGTGACGTTTGAGGGCACGTCCTGGCATATCCTTCCAGAGCTGAACTCTGGGTGGTTCTGTGTTAGCTTCCTGAGCAGGCTGAGTGCAGCTGGAGCTCGGGGTGTGCTGCTGACAATGGGCTGGTGGGAAGCGTGCGAAGGCGTGCTTGAGGCCAGCTGCGTGTCCCCAGGTTTGGGCTGGCTCAGGTTGCTCTCTTCTGAAGTGATGGCTCTTCTTTCTAAGAGCTCTGCTTTTTCCTGTGTTGCAATGTCTGTGTTCTTGCCTAGCACAGAATTGTAAAATAAATAAATAAAAATCCTGTGCTACCCTGGCACTCATTTGCTTTTATTCTCCTTCCGTAGGACCTGACTGGCATAGAGTCCATGGACCAATGTCGTCACACGCTGGAGCAGCACAACTGGAACATAGAGGTACTGCTTCAAACCCCTGGTGGTGCTTCCCCAGTGCCTGGGCTAAACTGAGTGGTGCGGGCAGGGTTCCTCCCAGTTAGACCTCATCTGTTAACCCCCGAATTTGCACCGGTAACTTCTTATGAGAGTATCTTGATACTGCTAGAGAGCTGGCTTGGAAATACACAGCAGAGTTCTTACAGCTGCAAACAATCACTTGCCTGGCACTGCACCTTCCTGCAGTGCGATGTGCAGGCTGCCGTGGACGTTTTCCATGCAGAAATGAGCACTGGTGTTTCCAGTTCCTAATGAGCTTTGTAATGCTTATGGAGTGCTCAGAGTCTGGGGATAAGTAATGCCTATTGTTAGGTACCAAAAAAATTAAAAAAAAAATAAAATAAAGTCTAACAAAACTGCTATCCTCAAATGTCTGAAATGTTCTTTGCTCCTTCTTGTGTTAAAGGCAGCTGTGCAGGACCGACTGAACGAGCAGGAGGGTGTCCCAAGTGTCTTTAATCCACCCCCATCTCGGCCGTTGCAGGTCAATACAGCCGACCACAGGATCTACAGCTATGTTGTCTCAAGGCCACAGCCAAGGGCAAGTTATCTTTTGGTGGATTTTGCCTTGCTGCTTTGTTGTTCAGAGTTACCAGTGTGCATGCAGGGAAAGGCGTTGTTTTCTTTGTGTGCTGTTATCTCCTTTCTAAAAAGCTTTTTTTTTTTTTTTTTGTCATCTAAAAATAAAGCGCAGAGCTGTTCCTTCAGCCTCCAGTATTACTGCGGATATTTTCTCCGTGGTGTAATTCGCAGTATGAGACTTTCTCTGTTTCACAGAACATCTTCCTGTGACCTCGTAAAGCTTCTGATTGGTTCAGTGGGAATGGAGGCAGAGTGGTGGCAGTGATGGTCTTTCATTCTTTTTAGATCCCCACCCTCCAAAAAAAAAAAAAAAGTATTAGCTTGAATACTCCAGTGCTGAATTCCTTATGCTCATACTCCACAAACAAATTTGCATGTGCCCTTCTGAGACTTGGTGTTATTAATCCTACAGTTTAAAAAAAAAAAAAAAAAATAGGCGGAGAGAAAAACAATTGCTTTCAGAACTCATCACTGCTGCCAGTCTCCAGAAGTGCCGCGTTGAATTCCAAATGACCCCTGTCAGTCACTTAATTCGATTTGGCTTCTCCAAAGATGTGAAATGTTGCTGAGTTTTTTTGCGATGGGTAGGGCCTCTGCTACTTCCCCGAATGCATGTGTTAATGCTGGTGGACACACTGCTTTAGCAGGCCTGTTCCTGTGCTGGAGACTGTTCTGATTCTTTGTTTGTAATTGCAGGGCCTGCTAGGATGGGGTTACTACTTCATGATGCTTCCATTCCGATTTACCTACTACACATTACTTGATATATTTAGGTAAGTATTTTGTGCTGACTCATGTATTGATTGCATCAAGGCACACAGTAGCTTAGATCTGGCTGTACCTCTGTCACTTGAGTCTCTTTGAGTCTAATGACAGATTTCTCTTCCCATTTGTTTGCTCAACTGGCTTTATCTGTAGCTTTGTAAAGTTCCTACAATGCTTGGCAAGAAATAAATCTTACTGCAGAGAAAACAAGTGCTCTGTGGCTTTGTAAGTGAAATATTTAATTGGAATTTGAACTTCACGTGGCTTTACAATTTGAGTGCCATGCGAAGGGGGGACACAAGGCAGTGACACACTGCGTCCTGTTGGGCTGGGCTCCAAGTTAACCTGTCCCAATCCCTGGACGTTACTTGGCAGAGCTTAAACTGCCGATGCAGCTGCCTTTTTCCCTCTGGTGTCTGTAGCTGCTCCTGCCTTTGCTGCCCCAAAGGGCCAGTTCATCTTGTCTCCTTGTAGAATTGATGGAAAAGGGAATGCTGAAAGGTAGCGACTGTCAAGCAGTCCTGCCATCTGCGTTGGTTTGGCTTCTTCCTCTGCCATATTATTTCTTCCCTGAAAGTCTTTTGACAGGGGTTTTTCTGTTGCAGTATCAGTTTGGAGCAGGTGGCAATTTGGGATGTAATTACAAACGTTCAAGGGTCTCGTCTGTGACGTTTTTCCTTCTTATGAATGCCAGTGACTGTCTGTGGAAAAGAAAATCCTGTTCTTCAGCAAGTCAGGGAGCTGAATTGCAGTTTCCTTTCTTTCCTTCTTAGGTTTGCTCTGCGTTTTATACGCCCCGATCCTCGTAGTCGGGTCACCGACCCGGTGGGTGACATTATTTCCTTTATCCATATGTTTGAGGAAAAATACGGGAGGATACACCCTGTCTTCTACCAGGGAACCTACAGCCAGGTCAGTGTCACGCCGTGGTGCCAGGGTACTGGGGAGATGAAGCGTGGGGATGGTGCTGGCTGGTATCAGGGCCTACGTGGCAAAACCTCTCTTCATCACAGCCCGGTGTTTTTTGTCTCCGAACTCCGTAGCAGGGTATTGGAGAGCTAGTGAGCGAGTGTATTAGAAAACCAGTGTCTGCCAGGCTTGATGACACGCCAAGTCTGCAAAGTTGGAAAGCAAAGCTGCTCTGACTGTTCCTCGACCGTCTGTGTGGCTCTGTAGCCAGCAGCTATTCTTTGTAATCCCGCCTTTGTTTTTGTAAACTGACGTGGTGAGCCAAAGTCTGTCCTTCTGTTCCCCAAATCGGGATGGACTGCCCGGGCTCGTGTATCATAACGCAACTCCCGAACGTGGTGCGAGACCTCAAAATTGAAAGAGGGAGCCACGGAAGAAGGAATGTGAGGTGAGAACTGCACGTGCCAGCTCTGGGCTGCTGGTGCTCTCTGTTGAGACCTCTCCCTGGGCAGCACCTCTGCTGCAGCCTCTCTGAAGCTGGCCGGGAGGAGAGCCTCCTGCCGAGTGTCCCGGCAGGCAGCTGGACCAGCTCTGCTTCCCGAGTGCCAGAGGAGGATGTGGAGCCTGTATCTGCTCCACGCTGCATGGTGATGGAGCGTGCTGCCCCACAGCTCTTCCAGGCCCCTCTGTCTTGCCTAGAATCCAGACTTAGCCTAACCCTTCCATGGTTATTTACTAAAGCTCAGTGCCAGTAAAACAGGGAGCCCATTCTGCACTTGCTGTGTGGTCTTGTTAAATGCTCTGGGGTGGGTGGAATCCAGAGACTGTAGGATACAAAAAGTTTGGTTGTTTTTGTTTTGTTGGGGCCTGCAGCATTACTGAGCTGGCCTTTTTTTTAGTAGCACTTCCATTTGATGTGGTCTGAAGGTTGCATCCTGCACAGGCTGCAGTGGAAAGCTCAGCCTTACCTGCTGCGAGTCCGAGGGACGAAGGCAAGGAGGCTTTGCTGCCAGCTGAGCCTGGTGGGGAGGTCTGGGGGGGTCAGCTCACGTGGGGGGGTACCTGGCTCTGCTCTGAGCTCAGTGCTCTCCACAGCCACAGCCTGAAAGGAGTTGGGCAGAACATGATCCTCTTAAACAAGGCTTGGATCGCAAGGTCCTGAAGACTCATACTCAGTTTGCTGCTTCCTTAAAACCAGTTTGTGGCAGAGTAACGGCCCAGCTGAATGTTGCTGAGCTGTTTCACACAGGTCTTGTGGGTGCTGCCTTCCCTCTGACTAGAGCCCCTGTAACTGTGCCTCCTCTGCTCTTATGCCAAGGCACTGAACGATGCCAAGCGGGAGCTGCGCTTCCTGTTGGTGTACCTGCATGGAGATGACCACCAAGACACAGACGAATTCTGCCGGTAGGTAGGAGAGCTTTCAAATCACGGTCCTCGGGCTGTGCGTGCAGGTTCACTGATGTGATCTCTTGTCCTCCCCTAGCAATACGCTGTGCGTACCTGAGGTGATCACCCTCATAAACACTAGAATGCTCTTCTGGGCGTGCTCAACCAACAAACCGGAGGGATACCGAGGTGAGTGTGTCCCTCCTGGGCTTTACCTTACACCCTTCAGGTTCTGGAACAAGCCAAATGCTCTCTGACAAATTCATGTTTCAAATGTTCTGGTGGTTTCTGTGCAAACAGATGAGGTGGTCACAAGACTGCGTGGGGAAATCATGCTGGTTTGTGTGTGATGTCTCAGAGGGCCTGCTTGGAGCTGGGGAATACCTTCTGCTCCTAACCTCAACTGTTCCACATGTTTCTGGGCAGTCCTGGTTGCGCCTTCTTTGCTGTGGGCATTCAGGCTGCTTTCAGTGGCTTGTTAATGGGAGCTGGTGGGTGTGTGCTGAGGATTAAACAGAGTGCAGAAACAAGGATCTAACTAGCAGGGCTCTTAAAGCTGCTTCACATTCTGCCTGGGGCCAGGAGTGACTTGCGAGGTGCATTCTTTCCCTTTGTGAGACAATCATCTCTACTCCACGCCCAGTCTCTCTGTCTCCTCAAAAGTCCCCAGTGAGGTCTTCTTAGGTACTCTCTTTCCAGGGCTGCTGATACCTGGCACAGCAGCGTGCCTGGTAGGGATTTGCTCCAAATGGAGCCTTTTCCTAAAGTTCTGTTCATGCCTCCTGTGTTTTTTCTGACCTCTCCTGGTTCGTGACAAGAAACTGGGAGTTCTGCTCTTAAATTTGGATCGTTCCTTTCTTCATAGTTCTGCTACCAGCTACCAACACCTTGAGAGAATGGCTTGTTAAGCCAGCATGCTTCTACCTAATGCTGTTTCATTGCTGTAATACTTACAGTTATGGCAGAGATACAGCCTAGAAAAAAGGGGTGGGAGGGATCGGGGCCTCATTTAGTCCATGGGGTGCTCAGGTTCAGTTCGGAAGGCTCTGTCAGTAATGATGGTTCTATGTTGTGTGACGTGCTGGGCATGCTTTGAGGGGGTGGTGGTCAGCTGTAGGCAGGGTTTGCATGCCATTAGTCAGAGATGAAAACCGTGCACTTGAAAGCCCCTGGCCTGCTCCATTCCCTGCCTCAAGACAGAGTCTGCCTCTGGCAGAAATGAGCATTTCAGAAGAAAATTGGATCAGGACGGACCCTTTCCCCATGATAGTACCTCCCAGAGTCTGGCCATCCTTAATAGTAGCAGGTGTTTAACCTGTGTTTCTGCAGTTTAAAGCCAGGGCTTCTTGCCCCATTCTGAATGGACTTTTGCAGCAATTTATTTCCTTCTGCTCGCATTCAAGAACCTTTTTAGGTACTTGAAAGCTTTTTATCCACTCTGTCTGTGCTCCAGGTCACCTCTCCTTGCTCTAACTTAGGTTTCACTTGCCAAAATAGAGGCCTTTTCTGCTGTGGATGAGATGGTGGCTGTGGAAGCTGCTTTTCTAGGCCCTTGGTGATGAAAGTATCCGTGCTGTAACCCTTGTTGATCCTTCTGGAAGGGATGATGGTTGTGCCTCTCTTCCAGTCTCCCAGGCTCTGCGGGAGAACACGTACCCGTTCCTGGCTGTGATCATGCTGAAAGATCGCAGGATGACGGTTGTTGGGCGGCTAGAGGGCCTCATCCAGGCTGATGACCTCATTAATCAACTGATATTCATCATGGATGCCAACCAGACCTACCTGGTGTCTGAACGCCTGGAGAGGTACGGCAGGCTCTGAGCTGCCTGCTGGAGCAAACCTTACACCTGCAGTGTGCTGGGGTTGCAGAAGAGCTGGTGTCTGCAGCCAGCTGCTGGTCCATGGTGCTCCCAGGCTGGCTGTCCTGAGCCTGATGGCATTTGCTGCGTGGCTGCTGGTGCCTTGCTAAGAGGAGCTCCTGCCCCTGACCCCTCTGTAGGGATCTGCAGGCTGTGTCCAAGGTAGCACAGCACCTTCTGGTCTGCCCCTTCTCTGTGGGGGATGCTGTAACATGTTTTGATGCTCCTGGTTTTTAAAATATACAAGGAGCTACCTGATGGAGATAAAGCCACGAAGAGTGTCAGGTGTGGTGCTGAAACCCCAGGCACTGCCTACGGGGTGTCTGTCCACTCTGTCAGGCTGCAGTGGGTGAGAAGTCTTTTTGTTCAGTTCTCTGCCACCCAACCTAGGGAAACAGTTTGTGTGGTAGGGGCTCTAGAGACTCAGCTCACCTTCTGTGAGCGTGTGGTAGTCTGTGCTCTAAATGAGGCATTACCTGCTGCGTGTGCTGTACCTGCACCCTCAGGTGTGCCCTCAGCCTGCCCTGCTTTCACTGAGGGGCCTCCCAGCCCTGACCACTCCCTGCTCACATTTATAGGGAAGAGAGAAACCAAACCCAAGTCCTGAGGCAGCAGCAGGACGAGGCGTATCTGGCATCCTTACGTGCAGACCAGGAAAAGGAGCGCAAGAAGAAGGAGGAACGGGAGAGGAAGAAGAAGAAGGAGGAGGAAGTACAGCAGCAAAAGCTAGCAGAGGAGAGACGGCGGCAGGTGAGAGCAAACTGAGCGCTGGAGAGGCTGCTGTGCTCTCCTGGATGCTCGCGGTGTGTAGGAGCAGTGCCTGTAGTAGGGTTTTCCTGTCGGACTGGAGTTGCTTGTCCTGCTTGGGGCTTACACGGCCTCCAACCGTGCTGCGAGGGCAGCCCGGTGCACGCCCATTGCTCCTGCTCCCTCTTTACGTTGCAGACGCTGCAGGAGGAGAAGGAGCGGAAGTCGGAATGCCTTCCTCCTGAGCCACATCCCGACGACCCAGAGAGCGTTAAGATCATTTTCAAGCTGCCTAACGATTCCAGAGTGGAGCGGCGATTCCACTTCACACAGTCATTGACGGTGAGCTTGGGGCAGAGCTGACGGGCTTCCCAGAGTGGAAGAGGGTTGGGAAACTCTACAAGTGGCTCACCAGAGCTTTGGTAGTGTTGGCCTTTGCCACTTGATGACCTTTGCCTAGAGCTTTAGCAGGCAGAATCCTTCCTGGGTGAGGAGGGGTGTCCTTGGACCTGGTCTCTCCACTTCAGAAGAGAAGGATCACGAGAAAAATAGATGCTCTTCTCCTGAAAAGCTGAGGTTATTGTCACCCCCTGTTAAATAGGGGTATAGGAAAAGCCAGAAGCAGTACTCCCCAGGTGTTCTGTGACAAGTCCAGCTTCGTGCACACTAATAAAATGTCTGTATTGCCCACAAGGCAGTGATGGTGCAAATCTGCTGCTTTAACCCCTCCCCTGTGCAATACCACGGGTGCAGCCTGGCTGTGTCATCGCTCCCCGGGCTGGCAGCTATTCCTCTGCTTCTTCCCCAGGTGATCCACGACTTCCTGTTCTCCCTGAAAGAAAGCCCGGAGAAGTTCCAGATCGAAGCCAACTTCCCTCGCCGCGTCCTGCCCTGCCTCCCGACAGAGGAGTGGCCCAACCCACCCACGCTGCAGGAGGCCGGACTCAGCCACACGGAAGTCCTCTTTGTGCAGGACCTCACGGACGATTGACACTTTTCCAGAAGCCACAGATTGGAAGAGAAATTCATATTATTATTATAATACGATATTTTTTTTAAAAAAGACTGCGTACAAACAAGGGATCAGAGACCACATCGCCTGTGCCAGCTGTGCCGTGGGCGCGCGCTGGCAAGAGGAAGTGTGTGCACGTCCTCACACACCCCTGTACACAGCCATCCCCTACACTCGGAGGGCAGAGAGGGAGGGGAGCGGGTGTCGCCCCTCCGCCCTCCCTGGGGAAGAACAGGAATGGCAGCTCTCGGTAATTATTGCTTTTATTGACAAGAATAATAATAAAACCCCGACAACCTGACATCTCGTGAAGATTTGATCCTCTGCTGCTCCTGCCAGCCAGAAGACCAGGCACCTGAACGTGCTGGGAGTGGGGTGGGGGAAAGGGCTGGACAGAACCTCTTCAGCTTCCCTCTGTGTATAAATACCTTTCTTTTAATATTTCTCTTGCTTTGTAATGACCAAAGGAGAAGGGGGTTGACTCTAGTATTAACTTTTTGATAAAGAGCTGGTTCGATTCTTACCCGTGTGGGATCTTGCCCAGGGTTCTTAGCCTGCATAGTGTAATAAACTCTGCCTCTAGCATGTCTGCGCCCCTGCTTCCTGCTTGTGCCACACACAGCGTGCTGCCCAGCTGGAACTGAGCACTGGGGAGGGGATTCCAGCTGCTGGGGGTCTCTGGCTGCTGCTGGTGGGGGATTTGCTCAACTTCTGGCCTGCTCCGAGGCCAGCTCTTTGTTATTTTGTGACAGCTGAGCTGCTGGAGTAATACACAGTGTGTACAGCAGGGCTGGGATTGCTCAGGGACGACCCTCCTGGAGCGAGGTAGATGGGGGTGAAAGGACACCCAGGATGTGGTGTGGAGGGTGGGTGTAAGTTCCTGATCCCCGAGTTTTCTGTCAGGGGAGCTGGGAAGGGGGAACTGGCAGGAGCCTCTGCCTTCCCTACCTCCCAATCACCTTTGGGGGCAGGTCGCTGTGTTTTTTTTTTTTTGCTTAAGTACAGCACCCACATCTGTGTAAACACCTGCATGAAACACTGAGGGGAGAAGAGGCCCCTTCACCCTGTCCTCGTGTTTCTGAAGGGTTGGACCTGATAATCCTTGTGGGTCCCTTCCAACGTGGGATATTCTACGCTTTAAGGGTGCAAGCTGTCCTAAGGCAGCCCCTTCCCCTCCACCGGTGCCTCCAGCACCCTGCACCCCCTCGTCATCAGGGAAAACACCCCATCTTCCTCCTGGAGCAAAAGCTGTTCCCTTTCTGTCCCCAAAGCCTTTGGGAGCAGCAGCCCTGTGGTGCCAGAGCTCCCGTCCCTCTCCCCCAGCCCTGCCGGCCCCACTGAGCTGGGGACAGGAGACACTGGGGCCACCGCCGCCCCCCGGCCCGCACCGAGACAAGAGCCGGGGCACAGCGCCGTGGTATACATCATACATTTATTAGTGAATATCCCTCTCAAAATCAGCCACAACATTAAAAAAAATAATGATTGCACTACTTGGTCAAGCAGAACTAGCAACTTTCATTTTAAAAAAAGTACAAATCTGTTAAAAATTTCAATCAGTATAATACACATATATATAATACAACATACTAGTTATGTTAAATGCTACAAAACCAATATGATTCCAATGGAATGGAAAAAAAACAAACACTTTTAGAGCTTTAAGAACCTTTTTTTTTCTATATATTAGCCTTTTTTCAAATACATACATGGGAAAAATGAGGTAACTGTAAAATGTGCAAGTAACAGAGCAAAAAAAATTATATATATATATTTATATATATATATATATATATATAAAAACTTTCTAACACAGAACACACGTCCTAGCACCTTCCGGGGAGCCGCGGCGCTCCCGCTGGAGGGCCCGGGGACTGGTATAATAGAACAGTAAACAGTCCACTATCCCACCACAGGAAATCATTGGTAAACAGTGGTATCTACAGCGCAGTCAGCAATCACAAACACCCTAAATAATTGTTTTTTAATTTTTTTTAAGTATGGATTTTTTTTTTTGTCTTTTTTTGTCTTTTTTTGTCTTTTTTTTTTTTAAATGATACTTTTAGCTGCTCATCGGAATAAATTCTGCAGCACACGAGCTGTGAGCTTTCGAGTCGCCGTCAAAGGACCGTAAGGCTTTCCTGGCTCCCTGGGCACCGCGAGGGCGGGAGGGGAGGTTTTTTTGGGGTGGGGGTTGCAGGGGGTGGGGGGCGTCTCCGGGGCGCGAGGCCGCCGCGCGGCACGGGGACTCCTTTGGTTATCTGTCACTGAGCAAGGGGCACGGGGAGGGGGCCGGGGTCCTGCCCAGGGGGCACCGAGCCCAGCGGTGCCGGCACCCGCGGCGTGGCGGAGCCGGTGGCGGAGCCCCCCCCCCCCCCTCACAACGAAGCCTGGTGAGGCGTCGAGGAGAGGCAGGCGGAGGGGAGCCGGGCGGCAGCGCGCCCCCAGCCAATCAGAAGCGGCCGTACCTCAGCGCCCCGGTGATTGGCGTGCCCTCGCACCAATGGCGTGGCAGCGCGGGGGGCTGCGTCCCACCCAGCCACCTGCTGGGCGCGGTTCCCTCTCCTCACACCTCGCCCGCCGCCGCCACCGCCGCCCCCGGGGCCCAGCCCCGCCGCCGCCGCCTGCCCCCCGCCCCGCGGGGAGCGGCCCCTTGCACACGCCGCCGCCACCCCCGGCCGCTGCCACCGCCGCCGCTGCCACCGCCTCCCGCCTGGAAAGGGGCGCAGGCCCCGCGGGGAACGGCCCTGAAAGCCTCACGGTCCTGCTGCGGCGTTGCGGACATGTGCAGTACAGTGCATGGCAGTATCAGCTGAGCACAAAAACCCCTCTCCCCACCCCCCTCACCCCACAGCCGGCTAGACGTAGTAGCCAAGACCACGTTCCAAGCTGGTCAGACATGCATGCATATTTGTGAACATTTACATAGGGCTGGCGGCCGCGCACGGAGGCTCCCAGGCGTCGGCGACGCGGGGAAGGGCGCTCCTCTCCTCCCCAATCCCGTCACCTCCCCCCTCCTCCTCCTCCTTCTCCTCGCTAATTAATCATGCAAAACGACTTCGGCCACGCCACCCTGACAGCTGGCACCCGCTGCCCCAGCCCCGTGCACGGCGTCCCCGCGGCGAGGGACCGGGGGCAGCACCGCGGTCCCGAGGGGAAACCACGCCGCGAGGTCCTGGATAAACCCCCCCCCCCGCCGGCCCCGCCAGCAGCACGGGGGCGCTCGGGGCTCCTTCGGGTTTACGACAGCGGGAACCCACGGTCGGGGGCCAGGAGGCAAAAATAGGGGGGCTGCCACACGGCCACGGGGCTCCCCGCTGGGCTTGGCTGCCTCGCCGGGCCCCAGGAGGGAACAAACGGGGAGAGGGGCTGGGGCCGCACCAGCACCGTCCTCCCACCTGGGAAGGACACCGAGCAGCCGGCGCTGCCCTCCTGGGCGCCCCAGGGGACGCGGGGCGCAGGCGCTGGTGCCCCGGCATCGCCCCGGGTTGCTGGTGTCCCGCCACGGCCGCGCCGCGCCGGCTCCTCCGGCTGGACCCCCCGGGGGGGCCGCTGGTACCCGAGCTGCGGCGCTCCCTCCCCTCCTCTTCTCCTCCCCGCGTCCTCTGCGAGCGACGCCGAGGGGAGGAGCCGCGTGCCGCCGGGTCGACCGGCCACGAAACCAAAAACGCAACGGAAAAGGAAAGGAAACGGAAGGGTGAAAAAAAAATAATAAAATAAAAAAAAAAAAGTGAAAAACGGAAAAGAAAAAAAAAAAAAAGTTCTCTAGCAGAGTACGAAGACCTGGAAAGTGATGGAGCAACGACAGCGTCTTTGGAGTGCGCAGGGCGCGGCCACGCGCCGCCCGCCACCGGCACGACACGATTCGGGGCCCCGGGAGCGCGGCGGGCAGGCCGAGTCCGAGCCCCGGCGGAGGAGGAGGGCTGGCCGGGAGCCCGGGCTGCTCAATGCTCACCACATCCGAGGAGAGGCTTTGGGGAGGGGGGGTAAGCGCACGGTCAGGCCCTGGCAGCGGGCAGCGGCCCCCGCCCCTGGCCCGACGTCCTCGTCCTCTAGCGAATTGTGCGGCACAGCGCCCGCCAGCCTCAGTCCGCCTCCCGCTGCACCTCCGACGCGTCCGCCCGGCAGATGGGGCACGTGCGGTTCGCCTGCGAGGGCAAGGAGAGATGACGGGGGTGAGCAGGGGGCTGGCGGCACCCGCGGCACGCACGTGGTGCTCGGCGCTGCACGGCCCCCCCGGGAGGTACCTTTAACCATTTGTCGACACACTTGGCGTGGAACTCGTGGTTGCAGGGCAGGACGCGGAGAAGCTGCCGGGCCTCGAAGTCGCTGAAGCACACGACGCACCTGGGGGAGGGAGGCAGGAGTCAGAGCCAGGCCCCGCTTCCCCCCCCCATGAGACCCCGACCCCCCGGTCCCCCCCGGCTCGCTCACAGGGTCTGCTCGGACTGGTGGCTCTCGGGGTTGAAGCGGTAGGACGGGAGGTGCTCGATGTCTGCTTTGGTGAGTCCCCGCGGCTTGGCCTCCCCCAGCCGCTCGGCCAGGTTCAGTAACGCCTGCAGGGGGGAGAGGGCGCACGGCTCAGCCCCGCCGGAGCCACCCCGAAAAGCCCCGGGGTCACCCCGCAGGATAACACACCTCGTAGTTCTCCATCTCCACGTCATCCACGTCCAGGTCCAGGCTGATCGTGGGCCCCACGGCCGTCGGCGACACGGGAAGCATGGAGCTGGATGGGGGGGGGAGGACAGGGCGGTCGCTGCGAGCCCCAACCTCCGCCCCGGTGTCGCGGGAAGGGGGCAAAGACACCGAATCAGCCCTGCCCCACGCGCCCCACGGCCCCCCGGTACTCACAGGAAATAGGGCAGGAAGCCCGGGTAGTACGGGGGGGGCGGCGGAGGGGGCGGCGGGGGGGGCAGCGCCTGCTGCAGCCGGTACCGCTGGGTGTTCAGCCGCCGGGGCATCATGTGGGGGTATGGCTGCGGGGAGAAAGGTGTGGGGGGAGCTCAGGGCCCTGCAGCACGGCCCCCCCCTCAACCCCACCGCGTTCCCCCCCCCCCCCCCGGCCAGGACTTACCACGCC
This sequence comes from Aythya ferina, assembly GCF_964211825.1. Taxonomy (NCBI): domain Eukaryota; kingdom Metazoa; phylum Chordata; class Aves; order Anseriformes; family Anatidae; genus Aythya; species Aythya ferina. The sequence goes on from NC_140312.1 coordinate 8,900,786, forward strand.
GAAGGGCAGCTCTTGGTGCAGCGGGTCGTGGGGGAGGTAATGCAGCGGCACGGAGGGGGAGAGCGTGGGGGCGTGGTGGGACGGGGGGTACGTGAAGCCGGCGATGGGGTGCTGCTCCCCTCGCAGGTCCACGTCATTGTCTATCCTCTGCAGAGGCTGGGGGGGGGGGGGGAAACGGTTAGGGTGGGGCAAACTTCATCCATCAAACTTCATCCCGCCCAGCTCACGCCCGCGGGGGGTGCAAGGAGGAGACCCCACAGCAGCCCCCGTCTCGGGACCCCGTGGCGCAGACGCCCCCAACCCCCCCCAGCCCCTGCCCCGACTCACCATGCGCGGGTGCTGGGCTTGGAGAGGTACGAACTGCCCCAGGGGCGCCATGTGGGGCGGCTGGTGGGGGGGCACTGGCGGCGGGGGCGGGTGCAGGATGTAATGGTCGCTGGAGATGAGGGGGGGGAACGTCTGGTAGGAGACGGGGAGCTGTTGCATGGCGCATGCCTGGATCAGCTGCAGGGCAGGGAGAGAAACGTGGCTCAAACCCAGCGCGGGCACCAACTTCTGCCCCCTCCCCGGGGCCTCGAGCAGCCCCCGCGCCCCCCAGCATTTATCCTAGGGGTTTGGGCACCCAAAGCCCGGGCTGTCCCCAAATTATCCCCGCACTCACCGGGGGCGGGAGGCAGCAGAGCGGGTAGTGCTGTCCACTGAACATCACTGAGCATGCTGGGAGCTGCTGGGTGCTGCACCCAGGGATGTGCTGGCCGGCGTGGATGGGGAAGCCTTGCGTGGTGACGGTGGTGACCGTGTAGGAGAGAGGGACGGGTCCCTGGTGCACCTGGGGACGAGGCGCCGAGGGCGCAGTCAGAGGGCACGGCCCCGGCTCGGCTGCCCCCGTCCCAGCAGGGCGCAGAGCACCCGGGGCTGGGCTCCACGTGGGTTTTGGAGCTCGCACTGCACCCAGCGGTCAGCCTGGCACGGGCTCCGACCCCACACCACCCCCTGGATGATGTGTGGCAGCACTGACAACAACCCTGGACCACCCCAATGCCGGCAGGACCCCGGGATTTCCACGCCCGGAGCGCAGAGCACCAGCACCTCGGGGCTGCACGCAGCCAGAGGGGACCCAGGGACACATCTCAGCCCCCCTGTCCCCCCGACCACCATCCTGGGGCCACCGACTGGGCACGAGGTCGCCCTCGGCAGGGCGGCAGCACCCACCTGGTCGTGCAGATCCACCATGAATGGGTTCTGGTGGGGCGGGTGAGCGGCCGGGTGCAGCATTCGTGGCGGTGTGCTGGGGAGAGCGTAGGCGCGGGGCTCATCTACGGGGATGTGCGGCTGCTGGGGGAAGGCAGGGTGCAGCTGGGGCTCATCCTGGCCCAGCAGGGTTGCCAGAGGGCGGTCGCGTCGTCCCCACTGACGTCTGGCAGGGGGGCTGCGGGGCCACGGCGGGAGAGAAACAGAGCAGGAGTGACCCCCGGGCCCGGGGGAGCGCGGCCCCTGCCCGGCTCCAGGGGGTGACACTCCTCGTCCTCCTGCCGAGCTCCAGCTCCTCCGCTCGCCCCTCTGCGCGTGGATTTCGTCCTCTGCATGAAAGGGACCCCCCCGTGCCCACCGGACGCGCTCCCCCCACCGTGAGCCGCCCCCCCATGAGCCCACCGGGTGCCGGTGGCCGCCCCGGTGCATCCCCGGGGGTGGGCACGCCGGGCAAGGGGGGGGCTCCACGCGCCGCCCCGCGCCCCGTACCTTCGCCGGAGGTGGTCGGGGCTGCTGCAGGGTCCCCCTGAGAACCGGCGGTGGTTAAAGGGGGCAGAGGGAGGCCGCCTATTCACTGCCAGTTCCCATGGTCGCATTGGTGACGGCGGGAGGCGGATGGGCGCGCGGGACCTCAGGCTCCGGGCAGGGCGAGACAGCAGCAGCTTGGATCCTGCGGGAAGGACAGCGGGTCACCGACCCCGAAACGCTCGGGGCTGGAGCCCGGCCAGGAACCCCAAATCCTCACCCCACAGAGGGAGAGGGAAGGAGGAGAGGCACGGGGCCACCGGGGGGGGGACTGCTGGGGCCGGACGCCCGCCTCCCCTGCCCCTACGCCCCCATGCAAGACACGGACACGGGGTGAGAGAAGCAGGGGTGTTTTTGGCACGGAGCAAAGCAGGAGGTGAGGACCCTCGGGCTGACGGCAGCCCGGGCTCCCCAGCGCGTCCGTGGCTGCCGGTCCCGGGGGGTCCTGCTCCGTGGGGGGACACTGCGTGAGGCCTGGCCGTGCCCCCGCACCGGGACACACGGCACAGCCCTAGTGGGGCACCGGGGCTGCCTGTGCCCAGGGCTGCTGCTCCCTGTGCTGTGCATGGCCTCGCTTCCCCGGGGACGAGGTGGCCACCGGTGTCCCCGAGGTAGCCCGGGCGCCCTCCTGCTCGCCCCCGGTGTGCCCCCCCCTCACCGTGACCCCCGACACGGTGCCGAGGCCCCGGCTGACCCCTGGGGCAGCGGGCACAAAGTTAGGGCCGTGCCAGCAGCACCCCCCGGTGCCACCTACCGGGGGCAGCCCCGCTCCCCGGGGAGTCCCCGCGACCCCCCAGCCCCCCCCGGTACCCCGGTACCCCCCCAGCCCCGCTTTTTGGGGTGGTGGTGGTGGGGGGGCTGCTCATTGCGCCGCGCCCACCCCCCAAAACCCCCCCCGGGGGCCTCGGGACGTGGCGTGGGGGGCTCCCGGTGGGGTTGGAGACCCCCGGTGGGGGGGTGGGGATGGGGCCGAGCCCCCCCCCCCGGGAACCCCCCGGTGCGGAGCTGTGGCTTTAAGAGCGGCCGCGGCGGGGCCATGTGCTCGGCGCCAAACAAAAGCAATAACAAAGGCGGCAGCACGGCCCCGCCGCCGCCCCGGGGCAGCTGCACCCCCATCACGGCACCGGCACCGGGAGGGTCCCGGGGCACCGGGGGTGGGGAAGGAAGGAGAAAAGAGGAGGGGGGGTGAAGAAGGGAAGGGGGGGTGGGGGGGGGTGGGGGCGGCGCCCGCCCCGTTCCCGGTTGCCCCCCCCCCCCCCCCCCCCTTCCGGACCTACCTGCACCGCCGCTCCGGGAGCCGCCGCGGCGCCCCCGCCCCCTCCCCCCCGCTCTTTGTTCGCCGACAACCGGGGCCCCGGGGCCTGGCCCCCCCCCCCCCTTCCCCCCTTTCCCCGTTCCCTCCCACCAACCCCCTCCGCTCCCCTCCCCTCCCCTCCCCTCCCCGCCGCCGTTTCCGGTGCCTCTTTTGTTGCGCGGTGGCGGTGGGGGGGGGGGGGTAGGGGGAGGGGGTGCGCGGCCCCTTTAAGAACCGGCGGCGGGCACGCACCGGGCCGGGACGCGGCACGCGGAGGGCGCGGGGGCGCGCGCGCGGCTGGCGGGAGGGGAGGGGGTAAAGTGGGAAGGGGGGGGGGGGGGGGCGCGCGCGCGCGCGTAGCCCACGTGACCAGGCGTGTCACGCTCCGCCGCCATCTTGGAGGCTTGGGGCCGGGCCGCCACGCGGGGCAGGGAGGGGAGGGGAGGGAGGGAGGGGAGGGGAGGGGGGGGGGCGGTTTCCTAGCAACGGTATCCAAGGCAGGGGGCCCCTAGCAACGCGGCCTAGGCCCCGCGGGAGACGCGGAAGCGGCGCCTTGGCCCTGCCCCGGGGCAGCCGGCAGCAGGCCCCGCTGGAGGCCCCCTGAGCCACCCCCTCCCCTTCCCCTCCCGGCAGCCGTCCGCAGGTAGGAGCCCCGGCAGCCGGGCTGGGGAGCGCTGCTGAGGGGCCGGGAAGGAGGCAGGGCGGCCTCAGACCGCTGAACGGCAGCCTGGGGGCGGGGGCGGGGCTTTAACGGCGCCCTGGGCTCGGCCCTGTCCCGGCCCCGGCTCCCAGCTCACCCCCAGCCCGGGCACGCAGCACGGGGACCCGCAGCAGGACCCCCCGGGGCAATGTCCCCAACCACAGCTCCCGCTGCTCCCGGCGCAGGGCACGGGGCAGGGGTCGGCCCCACGCCCTCAGAGGGCACCCCACGGGGCTGCACGGCCAGCCCAGCCCCAACAGCCGCCCCTCGGGGGCTGCTCTGCCACAGCCTCCCTGCCTCCTCTCCGCTCTGCAGGCGAACAGCACCGTGCGCTCCAACTCACCGCCGTGTGCCGGCAGTGTCACACCTTCCTGTCACACCTTCCTTCCCAGGGCTCCCGGATCCCGCGCACGGCACAGGCAGCGAGGCCCCAGACAGAGATCTCCGCCGACACTCCCTCCCGCCGTGCTCCAGCTCCCCCGTGGCCGGCAGCTATCGATGTCCTTGGGACAGCGGTGGGAGAAGCAATCGATGGAATGTGGCTCTCCGGTGCTCCGTGCCCAAACAGGCCGCATGGATCCCGTGGCAGAGCCCGGTGCCCAGCCAGACAGCCCTACAAGGACGGGGCTCCAGGCATCCAGCCCCCACCAGCACCCGGTGTGTGGAAGTGGCTCAGCCCACAGCCACCCTGCTGCCCTAGGGTCAGAGCCACGCACACCAACACCAGCACCACGCCGCCCCCGGGCTCTGCCACCACACTGGTGGCCACCAGCCAGCAGTGTGACAGCCCCTTCGTGTGGCCACAAGGCTGGAGGAGCCTTAGGGACACCTCTCCAGTGCTACAGCAGGGCCAGCTGCATTGCTTGGTGCTTCTGGGCCAGGATGAGGGGTTCTGAGTCCATCCACCCGCCCTCCTCTGCTGATCTCAACCCTTGCCCCAGCCACTGAGACCAGTGGAAGCTCCCCAAGCTGCAGGGCCCGGCTCCTGCCCCAGGGGGCTGCCTTGCAGCCAGCAGGAGGCCCGTCCTGCACCTCACGGGAGCCAGAGGTCGGCAGAATGGAGGCCAGCCCGAGCCCGGGCTCCTTACGGCACCATCTGCTGCTGCAGACGAGCCACCCCCCGGCCCCAGATATAGGTCAGCGCTGCCACAGGATTAGCCGGGGGGGCTCCAGCACCAGGAGCACGACTCCCGCCGGAGAGATGCTCTCCCCCATCCTCTCCCTGACACCCAGCACGCCAACAGCTCGCATCCACGTTCTCCCCAGCTCCAGGGAGAGGAAAACGCCCCAGATCCTCCTCTCCCCTCCCCAGTGGGTGCAAAACGAGTGGGAAGAAAGCAACACCGAGCACTGAGGAGCCCCCAGTTTGCAGCGGGGGCCCTGCAGGAGCATCCCCACCCTACAAACACCCCCCAACGAACCCCGGGGGCTGTGGGACACCCCAAAATCAGCGGATGCAGCAGGGCGAGGTGCATCTCCGCCGCGCAGCCGGGGGGAGAGCAGCTCCCTCCCCGCTCGCACGCCCGGCGGAGCTGGCAGTGGAGGCAAGGACGCCTCCGCCGCGCTCGCACGCCTCCCACTCCCGCCCCCGGGCTGACAGCGCTCCCGTCAAACGCCCCCGGCCACGCACACACGTGGGGAGGCCGACACGAGGAGCGAGGAGCGAGGGGAGCCGCGCAGGCAGCGGAACCCGTAGCGCCCGGCTTCCCGTCGAGCTCTCTCCCACGTGGATTCTCTGATGTCTGATCGCGAGGCTGAGCTGCAGTGCGGAGGGAGAGCGAGCAGCGGCCTCCTCCCCACGAGGCAGAAGCGAGCCCGGACCTCGGGGACGGCCACGGCACCGGGGATCTGACAGGAGAGCATCCAGCAAGAGAGGGCTCCCGAATTAACAGCCGGCCCGCACAAGCCTTCATCTCCTCGGGACGGGGTAACGGACCTGCAGAGCCACCTCCCCCTTTCTTCGTTTCCCTGCGGACGCCTGCCCGGCCTGCACAGCACCCCCCGAAGCGGCGCAGCACCTCGGGTCCCTCCGGAGCTCAGCAGCACTGAGCAGCAGGAGGCGTCCAGCACCACAGCTGTGTCCTCGAGCCCTCGGAGGACCCCTTCCCACAGACAGCAGCACCGCGCACCCCGCTCACCTCCGTCCTCCCCGGCCTCACACGCAGCAGGGGGGAGAGGAGCCCAACGGCCGCGTCCCCCCCCCAGCCCTCCCACGGCTTCCTCCCGCTGGCAGGGCGCCTCAGGACTCCTCTGCGCCGTGCTTCCACCCAAACACCTTTCCTAAAAGAGACCCCCCCTCCCGCTGAGCTCCCTTATCGCCCAGCTGCCTCTGGGCAGCGCTGGTGGCAGCCAGGAAGTTGGGCCGGGTGCTTTGTTTTGCATTTCAAGGAGCCTGCAGGGCCCCCCCGCAACCCGCACCGGTTGTTTTCAGAAAGGAGCTCGGTGAAACAGGCGGCTTTCAGCAACTGTTTGCCCTCTTTTGTCCTTGATTCCAGATCTGCCCAGAGGCTGCTTTCAAGGTGCTCCGAGGCAGGCGCTGACCAGTGCCTTAAGCACGAAGGAAGCTTGCTGCCGCCGTACCTCCCCGGCGCATCGCTCCTGGACAGCCCCACGCCACTCGTGGGGATGGTTTGAAGAGGAAAAACCCACAACAACCCCACCAGCACCACCACGGTTTCCAAGCTGACAGCCCCCGTGCACAAAGCGCGACCGTGCGGTGCCAGCAGGGCCACCCGGGGCGCAGGAGCTGCCTGCCCTCTGCTCCGGCTCTGCCGGCAGGTCTGTATTGTTCACTGCCTGCCCACAGCGCAGGCATGGAGAGAAAAAGCAACCGAGGCCCTGGGAGCTGAGAAGCCGTGCCCTGCTTTCTGAGGGAGCCGGGGGAAGCCCGGAGCTTCAGCTCAGCCGAGGCCAGGTCTCCGGGGACAGGGCCACAGCTGGAGAACCAGACCCCGCAGGCGGGACGGGACGCCTGCCACGAGCGCTGCCTGCACAGCGCCCTCCTCCCCCTTACCACACAGCACCAAGCAGGGAGGCCTCCCAAAACCCCAAAACAGCCCGTCCCACGAAACCTGCGGCCCCCGGGGCTGCCCTCAGGCACGAGGACGAAGGAAAGGATGAGCCCAGGGCTGAGGGCACGGCCCCGCGCTGCTCCCCTCCAGAAGCGACCTTCAGCAGAGCTACCCAGCCCCGCACAGCTCCCCAAAGGCCTCCTCGGGTGTTTCAGCAGCCGGTGACAGCCTCACACACCAAACAGACACCTCGGCGCTGTGCCTGCTGCCGGAGCACCTCCTGGGGCCAGCACACCCCGACCGACCGAGGGAGCAGCCAGAACTGAGCCCCCGGTGCCCACCTGCAGCAGGACGAGCCCACACAACCCTGGTTCAGGGCTGGGAGCCCACCCTGGGACACCGCCGCTCCAGCACCAGCCCCTGTGCGATCTCAGCACCCTCTCCCATGGGTGCTGGCACCCCGGGAAGCGAGGACACCCGGCAGGACACGCGGGACCCCGCCACGTCCAGGTGCCGAACACTCACCGGGAGGGCAACGCCGCGAGGCACAGCCCGGGCCCTACCTGCCCGGCTGCTGCTTGGCTCCTGGAACAGCTCCATAAAGCAGCGATAACAAAACCTCTCCTCACCTCGTCCATCTCAAACCCAAACCCACAGGCCCCGTTTCGTTAGCCGGGTTTTGCGGCCTGATCAATTCCCCGCGCGGAGCCCCGCTCCCGGGCAGCAGGACACCAACAGCGAGCGGCTTCCCCCGGTGGGGTCACACCTGCGCTCCCCTCTTTGTTCTGCGCTCCCCGGCCGGGTGTGAGCGGTGCAGCACGGCACCGACAGCGCCCGGTGCTGCTCCCCCGGTGCGGGGACGGCCCTGCAGGGACCCCAAAACCGCAGCCCCAACCCTCAGGGCGCAGCAGGCCGGCAGCAGCACCCCCTGCCCTTCCTCCCGCTGCCTTCCAACCCCCCGGGACCTCCCGGGACACGGGGCAGAGCCGAGCGGGGCCCAGCACGGGCCGGGCAGGGGGCACCCACCGGCGGCACCGGGACGGGCCGGGGGCGGGGGGGCTGCCGGGGGCGCGCCCCCCTCCCCGCCTCCCCCGGCCTTCCCCCGCTCCCCCCTCCCGGCCGCTGCACACCGGGGGGGGGCCGGGCCCGGCCCTGCGTGCCCCGGGGATGAAGCCGGGCCCAGCCCCGGTGCCCCCCCCCCTCCTCCTCCTCCTCCCGGTCCCGGTCCCGGCCCCGCCGCCCCCGCCCCTGTCCCAGCTCCCCGGGCCCAGCCCCGGTACCTACCGGCGGCGCCGCCCCCGCCGCTCCGCGCCCGCCGGGGCCGTGCCGCGGCCTCAGCCCGCTCGCATGGTGCGGGGCCGGGCCCGCCGGGCTCGGGGCCGCTCCCGCTGCCGCCGCCGGTGCCGCTCCCGGGGCCGCTCCCGCTCCGGCCTCGGCCTCAGCCCCGCCTCATGGCGCCCCCCGCGCCTGCCCCGCCGATGGTACCGGCCAAGCCGCGCCCCCCCCCCCCTTCACCCACCCCCCCCGCGGAGCTGAGATGGGCGCGTCCAACCCCCCCCCCCCTCCTGCCGTAATGGCTGCAGTAGGGGCGCAGCTGGAATCGCTACCGTAATGATCCCTGCCGCGGCGCAGCCCTTACGGTAATGGGGTGGGGTGGGGTGGGGTGGGGATGGATTTGGAGATGGGAGCAGGAATGGGAACACGTCGGGCATGTGGTCAGGGGTGAGGATGGGAATAGGGTCAGGGACAGGGATGGGGGTAGGATGGGGTGAGGGTTGGGAACAGGAATAGGATGGGGTCAGCATGGGGATGGGAATAGGATGGGGTCAGTGGTGAGGACTGGAATAGGATGGGGACTGGGATGGGGATGGGAATACGGTCAGGGATGGGGATGGGAATGGGATAGGGTCAGGGTTGGGGATGGGTATAGGATGGGGTCAGGGATGAAAATGGGAATAGGTTGGGGTCAGGGATGGAGGTGAAAACAGGGTCAGGGTTGGGGATGGGAATAGGATGGTGTCAGGGATAGGGACCTGGGGGGGGGATGCAGGATGCTGGGGGATGTCCTGCACCAGCCCCCGGCAGGTTTTGGGGCATCCTGGGTGTTTTGCAGTGGGATGCTCTGCACCAGCCCTGGGGGCTTGGGGGGGCATGGGGTTATCCCAAACCAGCCCTGTGGGGTTTTGCTGGGGGAGCCCCAGGCTCTTCCTCCCCGTGCCCAAACCAGGGGTCCCCTGGAGCAAGGGGGGCGTCCTGTGGGACCCCCAAGCTGCCCGGCCACCCCGACCCCTCGGGTCCCCACTGGAGGATGGGGCTGAAGGGGGACAAGGCCATGCAGATGGGGGTCCCGGGGGCCCCAGGGCTGGCTGTGCCCGTGCCCCCCCCTCCTCCCAGCCCTCTTCTGCCTGAGCAGAGCTGCACAATCCGCCCTTGTCCCCAGCGGGTCCGAAGTAGGTCAGGGAGGCTGGGCCGACCCCCTTGGACCACCCCGGGGAGGGGAACTCACAGGGGGGTGCTCGGGGCCCCCGGCACCCACCCCAGTGGCTGCTTCACCGGCTCGGTGCCCACCTCTGTCCTGGTGAGACCCCGGTGCCCCCAGCCCGGGGGATGCCGGGCATTGCCCCAGCCCCTCCCCAGACCCCGGGAGCAGTTTGGGGTCCTTCTGCACCCCCACAGGCTCTGCCCCGCTCCGGGGAGCTGGACTCCTTGGGGTTTGGGTCGGGGTGGTCGCATTGTGGGGTCCCCAGGGGCTGCGGTGGGGAGCGAGAGCGGGGCTGGGTGGGAGCCGGGTGGCGGTGACGAGCACCAGGGAGAAGGAAGGAGAGAAAGGGATTTCTCACCCCTTAATTGCAGTTAATCATTGATGAACTTGGGTACAGCAGGAGGCAAAGGTCTGTGGTGGTGTCAGGGTGCAGGCAGAGCGCAGCCTGCGCGCAGCATCCCCAGCGAGGCACCGCAGGTAAGGGATGCCTGGGGTAAGGGGCGACGTGGGTGGGGGTCCGCCAGCGGCTCTGGGGGTCCCCAGACACCCCCGAGGTCACCAGCACCCAGAGGCCAGCCCCGTCCCCTTGCGCCGTGTCCCCACGGAGCCCATCCCCAGGCTCCCGGGGGAGCGCAGACCCCATGGCAATCTCTCCCAGGTGGGCGCCGGGGGCTGGGGGAGCGCTCGGGACGTGCCCCAGGTTCTGCGCCGAGCACCGCGGGCTCCCGGCAGGATGGCACTGCCCTCGCTGCTGCTGCTCCCGTTCCTCCTGGCAGCAGGTGAGGACTTTGTTCGGTGCGGGCACGGGCTGCGGGGAGGCGCTGGAGCCACTTCCAGCTCCCCGCTGCGTGATCCCGTTGCCCTGGGGGCAGCCGAGCCCCCCCTCCAGCGTCGCTGCCCACCCCACGGGCACCCCCTTGGCTGTGGGGTGGCACCCGGGGTGGGCAGGGGGCTGCTGCTGGGGGGTGAGGGGGTGAGGAGGGAGGGAGGGAGGGAGGGAGGGGGGGGAGCTGGGTTCCTGTGTGCTCAGCTCCTGTCCTCCTTGTAGCTTCAGGCAACACGCCCCCCATCTTCAACATGACCATCGTGTACGTGTCCGAGGACCTGCTGATAGGTGAGCGGGCGGCCTCGGGGAGCCTGGGGGGCACGGGGGGGGGGCATGGCCGGGGCTGACACCACCCTTGTCCCCAGGCCAATTCGCTTTCCAGCTGACGGCCACCGACTTGGATGGGGACACGCTCAGCTACTCCATCAGCGGTGCGGATGCCTTCTACTTCAACGTTGACCAAAGCACGGGGGTCGCGACCGTGAGGAACCTCTTGGACCGGGAGGTGAGGGCACGGAGCTCCGCTCGGCGGCACAGCCCCCGGGGTCCCAGCATCGAGCTGTGCCGGCGCTGAGCGAGCCCTGCCTTGTGTTCCCAGTCCCAGGCCAGGCTCACCCTCACCGTCACCGTGTCCGACGGCATCAACGACGCGGTGAGTGCCGGGCTGGGGGCCGGGGAGGGGGCAACGTCACCCCCCGGGGGTGATGCTGGCCGGCTCCAGAGCTCCGGCTGGACACCGTGCCCCTCACCTCCCCCTGCCCCTGGCAGACCGTCAAGAAGCTGACGGTCATCGTGGAGGACTGCAACGACAACGCCCCGGTCTTCAAGGGCCTGCCCTACGAAACCTCCGTCCCCGAGGTACCTCCCGGGCACCTCGCGGCCCCGCGGTGATGATAATGATGGGTGGCTCCCCAGCGCGGGCGTGCCCGGCCCTACGGTGACGGTGACGGCATTGCCGGCACGCTGCTCCCGGCAGACGGCTCTGTGCCAGCCCCGGGCGCCAGCGCAGGCTGGGACTCTGCCCTCGCCGTCAGGGAGTGCCCAGGTGCCGCTCAGCCCCGGGCAGCGTGACGCCAGCTCGGGGTGTGTGGGGCTGAGCACGACCCCCTCCAGCACCCCCAGCATCGGGGTGCGGCTCCTGGGGAGCCCCCGGGGCAGGGGGGCGGGTGGGAGGCAGCAGGGCTCAACCCCTGCGGGGCCATGGGGTCGGGGGGCCCCAAAATGGGGCCGGTGGGGGCCAGGGCTCAGCACCCAGCCCTGCCGCCCCGTGTGACCCCTCCCCAACTCATCTGGGTGCCCAGAACATGCCGGCGGGCAGCATCATCTACACCATTTCTGCCACCGACGCCGACACGGGGAACGCCGCCAAGGTCAGCTACAGCATCCTGGAGGTGAGCACCGCGCCTGGGCACCGGCACCCCGACACTGCCCTCCTGGGGGGCTCTGCTCAATGGGGTCTGGGGGGCCAGGAGGGGGGTTTGGGGTCCTGGGATCCCCCCCAGCAATTGCTCTGCCCCCCTGTGAGGACCCCGTGGGACACCGAGGAGGGGTCCCTATGGGCAGAGCCTGCAGAAGGGTGGGCGCTGAGCCCCCCCCCTCTCTGTGGGGTCCCCTCCACTCCCTGACGCAGGGCACTGTCCCCCACCCAGGTGATCCCGGACAACGCGAAGAATTTCTGGCTCTTCTACATCCTGCCCAACGGCAGCGTGGTGCTCAACGGCTCGCTGGACTACGCCACCAACACCTTCTACCAGCTGAAGATCCTCGCCCAGGTCGGGGGCGGCGTGGCTGGGGCACGGGGGGCGGTGGGGAGGGCTGCAGGGGGGGACTAAAAGGCCCTCTGCCCCCAGGACGGCGGGGGGCCGCTGTACAGGGCGACGGTCGTCCAGAACAGCACCACCTACTTCTCCATCACCGTCGTCGACCTGCCCAACCTGGACCCGCGCTTCCTCAACGAGCCCTACTCCGGCTCCGTGTCCGAGAACAGCCCGCTGGTGAGGAGCCTGGCCCGGCCCGGCGGTGTGGGGCTGGGGCTGGGGCTGTCCCCGCGTGCTGCCCTCACCTCCCTGTCCCCGCAGGGCGTCTCCGTGCTGACTGTCACCGCCACCGACAGGGACACGGGGGTGAACGATGAGATCTTCTACAGCATCACCAGTGAGCGAGGCTGGGGCAGGGGTTCGGGGGGAGCAAGGGGGACGGGGCAGGACCTTGGGGACCACCCAAAACCCTGGGGACCGCCCCGGTGGAGGCCGAGGCCAGGTGTGCCTCCCCGCTGGCTGCAGCAGTCCCTGCTGTCCCCGTGCTTCAGATGCCAGCGTCCCCTTCGCCATCAACACGACCACGGGCATCATCACCGTCAGCGGCTGGCTGGACCGCGAGCAGCTGCCCAGCGAGGAGGTGCTGCTGGAGGTCCAGGTGAGTGGGGGGCAGCGGGGAGAGCCCCCTCCTCTTCCTCGCCTCGGCACCGCCTGACCCAGCTGCTTCCTCCTCCTCCTCCTCCTCCTCCTCCTCCTCCTCCTCCTCCTCCTCCTCCTCTTCCTCCTCCTGGCCAGGCGCGGGAGAAGAACCTGGACATCCACGGCATGGTGGCCAAGGCCAGCACAGTGGTGACGATTTTGGTGGTCGACGTCAACGACAACAAGCCCGAGTTCTACCAGTGCTCCCTCCCCAGCTGCGACTTCACCAAGAGCCAGAGCAACTTCACGGGCAGCATCATCGAGCACTCCTCCTCCAAAGTGCCCGTGTCCAACCTCAGCATCGTGGCCCACGACCCCGACAAGGTGGCAGCCTGCCCCTGGGGCTGGGCCGGGCTGCGGGTCCCTGCCCCTGCTGCTCCTCCACCCTCACCCCTGGCCTCTCTCCCCGCAGGGCATCAACAGCACTTTCGAGCTGTACCTGCAGGGTGGCAACGCCAGCGCCTTCAGCGTGTCCCCCACGACGATCGTGGGCACGGGGGAGGTCCAGATCCTGGTGCAAAACCCATCTGAGGTGGACTACGAGATCAGCCATGTCATGGTGGTGCAGGTGGGACCCGCTGCCGAGGGATCACCCTCGCTCCCTGCATGGGGAGGGCACAGCAGGGACATGGCCCTTCCCTGCTGGCTTCGTCCTGGCAGCTCGTTTGGTTCGGGGGAGCTGGGTCGGTGTGACAGGGGGGCTGGGTGACGTGCTCGGGAACCCACACGATGCTGCCACTTCTCCACCCCGCAGCTCGTGGCCAACGACACGGGGAACCCCGCGAACTGCTGCTCGGTGGCCACCGTGACCATCGACCTCATCGACACCAACGACCACTTCCCTGAGTTCCCGCAGAGCGTATACGTCTTGAGTGTGATGGAGAACAGCCCCGAGGGCACCATCATCGCCCCAAACATCACGGTCAGGCACCGGGCAGGGCAGGGCACGGCGCGTCCCCCGGGCAGGGCACCGCGGGTACAGGTCACCAGCAGGGACCTCGGTGTGGGGAGAAGGTGGCGGCAGGGTTGGGGGACCCTACACCCTTCAGGGACACATTTTTGGGGTGCTCACCGCCCACAGCCAGTGCCCCAGGTCCATCACCACCCCAGGGGCTGATGGAGATTCTCGTGATGATTCCTCCTCTCGTTCAGGCTTATGATCCAGACAGCGGTGCCTACGGCCAGATCACCTACCAGCTGCTCCCGGATACCATGTACGTGGGGACACAGCCGGGGGGGGGTCCACGGGGTGCTGCCCGCCCGGGGATGGAGCCCCGGTGATGGGTGCGTGTGTGCCACAGCCTCGGAACCTTCACGGTGAACGCCACGAGCGGGGCGGTGCTGGTGTCGAAGGGAGCCTCGCTGGACCGGGAGACTCGCTCCATCTACTACGCCAACATCCAGGCCAAGGACGGGGGCGGCATGATGAACACGGCGCTGCTGGAGATCTCCGTGCTGGACGAGAACGACAACGCGCCCATCATCACCGGCTCCTACTTCATCTCTGTGGAAGAGGGGCAGAACGTCAGCACGCAGGTCAAGGTAGGTGCTGGGTAACGAGGACAACCCCTGGGGCTGCCAAAAAGGAGCCAGGGACCGTCCCGAGGGGTGGGCAGCCCCATTGCAGCCCCCTCGGTGCTCTCCTTTCAGGCCATCGACAACGACGAACCCAACACCCCCAACAGCGAGCTGGGCTTCAGGATCCTGCCGGGGCTGTTCAGCAGCAACTTCACCATCAACGAGACCACGGGGCAGATGCACAGCAAGGAGCCGCTGGACCGCGAGGCGCTGGACGACAGGGACGGGCAGCTGGTGGTGACGGTGGAGGTGTATGACCACGGGGTGCCACCGCTCAGCACCCAGGTCAACGTCACCATCACCGTGGCGGTGAGCCCCGGGCACAGCGGGGTGGGGAGGGTGCAGAGGCGGCACCCGGCCGTGGCACCGTGCCCCAAGGTGCCCCAGTTGATGCAGGGAGGCAGAAAGGGGGGTCCTGTCCGTGCTCCTGCCCCTCGCCTTGTGCCCTGTCCCCCACCTCCTTGGGCGGTGGCACTCAGGGGCTTCACCTCCTGCAGGACATCAACGACAACACGCCCGTGTTCCTCGAGCAGTCCTACGAGTTCTCCATCTTCGAAAGCTCCTCAGGTAGGCGCCGCGCGGGCAGGCTGCGGGACAAAGGGTGGCCCGGGGTCAGCGCCCGCTGGGCACTGAGCGTCCGTCTGTCTGCAGATTCCTTCGTGGGTACCGTGGCGGCCACGGACGCCGACAAGACGGAGATCAATTTCCGCATCTCCTTCCGGCTGCAGAGCGGCAACGGCTCCAGCAACTTCTTGATCCGCTCCCACCAGCTGGGGACGGGCAACTACAGCGGGCAGCTGTCCCTGGACCCCGACACGACCATGGACTACGACACCCTGCAGCAGAAGAACTTCTCCCTGGTGGTGGTGGCGGAGAACACGGCCACCGACATCGTCAGGAACGCCAGCGTCCCCGTGGTGGTCCACATCCTGGACGTCAACGACGAGTCCCCCTCCATCGTGCCGACCTCGCAGACCGTGACCGTGAGCGAGAACGGCACGCAGCAGGGGCTGGTCTACACCGTGAGCGCCTCCGACCCCGACACCAACCACTCGCTGGTCATCGAGGAGCTGCAGGTCACCTGCCTTAAGAATTCCACAAGCGCCGGGGACGTGTGCGGGGACTGGTTTGCTCTGCTGCCCGACGGCTCGCTGCTGGTCAACAGCTCAGAGATCGACTTCGAGCTGTGTGACACGGTGAAGCTGACGCTGCGGGCCGAAGACCTCTACACTGAGAAGGGCGACCGCTACAGCAAGAACGGTACGGAGAGCACCCGCTGGCACCGGGGCAGGGAGGGAGGGGGGTCCTGCAGCTCCTGTCCCCATCGAGGAGCTGGCCCGGTTGGAGACGGAGGGGGGAACGTCCCCACGGGGTGAGCAATGCATTTGGGATTTTGGCAGGAACCCTGACCATCAACATCGAGGACATAAACGACAACACGCCGGTCTTCCTGCCCGTCTCTGAGACCTTTGGTGAGCAGCAGGGCTGGGACGCAGCCCCCGTCCCGTGCTGCCCAGCTCCCAACTGGGGCAGGGCTGCGAGCGGTGCGGGGTCCGGGCTGGGGTCACTCTGTCCATCACTCTGTCTGTCCTCCACAGTGGTTGTCCCCGAGGTCTCTACTGTGGACCTGCAAGTGGCTACCGTGAGGGTGAGGAGCTGCGTGTGCGCTCCTGGGGAGCTGGGCTTGCCTGTCCCCACGGCGGGCACGGGGCAAGCCGTGCCCATGGGTGCTCCTGCCCTGCTTTGTCCCCGCAGGCCACGGATGTCGACTCGGGGCTCGGAGGAGCCATCACTTTCTCCATCTTCCAAGTGGTGTTCATGGAGGAGAATGGGAACAACCGGACCTTGGAGAACCTCTTCAAGGTGGTGACCACGGGCGAGCAGAACAACTACGTGGGGAGCATCCAGTAAGGCCGTGGGGCTGGGCTGGGGCCGTGTGGCAGAGGCTGAGTCCGTCCCTGCACAGCACCGGCATGGGACGAAGGGACTCAGCACCCCCCTGCTGCAGCCCTGTGAGATCACCGATGTCCCCGTCCCCCTAGGGTGGCCAGCAACCTCGACGTCTCGCTGAAGGGGAAGTACCAGGTGACGGTGAACGCTCAGGACCGCACAGCCCCGCAGAACACGGCACAGACCGTGCTGACTGTGAGTGTCACCCCTGTCCCCTACCCGGGGGTTCCCCCGCGCCCTGCCCAGCCCCGCTCACCCCGCTGTCCCCACGCAGATCTTCACCGTGGACCAGAGCTACCGCATTCGCCTCCAGTTTTCCAAACCGGTGGAGGAAGTGCAGAGCAAGTTGGAAGAGATCAAAACGTAAGGGCTGCTGGGGCTGGGCCGCTGGGCTGCAGGGGCCGTGGTCGCTTCCCATGCAGGTACCCAGCTCTTTCTCCCCCAATTCCAGGAGCCTGACCCTCGCCACCAAGGCCACGGTCTACGTGGTGGGCATCAGCAGCCCCGAGGACAGCCGTGCCGCCCGGTGAGTGGGGCGCGGAGGGGCAGTGGGGCCGCCCCAGGGGAGGACACCGCGCCCCGTGCCACCCTCACCCCGTGCTTCTGTCCCTGCAGGGCGCAGGTCAAGTCGGTGATGGACGCGTACTTCGTCTACAGCAACGGCACCGCCCTGGATGTCAACCAGCTGAGTCAGTGAGTGCCGGGCAGGGGGCTGTGCGTGGGCACTGCTGCCCGCACGGTGCTCACCCCCTGCCCTGTTCCCCTTGGCAGGCTGATCCAGAGCAACACGCAGGCCCTGGTCCAACTGGTGGAGCTGGGGCTAGCTGTCATCGTGAGTGGGGCTGGGCAAGGGGTGCGGGGAGAGGGCGCCGGCCCCGTGCACTGCACAGGGGTCCCCCGAGCTGCGTGCTGCCCTCAGCCCTGCTCCGCTCCAGGGCTCCGGGGAGGTGACGGAGACCAACAAGGAGACGCAGATGATCGGCATCATCGCGGGGCTGGCGGCGTTCCTGGTCCTCTTCATCCTCATCATGACCCTGGTCTTGGTTCTCACCACCAGGAGGTACCACGCGCCCCACCCCGTGCCCCCGTCCCTGTCCCCGTATCCCCACCCCAGCCCTCACCCCCCTCACCCGCCCCGTCCCCGCAGCTACAAGAGGAAGCTGAATGCCATGAAGGCTCTGAAGGCGGCCACGACGCTCAGCCCCACCGTGGCCCAGCAGGGAGCCGGCATCCCCGGGACCAACAAGTACAACGCTGAGGGGTGAGCGTGGGCGCCCTGCTGCGGGGGGGGGAGCCCCAAAACATCCCTGCCACCCGGGGAACGCGGCAGGTCCTGCGGTGCCAGGGCCGGTCACTCACCTGCCTCCCGTCCTCCGCCAGGGCCAACCCCATGCTGAACCTGCCCATGGACCTGTCCCACGACCTGGGCTTCCACGAGGACACCAGCTCCCTGGCCAGGTGAGCTCTGTGGGGCTGTCACCCTGTGTCCCCACACCATCAGTGTTTCGGCTGTCCCTTAACCTGCACCCTCCCCTCTCCGCAGCACCAATTCCCTGGATGAGAACAAAGTGGATTCGCCCAAGGATAACAACCCCAAGGCCAAGGTACCCGGCGGGGAGTCCCGTGTCCCCTCCGCCCATCCCCATCCCCTCTGCTGTGTGCTGGAGCCCTCGTGTCCCCTTCTCTCCGTTGCCTTGGCAGCTCTGGGGAGGGCTGGGGGTGTTGTTGTCCTTGTCCCTGTCCCCAGCCCCTGACCGTTCTCCCCTCCCGCAGCCGCACAAATCACACCCCACGGACCTCACCGAGGACAAGGTGCTGGTGGCTGCCCTGGACGCGAAGGAGCCCAGCAAAATGGCATTCATCAACAGCACCTTCAGCACCACAGACTTGTGAGCGGGCACCTGGGGGACAGAGGGGCCAGAGCAGGACTCTGGCAGCTGCTCCGGCGCCATCCTGCCCAGATGCCAGCAATAAACCTGCCACGTGTGGCTCACAGCGTCCCGTGGCCACCAGCCCCTGCGTCCATGCTCCCCACTGCTGCCAGCCAGCACCGGGTCCCCTTCTCCCGGCAGGAGGGCAGCCCAGTGCCACCGCAGGGCTCAGCACAGCTTCATGCCACCGGGACCCTTCCCGCGGCCACCCCGCTGCCCGTCACCCCACACCCCCCCGGGGAGAGGTGCCTGCAGCCCCACTCACAGCTTTCTGCAAGGTTTTATTACCCAACACCCAAGTTGACAAGTGTAGTCCTCCCCGCCCCTTCCTCCCCACACCCCCCCAACAAAAAAAAAAAAAGAAATGAAGAGGAAAAAGAAGAACATCAGGGACTGAGCCGCAGCACAGGGCTGGGGGGCAGGGGACGGGGGGGACACTGCACGGGCAGGGGGCTCCCAAGCACCCCCCAGGTGCAGCCTCCAGCAGCTCAGGTGCTCGCCCAGTTCCCGGGGCCCTGTGGGACCAGTCCTTTGCTGGGGTCGGGCTGGAGGGAGGACGAGGTGCTGGGTCCCGCGGTGCTGCTGGCAGGGGGATGCTCGCCCCCCCCGTGCGCCGACCCTGTGCTCCCAAAGCTTCCCAGCACGGCAGGGACGTAGGAAAAGTGTTTCAAAAGAGCCACGGCCCCGCAGGCCGCGGGGGAGGAGGTGGCTCGCAGCTGAAAGTGTCTCTTAAAAAGCTCCAAAAATGCAAACACCGTTCAGTAAAAGCCCCCCTCCCCACCCCACCCCCTGCAAAAACCCAGCGGTAAAAAGTGGCAGCGCTTTGTGGCCGGCACGGCCCCAGCTGCTGGACAGGAGAGCAGCGAGGGGACACGGGGACCCCCGCACAGGGACAAGCACCCCAGGCATCTCGGGCACCCACCAGGGTCCTGCTGGTGGCAGCGGGGCTGGGCAGGCAGGACGGACACGGCACCAGGGTGGGCTCTGTCCCCAGTGCCAGCTGTGACGGGGACACGGACGTGCCCCGTGCTCCAACGCAGCCAAGGAGGGTTGGGGGCATGGGGACAGCCCCCCCGAGCGCCTCCGGCCACAGTGACAGGGACAAGCAGCTGGTGGCCCCGAGCACATGGGCTCCGTGTCTCTGATGTGGCTGCCCCCACGCTCCTGTAAATCCATTTTGTGGGGTGGGCACGGCCAGGGGCGGGTGGCACCGCGATGCAGCAGCGGCTCCAGCACGGGCAGCGACGCTGCTGCCTGCGGTGCGGGGCTGGAGCCGGGGGGAGCCGGCAGCGACCTGCCCGTGTCCCGCTGCGAGCCCCTGCCACGTCCCAGAGGTGCCACCGGCACCGTGTCCCACGGCACCGCTGGCGGGGGTACCCCCGGTGAAGGAGATGCCTCATCCCTGCCTGCAGCGCTCCGTCGCCACCCGCCCTAGGAGCCCTGCACGCCGGCAGCAGGCGTCTCGGGGCAGCGGGGCAGGGTCCCCTCCCCGAGACCCCCACCCCCGTCCTGCCGGAGCGGGCAGGGGCTCACTCCATGGCGGGGCCGGCGCGGGAGCAGCACCGGGGCCGCCGGACGTTTTGCAGCAGAGCCCGAAAGACGCTGGGCTGCCTCTTCGCCTCGCCTTTGCGGGGGGCTCCCTTGACGGAGCCGGCGCGGGTGCTCTGCGGGGTCATCACCACCTGCCGCCCGTGCTCCTCGATCTGCTTCTCCAGGTGCTTCTGGATGGCCATGCCCAGCACCTCCACCTCCATGGAGGCCCCGTACACCTCCCACGTCATCCCCTTCTCGTCCCAGCTCACCTCCCGGATGGGCTCCGGAGCCTCCTCCACCGCCCCCTTCACGTGCACCTCGGGGTACGAGGCCTGCGGGGACTTGGCCACCGGCGTCATGGGCCCGGTGGCCACCGAGCGGGTCTCCACGGGCATGGACACCTGCATCTCCGCGTCCTTCTTGGAGGGGGCTGCCCCCGGGTGCGGGGCGGCGGCGGAGCCCGGCTCTCTCTTGGGGAAGGTGAAGGCGGCGGCCCCGTCCGGGGGGCTCATGGGGCTCAGGGCCACCGACACCAGGGACGCCCGGCTGTCCACTTGCGTCCCCATGTCCTGCGTCCCGGCATCCTGAGGCGGGGTCACCTCGAACGAGTAGGACTCGCACAGCAGCTTGGCTGTCCGGGGCTGCTGGCTGCTCTCGGCATCTGCGCTCCCCTCGCCTCTGCCCTGACCCCCTCCGGGGGGGGCGGCCGTGCCTCCCTGCAGGGGCTTGGCAGCCTCAGCGCCCCCCGCCTGGGGGACAGCACCCGGGGACGCGTCTGTGCCGCCCTGGGGCTGCTCCTGGCTTGGCATCAGGGGGCTGCCAGTCCCCGGTGCTCCCGTGGCCGGCTCCAGGAACGCCACGTGCTTGGCCGGAGCCGGCGCGCTCCCCGCGTCCTTGCTGGGCGCCTTGAGGCAGGGCTCGGGCAGGGGGGGCACGGGGGCAGCTTTCTCCTTCGGGGTGCCGGGGCCTGCGGGACCACAGGCGGGGGCAGTGCCGACGGGTGCCGCGCAGCTCCCTGCCGCTGCGCTCCCGAGTGCACCGGGAGCCGGTCCTGTCGGCACTGGCGCCTTCTCCGCCGAGCCCGGGGCCTCGGGCTCAGCCCCGCAGCAGTTCCTCATGGCACGGCCGCCCGCGGCGCAGCCGGAGCTGGGCAGGCGCTCACCCACCGCCGGGCAGCCCGGGGAGCCGGCGCCGGGCTCGCAGGCGTCCTCGGCCTCGCGGCTCAGCAGCTGCAAGCCCTCGGGCTCCTTAGCGCTGCCCATGCCCGGGGAAGGCTTCTCCCATGCTAATCCTGCAAGAGAGGGGATGGGGCGGTGAGCGGGGCGCTCACCCCGGCCCCCCCAGGGCTGGGGACAGTCGGATGCCGACTGTTTCTTTCCGTGCCGCCTGCACCAACAGGTCAGGCACCGGGTGCTCGGTGGTGCTCAGCGCCCACCCCGGGGAAAGGAAGAGCAGTGGCAGCCTCTTACCACAAACGCCAGCCTTCCCCCGGCGTGGTCGAGCCAGGAGTGGGATTCAGGTGCTGCTGCAGCTCCCGGGGCCGCGGGGACGTGGCCTGGAGACCCTGCGGAGGGAGAGCAGCTCGAGAGCATCCGTCGGTACCCGGCAGAGCACCGGGGCTGCTCGGCACGGCGTGGGGCGAGGGCACCCGTTTGGGCCGGGCACGCAGGCAGGCTGCAGCCACCCTGGGGGCACCACCAGCCCCCTCCTCTCCGTGCCCACCCGACCCTCGACCCCCGGCAGCTGCACTTTTGTGGGTGCTGAGGGCCCGGGGGGGCTGCAGAGCTCAACGGGGGGCTGGGGGCTGTCAGAGCCGTGCCCCGGGCAGGGCAGGGGCTGCCAGCTGGGCACCCCGCACCCTCACCCTGTGCATGGCACCCACACCCCGATGGGCACGAGGCCACGCGGGGTGTGCCAGGCGCCGGGGGGACACCACCTGGTGTCACACAACCGCCCCCAAACACCCTCCAGCCCCTATGGGGGCAGCCCCACCCCACGGGGGTCGTGGCAGCCCCGAGCTCCCCGGACCCCAGCAGCTCAGGCGGTGCCACCGGGAGCGGGGACCACGCTGCCACCACCCCCTCCGCGCCCCTGGCACCCCGGCGCCCACCTCCCCACGCAGCCCCCGAGCCCCCCCCAGGCGGCACCTCCCCTCGGGGCCGGGCCGAGCCCACCCTGCGGGCACCCAGGGGCGCTGCGGGCACCCACAAGGGGGGGGGTGCTCGGTGCCTCGTTGCGAGGTGGGGGGCGCACCCATCCCCGGGGCACACGCGTGTGCGCACAGCCGGCGGCTCGGGCACACGCACGGGGGCACGCGGACGCGCACGGGCACGCGCCCGGCCGAGCCCCGAACAAAGCCGCCCCCCCCCCTTCTCCGCCATCCCCTCCCCGGTTACCGGAGGGGGGGGGGGACCCCGCCACGTGCGCGCCCCGGGGCCGCCGTTACCTGCGGCTGCCGCCCGGTCCCGTCCCGTCCCGTCCCGCTCCGCTCCGCTCCGGCGCGGTGGCGGCCGCGAGCATGCGTGGGGCGGCGGCGGCGGCGGGGGCGGTGCCGGTGTGGGGAGGGGGGGGGGGGGGCACCGGGATTTGGGGGGGCGAACGGGGGTGGCGTCGGTACCGGGCCAGCATCTGTCGCTGCCACCCCGCTGCCCGCCCAGCGCACCCCAACCCCGGGACCCCCACCCTGCAGCCCCCCCCCCGGCACCTCGGGGTGTGGGTGGGGGTCAGCCCGGTACAGCCGCCCCGGGACCCCCAGGGCTGTGCCACCCCGATGCGCCCCGGTGCAGCGGGCACGTGGCCGGCACCGTGGCCTGGCCGGTGGGTCCGTGGCACGACCCCCCCGTGGCACCGTCCCCCGGGTGGGGTGGGGGTGGCAGTGGCACGGAGCCCCTTCCCCTCCCTACCTCGTGCTGCAGGAGGATGCTTCGCTCCCCGGCATCACCGCGGGGTCTTTGGCGTTGGCTGCACCCCACGGCCACCGGCCCCGAGGGACGGGGACACCGGGGCTCCCCGCTGTCACCACCGAGGGGACGAGGAGGGCTCCCGCACACCCCTCGCCCGGGGGGAGCACGGGGAGGGGAGAACGTCCCCGTCTCCCTCCCGGCAGCGCTGCCTCTGCTCCCGGGCTCAGGCTTTGTCTAACTCCTTCCCACGCACTCCCGCTCGCGCTGCGGGGGGGAAGGCGGCCTGCTCGCCTCGCCTCGCCTCGGGGGGCTCACGGCCCCCCTCCCGGGGGGTGCCCGCCTGCCCCCCAGCACCCTGCGGGGCCAGCGTCGTCTCCCTGCCCCGGGGATGTCGCGCTTGGGGTAGTGTCCCATGCACAGGGACACGCGGTGAGCCCCCACTGTGCTACCACGGTATGGGGTGGCGGGGGGCTCCATCACCCGATGTGGGGCACCAACAACCGTGATCCACTCGTGGTTCACCCTCTGTGGCCCCCCCCATGGCAGTGGGGACCGAGGGAGGGACAGCCACAGCCACCAGCCCCATCTGCTGCTCCTGCCACCTCTCCTCCATCCTGGCACCCATGGGTGCCACCAGACTCCCTCTGGAGAGGATGGTGCAACAGGTCTGTGGAACATCCTGAGGATTGGTCTGTGGGGCAGGAGCTTGGGGCCAGGGGGGTAACATTAACCCTCAGTTGGGGTTTCCCCATTGTGGGGTTAATGTTAACCCCCCCAGCCCTATAGATCTATAGGGTGGCGCAGCGCCGGCGCGATGGGAGCTGGCACACCTGGTTGCCTGGAGACAGGGGAGGTTGGCGGTGGAAATGCTCCTTCCAGTAAACAGCGAGGCTGGAACAAAACCCCGAATGCTAAAAATAGGGAGGAAGGATATCAAAATAAAGAGCGCTGCCTTGCCTCCCCAGGGCACCCCCACGCCACTGCTGGGCACCCCAAAAAGCCAGGGGACGGATGGGGCACATGCATGGGCAGTGACAGGAGTGGGTCTGTGCTGCTGCGGGATCCCAGAGCCCCAATCCCAGACCCCATAGCAGCCGGCACCTTGCCTGGATGGCTGTGCTGCACCAGCTCGTCACGCACGGTGCACAATTGGTGCACTCACAGCCAGGTGTTTGCACGGCCACGGCCACACACTGTCCCCAACCCCGGGCTGTGCTAGTCCCAGTTTAGCACTTACTGGTCCCAGTTGGCCCCCTGTGCAGCTGGGTATGGTAAGGGGCACCCCAGCTACGGGTTTACATCTGGGTTTATGCTGCCCCATGGGGGCTCGAGCCCAGGCTGGGGATGGGGAGGACAGGGGACACCGCAGGCAGAGCCAGGTCCTGGCGGAGAACAGGACCCCGGGGCTGTAGGGCCGCATCCTTCCTGCTCACACCTCAACCCCCCTGCTCTCCCCTTCCCCATCAGCACCTCGTATCCCAGCCCCTGCGTGTCCCAGCCCCTCCGTGGGGGGCTGGCGTGCGCCTCTCCCCTCCCTGCAGCCAGCCTTCCTCCCCGGCCAGCTGCCTTCTTCCTCCTCCTCCTCTCCCCACCCGGGCACCTCCGGGCTGGCAGGATAACAATAGCGAGGAGGATGAGTAAGATGGTCCCCATTGCCTTGGCAACGCACTCCCGCGCTCCCCCGGCTCGCGAGGAGCCAGGCAGCTGCCTGAAAAGCGCATCCTCCCCGCGGGGAGGGGGCCGCGGGCGCAGGTAGCGTGGCAGCCCCCTCCCTCCGCGCCGCGGCCTGCCTCCCACGCGTGCACGGGCAGCGCCACGTGAACGCACCAGGCGCACCCACGCCAGCCGAGCCCGCACCCGGCACCCACAGCCCCGGGGGGCTGACGGGGTTGCCCCCAGTACCGGGGCAAGCGTAGGCTACAGGTGTAGGACCGCACTCAGCCCCCTCCCCAAGCCAGGCTGCGTCCCGGCGGGCAGCACCCGCTGCGGGGTGGCAGAGCCACAGATGCTTTGGGGTGGCACGAACGCTCCTGGGAGGTCCAAAAAACACCTTGAAAGCCCTCAAAACGGCGCTGCCTGCCCACTGCCTCGGCTCCATGACACTCATGCCATGCGACTGGCCATCAAAATGGCGGCGGCGGGGCGGCCATTTTGAGGGCGGCAGGGCAGCCATGTGGAGGGCAGCGGGGAGGCTGCGGGGCCGTGGTGGAGCTGGAGTGGTGCCGGGGCAGTGCCGGGCCGGGGGGAGCCTGGCGGGGGGCAGCCCCGATGCCCCCGGGCTGCTGGCCATGGTGGAGACTTTCTACGGGCGGGCGGCCAGCCTGGCGCTGCAGTCGGCGGCGGGGAGGCCGGGAAGGCTGCCCTGGCTGCGCGGGCTACTGGAGACCATCCGGAGCTGCAGCTATGTGCTGGAGGTGGCCTTCCCCCTGCGCCGGGACGGCGGCACCTGGGAGGTGGTGCAGGGCTGGCGGGCACAGCACAGCCAGCACCGCCTGCCCTGCAAAGGGGGTGAGGGAGCCGCGGTCTCTGTCCCACATGTCCTCCCTTTTGGTTCACCCCTCCTGCAGCCCCCTCTGGATGTCAGCGTGTGGCTCGTGGCCGTCCCCGTGTGCCTTTGAGTCCCTGTCCTAAATGCCACGTGCTCACTGAGGGTGTAACGCACCCCAAACGTGCCCCATAGCGGTCACGGTTGTTCCCGAGGGGGCCCAACCTCCTGTCCCCTCCCAGAGGTGCTCCCCGAAGCTGTCCCGTGTCTGTAGGATGGCTGGTGGTTAGGAGGTTGTTTTCCATTCTGTGGTTGTCTGGAGGAACGAGCCCAGCTGAATGATTTCTGATCACCTATTGTGACTGGATGCTGCTGTTACAGAGGAGTCAAAGCCTTGCCTACATTTCCTCTGTGCTGTTTGTGGCAAAAAAAAAAAAAAAAAGGAAAGAAAAAGGCAGGTACTCTTCATTTCTTCTCTCTCCTCTTTTCCCAGGGGTTCGTTTCAGCAGTTCAATCGGCGTCGATGAAGTAAAAGCCCTGGCTGCATTAATGACATACAAATGTGCCGTGGTGGGTAAGTACCAGAGGAGCGTAAAAGCGCGCGGTGACTTGGGCATGGGATGGGGCCGCGGCGCGGTGACTCAGAGCAGCTCGTTAGGTGCTTTGAAAAGCAGAAGCGCTCTGGAGGTGCAGGATGTTCCTCCGGGCACTGATGCGCGAGGCCCAGGCTCGCTGCGGCTGCAGAATGCACTGCCGGGCGGCCGGGACATGGGCGTGCATCAGGGAGCGCCAGGCGTTGTGCTTCTCACATGCAGGCTCTGTGTTGTCATGGATTCAGCGCTGCCGGGCGGTGGTTGTGGCAGGCTCGGGGTCTGTATCCTGCCTGCTTTCCTCCACACAGCATCTTAGGGGGGAGCTGTGCGTGGCGGGGGGGGGGGGTGCGTGCTTGTTGGGGGCAGGCGGGGAGCATCTGGCTGCCTCACCCGGTCTTTTGCAGATGTTCCTTTCGGTGGTGCCGTGGCGGGTGTGAGGATTGATCCCAGGAAATACTCGGTGAGCTCCCCCCCTCCTTCCCCTGCTGGCGGCCCATAACTCACGCTCCATTTGCACAGCCCTTCCTCTCCGCGTATCGCAGCGATGCGCTCTGACAAGCGGGGGGGGGAAGCCGCTTGCAGTGAGTAACACTCACCCAGCAACTGTGAAAAGCAGCTCTGGGGGGGAGACGGGGGTGGTGAACTCTGATTTACGGTTCAGTGCGTGCAGACAGACACAGGCTGAAAGACTCCGGAGCAGGGACGCTGCCCTGCTGCTGCTGTGGTGCTGGGGGAAGGTGCAAATCAGCAAGGGGCTGGATGGGGAGGGGTCAAAGGGACCCCGAGTTCACACATCTCTTTTTTTGACATAGCAAGGGAGAATTATCCCCCTGCAGACATCAGGGTGTGCTGTGTAGAGGCGGGGAAGGGGAGCTGTTGGGTGCTGGACCTTGGCTCCCTGATTTTTCTTGGGGCCTGTAGTAACAACAGTGTTTTGATGCTCTCGCACAGGAACACGAGCTGGAGAAAATAACGAGACATTTTACTATAGAGATGGCCAAGAAGGGATTTATAGGTGAGAGTGGTTTTTTCCCCATTCCATAAGAAGTGAGCGGGTTGCAGGCAGCGGAGCAGACAGCGACCACCCACTGGGCACTGCCCTGCTGCTCTGCTGGCAGGTCACTGCTCCTCCCTGTCTCGGCTGTGAATTTGGAGCAGGGAGAGCCCCACATAGCACCAAACACAGCAGCAGCTGGCCCAGGCTGCACTGTAGGTGCTGCTGATCAGCAAGGGCACTGCCCTTGGTTCCCGCTGGCCTGCACGGACACATGGAGAGGAGGGAGAGTTTCTCCTGCTCAGCAGATGCTAGTCGCAAAACAACAACCTTTGTGTTCCCTTTTTACTTGAAAATGCTTGGAAGGGATGTGGCAAAGACCCTGTAAAAGCTGAAGATGCTAATGCAAGGGAGGCTGGGAATATGCTGGTACATGGGCAGCTCCGGGCTTTGGATGGGGCATTCCTTGGTGTGCCCAAGAACACAACCAGCCTGTGGAAACCATATGTACATATGCCAATGGCCGGAGCAAATTTGACAGATTTGACAGATTTTCCTCCTCCACAGGGCCTGGGATTGATGTGCTGGCCCCTGATGTCAGTACCGGGGAACGGGAGATGTGCTGGATAGCTGACACCTACACCTACACGCTGGGGTACCGGGTAAGCTCCAGCGCTGCTGGTTCGGAGCCCAGGGTGCTGTGGGTGTCACGAGGGTTTGTGCCTAGGGGCCCTTTCCAGGGACTTGCTGCAGTTTTAGCTGAGGCTCGGGGCTGGATGAAGGACGCCAAGGCTTGAGGAATGCACATTTAGCTCAGGGTGCTTCTCTGGAGGACTCAGACCAGGGGAGACCTTAACCACTGCTCTTCCCTGCCCGGCCTCGCAGGACATCAATGCCCTGGCCTGCGTCACCGGGAAGTCCATCAGCCAGGGAGGGGTCCAAGGGCGACACTCTGCCACCGGGCGCGGGGTGCTGCATGGCATCGAGAACTACATCAACAACACGCACTACATGGACTGCATCGGCATGAGCCCCGGCTTGCCCGGCAAGACCTTCGTGCTGCAGGTGAGTGCCCAGCCCCCTGCAGCTCTGAGGAGGGCACTTCTCTGGCGTCTTTCTGCTGCTTCTTTCTGGGAGAGCTTTCAGCCTCAGCTCCTGCAGCACTGCCCAGAGACGATTTCCTGAGCCCCTGGCTCCTGAGCCCCAAGCATGTCACCTCCACCTGCTGGTGAGCTGTTCAGCACCAGGTCCACAGAGCTGGCCCATCCCTGCAAACAAAACCTCTGTAAGGTTTCAAGCAGAAGAACTCACCATGGCAGCTGGCATGGCCAAATTTGCTCCTTTGAGCAGTTTTTCAGACCGGCTGCATACGGAGGCTCAGGGGTGAGTGCTGCTCACACGGTGCAGGCATTTCCAACATTTCTCCCTAGCCATCCACTAACACCACATAAATAGGAGCTGCAACAAACCCTGGTCTGTGCAGCCACAGAGAGGACAGGAGACAGGATACGGAGCTCTGGTGGCTCTGGTGGAAGGAGCTGGTCCTTGTGGTGGCTTCACATTTCTGTCACCAGCCGAGTGAGCTCTGAGGTTCCCCGCTGCGAAGCTTGTGGGCGCAGCCCCCATCCCTTGGGGTGCTCTGTGGGTCTGGGAGCAAGCTGGGACCTCAGGGTGCCAGCCCTGCCTCTTCCCCTCTCCTCCCAGGAAGGGCTTTCCCTCCCCTGCAGCCAGGCCTTGCTCCCAGCCGCGGTGAGGTGCTTCCCCCTGCTGCATCTCCTGCAGCTGCTGCTCTCGGCCGCTGCTGCCCCAACACCACTGAGCCAACACCGCTCTGCCTGCAGCTTGGCTGGCTGCATTTTCTGCTGAGCCCAGTGCTCTTTGGAAGGAGAAATAAACAGAGCAGTGCGAGGTGCCGGAGGAATGCTCAGATTGTGCCTAGGCGCTGTGCGGTGCCCAACAAAGGGCTGTGCTTCTCACTGCATCAGTTTGCTGTTGAGATCGGCTCGTAGAAACTGAACAGCGTGCTGTGCTTGGAACATCACGTCCAGGAGCTCTGGAGGTGATAAAGACAGGCTGAGCTGGGAGCCACAGGGTCTGCTTCGTACAACCCTGTAGCCAGCCATGGTGGTCTCTGTCCTGCCAGCACCTCGTCTACCTCCAGCCGGGGCGCTCACAAGGGTCAGCTAGGTCGGGGATGCTGTTCCTGTTGCACAGCTCTCTGTTTGGCCCCACTCCTTCCCTCTGCCCCGAGCTGTCGCTGCTCTGTGTTGCTGCAGGGCTTTGGCAAGGTGGGGCTGCACACCATGAAGTACCTGCACCAGTTTGGAGCCCGCTGCATCTGCGTTGGGGAGACAGACGGGGCCATTTACAATCCCAGTGGGATCAACCCCAAGGAGCTGGAAGACTACGAGAGAGTGAGTTGAGCCTGTTCTGAACGGGTGGTGGTGGGTGCTTGTCCTCAAAGCATCCATGGAGCAGGGGCTGCCCCGCGTCTCCTGCAGAGCCCAGCTTGGCTCTCCTTCTCGCCCCAGGGCCATGGCACCATAGTTGGCTTCCCGAAAGCAGAGCCCTATGAGGGCAGCATCCTGGAGGTGCCCTGCGACATCCTCATCCCTGCTGCTATTGAGAAACAGCTCACGAGGGAGAACGCGCCCCGGGTGCAAGCCAAGGTACAGAGAGCCCACAGCATGCGCTCCCCCTGGGGACCTGCTGTGTGCTGTAGCATCAGCTGGGGCACTCAGCACCCCAGGGAGGTGTCACGTCACCTCGCTGACAACGTGCCCCCTGTGCCAGAGGGACAGAGAGTGAGGCAGAGGTAGCAGGTCACGTAACGGAGGGGAAGAGGGAAGCCTAAGCCCTCCCATTTGCTGGCAGGAGCAAGGAATCTTGAGTGACCTTGGCTGGCTCTGCTGGCATCCTCAGCATTCGCTACTTTACCACATCCTCCCCCAGGGCAGAGGAGATGAGATCCTTGAAGGTGCTGGGTGTTACAGTGTGGGCACTGGAAATCAGAGGCAGCAGATAAGAGTGAGCGAAGCAGGGAACTGCTCCAGAAAGCAGCTTCCAGCCTCCACTGTGAGCTTCAGGTCCAAAGGGACAAGGCATGCTGGCACCTGGGACTTTGTCACGGCCAAGGTCTTTTGCAGCCTGAACCTTTAATCATCTCTTGCAAAACATGAGGTCTGAGCATCTGCGGGCCCTGAACAGCCTCGGTGGGGAGGCGAGCACTCAAAACTCTGCCACTAGAAGTGACCTGGTGGGGGGGATAACAGCAGCCCAGGCCTGGTTTCTCCTTCCATTTCTCCTGTCCCATGTCACCTCTGCTCTGCTTGTGCTTTCAGATCATCGTTGAAGCTGCCAACGGCCCCACTACACCCGCAGCACACGACATATTCCTGCAAAGAAACATCCTGGTCATCCCGGTACGTCCATCCCCAGTGCGTGGGGAGGTGGCAGGCTCACGGTGGTGTTGGCTGCACTGATGTGGATCCAGCCTGGCTTTGCAAGGCTCCGAGATCAGGCAGCATTCACAGTGCTGCCGCAGTTGTTTCCTGCCTCACTCCAGCTGCCGAGCAAATCCGGGGAGCTCAGCTTGCTGCTTTCCCTTCTGTGCCCTCCCGGTTCTTGGCTGCAAGCGGTGGCAGACCCCAGGGCTCCTGGCTGTCACCAGCAGGTCCTGCAGTCATGTTTGGCCAGCAGCAAACTGCCACATCACAGCTGGTGTCTCTGGTCAGAGACTCTGCAGCCCTAGGACTCAGCCAGCCCGGTAACCTCAGGGTGTCCCTGAGGGCAGGAGTGGGGAGGGGCTGAAGGCAGAGGGGGGAGGACCCCCCCAGATCAATCCTGGGTCTCGGGGTCACTCGAGGCAGCAGACGACGAGCGTGTGCTGCCCTCGGCAGGACGTGTACGTGAACGCCGGTGGCGTGACCGTGTCCTTCTTCGAGTGGCTGAAGAACCTGAACCACGTTAGCTACGGCCGCCTCAGCTTCCAGTACGAGTGGGAGTCGAGCCACTACCTGCTGCAGTCAGTGCAGCACAGCCTGGAGCGCTGCTTCGGCAAGGCCCGAGGGGAGATCCCCATCCTCCCGTCCCCCGAGCTCCAGGCTCGCGTGTCCGTAAGTGCCTGCAGCAGGGTGGCTGTCCTGGATGCTGGTTGCACAGTCCCTGGCACCCCTGTCTGCTGCCCCCAGCAGGGTGTGGGATGTGGGGTGTGCGTGGTGCCGTGCCGCTGTCGGTGGGCAGTTGCCTTCCCCTGGTGTGGGGACAGCTGGGACAGGGCACTGGGTGTCCTGGGTGCCCCCCACGCAGAGCCCCCCGGGCCAGCTGAGGGTGCCGACCCGTGGTGCTCTGTGGGGCTGCGTTTGGTAAATCAGCCCAGCCTCCCCCCAAAAAAAAGATTAATTTGCTGTCCCCCTCAGGGTGCCTCAGAGCAGGACATCGTGTACGCGGGACTGGCCTACACCATGGAGCAGTCAGCCAAGGTACCTCGCGGGGCTCCTGGCCTTACCCCAGCCCTCGCTGCGGGGGCTCTGCCTGCAGGGTGCCCACCCTCAGCACCGCTCGAGGCCTGGGTTCCCCTTCCCCTGCTGGCTGTGGCCGCAGCTCGGGTAAAGCCTCTTGCTCAGCAGTCCCCCGCTGCTCCTGGCACAGAGGGAGCACCTCCTGGGTCCCTGTCCTTCTCCCTGTCCCCCTGAACCTTCGGGTCCCATTCCCAGGATTGTTTAGATGATCCCCGACACGCAGCCTGGTGCTGGCGGTGCTGGGGGAGGCCTCGTGCCACCCCTGGGGGCAGCAGCCCTGTGCCGTGCTCAGCAGTGGGCACCCAGGGGTGGCCTCGTGCCCTTTGGGTGCTGCTGTGGCTGTGGTTTAGTCCTCGCACACACTGCGTGCCCCCTCCTCCCTGCCTCCCCCTTTGCCCCCAGACCTTTCCAGCACACGGCGGCCTCACAGCGCCTCTCCCCTCAGCAAATCATGGACGTGGCTGCGAGGTACAACCTGGGCCTGGACCAGCGAACCGCTGCCTACCTGTGTGCACTGGAGAAGGTGCTCACCGTGTACAACGAGGCCGGCTTCACCTACTGACAGCACCCGCCAGGCTGCACGGGACAAGGACGGGCTGCCACGCGGGGAGGGACACAGGTCTGCTGCGCAGAGGTGCCCCGATACCGCCTGGGGAAGCCCCGGTCTCTATAAATGGTTTCTTTTGATGGTTTATATGCTCTCTCCCTTGTGCCTGGCTCTCAGCTCTCCTGGGCAGTGCGGGCTGGATTCGTCCCTCCACACCCGCTCTGCCCCAGCCCCTTTGCAGCCTCCTGGTCACAGCAGGATGTCTGGCTGTGCCCCAGCTGCCCCCGTGCCACGCTGCTCTCCTGGGAGCGCTCTGCCGCATGCTGCAGGACTTCTTGGCCAGCTAGGGGAGCTCTTCCGAAAAGCTGAGCTAAACCAACTTGTCCTCCTTCTGCCAGGGGCTGAAGCCCTGCAGCGCTGCTGCCCGGGGACCCACTGCAGCACAGCCGGTCCTGCAGCACTCCCAGCCTGGCTCTGGGGACACAGCACGGGGGGTCCCACGCCCCCCTGCAGCCTGTCTCACCTTCAGCTGCTGCTCGTATCCGCCTCCCTCCCCAAAACTGTACCCCCGGGGAGAGCCCCAGCTCAGGCTGCTTAACAGCGTGCCCAGCAGTGCATGGGGAGCGCTGCAGGCACTGCTGCAACTGGTGCAGACACGGGGATGGGAGCCAGGGCCGGGATCTGCAGGCGTCAGCAGACCTGTTGTGTGCCTGTGCTGACTGCTGCAGCTTCGCTCCTCACCGGCAAAGCTGGCGAGCCAGCATGGGTGAGGAATTTAATACGATCCGCGCAGGGGCAGGCTCAGCAGAACCTCTCCCCGCTGCCTCTGCTGCAGCAGAGGGGCTGCAGGCTGCCTGGGGACACAGTTTGGTCTGGGGGTCCCACCCGGTGGGAGCTGGAGGCCCAAAGATTGCCCTCTGGGGTGGGCGCAGAGGAGATGTCCTCCTTTGCTCCGTGCTCGTAGCACAAGGATCGGGGTGCGTGTCCAGGAGGCACCTTACTGCACGTCCTGCTGCTCTGGGGAGGCGTGAGCCTGCAGGGAGCCTGCGCCCAGCACCTGAACCCCCTTTGCACGCACAGCCTGTGCCTGCTGGCAGAGCCAGGGGCCAGAACTGGAAGGGAACCAGTGCTCGAGGCCAGGACCACATCCATCCTCCTCCTGGCTTAGGGTCCTCAGCCCCAAAGGTCCCCTCCATTCGCCAAGCACTGCAGCCAGCAGCAGGACGGGTGGCACGGGGATGCTGCGAGCACCCCAGGCTCAGCCAGAGCGTGCTGCCCACTGCTGGAGCAGCAGCAAGCACACAGGGAAGAGTTTTGTCTTCACGAGGACCTGCTCCCACAGCCTGCCCCAGCCCCTCAAATCTTCTCCCTCAAACCCGCCAGCCCTGCCACCAAAGGGTGGGGGCAGCCACTCTCCCCAGGGACCCCACAACCAGGACCAGGGGGCTACAGACAAGAGTTGGCTTTATTCACGGACACGGGGGCAGCTGTGTCACTGGCAGCTGCCCCCGTATTGCACATCCAGCGACGGGGGCGAGGGGATATCCATGCCACGTCACAACACAGCGTCGGCACTACGGGACCTCGGGGGGAGAGGGAGGGGGGGCGCGGGCACCGTCACCACCCAGCAGGCTGGGGAGCGGGCTGGGGCGCCCAGGGCTCACAAAGGCAAAAGACCCGTCCACCCATAGATAGAGAGATATATATAAATAAAAAAAAATAGTTCCACGACGACCAGAGCAGAACCACGGGGACACGCGTGCAAGCGGAATGTACAGCAGCCCGCGAGCAGGTCAACATGCTTTGTACAGACACGGACACGCCGGGAGCAGCCGGGTTTATGGCGCTGGGAGGGACACAGGGCGATAAACCCGGGCTCGGCGGGCACACACGCACGCACACACGCACACACACCGGCCCCTGCGGGCAGCGCCCACGGCTCGGGCACGCGCCGGGGCTCTGGGGCTTAGACACAGCGGGTTTCTCACTGCTAGACACGGTACGGAGACACGGACACGGTCCCTTGGAACGGAACTGGAGGAAGAACTTGTGAGCGAACGGGGCAGGGGCACCCCTGCTCCTCCCCGGCACGTGGGCACCGGCCGGGGCTGGCTGGGGAGGAGCAGGGGGCTACCGGCGGTTCGTTGTGCTGCTGGTGGAAGAGGCAAGGACGGGGGTCCATTATGCCTCTGGCTCGTACTCCTGGTATTCCTCCTGCGGGGTGGGCGAAGAAAAAGCCTGTGAGAGAGTTTCCCTGGGGCACGGAGCCCCCGTGCCCCCCAGCCCCACGCCAGCCCGCCCTCAAGGCTGCAGGGCTGAGCGCAGCCACGCCACCCGCAGTGCCACCCCGGCCCCTCACCTGCGGGGGCTCCTCGTAGTTCTCCCCCTCTGGCTCCAGCAGCGGCTCGACCAGCGGCTCCTCCACAGCCTCCTGGGCCACCTCCTCTGGCTGGGGGCGAAGCGGGGTGGTCAGTCCCACACAAACAGCCCCCCGCGTGTCACCCACGCACCCTCCCTGCTCCTGCCGGACTTGGGGGGACCTGGCGGAGACCAGCCATGCACCCGTGATGCTGGGAGCTCCGGCTGGGGGTACCAGGGGAGTGGGATCAAGACAGGCTGGTGTGGTATGGGGCAGGGTGTGGGGGGCTGGCAGGGCACCCTGCGCTCACAGCATTGCGCCTAGCCGGGAGGTGACAGGCAAAGGGGCTGTGGGAGCAGCGCCTGGGTGCGTGTGCCTGCAGTGCTCCCAGCCTCATCCCCGGGTGGGTGACATGTGCTGGCACCATGTGGCCCCCTCAGGCTCTGGTAGGGCTGCGGGAGCATCCTGCATCCCCAGCAGGGCAGGGTGGTGCCGGGAACCCCTCCCCGGCGCTGGCAAGAAGCGAGGAGGGCGGCCGATCCCCCCCCCCCCGCGCAGCGGCGGTGCCTGCTGTGGCCTCATTTCTTCAGCTGATGCTATTTCGGGCTAAGCTGGAAGCGAGCGGCTCATCGGGGCGGCGAGATGCGAAAAAAAAAAACCCACCCCGCCGCCCCTCCCGGCCCCGCGCTCCCGCAGCTGTCAGCTCACCTCGCCGCGCGCCCCAGCGCTGCGCAACGCCGGCCCCGCGCCGCCATGCGGGACCCCACGCACGCACACGTCCCCGGCGCACGCAGCCACCACGCTGGGGACGCTGGGGACGGTGGCATCTGTGTGTGTATGTGTCCCCCTCCCGACCACCCCCGGGTGTGCTCAGCTGCGGACCCTCCGGCGAGGCGCTGGGGGTGTCACCGCATCCATCCTGCGGGGCTGGGGATGGCCCTGGGGGGCTCCCCGCTGTGCCGGGGGCCGTGGCGGCCCCGCTGCGGGCAGAGCGGTGCCGGAGGGCGCAGGGCTCACCTTGAGGTCTGCAGGGAACTCCTCCTTCTTCACCAGCCCGGTGGCCGCCGCGATGTTGCCGGCACCCGAGAAGGCGGCTTCGCCCAGCTGGGACGCCTGCTCCTTCGCCTTCTCAGCCACTGCAAGAGCCGGGGGGAGCGCGTCAGTGCCCCCCCTCCCGGCACAGGGGGGGCGCAGGGAGGCGCTGGGCAGGATCAGGCCCTCCCCGCCTGCGTGCCCGGGCGCTGGGGAGGGGAGGGGGCCGGGACGGCGCTCTGCAGCTGGGCACGGAGCGCGAGCAGCGCCGCAAATCCTTTGTTGCGGGCCCTGTTATATAAGAGGCTTTAGCCGGGTGACATCAGCCCCCTCAATTAGCCCCTGATCTCGTTAGCCGGGGCCTGCGCTCCTGGGGACAGAGGGGAGCCAGAGGGGCCGTACCTGAGGTGACGCCTTGCACCACGCCTTGGGTTTTGCTCCCTGGGGGTAGAAACAGAGAGAGATGGGGTTAGAGAGCCCCACGCACCGCACCGTGCCCAGGGCCCCGGTGGTGCTCCGTGAGCCAGGGCCGCATCCTGCCCGCACCCCAGTGGGACAGCCGGGGGCTGAGCACCCCCCCGGCACCCTACGAGGCTGCTCCGGTCCCTGCGGGAGACCCGGGTTGGGGCAGCACAGGACCAGCACCACTGGGCAGCATCAAGGCTGTGCCGCTGCACGAGGCATCCCCACGGGAGCCGGGGTCGGTGCCCGGAGCTGAGGCCAGCACCGTGCGGGCACCTCCTGCAGGACGGGGCCTCGGGGTGCTCCAGAGCTCGGGACCCCCCCCGGGGCACACACCCTGGGCAGGATGAGCCCCCGCTGCCCCGCCAGGACCCGGCACGGCTCAGCACCACTCCAGCCCCTCACCACGCAGCGCTGCTGGCGGGACAGAGCAGGACGGAGCAGCTGGCACTGCCCCGGGGCCTGAGCAGCCCAGAGGGGGACAGCCCCCAGCAGGGGAGTCCCCAAACCCCCCCGACAGCAGCACCAGGGGCAGGGCGCGCCCACCAGCACCCCTTTTGCCCCGGAGCATCCCCGGCACGGCCCCTGCGGGTCGCAGCGCTGGGGAGGGGGGGGGGCGCAGGGGGCGCAGCCGCGGGGGTCCCATCCCCTGCACCCCGCAACCCCCCGGGGCTGGGGCAGGGGCTGCGGGGGACACCGGGGGGGACACCCGGGGACAAGCGGGGACAGCAGGGGGATGGGCGGGAGGCTGCAAGGGCAAACGCAGGAGGATGCAAGGGCAGGCGCGCGGGGAGAGGGGGGGGGGCGAGGAAGGGGGGCAGGCCCTTACCCACATAGAGGACCCCCTCCTTGGTCTTCTCGGCCGCCTCGGCCACCCCCTGCTTGGTCTTCTCGGCGGCGGCGACCACCCCCTCCTTGGCCTTGGACAAGCCCTTCATGAACACCTCCATGGCGGCTCTGCGGGGAGAGCCCGCACGGCTTCACCCCGGCCCCGCGCCCTCCCCGCCGCATCCCCGCGCCCTCCGGGCCCGGCCCGGCTCCGCCCCGGCCCCGCCGTCCCCCCCCGACCCATCCCCGGGGGGCTCCGCCGCTTCCCCCCCCCCCCCCCTCGCCCCGGGGCTCCGCCGCGGTGCCCGACCTGGATCGGTGGCGGCGGGGACGGGAGGGGCGCGCAGCGAGCCGGGCCGAGCCGGGCCGGGCTGCGGCGGGGCGGGCTCAGTGCGGCTGTGCCGGGGCCGCGCCGCGATGAGATGCGAGGGGGGGACCGCGCCGAGCCGTGCCGAGCCGGGCCGGGAGCGGGCAGAGCCGTGCCGAGCCGGGAAGAGCCGTGCTGAACCGTGCCGAGCTGTGCACAGCCGTGCTGAGTCCGAGTAAAGCCGTGCCGAGCCGTGCCGAGCCGTGTCAAACCGTGCCGAGCCGTGCCGAGCCGTGCCCAGCCCGGGCAGAGCCGTGCCCGGCCGCCCCCCAGCCGGAGCAGGTCCCCCCGGCACGGCTCGGCTCGGCTCGGCACCCCGTGGCTCTGCACTGTCCCGGTTCACCGCAGGGGAGCTGCGCCCCGGGGGTGCTGCCCCGCACAGGCTCGGCACCCCCCGACTGTCCCGTTACACCGCACCCTCACCCCGTCCCCTGGCTTCCTGAGCTCATCCCATGCTGTGCCCATAGCACCCCGTCCCAGTCCCACCCCATCCCTGTCCCCATCCCACCCCGTCCCCATCCCATCTCCTCCCGATCCCATCCCCTCCCCACCACAACCTGTCCCCATCCCATCCTCTCCACATCCCACCCAGTCCCTACACCACCTCAGTCCCCCATCCACTCCTCATCCCACTCCTTCCTCATCACATTCTGCTTCTACTCTGTCCCACCCCATCCCCATCCCATCCCACCCCACCCCATCCCATCCTTCCCATCCCATCCCATCCTATCCCATCCTTCCCTTCCCATCCCATTTCCACCCAGCCCCATCCCACCTCTCCCCCTGCCCCAAACCCCCACCTCCTCCTCCCCCAGCCCCTGCCTTGCCCCCTCCCGTGCCCCCCACCCCTCCCCAGCTGCAGTGGGGCACCCGCCTCGTCCTGCCCAGCTGTGAGCCCTTAAAAACCCTGGGGGCAGCTATGGGGCTGTGCTGGCCACCATGGCTTCAGGGGAGCAGGTGAGTCCTCTCCTGGCCCTGCTCAGCCCCTAGCGGGGCTGGGACCAGCAGCAGGGCCTGGGCAGCCCTGCTGTCCCCTTGGGGCTGTGGGGTGGGGGCCCTGTGCCCCCTATTGGGGTGGCTGTGGGGCTCCTGGGGCTGTCCCTGCTTCCCCAGAGGAGGCAAGAGGAGCGGCGGCGGCGGAGGGCTCAGCAGCAGGAGCTGCTCCTGGCAGAGAGCCTGGGCAAGCACCCCCTGCAGAACAGGTACGGGTAAGGGGGGCTGGCCGTGGGGAGCCTCCCCCAGCACCAGGAGGGGGGTTTGGGGGGGCTCCAGCCTGGTTGATGCCCATTTTCCCCCCCCAGGTGGGCGCTGTGGTTCTTCAAGAACGACAAGAGCAAGATGTGGCAGGCCAACCTGCGCCTGGTCACCAAGTTCAGCACGGTGGAGGACTTCTGGGCGTGAGTGCCTGCCGGGCAGGGGGGTGATGAGACCCCCGGGGGGGTCTCAGGGCACTGCTCCTCACTGCCTCTTGTCTCCCCCCACTGCTGCAGCCTCTACAGCCACATCCAGCTGGCCAGCAAGCTCACCTCGGGCTGCGACTACTCCCTCTTCAAGGTGCGACACCCCCGTGCCAAGGCACCCTGGGGTTGGGGGCTGCTGGGGGGAGGGAAACGGACCCCGAGCTGGTTGTGTCCATGTGCTGGCGCTGCCTGAGCATCCCCCTGCCCGTCCCCAGGATGGCATCGAGCCCATGTGGGAGGACAGCCAGAACAAGCGCGGCGGGCGCTGGCTCATCACCCTGGCCAAGCAGCAGAGGCACACGGAGCTGGACCGCTTCTGGCTGGAGACGGTGAGCGCGGCCCCGTGCCCACATGTGGGGTCAGGGGGTGGTGGTGGTGTCACCCCCGACGTGGCTCCGAGCCCCGGCAGGACCATCTCAGCCTCCCCTGCAGCTCCTGTGCCTCATCGGGGAGATGTTCGGCGAGTACAGCGACGAGGTGTGCGGGGCCGTCATCAACATCCGCGCCAAGGGGGACAAGATCGCCATCTGGACCCGCGAGGCGGAGAACCAGGAGGGGGTCACCCACATCGGGTAACGCAGC
This sequence comes from Aythya ferina, assembly GCF_964211825.1. Lineage (NCBI taxonomy): Eukaryota > Metazoa > Chordata > Aves > Anseriformes > Anatidae > Aythya > Aythya ferina. The sequence continues at coordinate 8,939,455 of NC_140312.1, forward strand.
GGGGAGCGGGGTCCTGGTGGCTCCTGGCCCCGTAGCCACGGGGGTGGCACCCCGAGCTCCTCCTGGGGCAGGGGGTGGTGATTTGGGTGTCCCGTCCTGTCCGGCGATGCTGCCCCGACCCCGCAGCCCCCTCTGTCCCGCAGGCGCGTGTACAAGGAGCACCTGGGGCTGTCGCAGAAGGTGACCATCGGCTACCAGGCCCACGCGGACACGGCCACCAAGAGCGGCTCCCTGACCAAGAACAAGTTCGTGGTGTGACCGCGGGGGGAGCGGGACCCCCGGCCCGACCCCGCAATGAATGGCTGCAGCTCAGCCGGCTCCCTGTGTGTGTGCTGGGCGTGAGGGGCTGGAGGGGGGCTTTTTTTTTTGGGGTGGGGGTCTCCTGAGATGGGGAAGGCGCACGGCTTCATCCTGCGCCCCCCTTGCTTGGGTGAGCGGGGCTGGGAGCACAGAGCGCTGGTGGGATTTGGGGTGCTGAGTGCCCGGGAGCGGGAGGGATCATCCCAAAGGGGGGGCTATGGGGACTGAGGAGGGGACCTGGGGGGGTCGGGGGGGCGCAGCCCTGCTCCTGCTCCTCCTGCTGCTGCACTGCCGGCCGCTGGCCACGCGGTGGTGCCGCTCGCCCAACCTTGGCCAGCTCCGGCACACGGGGGCCAGCAGCACGCCCTGCCTGGGGGGGGGTCAGCACTGCCTGGGGGGGGGGTCGTGCCCTGCCTGGGACCCCCCAGTACGCACCGCCAGGTGCCCTACTCTGTGTGTCTCCCCCCCTCCTCGCCCAGCAGTGGCAGCATGAATTGGGGCTGGGGGCTGCTGCCCGGCACAGCCACCCCCTGCAGCCCCCCCACCTCGCTATGGGGCTGAGCCCCAGCACCCCCTGCCCAGGGTGTGCCAGGACCCCCCCCCGTGTCCCCCAGCCTCCTGCGGGCTGTGCTGGGCTCCTGTCCCCATCCCCTCAGCCCTATGCTGGGGGCAGCGGGGGGGCTCTGCCCTTGGGGTGCCCCCCGTCACACCGTGCTGGTGGCCTTGGCTGGGTGCTGGCAGGGGCTGCTTTATGGCCCCCTGCACGCAGCCGTGGGGCTCGGTTTGGTCAGGGAAGTCAGGGAGCTGTTTGTCTCTGGTTTTGGGGTCTCCTGCCAGCCCCAAGGCTGGAGGTGCCCACCCAGAGCCCCCCTTTTGGGGACACGATGGGCTCTGTCCTCAGCTCCTGCCCACCGGGTGCCTGCCTGCGGGGGCACAGAAGGCACATTAGGGTGGGGGGCACTCAGGACCCCCCCCCACGTTAGCACTGCCGTGGCCAGGGACCGCCTGGAGAGCGCGGCGGTGCCAGGGCTGTCCCCAGCCAGGGTCACGCCGGGCAGCTGGCCCGTATGGCAGCCAAGCTGGCAGCCCTGTCAATAATCATAATTAAAAATTAATACTGATCAAAAGGGAGAGGCAGATGGCAGCAGACAGGCAGCAAGGCTGTGTTGGGGGGGGACGGGGACGTTGCTGAAGCTGGGGGGGCAGCAAGGACGGGGGGATCTGTGGTGGGCAGTGGGGCAGGAGCTGCGGGGTCAGGGTGCAGTGGGGTCCAACAGGGCTGGGGACAGAGGGTTTGGGACCCACAGCGAGTGGGGCCAGAGGAGCTGTGGGGCGCAGCAGGGATGGGGACTGCAGCACGGTGCTGGGCAGGGGGCAGGTGCCCGCGTCCCCCTCTCTGGGCACGCAGCGTGGCTTGGTGATGCCGGGGTCACCTTGCCAGCAGCTGGCACGCAGCCGGGGCCGGGCGCTGGGCGAGCCGCCAGCCCTCCTCACCCTGCGCCACCGCGCCGGCAGCAAGGACAAACCCAGCACACGGCCACCCGGGCACCCACCCTGCTGCCTCTGTCGGCACGGGCGCTGCAGGGTTAAAATCCCCCAAAAGCAAGCGGGGAAGGAGCTGCTGGCTGTGTGGGCTGGGGAGGAACAGCGGCGCTGGCTCACCGTGGGAGTGGGCAGGCAGCGCGGCTGCAGCACTGGGGCTGTGCCACGCCACGGCCATGGGGGACCCCTGCCCACCCCAAGGGACCACGGGGCCACCCTGGGCTCCTCCAGGAGGGAGGTGTGGGTGTGGGCATGTGGGGGGGCTCAGGGTGCTGCCAGAAGCCCCCGAGCACCTCCAGGGGGCTGTGTCCCATGGGTGCCCATTGCCCCCCCGTGCCCATCCTGGTGTGGGCACCGGCTGAGCTCGCCCTGCCTCCAGGAGCATCGCGGCACGCGGTGGGGGTCCCCGCGACGAGGGGCAGCACGGCACCGTTCCCATGACAACCTCCCCAGAGACAGCACTCGGTGCGGGAGGAGAGGGGGGAGAGGGGCCCACGGACCCCCCCCTTGCTCACAATCCCACATGGGTGGGGGGCTGCAGCCCCGTGTGGTGTTCCTGGGCACGGCCCCATCCTGCAGCACGGGGCGGGTGGGCACGGCGGTGCTGGGGCTGCTCCCCTCCAGCAGAGGGATTTGCCAGCGGGGTCCCAAAGCAGGGTTTGCTCAGTGGGGTTTGCATGGTGGGAAGGGGTTAAGTGCCTGCAGGGCTGTCCCCTGGTGCCAGAGGCAGAGGCAGGGCAGAGGGGGACAGCAAATCCTGCCCTGCGCTGCAGGGATCCTGTACCTGAGCAGGGTCCCTCGCTGTCACTTCTCATCTGCGTGACGGTGGCAGCCACGCTCCTGCAACACGGCTGAGCACTCTCCTTCCCCGCGGGGACGGGCTGGCACTTCCCCGCTTGGCAGAGGCAGGCGGGGGGAGCGGGCGGGTGGGATGGGGACAGGGACAGGGACAGGAGCCTCGTGCCCGGGGGCTTTCAGCCATGGCCATGCCGTGGCACTCCGGCTGGCTGCAGGCGGTGCCACCCTGCCCTGCACCAGGCCACCAGGGCATTGGGTTTGGCTCCCCTGTGCCCATGCAGTGACCTCGGCGCATCGCAGCGAGCATCCTGAGCATCCCACGTCTCCCCTTGACGTAAATGCCTCCGAGCAGCCTGGAGGCAGGGGGGTTCCATTAGCACCACCGCGTCCCCGCTGCACGGCACCGGCCGCTCTCCCCAGGGTGGTGGCGGTGGCACCGCCTGTCCCCATCCTTTCCCGGCTGGCTCCGTGCCCCGCTGTGCCCCCCGATGTCCCCTCGCACGGGGCTGCTGCTGCTGCAGCCCGCGCCCCCTGCCCTGCTGGGAGGGTTGGGGTTTCCCAGGCGGTCGATGCGCCCATCGATCCCCCAGCGGCTCCGGCTGCTCTCCCACCGCCCTGCTAATTAATTGGCTGCTGCTGCCGTGGGAGCGCCAGGCACCCGGGGTGGCTGCACCCAGCCCCGCCTGCGTGCTCACATCCCCATGGGACCGGCACCAAACTCGGACCCGCAGCTGACCCCATAGGGCTGGCAGGCACTTGGCTGCACCTGGGGGCCTGGGGCAAGCAGAAGCCACGTCTGTAGGCAAGGACCAGGGCTGGGGCAGGGGCTGGGGGGGCACTTTGGGGTGTAGAACCCTACAGGGGGATGTGGGGAGGTGCAGGGGGGGCACAGCCCCTTCCCACACTCCTGGACACCCTCGCGGCTGTGCCCGCCCCAGGCTGTGCCAGCTCCCAGCCACGCTCGGGGACGCTGCTTTTGTGCCGGGCTGTAATGAGATTTCTGCTTGGCTGCCTGGATAGAAAATCCGAGATGGGGGATGCAGAAAGCCTCTGCCAGCCCTGGCAGCCTCCCGCTCCTGCCCACCGAGCACGGAGGTGCCCCCAGCCCCACACACGGGACCCACAGCCGTGCCGGGGGCATCGGCACCCGCTCCAGCTGGGGCACCCACTGCGGTGGCTGTCACAGGGTGCCCAAGGCAGTGGCTTTGCTGCCCTCTCCCCCCTGCTCCCCTCATCCCCATCGCCCCCATCCCAGTCCTACAGCAGGGTCCCTGGGTGCTGGCCAGGGATGTCCCAGCGCGATGGCACCGCATCCCCGGGACCCTTCAGGGCCAGGAAGGGCTCAAGGGGCAGCACCAGGGCCATGCCCCAGGCTGGTGTCAGAGCCCGCTGCCCTCCAGCACAACAAATCTGCCTCCCTAAAAGCACCGAGCGCTGCTGCAGGCGCTGGAGGCTGCGTGGGGAGGGCTGGGCCGGGGTTTGCTGTGTCTTAATAGAGCCCTTCCCACCCCCAGCATTAGATGCAGTTAATCTACTCCTGCAAATGGCTAATTTTGAAAATCCTCTTATCAGAATTAGGTCCTCAACATCCATATTTATTTACTTTTCATTTTCATAATCTTTCTCTTCCTTGTGTGGCTGCGTTCGCACCCAGGCTCCTGGCTTTGCTTCCGAGCATCCTCCCCGTGCAGGATGAGGCCTGGGACATCCCGTGCCGTGCCCTGCCACGTGTCCCAGCCCCACATGCCACACGTTTCTCACACCATGGCTCTGCCATCGGGGCCAGCAGCACCAGTCCCTGCCCATCCTGGCCCCCAGCACCCGTGCAGCCCGGGCACAGCCCGTGCCAGTGCCGTGGCCACATCCTGCTCGCCAGAGCCACACATTATGCACTGTTTATTCGTCAGCACTTCTCCCTTTGTAACTCAATTAGTCAGGCAGCAGTTTTGCTAATACAATGGTGTTTAATATTCTACTTCCTTAAATACCACAAATGGATGGGGAGGAAGCACGAGGACGATCCATTATACATGAGCTCAAATACACATTTCAATATTTGATGGGAGTTTGGAGAACCCTGGTGCTGGCCTTGCCCGCGGACACCGGGGCTGGCTGGGAGGGCACGGACAGGGGCTCTGCCCAGCACGTGGCACATAGTGAGGGGCAGTGATGTGATGTCCCCAGCGAGGTGGCAGCGATGGCTGGTGGCAGCCGCAGCCCGCCGAGCCCCTTGGGGACACCCCGTGCTGTGCCACCAGCACCCGGGGTGACACTGCCTCTGCCCCAGCCCCGCCGCTTTCGGGCACAAGCCCTGGCACGAAGTCTGCAGCACGCAGCTTAGCCACGACCGCGGCGTGCTGGAGAAGAGAATTAATTTTTAATTCCATCTTAATTACTCCGAGTAATAATCCATTTACAGCACCCAGCGGGGCCAGCGTCGCCAGCATCCCCCCGGGGTGCAGCGGTGGTGGGACAAGTGGCTGTCCAGCCGCCCAGCGGGGTGGCACTGGGTGCTGAGCACCCTGCGGTGGGGGCATGGGGATAGCCAGGGGACACGGCACAGCCTGGATGTCCCCACTGGCATGGGCCAGGCTGGCCCAGCCCCGGCAGCAGCGGAGCAGGATCCAGCTCATCCACCCCCTTGGCTCCTTCCTCAGCAAGAGGGAGAGCGAGCAGAATTGAAAGTGATCTCCCCAATCTGTATTAATTAGCGTCTATTAACTCGTCAGCGCGCCCAGCCGCTTCCCCAGTGACAGCCCTGCCACGCCAGGCCGTGGTACAGGAGGGACATCGAGGGTGACAAGAGACGTGGCCGGCGAAGCCCAGCGCCAGCGTGGCACCCAGGAGGCACCGCGCATCACGGGAGCAGCACACGGCATGGGAACAGGGCAGAGCCCGACCCCAATGTCCCTCCCCAGTGCCACGCTGGGGGTCCCAGAGCCCGGGCTGGGGGTCCCCACGCTGCGAGGTGAACTGGTGCCGGTTCCCATGGCAGCCCCCCGGGAGCTCACGTGTGGCGCGGTGACTTCAGCAGGAGCAGATGGAGCGGCGAGGAGTAAAAACATCCTGTTTCCATGCGAATGCCATTAGTAATAATGAGCCAGCCTGAGGGAGGGTGTTTACGCCTTGCCGGGGCTCCTGCCCATGCAAGGGAGGCTGGGGGGGGCCCTCTGCCAGACCCACCGGTCCCCGTGCGGGATGTGCCGGGGTTTGGGGTCACACAGCACAGGATGGTGAGCAGGGAGCAGGCACCCATGGGTGCCACCCCACGAGCTCCATCCCTATCCATGCAGGCAGCTGGCACGTGGCTGTATTGGTGTGGGGCTCCCCAGCAGCGGGAGCAGCCTGATTGTGGGAGATTTAATGAGATCCCCATCTCCCCAGCCTGCCCCTCGCCGCGCTGTGCTGGCTGGGGCTCTGCCCTGCGTTGCTGGCCCTGCGCTGGGGCAGGTGGAGGCTGCGGTGCGGGCTGGAGATCCGCGCTGGCTTCACACCTGCCTCAGCTCTTGAAGGCAGCGGAGCAGTTGTTAATTGCTCCTGGAGCTGCTAATGAAATTAACTCTGCGCGGTGCTCGGAGCTGCTGCCCAGCTCTGCCCCCTGCCCAGCCCCTGCTGCTGGGGACAGGGGCAGCTCAGGGACAGGGGCAGCTCAGGGACAGGGGCAGCTCAGCAGCACTGGAGCTGGCTTGGGATCACCTCAGGCACCCCAAAGCAGCCTCACCCTCCTTGCCCCGTGCCCAGGCTGCAGCATGACACCAGCCTTGGTTGAGGACCTTGGCTGGATGGCACCCGGTGCTTGTGTGGGGACAGTGCGGGGTGGTGGCAAGGTGGGGCCTTGCTGCCCGCTGGGTGCCCACGGGTGGCACGTGTCCCCTCAAAACAGTGTCCCTGGGTCTGTGACACCTCCAAGTGCAAGCTGGTGCTTGCTGGGGACACCCTGCACCCCAGTGTCTATGGGGGTGCCCGGTGGGCTAGGGGACCCCTGCCCATCACGGGGGGCAGCAGGGGCTGGGGGAGAGGGGAGCGCAGGGGGCACAGCGGGGTCTGGGCACCGTGCGGGGAGGGGGGCGGCGAGCACAGCTCACCCCCGCTGGGAGCTCTGCCGCACCCGTGGGTGCCACCCGTGGGTGCCGTCCCCCGCAGGGATGCGGTGCAGGGGGAGGGCTGAGCCCACCCGTGCGTCCCCGGGCCGGGCAGCGCCGTGCCGGAGGGCGGCGCACGGGGCGGACAGCGGGGTGCCGAGCCGTGCCGAGCCGTGCCGAGCCGTGCCGGGGTGCGGGGCGGGGGCGGCCGTGCCCGCTCGGTGGCGGCGGCGGGGGCGCGCCCAGCTGTTGCGCCGTCCCTCCCGCGGGCGGGTCCGCGCTCGGCCGCCCCGCATTGGCGGCGCCGGGCGGAGCGGTGCGGGGCGGCGCGGCGCGGGCGGCAGCAGCGGCGGGGCCGGGGCCGGGGCCGGGGCCGGGGCCGGGGGCTCCATGGCCCGCTGAGGGCGCCGCGGAGCGCGGCCGCCTGCTCGCTCGGCCCGCAGCGCTCCGCGGGGCGCGCCATGGGTGCGCGGCCGCGCCGCCGCCGGGCCCCCGCCGCCTCCTCCGCCGCCGCCGCCGCCGCCGTCGTCGCCGCCGCGCCGGGACCGCTCGGCGCCCTGCTCGCCGCTGCCCTCCTGGCCGCCGCCGGTGAGTCCCCGGGCAAGGTCACCCCCGGGACGGCATCCCCGGGAGGGCAGCGGGGGGGGACCCCCCGGGATGGGTGCCCGGCCGGGTGTGGGGGTGCTGGGGGCTTAGGGGGGGGTCCTCCCCTCCTCCCGTCCTGCCGCCGTGCCGTGCCGTGCCCGGTGCACGCTGCATCCCGATCCCCCCCCCCCGGGCTGCGGAGCGCCGGGGCACCGCCTGGCCGCGGGGTGCCGGCTGGCCGGGCACGGGGATGGTGCTGTGCGCCCTGCCCCGAGCCGGGCACTGCCGCCCCCTCCCCACGCCCACGCGGGGCCGCACACGCGTGTCCCCCCCCCCTACAACCGCCTCGCCCCCTTGGCTCCGCTCCCCGCCCCCCGCGGAGCCCGCAGTGGAGCTGCTCCGCGTGGGGGGTCCTCGCCCAGCCCGGGGGGTCCCCGCCTGCCCCGGCACCTGGCGGGACGCGGGGAACCGTGGCGGAGGGGACAGGGCTGCTGTCACCCCCGGGTGGGGATGGGGGGGCAGCTGGGGGGGCGCGGAATGGGGTGCGTGGGGCTGCGTCGGTGCTGGTGCAGCCGCGCACGGTCCGGAGCCCGCTGCGCCCCGTGCGCCCGCAGCCCCGGGGCCGGGACGCGGAGGGAGGAGGGGGAGCTGCCGTGCCGGGACCCCCCCCACGGCGGGCCGGGGGCTGCGGGGTGGGCGCGGGGGTGCCCGCGGTGGCGGCGGCTCCTGGCAGGTGTCACGTTAGCCTGGAAGTGGCGGCTGCAGACAAAGGACCGAGCAGGGGGAGGGGAGCTGCGCCCGAGCTGGACGTGCGCTCTGCTGGGGGCCCCGGGGTGGAGGGGGGGCTCCTATGCACCCTGGGGGTCCCAGCCACCACCCCTCCTGCCACCAGCACAGACGTCCCCTCGCCTGGCCTCGATGTGCCAAGCAGGCACGGTGGCACCCGGGTGGGCTGAGCGGGTACGCACCCCAACGGCGTGGGGGGGCTGCAGCCCCCGTGCTACCCGCACGCATCCTTCCTGGCTGGGCACCGCGGGGACCCTGCGCCCAGTGCTCCCAGCACGGCCCCGTCTGCAGAGGGACGCTGCGGGGCTGAGCACGCTGGGTGGCACGCTGCCCTCCCTGGGGTGCAGCCCCCATGGGTGCAGGGCACCCCGTACGCAGGGTGCTGTGGGCACCAGCACCCAGCCGGGCGAGGAGCGGGGCTGTCCCCATGGTGACCCACAGACGGAGGGTGGTGGGACGGTGGGTGCGCCCCGTGCCGGGTGTGCAGAGGGAAAAATGGGGAGCCGGGGGGGGGCGGCGGTGCCAGCGCTGGCTCGGGGCAGTGCGGTGCAGGAGCTCGCCCGCCGCTGCCTCTTGCTTGGCAGGCAGCTCACAGCCGGCCGCGGCGCGACCGATCCCAGCCACCTGCACGGCTGCTGCTCGGCACAGACACGGTGGGGCTGGGCCTCGGTGCTCTGGGTGCTTCTCCAGCCCGGCACGGCACGGCACGGCATGGCACAGCATCCCTTCCCCAGGGATGCGAGGCACAGGTGCAGGACAGGGGAACGCAGGTGTCCGGGCAGGGGGCCCTGCCTGCAGCCGTGGAGCGCTGTCTCCGGACCTTGCTGGGCTCCCAGTGCCCGCAGGGATGGGCAGGAGCAGATCCACGGGCAGCAGGGTGCTGAGGGGCCAGGGCTGCACCGCGCAGCTGCTGCTCTGGTGGGTGGCAAGGACACGGGGCAGGATCCGTCCCTGGAGCTACCCTGGCCCATCACTGCCTGAGAACCCTTCCCTTTCCTTCCCTTTCCCCTTCCCCTTTGCATCTACAGCAGCTGGTGCTCACCCCCCAAATTCATCCAGGCCCTCGTGCATCCCCTGCCCCCAGGGCACATCCCCATCACACCGACATCCCTGGGGGCAGCTGTGGGCTGGGGGCACGGCTCTTACCACGCATTGAGCCACGCAGTGCCGCCAGCTTCACCCGGCTTCCAGAGCCCCCCTGACTCCACAGGGCACCCCCAGACCACTGCACCCCTATCCTCGCAGCCCCCCCAGCTCACTGCATCCCAGGGCAGGCTCAGCAGCGGGGCGGGCAGCAGGGCAGGGCGCCGGGCAGGGCTGGCGCACGCGGGGCGGCCGGGAAGCTGCCGTGCCAGCTGTCAGCGCGAGCGCGGCAGACGCAGCCTGCCCAGGGCTGTTTGTTCTGGCTCGGTGCCACGTGGGGCTGGCACTACATCAAACCTGGCGGAGCCTGGCAGGTGCTTGCAGGAGGGGACCGGGGCGCTGCCGGTGCCTCTCGGGGCTCAGCACCTTCACAGCCACCCCCGGCACCTCGCGGCCGTGAGCGCACCCAGGGTCCGGTGCCCCCCCGGGGTGATGGCACCGTGCGTGTCCCACCCTGCCCTGCACCCTCGGTGCCAGCACTGCTCCGGCTGTCGGCACCATCGCTGCTCCTGCAGGTCAAGTTTCTGCCCACCAGCAGCACGGGGTGGGCTGGCTCCACGCTGGGACCCCCTCCTGGCCACGGGTGGGGGGGCTCAGGCCCCAGCCCCCTCCTGGCCAGCCCTGGCTGCTCTCGGTTGTGGCGTGCTGCGGCTGCTGGTCACAGCCGTGGGGCACGGAGCTGTGGGTGGGATGGGGCCGGACCCCGGCACCTGGGACCGTGGTGTGGCCAGAGGGGCCTCCCCCGGCCTCCCACCTGGCTCCCTCCCGCTGCGGCCGGGGACCCAGCGCTGAGGGTGACCTTGACGCTCCTCCCGGCGGGGACAGAGTGCGGTCAGAGCGTTTGTTCTTCACTGTCAATTAGAGGAGAGCCAGAAAAGCTGCTCGGCTCCCCCAGGCTGGGTCCCAACCCCACCACAGCCTGGAGCAGCGCAGCCCCCAGGCAGCACATCGCACCGGGCCCCTCTCCCCGTGCAGCGCTCCGATTGCTGCGTTTTGGTGCTGGCACGGCTTGGCACGGGTCCTGGTGGGGGGCTCGGTGGGCACCGGGGGCTGGCTGGGAGCAGAGCTCTGTGCTACGGAGCGGTGGGGCCGAGAGAGGCCCTGGGGTGCCCTGGGTGCCCAGCGCTGGCTGCAGGGGCTGGTGGCACCCAGAGCTGGTGGCACCCAGAGCCGGTCCACAGGGAGGTGAGAGGCTGCTGCCCCCTGCTGCTTTGCTGGCACCCCGTTGTCCCCAAAACCCGGCCGTGGGGCGGCGTGTTGGAGGCGTGGGCATGCTTCGGTCCACACACCTCAGCAGCCCCGTTGGCGGGCGCCGGGGCGGCGCGAGGGTGCAGCCCGCGGAGCTGTGCCCGCGCTGGCACATGCTAATTGCATGTAATGGGGAAAGTGTTATCAGCTAAAATCCGTAATTAGGCAGTTCCATTGTCATGCAAACCCGCCTGACTAATTCATTCATAACAACCGCACGCTTAATCAGCGCCCAGACGCTGCCACGCGCTCGCCGGGAGCCGGGCACCCTGCGGCCCCCACGCAGCCGCTGCAGCGCCACGGGACGTGGCCGTGGGGCTGGCACCCGTGGGGGTGGCACCCGTGGGGCGCACGCCGGGGTCTCCCGTGGCCATCCTGTGGGGTGGTGCCAGGCACTGGGATGCTGGGACACGCTGTCGGGGAGTGGCACCGTGCCCGTGGCACACGGCCGTGCCCTGCAGCACTCGGGGACGCGTTGGCGCCCTGTGCCCGCTGTCCCTGCTGCCCGGGGCTTGCCGCACACCAGACTGGCCCGGAGCCGGGCTGCGCTGCCCGGCCTTGGCGTCCGACCCTGCTGGCTCGCTGCCCGGATGGAGCTGGCACCAGCACCCGGCTGGCATCTCCGCGCGGTGCCACCTCGGCACCCGCCAAAGGGGACCCCGTGCCCGGGCTGCGTGGGGCGCACGGGGCCGGCACCCCCAGGCCCTCCTGGGCACGGCAGGACCGGCGTCCTCCGCCCCCCAGCGCCCGCCTTTCCCTCGTTTAGGCGGGCGCAATCAGCAGCAATTATTGCTTTAATTACCTGCTGCCGGGGCGCAGGCCGGGCGCCTGCGAAGTGCAAGGAAATCTTTCATTTTAATGGAGTGCCAGGCCTGGCGCGGGCCACGATTTATGGGGCTCCAGCTGGGGATTTAATTTGCCGGCTGCAATGCCCGCGGTGATGTGGGGAGGTCCCCGGGGGGGCGCAGCCGGCGGGGGCAGGGGCTGGCACCCAGGTTCCCACCCCACACGGTGCCATGGTGGCCGAGGGGCTGCGGGCAGGGGACGGGGGTGGCACGGCGAGCTGGTGGCACGGGGCCGGCGCTGCTGCGGCCGCCCGCGGGCAGGCTCTCCTCGCCAAGAACACGCTGACCTTCCCCGCGTCTCCTCGCAGCAGGCACCGGCGTGCCGCACTCAGCACCACCGGGGAGCTCGGAACTGATGCTGGGAGCAGGATCAGTCCCTTGAGGAGCAGTGGGGCCAAGCTGGGCGGTGGGGGGCACGGCCCCGGGGTGGGGGCGTGATGGGTTCTGGCAGGGTCCCCTCCCCACTGGGGCACCCTGCAGTGTCACCCTGCCCAGTGGCTGCAGTGCACCCGGTGTTTGGTGCTGGGGGGCTCTGGCGCTACGTGGAGGGGCCCCCAGGGGTGGCAGCACCTTGGGGGGGGGGGCGCAGGGAGCAGCGGGGGCTGCACGTGGCAGGGCCGGGTGCCCACGTCCCCCCTGGGAGGGCAGGGGGTGGCCAGCCCCACAGCACCCCCTCCACACCCCGAGTTTCCCTGGCATGCTGCCCCTTTGTTAGGCCCGCTGCTGCGCTCGTTAGCCCACGTGGGTGGGGGATAATTGATAATAAAGCCCCGCTTAATGCACTAGGTTTACCGGCGGTGATTTATCGGCGCTGGTAGCGCGCCGCCGTCCCAATTACCCGTTCCGCTGCCGAGACAGCGGCTGGCCAGGGCCGTGACGAGCGGGACCAGCACCCCCCTGTCCCCCCCCCGGTCCCCGTGTCCCCCACCCTCCCGAAGTTAGGCGGCTCCCTTTGCCAAGGTGACATAAGCATCTCGCCTGTTTCCATGGCGACGCAGCGGCAGGTGAGCGGCGAGGCCGCGCGGTGTGGGAGCCCGGCGCAGCGCCGCGTGGGGGGCCCGATGGTGCCCACGCTGCACGGGACGCCCACGGCGGGTGGGGTGGGGTGGGGTGGGGTGGGGTGCCCGCAGTCTGTGGGACGCCCGCAGGACGTCGGGGTGTCCGTGGTGTGCGTGGGGGGCACGCTGGGTTTGGGTGGCCGTGCTGTGGGGTGCCTGTGGTGCATCGGAGAGAGCCACGATGTGCTTGGGGTGCCCGTGGGGTTTAGGGGGGGCCCACAGCATGGTCCCCCCGCTCCCTTGCCAGGGTTCCAGGCCAGCTCCGTCCCCCAGCCCTGCCCATGGCCGAAGACCATCAGTGCCTCGACTGGGTGACAGCGTGGTAGAGCCCCCCTGGTGCTCAGCACGGTGCTAAGCAGCAGGATGGTGTCCCTCCGGGGGGCTCCGGGGGCCTGCCGTGTGCTCAGTGCCCGTCCCACCCTGCCCTCGAGGCGCTGGTGGCCCCGTGGGGAGCCAGGGGGGGTCCTGACCATGCTGCACCCACCCATGGAGCTGCCGCCCCCCACCCCTCTTGTTGTCCACAACGGGCAGTGCCCAGCTCAGCACCCTCCGTGCTCATTCCGTGTGTGATTAAGGGCAGAGCCCTGGAGCGCCACGAGCCCATTAACCCACGTGCCAGCCGCAGCCCGGCAGCTTTATTGCTGTGAGAGCAACCCACACAGAAATAAAGCCTTTGGTGCTGGGTTGCCTTTCTGCCCATCGCAGCCCCCCCATCACAGCATGGGGCCCCACGTGCCGGCACCCAGGGGTGCACAGGAAGGAGGCAGCAGCGCGATGGGTGCCGTGGGGTGAGCCACGGGGGCTGCAGTGACCCCGTCACCGCCGGCACGCGTCGGGGGGACACGCAGCCCCTGTCCGTGCCGTGACCCCCCCAGGCTGCAGCTGGGGGTGGGTGTCATTAAACCGGTGAAATATGAAATGCCTGTGTATCCCGGACAGGGGTTTTAATTAAATTAATTGCTAGCGACATTGTAAAAGTGCTGATGGGGTAATAACTGGCGCGTTATGGTGGCCGTTTATCTTCGCCGCGTAAATGAGCTGCTGCACCTTGCCCGTCCCGCTGGGCACCGCGGCTGGGCTTGCTCAGCGCCCGCTGCCTGGCCTGGGGGGCCCGATCCGGCCGGGGGGGGGGCAGCAGGGCACGGAGCCCCCCAGGAGACTCAGCCAGGGCCCAAGGGACGCCCGTGTCCCCCGTGTCCCCGCTGTGCAGGCGGCGCTGCCCGGGTGGGCAGGGGGACCCCGGGGCTGGCGGCGAGTTGGGGGCACGGCGGGCACGCGGGGGGCGGCAGGCGGTTGCCAAACGAAGGCACTTAATTACTGCGCATTCCATCCCATTTAATTGCTTATTAAATCCTAACCAGCCAATTAGCAGCAGCAATTACAGCTTCATTCAGTGACACAATCGCTATTTTATCGTTTGTTAATCAAATGCTTATTTAGGGCCCTGTTTTATTAACTCTTTCCACAGCGGGCGCCTGCGCGGGGCGGGAGGAGCGGGGGCGCCGGCTGCGGGGGCAGGTGGCCGCCTGCAGGGCTGGGGGACACGGCCACCACCACGTGCCACGTCCCCAGCGCTGCTGTCCCCACACCGTCCTGTCCTTGGGGTGGCTCCCACAGCCCCCCAGGCAATGCCAAGGGATGCTCAGCCCCAGCAGGGATCAACCTGCATGGCCTGACCCATCCTCACCACCCTGGGGACACTTGGGGATGGCCACCCCCCGTGTGCCAGCTCCTGGGAAGTGACACGGGACATGGCATGCCACCGTGTCACCCTACACCATGTCCTTGTGGCACGGCAGTGGGGTGCGCACCCCGCTGGCTCCCACCTCGCCGGGATGCAGCGGGGCAGGATGCGGCCCCTGCGGCGTGCAGGGGAAGGGGGGCAGCGGGCGCCTGCAGCGCCCCGGGAGGAGTGAGCGATGTCCCTTATTGGTCACACTACATTTCCTTTTCATTAGCACTAAGTGCGGACATGAGGGATCGGCGCGGGTTCAGTGGGCGCAGCCGCCGCGCTGCTCCTCTCGCTGATGGATGGCGGGGCCGGGGGGGGGCTGCCGGGGCTGCCGCAGTGCTGGCGGCGGGGGGAGGCGGCCGCGGGGCTTGGGGTCACCGGTGGCCCTGGAGGTGGCCGAGCCCCCGTGTCCCTGCAGGTGCTCAGCAGAGCGCGACCGTGGCCACCCCCGTGTCCGGCGCGTCCCCGGACCTGCTGCCCCGCTTCCTGCTGGAGCCCGAGGACGTGTACATCGTGAAGAACAAGCCGGTGAGCCTGGCCTGCCGGGCCACCCCCGCCACCCAGATCTACTTCAAGTGCAACGGCGAGTGGGTGCACCAGGGCGACCACGTCACGCAGCACAGCACCGACCGCAGCACTGGTGAGCGCCGGCTCAGCCGCCGTGGCTCCTGGCGGCAGCCGCGGTCGCGGGGAGCCACGCGCGTCCCTTTTGGGGGTTGCACGGGGCTGGGGACCCGTGGGGAGCTTTCCTGGGTGGCCAGTGCTCACGTGCTGCCTCCCGTCCCAGGGCTGCCCGTGATGGAGGTGCGCATCGAAATCACCCGCCAGCAAGTGGAGAAGATCTTCGGGCTGGAGGAGTACTGGTGCCAGTGCGTGGCATGGAGCTCCTCCGGCACCACCAAGAGCCAGAAGGCCTTCGTGCGCATCGCCTGTGAGTGTTCGGGGCCGCCCCGGCGGGTCCCCAGGCAGGGCAGGGCACACGGGGTGCTGGCCCCTATAACGGGGTGCTGCGCCCCCCCCCCAGATCTGCGCAAGAACTTCGAGCAGGAGCCGACGGCCAGGGAGGTCTCCATCGAGCAGGGCATCGTGCTGCCATGCCGCCCCCCCGAGGGCATCCCCCCCGCCGAGGTGAGCCACGGGACGAGGCATCGGGGGCCAACGCGTGCCCTTTCCTTGTGGGGATGCCGTGGGTGCTCCCCGAACGGGCTCCCAGCGACGTCCCCGTGCCCACAGGTGGAGTGGCTGCGCAACGAGGAGCTGGTGGACCCGGCGCTGGACGCCAACGTCTACGTGACGCCGGAGCACAGCCTGGTGCTGCGGCAAGCCCGCCTGGCCGACACCGCCAACTACACCTGCGTGGCCAAAAACATCGTGGCTCGCCGCCGCAGCGCCTCGGCCGCCATCACCGTCTACGGTACAGCCCCACCGCGCTGCCCCCTCACCCCGCTGTGCCACCCTGATGTCACTGTCCCCGTCCCCCAGCGTCCTCTCCAGCCTGGCGGGCGCTGACAGGTCGCTCTCCACCCAGTGAACGGCGGCTGGTCGACGTGGACGCAGTGGTCGGGCTGCAGCACCAGCTGCGGACGGGGCTGGCAGAAGCGGAGCCGGACTTGCACCAACCCCACGCCCCTCAACGGGGGGGCTTTCTGTGAGGGCCAAAACGTGCAGAAAAGCGCCTGCACCACCCTCTGCCCAGGTACCCGCCGTGCCCGCGGCACCGCCTGCGCCCCACTGCACCCAGCGTCGCGCCCACCCCACTCGTCTCGTCCTCCCACCCCCCGTGTGTGTGTCCGTCTGTCCATCCCGGCCCCGGGGCAGGGGAAGGGGTGCTGGGGGGGTGCCAGCGAGGCGCTGATCCCTGCTGTGCCCACAGTGGATGGAGCCTGGTCGGAGTGGAGCAAGTGGTCGGTGTGCGGGACCGAGTGCACGCACTGGCGGAGCCGCGAGTGCTCGGAGCCCGCGCCGCGCAACGGGGGCCAGGAGTGCCACGGCGCCGAGCTGGAGACCCGCAACTGCACCTCCGAGCTCTGCAGCCCCGGTGAGTGCCATGGGGAGGGCGCACCGAGGGACGGGGGAACGGGGACGCGGAGCTGCACCCCTGGGTGCTGATGCCCTGCCCCGCGCAGCCGCCCAGGGCGCTGAGGACGTGGCGCTGTACGTGGGGCTGATCGCCGTGGCCGTGTGCCTGGTGCTGCTGCTGCTGGTGGGCGTGCTGGTGTACTGCCGCAAGAAGGGGGGCCTGGATGCCGACGTGGCCGACTCCTCCATCCTCACCGCTGGCTTCCAGCCCGTCAGCATCAAGCCCAGCAAGGCCGGTGAGCGAGGGGGACAGGGCTGCGTGCCCGCCCTGCCACCTGCACGCTGCTGGGATTTGGCGTGCCCTGCTCCCTGGGGTGGCAGTTTCCTGGGGGGGGACTCTGGGGAGGGACTGTGTGCTCTGTGTCTCCCTGGGTAGGAGCTCTGTGCCCCCTGGGGTCTCTGGGAAGTGTCCGTGTGTCCCTGCTGCTGGGATAGGGGCGCTGTTATAGGGTCCCTGATGGTGGGTCAGTGCTTTGTATCCCATAGGGCCCCTGGCTGTGGGTGGGGGGCTCTGCATCCCAGAGGGTTCCTGGGCACAGGGTTGGCGCTGGGTGCTCCTTGGACCCCTGGGGGTGGCTGCGCCCTGTAGGGTCTGTGCTGTGGGGTCAGGGGCTTGATACATTTTGGAGTCCTGTGGGTGGCTGCGCCCCATCAGATCCTTCCCGTGGGGCTGGGGCCGTGTCCCCCACAGCCCCCGGGACGGCTGCGCCCCAACACGAGGGCAGCAGCACCACGGCCCCCGCTCTGTGCCGCAGACAACCCCAGCCTGCTCACCATCCAGCCCGACCTCAGCACGGCCACCATGACCTACCAGGGCTCGCTGTGCCCGCGCCAGGACGGCCCCGCCAAGCTCCAGCTGCCCAACGGGCACCTGCTGAGCCCGCTGGGCGCCGGCCGGCACACGCTGCACCACAGCTCGCCCGCCACCGAGGGCGCCGACTTCGTGGCCCGGCTCTCCACCCAGAGCTATTTCCGCTCCCTGCCCCGCGGCAACACCAACATGGCCTACGGCACCTTCAACTTCTTGGGGGGGCGCCTCATGATCCCCAACACAGGTACGGTGGGGGCCGGGGGGGCCGCCCGGTGGCTGCGTCGCCCCACGGGGTGCAGGGCTGGGGGGGGCTCAGCCTGCTGCCTGCGTTCCCCCATCACCACCACCACCACCAGGCATCAGCTTGCTGATCCCACCCGATGCCATCCCGCGGGGGAAGATCTACGAGGTCTACCTGACGCTGCACAAGCACGAGGAGGTGAGGTAGGTGCCGGGGCCGCCGGGTATCAGGGCTGCGGGGGTGCCGGCTATGTTCACCCCCCCATAAAACCTCCTGTGTCCCTCCCCCAGGCTGCCCCTAGCCGGCTGCCAGACGCTGCTGAGCCCCATCGTCAGCTGCGGCCCCCCTGGCGTCCTCCTCACGCGCCCCGCCATCCTGGCCATGGGGCACTGCGTGGAGGCCAGCGCTGAGAACTGGAGCCTGCGGCTGAAGAAGCAGTCGTGCGAGGGCACGTGGGAGGTGAGCACGCCACCAGATGTGGTAGTGGTGGGGAGGAGGACCCCCCACGCACACAGTGGGGGCTTTTTTTTTTTTTTGGCGTGGGGGCTGCATCTGCCGGTGCCGCAGGACGTGCTGCAGCTGGGCGCGGAGCCGTGCACGGAGCTGTACTACTGCCAGCTGGAGGCGCAGGCCTGCTACATCTTCACGGAGCAGCTGGGGCGCTTCGCCCTGGTCGGGGAGTCCCTCAGCATGGCGGCCTCCAAGCGCCTCAAGCTGGTCCTGTTCGCGCCCGCCGCCTGCCCCTCGCTGGAGTACAACATCCGCGTCTACTGCCTCAGCGACACCCAGGACGCGCTCAAGGTACCGGGGCTCCCCGCCCTGTGCCGGGATTTTTTTTTGGGGGGAGGGTCGGGGGGTCTGTGCCCCACTGCCCGACCTCCTGCCCACGCCACCAGGAGGTGATCCAGCTGGAGAAGCAGATGGGGGGGCAGCTGATCGGGGCCCCCCGCGTGCTGCACTTCAAGGACAGCTACCACAACCTGCGCCTCTCCATCCACGACATGCCCAGCTCGCTCTGGAAGAGCAAGCTGCTCGCCAGCTACCAGGTAAGGGGAACAGGGTGGGGGGGGCAGGTCCTGGTTTTGGCACCCTGGGGAAGGATGGGGGGGGTCCCTGCTGTGACCGCCCTCGCCCCGCCGCAGGAAATCCCCTTCTACCACATCTGGAGCGGGCTGCAGCCCTACCTGCACTGCACCTTCACCCTGGAGCGCCTCAGCCCCAGCACCTGCGAGCTGGCCTGCAAGATCTGGATCTGGCAGGTGGAGGGCGACGGGCAGAGCTTCACCATCAACTTCAACATCGCCAAGGTGAGGGCAGGGCAGGGGGAACCCCCCCAGCACCCCTGGGACGAGCTCACCCCTGCGGTGCTCTCCCCTGCAGGACACGAGGTTTTCGGACTGGCTGGTCCCCGACAGCGAGGTGGGCTCCCCGGCCCTGGTGGGTCCCAGTGCCTTCAAGATCCCCTTCCTCATCCGCCAGAAGATCATCAGCAGCCTGGACACGCCGTGCGCCCGGGGAGCCGATTGGAGGACGCTGGCCCAAAAACTCAACCTCGACAGGTGCCGTGGGGATGGGGACGGGGACAGGGGGGTGTCCGGCCTCATCCTGCACCCATGGCACCCCTGGGAGCAGGGTGATGCTGACGGTGAGTTGTCCCCGTTCCTGTACCCTGACGCCGTCCCTCTGCCCCGCAGCCATCTCAGCTTCTATGCCTCCAAGCCCAGCCCCACGGCCATGATCCTCAACCTGTGGGAGGCGCGGCACTTCCCCAACGGCAACCTCTCGCAGCTGGCCGCCGCCGTGGCCGAGGTGGGCAAGCAGGACGGTGCCCTCTTCGCCGTGTCCGAGGCCGAGTGCTGAGCCGCGGCGAGGCCCCGGCCCCTCTCCTGGGGACCGTGGGGCAGGAGGGGGCCCCGGCCGGCCCCTGGGCCCCGCTGCCCCACGGCTCCCGGCCCGTGCCCGCCGGGAGGGCTGCCCGTGGCCGTGGCCGTGGGTGCCGGGCTCGGCGCGGGGCCGGGGTGCGTGCGGGCGCTGGGTTGTGCGTGGTGCGTGCGGTGCCGTCGTGCTGTCTCCGCCCGGGGCTGGGCGGCCCCGGGCCCCGTGCCGTGTTGTGTAAAGACCATTTTTTTAATTCTGTATTAAGTGCATTCAAGTATTTACACTTGGCCTTATGT
Source organism: Aythya ferina (assembly GCF_964211825.1). NCBI lineage: Eukaryota > Metazoa > Chordata > Aves > Anseriformes > Anatidae > Aythya > Aythya ferina. The sequence continues at coordinate 8,958,879 of NC_140312.1, forward strand.
ACATAGCGGTGCCGCGGGCGGGGGGTCTGGCGGACGTGAATGTAAATAAATTCGATATATATTGCTACGTGCGGCTCTGCCCGGCCGTGCGCGGTGCCCCCCAGCCCCCTGCCCTCACCCCAGGACTCAGAGGTGCGGAGCCAAGTGCTTTATTGGGGGGTGAGGAGGAGACCGGGGCTGTCCCTAGGGGCTGGGCTCCCGGCACGCCACGGCCGCCACGAGCGCGGCGCCTTTCCCTGAGCCGTCCTCCGACTGCAGGAAGGTGACGGCGCAGTTGGGCGCGAGGTCCTGCAGCATCTGCTGGAGGTTGTGGGAGAAGCTGCGGGGAGAGGACGAGGCGGCTGAGCACCAGCAGGGCGGCCCCGTGCCCCCAACCCCTTACCCGGGGCACTCACTGCGGGTGCATCTTGTACAAGGTGCCGTCCACCCCCACGGTGACGGCCAGCTGGGCCAGGCCCCGGTTCTCCCGCATCTTCTCCACCACGGCGGCCAGGCCGGCGGCGCAGAGCTGGGCGGCCCGCAGGGACACGGTCTGGCACACCTCGCGCACCAGCACGCTGTCCTCGAAGCTGGCGTCCAGCTCCAGGTCCCTCAGGATGTCCTGCACGTGCTGCAGGGCCAGCCCGTCGCTGCCCCGGGGCAGGGCCACGGTTAGCATCGCCGTCACCATCCCACCATGCGGGGTGGAGGTGGCGGCACCCCGTGCCCCCCAGCCCCGACACGAGGGCTGCCCGCACTCACGTCTCAATGGTGGAGAGGAACTTGGTCTGGAAGATGTCCTTGGTCTGGAGCTTGAGCGAGGGCTTGCCACGGAACAGGAGCTGTTTGTCCACCATCGCCAGCAGGATGTGGCGCACGATCTCGCCCAGGTACATGCCGCTGATGAGCTTCTCAAACCTGCCCCAGGCACAGCCCCGGCTGCCTTACTGCCCCCCCCGGAGCCCTGCCCACGCCAGGCCCCTCGCCCACCTCTGCTTGCCCGCGTTGATGGTTTTCTCGTCCACCATCCGGTCGAAGGTGGTGAAGATGTCGTCCAGGCAGCCGTTGTCCCCGAAGGCCCCCCACTCCATGTTGATGCACATGCGGCCTTCCTCCCCCTCCACGGTGCCCACGTTCTTCCTCTCCTCCATGTAGCAGGCGTTGGTCCCCGTCCCTGCAGCCCAGCGCCGCTGTCACCCCCCAGCCCCAGCCCCAGCAGCGCCTGGAGAGCTAGGGCAAGGAACGGGAGAGACCCCCGGGTGCAGAGGTGCCCCTCACCCACGATGAGGCCGATTTCACATCTGGGGTCGTCGTAGCCGCAGGCCATCATGGTTCCCACGGTGTCGTTCACCACGGCCACCACCTTCAGCGCCAGGTGCTGCGGGCAGGAGATGGGGACACATGGCGTGGTGGCACCCAGTGGGCTCCTGCTGTCACTAGTGGGGGCTGAGGGGAGGGGTCCCCAGCCCTTCCCCACCTGTTTGCGCTGTGCAGCCTCTCTCAGCAGCTGGACCACGTCCTGCCCCACGCAGCCCGAGGCGCTGAAGCCTTTGGTCCAGGTCAGCAGCACGGCCTGGAAGAGAAACAGGAGCAGGGGCCAGGCTGCATCGCACCCGGGAACCCTTCCCATCCCGCAGGGCCAGCGTTGGCCCCCTCACCTTATCCAGGCCCAGCTGCTGGCAGGGGAAGGAGAAGGTGAAGCCGAGGGGCAGGACCTGCTCCATCAGGTTCTGCTTGGTCTGGAAGTCCATGATGCACTCGATGATGTGGTCGAAGAGCTGCGGAGAGGGGCTGCGGTCAGGCTGCAGTGACGCAGGGGGGGCTGTCCCCAGGCACAGGCAGCCCTGGGGCAATTCCCAGCCCTCGCCCGGTGCCGGAGCCTCACCGCCTCGCCAGTGCCCTGCATGATGGACGTCGGGACGACATAGATCTCACTGGCCATGTGGATGCCTTCCTGCATCACACGCACCACCAGCACGCGGAAGTTGGTCCCCCCCAGGTCCAGCGCCAGAAAGTCGCCTCTCTCTGCGGGGAGCACACCCGGGGGAGGGGCGTGAGCAGGGCCAGAGACCCCCCTCTCCCCTCCAAGGGGCTCATTTCCCCGCACCCTGTCCCTCACCGGTGCCGTCGGGCGTGTTGCAGACGTAGGTGGGCAGCATGCGGACGGAGGCGTCGGCGTTGCTGTCCCGGCCCAGCCCGCGCTCCATCTCCTGCCTCATCAGCCCCTGGACGCGCTCCAGGTCGGCGCGGCTGAGCCGCAGCGGGGCCAGCAGCTGCTCCACCTCGTGGCGCTGGGTCAACATGCGCTGGGCCACCGCCGTCACCATGGCCACCCCCAGCCCGTTGGTGTCCGCCGAGGGCACCAGGGTGGCCGCGCACTCGGGGGCCAGCAGCCCCGCCACGCTCTGCAGGATCTCCCCAAACCTACAGGGAGGTAGAGGAGGGTGAAGGCCAAGCTTGAGGCATCCCGAGGGGCGTCCTCCCCAGCCAGGAGCCCCGTGTGTCCCCCCCATACCTGGCGTGGGCACGGTACAGCTCGCCGTCCACCCCCACGTTGACCACCAGCCGCTCCAGCTCCCGGCTGTGGCACATGAGGCTGAGGATGGCGGCCAGCCCCGTGGCGCTGAGCGCGGCGGCGCGGCTCACCACCGCCCGGCAGATCTGCTGCACCCGGCAGCAGTCCCGCTCGCTCGGCTGCAGCCCCAGGGCCTCCAGCGCGCTCCTCGCCTTGGCCATGCCCGTCTCGTTGCTGCAAGGCAGAGCACTCAAGGGGCTGCCCGCTCGCGGCCGGGGGCACCCACCCGTCAGGCCTCCCCGGCCACCGGCCACTCACTCCATGATCTCCAGGACCTGCTGCGTCTTGAACGCGTCCTTGCTCCCCAGGGCGGAGGTGCTGGCCCCGACGAAAAGCGCTTGCTCAGTGGCCAGCGTGAGCATGGCGTGCCGGACGATCTCCCCCAGGTAGAGGCCGCCCACCATCTTCTCAAACCTGCGTGCGGCGGGAGTCAGCCCCCTCCCCAGCACAGCCCCGCCACCCCCAGCCCTCTCAGAGCACCACGGGGGGGTCCATTCGCTCCTGCTGGCGTCCCCATCGCTCCGAGGAGACCCCCGGGACCCCCCTCTCCCTCTCTGCACCTCCTCTCCCCGGGGTTGGAGGACTCCTGGTCCACGCGGTGGTCGTAGGGGGTGAGCACGTCGCTGAGGGCGCCGTCGTCCCCGAAGCAGCCCCACTCGCTGTTGACGCACATCCTGCCGTTGTTCTCCTCCACCACCTCCACCAGCTGCGCCTCGGCCATGAAGCAGCTGTTGGTGCCCGTGCCTGGGGGGGTGGGAGCGAGGTGGGGGGGCGCTGAGCGCCGACGCAGCCCCCCCGGCAGCGCCGTGCCGCGCCGTGCCACCCGCTGCTCACCCATCACCAGGGCGATCTCGCAGGGCTTCCCCCCCCAGCTGCTCGCCATCATGGTGCCCACGGTGTCGTTGAGCAGGGCGATGACTTCCACGTGGTAGAGCTGGTGGGGAGCAGGGCTCGATCAGCTCCATCCCCAGGGGGGCAGCCCCCAGGCTGGACGGGACCCTCGCCCGGCGCCCCATGGCCCCCCCACCCCACCTCCAGCTTGTTGATGGCTGCCTGCAGCAGCTGCACCACATCCTTGCCCTCCACGTCGCTGCACTGGAAGCCCTTGGACCAGGAGATGAGCTCGGCCTGCACAGAGCACGGGGACGAGCTGTTGATATTCGGCCCGGGGGTGTCTCTGTCCCCCCCCCCGGCGAGCTGCCCTGCTCACCTTGCCCAGCCCCGTCTGCCTGCAGCTGAACGGGAAGACGAAGCCCACGGGGAGGCGATGCTGGGGGTTGCCGATATCCTCCAGGAACTTTTGCACGCATTGGGCGATGAAGTCAAAGAGCTGCGAAGGCAGCGGGTGAGCAGCTGCCCCCCTGCCCCAGCACCCCGGGGTGCAGGAGGTGGTCGGAGCCCCGTGGTATCGTGAGCCCCCCCCCGTACCGCTTTCCCAGTGCCCTGCAGCATGTCTGCTGGCAGCTCGAAGATCTTGTACATCAGCTGGGGGCTCTGGTTTCCGTCGCCCAGCAGGGTCACGAACAGGGTGCGGACGTGGCTCTGGCACAGCTCCACCACCATGAGGTCGCCCTTCTCTACGGGGCAGCGGTGGCAGCGTCGGGCAGAGACCAGCCCCCGATCTGCCCCTCGCCCTGTCCCAGTGACGCCCACCCCCGGGAAGCAGCAATTCCCCTCCTGAAATCACCGCAGGGCCCCAGGGAGCCGGCTCCTGGCCTCTGTCCCCACGCGGGGGCAGCTCCCAGAGCCCACAGCCAGCCCGAGGAGGGGATTCCTGCGGGACCCTTCCCTGGCACCGCGGCGAGGGGCACGTCCCCCCGCCGGGCTGCCTCACCGGTGCCGTCAGGCGTGGAGCAGATGAAGGTGGGCAGCATGTGCACGGTGGCTTGTGCGTGCGTCTCTTGGCTCAGCCCCTTCTCCATGGCCTCCAGCATGCGGCACTTCACCGCCTGCAGCTTCTCCAGCGAGAGGGTGAGCGACAGCAGCGCCCGTTGCACCTGGGGACAGCGGGTCAGGGCGGGCCGGCAGGATAGAGGGGACAGGGGACACCACACCTCGGGCACGGAGAGGCAGGGACGGGCCTTACCGGCGTGCAGGAGGGGATGTTGTCCTGGTGTCCGAACTGGAAGCTCCCCGGGGCCCTGCGTGGAGGGAGGTGGCGTCACCCACCAAGCCCCCGGCCGTGCCGCAGCAGCATGGCCGGAGGGGCCTGATCCCGGCCGGGCCTCCCCACCTCCCCTCCGCGTCCCTGCCGCAGGGGGCCGAGGTCTGGGCAGCGTCGTGGCTGGGCAGCGTTGTGCCGCCGTCGCGACCGGGCAGCCGGGGGTAGAGGGCACAGCTGTGCCCCACGATGGTGATGGCGCAGAGGCTGTCCTCGAGGCCGGGCACCGCCGAAGGCTGCTGCCCCCACATCATCATGCCCACGCACCTGCAAGAGGCTGGAGGCTGGTCTCTGCCCGGGGAGGGGATGTTTAAAAGCAGGGTGGGGGGGCCCAGCTCTCTCTCCCCGCTTCCCACCCCACAGCCCTGACCCCACGGCACCCTCACCGGTTGATGGGGGGCAGGCGGCCCCTCTCCCCGCGGGGGCTCCACGGGGCCCTGCCTCCACGGCTGGGCTGGGAGCCGGGGCGCCCGGGGTTGGACATGGCAGCAGGCAGGGGGCACCCGTTGGTGGCACTCTGGGTGTGCTGGGGGGGGGTGGAACCATTGGTAACGCCGCTGCCCCGGCAACAGAAGCAGAACTCGCCCCCAGGAGCGGGCCCATGGGTGCTGCAATAGGGGACTGGGGGGGGTCCGGCCCTGGGGTCCCACTCGGCGCCCCGCTCCCCCGAGAAGGACGGCACGGCTGCTGCGGGTTTGCTGCAGTTTCGTAAAAACATACATAAATATATTTCGGTTTCTTTAACAGGGAGCGAAGCCACGCAGGCATCTATAAAACACAGTCACTGCTCCGCCCGGCGCTCCCGGCTCGGCTCGCGGCGTAGAAAAATGTATAAAAGGGGGGTGTGGGAGCAGCGGGAGCAGCCCTCAGAACTTGTGCTTCCTCCGGCGGCAGGCTCGGGGCTGCTGCTGGCTGCCCGAGGGGTGCGCCGAGCGCGGCGCCGAGTCCAGGGAGCAGCCCGGGGCAGGTGGCACCGCGGAGATGCCGAAAGGGAGGCGTGTGAGGGAGCTGGCGCTGTCCCCGGCCGCCTCATTCTCCTCCTCTTCCTCCTCGGCGCGGGCTGGGAGCACGGGAGGGGAGCATCGGCCTCCTAGTCCAGCGAGGGGGGTCCCCGCATCAGCACCTGAAAGGAGAGGGCACGTCAGCACCCGTGGGGGCAGCACCCTGACACCCCCCCCAAGACCTCGGTGACATGGAGCTGGGCTGTGCCATCACCGGCACATCTTGGGCTGTGCCACAGGTCTGTGGGGTTCCTGAGGGGGTCCAACAGCCCCCTAACCCCCAGCCCCCTATAAGCGGGCTCCTTCAACAGGAACATGGAGCTGACACCCCAAAGCCCCAAAAGGGGAGGTCCGGCAGCCCTCATCCCAGCACAAAAAGCAGCTTCCCACCTGCAGACTTGCTCTCCGAGAGCTCCAGCATGCTGAGGAGTCCCCTCTCGTGCCTTCCCACAACCTGCCAAGGGAGAGGAGAACACCGTCACAGTGCTGTCATGAAGGAAGCTGTCTGGGCACAGACACCGGGGCAGCTTTGGGGCCAGTTAATGGAGCAGAGCCCGGTAAGAAGGGAGCCCAGGGGCAGGAAGCCACCCTCAAGCCCAGTGAGCAAGCACGGGGCTGTACGGGGCTATCTGGGCACCAAAGACTTTGCCACATCTCGGGCACATCCCCCAGGCACCGTGCCTTTTGAGGCTTTGTCCTGCTCCGTGGATGGGGCTTGATGCTGTTGGGAAGAGCCTTCCTGCACGGCACAGCCAGACGAGGAGCGCACATCTCGTGCCCTCTCTCAGGCTCAGGAAGGTGTGACCACACAGACCAAGGGAAGGGCACTCAGCCTGCCTGCAAAGTCCCCCCTCCTGACGGTTCCCTGCCCCAGAAGGCACTGGCATCCCAGCTGCAGGGCTGGAGCTGCCAAGCACCCCAAAACGGGCCGTGGCAGGAACCCCGTGCTACCAGCAAGAAGCTCCCCAACGGCCCATGACCCTGACCTTCTCCCCCCTCAGCACGAGGCAGAGCCGGAGGAAACCCAGAGCCTTTCGAGCCACCTGTAGGGTCGCCCACCCCCAGCCCTTTCCCACAGGGACGGAGTCAAACGGCCCCCACGGAGCCGGTGACACGCAGGAGCAGCCGTGCCCCGCAGCTCCCCGAGCCACGCAGCGCTTGGCTGTGTCCCAGCCAAAACCATCAACCAGAAATCTCATCATTTGCATCTGAATCCCCAAAGGGCTGAGGCCTGTGATGGATTTAAGGGATTATAGGAAACTAAGACATCATGTTGCATCTTCACGCTGAGAATCATTTCTGAGCGCCGGCAAAGCTCAGGCACGAGGGCTCTGCCCACAGGAGCCAGCGGGAAGGCCCAGAAGACCCCTCCCCATGCTCCCCCCAGACCACCACCAGCAGGACAATGCCCGGTGGGGGCCAAAACCTGGTAGGTGACTGTGCCCCAGCTGCTCCCTGTGCTCCTGCCACGTCCCCCCAGCGGGCACAACTCCCCGTGCTCACTCCCCTGGGATGCTCCAGGCACGGAGCGGCTCCCCCCGGCTTCGGCTCCAAACCTTCCCCGAGGGAAGGGGCCGGTGGATGGAGTCAGATGCGCCTGTCACCCTGACACCGCCCTCCGCGGCATCTCTATTCAGCCGAGGGAGGCTGCAGGAGCGAGGCGCGCCGCCTGGCAGCGGGACAGGCTGGCTGCCTGCCCGCTGGAGAGGTTACTGGCAGCGCCGCCGGATTAGCTCACCCCTGGGACCGGTCCATGCTCTCGCAGGAAGGCAACAAGCTCTCTGGCCAGGGCTACCACGCGCAGGGCCAGGCAATCCCGTGCCAGGACAGCTCATCCCACGGCCCAAGGAAAGGGCTCCTGCTGGCAACCCGGCCCCGAACCCAGCGCAAAGCAAAGGAGACGGTCTGCGGGGTCGCCCCTCACCTTGGCGCTTCGCAGCCTCCTGGTTCCCTGAGCTTGCCTAGCAGCCTGGAGGCAGCTGTCCACGTGCCTCTGATACTGCAGCAGTGGCACCAGTGACTTACAGAGGTAGCACTTCTCACACCTGCCAGGCACGAAAGGACAGAGCACCGCGTTAGGATTCGCCCTGCGCCGGGCTCCCGGCCACCGGATCGGGACCGAGCAGCGGGGTCAGGCCAGCACCGAGCACAAAGCCTGAGCGATTATCAGTTTTCCCTGCCTGCTCCTCTGTCTCCTGCTGCTGCAGCAGCGGGACGGTAATCAAATCTGCTCATCTAACTATCTCAACCGCTGCTGATTTCTCCCCAGACATAAAGCACCCTGTCAAAATCCACAGAAATGAAGTGCGAGGGCTTTGCAAAAGGGAGTTAAATTCCGCCTGAAAAGCAAACCAAGTGTGTTAAATCAGAGAGACGTTTTACCAGGGCTGGATGAGCTTGTCTGACTAGTAAATCAAGTCTTCCTCTGCACTATCTCCATTTTACATGCCACAGCACATGCTCCTGCTGGGGGGCTGGCACAGGTGCCCTCTCCCTTGCAGCGCGCTCCTCGAACCCCCTCGTTTGTGCAGGAGATGCCCAGGCTCACGCAGGATGACTGAGTGTAGCTAGGAAGAAAATTACCCGGGGTGAAAGGAGATTGGAGGTCAGGCTTGGCTTTATACGGCTGTAATTGCTTCCACACCAGCTCTCGGCGGGGACCAGAGCATGCAGAAGAGGGCACTGGTTCTTCGGGAGAGCATCCACCCGGGGAGCTGTTCAGGAATGGACCTTCTCCAGGAAGAGACGAGCCCCCGGGGACCAGCCCCAGCAGTGTTGTGTTCAGTTTGATAAGCAGTACTCTCCGAGTAAAACTCACCCCAGGCTCTAAAACGCGTATGGAGAGCCCCCATCGAGCAAAACTCTGCAGTACTTTTCCCGTATTTTCTTTCCAGTCAGTGCTGATTACCCAGATAATGTGTCTAAACAGAAGCTGTCCTCTCTATAATTAGCCTAATTCCATTAGTGATGTTGCCATCCACTGTTTGTAACAGCAAAATTGCTTCCATAGCAGGGATTTTACTGTCAGATCCTCTCTTATGATGCTTTGTGTGGGTGGCAGGAGGAGGGGCTGCATGGGAAGAGATTAAACAAAGCCACTGCTATTCTGAAAGTCTAATTTAATTAAGAATATCACTACAGGTGCCATGTTGACAGCCTCCCTGTCCTAGCCTCTTCTTTTCCCAGGGTTACCAAGCTCAGATCTCCCAGCAGAAACTGCCTGAGTTAGCAACATTTCAGCTCCCTCCACGATGGCCGGAGACCACGCATCCCTGACCCACCATGGGCTTGGCTGAAAGGAATTAGTGCAAAAAATAAGCAAGCAGAGAGCAGCAAATTCCTCTTGTTTTGGTGTAAACATACCCAGCACTGCAAGGAGAGGCGCTAAGCGAAGGCAATTTCTCAGGGAAATGATGCTGTAAGGCCAAGAGCCAGCATTTATACAGGGATTAAGACATCCAGGGACGAGCTGGAGCAGAGAGACAGTCTTGGAGGAGCAAGCATACCTACTTACTTGTCAGTGTCTGAGGCCGCCGGGCCGCTGTCACCACCGGCAGCTTTACTCCTGGCCTCTCTCTGACGCCGGGTGAGCACTGGAGGCAAAACAGACAAGGTTACCTGCCAGCCACCCCCACAGCACCCCTGCACGACGCCCACACCCTTCATTCTTTCCCTAAAGGTTGCAGCAGGAGGGATGCAAAGTGAGGCGAAGGAACACGGGACTGGAGTGGCCAGGACCTCAATTCCTGCCAGCGCGGGGGCTGGCCAAGCCTCCTTTTTTCGCGGAGGGCTCTGGAAGAAGTTGCCTTCCCCAGGCTGAGAAGCCAGCTAAGCCGTTTCACACCAGCCCTTGCCTTCCAGCAGAAACAGCTGGACCAACAGGATGCAGTTTACAGTAATTTTAAAGCTGACGCACGGCAGCGCAGCAGCCTGGGAGCGGAGCTGCACAGCTGCTCCAGCACCGCCCGCTGCCAAACCAAACACCCGTGTCTGCTGCCGGGCAGGGAGCGTGGGAGCAGTGAGGCTGGGGAGGAAGGAGGGCTGAGGCTGTGCAGGGCCACCAGCCCTTCTGGGACGTGGAAGGAAGAGGCAGCCTTGCTGGGGAGGCACGCAGCTCGTGCTGGGGTGGGAAGGTTACAACAACCGGCCTCGCAGTCGCTGCGTTGCCCCCACCTTGGTCTGCGCAGCTCCGTGAGGTCTCTGCTCTCCGGTGGCAGCAGGGAAGGTGCTGCTCCGACACGCGGAGGCAGCCAGCGAGGTGCTGGCCTGAGCAGCACGCAGGAGGTGGTCCAACAGTTCCTCCAGCACGCCCGAGCAGCCTCTCCAAAGCTGCTCCCCAGGCACCCGCGGGGAGCACGGCGGAGAATTGCCTCTTTCAGCTGAATTCCTCAGCATATTCCTGCTGACATGCCACCAGCAAAGACCCTCGGGGAACACATCGGATATTTTAGCTCGCTCCACCAGGGACATCCAAGACTCCAGCCCGAAGCAGATGTCACAGTAAGCACTCTCAGGCAATCTGGCTACAGGGGGGGGGCAATGCACGGAGCTGTTTTGCAGCCCAGAAGCACTGCTTGCCACACTCCACGCTCTCATTAGGAGAAAGGCCTGGATCCAAGCTACGGGCATGACAAAGCTGTTATTGCTGGCTCATCAGCTGTGCCAAAGGAAGGGATGCACAGAATTTTGTGCGGGACAAAGGGAATCCTCCAGAATTTTTTGCAAAACCCCATTTCCAGAGCGTCAGGCGACCCCCGTGTCTACCCACGGTGCTGACACAGCGAGGCCCTTCCCTTCCTGGCAGTCACTGCTCAGCCACAACCACCAGATGTGCCGCGAGGTCCTCGGGAGCTGCTGGGGCTGGAGGGAGACATCCACGCTGAAGACACAAGCTCGAGCCTTTCCTAGACGTGGACGCTGTCTCGTGGGCGACGACGGATCCCAACAGCCTGCTTCTCACAAGTACCAAAGCAAGCTCAATCTTTAGCTCAGCCTGGCCCAGATTTGAGGTGGCAGCGTGCTCGGGAGGACAGCTGAGCACGGCCACCCCCCGGCCCCCCAGCCTGCCCCCCGTGCGTTTGGCAGCGCGGTGAAAGCCGCTCCCCAGCTCGGCACGCACTTGTTAATATTCCTTTAACACCGTCTCAGGAGCCTCGTGCACCAAGCTCAGGTGTTAATCAGTTCTATTTTCTTCCCAAAGCAGTGAACACATCTGGCATAATGGGCCCATTAGAGATCTCCAGGACCAGCTCTGCGGGTGCCCAGGGGAAGACCCCCAGCTGTGCTGCTGACAGCAGAGGCGCGGGGGAGAGAACAGGGCCGGCGGTGCCGGCGGAGGCGCAGCAGCCAGCCCTCCCCGCTCACATCCCCACAAATGCTGGCGAGGCACGACCCTGCCCCAACACACCAGCAGCCCACGGGACTGGGGGGGTCAGGAGCTTGGGAAAATACTCGCTGGGGGGCAAACTCCCAGCCTACAGAGCAGTCCTGAGCCGCTGTGTGATGGGAACCCTGCAACGCTGCCTGGTGCACGGCGCCGTGCTGGGCCAGGTGCTCTGCAGCCTGCGGACGGCCCGTTCACTCCTTCAGCATTTCTCCTGGTTGGCAAATCATCCTCAGCACCTCCCGGGGCTGCCAGGTGAGCTCAGCCAGATGCCGGCACGCAGAGGGGCAAGGCCACATGTTTCCCAGCTCCTCACCTTGCTGCACGAGCCTTCTGCTCCTCTCTGCACCTGCTTCCCCCACCCTCACCACCAGCCACGCTCCTTTGGGCACAGAATCTTTTCCCTGCACCTATTCTGTTCCTCTTTCCTCTCTATCAGTGCCACCTCTGTCGATGCCAGGAGGTCTTTTAACAGCACTGGCACTGCTGCTGCGCTGAAGATTGACAGCTGCATTAGGCTGCATTCGGGGCTCTGGGAGGAAGGGATGTGCAAATCCTCATTTTCCCAGGCTCACCTGGGAACTGAGAAGATGGGAGCACGTAGATGGAGGACGATAGGAATTGAGTACGTCCCAAAGCTCAAGGCGATTTGATGCGCTCAGTAACAGCCAAGACTCACTTCCAGACAGAGAGCAGCAGCTCTGTGCATGGGCAGGGGCAGCAGCAGGAGGCAATGAAGCCGGTGGCTCCGTGAAGAGCCCCTCAGCTGGTGGCACGAAGGAAGAGGGAGCTGGCACAGCACTTCCATGGCTCCGCTCATTCACCTGGAATTAACACCAGCCACTGAGCTGGAAACCTGGGACCTGAACCTCCCCCCAACCTGGTACGGAAGCTAAAGCAACAGCAGGCTCTTCCTTTTTATTTACTCAGACCACAGGAAAATGGAAATTCATGATCAGATTTTCATCCTGTCCAGGTATGTGGCTGTCTGGGCATCCAGCCAGGGCGGCCATGTATATACGTAAGGGAAGCAACTGCAGCTTGTCTTGCCCAGCTGTCTCGTTTGAAAACCTGTCCTTAAACATCAGCCAGCCTGAGCTGCCCTCCTTGTACAACCCCCTGGAAGACTTTGGTGCACAATTAGAAGAGGGGAGAAGAGAAACAAAACCGCCAAGGATCCATCCCTTTGTAATTTTAAAACTGCAAACGCTGCCAGCTACAGCAACCAGCGGTACCGAAGCCATCAGGAGTAAATCCAATTAATAAGTCTGAAGACAGATCAGGAACCCCTGACCCGGTGCAGTGAAGGAAAAGCGAAGCTGTCTTTCCTAACCAGATCAGGACACGGCTCAGAGGGCAGCACTCTGACTGCCTTTCGCACAGGATTGCTGCTCTGCTCCTGAGGAAGCCAGCGCCCAGCCTGGACGTGGTGCTGCAGTGCCAGGGGACAGGCTCTGGACCGACACCCGAGTTGGCATTTGCTTCAGAAAACAGTTCTCCCACCTCGTTTATTCCCCTTGCATTACTTTACCTGCAGGTTTTATGCTAGGAAAAGGTGCCAAGATAGCAGCCCTGGAAGCAGAGCACTTTTGTACCTGCATGGATGTGCCAAGCTACCGCCTGACCTCTGCTGGGCTGAACATCTCCCCCACCTGGCTCATCCCAAATCCCCCCGAGCAGCCCAGCAGCTGGGGTCTTTTAGGGTGATGTTTGTCTCGGTACGCTCGCTGGGAGCTGGAGGGAGGTGCCCTGCAAAACCCAGCAGGCATCGGGACTCTTCCCCACATTGTTTTCCTCCAAGCTCAAGTGCACAGCTCGGAGCACGGGGAGCCCACAGCTCCATGAAGAGCCCTGGCCCAAACAACATCAGGCATTGGAGAGTGTTATGGCTAATAAAGCCTGGTCTCTACAGGGAAAATACTAGAATAACTGGCAATCGAAAACCCAAATTACTGTGATTTTGTCCCAGAACCATTGCTCTGCTTAGAGCCATTACTGCAGACCAAGATCCCTTTTATTCCAGGCTAGTTTTCTTTTGGGGGGGGATTGTTCTGAACAAGGCAGAATAGCAGCGTAGCAATTCCAAAATAACTACCCTGACAAACATCCCCGAGGAGACCAGTCTGGAAGCAGAGTGGAGAGGCCAGCCTTGAACTCTGTCCTGCTGAAAGCCAACACCAAAGGAGAGAATAAATTCCCTTGCACTGCCAAAAATTTCAAAGCCTTCTCCTGATCACAGCCAGGATTCCCCAGGATCAATGGATATACCCACAATCCAGGCACACGGGGGACCCGATTACCGCCGGGCCAAAGCCAGTCCTGCTAAAAGGCATACTAAAAATTCCGCTCTGTTTTGTAGTGCAGATCAGACCTTTATCAGGATGGGAGAGGAACTTTGATGCTGCATGATCCGCACGAGCCGTTCCCCCTTTGCACTGGTAGCCGGCTTGTGCCTGCAGAGAGAACTCCCCACCAAAATCCAGCACCGAGCAGTAACAGCTGCTACTCTGGCTCGTGTTGTCTTGACAGGCCCCATGTCACGTCCTCAAAGATTTAGTGTAACAAGGACCTTGTATTTTAAAGCTACATCAACTCTGCATTAAGATTACATGGAGAAACTTCTTCCTGCTGGAGGAGTGCAGAAGCTACAGCTCTTGCACTTGCTCTGATTTGCTCAAATTGCTTAAACATTACAGATTTAGATCGCATTTAATAACCCAGTATGCAACTAAAAATTATATATTCACAACCTGCAAAGTTAATCTCATTACAAGCCACTACTTTGATATTACCTGACATTGTGCTAACAGATTTTACATTTCAAGCAGCAGCTAAAGCATAACTTATTGAATACGCTGATAGCCAACTGGTGTATTTGTTCACTTAAGCTCTACAAAGGTTGGCTACAGAAAACTGACACAGAAGAGTGCAAAGAGGATTTAATACGGGCATTCTGATTGCACTTCTATGCCTCACTCTTCACATGAAGGAGAAAAATCTGAGCTCCCAGATCAATAGCCATCATTTTGCAATTTTGGAGGAGCAAGAGGGAAACTTTTTTTGCAATCCCTTCCTGCTGAACAAGCCATTTTTGCACATACAAATGTCAGGCTCATTGCACAGTGCAGGCTGTACTCGGAGCAGTACAGAACATTCTCATTTCTTAAGAGGCCTGAAGGATGCTCACCCGCATGGCTCTGGAGCCTGCCATTTTCTATCCCTGGCAAATCCTCTGCAGGTCCTCACTAAACTCAAAATAGATGTGCCTTGCAAACATCGTGTGAAACAGCCAGGTCTCGAGCCTTGGGTAATGCTCAGCTTATAGACCTTCCCTGGGACTAATACTGGGGTCGGTTATGAAGCCGATCAGAGCGAAGAGCTCTGTGCAGGAGGTGCTGGAAATTATTAGAGTCTCCAGCTACACTCTCCTGGCCAGCTCTGAGATGGACCAAGGCAGAGAGGACAAACCTCCCGACCTGCCATGCCACACACCAAATATCCCGGGAGGAAAAGGATTCCAGCACCCGGCTGCAAGTGCCAGGAGAGGGAGGCCAGCACAAAAAGCAAATAGACAGCGAGTTTGGCAGACCTGGGCTGTCCTCGGCAGGCTCCTCTCCCACGACGCCGTTGCAGTACATAGCGTGCAGCTCGATCTCTGCAGCTGGAAAGCCTTTGTCGCACAGCGGGCACGACACGCGGTCAGCAGCTGTGGGACTGCCCTCAGCCAGAGCCCTGCCAGCATTTTCGTCTTCACTGGCCTAAGGAAGGAGAGGAAAAGCAGACAGTTAGTGGTGTTGGTTCTTTTTTTGGTAGCTGCAGTGCTCTGTGCTGGCTGGTAGCTGCTCACCCTCCTAGAGACTTGCTTTTTCTTGGTAAGTTTTATTCTCCCTTCCTCACACACAGGTCAGAAATAACACCGCTGCCTGAGTAAACTGTGCAGCACTAATGTCTAATTCTTCTTCCAAAGGCAACATGTCCTGCTGAATCATGGTGAAGCCTCCCTGCACAGCCGTGCACACCATTTAAGGCAAACACCACCTATCCTAACAGAAAAACGGCAAAGCTTCCATTAATCAGGAAAGCTCAGAAGCGAAACTGATGGGAAATTCATGGGGCAAAGCGAGAGTTCAACACCTGACTTGTGCTCATCACTTTCTGGACACGATCCACACTACAGAGGCTGCGCTGTCTGGGAACACAGCTTTCCCCAGGACGAAGGGAGGCTGCGGCACGGCGAGATCGCGGGGGAAGCTCCTGCTCAACGGGGAACGTGGCTGGAGCAGCATCAGAGGTGACACAGACCCACGAGAGGCAGCGCAGTCAAAAACCCCGTGCCACACGACATTACTAACAGGGGCTCGTTGCCAGGGCAAAATGTCACAGCCCATGTTTGTTCATTAACACTTCCCCATGCTCTCTCTGTGCGTTGGTTACCCAGCTGCAGAGGTGCCCCACTACAAAGCCCAGCACCACAGGCTGCTCCCTGCGCTGCTCCTGATCCCTGGACGCAGCAGGCTGCCCCCATCTCACTCACAGTTCGGGCTCTGCCAAGTCAGGCTTGCTACAAAATCTCTCCATATTTCAAAGAGAAATGTTTTTCCCCCTCTCCATTAAAAATTATTTAAATATTAACCATGTAGAAGAAACCTAGAGGGAAATAGCATAGGAGGGCTTTCTGTTCGTAGGGCTAAGCAGTGACATGTGCAGTAAAACTGCTGCCTGCATCCCTCCAACGGTGCAATTTCAGGGAAGCAGTAACCAGGGCCAGCCACCATGCTCGGTGCTGCTGGAGCACGTTGTCGTATTTCTTGGTTTAACACTTGCTTTGCCAAAAGAGGGCCTGATGCTGAGCATCCGTCCTCATTTTTATGTTCCAAAGGGAGGGAGAGCGCTTGGTTGACTCAGAGAGGCTCTGCAAGAAATTGCACGACTGCGTCTTAAACTTGAGAATCCGAGTCAGAAAATTCATCTTTCCCAGACACCGCCTGACAGGCGATGGTACCGACCCCCAAAAACACTGCACTGATTTCCAGGGAGACTCTGCACTAGGTTTCTACGGAGGAGTTGCCACAAGAGTTCCTCCAGCCAAACGCAAGCTGTTGGAGCACATCGCTTGCAGCATTAGCACTCATCCCCTGCTCTCACTTCTCAGTGTCACTACATCCCGCGAAGTCCTCACCGTGGGGCGTTACAAAGAGGAGTCATAAAAAAACAAGATGTGTCAAATATGAATGATCGGATCAAACCCGCATTATCCTAGTCAGACAACACAGCAAAAAAAAAAAAATGATGGGAAAAGCAGCAGGCACCGTGCCTTCGAGCTGCCATTTTTAAATCAGTCTTAGGAGATCACCGGTTCCACACGCCCTGCCCGCCTACATTCAGTGGTAAATTACTAATTTTAAATGGAAATGCAACACGCTGTAACAAAAGATACCGCAGCCCTGAAACGGCGTGCACAAAACCTTGCAGTAGCAGTCCGGAAAACCTCGACTGCGGAGCCAGTCACCCCCAGCAGAGGCAGGGACCGGCGCCTCCCCTCTCTAGCAGGGCAAATTGCCTACGAGAGGCAGCGCTCGCAGCCAGCAACCAGCCAAGAGCGATGCTAGAGGCTGAGCTCGAGAACAAGACTCCCGTGTCCTGGCTCAGCATCTGCGAGGAAGGAGTCGGTCCCAGCGGTCCCTGCCTGCTTCGTGCTAACTGCTGATCCGCGGGCAGCTGCTGCTGCCGCCTGCCTGGGAGGCTGCGGGCTGGGGCTGGTGCCTGCTGCCGAGGATAACGCTGTGGGACAGCCCCTAGGAAGCCCCAGCACCTTGTCCTGCCAAACGGGCCATCAGCGTGCCTGCAGGGCTGAGGCACAGCTCTGCACAGGACCGCAGCCGCTGCCCGCCGCAGTCTCTGATCGACTGAGCAGCGCTGCGAGGGACCTGCGGAAGGGAAGGAGCACGGGAGCAGAACTTAATAAATTAAGAGGCCCGCGACGATGAGGCTTCGGAGCTGCAGACGCGCCGTACGAGCTGCAGGCTGCCCGAGTGAGCTTCCCACAAATGAATCCTCTTGTCAAGAGCCGCGCGGCTCTGTATTCACGTACCCTGCCAGAGGAGCACTTGGCAACCCCTTTGATATCGCTCTCTAAATTAATAGACAAAGGGAGTTTTATCAGAAGCAGGAACTGAAGTCAGATGTCGCTACAGTGACAGCTGCGAGGCAATTGCTGCACAGGTGTGACAACACAGGGAGAGCAGCCACACAACAGCGCACATCTGTATCGGGAGCCGAGAGGACGGCCCCGCC
This sequence comes from Aythya ferina, assembly GCF_964211825.1. NCBI lineage: Eukaryota > Metazoa > Chordata > Aves > Anseriformes > Anatidae > Aythya > Aythya ferina. The sequence goes on from NC_140312.1 coordinate 8,976,272, forward strand.
ACTGGCTCACTGCTGCTGCTAACCATTACTGCATACAAATCGAGGTTCCTGGGCCCAGCTCCCTCTCCTTGGGCTGCAAGCCACCACCAGCCCTCAACACCTCGTTGCTATCTTTATCCTAACCCAGCCCCCTTGGGTGAATCTCTGCTCAGCCTCTTGGAGATGGTCTGTGGCCAACAACCACCGGTGTTCAGAGGACTGTAACAGGTAAAATTGTGTCCTAACACGAGTAACTGAGGTCCCTCTGCACCACTGAGCACTGCACTTCTGACCCTGGGCAAGCACCAGGCTGCTGTCCCCACTGAGGACGTCCTCCAGCACAGCAGTGCATGGGATACAGAAGAACGAGCTGCAGCTGATAACAAATCTCCAGCTACAGGACTGAGAGGCTCCAGATGCAGCTGGCCAAAAGGGATTGGAACTACAGAGCAGCAGAGAAAAGTGAATGGAGAAGTGTTCATGAGGATCCCAGCAGCCCAGCTGAACTGAAGATCTAGAGAGCAGCACTGGAAACACGACAGATCCTCAGCTTCAGGCTCTTTTACCTGCATAGGTGAGTCCTTGCTGGACGAGCAGAGCTCTTCTCTCTCTGGCTCAGCAGCTTCCAGTGGACTCGGCTGGGTCTCTGCAGAAAAACAGCTCCATGTCAGCGCAGCTTTGTGGCCCCCAAACTTTCTCCTCGCTTGATGTAACTTAACCCGTTTCGTAACAGCATTTTCACAGTTTTAAAACATTTTTTTAGACTTGTCACAAATGTTATCAGACAATGTGCAACAACACAGCTGGATGAGGGGTTAGGAGTCACAGCACAATGGTGTGAGGACAGAGCCACTGCAGCTTTGCAGCTTCATGGGGAGTGAGACTAGACTCAGGGAAAGTGTGTGGGACACTGCTGGGATAGAGGCAATGCAAGAATAGAGATCGGCCTCGCATCTGAGGAGCACAGCAAACACAGCTCCCATTCTGTGGTCTGTCACGCTCTCACACCATCAGGCCTCCAGGCTTTCCTTCGCAACAAAACGTGCCTCCAAGCACTGCCATGGCCTCTCCCTACAGCTGCTCATCACCAGGAGCGGGCTCTTCATCACTTCCCTCACTTAAAATCCTGAACTGGAACATCTCAAATGTGGTAGGAGAGACCAAGGAAGGAAAACTTGTTGGTCCCAAACAGTCTTAATTAATGCGAGACCAAAAAAAATTACTTCAGCTCTCATGCTGTACATATCTTGACAGTGAAAAATGTGAACATTTCCTGATAGCCTTGCAGAGACCACACCTGGCACTGTGTTTGGAACGACCCCTCTGGTCTCACCGGCAGCAAGCACCCAGCTATTTCTGGCCACAGAGCTGCAACATTGTCTTAGAGGGAATGGGTCCAAAACCAGGGAACGAAAACAAAATTATTCGGATAATTTCAGCCCTGATAAACACAGCTGGGAAGGAAAACTTGTTTTGTTCAAATGCTTTGCAAATTCTTTTCTTTTCTCTGCATTTTATAAGTGTGTAACATTCATTTCATAGCTCGGAACATTCCCAGGTGCCTCTTACCTGGGCAAACGGAGATCTCTTCTTCAGCAGAGTTCTCTGTGGCAATATCTGGGCTCCTGCTGCTGCCAAGTGGGGTCAACAAGGAGATGCTGTTCAAAACATAAATATAAAACTCAAATCCAGCAGGTGTGACAACACGCCCCTGCCTGTCCTGCACAGTTCAGAAGAGCAGAGCACTCTGCCATTTCCAGGTGGTCATTATTTGATAGCCAGAAATGATCAGGATAACAGAGAAACGCACTGCTACAAAATGCTGTCCTAAGCAGAAACTCCCCAAAGAACTAATTTTCATACAGTGACCCTTTGTGTCTTTATGGAGGGCTTCTATCTCATGTGAGGGGAGCAAAAATACCTGCAGGGCTCTCCTGCTTCTTTCTACTCTTAGATCTGGGAGCTGTGCAGGTACCATCTTCCATCTGGGGAACAAAACCCTTGGAGAGGAAAGACACAGACTTGCTCAATCCTGCATTACTCCCTCCTTCTTTGCACTGATTTCCTTTCTCATCACTGCACATGGCAGGCAGGAGCAGCAAGGATGCAGCACGATGCCAGGCCTCCCTGCAAGTCCTAGCGGCAGCGGCGTGGCCACTCCTCGGCACAGCACCGCACGCTGCCCCGCTCCTTTTAACCTTCATGTTCCTCTGGTTTTTTCCACCGAGCACAGTGTCTCTCCGAAACAGGCAGGCATTGCTGAAGTCTGGCACCCATGCTGACACTCTCCGCGCTTTGCATGGCTTCCTGATTAGTCTGATCAAGTATGCAAGAACACACTTAAAAAACATGAATCCCCACACTGACAAATAGAAGATTTATTAGGCTCAACCACAGGCCTCAGAGAGGAGAGAACAGGCGCTGCTGATTTATGATAAATAACAAAATTCTGATAGGAAATCACAAGTGGCTTTTCTCTCTAAATAAAGCATCTCAAAGCATTTGTTATGAAACCAGGCTGAGCATGTTTTACTCTGTGTCTAACATCAGGGCTCACTTCAAAAGGACTCACACAAAACAACTTGCTATGACATTTATAAAATGGGCTAATCAATTTGAAGTCAAACCACATTTCTTGCTACACCAACTATCTCCTGGTAACAAAGCCTATAATCATTTATTAAAACTCCAATCTACCATGCTCTGCACACAGCATAAAACAATCAAGCAGAGTGGCCTGCAGAAAGCAAAGAAGCCACTCTGCCGCTTCCACAACTGCTCCAACACCTCCCGACAGCTCGGAGAGGCGTTTTCCTATTAAGCATCGCCGAGGCCAGCAGCTCGGGGTGCCCGAGCCTCCCCAGGGGGAGGACTGCTGTGGCAAATTACCAGGAGCCAGATGGCAAACCTTAACGTGCACCGAACTGCAAAGACTGCAGCCTTTTGATTCTGTCGTGCTGCAGATGTGCCAGCTGCCAGGTGAGGGGCTGCAGCAGGCAGGTGAGTCCCGGCCTCGGGGGGAGCATCCCCAGCCAGCCCCAGCAGGAGGAGATCTCCCTCTCAGCACATTCAGCCCCGGCCTCTCCTGCCTCAAGCAGGAGGGAGGCAGATCTCCAGAGCGTACACCTCGGTGCCTTTTGCTCTGACACAGCAGCAAACGCTCATCTGTCACAGGCACATCAGCTCCTGCAGGCTCCTTTTGCTCCCCAAGGCGAGCTTTAAGCTTGTTAGAAAGGTGCAAGCAACAGCAGGTTGTTATTAACCACTCGGGCCAATGCTGTTAGACCTAAGAAAAGTTGGCAGTTTTGTTTCAAAACGGGTTTAAATTTTAAAAACCCAGTCAATAAAAAAAAAAAAAAAAAAAAAAAAGTCTGCCCCCTCTTGCAATTTGCTCCTTGAACCCTCTCCTTTTTGACCTTCTCACAGCCTTCATTGCAGAACTGCATCCCCCAGGAAGTAAAGAAAAAAAGGGGGGAAAAAAAAAAGACTAGGCTTAAATCTGAGGAAAATCATGTTGACTTGTCCCACACCTGTCATCTGCTGAAGTGGCTTTTCTGGAGCACTGCACTCTATCTTTGGCTGATAGGCAGTGCCGTCTGGCTTCCTCCTCCCTTCTTTCCTCTTCAGCAGCAAGGCAAGAATATAAAAATACACACAGAAATTCTGTAAACCATTCACCATGCTGCATATGTGCCTTCAAAGGCAGAGCATGTGATCACGCTGCTGTAACTCACCTTTAGCTCACCTACCCATCTCCACAGCTTTACTGTACCGTGTCAAATTAGCTTCAGAGGGTAAGGATCAAGTCCTCTTACTTGTACAAGGATGTACTCGCACGTTTTAGAGAGCAAGAACAATAACTGATCCCTTCTCCCCAGTTGTGCCTCTCAGAGAGGCTGCTCCCAAGCCGTGTGTTTCCAGGGACAGGGCTGAGCAGCAGCTGCACGCCCCCTTCCAGCAGGACCTGCTGCTGGAGCCTCCACAGCTCCCAGGGCTTCAGCAAGCCCCACACAGACCGTGCCCCAAACTGCTCCTGGTGAGAGGATGAGCCCACGTCCCCAGGGCGAGCCCACGGACCCGGGTTGCTGAATTCCCCCTCCTCACCTCTGTGCAGCCTGCATGGGTTCCCCACCTCCGCGTGCATCCTCTGCAGACAGCACCTGGGAGGCCTGGAAAAGAAAAAAAATTCGGATATTGTATAAAACACCACACAGCTAAGCAGGCCAGACAGGCTCTGCTGGGTCATCAGGTTCTGTGTGCAGCATGGCTTTTCTTTTTCCTTTTCTTCCAGAAGCAGCTAAGTATCTCTCCTGAACTTGTCAGCTTTTGGCCTCCGCTGCTCCTTTCGGTAAGGAGCTCAGCAGCGCTCTGCAGCAGTGCCTGCCAGTACTTCTGGCTGCCCAGCCGTCTTCCTGGACAGCCCACATCCATCCGTTCTCATGCCAACCTTGTCCTTCACGTCCACAGTCCCTGCCTGCTCCCAGCACCCATCCCGATGGTGGCAGCGATCACAGCCCTTGCCCAGCCCCATTTGTGCCGAGCCGAACCACCCAGGGCTCTGGGTGTCTTCAAGCACTCCAGCAGCCCTCACCCACCCCGCTTTAAGATCCATTTTTCTGAGTTTGGGTGACCTGATCAACTGGTACAGCTGCCGGCTGACCACAAGGAGCGCTTTTCTGAGATTCCTACAGATAAAATCTGTTGCATTTTTCCCAGCTGGGTAATCAGCTGTCCTATCAAAGAGCGGGGACAGATTAACCTGCACAATCTGCAGCGGGTAAATCCATGTGCATTTTATCCCATTTTTCATTTACCTCTCCGACTCCACTTATTCTCTCCTTTAAAATTTGTTCAAAAGCCTTGTGCGTTGCCAAGGTCAGGCTAACATGTCAGTCATTACCCGGCTCCCTTTCTTCTCCCTCCGTGTACACATCACGCTTGCCATTCTCTAATCAGATGGAATTACAACGGTTTATTAGCAGTCCTCGCTGGCAGGCCCGCGATTTCTCATGCCGTTTCTCCAAGAAATCCAAGGGGTTTTTCCTCCCTCCTCCTCTCAGGGTTTGATTCCCACCAGAGGTTTCAGCTTCCATCAACCCCGGCACGAGATGGCTGCTGCGCCTCCCCAGCAAGCCCCAACACAAAGCCTCATGCCACATTTCCCTAAAGTGACTCCAGCCCCAAAATATTCTGTTTCATCTACACCCTTCTTTATTTCTTCGCAGCCTAACACATCATTAACATAAAATACCACACCTCCTCCTCTACTTTTTGTTGTTGTTGTTGAGCTGCACATATCTGAGGAGTCACAAACCCTCTCACAACCGCTGCCACAATTTCATTTTTCCTGGTGTATACGTTTTAAGGTATGGCGCTAATTCAGGTCACCAGATCCCAATCCTCCAGAATTGGGTCGTTTTCCTCTGAATCTTTTAAGAGGCCACGAGTCCCCCGACCTTGTTTGAAAGGCTACGAAGGAATTTATGCCACTAGCACTGAGGTTTGTCGGGGCAGGTTCAGGGGCTAGGAGATGTCTCCACCACGATGACCGCTCGGGTTGCCCATTGCCGCGGTGGAAGGTCGCTGCCCGCTGCAGGCGAGGGGTTTCAGAGCATCATGAGGCTTTTTCAAGGGCAGCTGGGAGCCCGCAGGGATGGTTTCTGGCCTCAGCACAGCCCCAAATCTCCCGCTGTCCCCCCCCGGCAAAGCAGCCCCCGGCGGCACCGGGACCGAGGCACGCAGCACATCGGGGACAGCGCTGCCCTGTGCCTGTCCTTTGTCACCGCCGCTGGAATTGTATTTGATAGAGGAGAAAAAATGGAGGCGAGGCACAAGCAAACATCAAACAGATCGATCCTGCAAGTAAATCACCTGCGCTGGCCTCAGCGTGCGACTGCGCAGAGAGGCGAAAGGAGAAGGGAGCAACCTCTCGAGCCAGGAGGCAGGAGGCAGATGGAAGGTATTTAGACATCCTTCTCTCTCCACTAAACAGAAGACTGGCAAATTTTTGCCCGGGGTTGAAATTTTCAAGCTTGCTCCTCCCCTTGGTTTTTCACCTTAAAAATATCAGGAAGACGAAATCTCCACGCACTTACAGCTCCTTAGGAGAGCTCTTGTGGTCAGGATGAGTACATTACAAGTTCCCACTCAGCACCACTAAAACCACTTTCTCCCCAAGAATTAATTAAGCATTAGCATTACACGGATAATAAGAGAAAAAAAAACACCCATATTTTTCAATACTAATTAAAAGTTCATGCCCCTCCCAGCTGCTGTAGCTTCCCGAGGGGTTTAGCGCGCACAGCCGCAGATCTGCAGCCACCCCAATCTTCCGGAGTACCACGACTTCCATTTCCAAAGAAAAAGACAGGGAGGGGAAAAAAATAAGAACAGTTTGCCTTAAGAACCCTTCAGATCGTTTGTAACCATCCAAAAGAAATGAAAAAGGCGCAAGTCTGCTTCTTTCCTCTGCAGGTCACCTCTAAGGCTTGTTTAAATCTGTATCCGCTACACCCAGCCAAAGCACTGTCACCAAAAGTCACTTTTCAGCACAGGCTGCTCTGCACTTTTTCTGCAAGCAGAAAATGCAGACATGACGTTTTTCTTAAGTGTTCAATATTACAAGACAGAATATAAATATCACAAAACAAGTTAAGTATCTTTCTAACACCAGGGTAAATGATCAAATACACTCGAAAACAGGAACAACAGAGCCGAGGCTTCAGTCATAGAGAAGATAAAGTTATACAATGATCCGGGAGTGAAGTCATTATGAAAAATGAGGGTTGGAAAAGGCTGACACAAACCTAAAATACAGCAGTAATAAATACTTCATCTGACTAGCAATCTGTTTAAACTTAGCAGTGACAGAAAGCTGCCTTCCGCTCCAGCGAGAGAGCCCTGACAGAGACAGAGGCTGACACCTAGCGTCTACCAGCCCCAACAAGCAGGCGCGGACAGAAGGTGCCCAGGCACGGGAGCGAGGACAGCGAGTGCTGCTGTCGTGACAGATCTCGTGACAGATCACCCCAGGCAGGCAGAACGCACCTGCAAGCAGGCCCAGCCCGTCAGAGCTGCGAGCAGAGCACCACGAGGGAACAAAGCACCCGCAGGAGCGCAGCACTCAGCCGGGGAGGCGAAAAGGAGAGGCTGCAGTGTGAGAACAGCCACGTTTCTGTCTGCGGAGGGAAACACAGAGCTCCTCACGCGGCCACAGGTTTCTAAGCTGGTTTGCCAGAGCGCTGTCTCGGTGCCCTGACGCCCTGCCAGGCTACACCCCTCCGAGAAGGAAGCGTCAGCTGGAAGTCTTTATCTCGGTGGTGCAGTGATGGACAGCTGCCAGGCTGCACGATGCCCCCACCACTTCTGAGCCGGGAAATCAGCCTGCAGGCTTTTCCTCTCCCTTGCACAGCACGCTGGGTGGCTGGGGGAGGCAGCCCCTAAATTTAAGAGGAGCGCTTATCAGCGGCGCCTGCTTTGCAGGAGGGGCTGAATCCTAAAATGGAGGGAAGAGCGCGACTGCTGAACCGCTGCTCGTCACAGCTCTTACCTGGCAGTAGCTCGTGGTCGGCTCGTCATCGGAAGTGGAGTTCTTCTCCTCTTCCATGTTGTGCCCTGGACTCTCTGCCTCCCTCCTCTTCGAAGGGAGGAGCCAGGTGATGCTCTCGCACTCCTTCTGCATGTCTGGGTCTCCATCTTCGGCATCATCGGCGACCCCATTCTCTCTACTTATCTGCTCCCCCTTCCCAAGCTCATTTCGGCTCGAGGAAGAAGAGCTGGGCACGACTGGGTTTCCAAACTCCTTCTTATGCAACAGCTGCCTCTGAGCCTGCTTCAGGCTCTTCTGGTACACCTCCAGCTGACACAAGATGACTTTGGTGTACTGGTTGGGGTCCACCCCTTTGGGGCAGAAGGGGATGCCCCAGTAATAGTGTACTGTGTCTCTCGCCTCCTCCTGCTTGTGCTTCTCCTCGGCCACATTTGGCACGCAGACCTCAGGGGAACTGTCAGGCACCTCCTCCTGCTCTGTGGAAGCACAGGCTCTGGCAGCGTGCTTGGGCTTTGAGGTGTGTTTGGGACCTGTCCCTCCACCGCTCCTCCTGGGGCTGCTGCTCTCCTCCACGGCCCAGCTCTTCCAGAGGCTGCCCGAGCTCCCAGCACTGGCCTCTCCCGCGGAATGGCCAGTGCAGGGCAGGGGCTGCTCTTTTGGCTCGTGGCCTGCTGCTTTGGAAGAGCTGGAGGGGCTCGCAAACAGTCTCCGAGGTGTGAGTTGCCAGGAGCCCGAAGACGCCCTGCCAAAGGTGGGACTCAGAGACACGAGGTCCTCTCCCAGGGTGCTGGGCGACACGTTACTGGAATCACTTTTAGGCGGCGAGGAAGGCTTCTCACTTGACCTTGTCAGAGGCTGGCTCTTCCCCGGAGACACGATTATGCTGGATACTAGGGAGCTTTCAACGATTTCCTGGCTTAACCTCCTCAACACTACAAGGGGGCTCCGGGCGACATCCATCTGTCCGTTCCCATCAGCTCTGGTGCTCTGCGAGTGGGAGCTGCCCTCGGAGCGAGGGGTGTCGGGGCGCAGCGCCAGGCCTCCCAGGAGCTCACAGCCTTCTTGCTCAGCGGGGCGGCTTTGGCCTGGTGTGCCCAGCGCTTCTTCAGACAGCTGGGGGGTTGCATCAGAGGACTCCGAGGGCTGACAGCTCTGAAAGACAAGAGGTTGATTCTCTGAGAGGTGCGTTCCCACCGGCAGGGCAGAGCAAGGATGCTCCCACCACACGGGCTGTCAGCTGGGCTGCAGAAACCCGGACCCTGCCCCCCACAGCACAACCCTACACCCCAAAACGGGGGACAGATGAGGTTGGACTTCATGTGCCGCTCACTAGGACTGGTACAAAACAACTACCCCATGGCTGCTCTGCTTCCAGCTCACGCTGGAGCAGCGAGAGCTCCAGGAAAGCCTCCTTTTGTGCAGCGTGGCAAAGCAAGCGCCGAAAGCAACGCTGCTGAAGAACCCTAGTAATAAGCCTCTTCACAGAAGCACACTTACAGTTAGGCTCTCAGCAATGGCCTTCCTCAAGAGTTCCTCCTCTTCCTCTTCTTGACAGTTCACTTGTCTGGCTTCTTGCTCACTCATTTTCAGGGCCAGCGCAAACTGTTCCTCTTCAGTCATCTCTACAGCGGGAGAAAAGGGGAATGTCAAGTCAGAGCTGCACCCTACATTTACCCAGCATCGTGGGAGAGGTGCCCAAGGAGTCCCACCTCCCCGGGAACAATGAGCATCTACACCTCAGCCTTCCTGAAGAGGCATCAGTGACACCAGAGCAAGCAACACGAAATGAAAGGAGTAACCCCGGTCAGGAACATCAGTCAGGGTTTCTACAGCAGTGTAAACTCTGACTCCTTGGGTTCATTAACCGGACATCTTACTGCCACTCTACAGCTACAGAAATGCATGCTCAAGGACAGAGGAAGAAGATTTCCAAGCCATGCCCACGTTCTATAGGACAGACTCGGGAGCAAGGCAGGACAGGGAGCAGATCAGCTCTAACGCACTGGTTTCGAGCCAAGCAGCACGTCTCACTGCCTTCTGACACGAAGCTACCTGCAGTACCACGGGAGACCTAACCAGGAACAGCAGAGCTACACGTTGCTCACCCCCAGCTGCAGGTGGAGAGCTCCACGGAGGGCAGCGTTACCGGCTCGGCAGCATTATGAAGGATCTTTCGCATGCATTCATCCCCCTTCTGCTCACATCACTGTGCCACTGCATCACTAAGGCAGTCATGCATGGGGAGCAGGTTGCCTACACTTGTAACTGTTATTCCAGCAAAATATTCTCCCTGAAATATTCCTCCTTCAGAGCTAGCTAGAACCCGAAACCGGCTCTTCAGAAGCCGAGCAGTTACTGGGGAAAACATGTATTTACTTGGGTTCAACCCGACGCTTTCATTACGCTTAAAACACACAATGCCTGCAGAACAGAGCGCAGCTTGCACAACAACTCAACAGCACTCTCAGGAGCTGAAAAATACATCTCCACGCTCGCAACAAACTGACAGATTTCCTTCAAAGCCCGTCTCCCCCCTTCAGGCAGAATCCTGCCCGCGCCATCTCATGCGTGAGCCGAGCGGCGCCGCTCTCCGACAGCCCGGGAGAGCTCCACGGACAAGGGAGTGGAGCAGGAGGGCCACCCAGGCACTAAACATGCCTCGGCAGCCGCTTTCAGGCCAGAGGTTTCCCTGGATGAAGACACATTCAGGAGTTACGGCTCCCATTTTCCGAGCCGTCCTCTCCCCACCAGCTGCCACCGAACCGCGGCAGCGCAGCCTCCCTCCCTCGCAGGAGCTGGCGTGGTGCTGGCCGTGGCACGGCTGCACCGAGCTATCCCCGCAGCAGCACGCTCCTCTCTGCCTTTCCCCCAGCTCCCTGCTCGTGTCAGGCTGGTTTTTTTTCCCCCACCCAAGCAGGATTTGAAGCGTTTTTTGGCTGCTCTGATTACCAGCCATCAGATTTCCCTTCCGTGTCCTAGTAAATCAGCGCTTGGGTTTAGAGAGGTTCTCTTTTAAAAATAATTTCCTTTAAAAATTAAGAGAGGAGTTGAAGCGAAGGCTGACTACAGCGCACGCAGGGCTCGTGGGGATCTTTTGTCCTTGGACAAAGTCACTCTATAACGTTCCAGCCAGCAGGGACCAGGGAAAAAAAACGCAGCCTTTAATGGCAAGCACACCGCAGCCCGGGGGCTGAAGAAGGCTCCGTCCCCAGAGCAGCATCTCCCCGGTACCAAACACCTCCCCAGCACCCAGCACGTGCCTCATTTGCTTCCCTGCCCGAACCACCACGGCAATCGGGCCAGATCCTGCAAATTTGGACATGTGCAAGGAAACCGGTGCACGTGACCAGTCCCCCCATCACAAGCCTTCCCACGTGCTGGAATTAAACGGGGGCCTGAGCGCTCACCAGTTCGGGCTATCAACATCCATGAAGCTTAGTATAAAGAAACATTTTTTGGCGAGTTACTACCGTACATTTTGTTTTCCTCTCCCTCCCTGGCACAGCAATTTCCCCTCTGGGGACAGGGAATGTGCCAGACAAATGCTGCCTCTGGCAAAGAAAGCAGCGACAAACAAAATGCACTTGATTCACGTTCCAATCGAGTAGGTGCTCTGGAGACGGGGACATCTCGCCTTCAATTCCACCTGGCCGTGCGAGCCGTCCCGGAGAGCTGACCTGCTCCTGGTTGAGGGGCTGGAGACGACTCCACACACCGCATCCCGTCCTTTTTTGGCACCGTGTGCGGGCAGGGCCACGTTTTACCGGAGCTGCTGTGGATTACAGAGGTCATAATCCACGCCGAGCAGAAATCGGGAGCGCCGGGGCCAGCGGCGCTGCGGGGGCGCGCTGCGGGAGGAGGCGTCGGGAGCCCCACTCCCAGGAGGGAGGGAGGGTCGGGGGGAGCTGTTTTTAAGACACTGCAGCCCTAAACAAATTAAACCATTTCAGAGCCTTTTTAAATGCTAATACGGCAATTTGCTAAGCGATTTATGTTCCATTTTGACATTTGCAAAGTGAATTAGATGCAAAACCCCACTAGTTGTAGTTCTAACACTTACTAATAAGAGATTTACTCAAAAATAATGGAAATGCAGGATCTCAGTATTTCCACATACCCAAAGTGCAATTACAGTAAAAACATTCAAATGTGCTTTAGAGCACTGACTACATCCGGAGAAAGAGAGGGAGACTTCTCGGGGTTTTTGTATTCCCATTTATCCTGTCAGGATGAAACGTCACAGACACATTTAGTTATGGCTTTAGGATAAAATGAATAAAACCACAACAAAGCAAAAAAAAAAAAAAAAAAAGGGAGGAGATGCTTTATAGCCACAGCCTGCAAATATCTGAAATTTTCCAGTTTCGAGGAGGAAGAATTTGCTCTCCCCAGCAGCGCCGCGTCGTTACAAAAGAGCGATTTGCCTCGCCATTTGAAGAATTTATTTAAAGACACCGGGAAAAAAAAAATAATTACTATTTCAAATCTTAATTTGCCTAAAAGCAAACACCGAAGGTCTAATTATAGCTTCCAATGAACGAGGGGATGGGCCCGCCAGCTGACGAAGACGCGGCCGCTCTCTAGCAGCGCCGCCTGGCACCCGGACACACCGCCGAGCCCTGCCCCAGGAAGGGAGGAATCATTATTAGGAATTTCGGTACCCAGAAATGCAGCCCGTGCCTTACATCAGCCTCATAGATGCAATGAGGACATCCAGCCTCAGCAGCTGGGTGATCTCAGCACCGTGTGTTTGGTACCTGCACCTTTTTGGGGGGTTGAGTGCTATTTCTTTGAGGAGAAAGAAGGAAAACAAAGAAACAACCTCAGCCCTTCTTCCCCCACCTCAGCCAGGACACGCACGGTGGATCTCAGCTCCCACCACGAGCCGGGCTGCTCCGTGCTATGGCCTTAGGCCTCTATTAAAAACGAGTTAATTCACACGAGCCCTCTGAGGGCTGACGAGCCCAACTGCTGCTGCTCGTGGAGCTGCTCCGTTTCGTTCGGTGATTGCTTTGGGTTTTGCAGCAGCCTGCTCCTCTTTTATTTTAAGACGTTCTGAATTTAACCTGCCGGGTGGCCCGCCGCCTCCTGGAGCATGGGAACGGGAGAGGTGATCTGCACCAGCCCAGCAGCTGCAGCACACGGAGCCCTACAGACTGCCTGCAGCGATCTCTTCTGCCTCTACATCCACAGCCACTCCACGAGGGATGTTAGTGGGAACATCCCAGCCCGTTCCCTTTCGCAGCTGTTTTTAGAGCCGTTGTCCACGAACGCATTCGATCCCTCGTTAAAGCTGCTGCCGCTGCCCCCTCCCCAGCCTCTGGTGCCAAGCAGTTCCAGGAGCTGGCTACACGCTGGGCCAGCTCGCCTCCGCCTTTTTAATCCCATCTCCTGCTACTGCCAGCGAGTGCAGCCTGGCCGCAGGGGGCGGTGAACAACAGCTCAGCGTTCACCTCCTGCACTGCCCTCCTGGTGCGGGCTCTGAGCCTCTCCCTCTCCTCGGGGAGGACCCCAGGCTTGGCAGTCTGTCCCCATAAAGCAGTCGCTCTGTCCCCACCGTGATCTGAGCCACCCTGCCCCAGATGTCCCCTGACTCCAACGCGTCCTTGGGATGCAGGGAGCAGAACCGCATACAGTGCTGCCCATGTGGGTGCACCAACGCTTTAGGTAACAACAAAATGATGTATAAAAACGCCCTCGGTGTCTTCGCACCCCTCTGTATGATGCCCAGCATGGCTGGCTCCTTTCTGCCCTCTCGGATCTCTCTGATTTCAGAGATCTGCCAGCTCTGACCCCGAGATCCTTCCCAAGCTGTGAGCGCCGGGTCAGGGCACCGCAATGTTTCAGGGACAGCAGCAGAGGGGCCCAAACGGGAGAGCACCTGGTGACTGACGGGGCTTTGGGATCAGGTTTGTATCAGAACCAATCTCAAAACCTGGAGAGGCACAGACAGCCTCGCACGCTTATTCTGGAACCGCCCCAGCCTGCGTACACGCCACCTGGGGAGCAGACGAGTGACAGCCTGCCTGCTCGGGAAGGCAGATTTTACCCCCGAGAAGGGACTTCTGCATCCCAAGCCTTTCTGCGGGGGAAATAATCTCTAACACAAACAGCAGAAGCTGCTCAGCACCCGTCTACTTCCCCAGCCCCACGCTCGAGACCTACGTGCAATTTTTCTTTTAGCAGCGAACTTCGTTCTATCCAGCTGCTGTTTTGTTCTTTTCGTTTGCAATCCGCTCTCTTCCTTCGACTCCTGCTGGAATGGAAAAAAATCTGGTGAGTGCATGTAATACGTAAGAAATACTACCAGCTCCCTCCCCTCCACTGCTCCGACACAAACACTGGTTCAAGAACAAGCCTCTATTTGTGTGAAATTTGAATTTCAAACATAATTCAAGCACATTCTGTAACTATTAAAAGCTGTGTGATAAGCATAACGAGCAAAAAGAGTTACAGACTGACATAAACAGAGAAGTAGGAGAGACAATAGACTTCATGCCAGTCACTACCAAGCGCTGCACCTGCTGCCCATGATTTGAGAGAGAATTTGTTTGGCCTTGCTAAAACATCGGTACTTGTAAGCACTCAGAAAAATAAAACCTGTTTGTAACTCAACATCTCATACCTGTGAGCCAGGGCTGCTCCCTGCCATACGGCCTCCAGCTCTCTGCCCAAACGATTTTGGGTGGCCAAGGCTAGGGTTTGAGCCATTTCGGGGGACCCAGGCTGGCTCATCCAGAGGGCAGGAGAGGCAGCTGTATTTATTCCTGGTGCCATTCTGTCACTGCACCGCCCTGAGTACTGCCACAATTGTTTCATTTTTGAAGCTTGAATACTTCAGAAATTTGCAGCCGAGTGGCCTCCAGGAACGTCAGCCAGAAGAAAACCTCAGCCCGTGCTGCTTTAAGCACGCTGACTGCAACACGGATGGTCACAGGCTTAATTGGCACACATTTATGCAAGTGCCTGTCCTAACGGCTTAAGCGAGGGCGTACACATTACCGAAGGCTGGCCCTGGACCCCTTCCAGTTTGTCTCTATAAATCAGGTAGGATTAGAATCAAACCCAGTGTTTCCAGCAGAGACACCCACGCCTGGCCACGAAGGGGCTTCACACGACTCCATCCGCAGCTGTGCCATGCTCGGGGTCTTGCTGCCCACAAGACCCTCAGCGAACTGGCTCCGTCCTGCCTCACACCACCCTCAGCCCCTCGGGGCCAGGAGGGGTCTTTGTGGTGGGGCAGCACTGCCACGGGATGCTCTATTTGCTTTTAAATGTCACCCATTTCTTCTGGCACTGCCCGTGTTTGTTAACCTGCGGAGTCCTCTGGACTGAACCTCAGCGCCGAGTTCTGCTCCAATGTCTCCAGCTTTAGCACTATCTGTAGATGTTATTAATGCATATCCCCCACTTGCTCCCTCTTACAGATCATTAATGAGGGTGTTAAAACACACACAGACCTAATATTGATCCTCGTGGCCTCAGCTTTACATCTCCCCAGAACAAGCCTCTCTTGTGTTCATCACCAGCCTTGGCTGACAGTCTTTTAGCAGGACTTCAATCCAGGAATGTTACTATCTAGACCAAATTGAATTATTTATCCCTGTAAGATTTTGCAAGACGTGCTATTAAGTGGTTTCCCGAAACCCTCATACATCACAGCTCTTCCATCCCCTACTACCTGCTCACTCCTCACCTCCGCTGATTTAAGAGCCAGCTCCCGACGAGGCTACAGCCATCTCAGCACACACCCTCGTGCTCACAGTAGGGGCTTTTTCCTTTGACTGACTCCTTCCCATCCCCGACCACCCTGGTTTTGGATCCTCACATCCACGCTCTGCCCCTGGGTCTCCAAAAGGCTGCCTTGCAGATGGATTGTCTCCTGCTAGAAGATGGATGCTGCCCGCTTCCAAGCCTGCCCAGCTCCAGCTCCGCAGCTGAAATCCTCTCTCTTCCTGGATCCATGGATTTCCAGAAGCTCTCCCACTCCCATCGCCCACCCGTTGCCCACCTGCGAGTTGCCCAGTGCTGGTGTGCAGTGGCAGCCCCTGCGCTGCCCCCGTGGGCAGCTCCCAGCCGGGGAGGTGGGAACGCACTGCGGGATCACAGCGGGACCACGCCAGAAGCAGGCGCTGGAGGAGGTTAAGCGAAAGCTCTCCCGCTCTCCCCAAAGTGCTGGCTAATGGTGCTAAACCTATTCCGCTTAAGAGAGGGGCAATTTAATCCTAGCAGGCTCTGCAAATCCCCGGCTCTTCTCTCTAGGCATCAATCTTCCCTCATCACTCCTGCACTTGCCGGAAGGTCAACCTGACACTCTCATCTGCAGCTCTCTTCCAGGGCACCGGCGTGATTTACGAGCACACCGAGCTCACCACGGCTGGGCTGTGCACACACGCACACGTTCACAACACGTTGCAGGATGGCACAGGGCTCGAGCACCCCTGGGGCTCCTGGGGTAGCGGCGTGCCCCCGGTGTGTGCAGCCCCCAGCACCTGCCTCTGCTCCTCGCGCTGGGTCCTGAGCAATCCCGGCATTTACAGCAGCAGCAGGAGCAGAATTATCGCAGGACACGTGTTGTACGAGCCTCATCCATTTGAGGAAGATGTTTAAATTGCTGAGCGGCGTTCTACTGAACAACCACGGCACAGCGAACTGCTGAAGCAAATCCAATTAATCCTGATGGGCCAAAACATACACACACATCTCAATTCCAAGAATTCTTAAATCTTCGTTCGTTTTAAAACCAGAAAAATAAAACGTACCTTTTAATTAGGATTTATGGCTGTTTGTACCTCTGCTGGGAGACAGCCCCTCAGGCCCCCGAGTGCTCTGCATAAATGCAGGCGTGGATGGGAGGAACAGAAGGGGCCAAGAAGACTCAGGGAAGACAACCGGGCTTGCTCTTCCTGACCCAACCTTTTAATGCTCATCTGTCTACAAGGATAATAGGAACTCAGGGGGCCACTCAACCAACTGCCTTCCTAATAAGATCGCTAGTCCAAAAATAATCTTAATCAATTAAAATATTCCCAAACTGCCAGCGATACTCTTAGTTACAAGGTCATCTCCAACACACAACTTCCAGGGGAAACTGATGATTATAGCCGAGGCGAGGCGGGACCCGTGCACCTCCTCTCCGTGCCGGCCTGGATTGGGTCCCTCCTCCTCTGCCGTCAATTTTAAGTGTAATGGCCAGAAGGAACCCGAATTCTTTCTCTGTGTATCATGCTCCGCTGTCTAATTTACGATGCTCTCTTCTGAGCAGTTTCACTGTCTGCACTGTGCGCGGATCAAGAAAAAAATGGCTTTCCAAAGTTCCCCACACGCTCAGTGGAAGGCAGCCGCTATTCTTCTTCCTTGGTTTTTAACCCGCTTGGTTTCCACAGACACCAGGAAATCAAATTCTCATTTTAAAAATGCTTTTGCACATACTTGAGAGAACCTGACTCTGCCAGCAGAAACAGACACAGCTCCACTCGCTTCTAAAAGCCCGTAAATGGAAGCCAGTAGCCAGCCTCCCACATCCTGCTCCCTCGAATCCACATCTTAAACCACAGAAGTCAGAGTCAGGGAAGGAAAGGGAAGGCTACAGAAGAATGTCTTGACAGCTAACAGTGCAAACTGCAAAGTCAAAAGGTCTGGTTAATTTTGCTGCTCAACAGCAGTCGGGACCATCTAACAATAGGGCACAGCCAAACACCGCACGTCCTGCATGGGAAATGTGCAGATGAAAACCAGACTAATTTATTTTTAAAAGCTAATTAGATGTTGGAAGTGCCACGTTTGGTTCTAGCCAAGGCTGCTGCTGAAATTAATATCACACCCTACTTTATTAGTCTCTGACTTCAGAATCTGTTTCTGCTCTGCTCTCTCTTTCAGCTCATTAGAACAAACCTGCTGGAAGCAGAGCCTGGAACAACAAGCCCCAGCCGGGCTGCTGCCAGATGTGTAGGTTCTGACACACGGGGGGAGGCCGGTGTAGGAAAAAGGGCTTTCACTGGGCCACGAGGAGGCTGGATTCAGACCCGCTGCCACTTCCACGGGGCGAGCAGAGTGGCGTGGAGAAGCCTCCCCAGCAGCACTCACAGGGCTTCGACCAGGCAGCCCGGCCAATTCCCAAATATTCCTCCCCCTCTCTCCCCAAAACCTGCATCAGCTGATCCAGGACATTGACAAACACTGCTATTTACCCAGACCCTGAACATCTCCCAGCGGGAATACTCAGGCACAGGGATGTTCCACACCCATGGAAGGCAGGCCCTGGGCGCCGTGCAGATGGCACTGCCACCCTCAGGTCTCATCACGTTCCCCGAGGGACGGTGGAGCTGCTGAGTGGAGGAGCAGGCAGAAAGAGCCCGTGAGACTTCATGCAAATGGGACCAGAGAAAGCAGGTACTCCCACAGCTCTCTGAGGGATCTACCAAGAAGAAATGGGTTAAACTACCTTTCTGTGAGTCTTCTGCAAGGTCCCACAGCGGGTCAGCAGCATTTTAGGATCCGCTGCACTGAAGACTGCAGATCCGTCAACTAAATTAGCACAACTAATAGCCTCTGGCTATGCCCTACACTCGTCCTTCAGCAGGCCTCCTGCTGCTTTTCTTCAGAAAATCTTGGGGGTCAAAGGGTCTTTAGCAACAACCCAGCTCAAGCAAGAGGTTCACGAGACAGAGCAGGACTTGCTGTGCTTGACGAGAGCTCTGTCGGGCAGCATTTGGAATATTGTGTGCTCAGGTGCACGGCTACCCATCTTCTGTCGCGGGCAACCAATTCCCTGCAGGATTTAAACAGTCAGAGGAGACAGGAACCACTTTGATCATCCGTTGTGTCTGTGTTTTCAGAGAGGCAGTCAGCATAAAGAAAATCATCTCCTCGTGCTTCCACGAAGCCGTAACCTGTTCTTAATTTGTCTAACACCCCCCCACACACAAAAAAAGAAGAGTTCCCCGAATCCAGGATTATATATAACAGAGATCAGAAAGCCCCATGTCCAGAAAAATTCCTTCTGATGCAGCTCTGCAGATGCCAGCATAGACATGAGCAAAGAAAGAGAATTTGGCAAAATAACATGGATGAGCTTGATAATCCAGCATGACTGAAAAATTCCTGGGAGAGGCAGTCTGCCAAAGATCATCAAAAGTGAGAAGCTGGAGGCTTTCCAGGTGCAGCTGCTACAAGATCTGCTGGTCTGGAAGCAGAACTAGGGACTTGTTCTATAGATACCTGCCAAGAGACTGCCAAGGAAGAAAGCCATTGAATCAATGATGCCCAAATTGTCCTTGTAGCTTTTGATTCATAAGGAACCATGTCCTAACAGATGCAAGATTAATTGAGAATGTATTGTTCTCTAAAATTGCTATTGATCTGGGCTTCCCACACCTCTTCTTGAGCGCATAACAAGGTCTTACCAGAGCAAGAACAACAGTTACAAGGTTTGAAATTGAAATTCAACTTGATGTACGCTGAAGAGCTGCGACAGTTACAGAAGCCAGACAGGGCTTTTTTTTGAGATTCCATGCAAATCAGATTCTTGGGTGGTTTTGCAGAAAACAACATTGCAAGAGACTGTGGCGCTAGATCTGGAAGGCGATGATTCACAGAAAGCAGGAGACTGAACTGAATAAATCCACTCATTCAACCGACTGAACTGTTGTCACTTAAACAGAACCTAATTGGCTCTTTAACGGCCTCTCTGAGCATATCCTTTTCTGTAATATGACCGATTATGCCATCAGAATTTATTGTTTATAGACAAACTTACAGAACAGTCAGGGAGCCTAACCTTTTTATAGATGTGTTTTAAGAGACGTTTGTTTCCTCTTTTTCAGATACGTGCACATTGAGATGAATAATTGTCGGCAATAACAGGTCCTGATCTTTTATGTACTGCAGCATCTCTTATAGCTGCTGATTTCTTTTTCTTTTTTTTTCCCCTTATAGGTTTCACAATAAAGGCCAGTGATGCAGCAGACATCTGAAGTTAACTTAGCATATTGCAGAGCTAAGGGTTTAACCCCAATGAACTATTACTGCCATATGTTCCATTTCTTTCAGGGAATTTCCCAATGGAGAAGAACTCAGACAATGTGAAGAAAAAAACATCCAATATCATTTGCCCTACAGCTTTCTACTGTTTATTTCTAGTGCTTTTCCCCTCCTCACATGATAATCGCCTTATTGTAGAGACTCATGCTCCAGATGCGGGAGCGAAAAGGACTTGATTTAAGATCTACAGCTTGAGAGTGAACTGAAATGCTTTTGAAAATGGTGGAATTACAAAAAGCAGCTTAGGAGCCCAAATCACTGGCAAGACAGAGCAAAGCCTCAACAGTCACACATAAAAAAAAAAAAAAAAAGATTCCAATAATTTCTTCTTGTGAACCCCAAGCTGAGGGCATGTTCTCAGGGCTCTGGCTTTCTCCCAGAGGGGAGTTTTTGTACACATCCCCAACACCAGTGTAACAGGCACGAATTTTAGGCACTGTTTTAGGGCATGGCTGACGTTAATGCCATGACGTGAGGGATCAATGACCTAGCTGTTGTGTCATAGCCAGGCACACCCACCCACAGAGCACCTTTATGCCCCGTGGCAGTGGGTTAAAAACTCCGACTTCTGTAATTCAGGATGGGTTTACCAGACACCAGCTGTGTCAGAGCTACTCGCAAGCCTGCGTTCTGAATCATTTTCTTATCTATTTGCACATAATACAGAATCATGTTTCTCTGGCTTAGCTGGAAATCAATCAAATAAAAATTATGAAAAAAAGATTTGTAAAGGGATTGAGGAAAGGTTACTTGGAAATTACGTTTCAAACTCGGTTCTGAGCGGATTTGGTTATCAAATCCCAGACTCATAACTCACCCTCACCAAGCGCGCCGCTCATTTCCTAGTCAAATAGGATTTCGTTCCCCTCACATGGAAGGGAAGGGACGGCACAACAGACCCGTGCGAGAGCAGCACATGGGCACTCTCCCAGGGCCCAGCACAGGCCCCAGGCTCTGCAGGCTGACCACTGACCTCTCCATCGCTGTCAGATATGATGATGAACGCATCCACAAAGCTGCGCTTCTTCTTGGCGTTGGCCGGGCTCCTCTTCTCTTCCTCCTCTTCCTCCCCATCCTGACCTCGAGAGTCAGGGCCCTCTGCGGGCTTCCTCCTCCTCGGCATCCTTCACCCTGAAACAAGGAGGAAGGATTGAAAGCCATTTGTTTCCTTCTGATTTGGATTTCCCCCAATAGCCATCCCTTTCTTCTTCCCTTTTTTTTTTTTTTCCTCTATTTTTAGGCAAAATACCCCAGGCATCAGAGCCTTATTACAAAGTGCGGTAGCTTTAGCGGTACTGGGAGCCACACGCACTTGTCACCGCTCATCTCGTTAAGGATGCTTTATCAGAGCTGATTGCTGAAAGGGGTTTCAGGGGAACGGCAAGGCAGACAAGAGCCACTCTGAGTGCCCTTGCTCCGAAGTGAGGAGGCTTTCCTCTTAGCTTCCCCTGCTGAAGCTCCTCGGCAAACTGCTCCAAAGCAACATTTCACAGCGGGTCTCCCTCCCCAAATCCCCACCCTGAGCTTCTCCTTCCCATCCCCACACCTTCCCCGTTGTGGTGCAGAACAAACAGGGCCCCGGCAGTGAATCAAGCAGAGGTTCACACGCCAGAACGAGGAGCCACAGCAGCACGACCATTTGCCAGCTTTTCCATGGAATAAAGCACGGGGGAGAGAGGCAGGTCCCTCAGAGGAAGCTATTTCGCTGTCAGAGCAGCTGCCCCGGGGAACCAGAGCACTACGGAGGGGGAGAACACAGGCAGGAGGGAGGCTGGAAACGAGACGAGGGGCTTATCTCGCAGCCTGGGCTTTTCAACGAGCATCAGGCTCCGGAAGCCCTCCGCACAGACGTGCCTGTGCCACCCGCTTGAAGAAGGCACTTGACGAGCAGGGAGGAACCCGCTGAGCATCATTAGCACAAACCCGAGCGCTGGAGGAGCAGCACAATCGAGGGCAGGTGCCCACACAATACCAGGCAGTGCTTCAGCGGCTCCTCTCCCTGCCAGCCTGCTGGAGAGAGGAGCCGGCTGCTCCCATCAAAAGGGACTTAAGCGAGAGGAGCGGGATGAGATCCTGGCGGGTGAGAGCAGCGGGGTGGCACACGGAGTTAAAGCAGCCCTTCCTTTGCCGTTTGGTTTGGCAGGTAACTTGACGTGCTCTGAAAGAGCCTGGAGAAGCAGGCTGAGCACCAGGAGCTGGCCAGGTCCCAGCCCAGCGTCCTTCCTGGGATCATTCTGCCTTCCTTCGCGACCACTGAAATAGCTCAGATGTGCTGCTCGGAGCTAAAATAAGAATAAAGACGAGCTAGAATAAAAATAAGACAAGGCACAATAAAAGACCCTGCGTTATCCAGCACGGAGCCAAACCCTTTTCTGCAACACCGCAAGCTGCAGACAGCGCTGTGTGTTTACACCAGTAAACAAGAGGTCCAAAGCCCACATAGCACCGAGGACAGCAGCGTGCCCCTCCATCGACTGTCAGAGGCAGCAAGCTAAGAGCAAGGGGAGCACACGCGCTGCCTCTGTGTTTTCTGCAGCTTGCCACAGCTCCCTTAACCTCCCTGTCTCCCTTCCTCGGCAAATCCAAGCACACACACAAAAGATGATTGTCCTGGTGAGCCAGGACTGGCACCGAGGGCTTGCTGAGCCCTCTACAGACAGAGCCTCGCACAAATCGCACGCGTAGCTCCCGAAGCGAGGGCAGGGCGACCATCGCTGCAGCCCAGGAACGTTTGTTTACGAAGGGGAAATAAAAACAAGCGCTGCTCTTTAGAAAAGCAGCAGCTCCTGCAAAACAAAGCTGTTTTGCTCCAGCTGAGCTGAACTTTGGCTTTTGTCGGAAAATCCTCATTACACTTTCTCCATTTTTTTAATATCTTTTGCTCCAAATAGTATCTTGTCCCTCTGCCCAGAGAGACGAAACAAGCCTCCCACCCAGCTGCTGAGAGCTGCCCCCACGAAGGGAGCCCACCTAGGAGGGGCACTCCTTTATCAGCAGAGCCACGTACGCAGGCAGGCTTTTCTGGCATGACGTCTGGTCCCTGGTACGTGCGCCTAGGCAGGGTCACTATTTTTGGAGAGAAAGCCCGTAAACCACTTAAACAAAAGCAAACAGCAACAAGCACTTGCCACGCTTTTTTATTATTTTTTTTTTTAAATCCACTCTGGTATCACAGCTCCCCTCCATGCAATAGATCTTCTGCCTGCTGCACTGTGCTAAATAAGAGATCACTGAGAAATATCAGCTGGAGTTACGATGAGTCACCTACCTCCAACATTTAAAGAGGAGAAGGGAAAAAAAATGTAAGAGATGTAACCACACAACTCCCACGAGGCTTCTGAAAATGAAGGGACTCGTGGCAAAAAGAGTCTCTGTAAACGTAACTAAGGGAACAAGACAAGTGAGAGATCACTTGTAGCTGTGCTAGTCTGAGTAGGAGAGCAGTAATAGCTTTTATTAGACGAGCTGATGTAGCTGCGGGAAGGGAACAAGCCTTGGAGCACACCCCCTTCCCCAGGTAAGGGAGCCAGGCTGCGTTTTGCTTTTAGCACTCTGCCCAAGCAGCAGCACTGGGGATGTCTGCTCTGGGGTTCAGCGAAAAAGGCCAGCCTGCACTACCTGAAACCACCTTTGCAGTTCGGCTCGTGGACTCGTTTTCCAATTTTTTTTCTCTTTTTACAACTTTGAATTGGAGAGAATTCCTCCGTAAACGCTCTGACAGCAAAGGTGACCTCCCGACAAGGGCCGCGCGCGCACGCCGCGCTTCTCCAGTCACATTTTTAGGGATATCCTTGAAGATCCCCAACTTGTGATTATTTGTCATTTTCCCTCTCATCCATCACTTTGATGAATCAGAAAGCAATTACCGACAGAATAATTCTAAATCCTGACACCGCAGCTACAGACCTGCCAAGCTGTGACAGCTTGAAAAATGCTGGAGAACGAAGCCAGAGATGAATGACTCTCAGCCCCGGATGAGTTTCGCTCGAGCCCCGGGCTGGCGCTCTGTAAACAACCCCCCCGCCTCGCGGGGACCGGGCACGACGAGCAGCTGGCGGTCGGGGCGTCGAGGTCCGCAGCACCCCACAGGACTCACGGGGGGTGTTTTTGGGGTTTGTCCGATCGCAGAGCCGGGCTCTTTGTGGAAGGGATGTGAGGATGGCCCAAGCTGGCGGCTGCCAGGCTGTGTGGGAGATGCTGACTGCTCGGCGACCCAGAGGCAGCCCCTTTCTGCAAGGGGAGGTGTGAGGGGGGCAGAACCCTCCCCAAAACACCCCAAAGCACCCCATAATACCCCCCACCCTATAACACTCCCCACCCCATAGCACCCACCACCCCACAACACCCCCCCCCACCCGGCCCCCCCCCACCCCCTCACCCATGGGTGCCACCGCAGGGCCCTCAGGCACTGCAGGGCCGGGCTGTGGAGCCCCAAAACCCCAAAAAAGCCCCCCCAGGAGGCATTGGGGTGGGGTGGGCGATAGGAAAACGCTGGGGAACGGCCCCATGGGCACCCCGCAGGGCCGGGGCCTAGCGGCGGGGCAGCCCCGGGGCTGTCCCGGCCCCACAGGGGGGCTCGGCCGCACCCCGGGACCGGGCACCGCCGCCCCCCCGGCCCGTTCCCGTTGCCCCCCCCCCGGTCCGGCCCCGCTCAGCGGGTCTCTTACCCGCACTCAAGTTGGCGGCGGAGGCCTCATTGCCCTCAACCAAGATGGCGGCGGCGGCGTCGCGTCACGTGGCCGGGAGGGGAGGCGAGGCGAGGCGGGCGGCGCCATGTAGGGTGAGGGCGGCGGCGGCGCGGCTGGCAACGGGGGGCTGAGGGGAGCGGGCGGGAGGGGGCATGGGGAACCGAGGGGACAGCAGAGGCGGGGGGCTGCCGCCGCTCCGAGCTCCTCAAGGGCTGCCGGGGCGCCCCACGGCTTCTTGTGACTGATTTCAACAGGAAATAAACATAGAGGCGCAGCGTGGCTTCGTTCTGCGCAGCCCACCCCGCCGCAGGATGCTTCAAGCGCCGCTCCCGCTCCTCACCGCCCCTCCTGCACGGCTCTAACGGCGCCGCTCAGCCCCCGCGGGGCCCACACCGGGCCGCCTCCCCCCCGCTGCCCACAACCAACATGGCGGCCGCGGCCTCCCTCCGCCAGCACGTGACGGCGCGGGGAGCCGCCTCCCCCCGCTCCCTCCGCTGCGCCGTTGCTAGGAGCGCGGAGATCTCGCGAGAGCTGCTGTGGCGGCGGCGGCGGCCAAGATGGCGGACGGGGCGGGTAGCAACGGGGACGCCGCGGCGCTGCCGGTGGGCAGGGAGGCAGGTGAGGGGAGCGGGGGCAGGGCGGGGGCACCGGGACGGGGCCGGGGCCCGGCCCGGAGCGAGCTGACAGCGCTTGTGTGCCGGCAGTGGAGCGGCTGATCCGGGAGAACGGGCACATCTTCACCGAGGCGCAGTGCAAGGTGTGCAGCGCGCTGCTCATCTCCGAGTCGCAGAGGCTGGCGCATTACCAGGTGAGCCGGGCCGTACCGGGCCGTGTCCCGCTGTACTGGGCTGTACTGGGCCGTACTGGGCCATACTCCACCGTACTGGGCCATACAGGGCAATAACTGGCTGTGCTGGGCAGTACCGGGTCGTATCAGGCTGCTCTAGGCCATAACGGGTCGTGTCCTGCTGTACCGGGTTGTACCGGCCAGTACTGGGCCATACCCTGCTGTACCAGGCCATGTCCCACTGTACTGGGCCATAACAGGCAGTACCAGGCCATGTCCCGCTGTACCAGGCCATAACGGGCTGTATCGGGCCATACTGGGACATATCCCGCTGTACCGGGCCGTACTGGGCCATGTCCCACAGTACCAGGCTGTTCCAGGCCGCCCCAGCCGCTTTCTGCCCCGCAGAGCAAGAAGCACGCCAACAAGGTGCGGCGCTACCTGTCCATCCACGGCGAGGAGGAGCTGGCACCCGGCAAGAGGATGAAGGTGGATGCCAAGCAGGTGAGGCAACGCGCCCAGCCCGGCGGGTTCATGACACTGGGTCTCAGCTAAACGCTGCCAAGGGACCCCTGTGCCTGTGTGAGCGATGGGAGAAAGGGGTCCTGGGAAGGGCTCTGTGCTGCTGTGGCTGTGCCTTGTCACGGTGAGTGCGGTTCCCATTGCCTCATTCACTTAAGGGAACGCCCACTGCCTTGTACTGAAAGTCTCCCTGTGAACTACGTGAAAAAAAACAGGGTAAAGTAACTAGGAGCAGCAAATTCATGAATAACAAAGTCAGGAGTCTCATCACACCTGCGTAATGTTTAATTTCATTACAAGTAGTTTCAGGGTTCACAACTCGCCAGACTTCCCTTTCTGGCACAACTCTGTTTTTACTTGTTTCAGTTTCTTCAGCCAGTGGTTGGAGCCTGTTGGTCAGCGAGAGGAGCACATTCCACCCTGCCATCTGTCTGCCCCGTGACTCATTTGGGAAACAGATTCTGCTTTTATGATTGCTTCAGCTTTAATCCCTAACCCTCAAACATTTGTAGCGGGGGTGGAGGGGGGGATAAAGGAGGATGCCTTCACACATAGTGTTAGGCTTAGGAATGACTGCTGCTGCCTGCTCAGCCAGCATCGTGTTGCCGATGACCCAGCTGATAGTGGTGTTTGTGTTGCGTGGCTCACACCTCGTGGGGAGCAGAAGGCTGGCTGATCCATTCTGGCAGTCCCACAGTTAACCTTGTCCTCAACCCACGCAGGCCAGGACAGCCCCTCTGCCTAGAGCGGTTCACTAAGATGACAAGGAAATCTGAAGCAGGAATGCTGTCCGGTCAGTGAGTGCTGCACCATGGAACTCTTGTTCAGTCAGATTTCCAACCTCACATCTCAGTGTCTCAATTTATTTTGTTTTCTTAAATGCCTCAGCGTTCTTTCTTGTGACAAGAAGGCTGAGCAAGGTGCTGTCCCGAGGTGCCTTCCAGCCTCAGCTGTTCTGTGGTTCTGTGTGCAGGAGAGCAAGCAGGAAGGCAGCAACGGGGAGGACAGGAACAAGTGCTGCCCCATCTGCAACATGACCTTCTCCTCTCCGGCGGTGGCGACGTCTCACTACCTGGGGAAGACGCACGCCAAGAACGTGAAGCAGCAGTCCCCCAAAGCAGAAGGTATGACTGCAGTGCCTTCACTTGTAACGTGCCAGCTGGAAAGTGCTGCACGCAGTGAGTCTGCACTGGGAAGTGTCGTTGGACACCAGGTGTGAGCCGTTTTGGGCATTTGCCTGTGAAGGAGGCACGCCAGCAGCACACCTCCAGAGACTGCTGCCTCTCAGCAGCTTGCTTGGTAGGCTGGCATTGACTAAAAGCAGCATGTTTGGGGTGGTTTTTTATTTCTTGTTTGGGTGAAGTGAAGCTTTCAGCAGTTGTACCATCCCTGCGTTTAAGTAATGGGCCAGAGCTGCTTGCCAGGGAAAGCTGTAGAAATACCTGTCACGGGATGTGATGCTTGCTAAAAGCTCACAGCAACCTGAGTGACCAGTGAAACGCCTGTAAGGTGAACTGGGCAGGGCCGCTCGGGTGTAAAGTACAGCTTCTGTGGCTCAGGGGCTTCTGAGCTGCAGATGGCTGGAGGCTAGGGATGTGTAGCTGGGAAATTTGGGGCTGTGCTCGTCCCAAGGGTGGCAGGAGACGGGAGCAGTCTGGTGCACGCCTGCCACTTGGGTGTGAGAGGAGCTCTCGGGTGTTTAGGAAGCTTCTCCCTGGTGTTCAGTCCCCTTACAGGGATTTGTCTTAGCACGCACCCAGAGTATGAAGGGAAGAGGTAGGGGTGACATCAATTTGTCCAGAGTTCTTACATTCTCTGACTTGGTTTGCTTTTGGGGTGTTTGGGGTCTGTTTGTTTGTTTAATGCATGGTTTAGGGAACTAAAATGACTTTTTATTTTGCATCTGAGTTCTGTGACTGACCACGAGTTTGGCTTCACCCTGCAGAAGTAACACCCCCACAGAAACATCCTGCTGCCCTCCCCACCTCTGCCGCGTCTCCTAACGAAGAGAACAAGGACATTACTGACCCCGACAAGTTCTGTACCCTCTGCCACGCCACGTTCAACAACCCCCTTATGGCAAAACAGCATTACGTAGGCAAGAAGCACAGAAAGCAAGAGACCAAACACAAGCTGATGGCACACTACGGCCGAACTCCTGACGCACCGGCGGCGTCCTTTATGGGTGAGTTCTCAGCAAGCAGGCGAATAAAGAATTGCAGGGCAGGGTGGGAGAGCAGCACTGCGTGTCTGACAGGTCTCTGCATGAGAGCCCGTGTGGAGGGAGCAGGGAGAATTGCTCGTGGTCTCGCAGGATCTTGATGATGCACCGGAAGATGGATTTGGTTGACAGCGTAACCCCCTGGCAGCAGGAGAGGTTTTAGGCTGTAGCTGCTTGTGGCAAGCTCTGGGTTGTGTTCTTGCGATGTTGTCTAATCAGGTACGTGGCCTTTTTATTCTCTGTGCGGATAATCCAGGGATTTTGGCCAGTGCTGTTTCTAGCTAGGTGGATTGCATCCAAAATGGAAAGATAAAAGTGGCATTTGATGCTTAAAAACTGCCTTCAGAGGGGACTAGCCAAAGAAGGAAGAAATAGGTTTTACTGCACCTGCTGCTTCAAAGCACATGAAAGCCAGAGAGATTTCTCCCTGAATGCTTTCTGCCTCTGTGTGGGCACTTCATCTGATGAACTAATGCAACTCTCCAGAGCAAGCAGGAATGTGGAAAAAATTGAGCTATTAAGGAGGAACTTTAGGCAGACAGTTGAAACTCATTTGGTTTATGTTCTGTTCCCTGTGAGTACTCCGGCCTGATGAAAGCCTTGGAGCCCAGGGAAAGCATCAGGAGCTCGCAGCAAACTCCCTTGTCCCTCCCAGCAGCCTTCCGTCGGAGCAGGAAGTCTAGCACCTGCCGGATGCTTCAAGTAAATGATAAGCAGACAGATCACCTTAAAATCTTCTTCAAGAGCTTCTTTCTCTGTCATAAAACGCCCGTAAGCAGAAGATTAATTACTCTAATTCTTTGTGGGCCACTTTTAGCTACTGGTAGCACTTAGGAGAAATGAGGCTCAATTATCCAAGTAATATTCTCTCCCACATCGTGTAGTCGTGTGGGAGATGGAAAAGGTGCCTCGCATCTTGTGTTATTCAGCTGCTCTTTACCTAATTAATGGGGCCTGATCAATGGTTCTGTTTAATTGTGACTCAGGCTCGGGAGCCCCGGCCCAGGCTGGGTAAGCGGGCAGTGCTGTTGGCTGTGTGATCGATGTCCTCCATGAAGTCCTCACAAAACCAGTGTCTCCATCCACACCTCTGTGGCACTTCAGCTGTTCCAGGCGAGGTTTCCAAGCCGTAGCTGTAATGTGAGGCTGCTCTGATGTGATGGGCTGCAGTCAGGGACGCGTTTCCCTGTCTCTGCTAACAGCCACACCGAGCTGGTGTGCTGGCACAGTTCTTCCCACCTGGATGGTGCAGGGAGGTGGGCGTGAGGGCCTTGTGTCCCTTGGTGATGCTGCTCTGCACCCCTAGGGTGAACGTCCCTGTTCCCCTTAGGGAAGTGTTTTCTTTGTGAGGCTCCAAGGCAAAGCCCTTCTCAGGAGAGCCTGAGTTTGGGAGCACTTCATGCCCTGGGGACAAGTGCCAGGATTTTCCCCTCTCACAGGCTTCTGTGGTGAGCTCTGCTGCCATGTTTGCTCGTTTGCTATCTGCGACCTCCAGAACTTTGTGTAAAGTGACAACTCCAGCTGGGATCAAAGCCATTGATCTGTCTGGTACAACTATTGTTGGAGACTTTTTTTTTTTCCAGTTAACTGATACACCGGCTGTAACTAAACTGCTTGCGGACAGAGTTCAATATTCTCAACTGGCAGCGCAGCAAGGCTTAGCAGAATGCTGCATTGTGGAACCTGATGTTGTGTATAATCTCCTCTGGCTGCTTTTGTGTTCTTGTTATTATTATTGAAACGTGTCGAGCTTACAAATTAAGTGTCTCTTGTTTTCTGTGATGAGACAAACAGATCAGGAGAAGTGGGCATTTGGGAAAGAAAAAAAAAGTGGAGTTGGAGTTGCAGAGGCAGCATAACGGCAGGGTTGGTCTCCTAATGCTGCATTTTCACCTCATCTGATAGTGTGAACTGGTTGTAGGAAAGGTGTGTTTGTTTTTGGAGATAACAAACCCAGGTTCTGCCCGGGGAAGGCCTGCTGGCTTAATGCTTCCCTCCTATCACCAACCAGGGCCCGACCGGTATCTGGTGGGGTACCTGGGTTCTGTGACCTCCCTGTCTGCTCAGGCCATTGATTTGCTACTTGTCTTTGTTTAGCAGCCGGTTGAGGCACCAAGTGATCGATCATCTTGTCCCTACCTCGGGCACCGAGTTGTTGGCTAGCTGTGTGTTAACACTGCTGTCTGTTTCAGCCGGGAAGGGGTACCCCTGCAACACCTGTAACATAGTGCTGAACTCCATAGAGCAGTACCAGGCTCACATCAGTGGCTTCAAACACAAGAACCAGTAAGTAACTTTCCCCTCCAGTGTGCTTCCACCCTTGTTGAAACAATGCTTTAGATATAACCTAAACAATGCTTTAGATATAACCTAAACAATGCTTTAGATCTAACCTAAATACAGTTTTGTGTGTGTATTTCAAGCTGACTCACAAGCAGACCGATAAAATTTGTGCAAGCTTGTGCTGTTTGTCGTGAAGCCAAGCTAACTAGTGGAGGTTTGCATCCCCTCTGCCTCTTCAGCAGCTCCCCCTGCAGACAGCTCGGGGATGCTGCTGGAGTAGAAGCGTCCTTCAGTGGTGGTTGGTTCTCAGTGGTTCATGGATCTTTGCAGCGAACACATCCAGCCTGACACTTGTTAAACGGCATTTCTGTAAGAACCAAGATTTTAATTTAGTTGAAGACTGGCTCAGTGGAGATCCACTTGCCATTCTAGTCTTAGAGTTGCTTTTTTAAAATCTGGCGTGTAGTCAGTGTGCTCCAGAAACCCGGGCTATATTGCTGAACTCATTCTACAGCTGGTAAGTTTAAATAGTGGCATCCCCTGAAAACTATTCATCTCTAAAATTTAGGCTGCTAGATGGATGATTAATACCAAATGTACTTGCTCTGGACACTGGCAAAGTTCTGCTCTCTAATTTCAGTGCCTTACCTTAAAGAGGGTCAGTAATGGACCTCTCTTGGTTAGACAGTTTGTTAAAGACAGGCATTAGGAAGCCCTACCTGAAGTGGTAGACTCCT
The DNA here is from genome assembly GCF_964211825.1 of Aythya ferina. Classification (NCBI taxonomy): domain Eukaryota; kingdom Metazoa; phylum Chordata; class Aves; order Anseriformes; family Anatidae; genus Aythya; species Aythya ferina. The sequence goes on from NC_140312.1 coordinate 9,007,080, forward strand.
AGCTAGATTTCCCAGAGGGGCTAGGAGGAAAACTGGGATCTTCTGTCGTGTGTCTGTGGAATAACAGCCCCATTGCACCCTGTCTGTGGAGTAATTGATTGGAAGACATACATGTAAGCTCTGCCTGTCCCCCTCTGAAAGTTTCATCTCTTGGACAGCACAGCAGGATCAGTGAATGGCAAACATATAGCCTGAATTTGTCCTGTTGTAGAAAGAAACCCTGAAGGTGTTCCCCGTGCACAGGCATAGCCGTTCCCTTTAAGGACATGGACATTGTTCCAGTTTTTCCAGCCAAACAGCTCCCTTTCAGAAAGCTGCTTCTGGATTTAGCTGCTAAACGCTGTTCCAGGCCAGCTTCTGCAGGCTGAAAAGAGCCAGGATACTTGCCTTGTAGTGGAAGCACTTAACGGTCCTTGAGCTGTGCACTAGCTAATTCTGCCCTGCTAAAGGTGTCTGTTTACACACAGAGTAAGGAAGCACTTGGAAGCTTTTCTGGCAAGTGGCTGACTTGTCTGTAGTAGGTTGTTACTCCGCTGACAGCCGTGCTTGCCGAGCAGTGATGGCAGCTGACAGATTTGAGTGACTGACGTTGTTTCCTTTCCCTTTTCTCTTCCCCTTGCTCCGTTGGACGTGCAGGATGCCAGGAGCAGTGCCGGTTGTAGGACCGTTCCCCCCCCAGCAGTACGTCCGGGAAGAGTCGACTGCCCCGGGAGGCTACAGCTACTTCAGCCAAGACTTCTAGAGCGAGCTGCAGCACTGCTCTCGGCGTTGTGTTGGTGGCCCAAGAACGCACGTCCTTTGCCAGCCCACAATGGTTTCATTATCCCTCTGGATAAGCAAAGCCCTACCCTCCTGTATGCACCCGTTGAGCAGAACGGGGACTGAATCTGTCCGAAAAAGGATCCAGCTGGAAGAGACTTGGTAGACAGCAAATACTTCACTCCCTTAGAGTAGTTTTCATTGTGTAATTGCTTCCTGTGAAGGTGGGTGCGGTGTGCGAGGAAGTGTGTATCTGGTATAAGGAGGGGCTGGCAACAGGCTGGCAACGGCCACCTCCTCCCTCACCAGAGCAAGCGGCGGGTTCCTGCACCTGGAAGGCCAGCAGCCCGCGCTCGGAGGCGGCTTTTGCTGGAGGAGAACTCCTAGATCGCAGCAAGCAGCGCTCACGCGGCACGGATGGGGACGCTGTGCGGGCTGCCTGGCTTCTTACAGGCCCCAAATGAGAAGTGCCAGCGCAGCATCCATCCTGCCTGCTCCGGGCAGGTTCGTGTGCAGATTTTCCTGAGCCACCGATTGCCGTTGGAGCCTTTCGCAGCACTGCAGCCGTCGGTTCTGGAGCTCTGTTGTCTCGGTGTCTAACAAGTCGTCACGATCGCTGGTGTACAGCTTGCTGCTGGTGGGAGTGGGGGCTGAGAGAGGAGCGGGAGCTCTTGGCTCTGCAGGCAGCTCAGCCCTCTGCTCTGAGGATTTCCATGTGGAAGGAAGGAACTGTTTAGCCTGGTTTCCTATGGAAACAGGTGTATGTGATGATTCACCGTGTGTGTCTTTACCCCCTGTAACTTAAACAAATTGCAGCCCAACTTGGCGCTGGTGGCGATCTCCAAGGTCTGAATGCGATCAGCAGGCGAAGGGTGAGCAGAGCGAGTTCGCTTCACGTGCAGGCCCTGACAGAGTTTAAGTGCAGCATTTTCCCTACTGCCAGCAAAATATTATGGGAAAAGAGAATTTTAAGAAGAAAAAAAAAAAAAAGAGGAAACGAATCTAGATACAATAGAAGACCGTAGTATAACTTGGCCAAATTGTTAGCTGACTAAAAAACTACAAATCCCCTGGAAACCTGCCCTTGTTAGTCCTTCCTTAGACACTCCTTGCCCGAGCCCTCTCCTCAAAGCTCTTACATACTCGTCCCAGCCTGGAGAGGGGCCGTTCTGTATTTCAAACCCGGGAGTTCAGGCTGATGGTCCCTTCATGGTGCTAATGTACTAGATCTGTTAGAAAAGCCCCCGGCAGGAAGGGCAGGCATCTGAGACTGTTGTGCGTTTTGGGTGAGTTCTTTAGATGTTTTGTCCTTGAGCTAAGGCATTGTCTGTGCTCCGCCAGCCCACCACGAGAGCCGTGTGTGCCGGGCTGGCCTCGTGTTCGCTGCCAGCGATCCGAGTCAGACACTCCACGGCTTCATCCCAGCGTCGGTGCCTCTGAGGAGCTGAAACTTTGCTGGCCCGTGGCAAACACCCTGCTGCTGTCCTTCCCTGGGGCAGAAGGACGGGGATCTGGCCCCTCTTGGGACTCTGTGGGGCTGGCAGAGCAGGGTGGGCTGAGCGGAGCCGCAGCAGCTGCAGTGGGGCAGGCTGGGGCCCTGCGCTCCCCGCGCTGCGTTCCAGGGGGAGCAGCTGCCGCCCTCGCGAGGCCGAGAGCCAGGCCGTGCAGGCACTTCCAAAATCCAGCGTGCGCCGGGCAGGTTAAGCAAGGAGAGAGCTGGCTGCTGATCTCTGCCTTCCCCTCCCCGCTCCAGGCTGTGCACGAGCTTTGTTCGCCTTCGCCCTGCGCAGGATCTGCCACCTCCCCTTAGGACAGGCTCCTGCTGGTCTGGGTTCGCCTTCCTGACGTTTTCCACTCTTGTTCTACCGCTGAGGTCTGACCTTCGCCTCCTGCTCGAGGGGGAGGCTCTTCTAAACCTCGCAGGCCGATCAACGAGCAGAAAACTGAGCTGAAGGAAGCGTTGTGCGCCGGGTGGCACTGGGTGGCCTCCAACGCCGATCTCCGCTGCTTAGCTCTCGCCTCGCCGTGTGAGTGCAGGTGCCTGCTGGATGTGCTGTGCGCTGACACCACGAGGGATCCATTTCCAGCACTGCCCAGCCCGGTGTGTCACTGCGCTGTGTGCCGACAGTTTTGCCTCCCCCTGTACACGATGTTTATGTATCTGCTGTTTCCCCGAGGTGAAGCTCTCCAAATAGAGTGTTTATTACTACTGCTGGGTGCTGTCTCTCTGCAATAACCCTTCCTGGTTTGGTTTGTTTTGCCACGCTTCAGCCCACAGGACGCGCACCCCTTTCAAATACTCGTTAGGGGCAGGAGGTTTTTGTTCCCAGCCGCCCTCCTCAAGGCTCTGCTGTCACCCCAAGGCCCCTGAGGTCTGCACAGAGCCGGTAGGTGCCTTCCTCTGCGCTGCTCTGGCAAGTCAGCGTGGCCTGGAGCACACCAGTGCCACCGAGGGGAGGACAGGACAGTCTGGCCCCGGAGCCTGCTGGCACTGCTGCAGGCTGCTGTGCTGCCTGTGTTGAAAACATCCGTCCCAGGCAGGGGGCACGGGGCTTTTTCCAGCCCTCCCGTGGCAGCACAGGAGCAGGGCGATGGCAGAGCCTCCTGCCTCCGAACCCCTTGGCGCAGAGAGCTGTGCTCGCTGCCCTGACACAGGCCCCAGAGCTGAGGCAGCCCCAGGACTGCTGCACCCCGGGGCATGACGGGGGCACAGCAGCACACCCTTCAGCTGCACCCCCTGCCCTACGGTGTCCCCAGGCACGGCGTAGGCCTCGTGCTGGCGCTGTCCCCAGCCCCGGGGCAGCGCAGGGAGGGACGGGCTGCGTCTGCCTGCTGCAGGGCACGGCTCGGCTGTGCTGGGGCGGCGTGGCGGCAGCTGCCAGCCTGTCCCTCGCTGACCCCGTCCCCTCCTGGCAGCAGGGACGTGGTGTTTCTCGCTGCTCCCAGCCCTCCTGTGGGTGCAGGCGCTCCCCGAGGCAGGTGCAGGGTAGGAGGAGGACGTGGGGCTGCCTCTGTCCCGTTCCCATGCTCTGATCCTTGAAGCAGAGGGGTGCCAAAATCACAGGTGTCCCTCCCCCGCTGGGTGCACGCTGCCCCTCAGGCTGCTCCGGGGGGGCCCGCAGCCCCCAGCTGGTGGCTGCACTCAGCCAGCTGTGCCTCCCTCTGCCTCCATCCTGCTGCCAGGGCTGGCTGCCACGCTCCAGCCCCCCCTTCCACCCTGCTCCCTGCAGCACCCGGGGGCACCCTGCGGCGCGAGGGGACGGCAGCTGGGCCCAGAGCCCTCCGTGCGCCAGGGGAAGCAGAGCCCAGGGCGCACCTGTTCCCCCCTCACACCGCTGCTGCCGCCAGCGTGCCTCCCGCCCGGGGCCCCTGCGGGCAGCACCTGGCTGTGCCGGGGCTCCGGCTGCCCGCCACGGGCCGAGCCCAAGCGCCTTCCGTGCTGGCAGGCAGCATCAGGGCACGGAGCCACCCCGGCCACATCCCCGCGGAAGCGCCGCCGTCCCCCGCCTGTGCCCGAGCCAGCTCCTTGGAGCCGGCCGGTCTGCGCAGCCCGCTCGGCCCCCGGCACGGCGCGTGGGGCTGGAACCCCCATCCCACCCTCACCGGGGGGTGTGGGGGGGAACGCAGCCCCCCGGTCTGCAGCCCTAACCGCTGCCCTCCCTCGTGGCCCCGCTGTCTCCAGCAAGTAAATCAGGTGCAGATGTGGAGGCCGGGCCGGGCGCCTGCTTGCCATTAGGGGCTGGGAGCGTGGGGGTGGCCCTGCTGCTGCCTCGTGGCACCCCGCCGTGGCCGTGCTGCTCGTGGGGTGAGCGTCCCGTGCCTCGCGGGGGGCAGAGCTGGTGGGAAGAGCCCTCCCCGTGGGAGCTGGAGGCCTGGTTTGCTCAGCCCATGGATGGGCAGTGACACCCAGCCTGATGCCTGGGGTCTGCAGCGTGCTGCACCCATCCCTGTGCCTGGCACGGCTGCGCCCTGTGCTGCAGGGTGCTCCCTGCTCACCCCGGCAGGGACACAGTGCCCGATGCTGTGGGTGCTGCTGTGCCACGCTGGGGGCTCAGCGGGGGCACCACATCCCTCCCCGGCAGCCCCTGCGCTGGGCCCCGCGTTCTCGCCTCCCCAAAGGGAGCAGCGGGTTCATGTTTGCCGAGTTGTGCCTGGTTAAACCTTAACCGGGCCGGGTTGCTCCATCAGTCCCTCCCTGCGGGAGATAAGGATCAGCAGGATCCCAGCGGGACCGTGCTCGGCTCCTGCTGCGGGGTGGGCAGAGGGATGTGGGGGAGCGGAGGGATGCGGCCGGGCTGGGCACGGGGGCTGAGCTCCCATCCTGGCCCCCATTCTGTGGGGCTGGGACCTGATGTCCCGCATCGCCGTGGCCAGCAGCAGCGAGGTGGCTCCTGGCAAGGCTGGAGCAGGACCTGGCCCCACCAGAGTGCCCTGCCTGGCTGGGCTGATAAGAGGCTGCGGGTTGTGGCCGGGGCTGTAGGGCTGCCGTGTGCCGGGGCCAGCGGGGCTGGAGGGAGCCGGGAGCACCGGGCCTGGGGCTGGCGTGCACCCGCCGTGTGCTCGCACGGCCCCAATCCCTCGGCATCCCGACCCCATGCGCATACGGGGTGCTGGGAGCGGGGAGCCTGCGCCCCAAACAACGGCCGTTCAGGAGAGGCCAAGAGAAACTTCCAGGAGGAAAGAGCCCCCCGGGCTCCGGCCCCCCCAGGAGCCACCGGCCGCGCGCGCTCATGCTGGCCGCAGGTGCGACCGCAGCAGGAACGGCGGCGAGCGCTGGGGCCAGGCACAAGGGGCGGCTGTGTTCCCGCAGCCCCGGCTGCCTTCCAAGAGCAATATTGTTGGCACCAGGCAGGCTCCCTGCGCCGGCAGCGCATACACGGGCCTTTCATGAGGGGAGCAGGGATGATTTACTGCCTGGAGGAAGGGGCAGGGGTGGGAGGATGGAGCCCCCTGCGCCCAGCCCCTCGTGCGTGCTCGCTGCCGCGGGGCCCCGCACACGAGCGAGGCCGTGGGTCCGGCTCGGTGCAGGCAAACAGCAAATATCACCTCTCCTTGGTTGGGTTTGGGGCAGAGCGGGTCCCCCTGCCCCGTCTGCACCGTGCCCACCTCTGGGCACCCCCTCCCCGGTCACCCTGCCATGTCGGGGCTCCCACACTGCAGCAAGGTGCCCGGGGGGGGACACGTGCCCCTTGCGGTGCTGCGGCTGACGGGAGCAGCCCGGGGAGCAAAGGGGGGCGCAGGGGCAGGGCTGCCCCCATGGCACGGGGAGGCGGCGCTGGCACAATCCCCCCTTGTTGAGCTGCTGGCGTGGCGGAGGCCGTGGCGGTGCTGCCGGAGGCGGGCGGCAGGCGGTGGGCCGTGCTGCCGTGAAGGGCTTTTTGTTTGCCTTCAGTTGCTGTTATAAATCAAGCGAGGCAGCCCGAGCCCCCAGCCCCGCAGCAGGGAGGGGAGCAGCTCCCTGCCGCCCCCAGCCCGTGCCCCCACCGCCCGGTGTCTGCGGGGATGCCCAGCATGGCACGGGGCGAGCTGCCAGCGCGGGTCCCCTCATCCTGCTCCTGTCTGCCCATCCTGCTCCGTCCCCACTGCAGGCACCTGGATGGGGTTTAGGGTCTCTGTGCCCATCCCATGGGCTCCCAGCTCTCCTCAAGCACTCCCAGCGCTGGGAATGATCCCCTCCCACGCTCGCCCCGACCTCCCCTGGGGCTCCAGGGTTTCGTGCATCCATCCGCTGGGCTTTGCTGCACCCCAGCACCCAGCCCTGCCCCGAGCTGGCCCTGCCGGCTCCGCTTCACCGAGGATTTCCATGTTCTCCCCGTTCGGATGCGGTTTCGGTTCGAATTGAGCCGAACCCAACATTTTTCCCGTGTTTCTGGCACGCCGTGAGCTCTGCGGAGGCGGCTGCTGCCCCGTGAAATCGATGTTCCCGTCTGCTCCGCGTGCCGGCAGGAATGCACCGCGCCGAACAGCTGCTGGGGGCCGCGGGGGCCGCTCCGTGCTCCTCTGCGCCCCGGGGTGGGGGCAGCACCCTGGGGTGGGTGACACCGCGGGTGACGGTGGCACCGCACAGCCCTCGTGTGACACCGCCTCGTGCCACGCTCGCTGCTCCCATGTGCCGGAGCCGTGCCCTGGCCTCGTGGCCCCGTGGGATGGGGATGACGGGGGGTGACATAGGGGGGATGGGGGTGGCTGCGAACCCCGCTGCCTGCAGGAGGGCTCTGGGGATTGGGGACCGGGTCCCCGTTACCGGCCGGGGATGGAGGAGGCGGCCGGGGGTTGTCCTCGGTGCCCGTGGTGCCCCCGGGGGTCCCCGGGCGTGCCGCGGGGGGGTCCGGGAGGTGTTTATGGGCCGGATTAGGGCCGCCCGGGTCCCGGCTCGCAGCCCCGCGGTGTTTTTACGACGGGGCCTGATGGGCTCCTAATGGGGGTCACGCACGGCCGCTTTATGGCCCCGGCAGCGATAAGGCGGCGGCTAATTGCGGCGGCACCAATTAGCCGGCGGGTGCGCTGCCCCGCTGCCGGGAACGGCGCCCGGCAACGCTCGGGCTCGGTCCCGGGCTCGGGCTCGGTGCCGGGGGCGGGGCGGGGGTCGGGGCCGCCCGCGGCGCGGTGTAACCCGAGCGCCGCCCTACAAAGTGCCCGCGCCCGCGGCGGCGGCAGAGCGCGGCCAAGGCGGCGGCGGAGCCAGCTCCAGGCCGGGGGCCGCCATGGGGACGGGGCGCTGAGCCCGGCACGGCTCGGTACGGCTCGGTACAGCACGGTACGGCTCGGTACGGCTCGGTACGGGTCGCTACGGCACGGCCCCGGAGGCGGCGGCGGCAGCGGACTTTGCCCCGGTCCTCCCCGCACCGCGCGGGCGGCTCCGCCGAGGGAGCCGCGCACCGCCGGTAACGCCGCGACCCCCCCATCCCTCCCCCGAGCCCCCACCCCATCCCTCCCGCGACCCCCCATCCCTCCCCACCGCCCCCATCCCTCCCCGCCGCCCCGTCCGCGGGGCGCTGAGCCCGGGACCTCTCCCCGCGCCCCCCGGTGTTGCCGTCCCCTCCCCGTCCCCCCCCCGGGTTAAGGCTACGGGCAGGATCCCCCCACCTTCTCCCAGTCCCCCCCGGGTCCCCAAACCCCCGCAAGGTCCCCAAACCCCCGCAGGGTCCCTGTCCCCTTCCCCACGCCGTCCCGCGCCCCGCTCCATCGTGCCGTCGGGGCTCCGCGCAGCCGCCCCGTCCCGTCCCGTCCCATCCCTCCCCGTCCCGTCCCGGGTCCGGGCGCGTCCCGGCTCTCCCCGGGGGCGCGCAGCCCCCTCCTGACCGCGCTGCCGCTGCCTTGCAGGAGGCCGGGAAGATGCGGCCGCTCTGGCACGTCCTGGCCGGGCTGCTGCTGGTGGCTCGGCCCGCCGCCTCCCGCCGAGGGGCGATGGAGACAGGTACGGGGCTGGAGGGGGGGGGATTTGGGATTTGGGCTCGGCAGAGCGGGCTTTGGGGTTGGGCACCCCCGCCGAGCCCCCCGCTCTGCTCATCCCACCGCTGGTGGGCTCAAATGGGTGCGAGAGCGGCAAGGAGGCACCTTGCACCAGTGCGGCTGGGGTGGGATTTTCAGCCAGGCTGGGGGGTCCCTGGGTCGGGGACGCTGCTTTCCGTGGTCTTTGCTTGTTGGCTCGGTGCTGGTTCGGTCCCCAAGGCCCATGGCGTGCGGGCAGCCCGGTGGCGTGCCCGGGGTTGGTGCAGCAGTTGCTGAGCGGTCGGGTCTTTCCTTTCTGGCCGTGCACACGTGTGCTGACAGCCGCAGCGCTCGGGGCTCGGGGACGTTGCACGGGACCTGCAGACAGGGGCTGCGGGGCTGCCGCGCTCGGAGCTGCGGGGTTTTGGGTCCCAGCATCTCCTGCAGCCACGACAGAGCCGTCACCGCAGCGCTGCTCCGACGGTGTGCTAGGACAGCAAGGGCTGGCTGCACTGGGGTCTGCTCCAGGTTTAGAACAGAACAGAATAATTATTTGGTGCTGGCTTTTCCAGCAGCCCTGCGGGGAGGGTGGCCAGGAGGGTTTGATGCTGAGGGCACCCGCTCCTTTCCCATCCCCAGCGAGGCAGGATGGGCTCGGGCACCCTGCTCCTGCAGGAGTGTCCCCTCCGAAAGGAGGGTGGCATTGTGTGGCCTTGGACAGGGACACGCCGGTGCCAGGCAGCCGCTGGGGAAGCCTTGTCCCCGTGCCTGAGGGCAGAGTCCAGCCCTCGCCCGTGTCTGTGGCCGGGCACCGGGCCACGTCGTGCCGTGTGCTCCCGGCGGGTGCGTGGCGGGGCCGTGCTGTCGGGGGGGTGAGCAGCGTGCCTGGCGCTCAGCGCGTCTCTGCTGGGCTGCAGAGCTGTTCGAGAGCCCCTTGCTGGAGTCGGAGGAGGAACATCTCCTGCTGGACCCAGGCAACGTGCTGAAGCTGTACTGCGACGCCAACCACAGCGGTGCCAGCGTGGTCTGGTACAAGGAGTCCAGGCCGCTGGTCCCGGGGGGCCGCGTCCACCTCCAGCAGAGCTTGTTGGAGATCTCCGAGGTCGCCTACGAGGACTCGGGGCTCTACGTGTGCCGGGCCCGGGGCACCGGGGAGATCCTGCGCAACTTCACCATCTCCGTCGTGGGTGAGCGCCCAGGGCGGTGCCGGGGGGAGCGTGCTCCTGCGGACGGGGGCATCCCTCACAACCTGCCTCCCCCCGCAGACTCGCTGGCGTCGGGCGATGACGATGAAGACAGCGATGGGGACGGCCCCCACGGAGACCGTGGCGAGGAGCCCGTCTACGTGCACAGAGGTGAGTGGTGCCCCGGGCAGGGCCGTGGCGCTGTGCCGTGTGCCCCATCCCACGGCACGCCACGTGTGTCCCCAGCGCCGTACTGGACCCACCCGCACCGGATGGACAAGAAGCTGTACGCCGTCCCCGCGGGGAACACCGTCAAGTTTCGCTGCCCGGCCTCGGGCAGCCCCAGCCCCAGCATCCGCTGGTTCAAGAATGGGCGCGAGTTCCGGGGCGAGCACCGCATCGGGGGCATCCGGGTGAGGTCCCCATAACCCCCCCCCCTCCCGGTATCCCGCTCAGCAGCAGCTCCGTAGCACTGACCCCGTTCCTCCCCACTTTGCGTCCCCGCTGCAGCTCCGGCACCAGCACTGGAGCCTGGTCATGGAGAGCGTGGTGCCCTCCGACCGCGGCAACTACACCTGCCTGGTGGAGAACAGGTTCGGGAGCATCCGCTACAGCTACCTGCTGGACGTGCTGGGTGAGGGCTCTGGCCAGCAGGGTGCCTGGGAATGGGGTAGGGGAGCCTGTGCTCGGCTCCTCTCTGTCTGAGCACCCTTTGCACCCAAGGGACATGAGGATGAGGCAGCAGCTGGGGTCACCGCAGGTCCCTGGGGGTTCACAGAGGGTGGGGAGGCAGTGGTGTGACCCCGCTGTGGGTTCTGCGGGCCACACGGGTGATGTTTTTCTGCTGTCCTGGTTGCAGAGAGGTCCCCGCACCGGCCCATCCTGCAGGCAGGGCTCCCCGCCAACACCACGGCCCTGGTGGGCAGCGACGTGGAGTTCTTCTGCAAGGTGTACAGCGACGCCCAGCCCCACATCCAGTGGCTGAAGCACATCGAGGTGAACGGCAGCAGCTACGGCCCCGACGGGGTGCCCTACGTGCAAGTGCTCAAGGTAGCGGCCGGGCCCCGCGGTGCTGCCCCCAGAGGGGTGACGAGGGGCTCACAGAGCCCGTCCCCCCCTGGGGGGATGCTCAGGGTCCTTCGCTCTGCCTGCAGACCGCGGATATCAACAGCTCGGAGGTGGAGGTGCTGTACCTGCGCAACGTCTCCATGGAGGACGCGGGCGAGTACACCTGCCTGGCGGGGAACTCCATCGGCCTCTCCTACCAGTCGGCCTGGCTCACCGTGCTCCCAGGTAGGGCCGGGGGGGCCGGGGAGCACCACCAGGCTGGTCGGGGCTGGGGGCGGCCCTGGGTGCTGCAGGGACCGCAGGATGATGCCTCCTCTCCCTCCAGAAGAGGAGCTGGTGCGGGAGGCCGAGCCCCCCGAGGCCAAGTACACGGATATCATCATCTACACGTCGGGCTCGCTGGCCGTGGCCATGGCCATCATCATCGTGGTGCTGTGCCGGATGCAGACGCAGTCGAGCAAGCAGCCCCTGGAGCCCATGGCGGTCCACAAGCTCTCCAAATTCCCGCTCATCCGGCAGGTGAGGGCCGAGCTGGAGCCCTGGGGGGACCTCAGTGGCCGACTGGCTCTGCTGCTGCCACCTGCCCCTGTCACCTCCTACCCTCCTGATGGCCTCGGCACGAGCCCTGCTCTTGGGGACATCGTCCCAAGCACGAGGCCGGGTGGCTGAGGTCCTCCTGCGCTCTCTCCGCAGTTCTCCCTGGACTCCAGCTCCTCTGGGAAGTCCAGCACGTCCCTGATGCGCGTCACTCGCCTCTCCTCCAGCTGTGCCCCCATGCTGGCGGGGGTCGTGGAGCTGGACCTGCCCCTCGACTCCAAGTGGGAGTTCCCCCGGGACAAGTAAGGAGCCGCGCGGCGCTGGGGGGGGCTGGGGCTGGCAGTGCCAGCGCTGTGGCTCCGCGCTGACCCCGGCTCCGACTCACGGCTCTGCTTCTCCCCGCCAGGCTGGTGCTGGGCAAGCCCCTGGGAGAGGGCTGCTTCGGCCAGGTGGTGCGGGCAGAGGCGTACGGCATCGACAGGGAGCGGCCGGACAGAGCCGTCACCGTGGCTGTGAAGATGCTCAAAGGTAAGGAAGGGAAAGTTCCCTGCCCTGCAGCACCCCGGGCACGGGGGCTGTGTTGGTGCCGGGCTGTGGCACCACGCCAGCTGGTGCAGTGACACAGCCCCTGCCCCCAGACAACGCCACCGACAAGGACCTGGCTGACCTCATCTCCGAGATGGAGATGATGAAGCTGATGGACAAGCACAAGAACATCATCAACCTCCTGGGCGTCTGCACGCAGGACGGTGAGGGGGGCGCGGGGAAGGCTGGGCTTCAGGGGACAGTGGCAGGATGGGGTCAGGGGGCTGTGGGACAGGGACAAGGAGGGCTGAGCAGAGCGTTGACCCTTCCCAGGGCCGCTGTATGTGATCGTGGAGTTCGCAGCCAAGGGCAACCTGCGCGAGTACCTCCGCGCCCGGCGCCCTCCCACGCCCGACTACACCTTCGACATCACGGCGCTGCCCGAGGAGCAGCTCTCCTTCAAGGACCTGGTGTCCTGCGTCTACCAGGTGGCCCGCGGCATGGAGTACCTGGAGTCCAAGCGGGTAGGGCCGGCACAGCCTGTGAGGGGTGCCGAAAAGAGCGGGGCGGGAGGGATGACACCCCCAGCCCTGGGGGTGACGGTGCCATATGGGGGCTGGTGGTGCTTTGGGGTGCTGTGGGGGGTCGGGGTGTGCCAGGGGCTGCCCTCTCACATCTCCTGTGGGTGCCGTTTCCCTCCTGGCAGTGCATCCACCGTGACCTGGCTGCCCGCAACGTGCTGGTCACAGCAGAGAGCGTGATGAAAATCGCCGACTTCGGCTTGGCCAGGGACGTCCACGACATCGACTACTACAAGAAAACCAGCAACGTGAGCTGGGGGGGGACCGGGCGAGGGGCAGGGCGAGGGCTGGGGGAGCTGGGACCCCGTCTCAGCAGAGGGTTTGTTCCTGCAGGGCCGCCTGCCCGTGAAGTGGATGGCACCAGAGGCTCTGTTTGACCGCGTCTACACCCACCAGAGCGACGTGTGAGTCCTGGGGCCCCAGGGCTGCCGCGGGGTGTGGGCTGAGGCAGCCCCGTGGGGCTGTGTGTGTGTGCTGGAGGGTCCCCATCCTTAGGACAGGGGGTGCTCCGGGGGGGGTGGCACCATCTCGGTGGCAGCCAGACCCCTCCTGCAGCCAGACCCCTTGCCCTGTGTGCTCCCAGGTGGTCCTTTGGGATCCTGATGTGGGAGATCTTCACCCTGGGCGGCTCCCCCTACCCCGGCATCCCCGTGGAGGAGCTCTTCAAGCTGCTGAAGGAGGGGCACCGCATGGACCGGCCGTCCAACTGCACCCACGAGCTGTGAGTAGGGGCCAGGGGAGGGGGGCGGGCAGGGGGAGCTGTGCCCCCTCCCCTAACGCTGCCCGGCCCCCAGGTACATGCTGATGCGGGAGTGCTGGCACGCCGTGCCCTCGCAGCGCCCCACCTTCAAGCAGCTGGTGGAGGGGCTGGACAAGATCCTGGCGGCCGTCTCAGAGGAGGTGGGTGACGATGAGGATGGTGTGCATGGTGGTGGTGGTGGCGGTGGCGGGGCGGGCGGTGACGGCACGGTGTGTCCCCTGCAGTACCTGGACCTCTCCATGCCCTTCGAGCAGTACTCGCCCTCCTGCGAGGACACCACCAGCACCTGCTCCTCGGACGACTCCGTCTTCACCCACGACCCGCTGCCGCTCGCTCCCTGCCTCTTCACCTACCCCAGCGTGAGGACTTAAGGGCAGGGCAGGGCAGGGCGATGCCGCGCAGCGGATCCAGGCAGGGCTGTTCCCTGCTGCACCCAGCGTCAGCAGCGCAGGGGGTGCCCCCCTCCCCGGGGAACGGGCTCTTTTCCCCCCCATTTCTGCACAAAGCCTCCAGTCCTGGCCGGGTCCCAGCAATGCAGGGCTGAGCGAGCCTCTGCCTGGTGGGGAGGGGCAGGGGGGGCACTGCACCACGGTGCCCCCGGGGCGCCAGGCTGTGTCCAGGGTTTGGATGGAAGCGTCTCCTGGCGGGAGCCCCGCTGCCTGCCTCTGTACATAGCCATAGAGATGAATATTTATGTACGTGAAATATCGACCTGATAAATTATTTTTTTTGGAATAGACCCTGCTGCTGCAGTTTCTGGGCTGCTCCCAGGGGCGAGGAGGGCCGGGGGAGGACGCGCGCTGCCCGGGGGGCAGTGCCACAGGTGCAGGAAGCGGCGTCCCCACTCCTGTGCCTCCAGCCCCGCTCCGGCACAAAGCGCTGCTGCATCTGTTCCCCATTAGCCACTGTTGCGCTAAGCCACCGTGAACTCCGCTACCAGCATCGCCCTGAAACTGATCCACCAACTGCTGCCGGCTCCCAGGCTGGGAAAGAGCCCCCGGCCCGGCACGCTGGGGACCCCCCCTCCCCACCTGGGCCAGCCCCGGGACACCAGATAAAAGTGAGTTACGGGCTCTGCGCTGCCTTCTCCTCACCCCAGCGCCCCTGCGAGCGAGGTTTGGGGGCTTCAGCCCCAGGCCCTGCTCTCTGCTGCCTGCTTTGCCCCACGGCACCCAGCTCGGCTCTGCAGGGAGCGGGGGCTGCAGCTGTCTCGCCCCCTCCTGCCAGCCCGCTCCCTGGGTCTAGGGTTTCACCTCGTCTCCTCTGCTCCGGCAAGGGCTGGGCTTTGCAGGGCCGTTAGCCCCGGGATCTGGTTTCCTTCCCCAGCTCCCAGCTGCAGGGGCAGCTCCAGGGGTGGGGAGCAGCCCCCCCCCAGCCTGCAAGGTGGCTCTCGGGGAGCAGTGGGGACGTGTGGGGCAGGAGCCAGAGGAAAAGTGGTCCCTTCATCTCGCCCCTGCTGCGCTGGGGTGCAGCCACCTTTTGGCAAACTCCTGGGGCCGTTCCTGGGTGGCAGAGCCTGCCCTGCCCCATACCTGCTTGTGGGGCTGCCCCAAGGCCCCCTCCTCGTGCAGCCCCAGCCGTGCTGGCCCTGAAGCCTGCCCACAGCTCTCCCAGCCCCTCGCCCAGGGGCTCTGCTCCCCCTCTCCCCTGGGCAGAGCCCCCCCGGGGCCTGCAGACCACCAGCAGGTGTGAAACCTGCCCCGTCCCCGCTGCCTCCCTGCCCCGCCGAAGGATCCCAGCTGTCTGCTAATGTGCCAGAACCAATGCATTTAGCACAGCCCTGAATGGGGCATTCACACGCCGGAGGGCAAACTGCCCGGGCTGGCTGCCCCCCACCCCCTGGCCCCCAGGGAGCCAGCCCTGGGTAAACCCGGACCCGTGGGTGCCTGGGGACGGGGCTGTGCAGGGGATTTGCTTCCTTGGCACTTCCCTGGAAAAGGGAGATTGCAAAGGGGGGACAGGGAGGGGGATTCATCGATCCCTAATGGCATGTGGGGGTACCTCGCACCCCCTGTGCCCAGGGCTTGGGGTGGGATGGGGACAGCAGGGGTTGTAACCCCACAGGGTCTTGCTTCCTTCCCCCTTGCTGAGCACACGAGGTGAGTGTGCATCCTTGCAACCCATGCATTCATGCCACCAGCCACCTGGTGATGTTTTTGGGGCCACCAGCCACCCGGCACTGCTTTTGGGGCCACCAGCAATGCTTTTGGGGTCCTAGCAGTGTGTCCATTCTGCTTGGGGCTGCCCCGTCCCCGGACACCCGAGCACCCCGTCCTGGTGCTGGTGGAGCAGAGTGGGCTCAGCAGCAGGGCTGGGGCAGGAGCACAGGGCTGTGGGGCTGTGGCGGGGGGCACGGGGCAGCAGAGGCGTCCCGGGGCATCCCGCAGCCCCGCAACAACTGGAGGCGGTTTTATTGTTTAACATTCCTGGTGTTTTCTGTCAGGGCTGAACCAATTGTCCTTAATCCGCCAGGCTCTGCTGGCCAAACAAGTGTGGCTGAGCCACCGGCATCCTGTCCCCACGAACAGGCCCCTTTTGTGAGGGGGATTTAGCGTGTAGCCCAGTAAATCCCACTGGTTTCCTGAGGCACCGTTCCCACACGCCATCCCCCAGCCCTGGTGCGGGGCCAGAGCCTGCCCGGGGCTCAGCCGCCTCTTGAGGGTCCCCGGGGGTCTTGGGGTCCCTCTCGGCCCCCTCCCCAGTCCGGTGGCCATGGGGTGATGTGGGGGCGAGCCCCGGGGCAGGAGCAGCAGCCCCAATTCCTCATTCCAGCCCCTCACTGGAGATGCCTTCCCTTAACGACCGGCTGTTGTAGGGCCGGGAGGTGCCCTTGTCTTTTTTCTTTTTTTCCCCTAAACAAAAGCTCTGGGATTTTATCTTGGGGGAGAATCTGGCTTTTGTGGGCTGCAGATAGCCTCTGCCCCCGGGCTGGGGTTGAGCGCCCTTCATTCCCATACCCCTGCCCTCTGGGCAGCGGAGGGGAAGGGCAGAGCCCCACGGGGGCAGGGGAAGGACCCACGGGGACCCACTCGGGGCCGCGTTTTCCCGTGGAGACAGCCCTGGACAAGCGGCTGCTGCCCCCCCGGATACCCTGAGCCCCCTGAGCCCCCACCCCGGGCTCCCCCCGAGCCCATCTCGCTCCTCCCCACGCCCACGCGTGCACAGCGCCCTCCCCCATCTCCCCCACGCCCCCCACCCGTGCCCCCCGTCCCGTTGCCGGTGCCGGTGCCGGTGGCGGTGCGGGGAAGCCGGGCTGCGAGCCCCATCTCCTGGCCGGCCGCGGCAGCTCCGCACCGGGCGGGCAGCGCCGGGAGCCCCCCCCCCCAGTCTGCCCGCACCCCCCCCCCCCCGGCTCCTGGGGCCGGGACGAACCCGGTGGGAGGACGGGCGGGGGGCTCGGGACGCGGTTTCCCACCCGCACCGGGCTCCGACAGCGGTGGCAGCACCTGAAGGCTAGGGGGGGTGGAAGTCCCATGGGCTGTACCCCCCCCGTGAGCTGTGCCCCCCGCCCCGATTCACGGGGGCACGGAGCTGGAGCCCCCACTGCCATGCCTTAACCCATTTTGGGGGGGGCACCATCCTGTGCCACCCCTCACTGCCCTCTCCATGGGTCCCTGTCCCCAGCTCCTGGCTCTGGGGGTCTTGCACCCCCCCCCAAATATCCTGGGGTCGTCCCAGGCAAGGTTTTGGGGCCGCAGGCAGGTTTTTGGGGCACAGCACCCAGCGAGCAGCAGATGCGTGCGGCTCTCCCCACCGGCACGCAACGGGGCTGAGCCCAGCCCGCCGCCCCGCTCCCATCCCCGGCGGTTTCCCGAGCTTCTTCCCCACCCCACGGGGGGAAAGGGGCCTCCGGGCAGGATGCTCCCCTCTCTCCTCTCCCCTCTCCTCTCCTCCTCTGCTTCCTTCCTCCCCCGGCCGGGCCAGCCCTCCTCCTGCCCGCCGCAGCGCCTTAACCCTTTCGCCCGCGCTCGCCGGCCATGCGCCAACCCCGCGGCCTCGGCCCTTTGTGCTGGGCCCCGCGCTGCTCCCCGGGGCCATGATGCATCCCCTGGCCTCCATCCCACCCCGCTGTCCTCCGCAGGAGCCTCTCCAGGCATCCCCCTGGGATCGGGCAGCCGCGGCTCAGCCGCCTGCTCCTGATGGCCGCTTGGCCTCGGTGGCGGTGCGGGGAGCCAAGCGGGTGAAGCCGGCCACCGGGGAGGCCCCACCGGGGAGGCCATACTGGGGAGGCCATACCCGGGAGGCCTCACTGTGCTCCCACCGGGCCCGCAGACAAAGCCCCGTGGGGTCGCAGCCCCTGCAGCACGCATCCGGGTGGCAGCGCCGCGGCCCTGGTGCCGTTTGGCAGCTCCACGGCCGGAAGAGAGGAGCCGGGAGGGGGACGTGCTGCGGAGGCGGCGGCACGGCGGGAGCGGGATCGAGCTGTGGCGGCCCCGGCCCTGCTCCCCGTCGTGGCCGTGGGGATGGATTGGGTGCTGGGATTGCGAGTAGGGGGCTAGAGATGTGCCCCCAGCCATCGGGGTGCTGCTGCCTGGGGGTTTCAGCCCCTGCCCAGCAGCGTCCCATGGGGTGAGGTGGTGGCCGCGCTGCGTGGTTGTGAGCTCAGCCCCCAGCACGTGGGGGGCACTGTAAGGTGCCCAGCCTGCAGCCCCCAAATCTCCCCGGTCAACCAGTGCTATAACCAGCACGAGAGGAGATGGTGACAGCCAGGGGCCTGCACGCAGCCCCCATTTTGTGGGGACACCCCTCGACCTCGTCCCCACACCACGGCCGCCCCCATTCACCAGGCACCCCGGTGCTAGGGCAGGCTGCGTGGCCACGAGCTGCTGCGGGTGCTCTCATCCTGCACCGAGCCCTGCCCGCCCCGGGGGGGGGGGGTTCTAAATAAAACCTCCTGCTTCATTTCGGGACGGAAACGCACGTGACAGGTCTGAGCAGGAAGGAGGGAAAGTCGGCTGCCTGGGCCCCGCGTGCCGAGGGTGCGGCTGCCGCAGGCTGGGCCGCCCTGAGGGAGCCGGGTGGCACGGGATCGCTCCCCGCCGGCACGGGCTGGGTGTCCGCACAGCACCACCGGGCACGGTGTGGGCACGGCACGGGCACGGCTCCCACAGCGGCACCGAGGCCGGCCAAGCCCCACGGCGGCGGGCCGTCGGCGGTACAAACAACCACAAGCCGAGCCTCCGGCCGTGGCGCTTCCTGCCAAGTCACTCCACCCTCCGTGGGTGTGCTGCAGCGAGACCCAGCGCCGCGGCGGTGTCACGCCGAAGTGGGGACACTGGGATGGGGACCTCGGCGTGGCCCCGATGGGGATAGGGTGGTTGCAGTGGGATGGTGCCCACCAGGACGCGGGCACTGCGGGGTGAACTGCGTGCCCGAGGGCCAGCAGCGAGCGTGGGCAGGGAGGCGGCCGGGCGTGAGGCCGGGTGCGAGGCCGTGCCGTGCCCGCGCTGTGGGTCAGGATCCATTTGCTGTGGTTTATTCATGACAGGGCGCTCCGTGCCGGGCGTTATTTACACCGGGGCATTATTTACACCAGGGCTGGCCGCACCGGGCAGCGAGCGTGCCCGCAGGCTGCCGGCATCCCCGGTGCCCCCTCGGGGGAACAAACCCCCAAAACGGCAACCCCGGGGCCGGCCGGGAGGGCACCGCGCCCCCCCCCCCGCGGCCCCCAACCTCCCTCCGGGCACCCCGGGGGGGTGGCAGCCGGGCCCTGCCCCCCGGCGCTGCCCGGGGAACCCAGCCCCATCCCGGCGCTGCCCCCCGCCGGGCCGCCGCTGTCTCCCCCCCCCCCCTCCGCACCCCCCCGTTGCCGGTGCGGCGGCGGCGTGGCGTGGCTCGGCGCCCGGCCCCGCTCCTCGCCGCTCGCGGTGGCGGAGACCCCGGCCCCGGCAGCAGGAGGTAGCGACGGAGCCGCCGCCGCTGCCCGCCCCGGGGGTGGTGGTGGTGGTGGATGCACGGGGAACCGGGAGTGGTGGTGGTGGGGGGGGCGCTCGGTGGCGGCGCTCGGAGGGCGGCGGGGAGCGAGGGAGCGGCGCTGCCCGCCCGGCATCGCGGAGCCGGCCGGGGACCCGCTAAGGCCGCGGCCTCCCGGCGGGGCGAGGCCCCGCTACGAGCCCGGTGGAACCGGGAGGTGGGTGGGTGGGATGGGGGGAGGCAGCGGGCGGGCGGGGAGCGGGGCGAGGCGGACAATAGCGGGGGGAAGGCGGCGGCGGAGCCCTGCGGCCCCCGGCCCGGTGCTGTGCGGCCGCCCCGCGGAGGGTTGGGCTGCCGGGGTCGGGGCCGCAGGGCCCGGCCGCCTCCATTTTGTTGGCGCCCGCTCCGCCGCCGCTCCCCGCAGGACCGGGGTGGACCGTGGGGGTGGGTGTGGGTGTACTGGGGGGGGGAACCGGGGGCAGCGAGGCCCGCAGGTGAGGCACGACCGCAGCGCACGGGGCCGGGCCATACAACCGCAGCCCGGCCCGGCCCGGCTCGGCTCGGCTCGGCTCGGCTCGGGGCCGCCCGGTGCCCGCCGCCACCTAAGATGGAGGCGAGGGCGCGGGGCCGGCCGGGGGCCGCCATGTGCGCGGGGCCGGGCCGGGCCGTGCCGGGCCGCAGGTGGGAGCGGGGCCGGGCGGGCGGCCGCTGGCACCGGGCGGGCCGGGGGGGGGCAGCACTGAGCGCCCCCTCCCCTCCCCCCCCACACCTCCAGCCCCGGACCCGGGGGGGGGGGGGGGGGGGGGTCCGGGATGGGGAGGGAGGGGGGGGCACGGGGGAAGGGGGGGGCGCACGGGGAAGGAGGGGGGGGCGCGGGCGCGCGCTGATTGGCCGCCGCCGAACCCCCCCCCCCCCGGAGCGGGCGCGCGCGTGGGGCGCGCGCCGGCGGGATGGCGGCGGCGTCGGGAGCGCGCATGCGGGGGAGGGAGGTGGAGGAGGAGGAGGAGGAGGAGGAGGAGGAGGAGGAGGGAGGCGGCGGAGCGGCGCTGGCGGGGCCTGGCCGGGCCGGGTCGGCGCGTCTCCTCCCGATCGGCCCGCAGCGGGGGCAGGCGGCGAGCCGGCCGCGGCGGCCGCAGGTGAGCGCTGCCCGGCGGAGCGAGAAGGGCTGAGCAGAGCCGAGCCGAGCTGAGCCTCGCCGAGCCGGGCCGGGCCGGGCCGTGCCGAGCCGAGCCGGGCGGCGGGCCTCGAGCCCGGGCCTAGCGCGGCGGAGGCCGGGCGGCCGCCTGCCTGCCCGCCCGCCCGCCGAGCCCAGCCGAGCCGAGCGGGCCCCGGGCGCGGCTGCCATTTTGTGTCGGCGGCCGGGGCTGACCCCATTGTGCTGTGCCCGCAGGTGGATGCCCGCCGCCCGGCATGGAGCAGGCCTGCGAAGTGAGCCGCCGCAGCTGCCTCGTCCCCTTCGGCACCTCGCTGGCGGCCGCCGAGCCCAAGGGCGGCCCGTTCGGCGAGGCCCGCGGCCCCGAGCCGCCCGCCATGCAGCTGGCGGCCGCCAAGCCCGTGTACGGCCAGGACCCGTCGTCCTGCTACATCCCGCTGCGCCGGCTGCAGGACCTGGCCTCCATGATCAACGCCGAGTACCTCGGCGGCGCCGCCGACGGCGCTGAGGCCCTGCCCGACCCCGGCTCGCCGCCCCCCCGCGGCCCCGGGGACCCGCCGGGAGGCGCCGACGGCCCCGGCCCGGCTGCGGACGGGGCCCCCCCGACCTTCCCGTTGCTCCTCCCGGACGGGGAGGACGAGGACGAGGAGGAGGAGGAGGAGGAGGAAGAGGAGGAGGAGGGGGAAGAAGGCGCCGAGACGCCGGAGGAGGAGGAGGACGAGGAGGAGGACGACGACGAAGAGGAGGAGGAGGAGGACGAAGACGAGGAGGCCGCCGGCGGTGCCCGGGAGCGGGCCGCGGCGGAGCAGAGCCGTGCGGGGCCGCAGCGGGGCCCCGGCAGCCCGGAGCCGCCGCCCCGCCTGCAGCGAGCCGAGCTGCCGCTGCTGGACGGCGGGGGGGACAAACCCGAGCCTTCCGCCACGGCGGCCCTGCAGCTCGTAAGCACCGGGAGAGGGGGGAGCGGGAGGAGAGGAAAAAAGAAGAAGCAGCAGCGGCAGCAGCAGCAAAACGAGGAGGGGAGGGAGGGAGGCAGGCGGCGAGGGGGGGAAGCCGGGGCTCCATTTTGCGGGGGCCGGCGCGGGCCCGCTGCTGGCAGCTGACATCTTCGGGCGGCCGCTGGCAGCCATCTTGCCGCGGGGACAGTTTTGACACCAGCGCGGCCGCCGGGCCCGGGCCGTGCCCCGTGTCACGGCGTCACCTTCACCGCGGGGCTCCGGGGCTGCCCCCCAGGACACCTCACGGTGTTTTTCCCCGTCGTTGACATCGGTCCTTGGCGGGAGCAGGATGCTCGCAAAGTTGTGCCAGAGGTTTTGTGTTGTTGTTTTTTTTTCTTTTCGTCCCCGTTACCAGCTTGTTTCCTGGTGAGCTTAATGATGTCAAGGAGAGGAGACCTTTCTCCTCTCTTAGCATCTCTTTTTTTATTTTTTTTCCTGCTCTATCAGCCTGCGCTCTTTGTTTGGGTTAGCGCAAGTTGCCCAAGCTGCAGACTTTCCCGATTGCTAGGGAGGGGCTGTGGCATGGCCTCGCTGATCTCGCCTGGGAGGCCTTGCCCGTTACTCGGGCAGGCTTTTTCTTTTTTTTTTTTTTTTTTGGTTCTTTCTAATCTCACCCTGCGCTCACAAATTCCATTAGCTGGTTTTCAGATGTGCTTAATGAGCAAAGCTGGTCCAGGCCTTAGAGTGCTGATGGTGGTTAGAGGCACATGACGCGTGTGTACAACTCATTTTTGAACGCAAGCGTAATTTTTGACTGGTTTCATCGCTGAGTTGGGGTTCATCGAGTTGAGGTTCATCATTTATACATACATACCCTCGTATCTTGAATATTTTAAAAACATTTTTGTAAGCTTAAGTGGCCTTACTCTGGGTTTAAAGTACTATTTGATGCTGAGATTTGGAAATCAACTCTCGTGACAACGCTGACCTCTGAAACTGTTTCGCTCTTTCTCATTGCAGTATAGCCGCTGATGCCAGGCAGATGCTACTGGTGCATGCAGCATTTTGGGGGAAAAAAAAAAAAACGCTTGCTTTCACTTGTGTTCATTTGGGAACCTGTGCGTTTCTGCTGTGAGAGATGCGGGACCACTTGTCACTGAGTGCCCATAGAAGGGCTGATTGCAGCACGGTGCTGAAAGCAGCTGAGTTTGTTTAAGGCACTGCCAGGCTCAGCTCTGGCTCACGGATCCTTTTGCGTGTTTCTTTGGGAGAATTGTCTCCTTGTGGAGACCCCACCTTCGGTGCTGTGGGGTGAGAGGCTGCTGTCAGCGGGAGGTCTGTACGTAAACGGAGCCTTGTTTTTAAGAGTAAAGCAGGGATCTCAGCAGCCATGTGCTCAGTGATGCGGTTGTGGGAGGGTCTCACGTTGTAAACAGAAGCTCGCAGAGGTACTTTCACAACACTTGCTTATACTATCAGTGGCTTTTACTACGTGCACCGCAGAGCTGCAGCTTTGTGCAGCGAGAACACTTTTAGTGATTGAGCCTGTTATTTGAATACGCAATGAAGGGTTGACTTTTCAGGGAAGCTGCCATCCTGTCTGCCATAGTATGACATTAACCTCGCTGAATTGTTCTGCTGACTTTAAAACACAGCTGCATTCAGGGGAAAAAAAAAAAGGCATAAAAAAGAAAAGCGTATTGGAGACAGCTTGGGATCCTTCTCTCCTTGAGCCTTGCATTCTTCTGTTGATAAGGCCGTGCAAGTTGTGCCAGCGCTCGCCCATTTTAGCTCTGCTGTTCATGGGATGGGAAGCGCTAGAGATTTTTGTCTGTGCCAGGTTGCCAATGAGATGGTTAAATCGTGTAATTGTTGAACATGGCATGGCAGCTTGGAATAACCAGGCTTGCCCTAGGAACCCCATTCATGTAGGCATTTAATTCCCGTCTCATTTGTATTCGGGTAGCTCGAGTCAGCTGTCTTTGAGAGCCTGCTAAAACTTGAAAAAAAAAAAACAACAAACAAAACCAAACAAACCTAACAACAAAATAAAAAACCAGGAGCTCTGCACTGCTATTTTTAGGGTGACTTGTCATAGCTGGGCTACTCTTTCAGATAATCCCATTTACCCAGCCCGACGTGGGTCTCCTGCACTTTACAGCAGGACTTTGAGCTTTTATTTGCCAAGCTAAGGGCTCTGAGTGTGTGCCCACTGCTTCCTCGCTCCCTGTTTTGCCAGGAGGAAAGCCTGCCTGCATCTCAGCCCTCTGAGCGCTGACATTCAGCTGCCCATCAGACCCTTGCAAGCTTTCGGGTTTGGCCGGGTCGTTAGGAGCTTTGAAAAGGCTCATTTCCAAAATGTCAAGGGTGCTTCCAGCAGAAGGGCCAGCAGTTGGCTCGGCTTTTAGTGGGATGCAAAGGCCAGCATTCAGGCAGCGCCTCCGGGCAGGCGGGGTGGCAGGCAGGTATTGTTTTGCAGCGGGATGTTAATAGCCCTGGCCTCTGGTTGCTCTGGGGTGGCAGCAGGCAGGGGACGGGGCGCCCAGGTAGCATTCAGGTGTAAAGTGGGATGTGCATATGCCGAAGTTGTTGTAACTGCCACCTTAATCTCGGTTAAGCGTGGCTCAAACTCTCCTCCGAGCTGGCAGCAGCTACTGCCAGGTTTTGTGCTGGAGGGAAACAAATGGCAGCGGCCGTTATTGGGGCTATTGTTTGTGCTCCAGAAGTGACAATGCAGTGACTGCTGGCAGCTGATGGCGTGCTCCGTTCTGAACGTGGCGTTAATGTTGGGTCAGAGCCATTCAAATTGAAACGAGGGACTTTTTCTCTTTACATTTTCTCTCCTTTATCAGCTTGAACTTGTCTTTAGCACTTCCCTGGCCTTTGGGAGTTGCAGGGGTCCTGTGACAGCCTTGTGCAGAGCTGGATGAGGACCGGGACCCAGAATCTGCCTGCTGGGGAGGGGGCGTGCAGCCACAGAGCAGCCCCCTGAGCGCTGCCCGTCCTGCGTGGACTCTGCTGCTGCGGTACTGGAGCAGGTGGGCTTGCTCCTGGCACACCTCTCGTGCTGGAGCAGCGCATTTTTAGTGAAGTTTGGGACCATATTACTTTGCTTTCGCTTTGCCAGTTGTTGATTTTTTTAATTGCTACCCACAAAGTATATCGGAGCAGTTTGGTTTGCAGAGCTGAGCACTTGAAAGCTGAGAGTTCTTGGATTTAAGTACGCTTGTGCTGCTCTTGTGCATGTATCTGTGTTATGCAACGCTCGGGCTTGGGTTGTGCGTTCGCAGGCTGTTTTTCCCCAAAATCCTGGTGGCTTCAGGCTGCGGGGTGTTCAGAGCTTGGAGGGGGAAACTCGCTCAGTGTCGCTTGTTGTCATACAGGTGCTGGTGCCGTCCCATTTCACTCTGGGAGTGTGATGCTCTTGTAATGGAAGCGGGGAAATGAGACCCAGGGAAATCAGGAGCCAGGTCCTTCATCTCTGAAGGTGGCTGCTTCCAGTGACTGGATGCATGAAATGAGTGGGGGATGCATGAAATGAGTAGGGCATGCGTGTAGGGCCGCTAGGGGTTGGATTTACCAGAACCACACCACATGCAACACGCGCAAGATGTTTAAAATACTGCAGGCTCGCAGAGTCATCTCCTTAAGCCTGGAATTAATCCATAATAAACTTGCAACTTCTGTTGCAGCTGTGGGAAAGTTCTCCCGTTACAAAGTGTTTGTGTCCCTGTGTATGGGTTACTGAGGTTCTCCTTTATTGACAGGCTTCTCTAGTGCCGTTTCTCCCTTGGCTAGAAGTGAAGGAACCCCCGCCACGTGATGCTTGCTGTTCCTGTAAACATTTCTGAAGGCATCTCCTACTACGCTCTGTTGGTTTGTGGTACAGGTAACTGCTGGTAATGGTAGATCCCTGCGATAGAAGAGGCACTGCAGCAGTTCGAGCAGGGAACGTAAATTTCCTTGGGCAGTTGGCATCTTCCTAGTGGGGAAATCGATCCCGTTTGGCTGGCTGTGCCTCCTGTGAGCCTCGCCTGCTGCTGGAGAGGCTGGGTTCTCCCTGCAGCGCTGTCCCCGTGTGTCTGGCTTCAGGCACCCCTCTGCCAATGCCACTGTGCTGCTGGGAAGGATTTATTTCTTCTCAGAAAGCACGGAGCTGGATCTCACCTGGCTGCAGAGCTGGTCCCACGGGGCGAGGGCTCCCCTGTGCAGGGAGTCCAGGGAGTGTTTATTCCAGCATGTGGCCGTGATGGCTCTCTTTGTTTCGTTTGTGTCTGTTTTCTAATCGAATATTAGGTTGTGTTTGTGTGTGCGGTGTTACTGAAATAGCCTGGCTTCTGTAGGAACCCAGAAAGTCTGGGTACCTGTAGTGCGATGTGCAGCCTGGGTGACAGATGCCTCCCTTGATCTTACGGGGCTGTGCGGATCTCTAAAGCTGTGTGCAAATAGCAAGAGCAGAGGTGTTTTGGACAGTCTGGAAGGTGTGGTTTCGCAGAATAAAATGTCAAAAGCCTCTCTCACTTCTGCTTTCTAAATTATTAAAAAAAAAAAAAAAGCTTAGGTAAGAGAGACTTGGTTCAGGCAATGTCCCAGTTAATGCGCTTTCTATAGTCATAAATAATTAGTCAAAACTTAGTCGAGTCTTTAGCTGTTGTTGAAGTCGTTGCCAGAGGAGTGTAGGCTTCACCTGGCTGACTGGATTTCGGTTCTGGCCTGTACAAAGCGTGGTGTACGTGGTGCATCCCTGCTGCCCTGGGGAAACGTCCAGCAGCAGCACAGCTGCCTTCCACGGCTGCTTTTCTGCGCACGGGCTGCCTCCTTTTGGCATTGACGTGCTGCTGACTTCAAGTGCGTCTCCCAGACCTTGAACTCTCTTGTAAGGTTTTGTGTTGTCAGGGCACGATGATGCCGGCTCTGTTCGTCTAAACCCCTGCTGGAACTAGCGGTGGTGGCTGGGTTTGGGTCTCTTACCACAATTCTTGACCCCAGGGCAAAATATTCCTGTTGTGCTTGGAGCCTCGGGTTTGTTGATTGCCTCGTGCACGTACAGCAGCTTCTTCAGACCTCGGTGCTTCCCACCTCCAGAAGTGGGGTTAAACTGTGCAGCATGTACAGATGATTAGTTTTTTAATTTCCCCGTGTTAACTGAACGAATCTGTAGCTCACTGAAGAGATGTCAACTCTGAACGTGACTATAATAAGCTACTTAAGCCCCAAGAAAAGAAGGGATATTTTCTGAATGATTACTGAGACAGTGCGTCTTAAAAAGACTTTATTAACTCAAAAATTAGTGTTTTAACTTTCGTTGCATATTCTAAGCAACAACTTCTGTTTCTCTTGTCCGTGATGGACAACTTCTTGTGCATAGCCACTTTCTTTTTTTCTCTTCTTTTTCTTTTTAAGTCAGTTGCTTTTGCGTTTGGGAGGTCGCAGGGACTAGAAACACATGTAGAACGAAACTCAGAATCCAGGGGGGGAACGTCCTGGAAAAATTTTTCTAAAATAAATACCAAGTTAATGTCGCTTCTGATACCAGGAAAAAATGACATATGTTTTGTTCTGTCTGCACGGAGCCATCTGTGCTGCGCAGTGCGGTCTTTGCTTAGTGAAATGAGAGTTAAATCCTTTATGGTGGTGAAGGCATTGCCAGGATTTCCAAGTTAATGGGTGGAAAAGGTCTGTAAGAGAGTCTGCTTTGAATTAGAGCAGCAGTTTTCAACCTCTATTGATTTGTCCACCCCTGAACACTTCCCAGGTGCCGAGTCTTGCATGGAGAGCTCAGACCTACCCACAGCAGCCCCGCTGTCTTTTACGCAGCTCCGTGGCATCGCGGTATTGTTCTGCAGACGGCTGAGCAGCAGAACCCACTGTGAGTGTTTGTGGCACCGAATTTGGTGCCGAGCAAAACCTGAGAGGGGCCACGTGGCTGCTGGGCGCCCGGCGAGGGCTGCGCCGTGCCCTGGTGAAATATTTCCCGGGAGCTGTAAATGTGCGCGGTGCCCTGGGTGCTGCTCTGGTCAGCAGCTACGAGGTGTGGTGGTGCCATCCAAAATGTATTGGGGCTTTTTGGCTGCTCTGCGGGGTCCTGACCACCAGGTTCCCAGTGGGGCAAAGTGAAAGGTGCTGCCATGAGTGGGAGGCAGAGGCTGGTGCCTCTCTGCTCGTTGATTTTACCGAATTAGGAGGCTGGTCCTTTGTGGCTGCCCACAGGGGCTTCTGCAGCAGTGGCTGGATGTCCCACCAAGGTGAGGCTGCCTTGGTGTGCAACACTCTGATGTGCATCCCAAAGCTCTGGTGAGTCCAGGAGTAACCCCAGAGAGATGGGAAAGCATCCACTAAAGCTGACACATTGCCATTAAGATCGCATCAAGCTTTCCCTCACCCACATCTTTAGGACCTATGGCAAAAATAACTAGGAGCAGAGTCCTGCGGTGCCATCTCTTGCCCAGCAGTTGCAGGTGAGCTGTCCTGGCCAGAAGGCTTTCGCTTGCATCTCTAGCACAGCGTGAGCTGCATCTCTACCGATTTAACCACAGCTTCTTCAGGCTCTGGTTATGGCCAGAGCTGCGTGTGCCCCACAGACGAGTGGCAGGGCCTTTTAGTGCCACGGGGTGAGCACTGCTTCGATGTGCGTGGTGCCACAGGGCATGCAGTTCTCCTGGGGACACAGCTGGTGCTGGGAGCTGTGGGATCAGGCAGCCAGCCTGTGGTCCTGGGGGCTCCTTCCAGGCCCCCCTGTGCTCTCCAGGCCACCAGCAGTTGGGGTGTCAGCCCCGGGAGGCAGCTGCTGGTCCCCGAGCAGGGCTTTTGGTGTTGGTTCTCGCAGGGAGCTTGTCCTGAGGGCTACAGGTGGTGTCAGGCGGTCGTGAGCACACATTGACACTGCTCTGGTCTTGAGGAAAAACAAACAGTTTTATTGGTAATAAAACAGAGTCATTCCTGTTAGCTTTCGGGCACCTGTTGGGAGCCCTGTGCTGGGGACCAACATTTCACCTGTAAGCGTGCGGGATTGTTTTATTGTGCGTGCACAACCAGCAGAGGGGAGCTGTAGAGAGCAGCCCAACACGGTGTGACGTACTCATTAAAGAATTTTTTTTTAAACTAAATGGAGAATAATTCCTTGCACAGCGGGGTCTCAGGACACTGGCAATCTCCAGCTTTTCCCATCTCAATCAGGGCCCTCACTGCTGAGCACCCAGCGAGGCTCTGGTCCCGAGTCTTCCTTGAAGCTTCCACGCTCGTTTTGTTCAGCAAGAGTGTATTAATGGCATTAATTAATACACTCCCACTATTAGTGGAGAGATAGAAACCTGCCGGTTGCCTAACGCACGGAGGGCGAGGAGCAGGCTGATTATCTCCTGTTAATAGTTCCTGTGCCTGCCCTGGTGCTGGTTTGTTTGGTTTTCCCAAACACCTGCTCAGACACTTGCTGTTCTGGGCAATGCCCTGACCGCCCACAGGTTAATTAGCAGCAGGGAAACAAATCAGATTCTTCTCGGCTTGTTGGCTGGCCTCGGTATGAACGCGAGTACGTGAGAAGCTGGATCCACAGCGTAAGGGTTAAGGAGCTTCTCTGAAGCGTAGGTCTGTAGGACGTGCTGACTGAAGCACGAACCTTCCTCGGGGCACGAGCCAGAGCGCGAGCACCAAGAAATGAGTAAACACAAGTGTGTCGCCCTGCTGGGGTGCAGAATTTTTGGAACTTCAGCAAAAGCAGGTGGAACTTGAAAAGTTCGATGTGAGCATAACATCTTTTTTGTTTGTTTGGAAAAACGTTTCGATGGTTTGCGCGCTGGGCACCTGCTGGCCTTGAGGAGGTGGCGGCTTTGTGTAAGTTGCATTTTCGGGCTGTGGATAACAAATTGGGGTTTTGTTCCTCCTCCTCCTGTGGGCAAGTCATGATTTCTGCGGAAAATGACACTTGAAAGCCCTAGTTGGATGTTGCTTTTAAAGAAGACCCTGGAATTATATTAAAACCCCAAAGTGGGGGTAGTTCCACGGTCAGTGTAACCCAAGCTCCCAATTTCTAGCTGTTAAGGCTCTAATTCACTCGTTGCATTGTGTACGTGCTGTTCTCTGGGCCTGCTTCCTTCTGGTTACAGCCTGTCATGAAGCTCACACTTTATTTACATACACAGATGAGAATAACCAAGTTTAAAGTTTGCACCATTTGAATCTGGCTTTCATTTCATGGATTTTGAAACCTAATTTCTGAAAAGGAACGTTGCATTTACTGGACGTCTTGCTTGTAAACAGTCTGACAGTGTAACCAAACACAAAAATAAGGCTGAAAAGAGGGCAGATCTGATGACCTGGTTTCAGTTTGTGTATTTTTTTTTTTTCTAGTTCACTGATAGAAGAAAGTATTTGTCGATAATGACTTCTTTGTGAGACTTCACGAGGTTCTGGTAATGCCTGCAGTCCCTCCCTTTCTTGAAACAGTGCGGGTAGAAGAAGCCAAATTTAAAGAGAGCTCAGTTTATCCTTTAAAACGTATGCAGATAAGCAAGTGTGAGTGTTCCCAGGGGTAACTTTTCTTCTGCTTCAGGCTCCTGGCAGTGGTTTGAAATCTCAGTGTCTGTGGGTTTTTCTCCACTGCGTAACCCGGGTGAGTCTGTGCCCCTTCCCTCCCTCTTCCCCCCTTCTCCCTCCAGTCTTGCTGTCAGACCCATTTCTGGTTACCACGATGCTGAAGTGTCAAAGCTTTGGATCGTGCTGCCATTCTATTCAAATCATAAAAATGATTAAACCATCAACAAAGTGGTGAAACAGAGATGCTGTCACCCCGTCATCTTCTGTCTGAGCCTTGGTGTTCTCACATCAGTGTGCTCTTCATTTAAATACCTACATTTATATCTCCTGAACTCGAAACGGTTGCTTCAGGATGCATGAACTACCCAATGCAATGCAATCAGCTCTCTTTATTTTAACCTTTTACGGCAGTTTGGACGTGAATTTGTACAATTTGCATTTGTAGGCTGCCACCCTGGGCAAGGGTACTACGGGCTGGCCAAAGACAGCACAGGCACACAGATCCCAGCCGTCTGGCTGGGATCATAACCCCCGCTGCATTTTCAGCTAGTGAATATTTAATTAGCGAGTATTGAACACTTCTTTGTGGTGATGGTCCCAGATAAGAGGCGGCATACTTTTTCGGGCGTGAATGTAGGTCAGGTGCCGTTGCCATCGCCGCTGTGCTGGAGCCGGAGGGGGCTGGCACAGCGTGGTCGGGACACGTGCCCTGCACGCTCCCTGCGTGCTCCCCTTGACCTGTGTGGTGCTGTGAGGTTGATCTGAAGCCGTCCTACCCCCAGCCATCCTACCCCGAGCAGCACCACGCTCTGGCCGTGCCTTTCCAGCAGTCCTCTCTCATTTCCACATTCAGGTCGGAGCTTGCCATAAAGCGACGTGCCGGTGCGATTGCCCCGGCGAGGGCGGTGATGGTTTCACCATACAGGTGTTGTGGTTTGTGTGTTGTTTTTTTTTTTTGTTTTTTTTTTTCACTCCCTCGGCTGGGCTCAGCCCTTCGCCGAGCTGGGTGAGCCCCGTGAGCGCTCTGACAGCCCAGCTCTACCTGCGCCAGCATCCCCGCTCCTGCCTGGGAAGGCTTCGCAGCCCGTGTGCTTTGTAGTGCCACTTTGTACTGAGGAAACTTTGACCTCTTTTTGCTCGGTTTCAAATGCTTCCTGAGCTGTGAAGTAGATATAATTCATTTTTCTTTCCATTTTCTGCTTTTTAACAGATTTGGTTTTGATTTCAGAAAAGCTGAGTTAAAAAGCAAGAATCTCCTAATGGGAATTCATTTTCGGCTTCATCACAAGCAGCTATTAATTACCATTCTTGACTTTTTTCTTTAACATTTTGTTCTTAATCTCATCTCCTCCTTATCTTTTTCATGCAACATATTCACATACAAAGATTATTTCCCACGTCCCGGCGTCTTCCCTTCTATCTGTATTCATTCATTTCTCGCTGCACGAGTGCTGGAGCTGAAAGGTAATGAACAGGGAGTGGGTTGCTCAGGGGTGGGAGGGCGGAAGGGAGCCCAGGAGAAGGGCAGTGGTAGAAGTCTTATTTTTGACCCTCTCTGACTGTGAGGAGGAGTCACCGTGTACCAGCTGCAGTCCCAGTTAGAGGATCTGGAGCCCACGGGGATAGCAGCTGGGCAGAGCAGGACACAAGGACAAAGCTGAGCTCAGAGGGCTGAGATTTTAAGGGAAAGCCGAGCATCTTTGCTGTAAGCTAACTCAGTGATTGGAAGAGGAACAGAATATTGGCCTGAGCTTGCCTGGAGGGAAGCACCAACTTGTGAAAGCTCCCGAGCTGTGTCTTTCAGTGCTTCCAGGCTGGTTCTGGAGGTGCTTTAACAGCAGGTTTGTGCCCCAGGTGCTGCCCCTCTTTAGTGAGGGGAGAAGGTGGGGAAAGGGCAGGATTTGGGGAGTGCCGTGTCCTCGGTGTGGCACGTGGGATGCCAGCTGCGGGCTGGCTGTGGTCCAGGCAGCCCCAGGGACATTCAGGTGTCCTCTGTGCCCTGGCTTTGTTTAGTTGGCAGCTCTTGGCTGGGTCAGCACCAGCGGGGTACCTGGGGTGGGTTGGCAGCAGGTGAACTTGTCATTTCCTCCTCTTCAGGAAAAAAACTCGCTATCACTGAGCTTTAAAGGAAAATAGCTGGGCGGCAGGCAGCAGGGCTTCCAGCCCCACCTGGAAGGGGGTAGGGAGCTTTTCTGTGCTGGTTTGCAAGCACTGCCAGCCTGTGGGTGTGCTCGTGGTGTTTTGTGCCCCCACTCCAGCAAGGTGAGTGGATTCACGAGCGGCAGCTCGAGGTGGCACTGATCGGCCAGGCTTGATTTTTGTCACTATTTAATGATGTGGTTATTTGAAAGGGAGGAGGATTGCTGAGAGACAGTCGAGGGCTTATCGTATGTGTACAATAATAAAGCCATTTAGACGGGTGAGCTTTCTTTGCTTGGTGCTTGTTCCATATTTGTCTTGCGGTGAGAATGGCAGCCGCGCTGCGCTGCTGCTCTCACGAAATCCTGCCGTAAGCTGGCGCTCGGCTTCGCTCCGTGACTTGCTGTGTGACACTAATTCAGGAGGTGGCTGTTGAGGCAGGAGCACTTGCGTCCCGCTGCTGAGCCTTGCTTGTGTCCCTTCCTCCGGGATCGGTGCTTGTTTGGGGTCCTGGCTGGCGGGGAGGGCTTGGTTAGAAAACCAGCCGCAAGATGGGTTCTTGTTCTCACCAAAAATAGCACGGAGTGCTCTGAAATACCGCTGATAATCTAGAGTTTAGGCTATGGCTCGTCTCAGTCGAGCAGCAAATGAACTCCAGGCAGCTGATAACAAGGCAGCAGTGGCTCCTCGCAGTACAGGCTGTGCTCACAGGTGGGGTTGGGGCCGTTTTGGGCCCTTCCTCGCCAGCCTGGACTCGGGCACTGAAGGCACCCAAAGGAGGGATCTCTGCAGGACCTACCCGGTGTGCGGTGCCTCGCTCCGTTTTGCTGTTATTTAAACACTTAAACGTTTCATGGCTCTGTGCAATAACATTCAGTGCCCTGGCCGCATACGGGGACTGCATCTGAAGTTTGGCATTTTGGTGCTGTGCTTCAGAAACGCGGGGCTCTCCCTGCTTCACAGCAGTCATCGTTGCTGCAGGGCCGAAGCTTTTGCAGTCGGGATTTATTCAGTTAGACCTCAGCATAGTAAACACAAATACTAGGAAAGAAATTTGTTGTATTCTGACGCAAGAAATGAATGCTTTGGGGCTGCAGTTATGGATCACACAGCAGAGATGAAACAAAAAGATTGATTGTACCTGGAAATGATGATAACTGCTGCTCCGAGAGATGGGAAAAGTAATGCAAGGCAGCGAACCTTCCGTGCCCACTGCTGGAGCCTTTGTGGTGCTTAATGCTGAGGCATGAGAATAGGGGACAGGAGCCCAGCTGAAAGCTTGCTGAGTGCTCGGGAGGAGAGTTAACAGTCCGAGCATTGTCTGGGTGCTTTGGGGAAAGCCACCTTTCCAGGAGGCTGTGTGTGGCATTAGGGTGACAAAGGGCTGATTTAAATGCAGACTGGCCTCTGGGCAGGGGCTGTGGGTGTCGCTCAGGTGAATCTGTGAATGACTTGGGCAAATCCCCGGCACAGCTTTACTGCTCGTCCCGCTGACTCTGCTCGGGTTACGGATTTCAGCAGGATGCACGAGCATTGTGTGCAAGGTTTGAGGTGCATTCAGTGACGATATTTGTGCTTCCCTTAAGACCTGGGGTTGAAAAATGCGTAAATAGCTGGGGCAAATGTTTATAAGAAGAGTACATAAACTGAAAAGAAAAAAAAAAAACAAACACAAGCACACAAGCTTTGCATCTCCAAAAAGCACCCACGATTAAGGTGCTAGCCTTGCTGGCACCTCTGCTTCGAGGATGTGTGTGCAGAAAGCTCCCCTCTGTGGTGTGGGGCACTGAAATGATGTGCGGAGCAAGGGGGTCTCAGCAGCCCCTGCCCCGTGCTTGTTCATGTTGCCTCCCTGAGCTCTTGCTCAGAAATAAGTTATTGCACGGCTTTTGCTGGCTGAGTGAGAAGAATTCCAGCAATGTGGTCTGTAACGTAATTACCTGCCTTTTTTTTACCGTGTAACAGAGGGGTTTATCCTTTTGTAGTCTCTATAACCACGTGAAGAAATCCCGTAAAGCTTGACCCGAGGTGGGATCCAGCTTTGATTAGATCTGTTGGGTTTTACTCTCCGGGCTGTTGAACTGTGAATTGCGAGAGGCGTGCCTCAAAGGGTGGCGAGCAGAGGGAAAAAGCCAAGTGAGAAGGTGTGTGTGTTTATGCCGTGACAGCTCTAATGGGGAGCACATTGCTGGTGCTTACTGGCAGGAATACCTGCAGCACCACTCAGAGCTCTTAAAAAACCAAAACCACCTGGGACGGGTCACCGGCAAGTGCTGGTAAACAGGAGGGGTGCCTCTCGCAGGCACGGGGCTCCCGTATCACCCGAAAACCCCTTGCACCACATCTGGCTAGATTCATCAGGATGTGTGCGAGCTCCTGAGTCCTTGTCCCAGCACAGGTCCCTCCGTCGTGTTTCACAGAGGAGGGGTGGCCGCAGTTCTGCTCCCTAGCCCTGCTGTGCCATGTTTGGGACAGAGCAAGAGCCTTTCTGGTCACACAAACCGAAAATTAGAACATAAGCTGCTTTTTCTGTTTGTACTTGCCCTTGGTTTCAGATGGTTTGATGCTGAAGGGTTTTCCTGAGCATCTGTAAGAAGAAAGACAGTCATTAGCTTGTACGTACCGACTCGTTCTTTCTTTTTTTTCCCCCTCCCTGCTGATAGATTCCTTATTTGCTGTTCTCATCACCTCCTTCCAGTCAGGAATATTTCATTGTCTCTTATTACTTTTTCTGTACACCGCAACCTTTGAAACGAACAAATTGGTGTTAGTGAAGTCATCGGCGCTAGTTGTGGCTCGAGGTATTTACCTGCTCAGATGGATGCAGTTGAGTGCAGTCGTTTACCAGAGGTCACATACCATAGTGGGGAAAAAAAAAAAAAAAAGATAAAAACCAACCCTCGTTTATTGTTTCACCCTTTCAGAAGGATGAGGAGAGCGATCGTGTTCTTTGAAGGTGTAGGAGCCACTAAGTAAAATCAGGACTTGCTTTTTTAATGTAAATGTCTCTGGTGGCCAGATGTAATCTGTGCACAGGGGGGAGGCAAATCTCTTTAAAAGCATCTGGAGCTTTAGTGATTTCTTGTGTTCTGGTTTTTCCCCAAAGATCCGAGCCAAGAAGAAACCTACTCCAGTGAAGTATGAAGTTGGGGATCTTGTTTGGGCCAAGTTCAACAGACGCCCATGGTGGCCATGCACAATTTGTCATGACCCAGTGCTGGACTGTCACTCAAAAATGAAAGGTACTGTATCTGCTCAGACACAAAGTGGAGGAGTTCTTTATTAATGGGGGAAAAAAAAATAATCTAGCCCTTGAAAGATGTGAAGAAAGACTGTAGAGTGGAAGAGCTGGGTCTGTATGGCAGACCTAGAGCAGGGAGGTGACGGGGGAGCAAGGGGCTGAAGCTGGTGGAAGGCACAGGCAGCTGCTGGAGCTGTAGGCTTTGGTTTCCAGGGCATGAGAAGGATGAGTGTCCAGGGTGAGTGCAGGGCAGCGCAGCCTCTTGAAAAAGAGATGCAGAGAGAGGTGAATCAAAGAGGTGAGGGCAGAGGAGTGCAGCGGATGGAAAGGGTGGGCAAACGGAGCTGGGTACGCTGGAGTGGTGAGGACACAGAGAGTCAGCCAGGCTTGGGAGGGGAGGCAGGAGAGGCTGTGAAGTGGTGCGTGGGGTCAAGGAGTGTAGCTGCTGAATGCCTGAAGGTGTGATGTGAGTGTGTGGGAGGAAGCGAATATTTTCTTGGCCTTGTTTGGCACGGGGAAGCAGGGGGCTGTTTATGGGGAACTATCGGAAAAATCTGGTGATGGAACCACATATGTGAATGTTTAGGGCATAGTGTGTTAGGCTAGGAGCTGAGTGCGAGGGGAAGGGATGGAGGGAAATAAGACAGAGCTGCATGTGCCTGAACACGGGGAAGAAGAGGGTAGAGTCAGGAAGGAACGGGGTCTCATGGTCAGGACAGAAGCGCAGATAAGTCATCAAGAGAACAGGAGGGAAGTGATGGCTTGGAAATTGCAGTTTAGTTGAAAGCTCTCACGTTGCTTTTAGTATTATGCTAGCTGCCATGGGGGAGACTGCCACAAATGCAAAGGTTATTTATTCTGGGTTTTTCCTTCTGGTTCGTTTTGTTCTGTGGGTAACCAGAAACCCCTCGAAATGGTGCTGTCTGCCACTGACAGCTCTGTGGCCCTCACCAGCCAAAGAACCACGTGCTGAGAGTGAGGAGACTTTTATTCTAGTGGCCACGGGCTCAGAGCCACCTGCTATCTCTCTAGAGACATGAAGTGGCCTTTTCTACATTGTGCTCACATTGTCCACAAGTGTGGTTGCTGTAGTGTTACTTGCTATTTCTCCACCTTCCTCTTCCTCCTTTGGGAGGCATTCATCTGGTTCTGGGTAATCCAGAACGTGCAGATTTAAATAGTCCCTTTTGAGCTCTCAAACTCCTGTCAAAGATGGTGTCTGAATCCATCCCCATTGTCCTCTGTCCCCCACCCCCAACGAAATTATGGACAGGATTTAATTTATATAGCTGTCCAGCAGCCCCCTCAGCCTGTGTATGGCAATTTCTAATAAAGGAAGGAAACGTGCTATTAACAAATTCCAGCAAGATCCAATCTCCAGCTACACGAGAGACTCTCCCGTCATGTTTTATCCGTGTTCACATCAAGAGAACTCTGGGGAAAAGTGCATTTTCCAGTTGTGGTTTCGTGTAATCTATTCATCTCACCTCCCCGAGGGGAGGAACGGCAGAGCAGGTGGATCCGAACTCTGCTGTTTTGGGGCAAAAGGAGCTGCCAGGGCTCTGCGAGCACCATAGGAAGCACAGTCCTCCTGCCTCAGCTCTCTCCCGTTGTCATGGGAACCAGCCCTTCAAAACAAGGCAGGTTGCTTCAAACTCATCACTTGTGCAGAAAGCTCTTCTCTTGGTTCGAGGCACGGTATTTCGCTTCCAGCACTTCCCCTTTCTCAGCAAGTGGAATGATGTAGAGATTTTTGGAGCTGGAAAACCAAGGCTCAGTGGCTTGAGTCCCATTCCTGTAGATGGGATGGACTACATCTGTCATCCCTGTCCTCGGATCGATTTTTTTTTCCCCCAGTCAGCATTTGTCATCCTCTGTATGTTCTTGGTCAGAAGCTTAATTTTGGCATCGCTGAACGCCAGGCTGCTGGTGCTGCGTTGGCGCTCCTGGAAGAGGCAGCACAAACAAAGCGGGCTGCAGAGTTTAGGCTACGTGTTCAGGCAGCGAAGGTATTCCCAGGACAGCAGGAAACACTCCGCAGTGAAATGCAGGGAAAAGTTTATATCCCTCGTTCAAGCCTCATTTGCTTTGTTCTGATGCCTGTAGCCTGTCCTTTTTTGCCAGCATACCTAATTCTGGTTCTGTTCTGAAGTGTATCGTGCCTGTTCAGTGCTCTTGCACAGAAAACATCTTTGAAAAATCCTCAAGTGGTCGTGATTGTGCTCTCAAGATTTTCTTCTCTTGTTCTGCACCTTAGTGCCCACGGTGTTGAAATACTCGTCACAACTGGCGCTTTGTCCCCACGCACCCACTCCACGTGGAGTGTGTGTGCGTGTCCGTGGCTGACTTAAATGCTGCTCTTCGTATTTCATGTCCAGAAGAAGGGTTTGTTAACAAAGCGTTGAGCAAGATGGGGTGTGTTGTGCTGGGGGAGGTATGACCTGCATGAGCAAATCCTCTCCAAAAGGATCTTATTTCTGGGTATTGCGGGTGCACCGTTGTCTTTTCCTGATGGTCAGATGGACTGGGCTGTTTAATTATTAATTGGGGAGAAGCACGAGGAAGTGGCTTGCTTAGTATGTAACCTCTCTCAAGGAAAAGCAAAACAGAAACACAAAACAACCTTTGGCTATTTTTCAGAATTGTTTTACAGTCAATCTCTGTAGTTGTTGCTCTAGGGAGACAGATATTTTAGACCTGTTATTCACTGTAATAAAAAAAATAAAAATGCAGAAATGCAGAGTAGCAACACAGAAAATAGACAGCAGGGCTTGTCGAGGTCTTCCCGAGTTCTGACTGGGAATCGCTAGAGCCAGCATTCAGGTGGGAATGTTATTAAGCAGAAAGTGTGGAAAAATGTCAGATTGCTGCTGATTTCTGTGATTCTTGTTGTGCATCTTTATTCTGTTATGTGCAAGGGGTTAATTCTGTTAAATTGTCCAAAATAGTTTCCAATCGGAGACCATACCGAGAGTACTATGTGGATGCCTTAGGAGAACCTTCCGAGAAAGCCTGGGTGGCTGGCAAAGCCATTGTCCTCTTTGAAGGAAGACACCAGTTCGAAGAGCTGCCTATTCTGCGGAGAAGAGGAAAGCAGAAAGAAAAAGGCTACAAACATAAGGTGAAAGATCTGTTTTCTCTAACACGATTTTGATTCCTCGAATGTGCACAATGAAAAGTAGTCCTTTGTGTCTGCAGGTGTACTTTGACAGCTTGCTTTTGTGGCAGGGACTGCAGCAACGGGGCCAGGGAAGAAGTGATTCTCTGCATCCGCCTAACAAGCGTGGTTTATAAGCTGCTGGGAGTCTCTGGGCCCCCTTTTATGTTTATGTCAAGGTGTGCCCACTGCTTTTGTGGCCCTGCAGAGCTCTGAGAGGCAAAGGAGTCAAGTCCCCGTCAGTACGAGAGCTGTAGCAGCGTAGCCCTCTCCTGATGCCAATTACAGCGCGCTTTTAAAGAACTTCCTGTGCTCTCGGGCAGCCTCTTTTGGCTGATCTGAAGTCGAGCTGGAGTCGCATACTTGAGTGAGATTACTGACTGAGATAAAGCGGGGGGGGGTTTTAGTCCTGCTTCTATAATTCTCGTTATAGAAACCTGGGAGGACTTACCGTGTCACTTGGAAAACAGTGTCAGTGAGCCTGTGGGAATGGATTTTGGGGCTCATTGCATCGTCTCCGTTTCCAAACATAACAGCCCTGAGCAGTTGTAGCCAGCACAATGTAATGTGACACACAAGTCTGGTCTACGTCTTTAGAATCGTGGCTGCAGAAATTAGCTTTTTAGAATTGCTGAAATGAAGTAAACAGGCTACCACGTTACAGTGAGAGAGCAGGCAGTCGTACTAGGCAATGGTGTCTGTTGTGCTTTTTTTTTTTTTTTTAAGAGATTTATTAGCGGTTAAGTACTTAACCCATGGTAGTGCAAAGCCATTGGATTAAATGTGCTCTTGCAGATGTGAGCTCCCCGAGTGTAAGGCTTTCTTTTCTTGTTCCAAGGGTATGCTCAGTAACTTCTCTAACAACTTTGCTACCCGTATTTCCACCTCCCTCAAATAACAACTCATTACTTGCTCCAAAGTAACATTTTTGGCGCTAGGAATTAAAATGTTTCGAGGCTAGAATCTCACCCTGTATGTAAATTGTAGCAGCAGCGTGGCTGCAGCAGAGGGAACTGAATCAGAGCATTTTGCTGCTTTGCTACTGGGCCCTGTAAAACTTTTTTTTTTTTTTTCACATCTGCTAAGATAATAATTTATTGCTGGTTTTTTCTTTTTAAGGAAAAAAGTATCAAATTTGAGATGTTCCTCCTGCCATGGAATAGGTTTTGATTTTTAGGAGCAGTTGTGAACCATTTGGTGTTCTGTTGTGCAGCCAAGAACAACATGTGCAGATAAGAATCAGAATAAAAAAGTTTCTTGTTTTTAGATGTTAGCAGAGGTTCCTGTCCAGTATGCTGAGGCTTTATTCTAAGGGTAGAGTTGAAGCTGGGAGAATTATGGATAAAGGATATGTTGAATCTGTTAGATTATATTTTAGGTGTATGTGTCTGGGTCTTATGCTTGTACCAAGGTGAGTTCGTGGAGAGGGAAGACTGAATTGTGCCCTGAGCTCAAGGGATGCAGGAACGATCCAGAACAAGAAAAGCAAATGTGTCTGTTCAAATATTCTGAGAAAATGATTTTACAGTTGCATCGAGAGGCCTGTGGGCTGTTACTTTGCATTTCTGTCAGGGATCCATACCATACGCATTCCCTCTGCCTACTGGTGTTTTTGGGGTGTGGTGCGATGCCAGGGTGTTTGGTCCCTGGGAGACCAGTGCTTGCGGTTTTGCTATTTTGGGAATGCACAAGGATTTTTATTGGGCTTGGGAAGAGTGTGGGGTCTTTACCTGGGAGGAGTGTTTTGTGTCCTCGAGACACAGTCTCTAGGAATCCATGTTAATTGTCTTAAAGAAGCAAAATGCAGGATTGTCGCTCTGTTCTGCGCCTTGTCTATCTCTATCTCACTTTTATCCTGTTGGTTATCCCCTCATTTTTTTCTTTTTTCTTTTTTTTTTTTTTTTTGTCTCCTCCAACATTAAGGTTCCCCAGAGATTTATGGCTAAATGGGAAGTCAGCGTTGGACAGGCAGAAGACATTCTTCTCGGGGGGCCAGAGGATCAAAAGTGCAGCCAGAACTCCAGCGAGCTGGACAGCGAGAAGGAAGTGCAGTCGGAATACTATGCCAATGGCCCTGGAGCCGAAAAGGACAGGCAGCTGAATGGCTGTTTTAAATCCTTGGCGTTTGACTCGAGACACTCAGCCAGTGAAAAAGGAAAATTGCACATTAAGCCACACGTGAAAAAGAGCTCTGACAGCAGAAAGAGGACTAGAGTAAAAAAGAATAGCATGAGAGGAGAAGCTTCCAAGGGAGAAATCAAAGAAAAAATGCCAGAGAGCATAGTTAAAAACATGATGGTTGGGGACCTACCAGATAAACACGCATCTCATGAACTTCGCCGGATTGCGAACAGCCTAACGGCATCCAATAGCGCCAGGGAAAACCATTTGCTCTCCTCCTTTGGAGAAAGACATTTTGAAAAGATGACTTTGAAACCAGACTACGAGAACTGTAAAAGCGGTGCTCTGAAGAACACACTCCAAGGGGATTTGTTTTCCAGCGCATCTTTGGAGAGAGAGAAAAGTTCCCTGGGCATTCTGTGCAGTTCCAAGTTACAAATACACTATTCTGCGTCTGAGGCTGGCATTGAGAAAAAGCAAACAGAGTCAGATTCATCCTCTTCCCTCTCGGATGGTGGGAACAGTGATGTGGATACCATGGACCAAAGTTCAGAGAGAGCCTCTAGCACTCTTGAAGTCAGTGATTCTTCAGATAAGATGGAGAAGGAATTTCCTATGACGTCAAGTGGAAACATTAAGCTTTCTATGTATTTTTCTCAGAAGAGCAACAGAAGGGCCAGGAAGAAGTCGTACAGAGATCGCAAACCTCTGGGAGGTTCAGCAACCAGCAGGCTTGATGCTGAATTTGCACATGGGGAGCTTGAAGGAGGCTCCTCTGATGCTGAGATGTCATTGACAACTCTTGAGCGCTCTTCAGATGTGAGAAATGACAATCTTTCCCTAGCAAACAAACACACTACTCCCCAAAGTGTTTCCAAGGACAACTCCTGGTCTGCTGTTGCAAATCAAACAACCTTAAAACCGAAAAGCGTGAAATTGCCCCGGATCAGGAGCATCAAATGCAAACATAAAGAAAAAGGTTCTGGGTTGGAGCCTTCTCTTGCAGAAGAGGAGGGTGGCATGAAGCGCTGCTCTTCTGATACCAAAGGTTTCTCTGGCCTTCAGAAAGATTCTCTTCTGAGAAGTGGAAAAGTCGATGGTCAGAAA
Source organism: Aythya ferina (assembly GCF_964211825.1). Lineage (NCBI taxonomy): Eukaryota > Metazoa > Chordata > Aves > Anseriformes > Anatidae > Aythya > Aythya ferina. The sequence goes on from NC_140312.1 coordinate 9,048,223, forward strand.
CTGTTAAACAACGTGCACGAGAAACCCAGGGATTCTGCTGAAATAGAAACGGCCGTGGTGAAACACGTCTTGTCGGAGCTGAAGGAGCTCTCTTACCGGTCCATGAATGATGATGCGAGTGACTCTGGCACTCCAAAGGCCACAGTACCTTTACTTTTCTCTTCCGCCTCTGGTCACGGTCGTTTGCCCATTGAGCCAAATTACAGATTCAGCACCTTGTTAATGATGTTGAAGGATATTCACGACAGTAAGGCAAAAGAGCAGCAGCTGATGACTGGTCAGAACATAGTCCCGTATCGAAATACCAGCACAGCCGATGGTTCTGGAAGCAATTCTGCGAGTGGTCTGACATCCTTGTCTATTGTAGGTCCCCCGTATAAAATAGAAAAAAATGGAGATTGTGTCCAGGAAACGGTCAATGCGAACTCCAGTATAAGCAACTCCTCCTTTTCACGCAATCCTCCAGCCAAGTTAACAGGGATTGGTACTAGTAAGAGGGAGCCTGCGAATACTGCTGTTTCTGGGACAAATGGCACAAATTGCGTGTCCAAACGCAACTGTTCAAAATCTAAGCAGTCATCAAAGCTTGGAGATAAGACAGTTTCAAACAGAAAGGACTTAAAACCAGGAGGGCCAAGTAAGTTGTTAAGTCGGTTATCCAGAGATTCAGGAGAACATGCATTCCGCGTTCACGGTTCGGTTACCAGTCCTCTAGGTAATGAAGCAGAAGATACTGGGAGGAAAGAGTCTGTTGATTTAACAGAACATTCAACTGATGAAGACTCTGCTTGTTTATCTGATGACAATTTAGGTCGTATTGGAAGGAGACCTGAAGCTGGTAGAAATACTGAGAGCTGCACTTCTGCTGAAAATGGGGAGAGTCCAGACTTGGATTCAGAGGCAAATAGTGAGAGCTCTCTTGGTGATGAGGCTAATGATATAAATCATGTAGCACCCAAAAAGCGATGGCAGCGTTTTAACCAAAGCAGTGCTAGATCTAATAAGCACATCAGTAGATCTAGGGAACAAGGAAACTTGGCGAGTGCCTTTGGCCTGAATTCTCATGGCTTTTCACTGAAGGGAAATGAGTGCTTGGGACGTAGGCATTCCCCTCATTCAAAGGTGCTTGAGGGAGACCTAACAGGTCAGGACTATGAGAATCGTTTAGACTTAGTTGAGAAACGTTTGAATGTATGTGGTAAGCCAAACAACAGTGTGATGGACTCAGAAACAGAGCTTGGCAACTTTGCTCCCCAGTCTGAATTCTCTGCACAAGGTAAGGGAGCTGGACTTGCGCCAGAGTGTGTATTTATGCATTTTATAATTTTTCATTTAAAGCATAAGATGCAGATTTTTGGGCTGTTTGACAACATGGAGGCGTGTATATATCTGTGAGCTGAAGAACAAGTGTTGTGTTGTTTTTGGGTTCTCTGTCAGCACGGAGAACAAAGAAGCTGGTGTGACTTCAGGATTTTGCTGCTTTTGGTTAGAAAACTTACATATTTAACAAATGATTAGTTCCTGTACAGTGAAAGATAAAACGTTGATCTTTCCAAACCTAGGATTTTTATCCTTTAACTTAACACCTTCATACCATCTCCCTTAGTTACGTGCTTGGTCTTAGCTGGATAAATAGCTCTAGAAAGTTGTAGGAAATAGATCGTAAAAAGATCTCTCTCCTTCCCTCCTTTTTTAACTTCATGCTGTTTGACTTGGGACAAGTCAAAGAGACTATGTCTATAGTGTTTCATCAAGACAATGTCTTGTTTATTTTTATTTCAGTGTGAGGTTTATTAGTTGCTAATAATGAATCGGGGAACTGCACAGATTTCCTAATTCACAACATTTGTGGGGCTGCCTGAGGGATAAAAATAAAAGGGAGACGATAGGATGGGAAAGTTGCCAGGGAGTCTGGGAGGAGGTGGGTCTGGAATATGGCATGTGGAAGTAAGGCAGCTTCGTCCAAAGGGAGGTCAGCTCAGAAGAAGGATGCTTCAGGGCACCACAGCCCTGCCTCTCCCACAGGGATCTGGGCAAATTTCTTATGAATAGCTAAGGTTGGAGTGGGAAAAAGAAAGAGGGGCCCATAGGGTGTGCTGCACTGGGTAAAAGTTGTGTTTTGAAACCACAGCAAGCTGAAGCGCTCACTGCCTGCTCTGGCTGTGTGTTTTTGAGGACTGAAATCCTCCCAGAGGAAGCGGAGAGCTGAGCTTTGTGCTGGGATGGGGCTGTGTGGAGAGGCCAGGCCGCAGCCTGAAGTGAGCTCCTGCTTTATGCAAAGACACCACTGGATTCTCTTGGCTTCCTGATGGTTTTGTCATTGAAGCATCCCAGCACCTTGCTAAGCAAGGTGAAGGTGCAAGTCTGCAGAAAGAGATAGAGAGGAGCTGACACGAGGCAGCAGTGCTGGGAGAACCTGCCCCGTGGGGCAGGCCTGGGGGAGGAGGCCAGAGAGCAGCGCGGGGACAGCGTGTAGGCCTGGGTTTGCTTGCAGAAGTGGCAGATCAGCAGCTGTAGTGTAATCTGGTTCCTCTGCCCTCGGTAGCACACCAGCCTCGAAGCACACCTGAAGTTTTCCTCCAGAAATGTGCTGTAAGGAGGCGCCGGAGCCTCTGTGCGTGAGGAGCTGTCTGGGCTGCTGTGGTGTCCCCAGTGCGGGACGGGCAGGGAGTGGGTGAGTGCTGGAAAAGGTCCGTCAGTGGAAACTGGTCCTGCTTTGTGTTGGAGCAGGCCAGTTATACAGAAAGCAGAGAGAACGGTGCTGGAGGTTAGAGCTGCCACTTAGAGAAGAGAACGGGCTTCCTCTCGTTGCCAGTGCTTTGAGACGATGTGACTAATCCTCCTCCGCAGGCAGACATGTAAGGGGCCACAAAAGATTGCATTCACCACCGTGTAATTTCCACTCAGCTCAAACTATACAAGTCCTCATCGTAGCCAAGTGGCAACATCCGGCATCTTTCTGCTGCAAAACTTGTAGTGAGTGGGGTGTCGAGTGAGGAGGGCAAAAATGGTGAGCAAGTAAGGCAGAAATGATGGATGATTGGAAGCGTTTGTGACTGAAAATATACAAATAATATCTCTTTAAAGAATGTCATTTGCCATTGCCAATCAGACTGCATTTAGGATTCTTGTACAGGGTTCACTTCAGGGGGAAAAACGTGCAGTGAAGCCACCCACCCTTCTTGGTACAACGCTGCGTGCCCTGCTGGGTGGCTGTGAGGCTCAGGAGTCACCTGGTGAAGGTGCTCAGCCTGGAGCTGGGTATGTGCTGCAATGTGGGTCTCACTTAGACACCTGTGCAGAGGGTTAATAGCAGCTGAGAATAGTTGTGTTTGGGGAAAAAAAAAAAAAAAGTTCCTTTCTTCTCTTTTGGCCAAGTTTGACACTTCTGTGCTTGTTTAACCACAAAGCCCCAGTGAAGTGTAGCAGTCTCGTCCAACATCCCTTGTTGCACTGGAATGCTTTTCCGTGAAACGTGTCTGGACAAAGAAGAAAAACCCACCTTCCAGCCGGGAAGAGGAGTAAAGAACAGCATGTTTAGTGTTTGTTCATAAGCTCCCAGGAGACCACAAACGTTCCTGTGACTAGAACTGCTGTGATGATAACTCCAGAAACTAGTGAAGGGGAAAGTCCGAGGTATTTGAGAAAGTGAGAAAGTGACAGAAACTTGCACCGTCTTGCTTGTGCAGCTTGCTGAGTAGAGATTGCTGAGTACGATGGTATCGGAGCTCTCCTCCTGAGCTTTCTGTGAGCTGGGTGTTGTGAGAGTGAGCAGTGAGGTTGGTACCGGGGAAATCCCGACTGCCAGGCTTTTCCCTTGTGACACTGTTGTGCAAGTGTAAAGAAAAAGGCATCCGAGCCTTTGAGCAGCTCGCAGTCTCTGGGGAGGATGGGTTGCTCCCTCGTCATCCTGGTCTCGGTGTTGAACGTATTGTGGGGAGGCAAAGGGAATAAACAGGCTGGCAGAGGCAGCTGGGGAATGCAGGGCTCTTGAAACCTATGAGAAGATGGGCTGGGGAGGAGGCGAAGGGAAGGAGTCAGGCTGGTGGCTGAGCGGTGTAAGGGAAAGCAGAGCTTTCCTGTGTCCCTGCGCTTAAACCCGAGGGAGTTTGGTTAACAGGAAAAGTAGAGAGAATCTGAGCTTCTAACAGGTGTTAGGTTTCGTAAGAGTACTGCGTGAAGGATAAATGTCGTTTGTTTAAGATGTTGGATGAAATTCCTAGGAGCCTCTCAGTCAGATAGCTAATGTTTAATTTCTCACCTGAAGTGCTTGAAGGCCTTAAAAATCTCACTCGTTATGTCAGGCTTCTGGAAACGCGAAGCTCCAAATGATAAGGCAGTATCAAAGAGAAAGAAGTACTGGGGCTCTTCCACATGGAGCCTGCAGAAGAGAAAAGGCAGGAGCAGCTATTGCCTGCAGATCTTGAGGAGACTTTGTCTTGTGATCTTCTCAGAAACACAGTCTTGAAGCTGCTTTCCTTTTTCTTAGTACATTCAGAGAGGAAACGCCTTAGAAAGCCAAGTAAACGGCTTCTGGAATATGCAGAAGAATATGATCACTTATTTGCACCCAAGAAAAAGTCAAAGAAAGTCCAGGAGCAGTTGCAAAAGGTAGGTTAAGGCAAATGTGCTCTTCGTGTCTCGTGCTTTTGGGCTCCAGTTCACGTGCTTTTGCTGTGTTCTTGCTTGCTGAGCGTCCTTGCTGTCTACAAGGCTGTGCAGGGCAAATGTTTTCACCACCGTGTTTCGCTACGCTAGGTGAATTCTGTGGCGAGGTCTGAATTTGAAGGAGGTCTTCCTGCACAGTGCAGTCCTGACAGAGACACCCAGCGGGGGCCGAGCCCTTTGATTTCAACTCCATCTTCAACCAAAGAGTCCCCTCCCATTCTTGAAGCAGAGTGCTCCTTCTCAGAACTAGGATCCCATTCCACTGATCCCACTCACCAACTTCTAGAAGGACCTTCTGATTTTCCAGAGCTCGTGCTATCTTCCTCAGATGTTTCTGAAGTTTCTGCTTCTCCAGATGCAGAGGAGAGATTCCTGAAATCGGGTAAGTGGGAGGTTGTGTGATTCTGCTCCCGTAAGTGAATGTGTCACAAGTTCAGTGGAAATGTTGCTTCAGTCCAAGTTGAAAGGTTAGTAACTGCTGATCTGTTTGGTTATTGGTTTGTTTATTGTGCTTTGATTCATTCAGAGACTACTACTGGTGCTGGGAAGGGAGAGGGCAGGTGAAGTGTGCTACACAGCGAGGTGCCTGATTATCTTCTGCTTTTACTGTTCTGTATAAAAATGTGACCAGGGTCAAGGCCCTGGTGTTCTGGCTTTGTAAACATGTAGAGAATGCTGTTTCTGTTGGTGTGTATATTTTCCTATAGTGTTTTGTTTATAGAAACAGTAAATGGTGTGTATATACACAAAATAAATATAAACGTGTATCATAATAAACCAAGTGTGTAGAGAGAGGTATAGTCACTGAGAGGTCAGTTAGCCTGGTATTTCTGGGACCAGGGTGCTGTGGGTGTCAGATGGAAATGGAAAGATGGCAATGATTAAAGGAAGGAAAACTGGGAACGTGCACCTGAGGCTGGATGTGCAGGAGAACAGCACACAGCGGAGCCAACATCCAGCATGCAGGGGTTGCATTTCTCTTCCCACTTGTGAGAAAGCTCGCGTCTTGCTAAGCACACAGCGCCCAAGCTGTGGGCAGAGGCTTGCCTTGAACGATGACGTGTTGTCCTCCGTTAGGTGTCTGATGTCTCTGGTATCTGTGCAGAGGCGTGTGCCGTAGGAAGGACATAGCCACGGCTGATGAAAGAAGCAGATGAACAGGGTAGGGTGGGTAGCAGGCCGTTTCTCTGGAGTGTCTTGCACTCATAGCATCACAATTTCCTGGTCATTGTAAGTTTTTACTGTTGCCCACGTCTAGCAACTTGTTGTTCCCAAGGGCCAGCAAAAAGCCTAGCAAGAAGCCAAGGCAGCTTTCAGCTACTTTGCTTGAGTCGTCTCTTAACAGGTGGTTTTAACTGGGAGCACGTCCTTTAGCCTGTTTACTGTATGCAGCAAGAGCACTGGTGAGAGTGGTGTGGGAGGAAGCGCGGCTGGATCTGTCAGTGGGTAGGATTGGATTCTTCTGGAATCATCTTCTGGAAAGAGGTCCAAATGGAGGTCCGTTTTTATGTAAAGTATGCAGGTAATTGGCATTCTTGCACAAGGAGCTTGTGATACAAAAGATGAGGTGAATTGGATTGGTTTGAACTGTTGGCTGGTATTTGCTTAATGGTCGTAGTGTGACTGAAATTAAGAAAATTTGCATTTATCTAACGAGAAGGACTTTATTGCAGGAAACTTTGAGAGCAAACGTCAAAGGAAGCCCACTAAAAAGCTCTTGGAATCCAATGATTTGGACACTGCCTTTATGCCAAAGAAGGAGGAGTGGACTCCCCCAAAGAAGGTATTTTTCCTTCCAGTGCTTTTGAAAGTCTGATAGAAAATGAGCCCAGACACCAGAGCCCACTGAATGAGAGGCAGGCACAGTGCAATGGGCTGTGGTTTTTGTTGGCTGGGGCCCAGGAGTGAGGGTCCACCCTTCCCAAAGGTGCTGGTTGCTGTGTTATGATGAAGAAATCTGCTAAATACAGAGGTGTTCCCCACCCCTCCCCACTTGTAATGAGGACTGGGGAATTTTTGGCTGTAAAGTCTCCGCTCTCCATTGATTCCTATGGAAAAATGAGTCATCTGGATACTGGTTGGGAAGGTGTGAACAGAAATGTTCTGGGCAGAGCTTTTCTGTCACAGGGAATCCCTGTTATGTTACGGTGTAACTCGAGCTTGGACCAAGGCTTTCTCCTTTTCTGTCAGATTTCCTCTGAATAGTATTTCCTTTGTTACACTCCCAACTGGGCTGGCACATGGTAAGTAAGTGCAGAACTTGTAGCTGGATGGAGGTTTGAGTTGTATCACATATGGGATGCAGTGCTTGATGCAGTTGAGCAGAAAATAGCATTTTCTTTTAAAAATACTCAATATTCAGTAGCATCATTTGGAGGAAAAAAAAAAAGACCAGAGTTATGTCAGGCATTGCACATGCACAAGACCCATCATTGTTTCTCAGGTGAATTAATAAGTGTTGTTGTTTTTCCTGTTCTCTCTGTGGCACAGTCAGCATGGTTGCAGTAACGCAGAAGCCAGCGTGTAATTCAGTCTTAGGCTCCATAACAAATGTGAAACCAGGAGTGTATTCCCAGCAGCTTATGGGGTGTTAGCAGCCTTTTTGGGAGAGCTCAGGAAAGAGCGGGGGATGCTGGTGAACATGAGGCTCATCGGTCTCTGTGCAAGGAGGAATGCCTTTTCTATGTGGGATCTATCAGACACAAACCAAGTGTCATCTTGTAATGCTGATAATCATTGATGAATTCATGATCTGAAATGAGAATTATTGCAGTCCCTTGTAAAAGGCTGAGGAATGTGCATCTCTGATTTACCTCTGCTGAATTGTCTCTTGTGTATTTGTAGGGCACTGGTCCTTCGGAGAGCGACAGCTCTGAACTGTACTCGCCAGCCCACTTCTCGGACCTGGGAGAAGGTAAGTGAAGACAGGGCAGCAGGGGTAGACTGATGCCATGTGGATCAGTGCCCGTGGCTTTAGAGAGAGCTGTGTGTGTAGGGGCTTACGTGTCTTAGGAAGGCTCTTAGGAAGTACTGCTGAGGCAGTGGCGGAAGAAACAGGTACAGCAATTGCTTGTGAAAGGTGTCATTATATCTTTGACTTCCTTAGGGAAAGTGGAGGTGTTAGCTTCATATTTCCACTGGAAGATATTAAATTTTCATTCTTAGTTTGAGTGGTTGAAGGAAACTCATCACCACAGGTGCTGTGCCACTGCACATTTTGCCTGATGGCGTGCTGTGCCCAGGCTCAACAGTGGTGTTCCATGGAGGATTGTGCAGTTGCACTGTGTTCCCTCCCCCATGGGCCTTTATATTAATCACATTGGTGTCAACATGAGATTTCTGTTTCATGGTGGTGGGAGGAGATAATTATCAGCATTTCAATAGCAATGATGGCTTTGTGTTGGTAGCACTTCCTTTTTGTCTGGGGGGCTGTCTCAGGATAAGTCAGTAAGGATATTCCTCAGCTCAGCAAAAGAATTCAGACTGAAATCAGGGTGAGTCAGTGTTGTCCAGGTCCTCTGATGGCTGCAGGACAAAGGACAGACTGCCTTGGAGGCAGGCTTGCATCGCCCCAGGCCACGTGCCTTCCAAAACAATGGCAACCAGCCTGAAGCAGTCAGAGTGTAGAAGCTGATGGTGGGCCTGCAGAAAGCAGGTAGATTGTGATTTTTGCATTTTTCTTGAATGGTCTTTGTCACACCCCAGCTCCTGAAAAGGTCTTGGAGAAGCAACGGAAGCGGAAGAGACAGCGCCATCCCTCTGTTGCAATGCATTCCAAGAAGGAGAAAAACGGGGAAGGGCTGGGGGAGACCCCACATTCTGAGGTACTCTTGGGTTTTCCTACACTCTCTCATCCCTGTAACCTCTCTGCTACTTCTCAGGGTGCTGTGCAGAGCCTAGGCCAAGTAGCCTTTGGCTGGCTGAATGAGATCGGTGTGTCAGATGGGACTTCGTGCCCCTGATGCAGTTGCATGAGCTGGGGTTGAAGCTGAAGGTATCACCTTGATTAAGTAACTATTTTGTGATGGCTGCTTAAATTGGGCTCGATTTTTAAGCTGCTATTCAGCTAATTCTCCAGGAGAGAGTCTGTTCTGATCTGACAGGACCAGGGTTAGCCTGGCATCTTGCTTTGCACCTCAGAAGACCTAATTGCTGTAAAAGGTCTTGTCTTCTGGTGTGGGTATCTTGCCGTTTTACACACCAGTATGAAACACAAGCACTGGATTGTGGACTTCAACCCCTTCTTGCACTTGCCCTGCTTGCTAGGGTGAGCTAAGAGCTGCATCGGAGGGCTTGGGGGGGGGACGGGACGGGGGACTGTCTGTGTCTGCTCGTAGGAGCCTCTGATTACATTCTGCCATCCAGCAGAAAGGGATAATTGGGGCAACTCCCTTCTACTGCATCCTAGCAGAGCTGGCATACAAATATCTCTGACAAGCACGTTTTGCCTTTTAGGAGTGAGCCAGGTATCACCAAGTGTAGGGGAAGCAAGACTTTTCCTGAGAGAGGCGGGACACCTCCGGGCCTCTCTCAGCATCGCCTCTCACTTCCAGTGGCCCAGGTTCAGCAGCAGGCTGTTCTGTCAGGATAGTCAGTATGTATTTCAGGAGCCAATTATAGACATATATTGTTATATTTGTTGTTGTTATACAGCTTCCAGCAGAGCACAAACGTCACACCAGTTGTCTGAGCAGTGCCAGCTACCCTGCTGTCTGCTGCTACTGCTGTTTGAAAAGCATTTCTGACGGGGGTGATAAAGTTTGGGGTAATACCTCAGGGCCCTGCAAGCCTTCCCGTGCTGCTTGAAGAGCACTGGTCACTTGTTTCTGAAGTGTGCTCACCTGGAATCATGTTTCAAAGAAGCCTGTACAAATATCTTTGCCAATGCTGGGGGGTAGTTAACACTGTCTGCTGTTAGGCACCCTGTAAGAGGCCGGCTCGGTTCAGAGCCAGCAAATTCTCTGCACACCTTTTGTAGCGAAGAAGTGAGGGGGCAGTTCAGAGCAGCAGGGTAGCCAGGCCACGGCTCTGAATGCCACGCTCACTGCAGAGAAGTCCAGGGAGTCTTAACTGCCTCCAGCCTTAGACATACATCTGCGTTGGGTACCTGAAGTCATGTAACACCAACACTCGGCACCTTTTCCCAGCATCCATTTTCATGATTGTGTCTCTGGAGCCAGTGTGGGGAGTGTTCACCCCTTGGCTTAGGAGAGTGCATAGGTGAGTATTGGGGTGCTGTGGAGATGCAATTACACTTCCACTTGGAATTCAGACCACACTGGTCCCTAAGTGACCGTCCACACACCTGGCAAGGAACCTCACTTTCTCCTGAATGCTGCTAGAAGAAATACGTGTTCTGATGGTGCAGCACCCTGAAGCCTTGGATCCAGCTGCTTTCAGAGGGCAGAGGAAAGTCTGCCTACATGGGCTGAACTGGGCAGTTTTCTCTGCCCTTGCCTGTCTGTGGAGCCAGGAATGCAAGTTGGCAACATCAGGGCAGCAAGAGCCTAAGAGAACAGATGGAAAATACTGTGGAAGTGGTGGTCAAGGTTGTGTGTCAAGGTCAGGCTGTGCCAAAGAACAGGCCAGGCTTTTATGCCAGATACGACAGCAGAAATAGCTCTGGAAGAAGACCCAAGATGAGACCTGCCCTCTGTAGGAGGTATGTAGCTTCACAGTGCTCACATTGGGTAGGGGAAAGAGTGGGAACAGTGTGACAGGTTCTTCTGAGTGATGGATGGTGATCTCCCTTCTCCCTGTTCGCAGAGCACAAATACCTGGCCTTGCCCATCCTGCCCAGTTCTGACATCCCATTCCTTGTGTGTTTCTGGGAGGACTGATTAAAAAATAAGGCTAAGGTCCCTGACATGTTAAATGTACGGGTTGGCCAGGTATTTGTGGAACTAAATAGGATGGCTTGAGGCTGAAAAGATGAGGGTTGTAGCATGCTCTGCCACACTGGGCTGTCTGGGGCCAGTTGTTAAGATCCTTGCAAATAGCAAATATTTTCAGCTCTGAGGGTTGCTGGTTCATGTTATGTAACTCGAGGTGCCTTTCAGTCTGTCATTCCATTGACACGTGAAACATGGCCTGGGTTCATAACAAGCAGTCCTGGCAGCCATGGTAGAAAGCAGCCAGAAGGACGGACCAGTTCTGAATCCCTCATACCTCTGGCTGTGGCAAATCTGGATGTCTCCCCTGCCTCCTTCCAAAACCACCTAGAAACTAGTGGGAAGCTAGTGCCATTACCCACAGGAGGGATGGTGGTCGTTAGCCAATTTCCTGTCCCTCTGGAAGGGTCCTCAGTGAGCACAAGAGAGGCCAAACTTACTTTGTGTCTGCAGCACTGACCCCAGCACAAACAGAAGCTGTAGCTGAAGCTGTTTACCCACAGGAGTAGCTGATTAACCCTGCTCTTGTTCTTCCTTACAGTGACCCCTGCAACCCTGAGGTCACTGCTGAGCTGAGCAGAAGAGGGAGCACCTATGTAGGAATTAGGAGGACCTGAGCTGTAACCAGTCCCTGGGATGCTGGTCCCTGGTGCTGCTCCTGGAGCATTCCAGGAGCCAAATCAAGTGGCTGAGCCAACGGGCTGTCTTGTGGCAGACTGCGCCCTTCCTAGCAGAAATTCCTAGCAGGAGCAGAAGTACCTAGGTAGCACTTCAGATGCCATTGTGTGTAGAGGCAAAGGCAGCTGTTGTGTTGTTAGCAAGTGGTTTTACCAGAGCTGTAGACCTTTTTCTTCCCCTTCCACCTGCCAGGGCTAGGATGGCAGCAAGTGACGTGCTCCTTCACAGAATTCCTGAGGGCTGCATCACTGCCAGCCTTCCGGCATGTCTGTAACGATGGTGTGTAAGGTGTACGCTGGACGTGTGATTGGCACTAGTTTGTAGCTGGGAGTTTTCTTGTTTTGTGCTCAATAAAGCGAACTTACACCACTCATGTTTGTATTGTGTGCTTTAATACGCTGTCAGTGCATCGTTGGTCCATGTGGTTTGAAAAGGTTCCCAAGTGAAAACATGCTGATGGATTCAAGGACTGAAAAATCAAGCAAAGGAAGCATCACTACCTGACAAGAATACCAGCTCCATGTTCTTCCATCTTAAGGACATAAAGCTTCCCCAGCGTTTGTTTTGCCCAGACTAATAACGTGCTCGGAGTGTTCAGTTGAGCCTGCAAGCTTTAGTGGCACCACAGCTCAGATGAGGATGGTATTCTCATGGACAGAAAGTGGTGCAAAGCTCCCTCTCGTCATTAGTTGTCCACCTGGCATTGAGCAGGCTCCAGGGGATGAGTGGTGGTTGCTGCTCTTGCTAGGAGTTGGAGTTCCTAACAAGGTCTTTGAAGTGCAGGGTTTTTTTTCAGGGCATGCAGTAAACACGGCTTTTTGACCCAAGGAGGATCTTGGATCAAAAAGCCGCTGTAGCTATGCACTGAGATCACTCAGCTGTCTCCAGTGAGCTGGGATTTAAAAACAAACAAAAGAAAATTTCACTCTTTTATTTGCATTTCTAGTACAAGCAGACATCAGCACACAGGATGCTTCTCTGGTATTGGTGGGCACGATTTTCAGACTGCAGACCTGCCTGATATGTTTCAATGAATACTGTTCTTCCCCAGCTGTGAATTTCTTTCCTCAAAGAGGGTTATGCACAGAAAAATAGTTTTGTTCATTGTGTATTTTAAATGATCTAACAAACTAAAGAGCTTTTCCTTTCCTTCATTGTAAGTCTTTTGGTAGAACCATGTGGGGGGCGTTCTCTCCAGGGTGGGTAGCACTGACTGCCAAACTTGTATGTGCTCGATGGCTGAATGTGTAGTTTGCAAGGCAGTGTCCTGTCTTGCAAGGCTGTGTAGGGTACACGGCCCTAATTTTGAATTTCTTTTTAAAGGGGGAGACATCGGGTCATGGGACTGCTACAAGCCCTAAAGAGGGAAATGAAGAGGGGTCTGAGAATGACCATGGAGTGCCTTCATCCAAAAAGATACAGGGGGAGCGTGGAGGAGGAGCAGCTCTCAAGGAGAATGTGTGCCAGGTAGTGTCCTTGAGGAGACCTCTTTGAAACTTCAGTACTCCCAGGGATTTTCCATGTGAGTGCTGACATGCCCTCGTGCCCCCAGCTAAGTCCGGGTGGCCTCAAGGTGCACGCTACTGAAATAACCAGCTTCTTGTGCTCTTTGAGGGGCTGTGTGGTTCTGAGGGCTTTGACAGCCCTTTAACCAGTAGCGTTCTGAATCGAGCCTTTCCTGTGTGATTGCCTCATCCTGAAGTTTAAGGACATTGGGGAGATGTGACCGACTTACAATTCCTTTTAGCTGATGCGTTGTAGCAGGGACGGGACAGAAAATGGCAGTGGTGATGCACAAACCACCTGAACTTACTGACACAAGGCAAACTAACCTTTTTTCTGCAGGAATCTCTGCTGGCAGCTGCGCTCAGCATGCAGAGCATTGCTGTCCAGGATGAGTTGGGGAAGGGATTGCTCAGAGCTCACAGTGTGCTTCCTTCCCCTGCAGATCTGCGAGAAGCCAGGGGAATTGCTGCTGTGTGAGGCGCAGTGCTGTGGTGCTTTCCACCTGCAGTGCCTTGGGCTCTCCGAGATGCCAACAGGCAAATTCATCTGCAACGAGTGTTCCACAGGTACAGCAGCTTCCCTGAGCACAGAAGGGCAGAGTGTTTCCTGCCTGCCTACCTGGGGCTTCCTTTGCTGAAGCTCTATGCCAGCAGCAGGGCCACTAACTGCCTGTCAGTCCTTTGGTGACTGGTTTGATTATCCTTTCCTAATCAATCTTACTGTTGATTCAGGCACGTGGGGTGGGGATGAGAAAGTGAAATTCTTATCTGGTGGAGAAGGGTGGCAAGGTAGATTCATCCAAAGGAGGCCGAGTATGGCTCTTGATTTGTTTTTCTTTTTTTCCCCAGCCTGCAATCACAGCTATGGTCATTTTTTATTTTTTTTTTGTCTGGACTTACGTTGCAGCTGTCGGCAAAAGCCTGCTGCAGACTTGTGCTCTGCGGTGTGTACAGCAGCAGGCTGGGAAGTCGTGCTGTGCTGCCACGCAGCCTGGCAGAAGCGACAGGTTTTCGTGTAGCCTTTCTGTATGACTGGTGTTCCGTCTGCTGCTCTTTCTCCAGGAGTCCATACCTGCTTTGTGTGCAAGAGCTGCGGGGAAGATGTGAAACGGTGCTTGCTGCCGCTCTGTGGGAAGTATTACCATGAAGAATGCATACAGAAATACCCGCCCACAGTCATGCAGAACAAGGGTTTCCGATGCTCTCTGCACATATGCATGACTTGTCATGCTGCTAACCCAGCAAACATCTCTGCGTCTAAAGGTACTGAAATCTTCCGGTGTGGTCCCGGGGAGGCAGGCAGAAGCCTTTTCTTTGTTTTCCTGGTCCACTAGTTCTCGGTGCTGTTTTCCTGTCCTCACCACAGTGCTTGCTGTAGCGTTTGCTTCTCTCGGGGGAGCTGAAGGGGTGGTGTCCGTGCGCGAGGTCGCTGCTCATCAGCACTCCTGATGGCCAGGCGCAGCAACTGAAATGTTCATGTCTGTCCAGACGCTTGGATGTCTGCACGTCTGGCAATATCACATTCTTCTCTGGATTTTTGAAGCCTCTGGAGCTGTGTGGACACTCTTGTCTTTCTTCTTTGTACTTCTCAGTATGCCAGGGCTGCAGACAGTGCATCCTTAGCAGTGGCCATTGAGGCAAGGGCATTAGAGAGCAGCACAGTAAAAATTGTGATACTGTTTTTTCTTTTTTCTTTTTTTTTTTCTTTAAAATGCAAGCTAATTTTTGTAGTGACACTCTTCACTTAAGCTTCTCAGGCAAATATTTGAGCTGTTTGCTCAATACCTTGACCTTTATCTCACATGATTAGACTTAAAACTTTAATGTGAGTGCCTTATATGTTTGCTTCTAAAACTGCCTGTCTTTAAATCTTTGGTATCTTAAGATGAGTGGCAATAATACCAGCTGTATTTTTGTCCTCAGGCTCTGTGTTACTCTTCTTTCCTTCCACATGTCAGTACTTGGTATGGAAGAAGCTATTAGGTAGCTCATCCCTTCCACACTGAATATTTGCCTTGTGTCCCTCTGGCTGTTGCTTTCCAGTGGTCAGATTTACCCCTTTCTTTCCAACTCTTCTCCTTGTTAAGTCTCCTTTGAGGAACCTAAAAGACGCTGAGAAATCTTGGATGAATTAGGCCTGCAGGCAATTTGAAGTTCTCTGTTTGGGACTTTCAGAGTAAAATCTGATAAAATGGAAGGGCAAGTGTTTTCAGAAGCTATGGGGATTGGTTTCATTACATTCAGTTAAGTACTTGGAACACCCACTCTGTAATTAGTGTCTGAGCTGATTTACTAATTATTTGTGTATGATAGGAAGCAGTCCTAGTCTGTGAACTCTTGAACTGTTTCTGCATATCATGCAGGAGGCTTTTCACCTCTAAATAATATGATTTTCTATTACATTATATACAAATACAGATCTATTTATATATATTTCATTTTACTCATTTTTGATGGTCTGTAGAAATTAAAAGCCGATCTCCATTTCCAAAAATCACCTATGGTTGCTTGTTTTGAGCTCAAATATCAATACAGGCTAATTTGGGGAGGAAATGAAAGCTCAGTTCCCTTTAGAGATTCACCATGTGTCTGCTACGTTCTGATGGCAGGCCGCCTGATGCGCTGCGTGCGGTGCCCGGTAGCGTACCACTCCAATGACTTCTGCCTCGCTGCTGGCTCCGTGGTCCTCGCCTCCAACAGCATCATCTGCCCCAACCACTTCACTGCACGGAGGGGCTGCCGCAACCATGAGCACGTCAACGTCAGCTGGTGCTTTGTCTGCTCGGAAGGTGAGACAGTGCCCACTGGGTGCCCTGCTGTCGAGTGGTGCCCTGACATAAATGACAAAAGAGCAACAAAAATGCTGTGGGAGGAGATCATTATAGCAGGCAGAAGCTTTGCCTGTGCAGAGGGTGCTGGTGAGAACTGCATAGAACAGGCTGCCTTCCTATGTAATCCAATTTAAGTCCAAATTCAGGCTAGGACTTTTTCAGGATCCTTAGAAGGGTTCTTTGTGCAGCACAGGCAGGGCGTGAGCTGTTGAAAAGGGTTTGCAGAAGAGCATCGTGCCCTTCTTCCAGCAGTTTCTGTCTAGAATTGTGTAGTCCAGGGCTTCTGCACAGTGACTTTGATAAATTCCTCCTCCTTTTCTTCGCAGGGGGCAGCCTTTTATGCTGCGAGTCGTGCCCGGCTGCGTTTCACCGTGAGTGTCTAAACATTGAGATGCCAGAGGGAAGCTGGTATTGTAACGATTGCAAGGCAGGCAAAAAGCCACACTACAAGGAAGTAGTCTGGGTGAAAGTTGGGCGCTACAGGTAGGTGAAGGTAGAACAGACTTGTCCCTATCCCCTCTTCATGCAGTAATCCTGGTGATTGAGGGGAAAAGCTGCTTGTCTCTGCAGGGTACAGTGCAGCAGTCTCTGACTTTTTTGCATGCATGTAGCAGCTGAAGTGCATGCCTTCTTCCTCTAGTAGCCTCTTCTCCCCCGAGCCTTGCTGGTAGCCTTGTTTTTTTTCCCGTGTCTCTATGAAGTGACATGCTTCTGAGGCCATGGGAGGTGGAGAAGTCAGAGGTTTTGGATGCCTTTCCCTCTGTTGTAGGTGGTGGCCAGCTGAGATTTGCCATCCCAGGACAATTCCTGTCAACATCCAGAAAATGAAACATGACATTGGCGAGTTCCCTGTGCTGTTCTTCGGCTCCAAGGATTACCTGTGGACCCACCAGGCTCGTGTGTTCCCATACATGGAAGGAGACGTCAGCAGCAAAGACAAGATGGGGAAGGGCGTGGATGGCATATACAAGAAAGGTAATTTGTCTTCATCCGGGGAGGTCTGTGTTCTGTTCCTCTTCGTTCCTGTTTGGAGAAGTGATCATCTTGTAACAAAGAAAAATACCATTTTAGAGCTAAAGCTGAATTAAATTTGCAGAATGAGCTGTATCTATCATTGTGTATGCCTAGAACTTTTGTGGGTCTCATCTCACAGAGAGGGCCCAAGGGTGTGTGGATTTTGAATGTTCTCTAGCTCTGATGTAGCTCCTCTTTCTGAGCAAGCTGTTGCTCTGTCAGCTTCCCTGTGTCTAGTCCAGTCGCTATCTGTGTATAAAAGTGCATTTGAGAGTTAGGAATTGAAGCTGCCTGACAGCTCTTCCCCAAAACACTCAAAGCTAGCTGACGGCTTGGATGCTGCTTCATCCACAGGCACTGTAACTCCTGTGACTGCCCTGCTGCATTGTCCTGTTCCCCCTGCAACCCTCTGCCTCTAAAAGTATCCTGCCAGGGAGTGTTGCCTGGGGAGCTGTGTGTGCTGGGTGGATGCTGGCAGCCCTCCTCTGTGTGAGCAGGGGGAATTGCTCATAACACACACTGTTATTTCACATAGCTCTTCACGAAGCTGCGGTAAGATTTGAAGAACTGAAGGCACAGAAGGAACTGAGACAGCTTCAGGAAGACAAAAAGAATGACAAGAAACCTCCTCCCTACAAACACATCAAGGTGAGGGCAAGTGAGGGGGGGCAGGTGCAGAAGAGAAGTCCCGAGCTGTCGGTACAGGTGATTTCCAGGTATACAGAAACATTTCTACTGTTTGGGCATCTGGCTACATTTGAAGGTTACTTTTGTCCCCTTGGCATCTTCAGCCATCCACAGAAACGATTCATGTATCTGCAGAGCTGTGTGCAAGCTGAACAGCAGTGATAGAGGTACTCTGCTTTACTGGAACAGATCTGGCCCTCTCCGTGCTGTTCTGTGGCAGCTGTGTGGTGTGAGAGCAGTGTCCCTTCCTTGGGGACTTAAAGGAGAGTGCTGGTACTATCCAGCACGCTCAAATTCTGCGTGGTACTGGTGGCAAGGCGGGCCTCCAAGGTGGTTTGGGATAGGAGATGGTCAGGGTACAGTGGAGCAGAGGGGAGGGTGGTAACCCGCAGTGGAGTGTGACAGTATCTTTGTTTCATCTCTGCTATTGTGGGGTGGTTTTTTTTTGGTGGTGGTGGTTTTGGTTCTTTTTGTTTTCTCTTTATCGGTTAAACGGAAACACTAGAACAGATATGTGCTGGAACATCATCCTTTTTACTGCGTTTTGGGGACATCCAGGTTTAGGGCTGTTTTTTGATGTAGAAGTTGAGCACCAATTTTTTCAAGGAATTCCTACGGGATAGAGGCAGTGTGAGAGGAGAGCTAGGGCCAGGCAGGTATATGTGATTGGGGCGTGGGCCAGAGTGATCCGAAACCTAGTGACTCAGGGACTGTGTTCCTCTTTTTCATTGCTTCCTTCTGCTACTTCCCTTTTTTATGTGGCAAACTACGAAAGCTTAATTGATTGCTGGTACTTCTTGTTTATAGCTAGACTTTTGAGGCAGGCAGGTATGTACTGCGTGAGTGTGCTGTGCAGTGTAAAGGACACAGCTGGATGCTGTGGCAGCAGCACGGGCCAGGCACCTCCAGTGAAGGAAATTAGTTTCTCATTCTGGGTATTTTTAAGCCTGTCTCTGACTGCAAAACAAAGGAATTTTGGAAAATGTCTTGAGCCTTTGAAATACACTTTTTATGGAACTAATAATGGTTACAGTCACTAGCCGTGGTAGATCTTTGGAGGTCTGTGTGCAAGCTGTTTGTTTCTGTGAAAGCAAAGGAGACACTTGGCCCGAGAATTCCAAAAACTTGCCAAGGCTTGAGGATGGAATGGACAAAGCTGGCTGTGTCTGCTTCTTTGCTTGACCTTCTAAGGAATTCAGCCCCTCAAGGTCTATCCCAAGGAGTGCTAGTGCAAGAGACTGCCCCCAAAATACAGTTGGGATCCTTCACCACACCAGGATTAGGACTGGCTAGTCCAAGAATTTTGCCCTGTTCTGGAGCTGGCTCCATACCAACAGAGCCTTGGTGATTAGGGCCATGCCTGCTGGCTGTGCGTGCATGCTGAGGGGCTGATCTTGCTCAGACACTTGTAGTTTAGAGCAGCAAATTGGTATTCTTCCGTCTTCCCTCTGGTGGACAGTCCTAATCTTGTGACTCTTTGTTGAAGTGGTGAGCTAACAGTTTAAGTAAGAGATGGGAAGCAGCAGAGGAGAACACAAAAGCGACAAGGTGAGAGATGGGAGGCAATACTAGGAGAAAGAGAGTGTAGGAGGAGGAGGGGGGACGCTGTTAAGAGATTAATCTGGGGGTTCTGCAAGGTTTGCTTTTAAAATTAGAGGGTAAGAGCTTGGCCTGCCTGTGGTAGGCTGCCAGTGCAGAAACTGCTGTGTGAGTGGGACTTGAGAAAGTGTGGGAGGGGGAGGGCCTGAATAGTTTTGCTAAACAATCTCCATATTCTGGGAGAGGAAAGGGACCTGATGGTGTTGCTCGCCTGGGCAAAGAACAGCAAGGAGCTTTTCTTCAGTGTGTCTCCAAAGTCCTGACTCTCTGTTGCCTGCCTTTCAGCGTTCGCTGCCTTTAACCAAAACCAAAGGACCCTGCTCGTGCCAAAGACAAGCCAGTCGCTTCTCCACCTGGTGCTGCACTCTGCTTCCTTCAGGAGCGGTTTTAGAGAGCTCCTTGGCTTAACTCTGAGCTCCTGTTTGGGCCTTCCAACCCCAACCCTTGTCTGTTTTTTCTTTGATTTACATCTGCAGGAAAGTTAGGGAGCTAACTGCTTGTGGCCTGGTGCGTAGGTAGAGCCACTGTACTCTGTCACGGGCATGCCAGCCTGGTTCTCCTAGTGACAGCTGAGAGCACAGAACAGCTTGAAGGTAACAGATTCAAAAAAAATAGGGCTATAAGAACAAAATACAGAGAAGGACCTGACACTCAGAGACTGGAGAAGGTGCTGCTACACCCAGAAAGTGTTTGGTGTCGGTCACTGGTATATTGTGTACCCAGCTAGAGCGCTGGGACATCTGGGCTGGATTTGGTGACAACGATGATGGGAGGGGGACATTTTGCAGCCTCTCCCCACTCTGGGGATGCAGAACACACACGGTACCAGGTGGTGCTAATGGGGGACCTGCATCCTCCTTAGCTCTTCCCTCTAAACGTTCACTTCTTGAAGTAGTGTGCACAGAAAAACAAACATATGTGCCTGTGTGTGTGTCCTACCCCTCGGTGCACTGCAGCCTGTCGGCTTGTGGGCAAAGGTTGAGCACAGAAGCGTGTGTTGTGATGGCCTGTTCTTAATTAGCTAACATCCTCCTTGTGCATTCAAGGTGAACCGGCCGGTGGGTAAGGTGCAGATCTTCACTGCAGACCTGTCGGAGATACCACGGTGCAACTGTAAGCCAACGGACGAAAACCCCTGCGGCCTGGACTCTGAATGCATCAATCGCATGTTGCTCTACGAGTGCCACCCCCTGGTCTGCCCCGCAGGGGAGCGTTGTCAGAACCAGTGCTTCTCCAAGCGGCAGTATCCCGAGGTACAAATTTTCCGCACGCTGGCACGAGGCTGGGGCTTGCAAGCCAAAACAGACATCAGAAAGGTACGTGCTCTGCTTCTGCGTGCAGCTTTCTCTTGCCACCTCTGTCTCACTCAGTGTCAGTTTTAATGGATTTGAAAAATGGTCTTCTGTAATTTGAAAGACTTTGTTGTTATAAAATGCTGTTCAGGAAAGAAATGGATTAATTTTTTACTATCCTACAAGCATGTTTTGGCTCAGCTAACTAAGAAAATGTTTCATGTTAATTTCCCACAGGATAAGAAAGATGATTGCATAATCTGTCAGTAAGGATGGTAGATGTTATGAATATACCAGAATGCTGACCTAAAAACTACTCAGAATTTTCGGATGGGGAACAGTGATTGCACCCATGCCCCCAGTTCTTGAATAGCGAGGCTCTTCTAGTATAAGTCTTGTATCACAAACTGAGACCAAATCTTGGCACTTACAAAAGAGTAATGTCTTAGAGATGGCTATAATTATTGCAGGGAGTAGTATCTGCAGGCAGTTGGAGTACTTGTATGCATATTTTAAATCCCGAGAGTAATTATTCTGTGTACACGCATCCATGCTGAATGAAGAAGGAAGAGCTTTCCAGCAAAGAGAACCCCAAAGCTAAGAAAGAGTGAAGTGACACAGAGGGCCATGGACAGCATAGTAGGAGAGGAATGTTTGAAAAAGGAGTAGAAGAGATAACAGGTGGTTGGGGAAGGCTTGATATCTGTGGGAAAAATGCAAGTCTATCCTGTTCAGGCTTTGCTGCCTGCTGTGATGTAGGTTAGAGGGTCTCTTTGCCATTTCATGCACCTTATATTTCACTTTTAACAGACGGTCTGGAAACAGCAAAGCTCAATTATTTAATGGAGGCACCTGTTGGCACCAATGGAGCAGAGCTGAGGTTCCCTGTAATGGGCTCTGTAGTACTTAGTGCAGGTGAACACCACAGATTTACTGCAGGAGCAGGTGCCCTGGGTGTTTCGTTCTGAGTGGTTGGTCCCCCAAAGGATGTTGTTCCAGCTGGAACGCAGTTACGCAGTGCCTTGAGCTTTGCAGAAAATAACTAAGCTTGTGATTTACTTCATGCTGTCCCTGAGTGTTAACTCTGTCTATGGTTGTTGCTTTATTTAATTTATTTCAAGTCACTTGTTTCTGTGTGTAAAATGGATTTGTAATGCAGGGCTCTTATTGAAACCATAGGTCAAACCGACTACAAAGCACAGAGGAAGATTATGGAAAAAAATTCCAGAAAGGAAACAGGAACTAAGTTTTAGCACAAAGATGGATGTCCCTCCATCTCAGAGGGAATTTGTCATATCTTATCAGCCTGTTTTCTCTGTGGCAGGGTGAATTTGTTAATGAGTATGTTGGGGAGCTAATTGATGAAGAGGAGTGCCGAGCCCGAATCCGCTATGCTCAGGAGCATGACATCACCAATTTCTACATGTTGACACTGGATAAGGTATGTGGAAGGAACTTCTCTTGTCAGAAGCCTAGCCAGAAGTAAAATGATTGCAAGGTAGGCATGATAGTACTCTTCTCCAGCAAGTAAAAAGGTGCTGAGAGACACTGATGAGCTGGTCTGCATTTCCACTTGTGGAAGTGAAGACTGAAAGATTGGCCATAGTGTGCCGTGGAGAAGTTTCAGATTGGATCTTAAGATCAGGAGCAAAGTATGAACCAGCTTCCTTGGTGTTTATTCAGCCCTGACATTACAGAGAGTGCTAACTTCCCAGCAAGCAGTGGTAGTGCTTTCATGGCTGTTCAGGAGGCTGTGCCCCTTATAAGATGATGATGATATTGGGCAGGAGTCTGTATCGCTGCATGTTCTGCCAGGTCTGATCAGAGACATCAGTGTGGAAACTGATCAGCCATCTGTTGATTGTCCAGGCAACAGAGCGACTGCCACCTGCACTTAACACTTGGTTAAAACCTGTTTGCATACTCAGGTGCTTTGCAAGATGTCCTGATGTCCAGAGACCAGATGTCTTGGGTGTTGCGCTTGTCACTACTGAAAAAGACTTCATTGGCACACTGGTACCTCTGCTGCAATGGCTTGAGTGGGCTGAGGCAGTTATTAAACGTGCTTTTTTGCAATTCCAGGATCGAATCATTGACGCTGGCCCAAAGGGCAATTACGCTCGGTTCATGAACCACTGCTGCCAGCCAAACTGTGAGACTCAGAAATGGTGTGTGAATGGTGATACTCGGGTTGGGCTCTTCGCAATTGTAAATATCAAAGCTGGTAAGGAACCCCATTCTGTCAGTACCTGCAGTTAAAAGCTTGGGAACCTTTCTGTAAGGAAAGGAGGGGAGAGGAGGGTGTGTAGCTCACTTGGGGAGATGCTTAATTTTTCTGTTTCCACACTTAATTTCTCTAATTTCACATCAGCTACAACATCAGCACTGGCATTGTGGAACATAAACATCCATGCTATAAATGGAGGTTCATAGATTTAATTTATAGGACCACGAAATGGAACTAAGCATCCTAAAGTATGGGACAGAATGCCCTTTTTGGCTGTAGGATATTGGAGGAGAGTGAGGTTACACATAATTCTCAATTCACACAAATCGATGTGGAGAAGAGTATTTGGTACCCTTCTGTAGTTGGGACAGTCATTTGTGTTGTTTTATTTCAAAAGTGCTTTTACTCCAGCAGTAGCAATAAGGCATTCTGCCACAGAGTTTGTTACAACTTCTTTGGGTTTTAATCTGCTTTTGTGCCAGGGACTGAGCTGACTTTCAACTACAATCTGGAATGTTTGGGAAATGGAAAGACAGTTTGCAAATGTGGTGCTCCAAATTGCAGTGGCTTCCTAGGAGTGCGGCCAAAGGTATGATGCCTCCCTTAAGCTTTTGTTCTTCCAAATGACCTTTTTGCGTGGATGTGGTGCATTTGTTGCAGAGATTTTGGGAAGGGTAGTCCACTTTCAGCATGGTTGTGAGAACACTGCTTGAATTGAGATGAATATTCAAATTACTGTTCTGGGAGTGCAGATCTGGGGTCTGAATTCACTGAAGAAGTGCTCCAACCAAAGAGTAAATAAAAGTGTTCTTTCAGAATTTTCTGCTCGTTATCATGGCAATTTCAGTCATGCTAGAGCAGCAAAAGATAGACACGGGAAAGAGTTCTGTTGGACGACCAGGAAACCTCTGCTCAGCCCATTTCCCTACATGAAGACCTGAGTAAATTGTGAGAACGCATGGGAGGCCAGCAAACTCACATTCCTTTAGCTCCAAGTTCCTTTAGAGCTAGAAGGCTTCTGCATCACTATCTTTAATTAGAATGCAATGAGCAAGTTCCCAGATTTTCCATTCTCTTGTTTAAGTGATTCAAGTGTACATATCAGACAGGAATAATACATTTGACACGTCAGTAGTAGAAAAATCACTACATTTGAGAACTCACTGACTTCGGAGAGCTGTGTTTTGTAACTGCAGTGTCGCAGTAACAGGAATTGATTTCCGATACCTTTTTGCGAGCTGGTTCTCACTGGGAAAAGGAAATAACAGAAGCATTTGGCCCAGTTCCCAGCTGTCACCAGCTAAATCTGTCTCAGCTGTTGGTTTGTTTCAAGAGCTTCACCAAATCAGTCTGTAATCCTTCTGCTCTGGCATGTCGATACCGGCAGCTTACCCACAGTTAAGGGTTAAAAGCTCCAGCGGAATGGTTGTTAAGCCCTGCCAATATATAGGGTAGGTTTGCGAATTTCCCAGAGAGCTTAGTTCTGCAGACAAATTAACTTATGAAAAAATGATGTCTTCAGAGGTTGACAGATGAGTTGAATTATACATCTGGTGTGTTTAGTTCTTTTTTGGTTGTGATTTAAAGTTCAATTTCTTTTGTGCTGCTCCTGTGTTATACATGGCTCGACTACTGTCATTTTTGCCCTGAAGTTACAGGTTGCATGATGGAAATCAGAGAAAGGTGCCCTTAAATTGGCATTAATGTTCCATTGTGGTGACTGAGGTGATTTCATCTTGATGAGGTGGGCTAGGAAACAAAGCCCAAGCAAACAGTACCTTGGTGGTATTTTTTAGTCTAATTCATGCAACAAAAGATGCATTTTTCAAGATTCCTGAAGATACAGCAAGACAAAACTTCAATGATTATATACTCAAGTTAACTCTTAAAAGTGACCTTTTTAACTAGGAATTCAGAAGAAAGCTCTGGAGTCTGATGTACTGCAGTAGAAAAGTCAGAAATGCTAGAATTGCTTAGATATTCAAATTAACTGTGAAATGTTTTCTTTGTTCTCCTTGTAATTAAGTGCTAGGTGGTGAGAATAGGTGAGATAGTTTAGGTATGGCCGTCAGACTGATTTGATTTCAGTCAACTGGGTGATTTCATTACCTGCATTTACAATGATAAGAAAGGCCTGACCTGTCCCTACTGTTAGTGGAAATGATGGTATGAAATCAGAAATACCTGTATGTGAAGGGGAAGCAAACATCAAGGTATGTAACACCCTCATGACAGGGCTACTGGATAGTCCTGCAGAATTCTTAAATTGTAGCTCTGGAGACAAAGCTTTTAAAAAGACGTTGGTTTTATCTTGAGAGAAGGATGACAAAAATAGTGCCTAATGTTTATGCAGAATAAAGGCACGCAAAAACCACCTCACAAGCTCCGTCTCAGCATGCAGAGATGTTCTACATGCAGAACACGCGTTTGGACATAAAGAATAGGTGGAAAATGGGATAAAATTTAGCGTGTGTCAGTTTATATAAACTAAATTGGTAGTTCTTTGATACTGTCATTATCTGCGTGAACCTGAGTGTTTGGTACAATGGGAGGCTTATCCTGGGGAGGATCAGTGCAGGGGATTAGGAGGACCTGGCTTGAAAGGGTGTGGTTGTGGGACATTGAAAGAGGAAGCCTTAGGCTAGGGAAAAGAGCATTTAGGCCGTTTAGATGCCAATCTTGGGACCGATTGTGGTTATTCCATTACTGCCTGTAAGACAGATGCTGGAAGCAAGGGAACTTAAGTGTACTGATAACACAAAGGTGTCTGGTGCCATCAGCATGGAGACAGTTGGGCAATTGCAAAGTACTGGAAATGGGCTGAAATTCAGTGATTCAGTGCTCCAGAGTATACCTGGAGGGTAATAGAAACAAAGCTACAGTAAGGTCATCAGTGGAAGTAATGTGGTGGAGAAGGAGCCGCGGTGGTGTTCAGCCCATGACTGTGAGCTGCTGTAGCGATGCAGCTGTGAACAAGGAAATGCAGTCAGGGTGCTCTGTAACACCAAGAGGTATTCATGGCACTGTACGTGGCCCTGGGAGACATCACCCAGAGCAGTGTCTGTAGTTCTGTAACTTCTGTTCAGGAGAAATGAACTTGAGAGAGGCAGAAGAAAGCCATTAGGAAGATAGGGGGTGAAGACTGAAAGTGATGGCTTGTGAACAGGAGGGAGAAGCCTGGTGGTTACTTCAGGGAGGGAGAGTGACATCTGTGGGAAGAGAACAGTGTTCACATGAGAACAGGTTGAAACTGATCACAAATAAACTCAGGCTGAAAATGACGATGGGGGTGAGAAACACTAAAAGTCCAGGAAGGCCTGGGGAGAGGTTCCTGTGAGGGACAGGGTCATGGGGAGACAGACCCAACTGCTTTGACTGAGGCATCTGTGAGAGGTGGCACGACCCCATGGCACCAGGCAGGCCTTGTCTCCTCGCCCTGCTGCTGCTAATTGCACACACTGCATGTTGAGCCAGGCTTTGGTGTGGGGCTTCAGGACTCTTTCCTCAAAAATGAGAATTCATTCAACCAATTCATTCGATTTACTCGAATGAATTGGTTGCCAAACACTAAGAACCACCATAGAGGTACTTTATGTGCTCAGGTGTAGCGGGCAGTGGGATGTTTGATCGCATCCCGCGGGGCAGTCACAGGGCTGGCAGTTTTCTGTGCTGTATCAGGAAGAGGAAGGATGTCGGGGGCTGTGTTAACGCGTTGTCTCACCCGCAGAGCCAGCCCACCCTCACCGAGGAGAAGTCCAAGAAGATGAAGAGACGGCCGCAGATGAAGCGCAGGTCGCAGGCGGAGGTGATGAAGGAACGGGAGGACGAGTGCTTCAGCTGCGGGGACGGAGGGCAGCTGGTTTCTTGTAAGAAGCCAGGCTGCCCCAAAGTGTACCACGCCGACTGCCTCAACCTGACCAAGAGGCCCGCAGGTCAGTGCAGCCCGGCTGGGCTCTGCCGGGGGAGCAGGACAGGGCACGGGCTCCCAGGCACTGCTCTCTTCACAGCCTCTGCAAATGGGAGAGATTTTTCTCTCTTTAACAGGCCTCATGGCCCTGCTTTGTGCCATGCTGTGGCTGCA
Organism: Aythya ferina; assembly: GCF_964211825.1. Classification (NCBI taxonomy): domain Eukaryota; kingdom Metazoa; phylum Chordata; class Aves; order Anseriformes; family Anatidae; genus Aythya; species Aythya ferina. The sequence goes on from NC_140312.1 coordinate 9,074,696, forward strand.
GGCACATTGGTTACTGACCCGTCCTTGGGGCCTGGCAGAGAGCAGGCCCAGCGAGAGTCGGTTCTTGCTGGCTTTCCAAAGCTGCAGAGGACTGAGTGAAAAGAATGAGGAAGAGAAGCACTGGTGGAAAATGGCAGTTAAACAAGAAGAATGTGCTACATGTCTTAACTAGCCACCAGTCCTTTGTTAAGGAAGGAAACAGTATCAAAGAATCTCCTAGTTAGTGGTGAAATGAAGGCAAAAAAATAAAGTACAAAGTTAAAAAAAATCCCCTAAGTACTTGTAGTTGTCTGTGGAGAAAGAAACAGGCAACCTGGATGAGTGGTGAAATGGTTTCTAGTTTGTTAGTAACTCAGGAGTAAATAACATCTATTAGAGGAAAAAGCTTAAATTGCACTTAAGTCTTACAGGAGTTGGTTGAGGGGAATGTTTCCTCTGTTCCAATAATTTTTGGTTACTGCAGAAGTTCATGGGACCTTCAATGAGCGTTTAGGTTTAATTGATACTCAGAAAGCGAAAAGTCTTACCTGAGTCTCTGTTAGCCTGACAAGGGATCAAGTACTGTAGAATTAAATGGTAAGAATATAACCAATGCCAGATAAGTTTTTGAAGTAGAACACCTCAGCAAAACACTCAAGTAGGCTTGATGAAATTAAAAAATTCAGTTAATAAAGGGAATTGCATTGGAGTAATTGGTTTAGGGAGTTGTAACACTTCTGATTTAATACTGTAAGCATCATCATTATTAGAAATCCTCTCTGAACACACCTGAGGCAGGCTGGAAGTGTGTAACCAGGTCTCTGAAGCCACCTGTCAGGAGAGTGGCTGCAGCAGGGCTTCTGCTGGAGCTCCGCAGGGAGTCAGAGCTCAGCATCCAACACCTTCAGCTGTGACTCACAGAACATACACAAATGCTAGCAGCATGTTCTGCAGAAAGTGTGTGTGTGGTAAGTTTTGGGGAGAATTATGTATTTATACAGGATAGCTTGGGTTGAGCACTGAACAAATGTGATGTAAAAGCCTGCAAGGAGCACAGGTCCTTCCTGTGGAAACAATAACTGAGGGTGAGAGCGTCCTAAACATCACCTTTCTATTCTCATTTTTGGTGTGCTAAGACAGGACATTCAAACATCCTGGCAGGCTTTCTCATGCTTTAGATTCTTCTTTATTGGAGGTTTTAGCATTTAGCCTGTTCTCTGGGTTTCCATTTGAAAAGCTTCTCCTAAGAGACTGAAGTGAAAAAACAATGGGTTGCCACCTCCCCACTATCCATTCTTTTGCATACTGGAGGACTCTTATCTCCTAAGTGCATTTCCAGATGAAATGAACAGCCTTTCCTTGCAGCTCTTATTTTTCTAAAAATTATTATTCTTGGTGTGTTCTGGAATGTGTCCCATTTCCCTTCATATTTTTTTTTTTTTGTTAACTCTGGTAACATGTATTTTTAACAGTATTGCAACTGAGATTGTGCTAAACTGACAGAACAGAATATTATTTTGTGCTTTACATAAAATTTGTCAGGAAATGAGATCTGACTTGCTTAGCAAAAATACCTTTATATTCAGTTTGTGATTTGCCCTATCATCCTTGAGTCGTGTTGTCTTGATCTTCTTCACATATTTATTCGATTTCTTCCTCCTACAATCCTTCTTTGCCCGGCTCTTGCTTTACTTAATTGCACCTTGTTGGTACAAGAGCATTTGTCCGGTTTATCGATACCAAATGAATTCTGAGCCTGTCTAAGCAGATTCCTGCAGTTCCTCCCAGGACTGCGCAGATAACCACGAGGCTGTAAGAGTACTTGGTGTATTCTGCTTCCAGAAATGAAAATTAAAATATAGGCTAAATCAGACTCCTGAAGCACCTCATTTGAGAAGTCCCCTCGCTTTGCCAGAAGACCACTAATAGCTGGTTTTGAGAACAATTTTCAGCCTTTTGTAACCCTTTTACCATTTTTATACGTAGGCAGTTATTTTCCTAGCTTGTTCCTTGGAATATATATACATATATACAGGACAGCAAAGGTCTGTCTCTTTTTTACTTCAAATATTTCTTCTGTCATGGGCATTGCTGTTAAGTAATTGGAATTTCCTGCTTGTTTGCATGTTACTAATGGTGCGATCCTGCTTCCAGGAGCTCCTCAGCTCTGGGCTGTCTCTGGAGAGACGGTTATTCATTAGCCTTTTTACCCTGTCAGAGACCATTAGAGTGGGTTTGATACGATTTACCCATCCTGAAACACACTGACACTTCTTGACTGACTTTATTTTCCGTCTGCACAAGCGACCTCTTAAATAATTCCAGAATCTTTCCGCTGGTCAAAGTGAGTGTTCAGAGTGACTGCTCTCAGCTCAGCAGCAGTGCACCACGAGAGCTCGCCCTGCCCTGCGGTGCGAAGGGGCTCTGTGCACACCGACGGGGAGCAGTGATATAACCCACGCTGCAGCACCGCGAGCCTGAGACAGGGGAGAACACATGTAATTTTTAACAACCCTGCCCCGAAAATGATGTCAAGAAACTGGAAAAGGCACACAGAATCTGTGTACATATTTAAGACCAGAACAGAAGCCTTGGACTGGCTTCAAAGGAGGGGAAAAACTGACCGCGTGTTTTCTTCAGCCTAGGGGGAAAAGCAGCAGGAGAGGGGGGAGTGGAAAGCTGATGTTGCACAACAGCACCAGGAGATGACCACAGCTGCTCAGCGCGGTGCTGCAGCCTGCCAGCCTCTGCAAAAGAGCTGGTAGCAAAAACCACGGGTGTGTGGGCTTGGTTCAGAGAGGTGGGAAGTGCTCTGCTGGTGCCCACGGCTGCCCTCTGTCGCTGCTTGTGCAGATGCCCGTGGCTGTGCTCAAGGCGCCGGGGGGCTGCCATGCAAGGAGCTGCTCTTTGCAGCAGGATGAGGAGCCAGGGGGAACACGGGGCACTGAGGGGAGCACAGAGGCAGAAGAGGGAGTCTTTGGAAAGGCAGCCACGCTGATCCCGTGGTGAGAGGGCAGAGCCTCTGCCTCGTGTGCCCTGGGTACAAGTGGTTCCTCGGGGCCTTAAAGCTGATGAGAAGCTTTTGGCAGAGACAGCAGCAGCCTTGGCTGAGGGGAGCAGGGAGCTGGACCAGTGAGATCCAGCTTCAAGTGAAGGAAACAATCTCTCTGCTGTCATGCTGACTTGCTTATTTATTTTCCTCCATGATGGCGTTGATATTGGTGGTGAAAAGATTCCGTGTGGGCACTGAGCTGCTCAGGGCACAGCTTGGCTTTACGATAAGAAGCGTTTTTATCATGTCCGTGCACAGGGTTAAAGATGTCTTTGGGTATGGAGACAAGAGAAACCTACTCCCTGATGTCTTCTGCTCTCTGAGCACTACTTTGTGATAAACAGGAAGGGAGGATGTTGGCCCAGAACTAAACAAAGACTTAAGACGAACCTGAAATATCTGCTTAAAGTCTGTTGGGTGTATTCTGCGCAGATACTGTTGCTCTCATCTGGAAACAGGAGACACAGAGAAGTACAAGCTGGGGCTGTCTTCTTTTCCCGAGGGACCCGTACTGGTTTGTGTCATACTGGAGCCAGATGGACTTTCGGTCTGACCTGGCAGAGCTTGTGTTTGTTGCAGTTATGATTTCCCGTGTTGCTTCCAAGGATGCAGATTCCTGTTAGCTGCCCTTCTAGCCTAGGAGCTATGGCAGGATCTGAGAAGAACATGCAAAATTGCATCGGAGTCTTACAGGGGCGTTGCCTCTTGCCCTCAAACTCTTTGCAGCAGGCCTCGTTATCTTCCCTTTATACCGCTCCTAAGTTCTGTCTTTTCTCCTGTGTTTGTGCTGCAGGAAAATGGGAGTGCCCGTGGCATCAGTGTGACATGTGTGGTAAGGAAGCGGCTTCCTTCTGCGAGATGTGCCCCAGATCCTTCTGCAAGCAGCACCGGGAAGGCATGCTCTTCATCTCCAAGCTGGATGGACGCTTGTGCTGCACAGAGCACGATCCCTGCGGCCCTAACCCCCTAGAGCCAGGAGAAATCCGTGAGTACGTGCCTCCCATGGGAGCACTGACTAACGGCGATGACCCCCAGCCGGCAGAGCAGCCGCCTGCAGACACAGACCTGAGCGTTCAGCCTTTGGACAGGCTACCTCAGCCTCCGGCCTTCAAACTGCAGTCCCCAGAAAAGCCCCCCGCCACCCTAGCGCTGCGGCTGCCGCCGTCAGACAAGCCCCCCACCACCCTAGCCCTGAGGCTGCAGCCCTCAAACAAGCCCCCCACCACCCTGGCCCTGCGGCTGCCCCCGCCAGACAAACCGCCCGCCGCCCTGGCGCTGAGACTGCCGCCCTCCAACAAACCCCCCACCACCTTGTCGCTGAGGCTGAAGCCGTCCAACAAACCCCCCACCACCCTTTCCCTCCGGCTGCAGCCCTCGGACAAACCTCCCACCACCCTCTCGCTCCGCCTGCAGCCGTCGGACAGGCCCCAGGCTGCCCTGTCCCTGAGGCTGCAGTCGGAGAAGCAGCCCATCATCGTCGCGCTGAAACCTCAGCAGCCCGACAAACCTCCCGCCAACGCCGTGCTCTGGCCGCTGGACGAGGCTTCCAGCGACGCCTCGCAGCCTCCTCTGCCCAGCAAATCTCCGGGCAGCCCCCAGTCGTCGGACGAGGCGCTCGGTCCTGCCGCTGCCCTGCAGCTCCAGCTGTCGGACGAGCCTCCTGCCGCCGCTGAGGTTTTGGAGCTAGCGGACAAGTCGCTCGGCGACAGCGGCACCCAGCAGCCCGAGCTGCTGGATGAGTTTCCGACAAAATGCCTGCACCCTCAGCTGGCGGACAGACTTCTCGCCACGGCGGGGACCCTGCAGGCACAGCCCGTGGACGAGGCTCCCGTGGCTGAACAGCCTCAGCTGCTGAGCAAAGCTGCTGCCCAGAGTCTGCAGCCTCAGCCCGTGGAGAAAGCTCCCAGCTCCGTGGTGCAACACGCCCCGGCACCGGAGGAGGTTCCCAGCCCTGGGGTGCTGTGGCCTCTGCCCGCTGAAAACACCCCCAGCTCCCCGGTCTCACGGATCCTGCCCACGGAGAAGGTTTCTGGACTGGGGGGGCCGCGGCCTCCACCTCCGGAGAAGGCTTCCTTCTCCGGGGCAGCGCGGGTTTTGGCCACGGAGAAGGCTCCCAGCTCCGGGACACCCCATCCCCTGCCTGCAGAGAAGCCTCCTGCCTTGGGGATGCCGCGGATCCTGCCCACAGACAAGGCTCCCAGCTTAGGGCTGCCACGTCCGCTGCCCCTGGAGAAGCCCCACGGCTCCCGCTCGCCCCACGTCCTGCCCATGGAGAAGGCTCTGGGTTCGGGGGCCCTGCGGATCCCCGTCACGCAGAAAGCTCTGAGCCCCGGCGTGCTGCGGCCCCTGCCCCCGGAGAAGGCTCCCGATGCCGGGGCGCTGCGGGTCCTGCCTCCAGAGAAAGCTCCGAGCTCCGGGGCCGTTCGGCCTCAGCTCCTGGAGAGGCCCCTGGCTCTTACGGCCCCGTGGCCTCAGGCCTCAGACAAGCTGGCTGCCGCCGTGGCTCCTCGGCCCCAAGTTTTGGAGAAGCCCCCGGCCGCATCGGCCCCGAGGCTGCTGCTGTCGGAGAAGGCGCTGCGGCCCGTCGACCAGAACGCCCAGCCCAAGGAGAGGGCAGCGCCCGCCGCGGAGCTCAACCCCCAGCAGAAGGAGAGGACCCTGTTAGCCGGCGAGCAGATCTCCTGGTCGGTCGGGAAGGCGGTGCCGCACGTCGGACAGTTACCTTGGCCCACGGAGAAGCTCCAGACACACGAGCAAAGCCACTGGCCCGCCGCCAAAGCCCTGACGCCTGCCGAGCAGTCACCCCGGACAGCGGAGAAGCTACCGGAGCCGACCCTGCAGCCTGTCTGGGAAGTGGCCTCAGCCCCCGCCGAGCAAACCCCTTGGACATCAGAGAGATTGCGTGCGTTCGAGCAGACCCCCCGGCCTGCCAGGGAAGCGCCGGTGCCCCCGGAGCAGACGCAGTGGATTGTCACAAACATTCAGACTCTTGACCAGATTTCTTGGCTGGCTGGAAAAGTACATACTCCTCGGGGGCAGGACCCTTTGCCTGAACAGAACGCAGCGCTAGCCCGTAACCAGGATTCTGTCTGTCACGAATTGGCTGACTCAGAGCCAAAGTGAGGTCGGTGAACATGGGAGGCAGGTTTCAGTCTTTTAATGTTTAGGGAGGGGGATTCTTTGTTTTGTTTTCTTTATTCACTTCCCTGAGCCCAGCCCCTAACCCATGCACATCCCATCCATATTCTCTCGTGACGTGAGCAAGGACATTCACTTTCAGTCTGAGTGTGGCCCAGCCAAAGGGAGAGAGCATCCGTGAGCTTTTCCTCTTCCTTTTGCGAATGGTAAAGCTGAAATAAAGAGTCCACTCTGGGTAAAACCTCAAATTCCACTGAAATGGTCACATTACTGATCCAGCGTGTTCAAGCTCCAGGTCCAATTCTTGGGCAGGTTCCCGCGTACAGCGAGGGGCCTCGCCCTTGCTACCTGTATTTAGAGGAAGCAGATCCGTCAGGCTGCCCCGGGATCGGAGAGGTTTCAGGGCTCGGATGGCGAGCAGCCAGGCGCGTACTCTCTTGCCGACCTCTGTGGAGGCAGGGGAGGGGTTCATCTGTCTGCCCTGCGGGGTTTTGCTTTGCGAGGTTCTGTCCGTGTGTGTCCACCGGGACGTGCTGCGTGCGCGGCGCGCCAGGGACAGGCGTGGTGCCGGCTGTTAGGAGAGGAGCCTCCCGCACCCACTCGCTGCGGTTTTCTCCAGCAATAGGCAGGATCCGCGGAGGCTCCTCGATACAAAGCTGCGACTGCTCAGGCCCCAGGAGCGGGGAATCTGAAGGAGGTCAGGGAACAAGAAAGATCTTGGAAGAAGCCATCTGGCGGGTTTTTCCTTCTCGTGTCTTCACCCTTTAGCGCGGGACACGCGGCGTGCGTCCTGCCAACACCCAGACCTGTAAAGCAGCAGTAGCAGAGGCAGGCAGAGGGACTTCCCCCGGTGCTGTGCTGGTGTCGCTGCTCCCCTTGACGTTTCCATCCTGTCTCTCGGTGACTCGTGCCGGCACCGTGAGCCAGCAGCCTCGCGTGGTCTTTTCTCCCCTTGCCTCGGACGCGTTCAGGACGTGCTCGCATCCCACCAGGTCTTCCCGGCAGCGTGGGGCGTTGCAGAGCTGCGGTCGGAGCCTGTCGTTGACTTTGCAGCGCGGAGGCGAGGGTGCTGTGTGTGTTCAGGACCCGTTCTGCACCTTCCCCCTCGGGTAGCTTCCAGCTTCGCTCACCTACAACCAAAGGAGACTTGAATTAACTGGACTGTGTCGGTGTGCGTGTGTGTGTGTGCGCGTGTGTGTCCTTCCGACCCAATCGTAGTTCTCACACTGGAACACGGGGCTCGAGCAGCTGGCTGGCTTCTTTCCTCTTCGCCCTTTTCCGGCTGAGGAGCCCTTTTGCCACCCGGTGGGTGTCCAGCCTGCCGCGAGCAGCTCGCCCCAGCGTTGGGGCAGAAGCTGGGGTAAGCCCCAGAGGAGCAGAGCGGCGTCTCGCAGCGGGTGCCGTGCGCCAGCGCTGCCCGTGCAGGCAGGAGGAGGAGGACGAGTGGCACAGTGCAGTCAGCACCCTGCTTGAGGACACGTTGCTGACCCAGCCGTTCTCCCACCACCTTTCCTCTGTTTTTTCTGAGCTCTGCTGATCGGGGTACCGCAGCCTCAGATCTCAGTGCCCTCCACCAGGTTTCTGTGTGGTGCCGGAGACCCCCCTCCCTCGGGGGCAGAGGTGCAGGACCCTCCCCAGACAGAGCTTGGCTTCGGGCTGACCCTTTCCTTCTGACCTGGGAGCGCATCCCTGGGCTCACAGGTGCTTGCTCACTGCTCTTGGAGCTTTGCTGTTTTCTACGAAGGGAGGCAGGCGCATGTACCAAGACAAATCCCGATCCGTTCTCCTTTCCTTACGTGTGCACCCCAGGACAACGTCCTGCTGTAAAGGCCGGGTGTGCTGGGCACTGGGGGCGTTACCCGTGCTGCGGTGCATCTCTTCTAGTCCACATCATTTCAGATCCTTTGTAGAATAGCTAGCGACTTCAAAAAAAAAACAAAAAAAAAAAGCTTTACGGCTTATGGAAACTTACTGATTAATGATGTTTTTTCCGGGAAGACTGGCAGGTCAGTTCCTGCTCGCTGCTGAAACTGGGGAAGTGCAAGCAGCTTGTGTTTCTGCGTGACTCCTGCACAAAGGGAATCAGGACAACTCCTCAGAGCCGTTGAGAGCGAAGGTAATCTAAGGGCATTTAACTTTTTTAAACAAAAAAAATAAAATAAAATAAAAATGGTAATGAGTTTCAGTATATTAAGTATTTATCATGTGTGAGAAGGAAAATAAACCTCGAATTCACATTTATAGGCCTTCCCATGAGCTGGACGTAGTCATGTAGAGTATATAAGTAGGGTCAGCTCCGTGCCAGCCGCCCAGCCAGCTCCAGCTGTAACAGAGAGGTGTCTGCGCTGCTCTGCCCAGCTCCGCTTTGCGTCGTCACGTGCTAACTAGCTACTCGTTTCATGAAAATTAAACTGTGAATATTTTTGGTGCAGGCTTTTTTAAATCTGTAAAATGGAGAAGTTCTCAGTGAGTTCTCGTAAGCGCAGGTTTGAAAAATCACTTCTGTAAATCGTGTGCTCAAACAGTAGGGCGAGGTTGACGGCAGCAGAAGCCTTTCACACAGCACGTGGGTTATCCGAAAGCTTGTTCTGAGCAGTGACCGTGGGTAGAACTGTTGCATGGCATTTCAAACCCACAGCCTTACACCTTGCATCTGACCGTACCCCACCTCTCTTCGCTCCCTTCATGCCTTTTCTGCAAAGATCCAGGTTTCTGACTTGCTCCCTTCCACTTACGTGTTGGAAAGCCGACTCCAGCGAGCTGCTCTTCCCTCCCAGCCCTTGTGGGTAATTCTCTGCCAGACCAGGAGGGCTTCTGAGATATGTGTTGGGCTCTGTGCGTGCTCGTGGCCTGAGGTGGGGAGGTCAGTCCATGAAATCCTGCTGCTCCCAGCTCTGCCTTCACCTGGGGTGAGCAGCTTCGGGCAGTGACACCCCCACAGAGAAAACGTGGGCTGCTTCAGCGCTCGGGTGGCAGCTGGTGGCACAGCCTTGTTGGAAGAGGAGAGGTGTGTACTGAAGCAGTTTGGTTCATTTTCTGCCTTGTATAGTTCAGCCAGTTTGAATCACAGATTCTGTTGATGCAGAGGAGGGCGGCAGGTAACTCGTACCCCTGGTGGGCTGCTCGTGCAAGGCTGGCGGTGGCCGAGGTTGGCAGCTGTGGCACCTTGGTGGTGTGTTGGCGTGCTCCGATCAGCAGGTGAATCGAGGGCAGTTGTGATCCTCGTTCAGAGCAGCTTCCCTTTCCCTGGCATCTCGGGGAGGCTCACGTGAGCTTCCAGCAGCAGTCCCCTTGTAGAAACAGCTCTCTCTTCCTGGTGGAGAAAGGGCTGAAAGCCTTCACAGCTTCCAGCCTGCTTCTCCTGGCGGCGTGCTTGCTGCTGGGGTGGGCTGCCCCTGCTCTGAACACTGTGCTGGGGTCACTGTCCGTGGCCTCAGCCCCACGGCACGGCTCAGGTCAGTGCCCCACCACGAGCAGGAGAGTCCCAGTTCCCCTCTGCTGGTGGAGGAGCTCTTCTGGTGGGTACCAGCAAGGTGATGGGCCTCTCATGGGAAGAGATCACCGAGGGATAATCCCCTACCCTGTACCTTCTGATGCTGAGTAGCTCACGGTAGCTTTCTTTATTGCTGTTCACAAGCTAAAATTTTTTTCCTATTTAAAAAAAAAAAAAAAAAAGAAAACAACAAAGATTCACTTCTGTGCACAAACTCCAGGCGTTGCTGTGGGTGCATGCGTTACGATTGGGGTTAAACCCACCCCCCTACAGGCACAGGGCTTTAAGATGGGATCAGATACCTGGTTAAACCTAAAGAGCAGGCACTATTAAGGCGAGATGTGGGCTTAGGGTGCCAGAGGAGCTTCAGCTGTGTTTCACGGGAAGAAGGACGACGAGCAGCAGCCCTAACCCCAACGCATCGTCAGCTGCTCGCAGCGGGTGCCGCAGCAGGGCAGAGGCGAGGCCGTTTGAGGAACCTCAGACCTTCAACACCTTCTGTTCTATTTTTAATTTCAGCCTTAAACTTCTGATTTTGCTTGATGTTTGGAATAACCGTAATTGTAACCTGCTTGTAATGTGCTTTGCCCTAAATTCCCGATGAGTCTTTTCAGCCTTCGCCAGCGAGCGAATGTCAAAGCAAAGTGGCAAAACGTGCAGCTACTCCGAAAGGAAGCGACAGAGCCCGCCACCCGGGTCCGGCGAGGGCTCGTGCCGTGGTTTGATCACCCCAAATTAGCTTTGTGCTAATTACTCCCCCGCGGTAGTGGCAACGCAGACGGGGGCGCTTGCAGCCGAGGTCTGGCTGGCGGGGGCTCGGGGCTCCCAGGGGCTGGGAGATGGGGGCGCGGGGTTTGGGGACCTGGCTTTAGGGCACCTGGCCGGCGTGGTGGCAGCAGGGTGCGGTGCCCTCGGTCAGCACGGGTGGGGAAACGCCTCCAAAATCCATCCCAGCCGAGCGAGGCAGCGGGACAGCGTGCGCGGGCTGGGGCAGTGGCGGTGACGGACAGTCCCTACAGCACTGAATCTACCTCCTAGGGAAATCTGAGAAATGGGTGTTGCTATGTCCTATTTCAAGGTAAAGTTTTAATCAGTTTGCCCTCGGCTAAGCTCTTGGGCTATCGTGGTGCTATTGTAAAACGTTGGCAGCTTAGCACAGTAGGGCTGGACTCACGGCTCCTAGCCCGCGGGCTGAACCCCGTCCCCAAGCAGCTGGGGGCTGGGCTGCGGTGCCTGCGACCCAAACGGGACAAGGCACGTCTCCTGCGCCCGGGGAGATGGGGTTCCTTTGCTTTGTGGTGGTTTTGAGACCCAAACCAGCCGTGCCAGTGGGCCCTGTGAGCGTAGAGAGCGAGTGGAGCCACGTGAAGCAAGCCAGGCGTCCGCTACCTGCATGTTCTGTGTGTCCGTTTGGTACTGAGCTGGTTTCAGTTTTTGTTTTTTCTGATGTTTCCGAGTTGTTGACTTCAAGGAACTGGGTTTTGTGTATTTTTTTTTTTTTTTTTTTAAAGACACTGGGAACTTGTTTAAAAGCAGAAGCAGCAGCACCGGGAGGCTCGAGGTGGAGCGTGGCTGGAGCCGAGGGCGGCCCCAGGCGATGTGCAGGGACGAGGGCAGGGCGCTTTGTGCTGGCCTGGGGGGAGCAGGGTGCTGGGGGCACGCTCCCCACCCCTCCCCTCTCCCTGCCGAGGGCACGTTACACCCCGATAACCCACAGCACTGCGTTCACTGCCCCGCCAGCCCGCTCCCCTCCGAGACACCAAGAATAACGCACCCGGTCCCGAGCAGCCTCTGCCATCCTCCGGTGCCACGCGCCCTGGGTTGGGGTCCTGGGGAGGGTGGCCTGGCCCCGAGGGGACCTACCTGGGTGTGCAGGGGGCTGCCGGGGAACGAAGCTGTGCCCGCTCCCCCTCCTTTGCTGCCAGGGAGGGGACGGGTGGCGTGGGGACTCCCTGAGGCCAGGACACTGCCCTGTGCCACCCGCTGGGGGTGTCCTGCCCGGGGTCCCCTCCTCGGGCTTCACCGAAGGAAATCGTGGCTGGAACGGGGGGTGCCCGGCCCGGGGGGGGCTCCGGGGGGCCGCGGGGTCACTCAGAGCTGTCCAGGTCGCGTCTGTCGGTTCTAAGTGGGAGTGCCAGAGCGGGTGAGAGAAACCTACATATTTCCAGCATGTATATTATTTTTAGAAGAGGGAGAGGGGAGAGTCTTGGACCATTGATTACTTTCATTTTGCTCCCCTTAGACTGTTGGCTGTGTATGTGAAACTTATAATGAAAAGAGGGTTGCCCTGCCCAGGTGCTCCCAGAACATGTACTGTAATTCTTTGTATATAGAAGAAAAATTACTGTAAAGTAAAGTTTAACTTTACTCTCGATGTCCTCTTGTGTTTTGTCTTGCTGAGGGGGCGGGGGGCAGCTCGGGGGGGGGGCCCAGCCCTGCTGCGATGCCGACCGCGGGCACCGGGCACCCGGGGTGGGGACGGGAGAGCCCCGTGGGCACCGTGGGTGGGAGGCACCTCGAGCTCACCCAGGGCACAAACCTGGTGCAGTGACCCCGTGCCCCACGGCAGGGACAGGGCAAGCCAGGACAAAGCCTCGGGACGCATCCCAGGCAGAGGCCAGGCTGCAGAGCGGGCGCAGCAGGTCGGGCAGGCCCCGGGAGCTGCTGAGGAGCGCAGAGGGCGCAGGAGCTCGGCCCCGGGTGCAGGGACGGGATTGGACCCCAAGCCTGTTCTCAGACCACAATGCATTTTATTTACATTGCACACCTCGGAAGGAGACACTTAAATAATCTGCGAAGAATCAGGCGCTGGTTCAAGAGAATAAGTTAGGGGCTGCTGCTGGGGCTCGGAGAAGCAGCTCCTGCGGGTATGGGGTCGGGGGGGCAGCGACCCCGCAGCTCCTCACGCCGCAGGAACCTTCCAGCCCCACGCAGCTCTGCACGCCGAGTCCGGGGAAGGGAGCAAGTCCTTGGGGCCACGCTCCCTTTGCACGCCGCGGACGGCTCGTGCAGCTAAAATACAGCAAGTAAAAAAACGGGAGGAGTCCAACGAGCGCCGGCCGGCCGCCCCGCAGCAGCGATTCCCTTCGGGCACGAGGCCTCAGTGGTGGCAGCAGCTGTAGAAGTAGGTGCTGCTCTTCTGGGCCAGGTCGACGCCTTTCTCCTCTGGAAGAGAGCGGAGGAGGAGGAGGAGGAGGAGGAGGAGGAGGAGGAGGAGGAGGCTGCTGACACGTCCACACCGCAATGACAAACGGAGCCCAGAGCTCGCAGCCCCCCCTAAATCCCCAAAAAATCCCAAGCAGGGTCCGCGTCTGGCTCCTCCTGCCCTCTGCCTGGGGTGAGGGGACAGGGGGACACCATGCACGGGGACCGTCCTCAACAGCGTGGCACGAACCCAGCACAGAGCCTGGGGGGGGAGCAGAGCCCCAGGACCCCCGCAGCGCCCCTCCCCTGCACCCTCCCCATGGGACCCTCGGCACCGGGTGCTCAGCAGGGCCCTGCCCGCTCACCTGTCATCACCTGGAAGGCGGTGAAGTGGACGTAGTCCTCGGCCACCTTCTGGAACAACTCATCTGCGGGGGGGACACGGGGGCAGCGTGGGTGCCAGCAGCCCCCCCAGACCCCGCACAGCCACCCACCAGCCCCACACGAGGGGCGCCGCCGCGGCACCGGGCGCTACTCACCCACGCTCTGCCCGGTCTTGCTGGAGGTCTCGAAGAGCTCTGCCTTCACCTCTGAAACGAGGAGCGGGGTCAGCGCTGCGGGACGTGCCCCCGGGGCTCGGCTCTCCCCGGCTCACCCCTCAGCTGTGCCCGCTGGCCGGGACCCAGGGCACGGCCCCGCGGAGCTCCCGGCCCAGCTGGCAGCGGCCCCAGCCCGCGGGTCGGGACGTGCCGTGCTCGGGGAGGCTCCTGGCAGAGCCGAGGCCCTGCCGCCGCGCGGGGAGCCCTGGTACCGGCACCGGGGGATCGGTCGGGGCAGCGGGGCCGTACCGTCGGCGTAGTCCTGAGCGTCGTGGAAATCGACCGCTCGTGTCCGGGGGTCGTCCTCCAGCAGGTCGCTCTTGGTGCCGCACAGGTAGATCCGGCAGCCCTGGGGCCGTGGCAGGGGAGAGGCGGTGAGCACCGGGTACCACCCAAAAACCACCCCAAATCACCCCAAAACAGGGCCCGTCCCCGTATTTATTTACCTCCTCGCAGTTCTGCAGCTCGTTCACCCAGAACTTGGCCCGCTGGAAGCTGCTGCCGTTGGTGAGGTCTGGGGGAGAGGGGTCAGGCCCTGCCCCAGGCCCCCCACGTCCCCCCCACGTCCCCCCGGTACCGTGACCCCCGTCCCCCCGCCGTTCCCCTCCCCGTGCCCATACCGTAGCAGACGATGGCAGCCCGTGCCCCGCGGTAGTAGATGCGGCTCATGGCCTCGTAGCGCTCCGAGCCGGCCGTGTCCTGCAGGGGGACATCAGAAGGGGGTCGTTTTGGGGCCGGGGGGGGGTCCCGGTACCGGGAGGGGGGTGTCTGGGGGTGGCCGCGGGCCCTGCGCTCACCCAGATGCCCAGGGTCACCGCCTGGTCCCCCACCGCCATCACCTTCGCCACGAAGGCGGCACCGATGGTCTGCAAGAGAAACGGGGGGGGGACGGGGATTTTGGGGGGGCACGGAGGGGACCGGCCCGGTGAGGGGCACAACGGGGACCGGGACGGGGACGGGGAGGGGAACGGGGGTGGGGACACCGGGGGGACACGGCGGGGACACCCGGCTCGGGGCTGGGAACCGGGGGGGGACACCGGGGGGACACGAGGGGGGCAGTCCCGGGGGGGGGGGGACGAGCATGGGGACGGGAACCGGGGCGGGGACACGGGGCGGGGGGGGGGGGGGGGAAACCGGGACGGGGACGCGGCGGGGACCACACGGGGCCACCGGGAGCACGGAGCGGGGCGGGGACAGCGGGGAGCGGACGGCGGGGACCCGGCGGGGAGGCTCCGCGCGGTGTGGGGGGGGGGTCCCGGTGTCCGGGGGGGGTTCCCGGTGCCTCACGTTCTGGTAGGGCCCGGCTCGGAAGCGGCGGTGCGCGCAGCGCTCCACCAGGCTGCTCTTGCCCGCGCCCTCCTGGCCCAGCAGCACCACCTTGGCGTCCACCCGCCGCCCGCTCATCCTGCCCGCGCCGGGGGGGGGCGGGGCTACCGGGAGAAAGGGGGCGTGGCTACCGGGGGGGAAAGGGGGCGGGGTTTGTTGCGCGCGCGCGCCCCGCGCACCGGGAGGAAGGGGGCGGGGCTTCCAGGCGGAAGTACGTGCGCCGAGCGAAGGCGGAAGTGCGCGGCGGCGCGGCGGGGCGGAGGCCGCATGGCGGCCGCCCAGCGGGCCCGGGCCGCAGCGGGGGAGGAGGGGGCGTAGAGCGGCCCATGGGGAAGTACTGCGCCAGCCTGGGCGTCCTCAAGGGGCCCTGGGACCAGGTCTTCGCCGCCTTCTGGCAGCGCTACCCCAACCCCTACAGGTGCGCAGCCCCCCCCCACCTCCCCTCCCCCCTCCCGGTATCCTCCCGGTTCCCCCCACACCCCCCTCACCCCCCCCCCCGTTGATCCGCAGCCCACCCCGGGGGGTGCCCGGAGCCCCTCGGAGCTCCCTGCCCGGTGCCCTCAAAGAGGCTCCGGGCCCCCCGGTGCCCCCCTGACCGCCCTCCCCGTGTCCCCCCCGCAGCAAACATGTCCTGACCGAGGACATCGTGCACCGGGAGGTGACGGCCGACCACAAGCTGCTCTCCCGGCGCCTCCTGACCAAGACCAACCGGATGCCGCGCTGGGCCGAGCGCTTCTTCCCGGCCAACGTCGCCCACTCCGTCTACATCCTGGAGGACTCGATCGTGGACCCCAAGAACCGAACCATGACCACCTTCACCTGGAACATCAACCACGCGCGCCTCATGGTGGGTGCGGGCGGGCAGGGCCGCGGGTGGGGGGTGCTCCCGGGCAGCGCTGACGGCCGGGGTTGTGCCCGCAGGTGGTGGAGGAGCGCTGCGTCTACCGGGTGAACCCGGAGAACAGCAACTGGACCGAGGTCAAGCGGGAGGCCTGGGTCTCTTCCAGCCTCTTTGGCGTCTCGCGGGCTGTCCAGGTGAGTGCTGCCCACAGCCCCTGCTTTGCCCCGCTATTTGGGGAGGTTTTAGTGCTGCTGTTTCATCCTGCTGTGCTCTCCCTCTGTCCTGTGCTGTTTTTCTCCCACACCCCTCACAAGCTCTCAGGAAGCCCCAAACCACCCACCCCAAGCAGTGTAACACCTGCGAGGCACTGGGTGTTTGGTCAGGCTGGGACAGCGCCCTGCATGCAGCCCCTTTGTATGAGCAGGAGTCCAGGGCCGCACCTTCACAGGCTCTTCTGTTGCAGGAGTTTGGTCTGGCGAGGTTCAAAAGCAACGTGACCAAGAGTACCAAGGGATTTGAATACGTGCTAGCAAAAATGCAAGGTGAGCACCTGAGAGGGGAGGCTGCGCCTGACTGGGATGGGTGTCTGGGGGTTACGGGTCATGTTGGCATCATGCCAGTCGATGGACAGGCCACAGCTTGAGCTAAACTGACCGTGAAATCCTCGTCTTTGCCCCAAGGGCACTGCCTGCTCTTCCAGAGCGGAGCATGCAGGCAGCGAGTCCAGGCTGTGCCGAGGCCTGCAGGGAGGCTGGGCAGGGGTGGAGCTGAGGCGGGCGGGGGAAGCAGCAGGGCAGCAGTCACGTGCCTGCAGCTTGCTGCGACGTGCCGCGATGCACATGGGTTGGGAACACAGGGTTCCTCTTCTCCCCGTGCGGGGCGGGGGCAGAGCCCGGGCTCAGACAGCTCGCAGCAGCCAGGGCAGGGTTAGCCGGGGCTGGGGATATCGATTTGTGTGTTACAGGAGAAGCTCCCTCCAAAACGCTGGTGGAGACGGCCAAGGAAGCAACCGAGAAAGCCAAGGAGACGGCTCTGGCTGCCACGGAGAAAGCCAAGGACCTGGCGAGTAAGGCGGCCACCAAGAAGAAGCAGTACGTGTGAGGGGCCAGGCACAGGCAAGGGTCGGGCTGTACCACCGCAGGTGGGAGCCTCCTTAGATTTTATATTTTTAAACAAACCGTACTAGTCTGACAATCAGCTGCTGGTAGATCCTTTCCAAGATGTAATTATCATTAAAAAGTCGACTTCCACCTCTGACCTGGCCCGGGGCTGGCCTGTCTGGCGCAGAGCTGGGCTCGGGGAGGTGCAAGAATAGCCGTGAGGAGGCGGCAGCGGGTTGGACCAAGTGCCTTTACTGGGATAGTGTCGGGTATGTACAGGGGAGGGGGGCCGGGGCGGCGCGGGGGGCGTGCGGGCGAGGTGCTCGGCGCGCTCACTTCCCCTTCCTGGCCCCGGCGGGCGGCGGAGCGGGCTGGTAGCCGTGCCTGGCGGGGCTGGGTGCTGCCCGCTGCCAGCCGCAGGCAGCTTCAGGCTCTGCTGTATCCCCACCACGGCCGGGCCGGCTGCCAGCGCCTCTTCCGCCCCCCTGGAAGTGCTTTGCTGCGCGCAGCGGGGCCCGTTAGCCGCGCCATACCCAGCTCTGCCTGGTGTCCCCCGGTGCCCTGTGCCCAGGCAGTGAGGCCGGCAGCGGCATTTCCAGCAGGAGGAGGTTGGCAGGGTGCGGAAGGCGGCGCTGTCAGGACCAGGCCCCGCGGGGGCTGGAGTAGCTGTGGTCCCTCCCGGTGCTGAAGGCAGCCAGCGGCGGCAGCTCCGCGCCGAACACCGCGCCCTCCACGTCCACCTCGGCCTCCTCTGCGCACGGCAGCGAGGGTCAGCACCCGGCAGCCGCCCCGCAACCCCCCCACAGCCCCAACCCCGCTCCCCGCACTGACCTCCGTCCGAGCCCGAGTGCTCGGAGAGCCGGGACGAGTCCAGGCTGTCCGCCCCCAGGCTGTCCGCCCGCAGCCGCTCGCTGCCCGCGGGGCCCAGCAGCCGCTCCAGGCGCTGCCGCAGGCTCTGCTGCTGGCTGCGCAGCCGCTCCTTCACCCGCCGCGCCCTCACCTCCTGCTCCTGCAGCCGCTGCGGGGAACGGGGTGGGTGTGTAGGGGGGGCTGTCACCGGGCTCGGGGCAGCAGGACGGGGACGGGGGGGGTCACAGCACCTTGCACCGCGCCGGGCTCACCTGGATGTGCAGCCGGGCGCGGTGCAGGAGGCTCAGCGTGGTGGGCCGGGTGCCGGTACCGGCGGGCACCTGCTGCTTCAGCTGCTCCAGGCAGCGCCGGAGCTGGGCTCGCCTGCGGCCAGGGCAGGCGGCGCTCAGCGGGGGGGGGGCACAGCCCGGGACCCCCACCACCACCCCCGGTACCGGGTACCAGCCCCGCTCCCGGTACCCCCCGCACCCCTACCTGTGCTTCTCCAGCGCGTTGTGCACCGACCTGCGGGACAGCGGGGGGCGGTCGGTACCGGCACCGAGCTCCCGGTACCGGCACCGGGCTCCCCGTGCGCCCTCCCGGTTCCCCCTGCTCACCGATCGCCGCCCGTTGCCTGCCGGGCCCGGGCGGGGCAGAGCGAGGCGTAGCCGTGCTCGGCCTCCGCGAGTGCCGTCGGGGCCCGGTTGCTCCTCCCGGTGCCGGTCCCGGTGGCGGTGCCGGTGCCGCGCTCCCGGCGCTCCAGGAACTCGGCCGCCCGCAGCAGCGCCTGGATGCTGCCGCCCGCGGGATCCATGCCTGGGGGGGGGACGCGCGGAGGGGGGCGGGGCCAAGCGGCCGGGGGCGCGTTCCTATTGGCCCCGCCGCGCCCCGCGGGGATGACGTCGGCGCGCCGGGGCGGCACGTTCGCGCGGGAAAGCGGCGGCTTCAAATTTGAATCGGCGGGAAGGGGCGGGGCCAAGGGGGGGACACGCCCACCGCGCGGTGGACACGCCCACACGGTGTTAGCCACGCCCACTCCGCGGGGTAAAAGCCACGCCCCTTAAAGGGGCCGGGGCGCGCCTGGGTGGGTGCGCGCGTGTGTGTGTGTGTATGGGTGTGCGCTCACCTGCGCGTGCACGTGGGGGGGTGTGCACACGTGCGCGTGCACGAGGGCGCGTGCACAGCAGCGCTGCCGCCCAGCCCGTGCCCAGCGCGGCTGCTCTCCCCCCTCGCCCCCACCCCGCTGCCAGGTGGGGCACCCTCACCCCCCGCCCCGCGCACCCATGGGTGCCCCACCACCCCCAGCACCCCCAGGGGTGCCCCACCCGCACCCATGGGTGCCCGCCGCCCCCCAGCCCCGCAGAGCACAGCCGGGCAGCAGCACACAGCGCTCAGAGCTCTTTATTGGAACCTGCCCCCGCTGGAAGGGAGCGCCGGGGGGGTCCCCAGGGGGCAGGCAGCCCCCCCTGTACCGCACCCCGGGGCGCGGGCGGCCCCGCCGTCATGTGAGGGCTGTTTGCACGGCTCAGGACGGGCCCCGGGGGCGGGGGAGACTCTGCCCTGGGCCCAGCAGCAGCCAAAGTTCAGCTGAGAAAACACAACGAAGCAAAAACGGCACCAGGCAGAGCTCCGGCCCCGCAGCAGGAGCCTGGTCACGGCACCGGGAGCCCCACCGGGAGCGGGGGCACGGCCACCGCGCACGGGGTGAGGCGGTCCTGCGCCCACCGCGGCCCCACCGGCACAGCACGGTGCCGGGCACGGAGCCCTACCGCCGTGGAGCCGCTCTGCAGCCTCGGCACAGCTGCTCCCAGCGGTCCCGTGTCCTCCTACGGAGCCAGGTCCTGCAGCCGGGGGGTCCTCACCGGCTCCGGGAGCGCCGGGGCGCAGGGGAGAGGTGCACGGCGTAGCAATGCGTGCAGACACGCACGGGTTTCAGCTGGCCGTAGTGCGGCAGTGCAGCCGTGTGCGGCGAGCAGCGGGCGCAGAAGATCTGTGGGCACAGGGACGGGGAGGTGCTGAGCAGCTCCAGGACCCCCGCAGCCACCTGCCCAGCCCCAGCCCCTCCGTTACCTTCCCGCAGCTGCGGCAGTGGTGCCGTCGGCGCAGCAGGGTGAAGGGCGCGCGGCAGGCGCAGCACTGGCTGCACGTGCTGTCCGGCACCCACTCGGGCCGGCCGTGGGCTCCTGCTGGGGAAAACACAAAGCTGAAACCACCCCATAGCCTCATCCTCGGCCACAGCAACGTCCCCAGCCCTGCGGTGCCACCGGGCCGGCACCGTGCCCCAGCCCAGGGCAGCCCCGCTCACCCCTCACCTGCCCTCCGGAGCCCGGCTCCCTCCGTGGGGCTGTGGCACAGGGGGCAGTCGGCCACTCGGGGTGCATCACCCACGAGCAGCTCGCCGTCCTCTTCTGCGGGGACAAGGAAAGCAGATTCAGTTGCCAGGTGCTGCGGCCACACCGTCCCCATGTCCCCACAACGTCTCCGGAGGCGCGGAGCTGTGCCCCGTGCCCTGTGACTCACTGCTGGTCCCCAAATCCTCCGAGGGGTCCCCCTGCGAGGCGACGATCTTGAAGACCGTTTTCAAGATGCTCCGCAGGTCGCTGGCGAAGTTGGTCTGCAGCTGATCGGCCACCCCTGCGCCGCGACAGCGGGGCTCTGGGTGCTGCCGGAGGGTCAGGGGGGTGGCCGGGGGGGCGGCGAGGCGCTCACTCACCTGAGATGCAGACGAAGAGGGTGTGCAGCATGTCCTTGGTGCTGCTGTAGTGCGAGCGCAGCTCCGACCAGCGGGCACCCGGCGGGGCCTCGAGCCACGGCCCTGGGCTACTTCTGGGGGGCTGGGGGCTGTGCGGAGGGAGGCGATGGTTACCCACGGGGCGGCACGAAAAATCGGGCCCCGCTCCCTCCCCACGCAGACCCCCACGTGCCTGTCTGTGCCGGGGCTTTCTACAGCATCGGGGGTGCCCAACCGCTCCATACAGGTGTGGGGGGCTTCCAGGAGACCCCATGGAGCAGGGGAGCTCGCTCCGGGCATGGCCGCCCCCCAGGTCGGAGGGGTGGCCGGGCCGCGGGGATCCTCGGATTCGGCCGCGCACAGGCTCCTCTCCAGCAGGCAGAGCTCCTCCGCCGACAGCACCCGCAGCAGGTCCCTGCGGCGAGGGGACAGGGTCAGCCCCGTGTCACCTCCCCACCGCCACCCCACAGAGGCACCCACGTCCCCCCCTCCCTTTTTGCCCCCATACCTGATCTTCTTCAGGAGGTTGTAGAAGGGGCTGAACACCCGCGACATCTGCTCGGGGCCGCGCTCCAGGCTGAGGGGACCCTCGGGGTAGATGAGGAGGCCGCTGCGAAGGGGACGGCGTGTGACACGGGGACACGGGGTGGCTGCTGGCGCGGGGCACCCCCGGGCACCCCGTCTGCAGGGGGCTGCACCCACCTGATGATGGCCAGGCGCGGGATGGTGAACATCAGCAGCGGCTCGTAGCCATCGATCATCTCCTGGGTCAGGTACCCCGAGCGCAGGGCTCTGTCGGGGGGGGGACACAGCCTTACAGCGGGGCTGGGGCAACACCGGGGGGCTCAGAGCCCCAGTGCCCCCCTCCCCGCGTGCCGTGCCCCCTCACCTCTCGACCGTCTCGCAGAAGAGCACGATGATCTCCTGCTGCCTGTAGATCTCCTCGGGGGACTTCACAGCCACCAGCGAGGACACATAGCTGGAGAGCCAGGGCGGGGGGACCATGAGGTGCCACCAGCCTCCCCCCAGGACGCCCCACCCCATCATCCCGGCCCCCACCTGAGCTCGAACTCCGCGAAGAGCCGGTCGAACTGCACCAGCGCTGCCCGCACGGGCTCGGGGTAGGTGCCGGGCTGGCTCAGGCTCTGCTCCCGCAGCACCGTGCGCACCAGCTCCAGGCTGCACAGCAGGTTCCTGGCCCGCGGCCGCAGCTGCGCCCCCTCCGCCTCCTCCACCTCGATGAAGGTCCCCGCCAGGAGACACTGCCGGGACCCGGGGGGGAGGGTCAGGAGCCGGCCCCCGGGGGTCTGCCCGCGGCGGGGTGCGCCCCTCGCCCTCCCAGCTTGGGGGACCCGGCCTCCATCGCCCCCTCCCCGGGGCGCAGGGCTCACCTCGGCGGCGAACAGCATGTGGTTGCCCAGGTTGTCCACCAAGAGCTCCTCGGGGAACTTGACCAGGTAGTCGCGGCTGTGCCGCTGCGTGGGGATGCACTCCTCCATGATGCGCTCGATGACGGCCAGCAGGTGAGCCTGGGGAGGGCACGGGCGTCACCCACGGCCACCCCCCAACCCCGGGGGACCGGGGATCGAACCGGGGGGGAGCCCCCACGCTGTACCTGGCTGAGGTGGAGCTGGTTGAGGAGCACCAGGTACTGCTGCGGGTCCAGCTCGGCGTCCAGCCCGTTGATCTCGGCCACCACCCGCGTCACCCGCTCGTCGGCGAAGAAGAACTGCGAGAGCAGCCGGGGGTCGGAGCGCTGCGGGGAGAGCAGAGGGGCAATTTGGGGGTGCCACAGGGGGGGTGCCACGCCGCAGGGCACCGCCTGGGGTCCTGCTCCCAGCAGGGCAGCCCCGTGCCGAGCGCTCCCGGCCGAGGCAGCCGTCCCCACCCAGCCGTGCCTCAGTTTCCCCAGGGCAGAGCAGGATGAACAAGCTCGCCTGCATCCCGCGAGCGTGGGCACGGATCCGTGCGCAGCTGTAAACACCAGACCGGGTGAAAGGTCCGCGGGAAGGCTCCCGGGCAAGGAGCGCGGTGGGCACCGGGATACGAGAGCTCCGTGCCCCGCTGCTCCCTAAATCTCTCCGCAGGGCCGGGCCCGCAGGGCTGGGGGTGCCGAGCCCCGGTGCCGGCGGCGCTGGGGCGGGCGCGGAGCTGCCCGGTCCCGTCCCGCTCCCGTGAGTCACCGGCCGGGCCCGCCGGCACCGCTCCCTCCTCCGCCCTGCCCCGGGAGGGCCAAGCCCCGCCGGGCTCCCGGCACCCACCGGCGTCGCGGCGAGCCCCCGAGTCCCGCTGCCCGGCCCCGGTGCCCCCCGGGGTTGCCCCCTCCCTCCGCAGCGCAGCCCCGGGGCCGCCCCCGTTGCCCTCCCGGTAGCACCGGCAGCGCTCCCCCCGACGGGGCTCCGTCCGCCCCCCGCCCCGGTGCAGCCCCCGGTGCCCACCGGCCCCGGTACGCGGGGGGCGCCGCTCCGGGGGCGCCGGGGCTGGCGGCCGCCCCGTTCCCGGCTCGGTCTCCGGTGGCCCCGACGGGGCGGGTGGCGGTGTCCGCCGCCGCCGCTCTCACCTTGGGCCGGTGCAGCCACCTCCGGAGGGCGGCGGGCAGCATGGCGCGACCGGGAGCTCCGCCGCCGCCGCCGCCGCCGCCCGGCTCCCCGAGCCCGCCGCTCGCCGACGGGGCGGGCCGGCACCGGGCACCGCCCGGGGGCGTGACGGGGCGGTGTCCGCCCACCTTCGGGTCTACGGCCGCGGGGACACGGCCGGACGGACCCCGTCGCACCCCTGCTCGCCACGCCCGGCCCGGCCCGCGAGCAGGGACCCGGGGCTTGCCCGGTGCCCGGTACCGGGAGGCGGCGTCCCCCCGACGGGCCGGTTCCTCGCTGCCGTCTCACGGCAGGCAGCTCCCGTCGGGGCGGGAGGGGTGCTCGGTGTCGGTGCCCGGTCCTCTCCCCGCTCCTCCCGGTTCCCCCCGTGTCCCCGCGGCCCCTCCGGTGCCCGCCCCCGCCGTCCGTGGGCAGCAGGGCGAGCCGCTCCCGCACGGCACCGTGCCCCAGGACGTTGCGGACGGCGCTAATTGCGATGGCTCACGGCTTAATTAGCCCAATTCATCAGCCAAAAATCCACCGGGACGCAGCGGGGCGGGGGGAAGTCCCTGAGTCACGGCCGGTCCGGGGGGGGGGGGGGCCCATACCGGGGCACCGTGCCTATGCCCCGTGTCCCGGTACCGCGAGCGGGCAGCGCTCGGAATTAGGGCTGGGGGCTCGAGGGGGCCCCCCCCGGGCACCTCCAAGCCCCAAACCCGGAGTTTTGAGGGGCGGGCAGGGCCCGGCGAGTGGCGGCGGCTCCCGTCGAGCCTCCTCCGGCCGCGGGGCGGCGCCCCGGTGCGCGGCGCTGCCCGCTCGGGAAATGGCGGCGGCGGCTTCGCCTCGCCGGGCCGCCCCCCCCCGGGCAGGGGCCGGCCGGGCCGCGCCGCCATATTGGCTGTTGTCCTGTCTGCGGCGGGCACCGGGCCGGGCTCGCCATGACTCGCAGGCGGAACAAGGCGGCGGCGGCTCCCGGCGGCTCCGCCACCCGCCGAGAACGCCCCGGGGGAGCCGTCGGGGCGACCCCCGCCGCCCCCACCCCGCCGCCGCCGCCGCCGCCCCCCCCCCCCTCCTCCTCCTCCTCCTCCTCCTCCTCTTCATCCACGGAACCTCCCGCCCCGTCTGAGGTGGTGGCGGCGGCGGGCGGCAGCGCCGAGCCGGGCAGAGCAGCCCCGCAGGTACCGGGAGGGGCGAAACGGGGGGTGCGGAACCGGCGGGGGGTGCCCGGGGGGTGCCCGGTGGGGCGGGGACGGCGGCGGCTCGCGGTGCCCCGACGGGGGGCGCGGGGGGCTCCGCGCTGCTCGGGGCCGCCCCCCGGTGCCCGGTAGCGCTGGGGGGGCGCTCCCCGAGCCGTCGGTGCTCGCCTGCAGCCCCCGTGTGCTGGCACCGCCGTGCAGCCGCCCCCCACCCCTCGGGGGTGCTGGGGGTGCGGTGTGACCCCCCCCCATATCAGGGTTTGGGGGTGCCCCCCCCCCCCCCCCCAGCGAACTGTGCCCGGGGATCTGCAGCTCTTTAGGGTGGGCTGGCCCCAGGGCGCTGCCGCCCGCTATGGGGCACGCAGCGGGGCTGGGGGGCGCGGGGCTGTGGTGGGTGTGCATGGGGTGTGCTGGGCGCCCTGGGCAGCGCCATCCCCTCCAGCATCCCCTAAAGCATCCCCTCCAGCATCCCATACAGCACCCACCACCTGCCCCCGCAGCAGCGCGGGGTGGTCCCGCAGCCACCGCCCCCCCCCTCCAACCCGCAGCCTCCCAGCCGGGCGCTGTGGGGAGGGGGCTGCGCGCCCTCCCCCCCCCCCCCCAGCCTCCCCATGGCCTCTGACCTTAGCGTCACCTTGAGCCCGGGGGCCGCCATCTGTTTGGCAGCAGCGGCTCAGCCTGCGCCCATTGTGGCGGGGCCCGCCGCAGCCGCAGACAATGGGGGCCCCCGCGCAGCGCTGGGCTCGGCGCGGAGAGCCCGCGGGATGGGGTCCCCCCACACCGGGCTGCCAGCCCCGACACGTCCTCCCCCCGTACGGAGAGCACCGGGGGGCTGCTCCCCGCCCTGGCGCATCCTCGCCGATGGGTGTGCGGAACAAAGAGGCGGGCGGGGGGGCTCGGGGGCTGTGGGTGCTGGGGAAGGGGGTCTGCGATGGGTGAGGAGGGAGCGTGGTGGCTGCGGGATCCCCGGTCTGGCCCTACAGGGTGACATCTGTGGGTCCTGCTCTGCCTGGGGAGTTTTCTCGGTCCCGCGGTAGCGCAGGTGCAGGGGGAGCTGCTGGTGGCCTCGCAGGCTGGCGTGGTGCTGCTGCTGGTGGCACTGCCTCTCGTGGCCCTCCCGTGGGCTGCGATGCTCCCAGCTGGCACATCTTAAACCCGAGGCTGCTCTGCCCCGCTGGAACCGTGCATGCACCCAGGTGTAGCCCGCGAGAAGCGCTCCGCTTTGATGCCAGCATCCCTAGGGCTGCCCCGGTGCCAGCCGTGCCGTGCCGTGCCCCCGGGGCTGACTCGTGGCCCTTGTCCCCCCCCGCAGGGGCTGCCCACCGCCAACCAGTCGGTGCAGACGTGCTGCCTGCTGTGCCACCGCGAGCGCAAGGACTGGGGGGGGCCGTCCCACAACGGGCTGGTTTCCCCCGGCGAGAGGCTGCCGCCGGACTTCGTGCCAACGCTGGTGCAGAACCTCCTGGGAGAAATGCCGCTGTGGATCTGCCAGAGCTGCCAGAAGAGCGTGGAGGAGGAAGAGCGGCGGGCGGTGCAGGAGCAGGCCCTGGCGGTAGGCGGGAGCAGGGGCTTGGAGCAGCGGAGGGGGTCTTGGCCCCAACACCGTGGGACCTCCCGCCTCCCCCCCCCAAGACCCCGCTGCTGCTTCACTCTGTGTTTTCCCCTCCAGGTCTCGTTGTCCCACACGTCCTGCAAGTCGCAGTCTTGTGGGGGTGGCTCCCACTCCTCTTCCTCTTCCACCTCCTCCTCCTCCTCCTCGTGCCACGGGAACTCAGGGGACTGGGACCCCAGCTCTTTCCTGTCTGCTCACAAGCTCTCGGGGCTCTGGAACTCGCCGCACACCAACGGGGCTGCGCAGGGCAGTCCCCTCGGGGCCCCGCCTGCTGCGCTAGGTGAGTTGAACCCCTGCGGGGCTGAGCGGTGCTTTCTCCCTGGTCCTTGGCTGAGGCTGCTTTTTGGCGGACACCAGACTGGTGGGCAGGGGAGGGGGCTGGGTTTCTGCACGCCTGTGCTGCAGCAGGGGCAGAGGTGCTGGGCTTTCAGAGCGTCCTGCTTTGCCGTGAGTGCCGCTCCAGCACCGCGTTGGCGTGCCCCGGGGTCACTGCAAGCATCGGTGCAGCGCTGAAGGCTGCAGAGCTGCTTTCTCCCCCCCAAAAAAAAAGGCCAGGGGATGCCAGGCAGCAGCCAGGCCCTAGCTCAGCTCTCCTTTCAGGCGACAAGCACCCCAGCCTGGCTCTCTCCCCAGAGTGTGTCGGCCAGGCTCCTGCCGCGGCGCCGGGGCTCAAGGGCTGTCCCTACAGCCACGCGGCCTCCCCCGCAGCCGGCAGCGCCGCCCCGGGCTCGCCTCTGCCTACCTCACTCGATTTCTGCAAGACGCTGCCCAAGCAGTTCAAAAGCATGTGCCGGAGGGCCACCCCGCCAGGTGCGTGCCTCGTCCTCCCAGCCCGCTGCTCTGTGCTGCCTTCTCCTCTTTTCCCCTCGTGTGGGGCTGGGCCAGGTCCTGTGGGGGAGACAAGGGGCTGCCGAGGCTCCTTGGGAGCGGGGATGGCTTCGAGCCCACGTCCCAAGCGGGGAGGTGGGGTTGGTCCCGTGGAGAAGCAGCCCAGAGAGCAGAGGTGCTCCCTGTCCTGCTCCCTGTGCATCTGGCTGAGGACGTGCTGTGGCACCTCTGGGCACGAGCAGAGCCCTGGGAGCCTTCTCTAGGCTGGAGTAGACCTGGTGCTGAGGGACCTGTGCGATTTTGGGTGTGGGGTGGCCCTGAGCACGGCCCTGACCCACGCAGGGCAGCCGGCACCTGACCAGCTCCGCTTCTGCCCGCCCGCAGGTGAGGCCTTCCACCCCTCAGAGCACCATCAGCACTCGGACCTCACTGCTCCTCCCAACAGCCCCACCGGCCTCCCCTCGCAGCCGCCGGTGCTGGTGCCCCCCAAGCAGCCCCCTGCCCACCCGGGGCCCTTCGGTTCCCCTCCGCACGTCCCGCCGGGCTCCTCCCCGCAGCCCGCGCTCTTCCCCGCGCCCAGCGTGCAGGCGGCAGCCCCGAAACCAGCCTCCGAGCCCCCTCCCGCTGGCGTCGCCTCCCACGGGCCGGGGTCGTGCAAGAGCCCCCACCTGCCCCCCGCCAACGTGCCGCTGCTGAAGATGCCGCCTCCGCTTTCCGGCTGCGCCCACCCCTGCAACGGGCACTGCAGCACTTCGCTCATCCCTCCGCCCGCCTCCCACCAGCTGCCCGGCACGAACAGGTGAGTGGGCGACCCCCGCGTGCCGCCAGCCTCTCCTCCTGGCCAACGCGCCCCTTCTCCAGCCCCTGCCCGAGGAGGGGCATTTTCTCCATGTGAAGGGAGCGACCGTGGTGTGGGCCGGTTCTGTTGCCGCAGACCCCCAGTTTCCAAGGGTTAAGGTCGTTTTCTCTCCGTGTGTCTTCTCTGGGCGGTTGTCCTGTAGTACTGTGGTGCAGAAGACACTGCTGGCTTGCTCCTCCTCCAGCTAAAAGACCCAGAGGAGCCGCCTGGCCAGCCTGCTGGTGGCCACCAGGAATTTTATCAGTGAGACCCGAGGGATTGGGCAAAGGTCCTTGAGAAGATGAAGCCTGTGGACCGCTGGTTCTGGTTGCCTGCTCCTCTGGCCCTCTTTGGGCTGCCTGTGCCTGGGAAGGGAGCACGCTGAGCCCACTGGTCCCTCTCTGCCTCTTAGTGCTCCCCATGGAGGGCCAGTGCTGCGCTCCTCCACTGCAGGAGGAGGGTGCAGGGGATGGGGTTTGTCCGCCCTGCGAATTGTGCTGTGTGGTCGAGGGGTGCTCCTACACCTGGCGCAGGGTGATTCTGAGCCCCTGGGTTCGCCCTCACCTCTTTGCCCTTCTCCCCAGGGACCCCTCTTGCAAAGGGCACAAGTTCCCCAACGGCACCGGCTGCCACCCGCCGCAGCCGTGCGAGGCGGACGAGGGGCTCGGGGAGGACGAGGACAGCAGCTCGGAGCGCAGCTCCTGCACCTCCTCCTCCACCAACCAGAAGGACGGCAAGTTCTGCGACTGCTGCTACTGCGAGTTCTTCGGCCACAACGCGGTGAGCGAGGGGCTGCTCTGCAGCCACCTTCAGCCTTCGGGCTCTGCTGTGTGCTGTGAAGTTGTGAAATCAGCGTGTGGAGGGTGGGAAGGTGGGGAACTTGGGCCACAGCTGTTCTCTGCCAGCATTTGTACCCCCTGCACCCTGTTGATTTACCTCCTGCCTCATCAGCTTGTTGGTCCCCTTGTTCTCAACTCAGCCTCCTGCCTGTCAGGAGGAAGAGTTTGTTTGGAAGAGTTTGTCAGGGGCTGTGCTCACTCATCCTGCTGAGACCTCAGGGATGGGAGCGGCTGGGGAGGGCAGTGGGGGATCTGTGTGGGAGCAGGGGCTGCCTGTGCATCACGCTGGTCCCTGTGCCTGCCAAGCCTGACGGGTTTCATCCCTCCCGCAGCCCCCAGCCGCTCCCACAAGCCGCAACTACGCCGAGATCCGGGAGAAGCTGCGTTCGCGCCTCACCAAGAGGAAAGAGGAGCTGCCACAGAAGCTAGGGCACAACAGCAGCTCGGGAGAGCCGGCTGTGGACCACCGTAACGTGGACGAGCTGCTGGACTACATCAACAGCACGGAGCCCAAGCCCCTGAACAGTGCCAAGGCGGCCAAGCGGGCACGGCACAAGCAGAAGAAGAAGGTGAGGCTGGGCAGAGGGAAGGGCTGCTCTGTGCCACGTCCTGTTGTGCAGGGTGGGGACAGCGTGCAAAGAGGCCTGTCCAAATCTTGGAAGGTCAGGCCAAGACTGCTCCTTGCATGGCTTTCTTTCACTTCATCCTTTTGGGTTCTGTATCCTTTACTGCGCCTTTACCCCCCAGCTCCATGGGGGGCTTCCCCGCACCTCTGTTCACACAGAGGGTACCCAAAGCACCTGGGGGGGGGGCAGACTGCTTTGTTCTACCTGCTACAGTCTGGGGCTCTGATAAACACCATGCCTCTGCAGTGGAGAGAGGCAGTGCTGTGACAGCTTCTGCTGTTTGCTGCTGCCTCGTGCCCAGAGCGCTGGCTGCTGTGGTGCCCACAGAGGACACCCGACAGTCTGAGCACTGTGGAAGACATGGGAAAGCCACACTGAGGACTGGCCCTCGATTTTCTGCCTGACAAGGCCAGCCTCGTGGCCTGCGTGCCTGTCTCTGACCCATCTGATCTTCTTCGCCTGTGCTGCAGGAGAAGGAGAAAGCCCAGCTGGAAGCGGAGGCCCAGAAGCGTGCAGAGCGCGCCCCTGCAGCCAGCCAGAGCAGGGAGCCGGCCGAGGAGAAGCTGCTGGAGTGGCCGGAGCTGGAGCTGGAGCGAGTCAACAGCTTCCTCAGCAGCCGGCTGCAGGAGATCAAGAACACCATCAAGGACTCCATCCGGGCCAGCTTCAGCGTCTATGACCTCAACCTGGACGTCAACGACTTCCCCAAGAAGGCAGCTGTCCTGGAGCAGAAGAACCTGCTCTCCCACCTC
The DNA here is from genome assembly GCF_964211825.1 of Aythya ferina. NCBI lineage: Eukaryota > Metazoa > Chordata > Aves > Anseriformes > Anatidae > Aythya > Aythya ferina. Next base: position 9,104,215 of record NC_140312.1, read on the forward strand.
AACGGCTCCTCCGACCTGCAGGACATAGACCTGGCCCTCGCCCCGCTCAGCCTGGGCCCCGCCAAGAGCCACGCGCTGCTGCGGGGCGAGCTGGGCCCCCGATGGGGCGAGGGGCCGGGGGAGCCGCCGCCGCCGGCCCCGCCGGCTGAGAACGGCGTGGTGAAGCGCCTCAGCGCCGTGCCCAGCCTCTCCCGCATGATCTGGGTGCAGTCCAAGGCCACGGACTCCGCCGTGGACGGTAGTGGGCTGAGCCCGGAGCCCAAGGAAGGGCCGCAGCCCAAGGGGCTGGAGCCAGCGGAGCAGGCGCCGGCGGGAGGCCGGCAGCGGAAAAATAAGCGGCAGAGCGGGCAGGCCAAGAAGGGGGACGGTGCTGCTGCGGTGCCTGGGGGCCAAGCCAGGCTGGAGAGCCCTGGGGCGAAGGGGCAGGTGCTGGGAACCAAGCACCCTTCGAAGCCCGGCGCCGCGGAGCCGCAGCGGGCAGGTGGCTGTGCCGAGGTGCTGGAAGGCAGCAAGGGGCAGCCCTGGGGCTGCGGTGGAGCCAGGCAGGAGAAGGAGAGGAGCGGCGACTGGAAGGGCCGGAGGGGAGAGGGCAAAGCCGAGCTGCAGGATCCGGCACCGCCGCCCAGCGCGGCCCCCGGGGACCGGCAGCTGCCTCACCCCACTGCTCGGGGGGGGTCCCCGCAGCCCAAGGGCAAGAGCAGGAAGAGCCGCAACAAGGTGGAGAAATCCAGTACCTCCATCGGTGAGTGACAGCAGATCCCTTCTGTGGTCCCTTCCCCTGCCCACTGCCACCCCCTTCCCGTCCCCGTGCCCTGGTGGGGGAATCCCATCCGTGGAAGAATCGTGATGGGAGGGAGCTGGGTGTGGGGCATGCTGCCGTGTGGTGCTGAACTTGTGTTCTCTGCCTTGCCAGATGACGTGTTCCTGCCCAAGGACTTAGACGGGGTAGAGATGGACGAGACTGACCGAGAAGTGGAGTATTTCAAGAGGTGAGGCGGGACCGGGATGGGGGCCACGTCCGGGAGCTGGCTCCCACCCCGGGGCTGTTCGGGGAGCTGTGGGCTCATGGGGGCTCCCTCCTTTTCCCCGGCAGGTTCTGTCTGGACTCTGCCAAGCAGACGCGCCAGAAGGTGGCCGTGAACTGGACCAACTTCACCCTGAAGAAAACCACTTCCAGCGCAGCGCAGTGAGGCGCGGGGCCGCCCCCCGCCCCCGGCCGCTCCGCTCTCCTCACTGTGCCCCTCGCCACCGCCCTCCCCGGGGGTCCCCCCGGCTCTCCTCTGTGGGGTCCCCCCCCATCCATGGGGGGGGTCCCGGTGCTCTCCTGCCCCGCGGGACCCCCGGGGCTCCCTTCGCCCCTTTCCTTCCCCCTCACCGCGGGGTCGCCCCCGCCCCGGCCGTCCCCTCGCCCCTCTCCGCCCGGCTCCCCGCGGAGAAGAAAGGCCCGTGCTGGACCCAATAAAGAACTTTTTAATTTTTTATTTTATTTAACCCCGGCCTCTGCTGCTTTTGTTCTGCGCCCTAGGGGGGGGGGGGCTAAAAGGGGATAAGGAGGGAGAGCTTTCGCCTTCTGAGGAAGTTTGTCCTCCGAGGCGACCCGTAGCGAATGCGGAAGGAGGGGGGAGGCTCGCGCCGTTGCTAGGCGACAGCGCGGCACTTCCGCCGGGCGCCATTTTGTATCCGGGGCGACGGCGCCATGGAGGCCGCGGCGGGCAGGAAGGTGAGGCCGGGACCCCCCCCTCCGGTACCCCTCAGCCCCCCGGGGCCGCCGCCGCTCCCCGCCCTCACCTCGTTTCTCCCCGCAGAGGCAGCGGGAGGAGGCGGCCGAGTCGCCCGAGCTGTCCGGGGAGGAGGATGACGCCGACTACGTGCCCTACGTGCCGGTGAAGCAGCGCAAGCAGCAGATGGTAACGGGGGGTGAGGGGCACGGGGGGAGCCGGGGGGGGGCCCGTCCCGGTGCGGCGCCTCTCACCCGGCCTCCCCGCGGTGCCCCCCAGCTGCAGAAGCTGCTGCAGATGCGGCGGAAAGTGGTGTCGGAGGAGGAGCAGCGAGACAGCGGCGGGGAGCAGCGCGGCGACGAGGATGACATCCCCCTGGGGCCGCAGTCTAACATCAGCCTGCTGGACCAGCACCAGCACCTCAAGGAGAAGGCGGAAGGTGGGGGGGGGAAGCTGACAGCAGGGCTGGGTGGCTGCCTGGGGGTGCTGGGGCCATCTAACGGCTTCCCTGGCTCTCCCCAGCTCGGAAGGAGTCAGCCAAGGAGAAGCAGCTGAAGGAGGAGGAGAAGATCCTGGAGAGCGTGGCGGAGGGCAGAGGTGAGTGCTGGGAGCTCCGTGGGCTGCGGGCACGTCTGTAGAGCTGTCGGGCAGCAGGAGGGTTGCTGCCTGCCGTGCTCGGTGATGTTCCGCCCCGGGGTTGGGAAAGGGATCCCACTGCGAGCTCCTCAGCTGGCCTCTGACTGCCTGGTTTAGCTGGGAGCGTGCTGTCACAGGCCCCTAGGCCCAGCAGGCTGCAGCCCTCGGAGCTCCTGCACCCAGAGGTGCTGGCTGGCTTGCTGACTTCCCCTGTGTCTGCTGCCTGGGGGTGGAGAGCACGCTCTGATCGTGTTGGCCTTGTTCTTGCAGCCCTGATGTCAGTGAAGGAGATGGCGAAGGGCATCACCTATGATGACCCCATTAAAACCAGGTGCGTTTCACAGTGTGGGAGTTGTTTTTCTGGGAACCTCGCTTCCTTGCAGCTGACAAGAGCAAGACGCTGTGCAGCCTGGCAGGAAGAGCACTGCTCTGTGGCCATCAGCTTTACTGCACTGCCTGGCTTCATGCCTCTGTATGTTAAATCAAAGGCTGCTGAGCTGTTCCGGATGTTGTTCTATATACAATAACTCTTGTTAGAATGCATTTATATAAAACCTGAAGGCTTGAGCTGAGCTTTCAGATCTTGGGGGAAAACTAAGAGAAAAAAGGGGAAAGCTCAAGGAGCCAGCGCTGCTCAAGGCCCTGCAGTGTCAGGGAAACAACCAGGCTGTGTCCAGATGTGTTGGCGTGGTTCACCTGTTACCTCTAGTTTGTTCTCAGCTGCTACCTTGGGGTTGCTTGGAACTGGGGGAGGTATTTAATAGACTGGCTTGGGTCTGCTTATGAAGCCCCTTGGGGTCAGCTCTTTTCCACAGTGGGATAACAGCTCTACAGGGAGTTCTCCTCAGCCTCTGTTGGTGCTGCTGGTTCTGAAGTCGCTGGACATTTTACATCCTGCATTTTGTTCTCTTGCCTTCCCAGCTGGAGAGCTCCTCGTTACATCCTGGGCATGTCCGAGGCCCGGCACGATCGCGTCCGCAAGAAGTACCACATCCTGGTGGAGGGGGAGGGCATCCCGCCTCCCATCAAGAGCTTCAAGGAGATGAAGTTTCCAGCAGGTGGGAGCAGGGGGGGGCTTCTCTGGGGACACTCGTGTCCGGCAGCGAGTGAAAGTGTCAGATCCGTGCTGTGTTAGCAGGGTCACAGCTTAAATTCATAACAATGGTTGTGTCACCTGGCTGCTGGGCAAAGGGCTGCTGCTGAGGAGGGAATTAAAAGGGAAAATAGAGGACGAACTTTGGGTTGTGAGTGTGTGCGTGTCCCCTGTTCCCTGACAGCTATCCTGAGGGGCCTGAAGAAGAAGGGAATCCAGCAGCCAACGCCCATCCAGATCCAGGGCATCCCAACGATGTGAGTGCTCTCTCCCTGTCCCAGGAGTTGTTCCCCCTCCCTCCAGCCCACCGGGCCCTGTGCCCTGGTGGCAGCGAGCCCCTTCCCCCTGCTCGGGCCTTGAGGGTCTGATCCCTCCCGTCACCCCGTGGCTCACCTCAGCCCCGTTTCTCCGGCAGCCTCTCGGGACGGGATATGATTGGCATTGCCTTCACCGGCTCTGGGAAGACCTTGGTGTTCACCCTCCCCGTCATCATGTTCTGCCTGGAGCAGGAGAAGAGGCTGCCCTTCTCCAAGCGGGAGGGGCCCTACGGGCTCATCATCTGTCCCTCGGTGAGCATCTGGGGCGCGGTGGGGGTGGGAGGAGCTGTTATCGATGTCGAGCACCCATCTCAGGCTCTCCCTGCGTGGGAGGGAATTAATTAACGTGCAGGAATTAATTTTTTTTCCTCTTGTTTTCTCTCTGCAGCGGGAGCTGGCCCGGCAGACTCACGGCATCATCGAGTACTACTGCCGCCTGCTGCAGGAGGACGGGCTGCCCCCGCTGCGCTGCGCCCTCTGCATCGGGGGCATGTCTGTCAAGGAGCAGATGGAGACCATCAAACAGTAAGGCCCGGCAGGGAGGAAGTGCTTTGGTTGGGAGCCACGCTTATTTTTTGTGGCAGGAGGGCTGAGGGGCGAAATCCTGCGTGGGGTGGGGGCGAAGGGGACGTGCCAGGCCCCGGGTGCTGTGTGGGGCAGGAATCCAGGCTCCTGACCCTGCCTTTCCTCGTCTCTCAGTGGCGTGCACATGATGGTGGCCACCCCGGGCCGCCTCATGGACCTGCTGCAGAAGAAGATGGTGAGCTTGGACATCTGCCGCTACCTGGCCTTGGACGAGGCCGACAGGATGATCGACATGGGCTTTGAGGGGGACATCCGCACCATCTTCTCCTACTTCAAGGTACTGGGCTGGTAGGATACGAGCGCCCTGAAGCTCGATCCCTACGCCCACCTCTTTGGGCGAGCTCTAAGTCCTCGCCTGTGCCCTGTTCCCCACGCAGGGCCAGCGGCAGACGCTCCTCTTCAGTGCCACGATGCCCAAGAAGATCCAGAACTTTGCCAAGAGTGCCCTGGTGAAGCCCATCACCATCAACGTAGGGCGAGCAGGTGCCGCCAGCCTGGACGTTGTGCAGGTGAGGTGCTTGGGAGCTCCCCGTGTGGAACCCAGCATGGTTTTTTGGGGTGCCGGTACCTCTCCCTGCCAGCCACGGGGTTAATCTCTCTGCTGCCTGCCTGACCCATCTTTTTGCTTCTTCCTAGGAAGTGGAGTACGTGAAGGAGGAGGCCAAGATGGTGTACCTCCTCGAGTGCCTGCAGAAGACTCCCCCACCCGTGAGTAACGCGCTCTGGCTGCCCTGGAGCTGCCGCAGCCTCTGTTCGGGAGGGAATGGGTTTCTCAGGGCATCGTGCTCTTTGCCAGCACGCACAGGCCGCTTTTTCTAAGATATCTGTGTTGTGGCAGGTGCTGATCTTCGCGGAGAAGAAGGCAGATGTCGACGCGATCCACGAGTACCTGCTGCTCAAGGGGGTGGAGGCGGTGGCCATCCACGGGGGAAAAGGTCGGTGAGAGCGCCGGGGAGGCGTGAGCCTGGCGTGGCCCTGTCTGATCCCACTCACAGTGTGTAGGGTCCCAGCACCCAGCGGTTTGGGATGGTCTGAGGGCAAACTGCGCTGGTGTCAGCAGTCCTAGGAGTGAACACTGCGGGTGTGAACATCACGCGGGTCCCTCTGCCTCTTTATTTGGGGACAGGACGCCTGGGTCCTCACGCAGGCCGAGTGGTGCTCGCCTTTGAGGCCGCAGAGGTTGCTGCAGGAGGTAGGAGCCCCTTGCTGCCCCTTGCTGATCTCCTGTGCTGGGCCTTTGCAGATCAGGAGGAACGGACAAAAGCCATCGAGGCTTTCCGGGACGGGAAGAAGGACGTCCTGGTTGCCACTGATGTCGCTTCCAAGGGCTTGGACTTCCCAGCCATCCAGCACGTCATCAACTACGACATGCCGGAGGAGATCGAGAACTACGGTGCGGAACGGGCGCTGCGGGGGCGCCTGTCCTGGTGCTCGTGGGGGCAGGGGGTGGCTGTCAGGATGCGTTTCCCCGAGCCTGACCCCTCTCTGCTTCTCTGCAGTTCACCGCATCGGGCGCACGGGCCGCTCCGGCAACACCGGCATCGCCACCACCTTCATCAACAAAGCCTGCGGTGAGAAGGGTCGGGGCTGGGGGAGTCGGGGTGGGCTGCAGCCCCACGCAGCTGGACAAAGCTGCCCCTGCTTTGTCGAGGGAAATGCTCCCAAGCAAGCAGGGATGAGTAACGGGAAGGAAAATCGGGGCCCTGTGCCTCATCCTCGGGGCTCTGTGGGGTCAGGCTCCTGCTGGGGCTGCGTCTGACCCACGTCTTTGCCCCCAGATGAGTCGGTGCTGATGGACCTGAAGGCGCTGCTCCTGGAGGCGAAGCAGAAGGTGCCACCCGTGCTGCAGGTGCTGCACTGCGGGGACGAGACCATGCTGGAGATCGGAGGTGAGAGAGCCTGGCTGCGAACGGGGAACTTCTGCGGGGCCGACGGAGGGATGTGGGCTGCAGGCAGTGCCCCCGTTGCTTGCGGGGTGGCTCGGCCTGACCCCGTTCCTCCCGTTACAGGGGAACGTGGCTGTGCTTTCTGCGGCGGCCTGGGCCATCGCATCACCGACTGCCCCAAGCTGGAGGCGATGCAGACCAAGCAAGTCAGCAACATCGGCCGCAAGGACTACCTGGCACACAGCTCCATGGACTTCTAGCCCGCCTGGGTTTTGATTCCCTGTCAGCCGGGGCTCACGTTCCAAAACGCAGACCCAGCCCTGGACCAGAGGGCTCTCCTGCGCTGCTGCGGCCTGGTTTTGGGGCTGTTTTCAGCCCGAACTCCTGCCCTAGGAGGAGGCGTGTGGAGCAGCACGCTGCTGAGAGGTGCTGGGCAAGCAGGTGGCGGCGCCCAGGGGGATGAGGAAGCTCCAGGGGCTGCTCCCCCTGCCCAGTGGTGTGTCCAGGGACTCTCACACTGCCCCCCAAAGCCCCTCTAAGCCTTTCCCCTGTACCTCGGTACCTCGTTCCGTGCATCCTCAGCTCGTGGCTGTTCCCGTTGCCACTCAAAGAGCCCTGCTGCAGCCGGGCTGTGCGTACTGCGCTCGCGTCGGGCGCTCCCCTGAGAGCTTCCCTCGCTCTCGCGGCACGCGTTCTGCCCCGCTGCCCCGCTGCGAGAGGAAGGGCGGACGGACACCTCCGGTGGCCCAGCCTCTGCCCCTCATCCCACACACCAAAAAGGGGAAGTCTCTCAGAGAAGGAAGTCTGCCCCACGCAGTTACCTCGGCTGCAGTCACGTTTCTGTGCCGCTGCCTGCCCGAGTCCCGGAGCCTCGCGCTGACCGCCGGGGCTGCGCGGGGCCCATGGAGAGCCCGGTGAAGGATGGCATCCTCTATGTGCAGCACTGCAAATTTGGGAAGGTAAAGGGCAGGGGTGGGGGGTGAGGCTGGATAGAAGCTTTGCCCTCATCTATTTTGATGCTAGGCCTGCGCCCCCTGCTCCTGGGGAAGGGGGGAACGGAGCCAGACCCCTTTGGGTCCCCCCAGGGAGGTCCTTGTGCTCTGTATCCCCCTCAGAGGGCTCCCCCACGCCCGAGGGGACCCATCCGTGCAGGCACCTGCTGGTGCTCAGCCCTGCGTGCTGCATCCCTCTTGCTTGCTCACCGTAGGACTCTTGATGAATAAAGGCGTGGTAACGAGGCGCGGCTCCGTGCCTGTGTGCTGGGGGGCAGCGGGCGTGGGATGGGGTCTGGGTGGGCTGAGCAGCGCCCTGGGGTGGCGCTGCAGGGCTTGGGACGGGCAGCGGGTGCTGTGGTCCTGTGGGTACCCCATGGGTGACTTTGTGGCAGTCCTTGTAGGGTGGCTCCAGCGCCAGGGGGCTGCAAAGTGGGGTGTTCACCGCCCCCGGGCCTCTCCGTGCTTGCTGGATGTGCGGGGCTGCCATCCCGTCCTCGTTCCTTGCTGCCCAGCAGGAGTCCTAGAGTTGCCACGGGCAGTCCCTACGTGCGTGGGGCCGGTGCCCTGCCGTGTGGGAGGCAGCGGCTATGCTGGGTGCTCGGCAGCATGGTTTTTTTTCCAGGGCGGAGGCTGTGCCGTGCGCCTCGAGGTGCACGGGGGCCACGCACCCCCTCGATTCCATGACGGGCTGGGAAGGCGCTGGTACCGCAGAGCTCCCCTGGGAGGAAGCGGGCTGCGAGCTGCAGGGCCTGGCTGCGCTGAGGCCCCGTGCAGATGCGAGGCTGCCAGCAGGAGCCCCAGCAGCTCAAAATGGCTTTAATTTGCATCGCGGGGCTCAGCTGCAGCAGCAGCAGCGGCAGGCCGGTGTTTGCAGCAGGGAACAAAGCTCAGGACTCAGCGAGCTGCAGCGAGGGATGCTGAGGGCGCTTGTAGCAAAGCTCCTGCCCACAGAGGGCTCTGCAGAGGCAGCGTGGAGGTGGCGGGCAGCTCTGCTGACCCTTTTTTCCCCCGTATCTGTGCCCTTCTTTGCTCCAGCGCTCCTGGAGGAAGGTGCGGGCGCAGCTCTTCGCTGCCAGCCCCTCCGGCGTGGCCCGCATGGAGAAGTTCGACGTGCGGGACGAGGGCAAGGTGCTGGAAAAATCCTCCCTGCGCCGCTGCGCCCGCCGCGTCATCCGCCTCTCCGACTGCGTCTCCGTGGGCCCCGCGGGGGCCGAGAGCTGCCCCAAAGCCACCGCTGCTTTCTACCTCACCACCACCGAGAAGAGCTACGTGCTGGCGGCCGAGCAGCGGGACGAGTGGATCGAGCAGCTCTGCCAGCTGGCTTTCCAGGTACCGCCCGCACCCCTCGCGCTGCTCCCGGCCCCGGTGAGCCCTGGGGGGGGCTGCGCTCACCTCCCTCTGTTGCAGGGCACCAAGCAAGCAGCGCCGGGCAGCGCCAAGCCCCAGCCCAGCCCCGATGTCCCCATGGAGGAGAACTCCCTCTACTCCTCGCGGCAGGACCGTACGTGCGGCAGCGGGGCCGGGGTGGGCTCAGGGTGGGCGCAGCGGGGCTGACCCCGGCCTCATTCTGCTCCCCCAGTGACCGATTTCCTGGTGCTGGTGCTGCGCACGGATGCGGCCGCTCGCTGCGGCCTCCACGGGCACTACCTGCTGGCCGCCCTGCCCCAGAGCCTGACACTGAAGGACGCGCAGTCGCGACAGCCCCTGCTCACCTGGCCCTACCCCTACCTCCGCAAATTTGGCCAAGATCAGGTGGGTGCCCCTCGCCCTCCCCACACCCCGTTTCTGCCCTCAGCAGCTTCCAGCCCCTTACTGTGCCCCCCGACCCCACAGAACGTCTTCTCCTTCGAGGCCGGCCGCCGCAGCGACTCCGGCGAGGGCACCTTCACCTTCAGCACCCCGCGGGCCCTGGAGCTGTGCCGCGCCGTGGCCGCCGCCATCACCTCCCAGCAGCAGGGCCAGGACCCCGCCGAGCCCCAGCTCTCGGCGCAGAGCCTCGAGCCCCCTCCCCGGGGCCCGGGGGCCAAGGATCCGCAGCCCAGCCCCCCGGTGGGAAGGGCGCAGCCCACCTCGCACCCGCCGCCCCCCCGTCTGTGCTTCCACCCCTCGGAGCCCGAGCCCCCCGGCCCCATCGTCTACGCCTCCATCGCTCGGGGCCAGCAGCCTCTCTTCGGGACGGGGCGGGCGGCACCCGGCGAGCCCTGGGTGGCGGGGGGGAAGCCGCCCCCCGAGCACCTCTACGAGAACATCTTCACCGCCGAGCCGCGGCCACCCAGTGCCCCTGCCGAGGAGGAAGAGGAGGATGAAGAGGAAGAAGGGCGCTGGGAGCTGGGTTCTCGCCAAGCCCCCGAGGGCCGCAGCAACGAGGCTGCTCACGTCTATGACCCCCGCAGCTCCCCAGCCCCTCGGCGGGGCAGCCCCCAGCCCCCTCCCCAGCAGCCCTGGGCTCGGGGGGCTGCGGAGGAGCCCCCGGGGGGGCGCCCGGGCCCCAAACCCCCCGGCACCCTGCGGGCCCGCTTGGTTCGCCTGCTGAGCCGGGAGGGGCCGGGCCCGCGGGACTGGCTCTGAGCCTCCCCGGCTCCCTTCGCCCCCGGCTGCTCAATAAACGGCCTGAGCCGCACCCGGCTCCGCTGCTGCTCCGCGGGGCCGCGCACCGGGACCGGCCCCGGCCGCGGGAACGCGCCCGCCCCCCCCCCAACCCCTCCCCATTTCTTCCATCCCGCCAGGGGGCGCCCGCCCCGTCGGAGGTGGCGGGAGTGGGAGCGGGCGCGCGCGCTGATTGGCCGAGCCTCGCGGTGGCCACGCCCCCCTCCCGGCCCTATATAAGGCGCGGCGAGGGGCGGGGCCCGGGTTCGAGTCCCGCGGCCGCCGGCTCCGCTCCGCTCCGCTCCGCTCCCCCCCCGCCGCGGCCACAGCCCCGCGGCCCCGCTGCCCCCGGGGGCCGGCCCGGCCCCGGTGAGTGCAGGGGGGGTGCAGCTTCCAAAGGGGGTGGGAGCTTGGTTGGGGGGCTGAGGGTGTAGGGCTGGGGGAAAGCGGGTGTCTGGGGCCGGGAGGGGCAGGGCAGGGCTCCCAGTATGGGGATGGGGGGCTGCGGAGGGGAGCGGGGGGTCCCTATAGGGTGTGTGGGGGGGTCCCTGCGGGGCACAGGGGGGGTTCCCGGTGGGGTAGGGGGGGGCTCAGCCCCGCAGCCCCCCAGCAGCAGGTGGCCGTGCTGCGGGTGGCCCCGTGGGACGTGGCTGCGCCCATCCTCCGGCAGGGCGCACGAGCAGAGGGTGGGGGGCTCCCACCTCGCCCACCCCCCGCTCCCCCAGCCCCGCCAGCCCCCAGTTTAGGGCTGCCAGACCCCCCCCCCCCCCTCCACCCCCACGGTGCTGCCGGGGACCCCACCTCGTCCCCTCCCTCCCCGCCCCGGCCAAGGCAGCGCCTCGCTGGGGTCTGCGCGGCTGCTGCGTGCCGGGGAATGTCTGACCCGGGGAATGTCTGACACGCAGCCTGCACCCAGCCCCGGCGAGAGGGAGCCGCCGGGTGTCAGCTTACACGCCTTATATAGCCCGGGTTAGGTCCGGGGGGAGCAGGGACACGACGGCCCCCGGCCCCCAGCCCACAGCCGGGGGGAGAGGCAGCCAGAGCCGAGCCCATCCCGCTCCCGTTCCTCGCGTTCAGGGCTCGGGAAGGGCATCGCGGCTCTCCCGAAGCGAGGCACGGCTGGGGCTGGCCAAAGTGCCCGGTGGCTTGGCGGGCTGACAGCTGTCAGCGCGGTGCTGGCGGGCAGGGATGCGCTGGGATTCCCTGCCCCAAACCCCGGCGCCGTGTGTGGCTCCCAGGTAGCGTCTGCGCAGCCAGCTGCCTCTCAGGGCATCGCGCAGCTCCCCTGCTGCTGCTGCTGCTCATCCACCCGGCAAAAAGGCTTCTGGTTCCCGGCCCTGCCAGCTGCCACCTCTCCACTGGCTGAAACGGCCTCAGGGGGTTTTGGGGTGCTGCGAGGGAGAGCCCGTGCCAGGTTTGGGAGAGGGAGGGCAGAGCCCGTCTGGCTCCCCGGTGCCCCTCAGCTCTGGCGCTGCTGCGGGAGATGCTGATGGATTTGGGGTGCGTCGGTAACCGCAGTGTGGGCTGGTCGGGGTGGAGCTGCTGCTGGAAACGTGACCTGTCTCCTCCTGCCCCGTCCTGCCGGGCCCCCTCCTCGGCTGCTCTCCCCACGCCGTTCCCACGTCGCGCCCCGCCGGGCTCACCCCCCTCTTCCCTTGCAGAGATGGGCGACATGGAGTCCTACAAGGTGATGCTCAACGGGCCGGCGCCCTGGGGGTTCAGGCTGCAGGGAGGGAAGGATTTCAGCATGCCGCTCTCCATCTCTAGGGTAAGAGAAGCCAAACACCAGCGTGGCCCGTTCTCCTCTGTCTCTGTGGGTTTGAGGCCACAGCCACAGCACCCAGGCAGCAGAGGCAGAGCCGTATGGGGGATGCGGGCGAGCTGGGGCCCCGGGAGTGCTGTGCCCGGCCCTGCCTGGCTCTGCGTAGCCTCCCCGGAGCCGCCTTATCAGCTCTGCTGTGGCGGGGGGGTGTGTGTGTGTGTGCAGGGGGTGTTCCGGGCAGGGAACCGCAGCAGCGCTGTGTAATGCTGCTCAGCCTCTGCAGAGTCATCCTGGCTGCTGGGGGAGGCAGGGGAGGCCTCTTCCGGAGCGAGCCCCGCGCAGGGGGAGGGCGGCTGCTCTCCGTGCGTCTGAGCCGCGGGGCCGGCTCCGATCTGCAGCGTCCTGGGGCCTGGCTTGTGCAGGGCACTCGCCCCGTCTGCCCGAGGCTGCAGCCCTGCTGGCACGGGACACGTCCCAGCCACAAAACCAGCTCATTTCCTGAGCGCAGGCACACCCGAGCCGCTGTGCTGCCTGCTGCTCCTGCCCGGGGCACCTGGTGCGAGCTTCCCCCGGCGTGATGCTCACCAAGGCCGGGTCTGGCCCCTGGGTGCGTGTAGGTCCCTGTCCCTGGGTGGCCTGGCCCACGGGTGCTAGCAGCAGCTCCGGCCACAAAATTGCCTTATAAGCCTCGGAATGCGCCTGCACCGCCCGTGCTGCTGACGCTCGGGCAGCTGGCACGGGAGGCTGCTTCTCCGAGGACGGCCACGCCGGCGGCACCGGGCGCAGCGTGGGGGCCTGCCCCTGGCACCAGCCTTGGCTCTGGGTGCCCGTCCTCGAGGTGGGGGTGCCCGCAGCGCCCAGCACGCAGCTCCCACCTGGGGGGCACCGTGCGAGGCTGCGATCGCCCGCACCGCTGCCCTGGGGCCAGCCGATCCTCGCCGAGCGCGGAGACGGCTTCGGCGAGTTTATTCTCTAAAAAATGTTTCTCTTGGCTGCGAGCCAGCGCTTAACAAAGGGTCTGATCAGACGGAGGAGCCTCCGAGGGCCTAGGGCAGGGGCCTTGCGAAGCAAGAGGCGATGTGCGCGCAGGCCAGCCCCGCTGCAGGGGCTCGGGAAGCGCAGGGCAGGGCAGAGCGGTGCCTGGGGCCCGGGGTGGAGGCGCTGGGGCTGCAAGAAGCTCCTGAGGAGCCTGGGGCTGGGCAGTGGCAGCGTGAGGAGCAACGAGGACGTTCCCAGGGGACGCAGCCAGCTTTTGGGGGGCTCTGTGGTGATGCTAGGCTGTGTTGCTGTCTGATGGTGCACTGCTCTGCACCCAGAGCTGCTCCCAGCCCTGAAGGTACCGCCTGGAGCACGCAAGAGGCTCTGTGGCGTCCCGACGCCTCGGCTGCGAGGTGTCCCCAAGGTGGCAGAGCTGAGGTAGGAGCGGCAGCAGGCGCTGCGTGGCTCATCCTGGAGCGTGGCAGCAGGGAAGAGGAGAGACCCGGGTGCCGCGGGTGAGAGTGATGCTCCTCGTGCCCAGCTCACCTTGCCGGTGAGACGCGGAGCCCTGCGGGGAGGCCGCGCGGTGGCACCCAGAGGTGTGGGGAACAAAGGCCTGGCTGGGCGGAGAGGGGAGGAAGGAAACCAGGGCAGGAGCTTTTAGCCCAGGGGGCAGGAAACGGGAAGGCCAGAGCGGGTCCTGGCCGAGCCCGAGTCCGGCTGAGCTGGCATCTGCAGGAGGGGCTTCCTGGCGCGGCGGTGCCGGTGCCGGCGTGGGCCGGGCGTGCCGGGACACAGCCTGCCGCGCTCCCCCTCCCCGGGCAGCCGTGCGAAAACCTCTCCCAGCTCCAAACCCACGCAGCCACTGCTCCTTCCCAGCCCCGAGGGCAGCAAGCCGGGGCGTGCAGGAGTGGCCGGGAGCATCCTCCTGTCCCGAACGCCGCAGGGGATGCCCGTGTCCCTTTTGGGGACGGCGGCAAGGTGCCGGTGGAGCCGTGCCGTGCCTGGCAGCGGGGGCAAGGTTCGGCCCGGTGCACGGGGGGGGGGTCTAAGTACCTGGGGCAGGGAGCGCTGCGCCCAGGGCGGGCCGGGCTCTGCGCATGGGCGAGGAGGGCCCCGATGCTCGGCGGCAGGGATTTTCCAGCCCTCTGACAGCGCTGGGAATCTGGCTCGCTCCTTTTATGTTCATGTCGAACAGGGCTTGAGGAAATACTTGGTCCAAATCCAAGCGCCTTGAGTTCTTCCGCGCTGGAGGAGCAGGAATGGCTGCAGCCTGCCCACGTCTGTCTGTCTGACTCCTCTGTCTGTCTGTCAGTGCCTGGGAGCTGCCTTGCAGCGGCGCTGGGGCCTGCGCCCTGCTCGCCCCTCGGCTGCGCATCCCCGGCAGGAGCTGAGGGTGTTTAGGGCCAGTGGGGGCGATCCAGGCACATCCCAACCCTGTACCTGAGCCGGGTGAGGGGTCTGAAGGGCACAGGAGCACAGCCCGGCTGGGGGATGCAGGTCTGTGTCCCCCCCGTGTTCCCCAGCTCCAGGCTGGGAAAGTGGCTGTGGTTTGCAGCCCTGAGGGGTGAGACGTGGGCTGCGTGCCGGGCCCTGACTCACCCCGTTCGCTTCCAGCCCTGATACCTCAGGGAGCGAGGCAGAGCCAATGTGGCCTCTGCCGCTGGGCATCGCTTGGAAAGCCCGGGCTGTCCATGGGGCTACCCATGGGGATGGGGACGGCGCTGTCCCCGGGGTGCTGGCACAGCCCCCGGCCATGCTGTGCCTCAGGGCAGCGTTTGGGGTTAGTGCTTGGCTGCTGCAGCCAGGGAGAGGCTGCTGTGGGTTAAAGAAATAGGAAACGTGGGGTGGTCTGGGGTGGGGGTCTCTGCATCAACCCAGTACTGCTCTGACCCCACACTGCTGCAGCACCGTGTTGCAGGCTGCCCTAAAACGGGACGAGGCACCATGAGGGGTGTCCTGTGCCTGGCTGACCTTGTCGCTGGCTCTCACGGGGACAAATCGTCCCTCCGCCGGGCTGGCCAGCTCCCCCTGACTCTCTCTGTCCTGCAGCTGACGCCGGGCGGGAAGGCGGCCCAGGCTGGCGTGGGAGTGGGCGACTGGGTGCTGTACATCGACGGCGAGAGCACCAGCGCCATGACGCACATCGAGGCCCAGAACAGGATCCGCGCCTGCGGGGACAGGCTCTGCCTCACGCTGAGCAGGTAGGGGCCTGCGGGGCGCGTAAATACGGGGTGCTGGTGTGGCCGGAGCCAAGCTGGGGCCCTCTGCTCGTTGCCCCCTCTGGTCCTGCTGCCCCAGGGCAGCTCCTGGCCCTCACCTCTGCCCGCAGGGCAGTGCTGGCCAGCCATGGCTCCCTTGGGTGTTAGCACCCCATCGGTCCCGTCCGTAGGGGGGGGGATGGCTGTTGGGCCCGTGCAGCTCCTGCCTCACCGTCTCCTCTCTTGCAGAGCCCAGAACCACCTGGGGAAGCCGCAGAAGGTAGGTGTGTTGCTGCATCGCTGCCTGCAGCAGCTCGGCCCCGAGCTGGGGGTGGGGAAGGCTCCGAGCTTATCCGGAGGAGCGGACTTTGCTCCTGGGGCCCAAAGGCTTCTTGGGGACCGGGGTGTGTTTGGAGGGCTGGTACGGCAGCTCTGAGCCCTAGCGACACGAGAGACTGGGGGGAGCAGGACCTGCCCCGCAGGCGCCCAGTCCCCAGCTGCCACTGCTGGTCCTGGGTGCGGAGGGGCCAGGCAGCAGCAGCACGGCCTTTGGGCCCTACATTTGCCGGTGCTGGAGCTCCCTGGCACAGAAACTCCCTCCCTCCTGCTGCACGGGGAGGCAGAGCCAGGGCCAGCGGCTCCTGGACAGAAGCCACCTGCATGCCTTGAGCTTTGTGCCGCGGGATGGTTGCGAGCAGCGCGTGTGCATGCCCGGCCCCGCCACGGGGCAGCAGCGAGCGTGTGGGGCACTTACTAATCCTACAGCAACCCTCGGGACAGGCGTGCAGCCTGGTGACCCTGGGCTGGATGCCCTGCGGAGAGGAGACCTGGCTGGCAGAGCCCGGTGCCCAAAGCTCACGCGCTGTCCGTGTTTGCGTGCCCGAGGCGAGGACGAGCCCGGCTTTTCCACCTATCTGCCCGCTGCGCTGCCTGGCCCGGGGCTGCCCCTTGCATGCTGCTTGACGTGTGAGCCCGTGTCTGTGTGTTTTGTCTCGCTCAGGACTCACTCCCCTGCTCTGAGCCCCCGAAATATAACTTCGCTCCCAGCACCGCCCTCAACAAAACAGCTCGGCCCTTTGGGGCCGGCTCGCCTCCGAACCCACGGCCCGGGCTGGTGACGAAACCCGTGACGTACGTGCCCCTGGCGCCCGCCTGCACCCCCCAGCACAATGGGTATGTTGCTGTCCATCCCGCTCCCCGAGAACACAGGGGAGCCCGCTGCCCGGCCCCGCTGCGCCTTGCATGCCAGGCACCCGTGGGTGGGAGCGGGCGACGGTGCCCGTGCCGGGTCCCCCGACGGCTGGCGCTGAGACCGCGTAACAGGACCGCCACGCGTGGGGACACGCTCACGCCTGCTCCTCGCTCGGGGACGTGTCCTCCTCCGCTGGCCTTTGGGGAGCCCCGCGGGGCGCAGCCATCATAATACACTCACCGGCGTCTGCGACAGCCCTGCAGCGAGGGGCAGGAAGGCTGTGGCTGCCGTGGATGCTCTCGGCAGCCCAGGGTGTTCTATGGGGCTGTGGGGACGGGCTGGCAAAGGGAAGCCCTGCACGGTGCTGCCGTGTGCCCGGCCAGCTGCTGCTCCCTGCCCGTCCTGGCCACGGCACCCTGGAGCTGGGCGATGGGGGGACGTGGCCCTGGCTGCCCTCCACACCCAGGCCCATTTTGGGGGGCCAGGGGCGGCACAGAGTGCTCTGTTGGCGATGTCCCCGCAGCCCAGCGTGCTCCCAGCCCCGGGCGAGCTGGACACAGGTGGCAGGGGGAGTGGTGCAGGCTGTAGGTGAGCTCTGGAAACTTCTTGGGTGCTCTGGGTCTAATTTCACCTTCCTTCTCTTTCTTTCTCTCCTCCCTTTCTCTTTCCCTCTCCCCTACAGGTGCAGAGCCTTGACAAGTCAGTAAGCCTTTTGCCTGCTCTCTCTAGCCTTCCTGCATGCCTCTTGCCCTGTTACTCCCCTGCTGGTGCCCCGTACACCTGGGGCAGGGTTAGCCTGGTGGCTCGGTGTCACCGTGCTGGCAGCACACCCCACTTGGGCCACGTGGGTCTCTCCTGGCATCAAGCTGTCCGTAGAGATGCTGGCTGTGAGGGCACTGGGGTGTCCTCGCACCTGGTCGTTTTTCTCTCCAGCATGTGGAAAGCTGCGCTGTGCACCCTGCCCATAGCACCACAGGTGTTTGCCAGGCTCCCGTACTGCTCCCCGGTGTGTGATTTTGCTCTTGGCTTTCTCTTGCCCTGTCCTCTCTCCTCCTGGCCTTTAGGGCCAGCCTCAAACTGCAGAGATGGAAAATGAGTGCTGAGAAGACGTCCTTAGTGGGCCCTTCCTATGTGGACGATAAGTAAGGGGTGGGGAGGACGTGCGTATTTGGTATTTGGAGTGTGAAATACTTGCTGTTGTGAGGTATGGGGTGGCCTCGGGGAGGTGGTGACGCTGTGGGGATCCTCATGGGTCTGTGGAGCAGTGGTGGGGATGGGACATGGGCAGCGCTGCCCCATGCCACCAGCCGGGCAGGGACAGGACGGTGCCAGCTGAATGCCCGCCCCTGTCGCTCGCAGGCAGCCGCCGCAGCACCCCACTACCCCCATATATGACCCCAGCAAGTTGCATCTGATCGAGGACTCTGAGGACTGGCAGCCCCGCAACACCAACACCCAGTCCCGCTCCTTCCTCAAACTGGCCCAGCTGACGGGCACAGACAGCCGTAAGTTCCCATGGGCACTGGTGCTTGCCGGCAGCCCAGGGTGCCCAGATCAGGCCCTGGATGCGGGATGAGGTGGCATCGGTTTGTGGCCGGGGTGGCCCTGTGGTGTCCCTGTATGTGGCATGGGCCGTGTGTGGGCACGTGGTGGTGCCGTGGGTCTGGTTTGGGGCCAGCAGGGAGGGGTGCCCGGTTCTGTTCCATCGTGCCGTGTGGGGCCGTGGCTGTCCCTGACTGACTCTGTCTCCTCCTTTCTCCCTGGCTGCCCTCAGTGGAGGATCACGATGAGGAGCTTGTTAGGAAGCCCAGGTAAGGGGTGGGCAGTGGGGTGCAGCATGAGCCATAGGGCCTGCGGTGCTGGGGCTCAGCCCCCAGCCCGTTCACCCTCCCACTGTGTCTTCTGTCCTGCCACCTCCTCGCCCCCTGCCCCTCACTGTCCTTTCTGTGTCTGCAGAGCCGAGGTGGTCACTGCGCTGCAGCACCCGCTCTGTGCTCTCCTCCATGGTGAGCACTGCCAGCACTTGGCCACTGCTGTGCCCGTTCCGTTGTGAGGTTCCTGCCTGGGACGGTCCTGTCCAAATCTAGGGTGTCCTAATGCTGGGCTGTCCCCAACTGAGGTGTCCCCGGCAGGACCCAGGGCACTGCTGGCACTGGGGAGGCTGAGCTGCACCGCTGCATCCAGGACACAGCGGGTCGGTGGGGTCTGGGGGCACCAGCAGAGCCTGGCTGGGTGCAGGGAGGTGCTGGGCATCGTCTGGCCCTCGGGCACAAAATCCTGTGATCGTGATCTGGGGCTGTGGGGGAGCTGGAATTGAGCGAGTGTTGCTGGCGTCACCATGGGGCTGCGGACAAGCCTTTGGGAATGCTCGGCCACGTGCCAGCCATTTACCGTTGTGCCGTCATTTTCTTGCCGCCGCAGGGGTCCTCGTGTGTCATTCTGGGGTACCGAGGAGGAGTGGTGAGTGCTGGGCTGTGCTGGGGGTCGGGGTGTGCCTGGCCCCTGGCAGCGCTGCCCCACGCCGCTGGCAATCAGAAGCAGGGGCAGGTCGGTGCCAGCTGAGTGCCTGCCCCTGTCACTTGCAGCCAGCCCCCGCACTCCCCTGGGACCCCCATGCGTGACCCGGGCAAGTTGCGGCTGATCGAGGATGCTGAGGACTGGCAGCCCCGCACCGGCACCTCCCAGTCCCGCTCCTTCCGCAAACTGGCCCGGCTGACGGGCACAGACGGCCGTAAGTTCCTGCAGGGCCTGGTGCCTGGAGCTGACCCTGGGTGTGGGGCCAAGTGTCGGGGTCTGGTTGTGGTGACCCCATGCTGGCCCTGTGTGTGGTGTGGGCTGTTTGGGGGCAGCAGGGAGGGGGTGCCCGGTTCTGTTCCGTCGTGCCGTGTGGGGCCGTGGCTGTCCCCAACTGACTCTGTCTCCTCCTTTCTCCCTGGCTGCCCTCAGTGGAGGATCATGATGAGGAGCTTGTTAGGAAACCCAGGTAAGGGGTGGGCAGTGGGGTGCAGCATGAGCTCTCAGCTGTGGGGCCCACGGTGTCGGGGCTCAGCCCTCAGCCTCTTCTCCCTCCCGCTGTGTCTTCTGTCCTGCCACCTCCTTGCTCCCTGCCCATGCTTGGGTACTGCTGGTATCAGCCACTGCTGTACTCATCCTTCATGAGGGTCCTGCCCCAGCACTGTGCTGCCAGGCTGGGCTGTCCCCACCCAGGTGTCCTGATAGTGGGATGTCCCCATCTGGTGTGTCCTGGTGCTGGGTGTCCCCATGCGTGCGTGTGTCCCCGGCAGGACCCAGGGCACTGCTGGCACTGGGGAGGCTGAGCTGAACCCACTGCATCCAGGACACAGCGGGTCGGTGGGGTCTGCGGGCACTGGCTGTGGGTGTAGGGAGGTACAAGGCAGCACCGGCACCTCAGGCAAGGGAGTATGTGGGGCTTCCTTGTGGCTGTTTTGGGCCAAGTGCTGCCAGCATCTTTGGTGGGCTGGGGATAAGCCAGAGGAATGCCCATTCCGTGTGCCAAGCATTTACCGTTGTGCCGCCATTTCCTTGCCACCGCAGGGATTCCCGTGGGTCCTTCAGTGGCACAGTGGAGCAGCGGTGAGTGCGGGGCTGTTGTAGGGTTCGGTGTGTGTAGGGCCCTTGAGCAGCTCTGCCCCATGCTGCCGGCTGGGCAGGGGCAGGAGCAAGAGCAGGATGGTCCTAGCTGAGTGCCTGCCCTCGCCACTCGCAGGCAGCCCCTGCAGCCCGTTGAGCCCCCCGAGACCCCCGCGTGTGACCCGGGCAAGTTGCGGCTGATCGAGGACTCTGTGGACTGGCAGCCCCGCACTGGCACCTCCCAGTCCCGCTCCTTTCGCAAACTGGCCCAGATGACGGGCACAGACGGCCGTAAGTTCCTGCAGGGCCGAGTGTCAGGGTCAGGCCGTGGTGGCCCCGTGGTGTCCCTGCGTGTGGTGTGGGCTATGCGGGGCCATGTGTTGGTGCTGCGGGGCTGTTTGGGTCCAGCAGGGAGGGGGTGCCCGGTTCTGTTCCATCGTGCTGTGTGGGGTGTGTGGGGCCGTGGCTGTCCCTGACTGACTCTGTCTCCTCCTTTCTCTCTGACTGCCCTCAGTGGAGGATCACAATGAGGAGCTTGTTAGGAAGCCCAGGTAAGGGGAGGGTAGTGGGGTGCAGCATGAGCTCTCAGCCATGGGGCCCACGGTGTCGGGGCTTAGCCCCCAGCCCGTTCACCCTCCCACTGTGTCTTCTGTCCTGCCACCTCCTCGCCCCCTGCCCCTCACTGTCCTTTCTGTGTCTGCAGAGCCGAGGTGGTCACTGCGCTGCAGCACCCGCTCTGTGCTCTCCTACACAATGGGCACCACCAGCACTCGGCCACTGCTGTGCCCATCCCGTCAGGGGGGTCCTGCCTGGGCACAATGCAGACAGGCTGGGCTGTGCCCATCCAGTTGTCCTAATGCTGGGTGTCCTGCTGCTGCTGTCCCCAGCTGAGGTGTCCCCGGCAGGACCCAGGGCACTGCTGGCACTGGGGAGGCTGAGCTGCACCACTGCATCCAGGACACAGCGGGTCGGTGGGGTCTGGGGGCACCGGCAGAGCCTGGCTGTGGGTGTCGGGACGTGCAGGACAGCAGCGGGACCGTGTCACAAGGCAGTGGTACTGGTGTGGGGCTACAGGGAGGCTGGACTGGGCCTAGCACTGCTGGCGTCACTGTGGGGCTCGGGTTAAGTCATGGGGAATGCTCCATGCCAAGCATTTACCGTTGTGCTGCCATTTTCTCAATGCCGCAGGGATTCCCGCGGGTCCTTCTATGGCACAGAGGAGCAGTGGTGAGTGCCAGGCTGTGCCAAGGGCCGGTGTGTGCTGGGCCTTTGGGCAGCATGGCCCTGTGCCACCATCTGGGCAGGGGCAGGATGGTGCCAGCTGAGCCCCTGCCACTCACAGGCAGCCCGTGGAGCCTGAGGAGCCCCCCGAAACCCCAGCTTGTGACCCGGGCAAGTTGCGGCTGTTCGAGGACGCTGTGGACTGGCAGCCCCGCACCGGCACCTCCCAGTCCCGCTCCTTCCGCAAACTGGCCCGGCTGACGGGCACAGATGGCTGTAAGTTCCTGCGGGACTGAGTGTGGGGCCGAGTGTCAGGGTCTGGCCGTGGTGGCCCTGTGGTGGCCCTGTGTGTGGTGTGGGCTCTGTGGTGGTTCTGTGGGGCTGGTTCAGGGCAGCAGGGAGGGGTTGCCTGGGTTTTTTCTGTCATGCCATGTGGGGCCGTGGCTGCCGCCGACTGACTCTGTCTCCTCCTCTCTCCCCGCTGCATGCAGTGCAAGATGATGATGTGTTTGTTAGGAAGCCCAGGTAAGGGGTGGGCAGCGGGGTGCAGGACGAGGTGGGCTGCATGTCCTGGGCAGGGCGCTGGGCACTGCTGGCACTGAGCTGGGGAGGTTGAGCGGCACCACATCCTCTTGTGCTGCTGCGTTACATAGGAGAGTGGTGGCACTGGAAACTGTGCTGGGAGGTGCTGGGATTCCTGTCACAAGAGCCCATGAGGTTCCCGTGGGGCTGCAGGGGCCAGGCACTCACACTGGTGGCACCTCCTGTGCCTTCCCATTTCCGTCATCCCTCCTGCCTTGGTGTTGTGACCCCTGGGTCCCCAAGCTGGGAGGCGGCATGGGTACAAGGGCAGCTGGCATCTTGTGGGGTGGGGATATGCCAGGGGAATGCTCCACGCCATGTGCCAAGCATTTACTGTTGTGCCACCATTTCCTTGCCACCGCAGGGATTCCCGTGGGTCCTTCAGTGGCACAGTGGAGCAGCGGTGAGTGGGGGGCTGTTGTAAGGTTCGGTGTGTGTCGGGTCCTTGGGCAGCTCTGCCCCGTGCTGCTGGCTGGGCAGGAGCTGGGTCAGGAGCAGGACAGTACTGGCTGAGTGCCTGCCCCCGCCACTCGCAGGCAGCCCCTGCAGCCCGTGGAGCCCCCCGAGACCCCCACGTGTGACCCGGGCAAGTTGCGGCTGATCGAGGATGCTGAGGACTGGCAGCCCCGCACCGGCACCTCCCAGTCCCGCTCCTTCCGCAAACTGGCCCGGCTGACGGGCACAGACGGCCGTAAGTTCCTGCAGGGCCGAGTGTCAGGGTCTGGCCATGGTGGCCCTGTGGTGTCCCTGCGTGTGGTGTGGGCAGTGCGGGGCCATGTGGTGGTGCTGCGGGGCTGTTTGGGGCTAGCAGGGAGGGGGTGCCCAGTTCTGTTTCATCGTGCTATGTGGGGCCGTGGCTGTCCCTGACTGACTCTGTCTCCTCCTTTCTCTCTGGCTGCCCTCAGTGGAGGATCACAATGAGGAGCTTGTTAGGAAACCCAGGTAAGGGGTGGGCTGCGGGGTACAGCACAAGCCATGGGGCCCACGGTGCTGGGACTCATTCCCGGCCCATTCACCCTCCCACTGTGTCTTCTGTCCTGCCACCTCCTCGCCCCCTGCCCCTCACTGTCCTTTCTGTGTCTGCAGAGCCGAGGTGGTCACTGCGCTGCAGCACCCGCTCTGTGCTCTCCTACACGATGGGCACCACCAGCACTGGGCCACTGCCGTGCCCGTCCTATCATTGGGGGTCCTGCCCGGGCACTGGGCTGTCCCCATCAGGGGTGTTCTGGTGCTGGGTGTCCCCATGCGTGCATGTGTCCCCGGCAGGACCCAGGGCACTGCTGGCACTGGGGAGGCTGAGCTGCACCACTGCATCCAGGACACAGCGGGTCGGTGGGGTCTGGGGGCACCGGCAGAGCCTGGCTGTGGGCATCGGGACGTGCAGGACAGCAGCGGGACCTTGTCACGAGGCAGTGGTACTGGTGTGGGGCTGCAGGGAGGCTGGACTGGGCCTAGCACTGCTGGCGTCACTGTGGGGCTCGGGTTAAGTCATGGGGAATGCTCCGTGCCTCGTCCCAAGCACTTACTGTTGTGCCGCCATTTTCTCAAAGCCACGGGGGACCCCGCGTGTCGTTCTATGGCACAGAGGAGCAGCGGTGAGTGCCGGGCCCTTGGGTAGTACTGCCCTGTGCCTCTGGCTGGGCAGGAGCAGGGGCAGGAGCAGGATGGTGCCAGCTGAGCCCCTGCTACTCACAGGCAGCCCGTGGAGCCTGAGGAGCCCCCCGAAACCCCAGCTTGTGACCCGGGCAAGCTGCGGCTGTTCGAGGACGCTGTGGACTGGCAGCCCCGCACCGGCACCTCCCAGTCCCGCTCCTTCCGCAAACTGGCCCGGCTGACGGGCACAGATGGCCGTAAGTTCCTGCGGGGCCGAGTGTTGGGGTCTGGCCATGGTGGCCCCGTGGTGTCCCTGTGTGTGGTGTGGGCTGTTTGGGGCCAGCAGGGAGGGGGTGCCCGGTTCTGTTCCGTCATGCCATGCGGGGCCGTGGCTGCCGCCGACTGACTCTGTCTCCTCCTCTCTCCCCGCCGCACGCAGTGCAAGATGATGATGTGTTTGTTAGGAAGCCCAGGTAAGGGGTGGGCAGCGGGGTGCAGGACGAGGTGGGCTGCATGTCCTGGGCAGGGCGCTGGGCACTGCTGGCACTGAGCTGGGGAGG
Organism: Aythya ferina; assembly: GCF_964211825.1. Lineage (NCBI taxonomy): Eukaryota > Metazoa > Chordata > Aves > Anseriformes > Anatidae > Aythya > Aythya ferina. The sequence continues at coordinate 9,127,711 of NC_140312.1, forward strand.
TTGAGTGGCACCACATTACATAGGAGAGTGGTGGCGCTGGAAACCGTGCTGTGGGTGCTGGGAGGTGCTGGGCACTGTTTGGATGTCAGTCATGAGGGCTTGTCAGGGTCAGGCCATGTCTGGAGGCAAGGAAGAGGCAGGCACTGGGGATGCCAGTTGGCAGCTCTTCTGGCTTTGTTCTTCACCTTCCCTCCTGCCTTGGTGTTTGAGTGCTGGGTCCAGATCTGCCTGGTTTGCTCTGTAGCAAATAAATTCTCCTGCTCTTATAGCCTGCTCCTTTTTCTGTTTGCCCTGGAGAGCCGCAGAGCTGCCGGCTTTCTGTCACTGTCCTTGCCCCTCTGGACCTCGCTTGCTCTTGCATCTCCCAAGCCCGGTGCTGGCAGGATGCCCTGGGGGTCACAGGCACTGCCACCCCGGACCAGCCTGGCCCTGCCTTTCCCTGCCTCTGCTGGAGCTGACCCCGGGGCTCCCCCCACCAGGCTGGCTGTAGGGTGCTGTGTGAGGCTGGGGGTACCTGCCCACTGTCACCTTTGAGCGTGCTGCAGTGGTGTGTGCGATCCTACAGGTCCCTGCCACCCTGCAGCACCCCACAACCGGGGCACGGCGCCCCACAGCTCAATGCTCCCACCCCGCTGGGTACCACAGACCTGGGGGTGCTGCGTCCCCCAGCACCAAACCTGCTACTGGCCGGGCACGGGGGCTCAGCCAGCTCCTGGCTGTGGGGTGGGGGTCCCTGCTTGCATGCACAGGCCGTGGGGGCGAGCGTGGCAGGCTGGATTAACTGCTGGTTCTGTAGCCAGGTCTCCGTGCTGGACCCGTCCCCGGGAGCAGCGATGAAAACAGAGCCAGGACTGGGTGAGTGAAACCTTTCCTCTGGGTTCGGGGCAGGAGGGCTGGGAGCAGAGGTAGGGCTGGTGCGGGGGGATTGGGAGCACCATCCAGGAGGCTTCTGTGTGTGTGTGCAGCCCCCAGGACCCCCGCTGCCACCCCTGGCCCTGCCAGCCGCCCACCCTGGGCTGTGGACCCGTCGTTCGCCGAGCGCTACGCCCCGGACAAGACGAGCACGGTGCTGAGCAAGCACAGCCAGCCGGCCACGCCGACCCCCATGCAGAACCGCAGCTCCATCGTGCAGGCGGCCCAGCAGGCGCCCGAAGGCCTGGGCCGCACGCCGCTCTGCTACAAGTGCAACAAGGTCATCAGGTGAGCCCTGGCCACCCGCCGCCACCCCGCCACCCTCCTGGGCACGTGCCGGGGCCCCGGTGGGGCTGACGTGGCTCTGTCCCTCCTCAGGGGCCGCTACTTGGTGGCACTGGGACATTACTACCACCCCGAGGAGTTCACCTGCTGCCAGTGCAGGAAGGTGCTGGATGAGGGTGGTTTCTTCGAGGAGAAGGGCTCCATCTTCTGCCCCAAGTGCTACGACACGCGCTACGCGCCCAGCTGCGCCAAGTGCAAGAAGAAGATCACCGGGGTGAGTGTCCCTCGACCCTCCCCGCACCTCCTACGTGTCCCCAGCTCTGTCCCTTCCCCTCCTGCTGGCCCTCTGCCCCAGGGACCCCCTGTCCCTTTCAGCCCTGGGTGGGGGTCCCCCAAAGTGCAGGGCTGACAGCGTCTCTCCTCCAGGAGGTGATGCACGCGCTGAAGATGACCTGGCACGTGCAGTGCTTCACCTGCGCGGCCTGCAAAACTCCCATCCGCAACCGTGCCTTCTACATGGAGGAGGGACAGCCCTACTGCGAGAGAGGTATAGGAACGGGGGGGGACCCCTCGTGTCACCCCGGGGCGCCAACAGGGCTCAGCACCTCTTGGCAGGAGCCCGGCGTGAGCTGCCCTGCGCTGCGGGGCTCTCCCCGGGCCACGGGGACGGCTGGGTGTCCCCTGAGCCCTCTGTCCCCGTCCTCCCCAGCTGCTGGGTGGTGCCATCGCTGGCAGGTTGCCGCGGCGATGACGGAGGATGTAGATCAAAGCGAGTGCTGCATCCTGGGAGCTGAGGTTCGCCTCCTCCCCGCAGCATGGTGGCGGTCAGGGACACCCTGCCCAGGGTGCCTGGCGCTTTGAGCTTTGTCCCTGTCCTGGGCTGGATGCGAGATGTCCCCAGGCTGTGCCCTGCTGCACGGGGACACGAGGGGTCGCAGGCTGGGGGAACGCTGACCCGGGCTCTGCCTCTGCTCGCAGACTACGAGAAGATGTTTGGCACCAAGTGCCGCGGCTGCGACTTCAAGATCGACGCTGGGGACCGGTTCCTGGAGGCGCTGGGGTTCAGCTGGCACGACACTTGCTTCGTCTGCGCGGTGAGCCACGCGTCTGCCTCATCCTTCTCTCCCCGGGTGCTGGCTGGAGGCTGGTGGGGGCTGTAACGGGGGCCCTGAGTCCACGAGTTTTTCCCCACCTCGCTCTGCGCCAGTGCCTCTGAGCCTGCTGCTCCTTGGCGCCTGCACGAGGCCGGTGCTGAGTGAGAGAGCAGCTGGGGCTGAGCGTGGGAGGGGACCCCGGGGACCCCGCTGACCGCCTGCGCTTTCCTCCCCAGATCTGCCAGACCAACCTGGAAGGGAAGACGTTCTACTCCAAGAAGGACAAGCCGCTGTGCAAGAGCCACGCTTTCTCCCACGTGTGAGGCGCGGGAGGCCGGCTGTGCCCACGCATGCCCCTGGCCCTGCATGCTCCTCTCCCACCCCTTCCCCTGCCCCAGGGAGCCAGGCTGGGACCTCACCCCTTCCCCTCGCTCCTGCCTCTTTCCTGGCAGCTCCTGGCTGGGCTCCAGAAGAGGCAGGGCCAGCCTCAGAGCCCCTTCTTGCTGGGTGGCTTCTTCTGTGCCCCCCCGGCTGACCTAGGAGCCCGGGGAAGGGGATGCCACGTGGCTCTGCTGCCCCTGAGCCGCTCAGCATGGGGGCTGGAGTCAGGGGTGTGGGTGCCTGGCTGCAGCGGGGCTGCTCCCTTGCCTGGATGAGGCCCACCTGCCCTGGCACCAGGGCAGAGACGCTCCTAGCGCATCCCTGAGCGGGCGAGGACCAGCCCCCAGCCCCTGCCGAGCTCTCCCCCACCTTCCCTGCTTCGTGCTCAGCGTGTGGGGCTGGAGAACCGCCTCTTCTCCCCCTGCCTGCCACGACCCCACTGCCCACTGCCTTGCAGACCGCGGCGGCGCCTTCCCGTGGCTGCGGGCTGGGGGGGCTCTGTGCCTTACGTCCCTGCACCCAGCTCCCCGCTGCTCCCCTGGGGCTGGCGGGGGGCAGCACCCCCTGCCCGGCCGTGCCGGGGTGCAGGGCCCCGTGCCGGCCTCTGGCTCCCCGCAAGGCTCGGAAACAGCTTCCTACCAAAGAGCGTGTGCCGCCGCTGTCCCAGCACTGTAAAACGCCTCTCCCCAAACCCACACTCTCCGGTTGGGCTGCCTCCGATGTAGCCACGGTGCTTTTAGTGCCTTTAATAAACACTTCTCTGCAAGTGCCCGCTGTCTCAGGGCCTGCGGTTGCGCCGAGCGAGGGGCGGCGGGGCCGGGAAGGTGGCGAGCAGCCTGGAGCCCTGCCCCGGGGCCTGACTCAGCTCGATGGAGCTCGCAGGGAAAAGCTTTGCCTCGGATTTCTCCTCCTCTGTCCCTGGCTTTTAGCAGGCGGAGGCAGCACCGAATCCACGAGGCAAAGCTGGGGCTGGGCTGAGCGAGGGGATACGGGGTCGGACACCACAGCGGTGTCCCCGTGTCCCTGCTGCTGCGTCCCTGAGGCCGTGCAGGGGCCGAGGAGTCACTGGCAGGAGCGTGGTGGTGCTGGGCGTGCTTCAGCGCCACGCGGCCACGCATTGAGTGCAGCTGCTGTCCCCGAGGACGGGCGCGAGCGAGGCAGCGCCGGCACCGCCGGCTGGAACAGGCTCGGGGGCAGTGGGTGTGGGGAGGAGCTGCTCCCACTGCTCCGCTCTGGCAGCCGTAGCGGTCATTAATAATTGCAGCTCTTAACGTGATGAGCAATCATAAGGAAAAGTGTCTCGCTAATCTGCTGGAACCTTCTGCCGGGGGCAGGATCTGGCTGCGGGAAGCAAACCCCACCCAGAGCCAGGCCGAGGTGCGGGGCCCCTGGTCCCCGGAGAGGTGCAAAGCCCATCAGAGAGCGGCAGGGAGGAGGTGGAATAACTGGGGCTTACTGGGAGCTCGGAGCCGGGTCCTGTCCCAGGCTGGGGGCGAACGTGGGTGGTGTGAAGCGAACGGGGACGGTGACACCGCTGAGCAGGGTGGGTGAGAAGGGGCAGGACAGCCAGCCTGGCAGGGACCGAAAAAGCACGGATGTGGTGTGAACCCTGTGCACAAATCCTGGCTGCGAAGCCAAGGTCAGGGGAAGCGGGGAGAAGGTGGCACAGCCGCGGCGGGGACACGAAACCGAGCAGACGGCGGGGAAGGGGCAGGCAGCCGCGCGTGACGGGGCCCCAGCCGCTGGGGTGGCACGTCCTGGGAACGGGTTGTGCCGGCTGAGCTGCGGGGCAAAACCTTGGAGCGGGGCGAGGGCAGCCCCAGCCTGCTCTGGGCTGACGGGGACGGGGTGGCAGAGGTCAGAGAGAAACCTCTCCATGTGCTGGTGACCTGCACGCAGCGGGGGCTCTGCTGCTTTCACCACTTGGTGCCCCGTTGGTGCCCCGTTGCCTCTGGTCCCTACTGATGGCCTCCAGGAGCCAAAGAGCCACCGTGCTGTGCCGAGAGCGGCTCCAAGCAGCGTGCGAGGAGCTCAGGCGGCGGAAGGAGGGTTTCAGAAGGAGGGTCTGGGAAGGAGGGTCTGGGAAGGAGGGTCTCGGGTGGGCTGCGGAGGTGGAGCCTGGGGAGGGGCTGCAGCCGCGCTGCTCCAAGAACAAAGCCTCGCGGCGCTGGGCTCCGTGGGTCCCAGCGCGGGCTCCCAGCGCCGCCACCCCCAAAAGCAGCTGGGCCGCTCGTGGGGCGCCTGCCGCAACCCCCGGCCCCCGCACCGGCACCGGCAGCTGCTCGACAGCTGCTCCCGAGCCCTCTTCGAGCCTCCAAGGGCGGCTCCGGCTTCGGCCTGGCTCGGAAACGCCGCTGCGAGGAGGGCGTGGGCAGGGGGCAGCCACCCCGTCCTCGTCCCGCTGCGCTCGGGGGGCTCGGAGCTGGGTGGCTCTCAAGGGCACGGTGCCCTGAGATGCAGGGATCGCCCCCCCTGGCTTTGTCACCCCGGGGTGGGTGTCCCTTTGACACGGCTGCTGGCCCCTTTTGTGCCTGGGGTGCGGGGACAGGGGCAGGGTGACCCCGGTGTCCCTGGTGTGGGGCTGCCCACCTGGCTGGGAGCAGATGGAGCTGGTGTTGGGCACCCTCTGGCCCCACAGGGTCCTGCTTAGGGTCTGCTGGGGGCAGCTCTGGGGGGGTCCTCACGAGGGGCAAAACCCGGTGGAGACGGGGCCGTGGGGGGCTGGGGCGGTTTGGGGTCAGAGCCACACATTTGGGACGGGCAGGGACGGAGGGGCAGGCTGGCACCAAAGGGGACCCCGCGGCACGGGGGACCCCACAAAGGTTGAGGGCACAGCTTGGGGGGGGGCTCGGAGGGCAAAACGGGGGGGGCGTGGGGGGTCTGGGATGGAGGGGCGCTGGTGGCGGGGGGGGTCCCGTCGGGGCGCAGGCATCCTGGGGATGAGGGGTCCCCGGTAGGAGCAGCACCCGGGGGGGGGGGGGGGACACAGGGGGTGCCCAGGGCGAGCCGTGCTCGGGCTCACCCCGGGGGCGACACCCGATGGGGTGCCCCCGGGGGACCGGGGGGCGAGAGGAGGATGAGGACACGGAGCCGGAGAGGGGGGGGGGGAGGGCGCGCCCCGGGGGCGCGGCGGGGGCCGGGGCGGGGGCGGGAGAAGGGGAGGGGGTGGGGGGGGGGCATGGATTGAGGAGGGGGGGGGTGGGGGGGGGGGGGTTGGGGGCCGCCGTTCGCGGCGCTAGGACCGGGCGCGGCGGCGGGCGGAGCCTCCCCGCCGCTCGCCCCTCCGCCCGGCCGCTGCGGCAGTGTCTCGGAGGCGGGCAGGCGGCCGGTCCCTCCGGTCCCCCGGCAGCATCCCGGCCCCGCCATGGCTGGCGTCGGCTTCGCGGCGCACCGCCTGGAGCTGCTCGCCTCCTACCAGGACGTGATCGGCGAGGACAGCCCCACCGACTGGTGAGCGCGCCCCCGCCGCCGCCGCCTCCCCTTTGTGTGTGTGTGTGTGTGTGTGTGTGTCCCACCCCCCTTTTCCCCCTTCCCCCTTTTTCCCCCATCGCCGCCGGGGCCCCCCTTTGTGCGCACGGAGCCGCCCGGTGGCACCGAGCGCGCGTCCCCGCCGCCACCGGGGCCGCTCCCCCGTCGCCCCCCGCCACCTGCAGCCGCCGGGAGGGAACCGGGAGGGGACCGGGAGGGGACCGGGAGGGGACCGGGAGGGGACCGGGAGGGGCCGGCAGCCCCGGCACACAAAGGCGGGCGGGGCCGGCGGGGCGGCGGAGGGGGTGTGCCCGGCCCCGCCGCCCCCCCGGTGCCCGCACCTGCCCGGTGCCCGCAGCGCGCCGGGCGCGGCCCCGCTTTGTCTGCGCCCCGCCGGCACGTGGGGGCACCGACGGGCCCCCCCACCCGCTCCCCGGTCCGTTTCACCCCCCCCTCCATCTCCCCGTCCTTCCTTTCCCCGCCGGTACCGTGCGTGGGGACAGGCCCGGGGGTCCCCCCGCTGCCGGGCCCGGTACCGGGATGCGGCGGATCCTCGCTATTGTCTGCGAGCTCGGTGCTGGGATGGGGTGGGGTGGGATGGGACGCCCCCCGCCCGGCCCCGGTGGAGCCAGGCCTGTGGTCGGGAGGGAGCTGGGGACCCCCCTGGTTTCACTGCTCCCGCTCCCCGCAGCCCCCGGGGTGCCCGTGGGTGCCGGGTCCCCGGGAGGGCCGTGCTGGGTCACCCCGGGGCCGTGCTGCAGCGAGCCAGGGCTGGGGCTGGGGGCACCCTGGGGTGCTCGGCTGCACCCCAAATGCTCCAGGAACCCCATGCCGCAGGCCTGGCAGCTCCAGGCCCCGCTGCAGCCCCCAAACCCACTGCAGCCCTGATCCCAGAGCCGTCGGGGGGCATCTCCCACCGCAGCCCCGCTGCCACCAGCCCCCAGCACCGGGGCTGACCCCCGGGACCCCCTCGTTGTCCCCTCAGTGGGTGCTGCAGGCACCCAGGGGCTCAGCGGGGTGCTGTGCGCTGCTCCCCGGCCGGCTGCCCCCTGGGTTGTGGTGGGCACGGGCACAGCCCCCTCCCCACCAGCCCCGGGGTCCCCGTGGCCCCGCTGGTGGCCGAATGCGGTGCGTGGCACCAGCCAGGAGGCAGCTGTCAGCCCCGGGTGCATCCCGCTTCCCGGCATCCGCCGCAAAGGATCCCTCCCTGCCAAAGCTGCTGAGAGCAGCAGAAACGACTCCCGGGAAAGGCGAGCGGAGGAGCCTGGGCCCCCCCCTTCCATCACCGAGCCCCCACGGCCTCCGTCCTCGAGGCTGAGCTTCGCCCCGTCCTTCCCCAGCCCGCGGTCACCCACGGCGCCCGGTGCCAGCAGCATCCCCGCTGCAGGGCCCGGTGCCGGTGCCCACCCTGGGTGTGGGGTGGGGAGCGGTGCTGGGGCGGGGGACACACATTGTTTGGGGACCGTGGGGACCGTTCCCCGACGGTGGCACCAAGCGGGGTGAGCCGGGGCTGCGAGGACACTGCACCCGAGTGCGCTGTGCAGCGGCGGCAGCGCTGGCTCTGGGGAATGCCGGGATCCCCGTGGCCTCGGGATGTTTAGTCTGGGATTTCCCCCCCCCCCCTCCCTTCCCCTCCCACCCCCAAGCCTGCCCCCGAGCCCAGTCCTGGAGGGTCCGAGCCTCCCCTCCCCCTGCCCGGCCTCGCGGAGGCTGCTGGGGCCCATTACTCGATAGGAAAGGAATTTGGTGCTGCTTTCTGAGCACGCCGACTCCCTGGAGCTCGCAGCCACATTGGAAACACATGTGCCCGAGCTGGGGCAGGCGGGACGGGGCGCCCCCCACCCCCTCCGGACACGGCGCGGGGGGCAGGCGGCCACGGGGACACCGGGTGCCGGCACCCATGGGTGCTGCACCAGCGGGTGATGGGTGCTGCGGGAGGGTAGCGGGCTCCTCTTCCCCCCCTTCCAGCAGCGATGGGGTCCCCCGGCCACGATCACCCCCTCCCTGCCTGCCCCCTTGCACCCAGGGGGGATCCAAGAGCCCTGGGAAGGGGCTGGGGAAGCTGCGGGGACCTGGCGGGGGGATTGCAGCCCCTGGATGGGGTCAGGGCTGCCCGCTGCAGCCCGAACCATCCTTGTGGGGTTGGTCCCCGCTGCCTGGGTTCGTGGTGATGTTTTTGGGTTCCCAGAGCTGCTGCTGGCCCCCGTGGGGCTGGGATCACTCAGATTGTCCATCCCATAGTGAGGACGGGGCCTTTTTGGGGGTGATACCCAGGGTGGCAGGGCCCTGCTAAGCCCCAGCTGCCCCACGAGCACCCTTGGGTGCTGGCAGCAGCACCCAGCTCAGGCATCACCCTGCGTGGGGGGGTCCTGGGGCTGGGGGGGTGGGCACTGGGTGCCCCAGCACCCACACGGCTGCCCCGGCGGCGACACCTTGGCTGCGCCCTACTTGTGCCCTCCTTTTGCATCCTGCTCCCAGAGCACCCAGCTCCTGCCCGCAACCCCAGGCCCCCCCCCGGGAACTGCAGCACCCCCAAAACTGCATCTCCCACCCCAATCCCAGGGGAAGAAGCGGGGCCGGGGCTGTTTTTGTTGCCTTTCCCCGGCGCAGAGGCACTGCGGACCGCGCTGCGCGGCCGCTCGGCTGCCCCCAGCCCGATTAGCGGGATTTGGCCGGGAGGATTAAAGGCAATCCTGTTGGTGCAATTATCTGTGGCTCTGCTGCGGGAGCGGGGCTGGGGGAGACCGGGGACAACGGGGCTGGGGGGGTGAGGAGGGAGGCCTGTTTTCCCCTCTTTTGTTAGGCATGGCCCTAAATTCCCTTCCTTTCTCGGCTGGAAGGGGCCAGGATGGAGTCGGGTGGCTCCAGTGCGGGGTTGGCTCTGCTCGTGGGGGGCTGCCTGCTCCCCATCCCATCCCCATTCCCATCCCCACCCCATCCCATCTCCATCCCTATCCCATCCCCATCCCCTCCCCTTCCTGGAAGCCGCCAGCCCCGATGAATTTGCCCTTTCCCAGCACCGCAGGGATTTTGGCACCGGGCGAGCACCGCCTGGGTGCCGCCATGCCGATCGGCACAGCCGCCCTCCTGCCTTTGTCGGGGGGGGGGAATGGATTTGGGATGGGGGCCGAGGGGACGGGGGTAGAGGGGTAGGGTCCGGCACGGGCTCCCCGGGAGCAGCGCGTGACGGTGGCGGGTTTGGGCGCCCGCCAGGCCCCCGCTGCCTGCCTGCCTCCCCCGCTCCCCTCCGCTAATCACCTCGTCATCGGGGCGAGCTGCATCCCAGCTGGGATGGGGGGGGGTTGCCGTGGCGACGGAGGATGCTGGTTGCATGGCAACCTCCATCCCTCGCCCACCCGCCCCGGACCCATCCCGCACGCGTCCTCCTTCCCCCCCATTCCCCACCCCATAGCCCGCTGCCTGCGCCGGGGGGGGGGCGCGAGGGCTGGCGGAGGGGCTGCGGAGCCCCGTGGGGGGGCTCTGTGGGGCTCAGCGGGGGCACGAGGGGGTTTTCCCAGCCTCGGTGAACGGTTTCCAAGGAACGGTCTCCATGACGGCCCCATCACACCCCGGCGGCACATTGATTTGCTGCTGCTGCTGCTGGAGCTCCGGCGTCCTCCCCCGGCCTGGAGCCTGGCGGGCCGGCGGCTCACGCAGCCGGGAACGTGAGCAGCCCCGAGTTCCCTGTCAGGGCGCGGGGCTGGCCCCAAAGCCGGCCGTCCCCATAGGGCTGGGGGTCGGGGAGGGGTTGTGCGGGGAGCTGGGGGTGCTGCGGGATGGGTGGCGGCACCCGGCTGGGCCCCGTGCCCCCTCTGTCCCCATCCTCGGGACCTCACCCCATGGATGTAAGGGGGGAAAAGGGCCCTGCCCTAAATCACAGGGGCAGGGGCAGTGCCTAGCCCCTGCTCTGCAGTGCCCTGTGTGCCCCATGCCTATGGGGCAGCCGGGCCCTTCGTGGTGCTGATGGGCAATGGGGGCTTGGGGCACCCTGGGGACACCTCAGGGGCTGTCCCCGGGACCTGTCCCTGCCCTGCTCTCAGCGTCACCAGTACCAGGAGGGGGAGGTGAGGAGCCTGCCACTTGCTCCCCATGGCTGTGCGGGGCCATTTCTCACCCCTCTGCCTCCCCAGGGCCCTCTACACGTACGAGGATGGCTCCGATGACCTGAAGCTGGCAGCATCGGGAGGTAAGATCCTCGTCCTCATCCTCGTCCCCCGCACCCGGCTCCGCTCTCCCCAGCGCCCATCCTGGCCGGGAGGCCCGGTGCCGGGTGGATGTGAGCTGAGGGTGCCGTGTGCCCTGCCAGGAGGGGGTCTGCTGGAGCTCTCCGGCCACTTTGAGATCCAGAAGGTGATGTACGGCTTCTGCAGCGTCAAGGACCCCCAGGCCGTGCTCCCCAAATATGTCCTCGTCAACTGGGTGAGTAGGGGGAGCGCGCGGGCACCCCCTCACCAGGGGTCCTATAACAGCGCAGGTGATACAGGGGAAGGGGTGCGGGTGCCCTGTGAATGTCAGTGGGGTGGGGGGCACGTGGGATCCCCCCCCTCGGCTCTGCCCCCGTCTCAGCTCCCCTCTGGCCACCCCAGGTGGGCGAGGACGTGCCCGACGCCCGCAAGTGCGCCTGTGCCAGCCACGTGGCCAAGATCGCCGAGTTCTTCCAGGTGGGTGACAACGGGGCCGGGGGCGGTGGTGACACCTCATGCCGGGGAGCTCGGGGTGACGGCCGGGGGGGTTTCTGACGGGTCTCGCCCCCCAGGGCGTGGACGTGATCGTCAACGCCAGCAGCGTGGAGGACATCGACCCGGGGGCCATCGGGCAGCGGCTCTCCAACGGGCTGGCCCGCGTCTCCAGCCCCGTGCTGCACCGCCTGCGGCTGCGGGAGGACGAGAACGCCGAGCCCGTGGTAATGTCCCCTGGGTGGTGGCATCGCCCCGCTGGCCAGGCCAGGCTCTGTCTGCCCCCCCCCCGTGCCGCTTACTCGTATTCCCCTCGCTGGTCCCAGCCACCCCCCCTGACTCTGCTCCGTCCCAGGGCACGAGCTACCAGAAAACCGACGCCACCGTGGAGATGAAGCGGCTCAACCGGGAGCAGTTCTGGGAACAGGCCAAGGTCGGGGCAGCGGCGGTGGGTGCTGGGTACGGGATGTCCCCCGGGCCAGGCTGACGGCCCCATCCCGACCCTGTCCCCGCAGAAAGAGGAGGAATTGCGCAAGGAAGAGGAGCGGAAAAAGGCGCTGGACGCGCGGCTGCGGTTCGAGCAGGAGCGCATGGAGCAGGAGAGGCTGGAGCAGGAGGAGCGGGAGCGGCGCTACCGGGAGCGCGAGGAGCAGATCGAGGAGCACAGGCACGGGGGGGTGGATTTGGGGTGGCCGTGTGGGCGTTGGGCCCCGATGGGAACGGGGATGGGTGGTGTTGGCAGCGCTCAGCCCCGCTCCCGTGCCCCCTGGCAGGAGGAAGCAGCAGAGCATGGAGGCGGAGGAGGCCCGGCAGCGCCTGAAGGAGCAGTCCATCTTCGTGAGTGCCTCTGTGGGGACGGGGATGGGGGCTCTGGGGGTGGCGGTGCCGGGGGTAGAGGTGCCGGAGGTGGCGGTGACGGTGGCGTTTCATCGCAGGGGGAGCAGCAAGAGGAGGACGACAGGCAGCAGCTGCGGAAATCGGAGTCGGAGGTGGAGGTGAGCGCAGCAGCGCCCTGCCCGGCGCCCGTCTCTGCTCCCCAAGCTAGATGGGACCTGGAGCGGGGCAAATCTGCCCGGCCGGGGGTGCCCCCCCCATATGGGACGCGGGTCCCAGCCTGCCCCCTCCCCGCAGGAGGCCGCTGCCATCATCGCCCAGCGACCCGACAACCCCCGGGACTTCTTCAAGCAGCAGGAGCGGGTGGCATCGGGCAGCAGCGACGCCATCTCACCGGGCAGCCACAGGACAGGTGAGGGGCTGGGGGGGACACGGGGGGGGGGGGGGGGCATGGAGCAGGTGAGTGCGGTGCCACCGGGGCGCCCGCAGCTCGCCGTGTCGCAGAGGGATGGGGCGTCCCCTCTGCTGTCCCTTTGGCTGTGGGTTTGGGTTCTGGGGGTATGGCTGCGGTCACCCTGCTCAGCACCGCCACAGCTCCTCGGGTGGCCTCGCGTCTTCTTGCGCCTCCAGGGGGGTGCTGCAACGAGGGGGGGGGCTCATCCCTCATCCCGCTCACTGCTGGGTGCCCTCTGCCCACCCGTCTGCTGGCACACGGGGTGGTGGCGGGGTCCGGCTGTGGGGACAGCTTGGGGACCAGGCGGTGGCTTGGGAAGGAAGCTCTGAGAGCTACAAAGGGCAGCGGTGGGGCTGGGGCAGGGGGGCAGCAATGGGGCGCCTGGTGTGCCCCCGGCTGAGTGCATTTAGGGCACCCCGTGTGCCCTGTGGTGCTGCACCCGCCCCAGGGTCCCCGGTGCCAGGATGAGTGCACACAATGGGGCAGGGCACTTCGTTTTGGGGTCTGGGTGCTGCCAGCTGGCCCTGGCAGTGGGGCTGGCCCTGCCGAGGGCTCGCCGTGGGGTGGGGGTGGCTGGCAGGGGGTGCCCATGGGGTCAGGGCTGCCCCGCGGTGTGGGGTGCAGCCCTGGGGCTCCGCTTGTGGCTTTAGGGCAGGGGCTGGCTGTTCTTGGGGTGGGTGCCGCCGGCTGTGGGGCCACGCTGTGGGTCGGGCTGTGCCGTGGGGCTGTGCCGTGGGGCTGTGCCGTGGGGCTGTGCCGTGGGGCTGTGCTGTGTGTTCTTGCCGTGGGGCCGTGCCTTGGAGCCATGTGCGCACTGTGGGGTCGTGCTGTGGGCTGTGCTGTGGGGCCGTGCTGTGGGGCCGTGCGGGGCCTGAGCGAACAGAAGGGCCCCGTGTCCTGTGGCTGTGTCCTGGCCTCTCTCCCCACCCGGCCACTTGGTGCTGCCTCCCGTCCTGCTGTCCTGCCGTCCTGCTGTCCTGCCATCCTGCTGTCCTGCTGTCCTGCTGTCCCGCCGTCCTCCACCCCGCTGTCAGTGCTGCCTCCCCCCTCCCCGTCCTTTCCATCCCGGTGCCCCGGTGCCCCGGCCCCGCCGAGCAGGGACTGACCCATCTCTCTGCTCTCTCTCTCTCCGTCCGTCTGTCTGTCTGTCTTTCTTTCTCTCGGCAGGTCGTCTGCACTGTCCTTTCATAAAGACAGCTGACAGTGGGCCGCCTTCCTCCTCCTCCTCCTCCTCCTCCCCCCCGCGGACCCCTTTCCCCTATATCTCCTGCCACCGCACCCCAAATCTCTCCTCTTTCTTCCCATGTAGGTAGCTGGGAGCCCCCCGGGCACGCAGTCCCCCCCGGGGCCGGGCCCCGCACCCCTCCCCAACCCCTCCATGCACCGGGCTTGGGGCACGAGGACGGAGCCGTGGGACCGACGGCCGAGCCAGCACCCACCCGCGGGCACCCCGAGGGGGCCGTGCGCCCCGTATGGCCGGGGCAGCCCCGTGGGACAGGCTGTACCCAGGGGACAAACGGGGACAGGGCAGAGCCGTGCCCGGGGAGGTGACGCAGTGCCCGTGGGGCAGCGAGGGATGGACGAGGCCGTGCTCAGGACCGTGCCTGTGGGGCCGGAGGGGCCACGTGGGGCTGTGCCCCCCGGCCGTGGGGGGAGAGTGGGCACAGCGCGGTGCCTGCGGCGAGGAGAGGCTGCGCCGGGGCGGCGTGCGGGCAGGGCCAGCGTGTGCTGCGGCAGGGATGGGGGCTGCGGCTGTGTGGGGACACCCGGGGCGGGCTCGGGGGGCTCGCAGCACCCATGGGTGCCTCCCCGCTGCTCCGCAGGAGGGCGACGAGGCGGCGGCAGGTAGGTGGCGGCGTGCGTCGGACACCCGCTGGCCGGGCTGGCGTGGGGCAGGAGCGCGGGCGGCCTTGGGGCGCTGGGTCCCCCTCCCTACCCGGGTGCCCCCCACCCCAAGCCGTGTCTCCCCTTGTCCGCAGGCAGCCAGTCGGACGCCTACCGAAAGGCTTCGGCAGCGGGCTGCAGCCCCTGCGAGTCCAGCCCGGCCTCCACGCCGCTGGGCCAGCAGGGCGCCCGCGGCTCGGCCGAAGAGACGCCAGCAACGCCCAAAGGTGGGCGAGGGGCTGGCGGGCTGCCCCACGGCCCCACAGACCCCACAGCCCCGTGTGTGTGCGTGTGTGTGTGTGTGTCCCGGGTGCATCCCCTGCTGCCCCTGGGTCCCCTGCGGCTCGGCCGCGTCCCCGCCGTCTGCGCCGCGTCCCCCGTGCGTCCCCCGTGCGTCCGCTGCTCCCCGCCGCCATCGCTGCTGCATCCATCACGTGTCTGCTGCGTCCCCCGTGCACCCCTCCCAGCTCTGGTGCATCCCCCCGGTGCATCCCCACCATACCCGGTGCATCCCACAGAACATCCCCGCTGCCTCCCCATCCACCTCCATCCCCGCTGCATCCCCATCCACCTCCATCCCTGCTGCATCCCCATCCCTGCCTCCATCCCCGCTGTCCCCACTCCATTTCAACCCCCCGTACACCCTGGCCATCTCTGCTGCACCCCTCCTACATCCCTGCTGTCCCTCTGCTGCATCCCTGCTGGCTCCTTCACACCCCTGCTGCATCCCTGCTTTCCCTTCTGCGTCTCTTCATCTCCTCCCTGTCCCTTCCCCATCTCCCTGTACCTCCCAGCCACCCCCCCTCGCCCCCACCAGGCACCACCCGTTCCCTCTGCACCCCCAGGTGACCATCTCACCCCACACCATGTCCTATAAATCCTATAAGACACATTCCATCAACCCCCTCTCTGCCCAGCCAGCCCCTCACCGTCTCCCAACCCAAATACCCCATCCCCATCCCCAGGTGCCCCCAGCCCCTCTTAGGGACACTTCTGCCCCCTCTGACCCGCTGTCCCCCCGTCCCCTTGCAGACTCCCCAAGCCCCAGCAGCGCCCAGGTGGCCGAGCCAGCGGTGGCCGAGCAGCACTGGCCCTTCCTGGGCCCCGAGGACAAAACCGCGGAGCCCCCGGGGGACCAACCCGACCCCCGGCCGGCGTGGGCAACCCCTGACGCCCTGGGGGACCTGGTGACCCTGGAGCCCACCGACCCGTCCCCGCTGCCCGCGGCGGCCGAGCCCCAGCCCGCGGTGGCGCCGGGCAGCACCGAGCCCCTCATCGAGCTGTGGCAGAGCGACGGCCCCGCCACCGCCTGGCCCCTGCCCGTCGCCCCCACGCCCGCCCCCGAGGGTCCCCCCCCGGCCGCCCCCGACGAGGGGCCGCTGCTGAGCCTGGACGAGCTGCCCGAGCCCCCCGCCACCTTCTGCGACGCGGAGAGGGAGGAGGTGGTGGAAGGAGAAGAGGAGGAGGAGGAGGAGGAGGAAGAAGAGGAGGCCATTGCGGGGGGTCCCCACCCGGCGGGGCTCGGCTACCAGGACGCCGGGCCGGGCCACGAGCCCCCCCTCATCACCAACGGGGAGATGGCCCCCAAGGACGGCACGCCGGGCCGCGGCGAGCAGGTGAGCACCGTGACGGGGGGCTTGGCACCGTGTCTGTGTTTTGGGGGGGGGGTCCTGACTGTGAGAGCACTGTTTATCCCCAATAACCACCCCCCCACACCCAGGCCAGCGAGGGCTACTTCAGCCAGTCCCAGGAGGAGGAGGCGCCGCAGCCCGAGGAGCCGTCGGCCAAAGCCCCCCAGCCCGTCTTCTACAACAAGCCCCCAGGTGAGCGGGGACGAGGCGAGTTACGGGGTGGTGGTGGGGGGTGTGTGGCCCCATAACGGGGGTCCCTGACCCCCTCCCCGTCCCCGCAGAGATCGACATCACGTGCTGGGACACTGACCCGCTGCCCGAGGAGGAGGAGAGCTTCGGGGGCGGCGTGTAAGGCTGGGCCCCCCCCCGCTGCCGGCGCACGCAGCCGGGCCCCCCAAGATTTGGGGCGCGAGTGGCCGCGGCCAGGGGCCGGCCCCGGCCCCCTCCCCGCTGGGGCCCCGCAGGATGAGGCCTCCGGGTGGGAGCCGGGGGGGCCGCCCCGCAGCGCCCCCCGCCCTGGGGCACCTTTTACAGCTCCCCCCTGCCCCCTTTCTCTTTCTCTCTTTTTTAAGTTGTCGGTAGGAGACGTGTCAGCCCCCCCATGACCCCCCCCCGATAGTTGCCCCCCTCCCCTCTCCGACCCGTCCCGGCTCCCTATACTGGGGGGGGGGGGAATGGGGTACGCGTGCAGCCCCCCCATGTCCGGCTGTGGGATAGGGGCCTCTTTTCTCTTCTCTTCTCGCCCTCCTCCCCCCCCCCCCAAAACCCCCCAGTACTTTGCACGAGTTCGACAAAAAAAAATGAAAAAACAGAAAAAAAAAAAAAAACAGCGGAATAATAATAATAATAATAATAAATGAATATGGCAATAAAGTGACCCTACCGAGGCGAGGCTGCAGCCCCAAAACCCTGCGGGGACGTGGGGAGCCGGCGTGGGGTTTCCCCCCCTCCCCTCCTTGCCAGGAGCCCCCCCCCCCCCCCCCCCCCCGGGCGCAGGGCTTGCCCGCCGGAGCCCCCTCCCCATTTCCCTCCCTGCTTCGCCCCTCGCTTGGCCCCTTTCTCCCCCTTCGGTAACTGTTTTTGGAAAGCACAAGTTCTGTAACGGCGGCGTGCTGATGTATGTTAATAAATAAAAGCGACTCCCACGGGGGCTGCCGCCTGCTGGGGGGGGGGCCTGGGATGGGGACGGGGATGGGGACACGGGACCCCTGCCACCCCCGGGGAACCCCGCGACGCCAGCCGGGGGGGGGCGAGGCGAGCCGGATCCACAAACTTTTATTCTCAAACTGTAACAAACAAAATAAGAAACAGAGCAGAGTCCGAGCCCGGCTCCGGGCCCCCCCCCTTGGCCACGGGGGTGCCGGCAAGGGACGGGTTGAGGGGATGGGGGGGGGGCGAGACGGGGAACCAGCCCCTTCCGCGCTGGCGGCGATGGCCCGCGACACGGGGACGGCGTCCCCGGGGGGCAAAGCGGGTGGCCGAACCCCCCCCGGCGTCGGGGGGGACACCCGCGGGCGGCTGCGGCTCCCCCGGGGCCACCCCTAGACGGCCGTAGTCCTGCCGAAGAGGGGCATGGAGACCGGGAGGTGCCACGGCCCCGGCTCGTAGGTGTCCCTGCTGCTGAGCTCCGAGTCCGTCCAGCTGGGGAACATGCGCGGGGAGCACTCTGCCTGCAGGTAAAGGTCCGGGCAGGCCGGCCCGGGGCTGGCCGAGCGGGGCAGGTGCAGCGCCGAGCCGTAGCCGGCGTCGAGGAAAAGGGGTTTGTAGCTGGGGGGCTGCTCCTGCTTCTCCAGCCGCTCGTGGCTCAGGAAGGGCGCGTTGATCTTGCGGTAGAGCCCGCGCGTGTCCATCAGCACCTCGCTGTACGGCGGGGGGGGCTCCGCCATCAGCAGCGCCTCTTCGTAGCACGGCGGCTTCGACAGGTCCGACTCTGCCGGGCAAAGCCCCCCCCCCCCGGCGTCAGCGCCGACCCCCGGCCACCACCGGGCTCCCCGGCGAGGCGGGCGCGGAACCCGCGGCGGTGCCCCGGCGGCGGCGGCGGCGCCCCGCTGCTGCTCCTTACCGTGCCGGCAGCTCCAGGGCCGCGGGGGTGGGATGTGGGGGTGGTGGTGGTGGTGGTGGTGGGGCTCCATGCGGAGCCGGTGGGGGACGGCGATGCCGGGGGGGCTGCCCCCGTAGCCCTCGTAGTGCAGCGGCTCCAGCTCCAGCGCGCGCAGGCTCTGCTCCCGCAGCCGCTCCTCCTGCTGCCGCTTCACCCGGCGCCGCAGGTAGCTGCAGAAGCAGCACAGCAGCACGATGAGCCCCCAGATGAGCCAGAAGCCCGCGAAGCAGGTGAGGAAGGTGTAGGTGCCCTGGGACATCACCATCTTCGCCGCCGCCGGCTGGCGGGGGGGGAGGCCCCCCCGCTTCTCCCTGCCCTCGGGGGTCGGGGTCGGGATGCTCAGGGCGGCGGCAGGGCCCGCGCTCGAGCCGATGCTCTCAGGGCGGCCGAGGGGCTCCCCATGCCGTGCCCGGCGTCTCCTCCTGGCCCGTGGGCGCCCGCCGTCAGGGCTCCGTCCTCGCCATGGAGCCGGGGGGGCTGCAGCGGGTGGGTCAGGCCTGGCTGCGCGGGGCGGGGGGCGGGCGGCGGGGGCACGGGTACAGGTACGGCGCGGTCCCGGCCCAGCCGCTGCCCATCGCTGGGAGGGGGCCGCCGGGGAACGGGGCTGGGAGGGGGGGGGCCCTGCAACGAGACAGACGCGAGCGTGAGCGTGGCGGGGACGCGGATGCCCCGTTCCCATGGAGACTCGCTCCACATGCGCAGCGGCACCCGGAGCCGTGCCCGGCCCCACGCACGCCCCCGCCGGCACCCCCATGGCTGCGGATCCCCCCCCGCACCCCATCCTAGCATCCACCCCAAAGCTGCCGGGCACCCCGGAGCGGGAGGCGGATGCCGCAGCCCCGCAGCATCGACGCCTTCGAGGCCGCGCAGTGCCCTCCAGCCTCCTCCCACCCTAAAAATGCGCTGCGGTGTCTGGGTGGCTCCATCCTGGCGGCCCCATAGCGGGGGGCCATGGGGTGCCCCTGGAGTGGCCACGGTGTATGGCACGTGGCACGCGGGAGCACGTGCACGGCGGGCATCGGCGACCTCGTGGCTGTAGGGAGCGCATGGCAGCTCGGGGACGTTTGGGAGGGGTTTGGTGGCGGTGGGATCGTCACCCCCACGCGGTGCTTGGGTTTGGGCAGGGTGACAGCTCGGTCACCTTCAGCCGAGCACCGTGGCAAGGACGGGGGAGGGGGCTGTGCGCATCAGCCAGCGGGGAGCAGCACCCATGGGTGCTTGCAGGCTGGCACGTAAGCACCCGTCAGGATTATTCTTATCGTGGTGTGGGAGAAAACGCAATCACCGCCGGGGAGCGGGGAGGATTGCGAGCAGCAGCCGAGGGCAGGGCGACCACGGTGGCTCTGCTCCCGCCTGCCTTGGCTGGGCGAAGGGACGTGGGGTCCCTGCGTGGCACGGGGCTGGAGCACGGTGCCCGGGGAGGGGACCACGGCGGGGACGCTGCGTGTCGGGGAGGCCGGAGGGGAAGCGGGCAGGGCAGCGGGGCCGTGCCGAGCCGGAAGGAAGGAGGGCAGGGGAAGGAAGGGGCTGGGGAGCCACGCTCCGGCGTCCCCCCTCCGTGCGGCGGGGGCTGCTCTGGCGTGCAAAGGCGGGGGCGGAGGCGGCGTTTTTTTGGGGAGCGGGGCCCATCTCTGGGGCTCCCCAAGCTGCTGGCCAAGGCCAGCACGGTGCGGGCAGAGCTCGCCGGCCCCGGCTGCAACAGGGTCCCCGCTGCCAGCACGGACGGGGGCACCGTGTGGGTGGTGGCGGTGGCTCAGGAGCCGGTGTGACGGCCAGGCTGGGGACAGCGAGGGCTGGTGGCACTTGGGGACCGGGGGCGTTCGCAGCCAGGGATAACGCTGGAGGGGGGACATCGGGGCTGGGGGTGTCGGGGGCGTTTGGGGAGCGGGGGCGCGTGGGCTGGGGGTGCCGGGGGACACCCACGCGGTCCCGGCCGGGGGGTGGCAGGCACCGAGCCGAGCCCCCCCATTCCCCCCTTCCCTCTCTCCATCCCCCCCCGCTGCCCGCGGCCTGTGCCCCGGTGCCGGGATGGGGACACCCGGCGGGGACCTCCCCGCTCCCGGTGCCGGGCGCGGCAGCTGCCCCCCCCTTCCTCCTCCTCCTCCTCCTCCTCCTCCTCCTCCTCCTCTTCCTCCCCCCTCCACGGAGAGAGCGCGCGCGCGCGCCTCCGCCGCGGCGGGGAAGCGGGGGGGGGGGGGCGCGCGCGCGCCCCGGGGACGCGCCGTGCGCGCGCCTCCGCCTCCGCCCCGGCGGCCCCCGGTTCCCGGTGGCCACGGCCCCGCGCGCCCCCGCCCCGGCCCCGCTCCCCTCCCCTCCGCGCAACAGGCGGGGGCGCCGCGCCCGTTTTCCCCCCCCCCCCCCCCACCCCGCGGCTCCCGTTACCGGCGGCGGCGGCGCACGTGGCTCAAGCAGCGGGCGGCGGCGGCGGCTCCATAGGGCGGCGGCGGTGGGGAGGGGGGGGACGGGGAAAAAGAGGAGGGGGGGGAGCCCGGTGCGCGCCCGGTGCGCGGCGCCGCCGCCGCCTCCCGGCGCTGCCTTTGTCTCCGGTGAGCGCTCCCGCGCCGCCGCCGCCGCCGCCGCCGCCGCGCACCGCCCCGCCCGGGCTCCCGCCCCGCCGCTGCGCCCCGCCCTCGGTTCGGGGAGGGACCCGGGAGGCCCGGAGCCGGTGGGGGCCCCCCCTCGGAGCCCCCGCACCGGGACCCGTGGATAGCGGCGGGGATTGAGGCGTGGGGGAGGTTGGAGAGGGGCGGGGGGGGGGGGGGGCGCACGGGCACGGCCGCGGGATCCCGGTGGCGCGGTGGCCGCGGCATCCCCCGAGCCGGGGGGGGGGCCTCCGGGAGAGGGGGGGGCTGGGGATCCCCCCGGTGACCCGCACGGTCCTTGGGGGGGTGATGGCCCCGGCCGGTGGTCACCCAGCCCCTGGGGTGGCAGGGGGTGACAGCTGGAGACGGCTCCAGGGTGGTGGCCACGCAGGGACAGTGGCATTGCGGGGGCACCAGCCCCGGCCCCCCCACCCGATGATGGGGCGCACGGTGGTGCCGTGCAGGAGGACACGTGCCCGTGCCGGGCAGAGGGTGCCAGCGTGGCCCTGAAGGTCAGAGGTGGCACCCTGGGGGTCCCTGCGCTGCCCCATCCCCCTCATTGCCCCCCATTGACCCAACCCAAGCGCTCATCCCCCTGCACTGGGGCTCCCCCCTGGCCCTGTGCCACCGGGCAGATGTCACCAGATGTTCCCTGCGGTGTCCAAGCCGCTGTCACGGCCACACCGGGGGCGAGGGCTCTGCCATGCGTGCGCCCGGATGCTGCCCCGGCACCGCGTGGCTCGAACGGGAGCAGCAGCAGTGTGGGCACCGGGCAGGAGCCGTGCCAGCCCCGGGGCCGCCGTGCCCTCTGGGTGCCCAGAGCCCGAGCACGAGGCGGTGACACGGCGGTGACACCCTGCGGGGGTGCCGGCGCAGGCTGTGACCCCGCCACCGCTTCCTCCCCGTGGGCAGGGCGGCGGGCGCCCGCCCGAAGGAATTCCTCCTGGCAGCACAGCCCCATGCCACCATCGCCGTGCCCGGCTGGGCAGAGCGGATCCGTGGCACGTCCCGGCCTCGGCACCGTGCTGGCCTCATCCCTCCGGCCCCTTTCGCTCCGTCCCCGACTCACCTCGCTGGGCCTCGTGTCCTGCGGTGTGCCCTCAGAGCGCGGCAGCGCGGCCAGGCCGGCTCGGCGGCGCTTGCGGGGTTGCCCGAGCGGCTGGCGGGGTGGGCAGGGGGCTGCGGCCATGCAGGGGGGCCGCGGCGCTCCCCGTGGGCACGAGCGAGGGGCTGGCGGGGGGCACGGGAGGCATCGTCAGGCCGAGGGGAGCGGGTGGGCAGCGGGCACCCCGCGGGCGGTGGGAGCCCGGCCTCCGGCCCCGCCAGCGCCAGGGGCCGGGAGCTGCCTTCCCCACGGCGGCGGCGGGGGGAGGCAGGCGGGGGAGCGCTCCCCGAGCCACATGGTGGGCCGGAGGAGGAGCTGTTGCCCAGGCAACAGCTGAGAGCATCCTTCACCCCTGAAAATCGTGTGTGCGGCGCTGCCTCCACAGCCCCACGGCTCGGGGCAGGGCCCGGGGTGCTCAGTACCCCCCCACACCCCTCCATGAGGCTCAGCCGTGGGCCCCATGTGCCCTGGATGGGGTTGGGAACGTCCCCAGCCGGGCATTTTACCATGGCCCTACAGCAGCACATAGGGCACACGCTGCTCCCCGCCTGCAGGGACACGGAGAGGGACACGGGACCCCTGGTTTTTGGGGTTAGGGCACCGCTGGGCGAGGCAGAGCCCTTCCCGTGCCCTCCTGCGGCTTGGCCCTGTGCTCCCAGCCCCCAGCCCCACCTGAGGAGCCGAGGTGCCCATCCCCAGCATCGTGCTGGTGACACTGGGACCCCCCGTGCTTGGTTGCTGCAGCCCAGGCAGTGCCCAAATGGCACCAGGCCCAGCCCTGACCGCTGCCACGGGCGCAAGCTCTCCCCATCGCTCCCCATCCCCCCGCCCTGCCTTCTTTCCTTCCACGGCTGCAGAAAATTCCTGGATTTTACCCCAAGATGCCCCCTCCGAGTGTGAGAACTCCTCCTCGGCCCGCTCCCATGGCAACTGTTCCCTAGCTACCCGGCCGCACTTGCTATTCTCATCCCTGTGCAGCTGTGCGCGGCCGCCCCGCGCTGCGCACCAGGCTGCCGACGGCCCCGCCACCGGCACCGGGCTCCCGGCCCACCCTGCACGGCCCCGACCCTCTCCCAGGCCAGGCTGCCGCCCTCGGTGTCCCTGTTCCCGGCGGCTCTGCCGGCTCCAAGCCCCGTGCCAGGCCCTGGGTGTCCCCTTCCACACGTGGAGTCGTGGCGATGCCACCCGTGGGTACAGGGGCAGTGGCACAGCTCGACCCCTGCGCACACCGGGGGCTGCGCCGTGCCCTGGAGGGGCTGTGCTGAGGGCAGGCAGGGGATTCTGCTCCAAAGGGGACCACAGCAGCCCCCTGGGACACCCCATGGCACCAAGCTGTGTACCTGTCACACCCCTGCAATGTCCAAACCGCCCTGGAGAAGCCACCGAGGGCCACCCGCAGCCCCTTGGTGCTCAGCACCACCTCTGCACGCCGGGAGCACCAGCAGAGCCCACAGCCACTGGCAATGGGTACAAGGCCACGGGGCCTCCCCTCTCAGCCCTACAGCACCAGCCAGCACCCCCCTGAAACCCTGCACGCCCTTCTGCCTCCCCCCCCACCCCTCGCCGTGGCAGCAGCACGCGGCGCGGCAAATGACACGCGTTAAGGCGAAGGTTAAAAATTTAAATATTTCCAAACTTTAGTGCAAGGCAAGCGAATGATACCACAGGTCCAAGTAGGTGCTCAGCCCACCCGCGGGGCCTGGCTCAGAAGGAGCAGGGGGGCGGCAGCACAGACGTACACACAGACAGACAGACACACAGACCAGTTATTGCTAGGGACACGGCAGGACAAACATGCACGAGACGGGACAGGACGAGGGGGACAGGGGCAGGGGAGCTGTGCTGAGCCCTGTGTCGCTCCCCGGGGACACGCAGGACCCCTGTGGGGGCTCAGGTCCCACCAGCTACGCCCTTGGGCACAGCCACGTTGGCTCCCACAGGTTGGAGGATTCGAGGGGTGCTCCCTCTGCACCCCAAGAGCACGGCCCCGTACGCCGCCGTCCCGAGGGACTGCCTGCAGCGAGCACGGAGCTGGTGGGACCGCGCTGGGGCCACCCCGCACCACGCAGGGGAGCGAGCCTTGGGGCTCTACCTTCCCTGTGGGTGCTGCAGGCGGGCTGCCAGCGGGCTGAGGGGGCCAGGAGCAGCTCCCGGAGCCGGCAGCACGTTGAGGGAGGAGGCAGGCAGGGAAGCGGGGACGAGGCAGGGACGCTCTGCTGCCAGGAGGCAATGGGAGACGCTTGGGCACAGGAGATCCCCGCGCCTCGGGGCTGAGCAATGGACTCCTCTGGAGCCAGGGACGCCTCAGCAGGGCCCAAAGAGTCCAGGACAAGATGCTTTCACACCTCAAGGCACGCAAAGCCTTTGCCCAGGACTCCCCGGTACGAAGCTGGGACCGTCGCTCCCCCCCATAGGAGGACATTTGTGCCTGTGACAGGGTGGGGGCAGTGCCGGCCCCCCCCCCCAACCTATAGATTAAAAACTGACGTGTGCTATGTACAGACCCACGGCTATAAATACACAGCAAACCCGCGGCGCCGCTCCGACACCACGGGATGTGGCAGCAGAGCTGCTCCAGCCCGGCCTCGGCCCACGCCGGCGCCATCCCTCCCTCCTGCCCTCGGCCCCGGCGGTGGCACCGTCCCCAGCAGGATGCTCAGGGCGCTCCACGTCTGTCCTGGGGATGTCGGCTTGCCCGTGGCCAGAGGTTCTGGGGCCCGGGGTGCTGCTGCCAGCGCTGGAGCCGTCCTCGGAGTCTTCAGCTAGCCTGGTGAAGCTGTAAACAAATCCACCTCGTGGGGCCACTGCTGCCTCGGCCTTCGGGCTGGCCTCTCGTCCTGCTGGGTGCCCGGAGAGGCCAAGGGGGTCCCAGGGGCTGGAGAACCGTGCTCTACAGCCGGGTGGGCTCTTCCTCGCTGTCGCTGCAGTTCCCACAACAGTCCTGAAGGCAGAGGGGCAACGAGAGGGTGGAGAGGGAGAGAGGAGCACAGCAAGCACAGGGTGAGCACGGTCACACAACCCAGCCCCCGGCTGCCCCCTGGCAGGGCCGGGCCGGGCCCCCCAGGCATGGGAGAGCTACGTTGGAGGCAAGGGGCTGGAGGGGACCCCAAGGCTGCAGGGAAACAAAGCTGCACCTTGGGGCTCGGCTCCTGGCAGACGAATTTGTGAGCACACACGGCTGCCTAGCTCAGAAGCTGGGAGGAAGAGGGGCGCCGTGGCCTGCAGCCACCCGGGGAGACAGCTCAGTGCCAGCACGGTCTGCCCCAGGCAGGGCTCAGCAGGCCACGGAAAGCAGCTGAAGCCCTCGGGAGGGGGGCTGAGCACAGGACGACGCCAACCCCTTCACAGTTTCTCAACCCTTCCGTGTATCCCGGATACCCAAGGAGAGGAGCGAAGGCAACCCGGGGCTCCCCGCAGCCCCCCCGGGAGCAGAGCTCCCGGCGGTACCGGGGCAGCTTTGGCTCAAGCTGAGGGCAAGGCTTCCCCCAGCAGGGAAGGCAGCGAGAGGAGGGAAGCGGGATTAGTGGCTCAGGGGGCAGTTAGGACAACAAGCAGCTTGTGCTCTGGTGGGGGGACGGGGTGAGGCACTGAAGGACAACACTCCTCTTTCCCAGATCTTGCCATGTCCGTGGGCCACCGGGTATTTCCCTGAGCAGAGCAGCCGGGAGGGACTGCTCACCTCTGGAAAGAGAAAACACGTGGCAAATCACAGCTCAGCCCCTGCCACCGCTCAGCCCACCCTCGGGCAGGTCCTGCCTGCCTCGGGACGAGCTGGGTCCCACCGAACAGGGAAGCACAACCGGGAGCTCGGCGGGGAAGCAGGACTCGGCGCCGGGTGCCTGGGAGTGGGTCCAGGGCAGGCCAGAGCCAACCGTGCTCGAGAGCCCCAGCTGCAAGCAGCTGCCGAGGCAGCAGCCCAGCCTTTGCCAGTCCTGGAAAGAAGGCAAAGACTGTTCTGGCCCAGAGGAGGCACACAGGCAAACAAGCCCGCAGCAGATGCAAAATGTTTCCGTTCTCCTCATCCCTAGAAAGCGCCGCTCCTCTCTGCCTGCTCGAGGTCTAGCAGAAAGGCTCTGGGGGAGCCCGGGAGCCCACACAGCCCATACCAAGATCAAGGTCTTCTTCGGGGATGGCATTATGCATGTAGGAAGGGAGAAGGCTTGCTATTTTAGTGCCTTCGGCAGCATCTCTCCGCCTGTGCGACTGCGGCATGTTTAGCCAGGACACTCCAGCCCAGCCCCCTCAGCGTGCAGCAGCACCAGGAGAGCCTCCCTGCAGCCCCGCGGGGGTCCACCCGAGAGCCCCGGGGTCCGGCCACCCAGCACGGGGGTCCCCTCCCTGCCAAATCTGCCTGGCAAGGGTGGGAGAGGGCTCAGGGCTGCGGAGCGTGCGTCGGGTGAACGCTCTTCCTTACCTGTCTGCTGAAGAAGCGCTGGAGTAACCCTTTTTTGGGCTGGGGGGAGGGCTGCCCTTTCCAGTCCAGGTCTGGGGGCACCGAGCCATCTGTGCTAAAGACGTTCAGCTCCTTGAAGCACTCGGTCTCGATCATCTGAAAGAGGGCAGAGATGGCTGCAGGAATCGCCATGCAGAGCCCCTCACCGAGGATCCAGCACAGGAGCAGCAGGGACAGCAGGAACCCCGCAGGATGCTGCCCTCAGCCACGGTGAGCACAAGCAGGGGCAAAGACCCATCCTGCAAAAAAAAGGGGCTGGTGCACGTGCCAGTCCCCACCTACCTCGTTCTGCCAAGGAATGGGCACGCTCCCTGTAGCAAACTTCTGGTAGAAGTCATTGTCCGTGGGCTCCAGCTCCACGCCTTTCACCGTGGAGAACTGCTCGATGTCCAGAACGTCCTTGCAGTAGATGGCCTGGGGCTAAAGAGCACACACAGGGCTGTAACGCCGGGCCCCACAGCGATGCCACCCACTGAGACAGCCGTGGATGTTGGGAATCCACTCGTGGCTGTGGCAGCAGCTCCACGAAGAGGGAAGGAGCCCAGCTCCTCGGGGAGCCCCCCGGGGGCTCCCCCTTCCCTCGACAGCACCAGCGAGTGGCAAGGTCAGGACGTGGGCAGCACTTACGTCTGGTTTGAACGGGGGGTCCAGCATGCCCGCTTCCAGCCTCCGAAAATTGAGGTGCTTGAAGAGAGGGTGCTCCTTCACTTCCCTGGCCCCAGCCCCTCGGCAGCCCAGGCGTTCCAGGGGGTCTTTGCACAGGAGCTGCAACACAAAGGGACATCAGTGACCCCGCGGTGCTTCGGGCAGGAGCAGCCCTGCTGTTGGCTCCTGCGTTATGTCTGTAGGAACAACGTGGGCTCACGAGGAATTCAGACCCTCCAGACCCTCCTGCACTGTCCTAGAGCCAGAGCAAGGGAACCTGACCTCTGGCAGTGCCTCCACAGCCCTGATTTTCTGCTGCTGCGTGCAGCGGGGTGGTAGGTGTGAGGGGCCGGCGATGCTCGTACCATGGTGCAGAGGGAGCGGGCGCAGGGCGAGAACTTCTCGGAGTACTCCTCCTGCACATCCTTCACCAGGCGCTCCACCTCCTCCCGCTTGATCTTCTTCTTGCGCTGCTGGAAGGGCGACTGCCCCTCGATCATCTCGTACACCAGGCAGCCCAGAGCCCACCAGTCCGGGCTGAACGTGTAGCGCTCGTTCTTCACCACCTCTGGAGCTGCACGGGAGCAGGGGCGAGGGACGTGTGAGGGCAGGGAGGGTACGTGTGCAGTCGGAGGACTTCGGGGTTAAACCAGGGGCACTTACCCATGTAGCCCACTGTCCCTACACGTCCCTTGATTGTTTGGCCCTCGGGCACGTGCACGGCCAGCCCCAGGTCTGAGATACGGATGTGACCTGCACAAACGGCACAAGTCAAGAGGACAGGGTCAAGGGGCAGTATTTGAGGCTGCCAAGAACACAGAGCATCCCTGCTACAAGCACAGGAAGAGAGGAGGACCTAGACCCGGGTTTCTCTTTGCCCTGCACTCACCATGGTCATCCAGCAAGATGTTCTCTGGCTTCAGGTCCCTAGGAAGGAAGAGACTTGATCAGCAAGAAGCCCACCATGAAAGCGAAGCACACAGGGAACAGCGACGTCTCAGCAAGTCATGGGTAAGCAGCAGAGGGATACAGTACCCCTGTATATCAGGCCCCCTCTGCCCTGGAGTTGGCCCTCTGCTCCCCCCTGCCAGGCAGAGGCAGGTCACAGCAACCTTGGATCCTCCAAAAGGAGGCAGTGAGCCTGTGGCTGCCTCCTCGGCATGCACAAAACTCACAGCGGGGCAAGCTGTGCAAGAGGGAGGGAGCAGAGGCTGCTTCTGCTTGCCCTGCCCAGGGCAAGGCCCAGGGTGGGACTAGAAGGGACTTTCTGGCTCCGGGTGCTGTCCTTAATGCAGCAGCACACAACTGGTGAAAGCACTCAGCTTGTTCTCCCTCCTGCCCAGTGTCAGTTCTGTGGAGTTAAGCACCCCAGAGCTTAACCCAAGTGCCTTGAGGCACTCAGAATTCGAGTCCTGCTCTGGGTGATCCTTTACCAGCACAAGGAAGCAAAACTGAATCTTCCTGCATCTCCCGTGAGATCAGCTTTCTGTTCCTGATCCCCTCTCACCCAGCTCTGTGCTGCTTTCAATCCTGAGCTTCTTTTCTTGAGCAGACAGTCCCGGCTGTCTGTGAGAGCAGCAGAAACCATGCTGCTGCAGCCAGTACGCGGTCTCACAGCACGCACCTGTACACTATCCTCTCCTGGTGCAAGTCCTCGAGGCCACAGCAGATCTCAGCAGCATAGAAAGCTGCCCGGGGCTCCTCGAAGCCAGCCTCGCCCATGTGGTAGATATGGAACTTGAGGTCCCCTCCATTCATGAGGGTCAGCACTAGGCAGAGAGCATCTTTAGTTTCATATGCATAGGCTAAGCTCACCTGCAATTCAGGGCAGAAAGGCTGTTAGAAGACACAGCTGGAAGAGGGAGGCCCCCCACTGACGGCCACTTTGTCACCCAAGAAGCCAGGCATGGGCAGCAGGACGGGGCCTTTACAGAGGGGAGGAGGCAGCGGGTGAGTTGTTTGAGCCCAGGGAGCATCTCTAAGTGCCCAGCAGCCCCTGCACGCCCTCAGCTTTCCTCAGACAGGGAGGATATTATCTCCCCGAGCCAGAACTGCTCCCCTCTGGGGGCAAGCAGCACCCAGCAGCACCCCTGGGGCACCATCTCAGGAATTCCCTGTAACGGGAGGTTTCAGGCTGTCCACGCCTCTGTACAGCCAGGCAGAGCTCCCCGCCATGCAGCTCAGGGACAGGCTTCTGCCCCTTCAGCTGCCTGGAAAGACAGTTTTCACTGCTACCTTTTGCCCTAAAGGTAACAGGGTGCCTGGGAGACCGGATGGGACTTTGGGCCTGCCTTTGGAGGCATTCAGGTCATCTCATGGAGGTGGCAGGAGGTCCTGCCAAACCCCAGCCTTATGAGAGGTGTGCAGCCACCAGGACCCTGCCTGTAGGCAGGGCCTGCTCCTGGGGAAGAGCTGAAGAGCACAGAAGTGCCCGGCCGGCTGGTTGTGGAAGGAATCAGCCACCACAGCAAAGTGAGAGCAATTCCCATGTACTTACTACAAACCTACTGTTCACTTTTTCCAGGATCTGTTTCTCATTCAGGGCCATGGCCTCTCCCTTCCGCTTTTTGATCCGTTTCTTCTCCAGCTTCTTGCAGGCGTACATCTTCCCCGTGGCACGCACTTGGCAGGCACAAACCTGGAGGGGGGGACAAGGCTCAGCGCTCTCCCGCTGCTGACTCTGTCGTGGGGTTTAGGTTCTGCTCTTGAGAGGCACAGGAAGGCAAAGAAGTCCTCGTTCCAGCCTCACCCCGAGGTCAGCACGGAGCGAGCTGCCACGGCGAGGACACGGGGAACAGAGACATCTCGGGATGTCACAGATGAGCAGCAGAGGGGTGCAGTGCCCCCGCCACCTGTAGCAGACACCGCGGCTGGTGCCCGGGAGGACAGAAGGCCACTCCAGAAACAGAAGGAAAGCCTGACAGTGCCAGTTTTGGGGAGTGCAGTTTGCTGTGCCAAGACACTGGGAGAAGACCTGGTTCCCTAGCCAGCAGCGAGCACATGCTGCCTCTTCTGTGCAACCACCTCCTGCACCTCCCATGGCTGGCAAGAGGGGAGCTCCTGTCCATCAGAGAGGAGCTGACGGGTAACGCGGTGCCCAGAGCACAGCGGTACCTGGCACGGAGCCCAAGGGAACAGCCCTGCAAAATCCCACAGCCCATGGAGCCAGCAGCTCCTTGCCCCAGGTGCTGGAGCAGCTTGCAGCAGGCTGCCTGCCCGCCCCGAATGCGGAGGCAACGCCGGTCACTCACCTCTCCAAAACCGCCCTTGCCTAGCACACGGTATTGGCGGAAAGTGTTTTTGGTCACCGGCTGCCTGCGAGGCAAAGGAAACCGGAGTGAGACGGGAGCAGGACGAGAGTAGGAGCTGAAGCCCAAACCACCCCCGTGCCCTGAGTCTGGGGGTCACCCCGAAGCCCCTGCTCCAGCAGACCTTGCTTCCCTGCGAGGCTGGGGCAGCCCGTGGAGGCTGTTTGTGCCAATACGGGCCCTGAAGGAGAGGGCCCAGCAGGGGAAGGAGCTCTAGGGACCCCTCGGGCAGCCTGTGTGCTGCAGGCGCGGGTCTCCCAGCGAGGCAACGTTACCGTTCCAGCCATTTCCACTGCAGGAAGCGGTTGAAGTACAAGCTGTCGAGGTAGTCAGCAAAGGGAGCCACACTCAGGTAGTCGTGGATAAGCCTAGGAGAGAGCAGAGCCAGCGAGGTGAGAGCTGCTCAGGGCTGTGACAGACGGCGGCGCAAGGAGAGGAGGCGAGGAGCCCCGAGAACCCGCTCACTTTGCCATCCCCTCACCCAGCCCAGGGCTGAATCGCCCTGCACAGCCCAGCCCAAAAGCCCACCGAGGTTTGGTGCAAAAAGAAGGTGTGTTGGAGACACCACTGTGACAGAGGTAGTGCCCTGGGCCTGGGCTGGCACTGGTAACTGTGGCTTCTCAGCACCAGCTCTGGCCGTGGGACTAAGGGGGACATCAGGGCTCTGCAATCCCCCTGCTCACAGGGCGCACGCACGGCTGTAATCAGCTGCCAAAACCTGCTAGCAACACCCAGCACCGGGCGCCGAGCCGTTCAGTTTCAGCTGAATTTCCAGCACAAAAGGCCACAGGGGATCCCTCTCCGGAGAGCTAACTGCCTGCCGGGCCGCTGCCAGGGCTGCCCGGCAGAGCAAAAAAGCCTTATAGACACAGTGTCTAGACTGGAGCCGTGCATCAAGGCGAAGCGGATGGGCTCTTCCCCTTTCAGAGCTTGCCAAGAGAAGGCAGGGCCCAGCCCGGAGGCTCTGCATTCAGACAGCGACAGCAGTTACCACACACGGAGCTCCCGCTCCCCGGCAGCCCGCGGCAGAGCCATTGCCACAGCCCTGGGTTAGGCAACGCGCTCCTGCCGCTGCTCGGGGAGGGGTCGGGGGCCCACAGCCCCGTTTCCCCAGCAGCTTCCTCTTCGCACCCGGAGCCAGGACCTTGGTCACCGCCTCTGCGATGAGTCGAGGGAGCAGAAGTGACCTTAGGTCCCTGTAGTGACGATGGCAGCTCAGCCCCACGGTGAACCGAGAGCAGCAATAGAGGTTCCCGCAGCAGTCTGTGGCTCTCAGAGCCCACAGGAACTCGTCACGTTTGTTTTCCTGGAGCTGTGCTGCAAACCACTAGCCCTGAGCTCTGCCCACGCAGTCCCAGCCCTAACACCAGCCCTCGGGGGCCTGGAGGAAGGGAACGGGGTGGATGAGGTGGTCGGAGGTGCGAGCCCAGCCCCACAACGTACTTGGTGGATTCCTTGAAGAGCTCCTTGGAGGGTTCCTGCTCCAGCCGCTCACAGCAGGCATCCACCAGCTGGGGGGGGACTTCAGGCACGTGGTCCTCGCTCTGGGGACGAAGGGAGCGGGTCAGACCCAGTGAGCAGAGCCCAGGGGTCCTGCCGGGGAAGGAGAAACCCACAGAAACGGCCCCCAGGTGCCCACCTGCTTTGGGAGCAGTGGGAAAAGCAGCGCAGTTGCTCGTGGGGCGGACTTTGCCCTCTCCCTCCTGCCTGGCTGACGAGGGCTGCCAGCCTCGCAGCTGTTCCATCCACCCCGGCAGGCAGCAAACCCGCTCCTCTCACTCACCTTTGGCTTCAGGTACTTCTCGATCAGGTGCTGCCCGCATTCCTTCCGCTTCTCGTCCGGAGCCACCTCGTACCCGGCCTGCACAGAGCAAACACCGTCGGGGGCAGGCCCAGCAGGAACCCAGCCCCGCTGCCAGGAGACAGCGAGGCCCAGCCTCAGCCGGGAGCCCCGGGAAAACCCTCCCGGCCCCATAGCCCCAGGGGGGGGGGACAGGGACATCCCGGTGCTTACCACGGCGTCCAGGAAGCTGACGCAGCGTGCCAGCTCGGGGCGCGTCTCGCAGAACTGCCGGAACAGCGCGCGCCCGATGGGCTGCCTCTCGCACAGGCTGTGGTAGTCCCGCTCTGCAAACGGGGACAGACAGGGTCAGGGTGGGCTCGAGGGCCTCGTCAGCCCCAGAACCCCAAGAGAGGGGATCCAAGGATAAGGGGCTGCCATGATTGAGCTTTCGCAGCCCCCTGCGGAAAGTGAGCCCTCAGAGACGCTCCGGCTGCTCCTCTGTGCGGTCTCCCCGGCTTATTTTGAGGAAGGGATCTCAGCGTCTCCTCTCCCTCCCCTCCCCACAGAGAACTGGCAGAAACACAGCTTTTTGGGGCCCTGAGGGACGCCCTGAGCTTGTTTCGAGGCAGACCCACGCCTGGGCTCGCTCTGACGACTCCCAAACCTGCTCCGCTTCCCCAAGGCCCTGCTGAGAGCGGCGGGGCCAAAATGGGGGAACCACGTCCAGAGGTGTCCTGGTAGTGCTGCACCACGGCCCCACTGCTCGTACCCCAGGTCTCACCGCCCTCTGCACAGAATCACACAGAATCACAGAATTTCTAGGTTGGAAGAGACCTCAAGATCATCGAGTCCAACCTCTGACCTAACATGTCACATTCTGTCATTTATAGTTGAGAGTGGACACCTCTGCAAAGTAACAACAGAAGTTGGGGGCTTTCTGCAGAAATTACCAAGCAAGAGTTCATGATCTGCACTAAGAGAGGATGAGCAGACAACAGAGGCTTATTCTGGGTTTCCCCTGCTGACTCCTCCGAGCCCTCTCCCTGGGGTATTTTGAGCCGGGCACCAACACCTTTGCCTATCTGCAGTGCTTCCAGTTCTGTTTTTTTCCCCTTTCAGTTTAAATCCTGTTTAATCACGGACCACAACCGCTGCCCCAGAGGGCTGCCTGGGACCGGAGCTGCAGCCCCCCAGCACCCCGGGGTGCCCTGCACCCTCGCAGCTCCCCAAACACACCTCGGAGCTTCCACCCTCTTCCTCCCTCCCCCTGCCGAATTACCGCAGCGCTGCGGTCACCGAGCTTCCCTCCGGACCTGCCCCACGCTGCAGCACCCGGCCAGGGCTCAGCACCTTCCTCAGCACCCTGCAGCACCTCACCCTGCCCTGCTCGGCCCCGGGGGCCCCCTTCACGTCACCCGGTGCCGCCACCTTCCCCTGCCGGCGCTGCAGTTTGTCCCGAGGAAGCCGCGGCTTCCTGGCGGTGCTCGGCGTGCGGGGAGGCTGCCGTGGGGGCGGGGGCCGCTTCGCCAGCTCGGCCGCCCCGGCTGGTTCCCTTGTCTGCAGGGGAAGGAGTTCCCCTTGGGAGTTCGGGGCTGCTGGGATGGGTTTGGGGCTGCCCAGGCGCGCTGGCGGTGCAGCCGGCAGCCAGCCCCGCTGTGACCCCGCTGAGGGAAGCCAGCGTGTTTCTGGTGGGCCGAGGGGGGGAAACAAAGGGAAAATGAAGGCACTGCAGCTGCTCAGAGCGCTGTGAGTAGGGATCCGGGCGTCTCTTAATGAGGAAACCGAAAGAGGCAAGGCAGAGAGCTTCTCTCGTGCCTCCGCAGGGGGAAGTGGGGGCATGGGTGGCGACGGCCGCAGGCTGGGAGGGATGGATGTGCCTGCGGAGCATCGCGAGGATCCCCGAGCTGGACAGTGGGATGGCAGAAACGGGCAGAGCATCGGAGCCCACCGCCAGCAGATGGGTGGTATGATGAAGGTGAACTTCTGCTGGAACAGATACGGCACCCATGGGATGCGTGCAGAGGAGGAAAGCTCTGCCGAGGGCACGGAGCAGCCAGAAATGCACAAAGAGCTCGGGGCGGCCAAGGAGAGAGCTGAAAGGGCAGCAGGAGCTCAGGACCTGCTCCGAGAGGCAGCTGGCAGCAAACCAAGGCTGGAATCTCTGTCTGAGTGCAGTGGCTGCGGGCTGGGAGGTGCCAGTGTGCACGATGGAAGCCCTTCAGCCAGGTGCTGCGGTCCCACGTGCCTTCAAACGGAGCCACCCTCAGGGCTACCAGCTCCTGGGACACCCGGGCAGTGTGGAACCAGGGCCAGGAGCTGCAGGCGCGTCCCAAACCCAGGCAGCCCCGTGACACCCACCTTGAACCCACGCCAGCGCCGTGCCGCTCCGCAGCTGGCAGCCGAGGCTGGAGCGACAACTTAAACAAGCTCACCCCTTCCCAGAAGGGAGAGCACTCCCACCCTCCAGCTCCCCAAACAATTCCACCTGATGCCGGGACCAAACCTGCTGCACAAACAACGTTAAACCCATGAGGAGTACAAAGTGCAAAATCAAACGGACAGGCCAGGCCCTGCCCAGCTGCACAATTCTTATCCCTACGGCGCAGCAAGAACCCGGTTCTGCCCGCGTGAAGCTGCTCTGCCAGAAGCTGAGGGCTCAATCCCAGCCGGGCAGCACAGAGGATGCTAGCAGGACCTTTGTAACTCATGGAAAGGCACCCGTGAGCCTTTGCACCAGAGCTCCAAAGCTCTGCAGCACCAAGTGTGTTTGCACCGAGAAGGGGGCAGACCTATGCTGAAGGTTGTCATGGTCTGGAAGGTTTGTAGGCTCATAAACAGCAGCCAGGACTTACCTACTTGTTGTTTCTTCCCTGCACTCCAAACGATGTGGGAATCTGGCCAGGATTTGGCCCCCACACACCTCCCTGACCCGTGAGCTGAGTGTGTTCAGGTGTGCCCAGCTCCGGCAGCGCGGTGCCCAAAGAGCCCCCCTGGCCACGGGTGCTCGCCCCCCATCCCGACCCCGCAGCCGCTGCTCACCGAGGGCTTGCCGGAGCTCCTCGCAGAGGCTGATGTGGGGGAACTGCAGCATCTGGCGCCATTTCTTGCTCTTGCCCTTCCTGTTTCCACCGCCACCTGCAGGGGACACAAATTTGGGGCGATGAGGGACGAAGGAGGGGCGTCCTGCTGCAGGAGCAGCCACCCTGTGTCCATCCTGGGAGCGAGCCTGGGTAGGGCCCGGTGGTTTTACCACCTCCTGGGGTCAGAACAGAGCTGGAGGGGCCGGGCAGACTGCCCGTTCTGGCTGCTCCGAAGGCAGAACCAAGTCTCAGGCGGTGCCACCGAGGCCTTTCCCTCGGATGCTTCAGCTACGTGTCTTTAAGATGGGAAAACGAAGGCGGAGGGAGGGGTGCCTCCAGCCCCAGGTCACCCCGTGCCTCGGGACCTGCGCATAACCGAGCACCTCTGGAGGCCAAGCCCTGCTTGGTGTGAAGCTCCCTGCCGCCGGTTTCCTGCTGTGGTTACGATGCTCCTGCCACCTACTCACTCCAGACTGATTGCTTACTCCAGGGAGGGGCTCGTGGAGAAAGGACCCGAAGAAGCTGGGAGACAGGAATTCCTGCTCTCATCCCGGCTCCGCAGACAGCTCGCTGCGTTGCCCCGGGGGCTCATCGCTTCAGTTTCCCATCTGTGAAGTGGGGACACTCCCTGCGCTCTCCCGAGATAAGCCAGCGAGATCCACCAGGCAGATATTCCCCCGGCTTCGGGTGCTGGGGTGAGTGCCCAGCGCTGTAGGACAGGGTGGGAAAGCTTCTGGAGAGACCGAAAGATTTACATCCCAGCCAGCACCAGGGAGTGAAACACGTCGGATCGCTCGCACCGGGGATCCCAAGTCCCCTCTTTGGAAAGGCACCAAACGGCCCCGCTGAGTGTGGCCAGAGGCAGGGCTTCCCGAAATCAGCGTTGACCATCGTTGACCGGCTCTTGAGAAACACTTTCACAAGACGTGCCTCTGCCGCAGATGCAATTTGGCCCTGGCCCCGAGGTCCGGGCTCGTGGCACCCGGTGAGGCCCGGGGGGCCATGGGGACGCCCCGTGGAGCTCGCTGCATCTGCCCCCAGCAGCAGCCGGGCTGCACGAGCGTACGCGCTCAGGAAGGAAGTGACTCAAGGGTATGCAGGGGTGGAAGAAACCAGCAGCGCAGACACCTTCTCGGCAGCCACAGCGGGTGGCCACAAAAAGGACAGGGATGGCTAGTGCGCGAGGGCACCCGCGGCCCCGTAAGCAGGGGAGGGAGGGCAGAGCTGTGCCCCGTAACGCCCCGGGGGATGCGGGTCTGCACCTCGCAGCCCGTTCTGGAGGGAAGGAGGCTCCGGTGCCCCCCGTGCACGGCTCCCCATGGCCCCGCGGGTGATGCTGAGCGGGGAACTCACCCCCCTGAGCGTCCCCCTGCTGCTCAGCGCCCTCCTTTTGGGGACGGGGCCAGCCCGCGGCTCACCACAGAGGCGTTTCAGGGCTCGGTGACACCTCGCCGCCGGGCTGCCGAAACCAGCAGAGGGGGAGGACAACGGGGGAGGGCTCCTCCGCCTCCCCGGGGCTGAACTCCCCCGGGGCTCCTCTCCTGAGCCCCCCCACCTCACGGCAGCGCCTCTCGGGGTCGTGGCACCGCCGGGATGTCCCGGCACACCCATGGCACCACCGGAGACGGGTCCCGGCTGCCCGGTGTGAGGCTGTGTCTCACGTCCCGAGGTCCCGAGGCCGCCGTCGGGCTCCGTCTGCGTTCGGCGTCGCCTGCACCGGCGCTCAGGTCCCCGTGCTGGAACCGTCGCCCCTCAGTCCGGTGTTGGGGCAGCTTGGGGTCGTCTCCACCCCGGTGCCGTTAATCCCGGTGCTCAGGGCTCACCCCCAGCCCCTCTCACTCCATTTTCGGGGGTCTCCCGGTACCGAGCACGGCTCCGCACCCCGGTGGGCTCAGCACCGTTCCCCCCGGTGCCCTCCGGGCCCTGCCCAGCTCCCCGGTGCCCGGCTGAACCGTGGCTCTGCCGACAGCCACGGAGCTCCCGGTGCCCCCAGTGCCCCCGGTAAGCCACGGGGGGGGCTTGGAGGCTGGGGACGGCCTCGCCCCCGGTACCGACGGCGGATCGGTGAGGCCCTCCCGTGCACCGGAGGGGCTGGGGACCCCCCGGAGGGCTGCACTGCCGGGGGTGCTGAGCACCGCTGAGCACCGCTGAGCACCGGGGCTTCGTGCAGGGCCGGGCCCGGTACCTCCCCGGTAACCCAACCCCCCCCAGGTAACCGGGAGCGGCCCGGTACCGGCTCCGCTCACCTTCCCGGGCCTTCAGCAGCACGGTGTTGGCGACGATGTTCTCCAGCTCCATGGGCCCGGGCACCGCCGCCGCCTCCCGCCCGGCTCCGCGCCGACACCGATCGCGCCCCGGCCGCCGCCGCCTTCCCCCCCCCCCCCCCCGTCCCCTCCCGCCCGCCCCGGCCGCCGCCGCCGCCGCCGCCGGGCCCCGCCCCCCCGCGGCCCAACCCGCCAATCGCTGCCCACGCTCCTCCCGCGCCGCGCTCCGATTGGTCCGCCTCGTTCCTCCTCCCAGGAAGCCACGCCCCCCTCCCGCTGCCGCGCCGCTGCCCTCCCGGCGGAGGTGTGAGGGGGCGGGGCGGAGAGGGGGAAGAGCGCGTCGCGCGGCGGCCATTGGTGGAGGCCGGCGAGGGGGCGGGGCCGGGTGATGATTGGAGGGGGAGCTGTCAGTCAGAGAGCGCAGCCGCAGCGCCGCGCGGGGATTGGGCAAGCGGCAAGGGAGCCCACCGCAGTGAGGTCCCGCCTACCGCGGGCTTTGATTGGGCCGCGAGCTGCCACTCCGCGGAGGGAGGGGTCGTGATAGGGGCGTCGTGTAAGGGGCGGGGCTAAAAGGTGTTTATAAGGGGGTGTGGGCGCAGGGGGCTTGGCAGGCGGCGGTGGGTGGGCTGCGGTTGTGTTGGGCGCTACGTTCGCTGTCGCTCTGCCCATGCAGGGCGGTGCCAGCTCCGGCTCTGTGTTCAGCCCCCCGGCCATTGCTTTAGGAAGAGCCTTGGGTTTCTCTGCCAGTTGGCCTGGGTGCTGCTGTTCTGGTTTCTGCCCTGCTGGGGCTTGGTTCCGTGCCCTTTTCATGCCCAAGCTCTTTTAGGGCTGGGGGTGAATGCCATTTCTGGAGGCATGAACCTTCTCCTTATGCTGCCTCCAGTAGCAGGGGCTCTTCCCACCCAAGGAAAGGGGCAGCCTGGGATCCTTCCTGCCCACCACCCTCAGTGCCCCCACAAGCACCCCCTGAGCTCCATCCCAGTGTGCTCCCCATTCTCCTTCCCCCCAGGGCTGCCATGCCCAGTGCCAGCTCTCTCCTGCACTGCCTCTGCATCTAGGAGCCAGCCCAGGGCCCCCCTGCTCTGCGCAGGAAGGAGAAGGTTCCTCTTCTTGTTATCTCTCCCGATAACGACCCAAACTGCATGGGCAGCGAGTCCTTGCAAGGACCATGCCCGGGCGCTGCAGCTTGGCCGCAATCCCCAGCCGTGAGAGGAGCCGTGAGGTCACGCTGAGCGCGTCCTGCTTTCGGAGCCCTTTTCCTTTTAGAGGTGGCACACGCTTATTTTGAGCCGCGGATGCAGGGACTTTGTTTTCGTGCCTCTGCGCGCTCACCCCTGAAGCGCAGCTCTCAGTTTCCTCCCGGCTGCCGTTTTGCGGCACCGCGGGCGGGCGTCGCTGCCCCCAGCACGGTGTCAGAGCACACATGAGGGTCCCGGTTCCCCCCCACCCCTCCAAAACCCGGTAGCAGCCCGGCTGGAGGGGGAGGGAGGGCTGCAAACCCCTGCCTAGCACAGCGCAGGGTGATCGTTCGAAAATAATCTCGACAAATCGGAGAAACAGCACGAAAACACAGGATGCGGTTCAGCGCCGACAGGCGCAGGTACTGCACGGGGGCAGGAATAATCGGTGCTGGCGGGGGAATTGTTCTCCCGGCAGTGCCTGGAGCAGGGATAAGGGGTCGTGCTGTGTGGGATAAAGCAGCCCTCGAACACGCTCTGAATGGAAAGGGACACGGAGGGGATGGGGCAGCCTCCTCGGCCTGCCTCCCGCTGCATCTCTCCCTGGCTGTGCACCCTCACGTGCCCTCCCCTGGGTATTTTTAGCCGCAAAGTGCTGGTTAATTGTGAAAAGGCGAAAGGCCGGCCGCAGGAGGGGAAGCAGGCGGTGGCGATAGGGGCAGCTCCTTCCGTCCAAACCGTGCCAGCGCCATGCCCCGTCCCACAGCATCGCCGTGGGGAGCGGGGCCGTGCTGTGCCTGGTGCTGGTGCCACACGCCGACCCGACCGGGGCCACCTGCCCCTCACCACCCGAGTGCCCACGTCCCTTGCCGGTCCTCGGGGCTGGCCTGGGGCCGGCGTTCCTCGGGATCCGGCTCCCAGGCGCCGGTGGCTGTTTTTAGCCGAGTGAAAGTTTGATGTTTTGAGATTTTCTATTTTGAGCTGCGAAGCTGGAGAAGTCGAGGCGCCTCTGACCCCTGTGTGTCTGCGTGGAGCAGCGAGGCTGGGCTGGCCTGCCCGGCACGGGCACTGCCCCTGGGGGCTGTGGTTGCCCCCGGCCTTCACCCCACAATTCTCCCTCGTGCCCCGGGCCATGACACAGTGTGTTTCTGCCTGACCCCATCTCCTGCAGCGAGATCCCACTGAACCCCTCGAGCAGGCAATAGAGTGCTCTGCCCCAGGCCAGAACCCGTTGTGCCCCCATGGCATGGAGGGGACAGCCTGGGGAGCTCTGCTGGAGGCACTGGGCCGATACTGGGATGCTGTGTGGCACGGCCAGCTCAGCCCAGCACCCGTGGTGCTGCTTCGTGGGGTCTCGTGTCCCCCACGGCAGCCACAGGGTCTGTCCCCATGCTTTGTGTGAGGATGCTCAGGGCCAAATGCGAGCAGAGGAGCTGGTGTTTGCTTGGTCCATGAGGCTGTCCCTGTCCCGTGGGGGTGGCAGGGAGCGCTGGCACTCACTGGAGGTGCCACACGAGTTGTCACCTCTGACGGGTCACCCACGCTGGAAGAACAACCTGGGAGAGGAACAGGGCTGGGTGCCCACAGGGGCAGCTCACCAGGCTCCTGGGAGGCAGACACCAGCCCCAGCTGTGCAATTTGTCCCTTTTTATTCACCCTCCTGCAACATCCTGCGTTTCTGAAAGTACCTCGAGACCAGGACCAGCAGCACAGCCCTCCATGCCCCAGCTGTCCGTCCTGGGGGGCTCTAGGAGCCGTGCCGCCTGGGTGCCGCCAGGAGCCTGCGGAAAGCAGCACGGAAATCCCTGTTGAAGACGGTGTAGATGACGGGGTTGAGGCTGCTGTTGCAGTAGCCGATCCAGAAGAAGAAGCTGAAGAGGGGCTTGGAGATGCGGCAGCCCTCCCCGCACACGGCCTCCAGGCTGTAGGTGAAGAAGAAGGGGAACCAGCAGAGCACGAAGGCCCCGATGACCACGGCCAGCACGATGGTGAAGCGCCGCTCCCGCACCTTCACCAGCCGCCGGCGGCACAGCGACACGCTGTGGTGCTGGCTCCGGCGCCGCCGG
The DNA here is from genome assembly GCF_964211825.1 of Aythya ferina. NCBI lineage: Eukaryota > Metazoa > Chordata > Aves > Anseriformes > Anatidae > Aythya > Aythya ferina. Next base: position 9,167,895 of record NC_140312.1, read on the forward strand.
CCTGGTGCCGCGGCCCAGGACGCCCTCCTGCTCGCCTCCCCGGGGCACGGCGCCGAGCCGCGGCGGGCGGCCAGGACCGCGGCGTTCCTGCGCGTGGTGAGGCGGTAGATGCGGCAGTAGACAGTGACCATGACGAGGCAGGGGGCGAAGAAGGAGGCGACGCAGGAGGCCAGCACGTACCACGTCTCGTCGCTCAGCTCGCACACCCGCGCCCGCGGCCGGGCCTTGAAGAGGGGCGGCAGGGCCACCAGGGCGGCCGTGGCCCACACGGCCCCGATCATCCCCTTGACGCGGCCGGGGCTGCGCCGCAGGTTGAGCCGTGCCGCCCGGGTGACGGCCCAGTAGCGGTCGAGGCTGATGGCGCAGAGGTGGCCGATGGAGGCCGTGCAGAGCAGCACGTCCAGCGCCAGGTAGAGGCTGCACCACAGGCTGCCGAAGTACCAGTAGCCCATCACCTCGTTGGCCAGCGAGAAGGGCAGGATGAGGACGGCCACCAGGATGTCCGCCGAAGCCAGGGACACCAGGAAAAGGTTCTGCGGGGCGCGCAGCGCCCGGCTGGTGGAGACGGCCGCCACCACCAGTGCGTTGCCCACCAGCGTGGCCAGCAGGACGGCGAGGACGGCCAGCAGGATGAGCCCCGTGGCCGCCGGGCCGTGCGGGGGGCTGCCGGCCTGGCTGCCGTTACCGGAGGCATTGGGGAGGGTGCCGGCGGCCTCCATGCTGGCCCGGCCCCGGCCCCTCCGGTGGCTGAATCCCCATGGGGCTGCCCCCTGCTGCGTGCACCCCGCTCACCGCAGCCTGTCGCCGCTCGGCCCCTCCATCGCCGACCGCCCTGGGCGTCCCGGCCACCGCGGCTCCCGAGCTGACCCAGTCCGGCGGGGCAGAAGCGGTGTCCCCCAGCCTGCTGCCTTCGTGCTGTCCCCACAACAGCCGGCAGCGGCTCGGCGGCAGCCCCGCTGGCTCGGGCGGCCCGTTTCGTCCCAGCCCTGGGGAGGAGGGAGGGCGGGAAGCGGGGAGGGAGGGCTGGCCGGACGGCTGCTATCTCTGGCAGGAGCCCAAGCATCTGTGGGCAGTGGGAGAAGCAGTTCTTGCCCGTGCTTAAAGAGCTCCTGCCAGGGTCACCGGGAGGGTGGTGGGCTCGTGCTGTGGGGCCGGGGCACTGCGCTGCGGTGCTGAGCCAGCATCCTGCTGAGCCCCAACCCGCAGCACCTCTCCGGCTGCCCCGTGCCGTGTCCAGCTCACCAACACGCTGCCGTGACACCAGGCGGTGTGGCACTGACCCTATCGCTCCAGCTCAGCCCTTTGGGGACGAGGGAGGTGGAGGAAGATGCTTGGTGCTTCCCCAGTGCTGGGCACCCGTGTGGCCCGGGCAGGCTTCAGGGCTGTGGGTGGGTGATGTATGGACACGGGTGGGGACGGTGGGCGCCCAGCAGGACTTGTAGGGGCAGGAGCTGAAATCTCACACCCCTGGGTGCTCAGCCTTTATTAGTCACCAGCAGAGCGGGGACGCTGGAAACCAGCACAGGGGCTGCGCACCCGGTACCAGCTAGAGCCGGGTGGCGCCGTGCGGGGTCAGGCGTGGGGAGCCCACCCGGACCACGGCACCCAGCATCTCCTCGGGGTAGGAGAGCGCGGGGTTGTCCAGCCCCAGCCTGGCCTTGTCGCGGGCAGCGCCCTCGCGCTCGTCCCAGCCCTCGGGGCTGCGGCAGCGGTCGGTGCAGCACAGCGCGGCGCGCGTGATGAGGTTGTCGAGGGGCTGCAGCGAGTGCATCCAGGCCGGGAGGAAATCCCAGGTCTGCAGCCACTTGGGCAGGCGGCCGGGGCTGCGCGCCTGCAGCGCGTTCACCAGGCCCACGAAGAAGAGGAGGCCGAGGAAAGGGGCGCCCACCCCCACCAGCACCCGCCAGCCCGCCATGGAGATGCCGAAGATGAGGGAGGGCAGCAGGAGGAAGCAGACGATGAGGTACAGCACGGCGAACCAGCGGTACTTGGCCGTGCGCTCGCCCAGCGCCTTGGCCATGCGGATGGGCAGGCGGGTGAAGGGCAGCGGGTACCACAGCAGGATGCCGGAGATGTTAAAGAAGAAGTGGCAGAGGGCGATCTGTGGGGACGGCTGCCTCGTTAGCCTGGGCACACAGGGGTGTGTGGGCTTCCCCCCGTGGCACCCAGCTGCCTGTACCTGGAAGGAGCTGGCCAGCTTGTCCCCTGGGCTGGCCAGGGCGGCCAGGATGGCGGTGGTGGTGGTGCCGATGTTGGAGCCGAGGGTCAGCGGGTAGGCACGCTCAATGCTGATCACCCCCAAGCCTGTGGGACAGGCACCCCGTGCCGTTGCATCGCCTGCCAGCACCCCGTGCTCTCCCTTGGGGGCACAAACCCGAGGACCCCAGCATCCGTGGGGACCGTCGGGTGGTGGGGAACCAGGCTCGGCTGGGACTCACCGATTAGAGGCGTGATGGCCGAGGTGAAGACAGAGCTGCTCTGCACGACAAAGGTCATCCCAGCGCCCACCACCATGGCAAAGTAGCCGGTGAGCCAGCTGAACGGGTGCGGGAGGTCTGCCGCGGCACAGGCACGGACACAGAGAGGGGAACATCAGCTGGGAGCAGCCCGGAGCTCCTACAGGGTGCTGGGGAGGGAGCTGGGGGGCCAGCTGCTGCATGTAGGGCCAGCTGCTGCATATAGGGCCAGCTGCTGCATATAGGGCCAGGCTTGGGGCGGGCAGGAGGCTGGTGGCTAGGGTGGATGGGGAAGGGGGACGTGGACACCAGGAGGATGTGACAGCCATAAGCAGAGCAGGGAGCAGGTAGGGTCAGGGGACACGGGGGCCAGGCAGGGCTGGGGGTTAGGGGCAGCCAGGGATGGGTCTGGGGGTGGCCGGGGGCAGGCAGGGAAGGCTGGAGCAGCCAGGGCCCCATCCCACTCATCCCACGGTGGTCCCCGTCCCACTCACCGGTGTTGATGACCTTCTGGATGGCTTTGGCCACCTGCCCCTTGAGCAGGGAGTTGAGCAGTTTGACCAGGAGGATGAGGCAGGTGCAGAGCACGACGAGGGACCCGGCCAGCAGCACCAGCCCCACAGCCAGGTCCGGCAGCGGCGTGTCCGTGAAGAGGTGCTCGCCTGCCCCACAGCACGGCTGGGCGAGGGCCTGGGGCCAGCCCGGCCCCGCTTACGGACCTCTCCCCACCGCGCACACATCTCCCCCAGCCCCAAAACCCCCAGCCCAGCATCTCCCAGCCCTGCCACGCGTCCTGACCCCAGCCCCACTCACACTTCTGCCTGGTGACGTTGTGGATGCTCTCCGTGCCGCTACCGCTGCAGTGGCCGGGGGACGTGCAGTTTGGGGGGACCCCAAGCCCCCCGGCAGCTGTCTGCAGGGTGAGATCAGGCTGTGGATGGCTCCACAGGGCCCACCCCACTCCTTGGGGTGGTTTTAGGGGGGGAAGCCTTCATCCTCCCAGCTCTCCAACCCTTCCTAGCCCCGTGGCAAGGCCAGGGGCCCCTCACCTGGGGGGGCGCGGGGTCACACCACATGCGGATGAGGCTGCGGTTGCGCAGGCTCTCGTCCCCCGTGGCGATGCCCGTGATCACCGACTTGTCCAGCTGCAATAACACGGCGGAGAGGGCGGTTGGGGGCTGGCAGCACGCCCAGCCTGGGGGGACATCTTCGCCGTGACGGGGACACCGCTCCCAGGCTTTGAGGCCACCACCGCCAAAGGGATGGCAGCTTTAAGGACACCACCCCTGGGGACAGCGCGGGCGGCCCGAGGAGACCTGGATGATGAGCTTGGTGAAGGGCTCCGTGATGATCTTCAGCAGGTCGGGGGCGTCCTTCCCGCTGCGGATGTTGAAGGTGGCCACCACCAGGCGGGTGACGTGGTGCAGGTACCCGCTCACCACCTCCAGCGGCAGCAGCACCAGCACGGACAGCCAGTTGAAGCAGTCGTGCACCGTGGCGCCGGCGAAAGCCCTGCGTGGAGGAGCCCACGTGTGGGCAGGGGGCAGCCCCCAGCCCCCCCAAATCCCCCCCTGCCCCGAGCAGCGCTCACCGTTTGAACTCGCTGCGGTCACCGGCCTGCATGAGGGCCACGATGGTGTTGGTGACAGAGGTGCCAATGTTGGAGCCCATGATGATGGGGATGGCAGAGCGCACTTCCAGCACTGGGGACAGAGACACCCGCTGGCCCCACGCGTCCCAGCTCGGGATGGCCCCCCTCCAGCCACCCCGTCCCCCGGCCTCGGCTCCCGGGGAGCGCACTCACGCCCCGAGGAGACCATGCTGACGATGATGGAGGTGGAGGTGGAGGAGCTCTGCACCAGCACGGTCACCAGGATGCCCACCACGAGCCCGGCCACGGGGTTGGAGAGGATGGCGTTGTCCTTGAAGATGTCCCCGGCCACCTTGCCTGTGAGAGAGCGCGAGCGGCAGGGTGCCGGAGCAGCGGTGCCGCCGGCCGCCCGCTGCCCCCGTGGCCGTACCTCCGGCCAGCTGGAAGGCAGAGCTGAGCACGTCCAGCGAGCAGACGAAGAGGTACAGGAAGCCGAACATCAGGGGCACCTTGAGAAGGGAGACACAGATGGACTGGACCCTCGCCCAGCACCCCAGCTCTGCGCAAGACAAGAGAGAGTGTTAAACACCGGCCACGCGTCCCCATGCCCGGCCGTGCCACCGGTCCCCAGGTCCCCTCCGCCTCCCTCTGCTCTGCCCGCGGCACCCCGGGGTGCCGAGCATCTTCCACGCCGGGTGCTCTGGTTGGGGTGCTCCGTGCCGGGGCGCTGCGGGGACCTCACCTGGCTTCTGCAGCTCCTCCAAGCCCAGCCGGGGGCCCTGCCAGGGCAGCGCGTCCAGCTCGTAGCGCTCCATGCCCTCCACCAGCCGCCCCGGGGAGCCGGGGCACAGGAAGCCATGGTCAGGGCAAGTCACCGTGCTCACGGTGAAGGGACAGGCGTGGGCACCCGGCAGCCTGTGCAGAGCTGGGGAGAGGTGGCACCCACGTTATGGCCCCGTCCCTGCAGGGTGCAAGGCAGGGACCCTGCCCGGCATGTGGAAGCGGAGCTGAGCTCTGCAGGGTGAAGAGGAGGAGGAGGAAGGCTGGGGGACCTACCTGGGGGGCTGGGGCAGTAGGCGAACTGGGGCCCGTGCACCACCCTTCCTCCCCGCACCGGGCAGCGGGGCATGGCCGGGCTCTCCCTCCGGTAGGGCAGCATCGCTCTGGCTGGGTCTGAGCACAAGCGGCCACGCGTCACTGCAGTCACCGCAGTCACCGCAGGCAGCCGTGGGTGGTGGCACCGCCAAGGAGCACCTTCCCCGTGGTGCCCTCGGCCACCAGCTGCCACCGTGTCACCCCCGGGGCTCCCGCAGGGAAGCAAAACACGGGATGGGGTCAGCTGGTGGGCACGGGGCAGAGAGCTGGGAACAGCTGGGTCGTGCCCTACTGGGGCCACCAGCAGCCGATCCTGTCCCACTGGGGCCACCAGCAGTTGGTCCTGTCCCACTGGGGCCACCAGCAGCCAGTTTTGCCCCGGGGCCCTGCTCACCTGGGGCTGGCCGAGCGGTCAGGGCAGTGCCATGTCCTCATGCCACATCCACGCGTCCCTCTGGCAGAGAGGCCCGCGGGGCACCAGGCCCTTTATATGCACGCCAAGAGCAAAGTCTAAGGAGCCCAGCGTTGCCCCTCGCCTCTGCTCGCCACTCACCTCCTCCCCAGAAATTCCTGCAGTTAATGGGTAACCCCGTGACAGCCCACGTCAGCCGCGGCCTGGGGCGGGATGGGGCACGCGCCCCCGGGGTCCGGTGCCCCCAGGACACCCCACGCATCCCACCTCGCCTGCTTGGGGCCGTGCTGGAGCCCTGATCCTGTGGGGTGGCCATCGATGTGGCCTCAGCACTGTGTGGAGAGGAGGAGAAGAAGGAGGAGGAGGAGAAGGAGGAGGAGGAGGAGGTGTCGCTGCTGGAGGTGAGGCCATGCGCGCATCCTCGCAGCCACCCAAGCATCACCCACCAGGGGCCCGGCCCTGCTGTCCTGGCTGTGAGCGGTGGCAGCGGTCGCACCAGCATCGTGGCAGGGTCCTGCTGGCGGGCCAGGCACCCTGGTGGTCCCCATGTCACCAACGATGGTGGCACAGAGCTGCAGGGACCGCTGCTGCTCGGCGTGTGCGGTGCGGGGCAGGGAGCGGTGCCAGCGTTATCGTCACCGCCGCCCCGCTGCCGTTTATCATTACCCTGTGTGCGCACCTCCGGCCAAGTTTCCATCCACCCACGAGGTGCCCAGCCAGCTCGTGCCCACGGCAGCCGAGGGGAGAGCTGGGGCCAAAGGTCCCTGGGGTGGCTGCGGGTGTCAGGAGGGGTGCGGAGGGGCCACGCGGCCGTGCCACCGCCGTTCTGCCGTGGCTGGGAGGTGGACGCCAGGAGCCGGCACCGCTGGGCCCTGCTGGTGCCCATGAGCGTGTTGTTGTGCCTCAAGCCGTGCCCACCGGGGCGTGGAGCACTGCGTGACCCTGGCCTGGGTCAGCCTGGCAGCACACGCTGCTCCCTGGGCGCTGTGGGGACCGAGGGACAAGTGTGATGCAGGACGAGGGTACCCCGGTCCTGCCGGGGTGTGTGGGCGCAGCAGGGCACCCAGCTGGGGGCAGCGCTTCGTCCCCAGCACCTTGTGCCATGCAAGATCCAGAGGGGACAGTGCCATCTGTGTGCTGGGATTAGTGGGATGAGGACGTGCCCCTAGGCCGTGGCTCGCAGAGTAATTTGTCAGCTCCGTACCCCAAAAAAGCCAGGCATGAAGGTTTTACAGACACAAGGGGAGACCCCACAGGTACCCAGGGTGCTGGCGGTGCCTGGGGACAGTCCATGGCTAAGCCAGCCTGGTGCCCCCTGCCCCTTGCCAGGCTACACCCCCAGGAGCAGCCACTGCCTGGCCTCTGGGATAAAAGGGCCGTGGGGGTCCCTCCAACCATGGGGTGCAGCCTGGGACCACCCCACAGCCCCCAAACCGGCCGGTGGCCGTGTGTGCCCTGTCCCTGGGGGCTGCGGTGGCCGCTGCCTGGTTGCCCCCACAATCATTAACCCGCGAGGCCCTGGCAGCCCGGGCTGTCACTCATTGACAGGCTCGGGGCTGAAGTCCTACCAGTCCTGCGGTGTGCCCTACAACACTGTGGGGCTGAGAAATGGGGCTGCTGGTGCTGCCCAGGGCAGAGCGGCACGGCTGGGGGCTGTACGGCCACCGGCAGGGCTGTGGGGGCTGGCCCCGAGGGGCTTTGTGGGGTATTTGGGGCGCAGGGAGGTGATGCCACCAGAAGCATCCCTTGGCCACCCCGGGCACAGCCTGGCTCCCCAGCGGGGCAGGAAAGAAGGCGAGAGAAGTGCTTCCAGGCAATGCTCTTTATTTCCCCCGGTTTCACACCACGGACAGGACCGAGCAGCACCACGGAGACACACGAGGGCTCTGTGCCAGCCCTGGGGGCCGGCCTGGGGGCTGTGTTTCCCCCCAGGAGGCTGCCCTGGGCCACCCCTCTGCCTCTGGCCGGGCAGTGGGGACCGAGCGGTGGCCCAGGGCGCAGCCGGGTCTGGCCACACGGGCAGGCTGGGCACCCGGCAGCACCCGGCAGCACCCAGGGCAGGCTGAGATGCTCAGCACCCAGAGGTGCTGCACTGCTCCGGCGCCTCCAGCACAGGGCAAGCCTGGCCCCAAAGGCTGAGAGCCCACTGCCCCAGCAGGGACAGGGCAGGGGGCTGTTTCTGCAGCCCCCATCATGTAGGGTCTTGCCATGGGAACCCACTGCTGGGATGGGGCTAAATCCATCCCCACCCGCTCTCCTGTCCCTGCCTGCCCATGGCACGGGGGCTTAGGGCTGCCCCGCCCTGCCACCCCATCCACCCACATCCTCTCCATCCCGCACGCCCTTCGGCTGGCAGGCTGCTTCCCGTGGGGCCGTGCCAGCCTGGCGCAAGCAGGATTCACCCCGAGGCAGCCCTGCCCCAGGCAGGGGAGGCAGAAGCACCGGGCAGGGCAGCGCCAGGCGCACGCGGGACGCTGCCGAGTGCTTTGCAGCAGGGGGGGGCTCAAACTATGTACAGGACTCCCTGGACGTGCACCGGGATGTGGCCCCACCGAGGGGCACGGCAGCTGCTCGACCACTCACAGCAACACGACACGAGTTTGGGACGGGACGTGGACGAATCTGCGGTCCGGGCAGTGTCGGTGGCGCCAGGCGCTGGGTGCGGGCGTGGGGCAGGGCTCACCGGGGCTCCTGCTCGACCGCGGGCTGAGCCGACGTGGGATCCTTGGTGGGGCCGGGGTGGTTGCTCCCCTGGGATCCTGGGTGAGAGGCGTTGGGCTGATCGGAGCCCCCGCAGGCGCTGCCGTCCTGCCCCGGCAGCTGGAGGAAGTCAGGCAGCACCAGGTCCTCCTTGGAGAGCAGCCCCCGCTGGTCGTTGGCCCGGCAGCTCTGGGCACGGTTCAGCAGCTCCACCAGCCCTGGGGGAAAAGCAGGACACGCACCTCAGCCCGGCACCGCCACCCTCTCCTAAAAGCCTTGGCCTGATGTGACCCCAAAAGCAGCACCCGTAGCCTCTCCACGGGACCCCGCGCCCACGGGACCTCACCCAGCAGGGACCCTGCTCCCCTCACCGCCCCGTGTTTTGCCCCAATCCCGTGGGTTTGGGGTGCGCCAGCTCTCACCTTCCAAGTCGTAGGTGCGGCGGTTCAGGTTGGTGGCAGCCGAGGACCGGGGCCTGCAGGAGGAGGAGGGCAGCCCCCACGGCGCATCGGCCTCTGCTCCTGTCGGGCTTCCCTCCTGCGGCGAGCGGCCCAGCTCAGCATGGGGGCAGGGAGGCAGTGTTCCTCCACCCCACAGCAGCCTGCTCCTGCCCCTGCAGCGGGCACCCCTTCCCCACGGCACCCCCGCAGCCCGGGGCATCTCCCCTCCTGACCAGGGCAGAGCCGGGACTCACCTCGCTGCGCAGCGGGGAGGGGGTGGCTGCAGCCTCGGCGCTCTCTGTCACTCTCACGTCTGCAAGGTGTAGGGTGGGGATCAAAATTTTGGGCCTGGCTGGTGACGGGACAGAGCCCACGCAGGGAGCAGGAGCCGTGGCCAGCAGAAAGCAGCCCGGCCCCGTGAGCAGGATGGGCCAGGGACACAGCTCAGGGTGCTGGCACAGCTCTGGGGAGTGACATGGCTCGGGAGGGGACACGGCTGTCCCCAGGCATTACCTGCTGGCGTTTCCAGGACGAGTTTCTGCGCAGCCACCGTGCTGACCAGCTTCTCTAGGTCCAGCACTGCTGACTCACCTTGCTGCAATGGGGAACCCCAACATCACACCGCTGTGACACAGCGCGTGGCAAGGGTACCCATGGCACCAATGTCACAGCTCGCTGGCCACAGCCCCTCCAGTTTGGGGGCTGCCCGGCACCCAGCGCGCCCACCCGGTGCTGCCCAGCTCAGCACGGATCGCTGAGACCCCCCCGGACCCCCCAGCCCAGCGCTGTGGCTGCCCTCACCCGGCGCAGCAGCGCCAGCTCCACGTTGACGCCGTATTTGCCCAGCACGGGCTGCAGCGCTTCCCGGATGCGCTTGGTGGACTTGGCCGTGATGCGGATGGTCTTGCTGAGGGAGGAGATCTCCAGGCTGCGGGGAAGGAAGAAGACGTGAGAGGTGTCAGCGGCTCTGCAGGGAGGTTGGGGCGGGCGACGTGGCCTGGAAGGCATTCATCCCGAAAAGGACACTCACTCAAAGCTGATCCTGTTCTCCAGCTTCACCTCCTGGTCTGCCAGCACGCAGCACTCCTGGTCCAGCACCAACGCTTTCTGCAAGAGCCAACGCATCAGCAGCCTCCTGGCAACATCCCCGCTTTGCCATCCCCGCTACCCAGAGCCCCCCCTGCCCCGTACCTGCTCGTTGCCCACCAGGTACACCTTGATGTCGGGGAGGCTGAAGCCTCGCTTCTCGCATATCCCGGCCAGCATGTCGCGGATGGAGAGGCCGGGCCGCACGGCGGCCAGCGAGGCCGTGCCGTCGGGCAGGTAGACGCAGCAGTACTTGGTGGGCTTGGCCTCAGCCTCGCTGCCCCCCAGGCTCTTGCGATGGCCCTGCAGGATGGGAGAGGTGCCGTCAGCAGGGCCAGTGATGGCACAGGGCTGGTGCGGCGAGGACTCACCTCCGTCCAGGGGCTGGCGGCCGTGCCGGCCGAGGAGAGAAAACCCAGGTCCAGGCTGGCAGAGGAGTTGAGGGAGCCCTGAGACTCTCGCCACAGCACGGCGCTTCCACCACCTTCTCCCCCGTCTAGGACAAGCGGACATCCGTGGATGGGAACGGCATGGGGATGGGGACTGCGTGGGGACGGGGCTGTCCCCCGCTGCCCCGCGCGGCGCCTACCTGCCCAGGAGGGCTCCCGTCGCTCGCCCTTGCGGAAGGAGCGGCGGGGGCTGCGGGTGGCCCCGCTGCCGGCCGTCTCCACGCCGAGAGGCAGGGACTTCCCCAGCTTCAACTTTGACTTCTAGGGTGCGGAGAGGAAGCTCAGCCTCCGTTCCCCGCCACGTCTCTGTCCTCAGCCCGTGGCCAGGCCTGTGACATGGTGGGGATGGTGCCCGGCCCCAGGATGGGATCGTGTCCCCCCCTTTGCATCCCGCTCACCTTGCTGAGGTCTGGGGGGGGGCTGCTGCTGCGGGAGTGGGGCCGCAGGTCCGGCAGGGGCTGCCCCTGGCTCTCGGCCCTCAGGCAGGCTTGGTAGAGGGGGGACTTCACGAAGCGCGTGTAGCTGTCGAACTTCATCAGGTTAAAGATCTGCGAGGGGAGGAGGTGCCCGCTCAGCGCCCCAGCCCATGGCTCCCTGGGGGGCTGCTGGAGTGGGGCTTGGGGGGAGAGATTGTCTCACCTGGAGCTGCTGGAGGCGGAACATGTCTGGGGAGGGGGTGGCCAGCATGTCCTCCCCGATCCAGGCCTGCCTGTCGATGTTGACGGGACTCACCGAGTGGCTGGAGAGGAACTCGTCGTAGATCCGCCGTGCCTCCTGCGCCAGCTGGGAGAGGGGGGTCAGGATGAGGCCAGGAGCCCCCTCCCCTCCCCTCCGAGCCCCTGAGCACTGGGCCAAGTCCCCACCAGGGCCACCTCACAGCTGGGGGACCGGCATCGGCCCCACATCCAGCACCGAGCTCTGGGCACAACGCGCTGCTCCATCCCCTTGTCCTGACCAGAAGAGACCCAACCTCCCGTGCCAGAGATTTGCAGCCTCAGCTGCGGGGCCGCTACCTGCTGCGTGTCGCTGGCCGGGATCTGCTGGAAGCGCTCGCATGCCTGCCAGAAGTAGACGTTCTCGGCGCTGAACTCCTTCTTGAGGAACTCCTGGGGGGGCAGAGAGCTGCGTGAGGGATGCTGGAGGCCAGGACGGCTGCAGGGCTGGTGTGGGGTCTGGGCTGCGGCACTCACGGTGAAGTAGGTGACAGCCACGCGGTCCTGCAGCAGCGTCTCGAAGGACTCTGCCCAGCTGCCCACGGAGCCGTGCGCGGAGCTGCAGGTGCTCTGCGGGGCGGGCAGGCTGTTCACGCTGTGGTTGCTGCCCCGGGCCCTGGAGGCGTTTAATTCTGGGAGAGAGAAAGGCTCAGGTCCGGTGGCTGAGCATCGTGGCCACCCTGTTTGGGGGCATGCGTGGCCAGGGCTAATTCAGCCCCGAGGTGCCCACAGCCCACAGTGCCTGCCCCAGGTTCATCTGCCCCGTATGGGCTGCCCTGAGCCTGCGAGGTGTCGGGGTGGGAGCACGAGGAGCCGAGCTGCTGCTCTGTGCATCGTGGCATCGCCAGCAGACGAGTGCCGTGATGGCACAGCACCGTGGTGGCACAGCGCCGTGGTGGCACAGCCGACACCTTCCGGCGTGACAGCAATCCCTCCCGGTGACAGCGCTCCCTCCCGGGGCTGTCACCGTCACTCCACGTGTGACTCATCTCCCAGGGGAACAAAGCAGCGCGTGGGGAAGGCGCCCAGCGGGGAGGGGAAGCAGAAGGGCAGGGAGACGAGGGGCAGGCTGGCGGGGAGGGTGGGTGGGGGGCTCCTCTGGCACCGCGACCCCGCTGTGCCTCGATTTCCCTTCTCTGCTCCTCTGGCCCTGGCCGCTGTGGGCACAGAAATGGTCAGCCCCGGCCTTAAAGGAAGCCGAGGGGAACAGAGATGAGTGCATTCAAACGCAGCCCTCCTCCTAAAAGAGGGAAGTCCCCACGGCCAGCCAGCTCCTGCTCGGGTCTGACTGGTGGCAACGGGGAGCAGGGGGTCGCTTGCCAGAGGAGCTCGGGGCGCACAGGGGGAGTCTCCTGGTAGAGCCAGCGGGAGGGGGGCAGCATCCCAGCGCCCCCCCAGCAGAGGAGGCAGCTCACTGCTTTGCCAAGCTCTCTGCCCTTCTTGTTCTGCCCGAGGCCAGGCATGACTTGGCAAACAGACAGCCTCCCCCACAGCTACCGGGCTCTGCGTGCCCCAAGCCAACACCCAGAGTCCCATCCGAGCAGGGGGGAGCCGGGCACAGCAGGGCTTCCCCCTCCCCGGGTGAGGATGCGAGGAGCAGCCTTACCTCCATCCGACACGGCCGGGCCCTGTGGGGTGGAGAGGAGAGGTGTGAGGGAGGGCGAGGAGCTGGAGCCAGGGGCCGAGCCGCCGGCAAACACCGCCCCGTGCAATTTGGGGCTGCTGCCCCATGGTGTGGGGGCAGGCCGTGGGGCTCCCCCCCAGCACGGCGAGCAGCCGCGGGGGGCTCCCGAGGAGCACGCAGCCTTTCTCCCCACCGGTGTGCGCCTGGGCTCAGCGATGGGGAAAGGGCAGATGCTATCGGCCACAACCCCGCAGCTACCCGGGGAGGAGAGAAGCAGCCTCCCCGGCACAGGAAGAGGAGGGGAGGAGGGGAGGGAAGGAAGGAGAACCACAGCCCCAGGCAGGCAAACTGCTCGCTGCTTCGGGGCCTGGGGCTACTGGAGAGCCAGCACCCAGGAGAGGGCACCTCCGGGTCCCGCAGCATCCCTTGGGCTGCCCCGGGCGCCTCCCTTGGGGACGTGGCACCCCGGGGAGATGAGTAGAGCCCGCATGGGGCGTGCCGGCTGCCCACCGCCCCCCTGAGCCACCCTGGAGCCGTGCCCTGGGCCTTGCTGGCCGGTGTCCCCCCAGCCCCACACACCCCAGCCTGCCCTGCAGCCCCCAGCCCAGCCCCACGCACCCCGGCCCCGCTGCCTCCTACCCCAGCCCCATAACACGCCCCTTGCCCCCTGGTAGCCCACCCCCAGACCCCTGCCATGCCCCCTGTGGCAGCCCCGCACCTCCCAGCCCCGTTCATCCATCTCCGGCCCCACAACCCCACCTCGCCCCATCCTTGCTCTTCCCCATCCCCATCCATCCCTGGTACACACCCCAAACTCCCTGGCCCTAAACCGCCCAGCCCTACACCGCCCAGCCCCAAACTCCCCAGCACCACAGTCACCAACCCCAAACTCCCCACCTCCAAACTCCCCACCCCCAAACCCCCTGGCCCTAAATTCCCCATCCCCAAACTCCCCAGCCCCAAAACCCCCAGCCCCAAACTCCCCAGCACCAAACCCCCCAGCACCAATTTCCCCATCCCCAAATTCCCCATCCCCAAACTCCCCAGCACCAAACTCTCCAACCCAAACCCCTCAGCCCCAAACCCCCCATCCCCAAACCCCCAGCCCCACACTCCCCAGCCCCACACACCCATCCCCGCTCACCCAACCCCACACATCTCCACCCACCCACCCCAGCAGCGCCTCCTCACCCCATCCCCACACCCCCCATCCCCACAGCCCCCTCCTGCCCCATCCCCATCCCCATCCCCGCGCCCATCCCCGGTACCCCATCAACTCCTCCCGGTGCGCTCCCGGTTCCCGGTGGCGCTCACCATGCGCCCGTTGTGGACCAGCAGCAGCTTGCCCTTGCCCTGCATCCCTGGCACGGCCCGGTGCCGGTGCCGGTCCCGGTAGCGGTCCCGGTGCCGGTGCCGGTGCCGGTCCCGGCGGGTTACCGGCTCGGCCCGGCGCCCCGCAGCATCCCCGCCCGGTGGCGCGGCGCGACCGGCCCGGCCCTCCCGGCACCCCCGGCACCGCCGGCACTGCCGCTTTCGGCTGCCACAGGAAATGTCGCTATGGGAACCCAGACCGCAGCCGAGGGGGGAGCGGAGCCGCCCTCCCGACGCCGCCACCGGGAACGGGACCGCCACCGGCACCGGCTCCGGGGATGGCTCCGGGAACGGCACCGGCGCCGCCGCCCTCCCGCTGCCCGCCCCGGGTTCCCCCGCAGGGCACCGGGCACCGGCTCCTGGTTCTGGGGGTGACCCCGTGCCCCGTGGGGAGCCGCCGGTACCGGGGGTACTGGGGGCGAGCCACGCTCAGCACAGAGCTGTGGCCATGGTTCGGTGCCTGCTGGCAAGCGGGAGGGGATTTTGGGCAGGTTTTGTAGGGTTTTGTAGGGTTTGGTGGGAGATATGAGGAACCGGGTGAAGCGCGAGCACCGCGCTCACGGGGATGTGGGTGTTTGGGGTGCAAGGTGTGGGGTGAGCCCCCAGGCAGCTGGTGCCGGTGTGGGGACAGCCGAAGCGTTAATGCTGGCAGCACGCGCACGGTGGCGAGGCCGAGGCCGCTCGCGCCTCTCGCCGTCCCGTTGTTTGCCTTGGCTCCGTGACGGGAGTTATAAATAAAAATGTCTCACCCCGGGTGCGTGACTCACGGCCCTCCCCGCAAAGGGTAACCTCCGCTAGGAAACCTGAGCCGGGGACCGAGCCGCAGCGAGAGTGAATGCACCGCTGGATTCACGTATTTTCGTGTTTTTATCCCAAATGGCGACTGGGTGAGACCCCTGCCCCATTGGGGTTAGGGTGGGCTGCTGGGGACAGCAGTGCCTGTGCCCCACCACACCCCGTCCCCTGCTGGCTGCCAGCAGGCCGGTGGTTTCCCTCGGATGGGAGAAGCTGACGTGGCCCAGGGTGGCTTTGGCCAGCCGTGCCCCGGCGTCGCCTCCTGCCACACTCCAGGATGCAGGGAGTGGGATGCAGGCAGTGGGATGCAGGGAGCAGGATTCTGGCCCCACAGGATGTGCCTGGGGTGAGGGGTGCAGTCCTGCTGCCCTCCTTCCATCCCCGTCCCCTGCCCGTGGCATCCCTGTGCCGGTGACTCCAGCAGGGCTTTGGGCTCTGGGCTGGCGCTCGTCCCTGCTGAGCTCTGCTCGGCGCCGTCTGGCGCCGCGGGGCCGAGGGGATGGGTTGTGGCTGCTGGTGTCACCTCATCCTGCTGATGCGAGTGGAATGTGGGGACCGGGATGTGCCGGAGGAGGCGTCGGCCCTTTCTGGGCCAGCTCCACACGCCGAGAGGCTCTGCCTGCCTCCTCCATCCCGGCTGGGGCCGCAGGGCCTCTCCTGGGGACAGCCGTGCCCTGGCTGTGCCACTCTGTGTCCCTTGGCCATGCTCTGCCAGAGCATCGTGCCCACGATGCCCAGATACCACGTCCTCCTGCTGCACTGGTGCTGTGGGGAGAGGAGATGCTCGGTGCCCCCTGGTTTATCCTCGGTGCCCCCTGGTTTGTCCTGGGGGTAGGGAGCAGGGGGAGGTGACGGCTGGGTGACAGCTGGCTGGGGGATTTGCCGAGGGCATTATTCAATGCTGTGGGTAAATGGAGAAACAGCAGCTAATTCTGGAGCCCGTAATCCTCTTCCTCCCCCAGGGATGGGGAGCGTGCCAGTCACGCAGATGCCCCCCGGCATCCCCTGAGGCGTGCTGTGGGCTGCAGCCGCTCCCAGACCATGGGCGAGGTGAAGAAGGTGAGGGGGGGTCTGGCTACACCCTGCCTGCCCCGGGGTGGCTGCGCTGGCACCAGCTCCCGGCTGGCAGAGCAGGGCCAGGACTCAGCCCCCAGCCTGCCAGGAGCTGGCCAAGCTCCCAGGGGACAGGGACAGCCCACCCAGGGGAGGGGGACAGGCTGGGTTTATCTGAGGTGGGGTAACCTCAAGCTTGGGCACCTCGGGACTAAGTCCTGGAGCTCACTCGGGCTGTAGACACGGGGAAAATGACCAACAGAGCACCCAGATCCCCCCACCGAAATGAGGGTGCTCTGCAGCGACCCGGCACCCCGCAGGGCTCCCCCAGCCCCCCGCGCCCCCAGGGGCTCCTCTCCGTCATCCAGAGGCTGCGGGGCTCCCCGGGGCAGGAGCTCCGCATCGTCCTGCTGGGGCTGGACAACGCGGGCAAGACCACGCTGCTGAAACGCCTGGCGTCCGAGGAGGTCACCACCATCACCCCCACCCAGGTAGGGGCTGACGCGGACCACGCGAGGCAGGACCACGCGAGGCAGGTCCTTGGGTGACGCCGGGGTTTGGTTCCCCACGCAGGGGTTCAACATCAAGAGCATCCACTCGCACGGCTTCAAGCTGAACGTCTGGGACATTGGGGGGCAGCGCTCCGTCCGCCCCTACTGGAGGAAGTACCTGGGCAGCACCGACCTGCTGGTGAGTGCTGGAGCCATGCTGCAGCGAAGCCCCTGCAGCAGGCAGAGGCAAGGAGGGGCTGCCCACTGTCCCTTTTGTCCCCCCTGGCAGATTTATGTCATTGACAGCGCAGACCAGAAGCGCTTTGAGGAGACAGGGCAGGTATGAGGGGGGCTGGATTAAGGGGCGGGTGGGGTTGGGGGCTTGGACGTGGCACTGCCAGCTGCTGGAGGCTGAAGCGGGGAGCGAGGTTGTTCCCTGTGACTGCTACAGGCTGTCCCCTGGGCCAAGCTGTCCCCATAGGTGCACAGGAAGGGCACGCAGCTCTGCCCCAGCCAGCTCTCCCCATTTTACTGGAGCTGGGGGTGATGCCCCAGGAGTGCCCAACATGGGGGTGGGTGACTGCCTCTGATGGGGATCCTCCCAGCGCCAGGGGAGCCATACGACAAAGCAAAGCTTTCCTCCTTGAAGCTCAAGTAGTGAACTCAGAATTACAAAACCTGGAAAGTAAAACCGAAGGTGAGACTCCCAGTGCCAGTCAAGGCTGTGCTGACACCAAACGCCGCCTGGAACGGAGGCGTGGGTGCGCCAGACAGCCGGGGCTGACAGCAGCCTCCTGCCGCTGCCCTTTGCCCAAGGCGCGCTCGGTGCCGGGTGTGTTTATCCCCCAGGTGATGCTGAGAGCGGCTCCAGATTCTCTGCGGGGCAGATGTAGCTTCAGGGGTGCACATCTGCCCCTTGGGATATGGAGATCTCACGGCATCTTTGGATTTGGGTTGTGGGGAGCGAGCTGCCCCAGCCTGCTGGGGGGCAGCGCTCCTGGGACAGGGTTATCTCTTGGCAGGAGCTGGCTGAGCTCACCGAGGACGAGTCTCTCACGGGGGTCCCACTGCTGGTGTTTGCCAACAAGCAGGACCTGGTGACGGCAGCACCTGCGGCCGAAATCGCCGAAGGGCTGAGCCTCCACACCTACCGGGACCGGGAATGGCAGATCCAGGCCTGCTCAGCCCTGTCCGGGGAAAGAGTGCAGGTAGAGAGGCGAGGGCACTGCGGGGTGGGAGAGGACCTAAAGGCCTGCCGTGCTTTGGGGCTGTGCTCACGTCTCTCTTCCTTCCAGGATGGGATGAACTGGATTTCCAGCCAGATCATGAGCAGGAAGAAGTGAGAGCTGGGAAGTGCCAGACTGGACTGAGCTGCGGGTCCCTAAGCCATGGCCAACCGCCCTGGTCCCCATATTCCACCCAAAGGCTTGACGGGGCCCTGAGCCTCAAACTCTTGCTCAGATGGGTTTTTCACCTTTTTTTCATGGGTTTTTCACATGGGTTTCTCACATGGTTTTTTTCACCTAGTCTTTCACTGCTCGTCTGCCCACATCACTCTGCACACCCTAGATAAAGATGCAGCCAAACCCCTCCATTCCTGCAGGATGTGGCTGCTGCCTCCCCAGAAAAGCAGTCAGACATTGGGACGGGTTGCCCAGGGTCACCAACCCTGGGGGTGTCCACGGAGAGGTTGGATGTGGTGCTTGGGGACACGGTTTGGTGACAGTGGTGGCAGGGGGTGGTTGGACTACACGGTCTTGGAGGGCTTTTCCAACCCTAATGGTTCGATGAGAAGGATTTTGTGATTCTACGAGACAAGCTGTGGAGCTTAACGGCCGTGGGTGGCTCTCAATAAAGCCCGTGACCCCACACCGCCTCAGCCATCCCTTCCTATGGCGAGGGCTGCAGGCCCCAAAGCCCGCCGCCATCTTGTGAGGCGTTGCCATGGCAACAGCGCTGCCGGCAGGGGAGGAGGCGGCACCACCACGAGGCGCAGTCCGAGCGGACTACATCTCCCGGCATCCCTCGCTCCCACCGCCGCGCACTGCACGCCGGGAGGCGCCCCTCCCTCCGCCCATAGGCGGCACCCCCTGAAGGGGGCGGGCTCTCGGCAGTGTAGCGCTCGCTGATTGGCCGCGCGGCCCGCCGCTCAGCGGGAGGGCGGGGCGGGGCGGAAGGCGGAAGCGGAGCATGGCGGCGGCGGCAGGAGCGGGTGCGGGTGCGCGGCTGTGGGCGGCCGCGGTGCTGCTGCTGGCGGGGGCCGGGCCCGCGCCCGCCGAGCTGACGGACGGCAACAGCGAGCACCTGAAGCGCGAGCACTCGCTGATGAAGCCGTACCAGGGTGAGCGGGGACCGGGGGGAGGACGGGGGACGACACCGGGGGTGGAACCGGGCCCGGTGCTGAGGCGCGCTCCCTGTGCCCGCTGCAGGCGCGGGCTCGGCCGCCATGCCGCTGTGGGACTTCCAGGGCAGCACCATGGTCACCAGCCAGTACGTGCGCCTCACGCCCGACGAGCGCAGCCGGGAGGGCTCCATCTGGAACCGAGTGGTGAGCACCGGGTTGGGGGTGAGGGGGGTGGGAGGCACGGGGGGCTCCCCGTTAGCGCTGTCCTGACCCTGTCCTGCTGTCTGTCCGCACAGCCCTGCTTCCTCAAGGACTGGGAGCTCCACGTCCACTTCAAGATCCACGGGGCCGGCAAGAAGAACCTGCACGGGGACGGGCTCGCCCTGTGGTACACGCAGGAGCGCCTGGTGCCAGGTGGGTGTCCGGTGAGCGGCTGCCCTGCAGCTGATCTAGGCCTTCCAACGGCCGTGGGGCTGCTCCTGTGCTGGAGGGGCTTCAGAGCAAGGGGTTGAGCCCTCCTTGGCTGCACTTCATCTCCTTGGCGCTGAGTGCCTGCAGCTATGCACCTGCTAACCAGTGCTTCTGCAGCTCTTCCCAGTGGGCATCTCACCCCTGTCTCTGTGATGGCTCCTGGGAAGAGCAGCTGTCTGTGTGCAGCAGTGCAGGTGTTGTATCTGCTGGTCTCATGCAGTTGCTGCCTGGTTAAGCTTTGCTGAGCCGCTCGTGCTGGCTTCAAGGCACCTCAAAGCCCTCCTAACTTGGGATTTCAGGACGTGGGCACAGAATTGCGCAGCTTCTTCTGCTCACACAGGAAGGCTTAACTTCCTCTGGGCTCCTTGAGAAGTGACAGAAGGCTTCTTTGTTTCTGGGCACAAGTTTCTTCTGTTGGTTCACTTTGTTCTGCCCTGTTCCAGGTCCTGTATTTGGCAGCAAGGATAACTTTCACGGGCTGGCTATTTTCCTTGATACCTACCCCAATGATGAAGCAACAGAGGTGAGTAGTTCAGGGAGCTCGCTCGGTGCCATTTCCTCGTGGTTTCATGTTCCGAGTGCTTCATGACTGGGGCAAGGATAACTCCCTGTGTGAGAACAGGTGGTTCTTCCTGCTCTGGGAGCTGGCAGAGGATTTATGTGCATTAATGGAGACAAGAAGGTGCTTGCTCCATCTCCTGGTGTTGACTGCTCAGATGGTTCCAAGGCCTTTTCTCTGCTGGCTGGGAGGACAGCAGGGATCAAGCATGAACTCTGCACCAATAAGTTGGGTTAGAGGAATCCATCTGAAAGGGTACTCATCCTGAGCGTCACTTCTTGAACCTCTCTGATCATCCCACGCTGTTTCCGTTTCCAACGCAGGTGTCTCTAAATGAGAAGCTCCTGTGCTGGCTTTCTGCTCCAGAAATACTTGTGGTTGAAATACAGCTCGGTCCCAGGGGGGCAGTGGTCCTTTTCTTCTGCCCTGTTTTGCATTTGTGGATCTAGTTACAGCACAGTCAGACAATGTGAGGGTGTTAGGGAGATTTATCATACCAAAACCCCAATACTTATGTCACAAACACCTGGAAGCAGCCCTGTCCCCTCGTCTTTGTGCTCAGTGAGTCGTTGACTTGCCTCCAGTCAGTCCTTTTCAGTGTATGCCACGCACTGACTAAAAAAGCGTGGCTGTGGTTTTGCTGGTAATGAGCAATTGCTGCCCGTTAAAGTTCTGTGCTCTGTTTGTAGGCTTTTTACCCGGTTTTGTCTTTTCTCTGCAAGTCACTTGCCTTGTCGTGAGCCCACGAGGGGCCTCGACGCAGGAGATGAGAAAAAGCCACTGCTTTAGAGCAGAACAAGCTCTCGCTCGTTTTAGAAACAGCTTTACGTAGAACGGGAGCCTTGATCCAATTGTTCTGCTCTCCGTGCCGGCTCCGCAGCCGTGCAGCTCCCTTGCTGGGCTAACTTCTTGCCGAGGTTTCAGAGCAGGCAGGGGGAGGCTCCCGCGGGCTCTGTGCAGCGACGTTCTGCTCCCCGCAGCGCGTCTTCCCCTACATCTCCGCCATGGTGAACAACGGCTCCCTGACCTACGACCACAGCAAGGACGGGCGCTGGACGGAGCTGGCGGGCTGCACCGCCGACCTCCGCAACCAGAACCACGACACCTTCCTGGCCATCCGCTACTCCCGGGGCCGCCTGACGGTGAGCTGCGGGGGGAGCCTCGCGCCCGTTCGGCGGGGCAGTGCTGGGTGTTGCTGGTGGGGGCGGTTTTCCAGGCTCAGCCTCCTGCTCTCCAGCACCTCTGGCTCTAAGATTGCTGTCGGTTGGGCGGGAGGACAGCTGGTACTCTTGGTGAGCCCCCCTTGTCTCACAGGTGATGACAGACGTGGAAGATAAGAACGAGTGGAAGAACTGCATTGACATCGCGGGGGTCCAGCTGCCCACTGGCTACTTCTTTGGTGCTTCTGCGGGCACTGGAGACCTGTCTGGTGAGTGGGCTTGGCTCGCTGCTTGCTGCCACATCACACTGTGGGTGCCTTCCTTTCCTTGTTGTGGTTCTTGAAACCATGCTGGGTAGGGACCAACCTGGGAAAGGAGGCATCTAAAAGCTGAGGAACATCCGAAATGACAGCCCGATAGCTGGGCTGTGAGGGTGGCTGCGGAGGGAAGGAGACCTGCGCCTGGCAGAGCACAGATCCGGGCGTGCTCCGGAGGCGTGGGCGCTTCTCCAGGCTTCTGGCAGTCCCCAGTGCTGATGGTTGTTCCCTAGACAATCACGACATCATCTCCATGAAGCTGTTCCAGCTCATGGTGGAGCACCCTCTAGAAGACGAGACCGTTGACTGGACGAAAATTGAGCCGAGCGTCAGCCTCCTCAAATCACCCAAAGGTGAGGCTCTGTTGCTTCCCAGACCTCCGCTGGAGGATTGGGGCGTCCCTGTAACTTTTCTCTCCTTGCAGACAACGTGGATGACCCGACGGGGAATTTCCGAAGCGGGCCCTTGACCGGGTGGAAGGTGTTCCTGCTCCTGCTCTGCGCCCTGCTGGGCATCATCGTCTGCGCTGTGGTGGGAGCTGTGGTCTTCCAGAAGCGCCAGGAGCGGAACAAGCGTTTCTACTAGAGGAAGAACGGGGCTGTGGTTGTGCCCAAACCCTTCTTTTCTATGGGGAGCTGTAAAAAAAACAAACACAAACAACACAAACAAACAAACTGTGGTTTCTAAAAGCTGTTTCTGAGAAATACAAGAAGTATTTTCTTACCTGTCCGTGTGACCGTAACTCCTGCCGGACACCTGGCCTCCAGCGGGCCGGACCCAGGGGGGGCGATTCTTGTGGGGCCCCCATCTCCTGCAGCCCGGGCCGGGTGCCTCCCGCTGCCTTTCCGGGCCCCCCCTTTTGCCCCCCAGGACCTGCTGAGCTGCCCGGGGTGGGGTTTGGGGGGGGGCTGGTGGCGGCGGGCGTGAATGTAGGGGGTGTGTGGGGTCGGGGCTGTGAGGGCATTAAAGGACTGACACCACCTGCGGCTCTGCCTGTGTATGGGGAGGGGTTAAGGATGGGGGGGGAATGAATTTTTTGGGGGGAAATGAATGGGGACCAGATGTTCTTGGAGGTGTTTTCCGACCTTAATGATTCTGTGATTGTAAGTAAGCACCTCGAAGCAGGAGGAACTCTTAGTTTCCGGGGGGGAAAGGAATTTGGGGGAGGGAAGTGAAATGGGGGGAGTGAATGGGGAAGGAATAGGGGTGAATTTGGAGGAAGGCATGTAGGGGATGAACTGGGGAAAGGGGGGGAGGAATTTGGGGGAAGGGGGAGATGAATAGGGGGGAATAGGTTGGGGAGGGGTGAATTTGGGGGGAAGGGAGGATGGATTTGGGGGAAGAGGGGGTGAACTGGGGGAAAGGGAGAGGAGGGAATTGGGGGGTTGGGATGAGTTGAGGAGGGGGTGAATTGGGGATGGATTTTGGGGAAGGGGTGGGGGTGAATTGGGGATGGATTTTGGGGAAGGGGTGGGGTTGAATGGGGAGGGGATGAATTGGGGGAAGGGAGGAAGAGAATTGGGGGAATGGGGGAAATAAACGGGGAGGAATTGTGGAAGGGGGGTCCCTAACGATGCTGGGGGGGTGTGGGGTGGGGATGTCCCCGCCGTGCCCCCGGGCCCGCCCCCGTCCCCGTCCCGCCCCCGGCGGGCGGAAGGCAGCGGGGTGGCGGGGCCGGGCCTTGTTTCCGGGGGAGCGGCGGGGCTCAGCCAGCGTGGCCCGGCACCGGGACCGGCACCGGGACCCGCACCGGGACCGGGACCTCCGGGTACCGCTATGGGGCCGGGCCGCCGCAGGGCTGCGCTCCGCCTGCGCGGCGGCGGGTGAGAGGGGACGGGGACGGGTGGGGGGGGACACCGGGATGGGGAGGACACCGGGAGGATGGGGGGTGACACCGGGATGGGGGGGACACCGGGGGGTCCCCGTTGACCGCCCGCCGTGCCCCCAGGTCCCTGGGGCTCCTGCCCGGCAAGGTGTCCGTCTTCCAGCTCTTCTTCGCCGCGCTGCTGCTGGGTTTCGCCTCCCTGCTCTGGCTGCAGCTCAGCTGCTCGGGCGAGGGGGCACCCCCCGGGAGAGGGGTCCCCCGCCGCCCCTGCCCTCCCGAGCCCCGAGCCCCCCCGGTTACCGACGACGACCCGTCGTGGGGTCCCCACCGCCTGGCCCTGCTCGTCCCTTTCCGCGAGCGCTTCGAGGAGCTGCTGGCCTTCGTGCCCTACATGCACCGCTTCCTGAGCGAGAAGAGGATCCGCCACCACATCCTGGTGCTCAACCAGGTGGATCACTTTAGGTACCCCCCAGCACGAAGCTCGGGAGTGGGGGAGCCCCCTCTCCAAACCGAGGGGCTCGGGGCACGGTGCTCTGCCCGCTGCTGCTCGCTCTGAAGCTTACAGAAGGACAAAGCAGCGCCTCGTTTCCTTCCCTGCCGCCCTTCCTAAGCGAGAAGGGAATTCAGTCCCCAATTCAGTACCCCCAGATGTTGCAGCTTTCTTCCTGGTGCCACTTAGCCCCCAACCTCTGGGGCCGCTGAGTTCCTTGAGGTGTTTGGAAGTGCTGTAGCTTGCCCCGTGCTGCTCCCAGCCTTTGACCCCTTCGTGCTGGAAGGGGCTGAACCTCCGTATGTTGCTCTTAGGCTGAGCGTGCACAGCCCTGCACAAGGGCACAGCCTCAGGACATGCAGCTGGAGCACCTGGAGCTGTGCAGCCAGGGGACACCGTGTTTGTGTGTGCACAGAGGGGCTTTGTGGTGACAGCCCCTGTTTTTGGGGACCAGGTTGGGGCCGTGGGGCACGGGAGGTGGATGTGAAGGGATAACAGCTGCTCTGCGTGGTGCTGAGAGCCCCTGGTCCCGCGGCAGGTTTAACAGAGCGTCCTTGATCAACGTGGGCTTCCTGGAGAGCGGCAACGACACCGACTACATCGCGATGCACGACGTCGACCTCCTGCCCCTCAACGAGCAGCTGGATTACGGCTACCCCGAGGCAGGGCCCTTCCACGTGGCGTCCCCGGAGCTGCACCCGCTGTACCACTATAAAACCTACGTGGGTGGCATCCTGCTGCTCACCAAGCAGCACTACGAGATGGTGAGCGCGTGGGTGGGACACCGCGGCCGGTTTGGGGTACGACGTGGTCTTGGCACGCAGTCAGGTTGTGCTCTGTGCTCGGGAAGGGGGAAAAGGAGTCAAAATGCTACGGGGACAGGAGGGGGAAAGCTGAAGGTGTCCCTGGTGCTGGTGTCTGCTCCTTGCGCCACGAGGAGTTGTGCTGTGGCTGCAGGAGGAGAGCAGGACCCCGGCCTGTACAATGCCCCTCTCGTTTCAGTGCAACGGCATGTCCAACCGCTTCTGGGGCTGGGGCCGGGAGGACGATGAGTTTTACCGACGTATCAAAGGAGCTGGTCTCCAGGTAAGCTGTGCTCCGTGGCCTCCTCAGTTGGAATTTTTCTCCTCGTCTCCCCACCAGACCCCTGCTGCAGCTATCGAGGCTGGGACAGGGGCAGGGCCCTTCCATGTGCCCTGCCGCGGCAGCAGGCACGGGCAGGCTTGCAGTGGCTTTACAAAAGCTTTCCTCTGCTCCCAGGTTCGCCGTCCCACTGGAATCACGACTGGGTACGAGACCTTCCAGCACCTGCACGACCCAGCCTGGAGAAAGAGAGACCAGAAGCGCATCGCTGCTCAGAAGCAGGTGAGGCCTGATGGAGGAGCACCAGGGGAGACGCAGGTTGTTACCACCACGTGCTCGGAGCCCTCCCTGCCAGCTCCCTGCTCCTCACCCAGGCACCGGGTGCTTTCTCCTGAGCGGTTTCATGTTTTTCTCTCCTTCAGGAACAGTTTAAGGTGGACCGGGAGGGAGGCCTGAACAACGTGCGGTACCGAATCGAGTCACGGACGGCTCTGAGCGTGGCAGGAGCCCCCTGCACCGTCCTTAATATCTTGCTGGACTGTGACACAAACGAGACCCCCTGGTGCACGTTTGGCTGAGCCCGTCCCCGTGCGCTGTGCTCGTGCCGAGGCGCCGGGGCTGCCGCCGAGCTGCTTGGAGCAGGCAGGATTTGCGCAGCAGACGAGCGTGGCGGTGCTGGCAAGACGCAGAGGAACAGAAAGGGCTGAGGACTTGTCTTTGCTGGGACCAGCAGAAGAGGCCAAGAGCAGGACTCCGTGGCATTGCTGCAAACACCGGTGCTGCCTCCCAGGGCAGGTGCAGGAGGCGTTTTATTCTGTGCTGGACGTGGCGGAGCTGCCACCCGGTTCAGAGGACAATAAAGAACTGTCAGGGCATCTGTCAGTAAATGCCCTGCAACATGCAGCACTGCTACTTTTTTCCTGTTGCCTTCCCCTGAGTGGTTTCAGTGCAGCCATTTCTAGCTCAGCCTCTGGACAGGCAATCTGCTCTGCTTCAGAGGGGTGTGAGGGCCGTGGTGTGGGCTCAGGACTTGTCTGGATCAGTGGGAGGCTTGGGGAAGGTGCCTGGGCCAAGTAGCCACGCCAGCCCCAGGGTGCTGGACACAAGATAGGGAGGAGGAGGGAAACATCCCTGTCTGGCTGCCGGGAAGGTGCCTGGGGGCACTGCAGCAGGGATCCAGGGCTGGGGAAGCAGGGAAGGTCCCTCTGGCCTGGCTGGTGATCCTCACCTGATCCCGGTGATCCTGGCTGAAGCCCTGGGAGCTGCTAGTGGTTTGGGTTTGGTGGAAATCAGCCCCACCTGCACTGTTTGCTGGGAAGCGTGATCCTGCAGAGCAGCGCAGGAGGGGCAGGCCAAGGGCCTGAGCCCCGAGATGGTCCTGGTCACTGTCCCCAGAGCCGATGGCTGTGCTGCCCATGCTTGTGCCAGGAGTGAGCAGGCTCTGTGACCTCTAGGATGCTTCTGCTCACCCTGACCTGCCAGCTCTGGGCTCCTTTCCTCCTGCAGCCTGGCCTGGCCACTTGCTGGAGCTGCTGGCTGAATCCGTGCCATGCTGCTCCAAAGTACAGGGGGCTCGGGCTGGCTCACAGACACTGCCATGTGTAGGGTGCACGATGCTGCCTCCGGGACCCTGGCACCCGTTCCTGGTGCTGCTGCCTCCTCAAGCTGGGCAGCGCCTCCCAGCCAAGCGTTCGGCCCCATCACCAGCGCCGCGCTGGGCTGGCACCCGGCCTGCCACCTTGCCTGGTCCCCTTCTGTCCTTGTCCCTTCTGCCTGGCGCTTCCTGAAGCAGTTGCCTTGCCGGGTGCCGACAGAAGCTGTCACCATCCCGAGAAGCCAAGGAGCTTCCTGTCCCGCAGGGACACGGCACCTCCGGGGAAGAGCCCTGAGATGAGGGAGCCGAAAGCGTCAGAGCTGTGCGGGGGTCTCAAACCACATGGGGGGAGCAGGTCCTGCTGGATCTGCTGCCACCTGCCTTCCGTGCTGCTCCGGAGCTGGATGAGGAGTGCAGGGCCCTGAGTACCGGGGTGCTGCCTTCAAGGAGGGGTCAAGGTGTTGGCAAGGCTCAGCCCGAGCTCCTTGCATCATCCAACGCGCAGCCTGTGCTCCTCCCCAGCTCGGGGCCTGTCCTTGCCCCGGGGCAGGGGGGAACGCGCTGCCCAGGAGCTCCCCAGGGCCTCTCCGCCCTGCTGGCCCTACCGCAGGGTGTGGGCTCACCCGGCCAGCGCCGCCTTGGCTCTTCATGTCCTTGTCCCCAGCCTGGCGCTGATATCCTGCATGAAGATTGCAGGCTGCTTTGGTCCCGTGCATGGAGGCATCTCCTAGACCCATTTTGTCCTTGCCTGTGGGGTGATGTCGGCCCAGCATCACCACTGCAAAGGCCCACGGTGTGCCACGGGGCGTGCGAGCACCGACCCCAGTCCCTTTTCCATCCCTTGGGTTTTGGGATTGGCCATCCGTACGTCAGCCACCTATCTGTGCCCGAGCCGCAGCCTGGGCTGGTGGAGGCAGATCAAAGGATCCAAAATAGATGACACAGTTTCGTCAGGTTTCACGAAGCCGGAGCTGTGCAGAAGCAGAGAGCATATGTGCACCTCGCACTTCGCTCAGCGCTAAAGGCTCCTCTCCCGCTGCCTGGCAGCTATTTCTCAGCTCCGCTCGCAGCCCCCTCATCCTCCGGGTGCTTTTGTGGAAGAGGCGCCTTGCTGGAGACCCGGCTTCCTTTTATAGCCCTCAATGTGCCTCGGAGGTCGCTCAGCTCCGCTCCCCCCCCACGCACTTTGTTATTAGCAATGGCCCAGCGGGAGGGGCTGAGGCTTTTCCCCACCGCGTTTTTGCAGATGGTAACACCCTGCCTCCCAGCCGCCCGTGTCCCGGGAGCCCCGCGGAGCCGAGCCGGAGGCCTCCTGCCATTTCTATGCTTGGCTGGGTTCTCAGCAGCCCTTAGGAGGGGTCACGGCTCCATCTCACCCCAGGACACTCGGAGGCAGCGAGGGCTCCTGCAGTCCCAGCCCTGCCCCTCTGCTTCTCCCCCCTTCTGGGGCCCGAATTGCTGCAGTGAGCTGTGCGGGGGCTGCTGCAGGCACACGGGTGCCTTCTATTGCCAGGCTGGTTCAGACCAGGCAGTTCCCAGAGTGCTGGTGGCCGACCGAGCTGCGGCAGCATCGTGACAGTGCGGGGAGAGGCAGGGAGCTGCCATCATCCTGTGGGGACGTGCTGGAGGGAGCACAGCCCGTGATGGGGCTGGGATGTGGTGGCAGGAAGCGGGGCAGACGGGAAGGGATGCGATGAGTGCCCGTCACGACTCAGCCCAGCATCTCCACAACCTGTCTGGGCCTCAGTCCAGTCATCTATCACCGCCTGCCCCTGCAGCAAGGAAATGGGGACAAATGTGTGCGTGGCCACAGGCTGCTAGGTTTGGGGCAGAAGGCCGGGGTTTGTGTGGGAGGTGATGGATGAAGGGGCTGCGAGGGAGGGCAGGGTATGGCACTGCTGCCCCTTAGGGCCAACACCTTCCAAATCTTCCTCTCATCGCCTCCTTGCCCCAAGCCCAGGCTCGGGGGGCACCACCACAGACACGCGGTGCTCCGAGGCCGCCTGTGCCGTAGCGAGGAGCGCCGGGGAACACGGGGCTGGCGGGCGCGGTGGCGGCGTGCCTTGGCAGCAGGCCGAGGATAAGGCGAGCGTGCGAGCCCGGGGACGGGGACGGGGACAGCGTGTGCGTGTGGGTGAGCACTGGCAGCACAGCTTGAGGACTGCGGCGGGGGGGAGCTGGCAGCCGCCGGGACCCAGGCCGGAGGAGGACAGGAGCTGCGTGCGGGCGGGCGAGCTGCCACCGGTGTCCCGCTCCCCGGGGTGACCTCAAGCAGCGGGTGCCCATGCGGATGGCCAGACGAAGCCCACCGCCCGCCACCGAGGGACACCCGGTGCTGCCCCCCCCGGAGCCCACCGTGGGGCTTACAGCGGGCACTCGGAGCCTCCCCCCCGCTGCTCCACCACCCTCCACTGGAAGGCCCGAACCGTGCGGCCTCCCCCGGTTCTCAGGGGGGGAAAACAGGGACCGGGATCCCGGTACCCCCGCCCCTCCCCGGGGCCGCCCCGCCCGGGCGCCGCCCGCCTCCGCTCCGCGATTTGCCGCTGCCGGCTCCGCCCGCTCCCCGCGCGGCCGCGGCCGAGGGGCGCGTTCAAACGCGGCGAGGGAAGGAGCTGGAGCGGAGCGGAGCGGAGCCGAGCTGGGCAGCGCCGGGACCCGCAGCGCCGCCGGCATGGTGAGTGCGGCCCCGGTAACGCCGGGCTCCGGTAACACCGCCGGTTCGGCCCCCGCCCCCCCCCCCTTCCCTAATTTCCCTCCTCGCCCTCCAGCCTCGGTGCTTTGTCCTCCGCCCTCCGGGGCCTCGCTTCGTGCCCTCCCCTCCTCGGTTCGCCGCGAGCATCCCCCCCGGTTGTGCCTCTCCCCCCTCCCCCCCGCAACCGGGGAGCAGCCCCCGCCGTGCCCACGGGGGACGGGGAGAGGCCGCAGCGAGCGGGGCCCCACCGGGGAGCAGCCCCCGAGCCGGGCACGGGGCCGGTGCTGCGGAGCCAGCTCCCCCCCTCCCGGTGCCTCCCGTCCCACCGGAGCTCTCCCGAGGCCTGACCTACTTCCCCGGCCGCTCCCCGGGGAGCAGCAGCAGCCTCACCCGGTGGGGAGCTGCTCCGTGCCCCACCGGAGCTACCGACCCCCGAGCCCCCCAGGGCACCCCTCGAGGGTCTCTCCCTCGCCCCGGGTCCTCGCCGCGGGGGTGCCAGTGCCCGGAGCAGGTGCCGTGCTCCCGGAGGGAGGTGACAGCGCAGGCCGGGAGCTGTCAGACAGGTTTGTGCGTGGCACCAATTATCCCGGCTGTTTGTTTACCCGCCGTGGGGAGCCCAGAACCAGGGCAGCTTCCTGGGTGTAGCCCTCCACCGGCCTCAATGGGGGGGCTCCGCGGCCTCACGCCAAGCCCCGGCGTCACCGCGAGCCTCTACGGGAGGCTGCGGGTCCCCGAGGGTCCCCACCACTGGGGTTGTATGTTCCTGGCTTGGCCGGGGGCCGCGTTGGCCTCTCCCGGTCCGTGGGGAGCGGGCGGCGAGGCCGAAGACGTGCCGGCGGCCTTCCGGCCCCGCGGGGCGCAGGGAGGCCCGGCCACCTGCGCAGGAAGCTGCATTGTCCTGGCGGCCTCCTTCCCCTTCCTCCCGCCTCCGTCCCACGGCCGCGTCCGGCCTCCGCTGGGCTCGGGGCCGCAGGGTGGGAGCCCCAGACCCAAGGGCGGAGGAGCCGGGGCCGAGCAGGAGCCTCGCTGTGGAGCGGGAGATGCGTTTGCTCGGCGTGGAGGCCGAGCCGAGAGGCCAAACGGGGCTGCGGCATTTTGGGGGGTGTCTGGGGGCTGTCCCCAGCCACGTCGCCGTAGCCCTGGCGGGATGGGACGGGCTCGTGGGATCGTGCAGCTCCGAGCTCGGTGCCAGCCGCCGGTAATAACCGTGGCCCCGCGGAGGGGGCAGGGAAAAGGGGAGGCCGGCGTGGGGAGGCCGCGCGGAGGTTCC
The DNA here is from genome assembly GCF_964211825.1 of Aythya ferina. Classification (NCBI taxonomy): domain Eukaryota; kingdom Metazoa; phylum Chordata; class Aves; order Anseriformes; family Anatidae; genus Aythya; species Aythya ferina. The sequence continues at coordinate 9,197,976 of NC_140312.1, forward strand.
TGGGGAGGGGGCGGCTGGGTGCTGGGTGCCGCCGGGCCGGGGCTGGCGCCAGGCCCAGGCAGGTGCTGCCGGCTCCCGAACTCGCCCGCCTGGCTGGGCGGCAGGTGCCTGTTCTGGTGGCGGCCCCGGCCGCGGGCGGGAGGTGGGGCTGGGTGTGGGAGGGAGGCGCTGCGCCACCGGGGGGGGGGTGGCGAAGGGGGAGCCCCCACCGCCGTGCTCAAGGATCCCGGGGGAACTGCTGGGGGTCCCCCCCAAACCCGGTGCTGGAAGCTTTTAGGGTCACTGGGACAGGGGATGCAGGAGGTGGGGGGGGATGAAGGGATATGAGTGGGCATCGCCGCACCCCTCGTGCAGGCAGGGGGTCCCCAAGGGTGGGATGGGTTTTGGGAGCGGGGCAGTCCCGGCCTTGCTGACTCTGTCTCTCTTTTGGCAGTGCTGGTCCCGGGTTTTTCTCTAATTCTCCATGGCAGCAGCACAGGGCCCTGTGACCTGTGAGCCCGACACCCGCGTCCTCGGCACCTACCTCTCCTCTGTGCCCGTCGGCAGCATGGGCAGCGTGGGCAGCCTGGTGGAGAAGCAGGACCTGTCCCCCCTGGAGCTGCGGGCCCCGCTGGGGGGCTCGCGGGGGCTCCGGCAGCCCGACGGCTTGCTCCGCAAGGGGCCGAGCCAGCGGGAGCTCTTCGGCTACCTGCACGGGGCCAAAAAGGAGACGCGGTCCGAGCGGAAGCACCAGACTTCGGGCGCCTGCTACAAGCGGGACTACGAGAGCGACCGCGAGAACCGGTCCCCCGAGCGCTGCTCCCGGGAGCATCACCGCGGGTCCGACTTCTCCAAGAGCTCGCTGCCTGAGCGGGGCCGCTTCGACAAGGTGAAATAGGAAATTTGTCCCCGAAAACGTGCCCTGCTCTGGGGTGGCTGGGGCTGGAGCAGAATGTGCTGGGAGTGGGAGATGGGGTGGAGAGGGTTTGGGGATGTCCAGGTGTGGTGGTGGGGCTGGGAGCGAATGGATTTTCTCTGGCTGGAGCTCGGGGGGGGCTCAGCCTGACCCCACTCGTGTTTTTGCAGTGCCGCATCAGGCCCTCGGCCTTCAAGGCGGTGGCCGGGAAGGGGCTGGTCTCCATGCAGGGCCTCTCCTCGTCCAAGGGGCAGAAGCTGTCCAAGAGCAACGGCAGCCTGCACACGCTGCTGTCGCAGAGCAGCACGGCGCCCTCGCAGCACGGCCCGCTCCGCACCCACCTGCTCCACGCCATCAGCCTGGATGAGGCCTCCGACTCCAGCCACAACTCCATCCAGAGCTTCCCCTCCTACGGCTCCCGCCTCAAGCCCGCCCAGAGCCAGTTCAGCGCCTCCATGGGCCACATCAACCACATCGGAGGGTCCCTGGACAGGGTGTCCCGGAACCCCAGGGATCCCCTGGCTCCCGAAAAGGCCCCCCTGTCCTGCAAAAGCATGGCCACGCTGAGCCGGCTGCAGAGCCCCGGGGAGCCCCCGCCGCCCTACGAGTTCACCTACTCCCTGGAAGACGCGGTGAAGCAGCTGGAGGATCGGCTGCAGGAGAGTGGGGGAGAGCTGCGGCAGCTCAAGAGGAGCCTCAGCGAGACCGAGGACCCCTTCACGCAGGTGAGACATGGGGCTGGGGTGGTACTGGGTGTCCCTGGGCAGTGGTGATGGGGTGGAAGGAGCTGTGAAGGTGCTGGTGTCCTGCCATGGTGGCTGGGAGCGCCCAAATGTGGGGGGAACCCATGTCATGTTGTGGGGCAGGAGTGGCTGGGGAGCTGCTGTTAAAGCTCTGCTCCTCAGCTGGAGCTGGGAGGGCATGGCCTGGCTGAGCTGCTGGGTTTGAGAGATCTCTGGGACCTCTGGGGATCCTTCCTGGGCGCTGACCTGCACGGGGACAGGATGCAGTGTCCCCAATGCCTCTCTGTGCTGGCAGGTGTTTGAGGACAAGCAGCGGCTGTGGCTGGATGAGCTGGAGGACCTGAAGCAGATGTACATGGCCAGGCTGCAGCAGGTGACGCAGCAGGCGCAGCGCGGGCAGCGGGCGCTGCAGCTGCAGCTCTACAAGGCGCAGCAGGAGAAGAAGCGGCTGCAGGAGGAGCTGAACATGCAGCAGTGCCAGTGCGAGGAGGCCAAGCTGCGGCAGTCCCAGGGCGAGCGTGTCAGCCCCAAGCTGGAGGAGACCAAGTGGGAGGTGAGTTCCCTTCCTTCCTTCCCTCCTGGCTATGCGGCCACGATGGGGGCCGTGGTTCTCTGATCTGGGGTCACTCATGGCCACGGGATGGGAGAAAAAAGCCAGGCACGGTGCTTGTGCTCTCCCAGGGATGCCGTGGCGATTAAAACGGGGTGCTGGCTCCTTGCTCACTGCTTGCCTGTGCCCTGCAGGTGTGTCAGAAGGCAGCCGAAATCTCCCTGCTGAAGCAGCAGCTCCGGGACACCCAGGAGGAGATGGCTCAGAAGCTGGGCGAGATCTTCAGCCTGAAGACGCAGCTGCGAGAGGCCAAGGCTGAGGTCCAGGCCCGGGACTCGCAGCTGGCGCAGCTGGCGGACTCCTTCCAGAGCCCCCCGGAGCCCGGCGCCTCGCTGCCGCTGGGCGACGACCCCATGCCAGCGTGCCAGGACTTCCCTGGCTGTGAGACGGATGACTCCAAGTGCCGGGGCCTCCACAGCGACTCCGCGGAGCCCCTGGAGCGCCAGGTGGAGTGGCTGTGGGCCGAGCTGCTGCGGGAGCGGCGCCAGGGCCAGCTGCAGGCCGTGAACTTTGAGCTGGAGAGGAAAACCTGGCAGGAGGAGAAGGAGAAGGTGCTGCGGTACCAGCGGGAGCTCCAGGCCAGCTACATGGAGATGTATCACCGCAGCCAGGCGCTGGAGCGCGAGCTGCGCCAGCTGCGCTCGGAGCCCAGGGACGTCGGGGCCGACTCGCCCTGGATCGAGCGAGTGGAGTCCTCCAAGATCTGAGCGGCAGGGCGCCCGCGGGACCGCCGAGGGGGAAGGGCTCTCGCTGCTGCAGTGGGACGAGCGCAGGGCCACGAGGCTCAGCCGCTCGACCCTGCCCTGGGGAGAAGGACCCGTGGCCACGAGGGAACTTGTCCTTCTTGCAGCGCTTCAGGCCCGTGGGGGGTGGTCTCCGGAGAGGGGATCGCCCGTGCCAGGGCAGGGGTCTTGCATGTGCCCCGTGCTCTGCCGCCAGGAGCGCTTGCCCTGCGATCCCCTCAGTCGTGGGGGCAGAGACCAGAAGCCCTGTGAGACATTCCCCATCCCTCCTGCTCTGCCTCCCCTTTTCCCTTCACCCCAGTAACTTAATATCTTGCTAAGGAGAGGCTCAAGCCCTGTCCTCCTGTTCCAGCTCCTGTGGCCCAGCTGGTGCTGCTGCAGCTGGGAAGGTGAAGGAGGAAAATCTGGGGGAGGAGCTGCCCCTTTTGCCTCCCCAGTGCTGTGGCTGTTCTGCAGCAGAAGGGAGGTTACTGCAGCTTCCCTGCACCGAGGCTGGGCAAGGAGAAGAGGGGAGGGCCTCGTGCAACGACGACGGGTGGGAGCCCCCCGGGCCGTGCCCTGAGAAGCTGAAGCATCCCCGCATCTCCACCCTGCAGGGGGAGAGGTGCTGGAAGGAGCCGGCACTGTGCTTGTAATGTGGAGCCTCCGGAAGGCCAAGTGGGGCCCCCTCTCCTTGGCCTTTCCTGCAATAAACCCGGATTTTGTTCTTCTGTCCTCAGCCTCTGCTTTCTCTCTCCCGGGGGTTGCCTGGCAGGGGGGGATGAGCTGCCAGCCAGGCGAGCCGCCGCGTCGGGGAGGGGAAGGAGGCGGCGCGGGGCTGGCGGCACAACCGGCTGGGGCTGAGTCACAGCAGGGCAGGGCCGGGCGGGTTGGGGCAGCCCCGGGGCGCTGCCACGGGGATGGGGCCTCCCTCACCACCCCAAACAGAATGGTCTGACACCTCCCCCCAAGCGGGGTGACTCTGCCCCCCCCAAAAAAAGCAGTCAGACAGCTGGTACAAACCCCCCACACCTTTATTCACCCCGTGTCCCATGCCGTTCCCCCCCCCCCAGCTGCTGTGGGTCACAGCGGCAGGGGCAGCGCCTCCACGTCCTCCAGGCACTCATCGTAGGCCTCCTGGTACTCCTCGTGGGGCTTGATCAGGATGACACAGGTGGGGCGCTTCGAGCCGGCCGCAGCTCCCAGGTCCTGTAGCGGCAGAGCGGGGCAGTGGGGAGGAGGGCAGCCTGCTGGGGGGGAGCCCCAACACCCCCCATGCCCAGTGAGGCACAGGGAAGGTGTCCCTGCCATCCCCCAAACATCCAAGCACTCTTTGAGTGGGCTGGGCATGGGAACCCTTCTCCCAGCTCATCTCTTCTAGCCCAAATGCTGCAGGGATGCGTGCTGTGAATGCCTGGCAGCTCTCACATACGCTGCTCCTCGCCCACAGCAGGGAAACCCCAAAGCCCCTGCCCACCCCTAAGTTCTAGTCTGAGCAGGGACGGACATCTCTCCGCTACCACATCTTGGCCACCAACAAATTTCCAGGAGCATCCAGTTCCCAGCTCAGAACTAAAAGGAAGAAATCTGTCCCAGCCCTGTTCTGGAGAGCTCTGGTGCTGCTGCAAGAGCTCTACCAGGACAAACGCTCCTGCAGCGAGCCCCTCCTACACCTGAGCTGTCACCGTCTGTTCCTCTTGTGTCCCAGCATGGCACAAGTGCTGGGTGCTTCACTCAGACACCACCGTGGAGCCTCCCCAGGATGGCTCCTGCCGGCTGCAGCCCACCAGGCTTGGTGTCACAGTGGTTGGCGCCTCCGGGCTGCGCAGCCACCTGTCCTTACCGATTTGGAGGGGACGTACGCATACGGGAGGTTCCTGTCCTCGCACATGATGGGGATGTGGCAGTACACATCGATGGGCAGCGTGTCGCCGGCCAGCACCGCGATCCTGAAGGGGAAAACACGCGTCAGGGGCCGGGGCCGCGCCTGGGCAGCGGGGCCGGGGCTCCTCCACTTACCCCTTCTCGCCCTTGTTGATGAATTTCTGCACCTCCTTCACGCCGCGGCGGATCTGCTTCTGCTTGGCCGCTGCAAGAGAGGCAACGCCTCAGGGGGCTGCGCCAACCGGCCCGGCCCGGCCCGCTCCCAGGCCCTAGGCCCCAGCCCGAGACTCCCCCGGTTCCCCCGGTGCCTGCCCCCCAGCCCCAGCCCAACCTTTCCTAATGCACTTGTAGAGCTTCCGCGTCAGCTTGCGGGAGGCGAGCGGCTGCGCGATGGGGTTGAGGTGCCCGAGCTGCTCCCGGTACGACAGCTCCGGGGCTGCCTCCGCCGCCTCCGCCTCCTTCTCCCGCGCCATGGCCGCGCGCTGCCGCCGGCCGCTTCCGCTTCCGGGGCACGCGCGGCCCGGCCGCCGCGGGCTGAGCGGCAGCCAATGGGATCCCGCCCTGCCTCAGCCCGCCCACCGCCCCGGCCAATGGCGAGCCGTGCTCGGCCCCCCGTCAGACCAGTGCTCCCCCGGTGCTCCCAATGCCCCCAGTACCGCTACAGCTCCCAGTGCCTCCAGTGCTCCCAGTGCTCCTCGGGGCAGGGCCCCCAAGGAGTCCCAGTGCTCCCCCAGTGCTCACAGTACCCACAAAGCTCCCCCAGTGCCCCCAGTGCTGCCCCAGTGCCCCCAGTACTCCAGAACTCTCAGTGCTCCCAGCACTCTTCGGGGCAGGGCCCTCAGTGCTCCCAGTGCCCCCCAGTCCCCACAGTGCTCCCCCAGTGCTCCCAGTACCCCCCAAGTTCTCCCAGTGCTGCCCCAGTGCTCCTAGTACCCCCCAAGTTCTCTCAGTGCTCCCAGTGTGCCCAGTGCCCCCACTACTCCTAGAGCTCCCAGTGCTCCCAGTGCCTCCAGTACTCTTTGGGGCAGGGCCCCCAGTGCTCCCAGTGACCCCCAGTGCTCCCAATACCCCCCCCCCAGAACTTCCAGTGCTCCTCAGGGAATGGTCCCCAGTGCCTCCAGTACTCCCAGTGTCCCCAGTGCTCCCAGCACTCCTAGAGCTCCCAGCACTCTCACAGTGCCCCCAGTGCTCCCAGCACCTCCAGTGTTCCTAGTGCTCCCTGAGTGCTCCCAACACCCTCAGTGCTCCCAGCCACCCCAATGCTCCCAGTGTCCCCAGTGCTCCCAGTGCCCCCAGCGCCCCGTCACCTCCGGCCCAGCTGCAGCCTGTCCTCCGAGCACAGGAGGGCTTCACCCAGCATCTGCATCTGCTCCAGCACCTCCCGCTGCATCTCCAGGGCCATGCGGTGCACGTGGTGGTTGCAGCTGTTGTACATCACCGCGTTCTGGAACATGAGCATCAGGCTGCACTGGAACTGGGCCATGGACTGGATGTGCCCCTTGGACAGGTTTCGCTTTATGCTGGTTAAATCCATGGGCCTGTAGAGGACACACAGCAGGGAAATTAAACGGAAGCCAGAGCCAGGCTCTGCACGAACGTGCTTGTCCTCATTTCGGCGTGGCCCTGAAAGCACGGCTATTTTCAATCAATATTATTGCTCGGGACAAAGAGGGGGAGCGAGAAATGTTCTTCTAAGGCAGACAAAAGTAAGTTCAGCCAATCTGACGCTTGCCACCCAACCAACTTGGCAGGCCATTAGCAGTCGCTTCTAAAAAAATATGAAGTTGAGCTCCAGAGAAGGCAAGCAGAGCGGTTCTAGTAATTAGTCTTGGTGGAGTCAGCCCAGGTCTGAGCGGAGAAAGAAAAGTTACTAAAATAGGTATCTATTAAAGCCCCTTAAAATCAAATGGTGCCACTAGCAAAAACAGCAGTGCTGATAAGGGGAACATGAAGGAGAATAAATATTACTTCCCTTATTTTGACAGAATGAGAAAATGAATGGCTGCAGAGAGGACAACTGTGACCAGAATAGAATATGGTTCAGCTCTGAAAAATGCCCTTAATCTATCCGGGAAATATTCTTATGACCCACTTCTCCACTGAGAGTAAAACATCTGGGGAATGAGCACTGGAAGAAGGGAGAACATTGACAGAGGCACACGTCTCCAGCATGGGGATAACAGACTGCTGGGCTGCAGAGGCTGAATCCCCCAAGCTCAGGCAGGGGTTACAGCTGCAGACTGTCTGTGCAAGGCCAGCAAAGGGCAGGCACAACGCGTGTCAGCCCCACGGGCGCTGCCACCTCCAGGTCCTGATCACCCGGAGGGAGTTTTAATAAAATAAGTCAGTGGGAGAAGGCGATGACAGCTGAACTCTGTGGAACAGGAGGAAGGAGACGGTCCCAGTGGTGCTTTGGAAACCAGAGGCTGACCTTAACCTGTCTTTCCTGTTCCGAGTGCTGGGTGCCAGAGAAGACAGAAACAGAGAGAAATGAAGCAGTGAATGGCTCTTCCGCAAACTCACCTCTTCACCACATCCCTGTATCCCGGGGCTTGTTTCTCTGACACTGCCTTCAGGAATGGGCCGCTGTACCTACAAGGACAAACACAAAGATCTCTGTCTGCTTCTGAGCAGAGGGCCAAAGACAACACTGCAGCACGGGCTAGTGCTGGCCTCTCCCTGCTTGCCACAAGGGGCACAGCCTGTTGGCAACTCCCCGTGCCGGGTGGCTGGCACAGCCAGGCAGGGGAGGAGGCTGAGCCCTTGCTGAAGCTGGCCCTGCCAGCTGTGTAGGAAGCACCATTTGGGCTTTGGCACGTTCTGCAGAGGAAATAAATATGCAGTGTTCTCTCTGATTTTACAGCACCCAGCTGTTCCTCCTGAGAGGACAGCCAGAAGCAAAGCCACGGAGAGCCATGCCTGCCTGGGGTGGGCGTCGTGGAGGGAAGCACAAGGCCTGGTGACACGGGAGGTGGCACTCAGGACAATGCTAATCCAACCCCATGCCCCATGTACCTGTGACTGGCTATCATCTTCCAGATGGACAGGACGGTCCTTTTGAAGTGTGAATGCTGCACGGGGTTATCCCAGCTCAGCTGCATCCTGCAGAAGGAATGTAGTGCCACATCGTCATGCTCGAGCCAAACGAGGAGGGAGCACTTCTGTAGGCACCTACCACATCCAGGTGGGTACAGCCCTGAGATCCTTTTCGGGAGCTGCACAAAGCCTCTCAGGGGGACATGGCAGAAGTGTTCTGCATCTGAACGCACAGCCAAACATCAACCATGCAGGAAGATGCAGTGTGACAGGCAGCTGACAAGGGCCGAGCTGAGCTGACCAGCATGATCAAGTTGGACAGAAAAGCTCATGCTATTCTGACATTTAGAACTTTACTAAGGTGGTTTTTATTCAGATTCCTATCCCATTAAGCTACGGTATCCCTTCGAAAGGCAGCCCAGATAGTCGCATACGAGGCAGAGCCTACCCGTGACTGACATGCCTGCCCTTGCCTCAAGGTGGGTGGCACTGACTCTCTTAGGAGATGGACTAGACACTGCCTGATAGTGTGATGCCCAGCTCATGGCAGACCTAGCTGCCTTGTAGAAACATGAATTTTCTATTTAACCTCTTATTAATTGCTACTCTTCTTACTTATGTACAGGATCAATGCCCCAAAATGCTGGCAGACCCACAGAGATAGCACAAGTTACCTCCCTCCCTCCTGTTCTCTTTGGACATACCACCTTCCTGGAGCTGACCTGTGCTATAAACTTGTGAGACACGGAAAACAACAGTTCTGCACTTGACAGAGAGCAGAGTGAACCACTTACAGCTGCATGTTGGCAGGACTTGTGGTGCCCAGCACAGGGTCTGCAGAGGTGCCATCGCTATCATCTGGGTCCTGGGCCTGATGACCCTCCTGTGCACGTGGCTCACCTAAAGCTGGATCTCCAGGTGCTTCTTGAGTCTTGGCCTGAAAAGCAGAGAGGAAAATGGAGATATGGCTAAAATGGCAGCCTGTCACCTCAATCCTACACACAGAAACCAGCCTGCTGCACGTCCCCTGACTGCATCCAGTCCCAAATGGGAGCTAGTTCTCTCTATTACTCTGGAGGATGATGCTTGACCTTATTCAGATCTTCCTTGTGCTGGCCAGGGCTCCATTAGCAGCTGGGTTTGATCTCTTGGCTCACAACCACCTCTGGCAAACACAAACATTGCGGAGCTGACTGGTGCCCAGAGGTGTGTCTGGTTTCTTTTCTGGGAAGAGTCATGGATGTACAGAGGGCAATCAGGATCTGAGGTAAGACTGCCTCAGGCTTGTTAAACCTCAAGACACAGAAAACAGGATCCCCAAGAGTACAACAGGACTGTTTCCTCAAAAACTCCCACATGAATATGACAGAGAATAGACTCAACCAGGAAGGAGAGTGGTGCTGTTGGTGCAGTGATTTACTAACAAAACGGAGGGGGAGGTGCAGGGAGAGAAGCATTCTGGAGGTCAGAAGTGGGATTATGTACAGGGACATCTGAGAATTCCTCAGCAGATCTGAAGCACGGAGCAGACTCTCCAGCAGGATCACAGACACTGCGCTGGGTATGGCTTTGACCACTTGGCAGACCATGAAGGAACTGCTGGGAATAACCCTGCTGCGAGAACCCTGAAAGTCATTTCTGTCTCCAGTGTCTAAGTTTGCAAAGCAACAAATGTGAGTGCAGGACTGAAAAACTGGGCGCTGTCCTTCCACTGCTGTGGTGTTACAGCCCCTCCCAGCACCACCTCGCAGGCTGGTGGGAGCCCAGCACCCCCCAGACACAGGACTAGCACAAACCCAGGCTGAACAGCGCCTGCTTCCAAGACATGACGGTCTCCAGGGGCAGATGGTTACTGCTATTGCATCCACGTGGGCCTGAAACCAGCCAAGCTGCGTGCTGCATAACACAGCAATTAGAACAAACCAAGTATTCCAGTCTTGCCTTAAACCTGAGAGCAGGCTGCCAGCTCTCATGAGTCACCTTTGTGCTGCCAAGGAGCAATGCCTCCAACTCACATCTGAGGGTTTGATCTGTAACGAGCTTCCTGTTCATAAAGATTCATATCCATACATAACAAACATCCATCCTTCCCCTCATGTACTTCTTTTGCATTCCCCTCCCTGATGTCTCCTCCCCTGTGTCCCCATCTCCCCAGCTGCAACGTGGGACTTCCCCATCTCGTCTAGAGCTGATTTCCTTTACTGCCTCTCATCTCTCACCGGAGGCTCTCCTAGGACCACCTCTCCCCTACCTCTCTTCCCAGGAGGCGTTTTTCCTTGTCTTCTGCCAGGCCATGCAGATTACTTTCCTCTGCTCTTGAGACTACTGCCCCTGCGGTCTTTTCCTGGCATCTTACATCTTCCCCATCACCCTGCTTTCCAGAGCCAGAATAATCCCATGGAGTCTGAGCTGAATCTGTGCAGCTAATGCGGAGAGGTTCCATCAACTGGGTTACCTGCGACACAGAGATACACTGCTTCAAATTGTGAAGGCAAAAGAAAGAATAAATAAGCAGCACAAGTGCTATTTTTGCTTTCACTCACGAACGCCTTTCCATTTTTAGGAATCCTTGCAAAATCTTCCGATGAAGCCCTGTGTTGTTATTACAAGTGTCAGTTCGCTGACATCTCTGTGCTTTAGGGTGAGCCGTGTTTTGGCAAAGCAGCTGCCTGGCTGCAGTGCCAGCTTTAAATGGGAGCAAGGGCTAGGCTTGGAACAGAGAGCAAGTTAACTCAGGGCATCTACACCTCCCCCAGAATATTTCTGTGTGTCAGGATGGTGGAGGCACTGAAAACTAGTATTTCAGGAAGGCCTAAGCTATGCAGCCCACTTTCCTGTCATCCACGCAGCCCTACCTCTGAGAAGAACTGGAGAAGACTTTCATCTTCGCATTGCCTCTCTCCTTTTGGGTAGTCTTCGCTATCATCCTCCCAGAGAGGATCACTGAACTTCAGCCTGTAGTCTGCCTCTTGGCTGCTCTCCTCCAGCTTCCCCAGGGCGGCCTCTTCGGTGTTCCTCCAGCTCCCCAGTTCCAGATCCAAGCTGGAATCCCAGCTGAGAACTGACTGGAAGTCGCTGTTCTTCTCTGAGTCACTGGGAGACTCCGTCTCAGACCCGCACCACAGCCAGGAATGGCCCATCTGCAAACAAACACAGAGACACAGCAATTTCTTCGTACTCTGCTCCAGAACTGCAAAGCCCAGTTCATCTCCTGACCTGCTCAGAGAGCCAAAACATGGCAAGAGCTCTGCGAGGCGAGCAGCCTGCTCCTGAGCCCAAAATTCACGGCACAGGGCAGAGCTGTAGCTGTGCAGCCACACCAACTCCCATTTCAGAGCAACCAAATTTCCATTTTCCAGTGCTTTCCCCGTGCTCGCCCCTTGCCTGGCAGCACAGTGGGTTCCCTGCTCAGGGGATACTGTGCTGGTTTGGAGCCTGTGTCTGTGTCTGATGGCACCGTTAGGTGCTGAAGGCAGCGAGCAGCAAGCTCGAAACCACATCATGCTGGGGCCAGGAGCTGCTGACAGCTGTGGATAACCTGTGACACCACGGGCAGCTCACTGAGATTCCCTTTGCTGCCCCTATTGCTGGTACATTGGAAACAACTTCTTACAGACACTACAGAAACCTGGTTTGGAGGCGACAGAGGTAATTTAACTGGGTGGTGGTGCCTTGTGTGCCTGAGCCAGGAGCACTGCAGTGATGCCCAGACACAGGCTCACAGGGGACAGCTTTGCACACACCTCAGAAAATAAGAGCTGGCGTTCTCTTAAGATGGAAGAAGCCACTCCTTTCACCTCTGCTTGTCAGCCTAAGTCTCTTCGGCTGCACGAGTCCCCTACAATTCCTCTAAAGTCTGGGGAATTGCTTGCAGGATCACCATAACAACAGCAAAAGGCTGTTAGAAAAATCTGCATCTTGCTACTGAGCTGCCTGCTGCACCTACAGAGAGTTCTGTGCATTCATTAAAAATGACTTTCGAGTTTTCAGTTAATTACGTACAACCTCATTTTTCCAGGGCTTTGAACAAACGCATTTCTCACTGACTTCCCTTTGCCTTCTCAGGACTGCCACCACGGCAGCAACCACAGCCTGCGGTGCCTACCTGGGAGTAATAAAGAATCGGCCGGCGTTGGGATGGGAAAACTCGTTTGCTTCTTTTATAAACATCCAAGGAGAGCCAGGACCTCGCAGGCCTCCCTTCTACAGCCTCTTCCAAAGTTAACTTTAGCGGAAGCGAGTGAAATTTGATGAGGCAGGAGATAAAGCTGCCTGCTCTGGGCTTCCAGCTAAAGGAGTCGGGCAGACTGATCCCATCGGAGGAGTAACCGTGCCTAGAGCACTCGCTGCACAATCAGCAGAGCTGGTTGCACACGCACAACCGGTCACCGCAGCTCAGCGGAGGAGCAAAAGCCTTAGGCTAGGGTAATCCCATCGCCTGTGATCATCTTTCTGTACTCCAGCGCAGAGGGATCAGCATTTTCAAGTCAGGAGGCCTACTAACGCGGGCATAAGCACCGATTAGAAGGGGCTTTGACCTCACGTTCGGTTTTACTAAGTCCTGGAAGGCTCGAGATGTCAGAGAGCAGAGCAGCAGAAATACTGTAAGACAAGTGGGCTGGGTGAAGTAATTACAGCCTGCTTCGTTCCACATTGATTCTGTACGAAAAATAAGGGATGAGAAGGGACTCAATTTAACTTTTAATTAAGATCTTCCTTGCAGACTTTACGTAAGTTGCCAACAGGGAATCATTATCAAATGGGAAAGTTTTAGTTCACTTTGCAGAGATCAGATACCGCACCACTCCTGCTGATACAAGAAAAAGCTGTTAGAAATAAAGGCAACAGCCTTTAAAAGGAATTTACATGTCAAAACAAGGAAAATGATAAAAGCCCGAACTTCGGCAAATGAAATGTAGAATCACAATGAAGTAGGCAAAAAAAAAGAAAGAAAAAAAAAAGATCAATTTGCTAAAGACATAAAAGCAAATAACAACAACAAACCTCGTCAAAAACATCAGAAGCAGCGAGCTGCCAGCTGATCAGTGGGGATGACGCACCACCGGTGCCAAACATCTCAGGGGAAAACAGGGCCAGCTGGAAAAACCAAATTAATCATCATTACCAGCAGCTGCCACAGAGGAGGACAGCAAAGTCGGAGAGACTTTCTCTTGGGATGGGTCCGAGGGACTGTCTGCAATTAAAGTGTCAACAGGGGAGGTTTTAGAGCAGTTTAAGGGAGGCAGTAAGCCTTGGAACTACTTGGCATTCACTCATGAGTCCCTAAGAGGCTTAAACATAACATGACCAAACCTCTGCTGTGTAACCTGTCATTTACATCAGCCACAGCACAAGAAGCACAGAGGGGCAATTGTTATTTCTGTCTGTGAAAAGGTGTACGGTGGGAGATGCAGCACAGTAAGCCCGAGCTCTGAACTAGACAGATTAGTACAAAATATCACAAAGAATGGAATTAGGAGCTGGAGAAGTGAGATGGTGAATTTGGGAAGAGGCAACAGGGCTCTGAAGAGGAAAGCAGTACCTTATATTTTTGAAGATCTTAAATAACATTATTACAGGCTAGTGACATGTCATGGGGCAAGAGAAAAGGCTCTTTGAGGGAAAAAATACCTTGTTCAGAGAAGAAACCAAGGGCAGGAACGAACAGCAATACTTTCCATAAAAAAACAATCTACTAGTGGGGCATGATAGAAGTCCTCCCACATGATGCAACTTCAATTGTTCAACACAAACACACAGAGGTGTTACACCGAGGCTCTTAGTGGCCAGCAGTGAAAGGAGGTGGTGGTGACAAGTTGCACCGAAGGAAATTCAGACTGGCTATAACGTAAATGTTTACTCTGTGAGGGTGGTAAGCTCTGAAAGAAGTTGTCCAGAAAGGTTATGAAATCTCCATCCCTGCAGATTTTCAAAACTTGACTAGACAAGACCCTAAGCAAGCTGATCTGCCTTCCAAGCTGGCCATGCGTAGGGCAGCAGGTTGGACGAGCTGATTCTCAGAGATCCTTTCCAACTTAAACGAGTCCACAAAATACCAGAAAGCAAAGAACCCTGGAACTTTTTGTGCCACGAGCTTAACAACCTGGAATTTCTGTAAACCTAGGCCCATAAAAATTCAAATCAGAAATTTGTTTCCAAGTTCAGCAGCGAAAGACATTTGAGCAGTAAGCAAACCTAAGGACTCCACATTTCTAGCATCAAATACAAAGCAATTCTTGGTGGAAATACACCTTACCTTTACCAAACATGGAATGCAACGCAGTGGGCACCACAACCTTCAACATTAAACTTATGAAAACCAACAGCTCTTACTAGATAAGGTAACAATCCCTCTGTAGTAATTGCAATGACTGTTTCTTGCAACTGGTGTGACAGAACACTGAGCCCTGTGCATGCTGCACAAGAAAAGGTGTAGACAACTCCCAGCTGCTTCAGGTATCATGAAAGATTGTGCTTTTTTGTTCTTTTCTCATGGAAGGGTACACAGGCAGAAAATGCACAAGTTCATAGGTCATATTAGCAGGAAAAAAAATAGGTAACTTGGAAGTTTTCAGAGGAATTTAGTCATCCAGGTTGCTGAGGAAACGAACTGTTAACATCCATCCAAGAGAGCCGGTTCAAAACTTCTGCTGTAAAACCAGATATGATCATTCCTACAGCAGCTGGAATCAGATTTTCACCCTAACTCACTTACCCCTTTCAAATCTCTGGGGAATGTGGTACATTCAGTACAATGGTCTCTTAAGGAAAGCTCCAGCGAGACTGTAGGACTTTCCATGGTTAGGATGTCCTGTTTCATAACAACACTGCTGTATCCTTACACACACACTCAGAGAGGGAGCCTTCCCCTCCATCCAAGCACTGTGCAGCACCCTAATGATTCATGCACTGTCTCTGATGTCAAAGACCTGCAGTGCTTGTGTGCTCCAGCGGGTAACTGGAAGCGAGTTGAATTTGCGGGTGTTCAAGGCGTGTATGCACACTTGTACACGAGCAGGGTTCCTCCCTGCAGAGAGCTGTGGTGCTCAGTACACTGCACACCGTACACCGGGTTCGTTTTTCCCCAGACTTTAATATACATACACATTTACACATCACTAGTAAAAATCTGTACACTTCACATTACAGTACATACGAGCCACCAGTTGCTAGCTAACACCAGAACACTGATGAAGCCCAAGACGACTGCCCTAGAACAGGCAGGGGGGCTAGTCTTCCCCTCCGAGGAAGTTTCTTTGGGTTACACATTCTGATGAGAAATTGCTTCCCAGAGTGTCAAGCCAAGAAGGTGGAACAGGTCCCAGAAATAGACCTGCAGCTTTTCTTCCTCCTCCAACAGCTTTAACAGCATCTTGCTTGCACTCCAGCTCCGGATGCCAGGTGCTGGGTTTTCTTATCTGTCTGCAGCGTCATTTCTTCATCTTCATGTCTGCCTCGATGGCACAGCGACGCCCTCTGGTGCCTCCATCCTAGTCACAAGGCAAACAAAAGGACTGGCATTAACAGAAATGAGTTATGCAACCCTAAACACAAAACACTTCCTCCAGCACACAGTGGTAAGGAATTGTGCATCTAATGATAATACTTTTCATGCCTTCTGAACAGAAGAAAGGGAAGCTCTGACAGGAAGGCCTGGGGAGGCCTGTCTGCAGACCTACCTAAAGTTCACTCTGGACACAGCACAGGTGCTGGGATTTGCAGCATCTCTGTGCATTGCTGGCAGTCAGGAGAGACAGGCAACAAGGCTCTCACCCAGACAGGTGCTTTTGGAGCCTGCACACGGCAGGCTTTCTCCTAAGTGACAATTTCTAGCTTGGCTCTTAAGATGGAAAGAGGAAACTGCTGACTAACCTACCTTATTAGCTGCTGATCCCTACGGGAAGTGCTCCTCCAGTTGAGTGACCCTGGCACTAGCTCCCTAGCTTCTCCGCACAGCTCCTTTCCATGAGTAGAAGGCGAGCTGAGAGCTTCCTTTGATCCGCTGCCCTCTCCCTCTGGCTGACATGCTGACTCTCCCGGAGTACTCCTCTGTCTTTAGATATATGCGAGAGAAAAAAAAAAACTCTCCATCTTCCTCCCTTCTCTCCTCCCCGCAACTCAAAGACTTGGGGTTTCCCAGAGGGAATACTTTCCAAACACTTCCAGATTACCAGAGGCACAGAGCAAGGTATTTCTGCGGAGTATCTTATTTGCTTTCTGGACCATGAATGATAAAGGAGTACACAGCTGATTCCTCACTTTCCCCAGACCCTTTGCACTGTCTTGAATGTGAAGAAGGGGCAGCTGTGTAAGCATGAGAGATGTCAGAACTACAGCACTGCACCACTCGGCGTGTCTTCCCACTTACATGGAAAGAAAGCAGGAGAGCAGTTGTGGAAAAAAGCACAGGCAGATGACAAAACAAGAACGCTTGGAACCAGAAGAAAGACTGAAGCCCCACCCACTCACCCACGCTGAGAGGAAGGGACTAAGATGTTTCTTCTCTAGTGATCATGGTTGTACAGCCCCTATGTTAAACACACACTGCTGCGACGCTAAGGATGCTGTGACAGTGCAGTGATCACCCAGACAAGGAGCAGAGCACGCTGCCAGCAGTACTTGCTAGCGCCTTTCAATACTTACAAAGAGAGAGAGAAGGAAGGCAGGAGAGCCCATTGGGACACTGTCCTGTTAAAAGGCCAAAACAGAAGCACTCATCAGATAGGGAAATGCACACACCACATAGAAGCAATAAGCCCACACACGAGCATAGCGAAACATCTGCCCCATTCCCCTTCCTGCACGGCTTCAGTCTTATGCAGCAGGAACATATAAATGCACAAAAGAGGGATATGGCGAGAGTAAGAATGCTAGGAAAGGGATATTCCCTCCTCAACCATAGCAATGCCTGGACTACCAAACAATTGCTGCGCTGTGCAATCAGCCATGCTTGCCACTAGAAAGAAGCAGGCAGCCCTTGCTGTTACAATGTTATGTATGCCAGCTGAGAGCATGTGAGGTCATGTAATCATGGATGCATCTTTACAGAAGAAAAAAAAAATCTATACTGCTATGAGTTCAGATCAGTGTGGAAGTCAAAGGTTCCATGGTGTGTTTTAAACAGCAAACCAGACTGGAGTAATTCCCTGGTTCTAGGAACTTGACTTGGAAGTGAAGAACATGGCAGAGGCTGGTCTTCCAGATCTCTGCATTTTCACCTTCCTGCCATATCCCACTTCTTCTGATAGTCTACTCATTTCCCTACAGTTTTGATATACTTGTTTTTAAAATCAGGGAACAAACATAGGGGTTACAGGAGTAACTCATGATTATTAACCTGCCTCTGGGATGACACACAGCTCCAGAGCTGAAATCTAGTCAGTGGACACATTTAAAGAAAAATACTGTTTGTTCACATGAAGATGTTGAAGCTATTTTCATCTCAAAAAAAAACATTCTGCACATCTTTTTTTATGGGAACTTCATGCAGTATCTCAAAACTCTCCAAAAGATACCAACTGCCCTTCTGCAGGGTGCAGCTTTCTCACCTTCTCCGAAGCATCTTGCTTGCGAGTGGAGTCTCGCCCACGCAGGCTCTTTGCACTGATCCCTGACTCTGATGTTTGCATGATCAGTTGCGTGGCCAGAAATTGCTGCAGGAAAACCACACTCTGTTAAGATTCTCAAGCAAAACAAGCTCAGTTAGTGCTTGTCACTTAACTATCAAAAACCACAGGGCTGGGAATGATTGGGTCAGAGGCAGTTTCAGTTCCTTGTTTGCTGCTCAGAGTAAGTTCCCCCATTTACCTCAGAAGCCACAAGTCTGGAGGGACTATAAAAATCCACTGCAAACTGTGTTAGCCCTGGCTGTTGGGACATTCCACTTCGTAAGAAATTTTAAATCATATTCACAGGCTAGTTTCATATACACTTTAAGCCAGCAGAGCCACCAAAAGAAGCAATCGCGTCCCCTGTCATTCACTGATCTTGTTGCTTGTTTCTGTTCCTGAACCACACCCTGCTTCTTGCTGGCCTAAGCATATCTACATCCCCTGAAGGAAATTAGATTTGAAATTGGTCTGGGCTGAACCTAACTGACATTTTACTGTGTAATTTTAACCTATCCACAATCAGCTCACCACAAACACCTAGCACAAGAGAGATGCAGGAAAAATGGGACTACTTCATTCAAAGACCCTGTGAGTGAAAGTGTGGTCTTATATCCAGAAGTGTTTCCTACACCTGCGGACCAAGGCAGATGCTCTGTTCTGTACTGCTCCTGTCTCAGCTCAGTACTTTACCTGGATCTGCTCCAGGACATCTCGCTGCATCTCCACAGCCATGTGGTACACATCATGGTCTGAGCTGTTGTACATAACTGCATTTTGAAACATCAGCATAATATCACGCTGGAACTCAGCTGTGGTTCGTATCAGCCCATTCTCAATGTTCTTTTTGATTGTAGATAAATCCATTGGCCTACGAAAGAAATGCATTCAGCATAGCAACAGACATACCTACCTCTTTCCCCTGTCATTTGCAAGCAGCCTTGGGTCTGTGACATGTCTAATTAGACACTCTATTTAATTGGCAGAATATCTTCTCCCCCACATGGGCTGTGTTCCTGAGTTCCAAGGCCTCATATCAGGAGACACAAGCTGTCCAGCAGTTACCATAAATGGTGACAGTACATAACAGATGCCTTGAGAGACATTTGTCTTCTCCAGGCATCACTGAGGGAGATAACAGAGAACTAGAGCTGCAGCCATTGAATTGTTTACAGAGATTTCTGAGGCTACCAGTGGGTTCTGTTAACTCTCCCAGAAAAGTCCACTGTCTGAGACAGTAAAAGAGCTCATCAAAGTTTTTGGAGTCTCAAAGATTAAACTCTACTCCCAGACAAAAACAGAGAACCTGATGATAGTCACATACTACCTTACTGACAAAAAATGTTGTGTGCAAGTCAGCTTACTTCATTCAAGGACAGGGCTGGGTAAAGACTTGTGTCTATTACTGAAGATCTGAAGATGACTCTTTTCTTAGGGAAATCTGTTTCTGACTGCAAGATGCCAGAAGAAAAGTATTTTCCAAGTCTTGCAGTTTGAATTACAGATGAAGACTGGACCTTCCTGCCAGAAATTCCTACACAAACATACCAGAGATCTAATGACACGAGACTGCTGAGACTCACCTTTGCACAATACTGTGGTAGCCTGGTGCTATATCATCAGTCACAGGCTGGAGGAAGACATTAGCATACCTGCAGAGAGAAAGAATCTACTGAATGCCCTATCCTTGCTGATAAAGGAACAATCCTCAAATATTTGTCTCATGCTGTCATGTTTGTCCGCTATCAGTAACAATTTGATTCGTCATCTCCCCGTAACAAGCCAGGTAAGCCTCAGAGATGGGAGAGTACAGGCTTGTCTGGGATTATTTACTTCCTTCTGCCAATTCTCAAGACATCAAACTCACCTGTGATTAGCTGCTGCTCTCCAAACTAGCATGATAGCTTTCTTCCAGATCTTCTGGGCCTGTATTGCTTCCTGATCCTCACTGCACACTGAGCTGAGAAAAAAGACATCAATCGTAAGTCTCCAAACTTACTGCCTTGAAGCAGAAAAACCTTAGTTTATTTTGCCTTTGCTGTACCTACACTAACCCCTGCCAGAGACAGAAATAAAAAAAGGAATCTTACTCACGAGTGCACTGTCTGCACACTGCACTTGTGAGTAAGGAGAATCTAGTGCCAGACAAATCAAATTCCCTCTGTGGACCCACTCAGTCAGCAAAACAGAAATGAGAATCCTATGTTCCCTCCACAAAGCAGCCTGGGATTTGCATCTGCATGACAGAGTTTCACGGATACTCACAATTGCGAGGAGGCCGGGCTGCTGGGGATGGAGTCTGCTAGCGTGTGCGACTGTAAAGGTGCGTTATGGACACTGAAGCCATCGTCGCTCTCACTCACAGGGGGTTCGTTATCCATCTCTGACAGGTATCCCTCACCCTGATCTTCTTCTTTGGGCTCCTCCAAACTGGCAGCCTCACTGGCACCATCCTCATCATCCTCTTCACCCTGCCCATCCTGAAACAAAGAGTTCATGAGTCTATGCAGCCGACTACAGCAGCAACTCAGAGTGTCCAGAGAAATTAGAGTTCAGAAAGAAAAGTAACTTTTTTACTACAGCTACTGACAACCTCATCTATAGGCACGTGCAGAAAATTCTGGTCACTATCCTGCCCTGCCTCCCACCACCCTAACATAAACACAGAAACACTGACACCCAGCTGAACAGGGCCTGAAGCAATCTCCCCTTTAGCTCCCGACCTCACACTGACGACTTCCCATTGCAGAAAGCTGAAGCAGGCTTTGATTTTCAGTGGATAGGAGCCAGAAAGCAAGAATGAACCCCAAAGTACACAGGATGAGTACAGCCAATTCAGAATTACCTTCATCTGGCTCCTAAACAGGGCTCGGGCTTCCTCCTTCATTGAGTCTGTGGAAGGAAGAAAAGCAAAAAGGTTATGATTCTCCAAAGCAGTCTTTCCTACAAAAGCTCCTGTACCAAAGCCTACTGTCCTGCAGTAATTACCACTATTCCTACACATATCTTGTTTTCTCCCTCCTCCCCAAAACACCTGAACCAGATCACTGACATCTATCCAGCTAATAATGTTGCATGTAAAAGATTTCCTAGCTGAATTAAGTTACCTGACAGCTCAAATTTGTGCTGAACATCAGCCTGTGAGGAGTCTTCACTCACATTTGGGACTTGTGGAGGGGATGAATCATCATCAGGTGGGGTCTGGAGGGAAGAGAAATGCACAAATCTAGATGTTTGTGTCAGCTTACTTCAGTGAAGGTGTGGGCACATCTCACTCACCCTAACCTAACTCAAGGCAATGAAGCTCACTGAGCACCTTCCCAACAGCAATTCTGCACATGGGTGGTGGGAGATACAGAAAGGCACTGCCTGAAGCAGAGAGCTTCCCTGCAGATCGAACAGATCAGCAGCATGACTCCCAAGGAAACAGCCAGCCACATTCATGGAAGGGTCACCTTCAGCCCAGCAGTCACCCTTTCTCTAAACTTTCCTGCCTGCCACAACTGCTCCTTTCCTTCCCCACACCAGTTCCAGGCAGCCTCTGTTCACATACCTCTGTCTTCACCGTGCTGTGCATCGCGTCTTCTCCCTTGGTCGATTCTATCTCAATTTCAGCACTCTCTCCTGCTGCCACAGCTGCTCTTTGATCCTCTTCTATCTCTTGACTCCTAAGCTCTGGTGTTTCTGTCACTCTTGCAGTTGCCGGTATGGTTTCCTCAGCGCCCAGCTGATTCTGCTCCTGCTCTGCAGGTTCTGTCTTTATTTCTGATCCCAGCTCTCCAATGCCCATTAGCTCTCGAATTCCCTTTGCCTCTGGCTCCTCACATTCCAGTCTTTCCTGCTTCACAGTCACAGACACTTGGGGTATCTGGGCCTGTTTCTCGTGCTCCTGACGAATTGGGTGTTCCCATGGGCCAGGCAGGGCCTGGGGGTCATCAGTATCTTCGCAAAAAGAAGACAGAGCAGCTTCAACAACCGCTGCATCCAGGACTTCGGGGTTGTCGTCTACCTTTATTGTCAAAACAAACAAACAGAAGTGCAGGCCAAGGTCAGAAAGAGGGATTAAAAAAGAATCAGTGTTATTTAGTAACAAGTCAATTGTGGAAAACTTGGTGTACTGGCTTTACAAAATCACCTTTAGCAGCCAGACTCCCATCACTCCCTGTGGAGTTTCAGTTTCAGAAACTTGGCACTCATGGAAAGCATGCTGCAAGCAGCGCTCACTTGTCTGCCAGGTCTGTGACCCAAACCCTACCCAACATGAGGCAGGAATTTCTTTCTGTACTGTGAGTGAAGCACCAGGCTAGTCACGGCAGACTACCAGCGGGGGTGTCATATGGTCATTTCCTACTGACCTGGGCAAGGATTGTGAAAATGAGCAATTTGCAATAGTTATTTCTTCCTCGTTTAAACTTATTACACTGGCAAGCAGTAATCACTTGAGAATAATCTAACTTGATGAGGAGCAAAAGCTACTGGCCCTCTATTTTGCCTTTTTACCTTGTCCTCAATGATGGCTATGATATTTCCAACAGTATCAAAGTCCAGCTCTTCCCCTGTATAGGACACTGCAATATCCATCTTCTCAGCCAAATCCAGGTCTTCTTTCCCATCCATGCAGTGATCTTTGGAAGAGCCTGCAGTGCTGCCAGCCGCAGAACCCAGGCACTCTTTCTTGATGGAGTCAATGATCATGGATATTTCGCTGCTGTCCATGGACACCGTCACTGTATGGGAATCAGACACTGCCTCCATGGAAACACAGGCTTCGGGCTGGCTCACTGCGCAAGGATGAGCACGACAATCATAAGCAAATACCACAGTGGTTAAGACCAAGCACCAACTGCAGGCATCCCAGCTCCACCCACAACAGCATGACTTAGAAAAATAAAAGACAACTATGGGTGACATGTTTGCTTTCCCACGGTAGAGACAAAGTGAGACTCCAGGCCTTGAATCAGCCCTTGAATCACAATCCAGCAAACACACCACTAGCACCCCCACCCAGCAAATCCCATTTAAATCCCATCTTCACCATCTGTTTACTCGAGAACTCAGCTGTAAATGTTCTTTCAGAAAGGATGGTGAGTCTGAGGTGATAAAACGCCAGCTTAGAGCTTCCTGGGTGCTGAGCCCAAGGGAAGTTCTGTTTTCCAGCAGTGCATGACCTGTGAGTGCGTAGTTCAGGAACGCACCTGTGGCTACGCTTTCTGGAGCTGCAGCTGGTGGCACAACGGATGGTGCTGACAGCGTGGGCATCATGACAATTGTTGCCTGCGACACAGGCTCTACTGGGGGTGGCAGGAGCTTAGCTGGAGGTTCGCTGGCAACAGCGGAGAAGGAAGCAAGAGGTGAGGTGAACTGCGCAGGACCAGCTTCTAAAAGCCGGGAAAGCGTAGGAGCACCTAACAGAGAGTAGAAGGGAAAAGCACATGAGCAAGAAGCAGCCAACACCGACGTCCACAAAGCCAGCGCTGGGCTCTTCAATGTCTGTTGGCTTCCTCTGGGAAAGGTACCTAGAAACGTTCCCAAAAGCTATACGGAGAACCTGCACCAAAAATGCATGACTCTTTGGGGTGTGCAGTCTCAGACAGGATCATGCAGGCTCTGGGACAGTGCCCAATGTAAGGGCCAGACAGGCTAAGCCACACATGCAGAGAGATACCCTCCCAAAGGCTCATTCCAATGTAATTACAGGAAATCTGGAAACCAGTGCTGAGAGAGCCACACAAAGTAAGCCAAGACAAACAATCATGACAGGGGTGGAAGGGAGCAGAAGGAATCTCTTTGCAGGTCTTTCCTGGAGACTGCCTTTTCTATCAGAGGTTGCCACCCAGCTGTACCTTCCAGTCTGAATTTACTGAACCATCTGGACCAAAATAATGGGTCTTAAAGAACAGAGATGCGTAAGGAAGGTGAGATTATTCATTTAGAGTTATAGATGAATGAATAGTGTAAAACCTCCTTTGGAGACAACATGACTAACCCCTTGTTAGTGTGAGCTGAGGAGAAACTTCATCTTAGGCAGGATGTTCAGAGAAGGTTCAGTGCAGAGACTCCTGCATTGTTCCTCTCACCCCACCTATGGAACTTGCTCCAAAACTCACAACCTACTGCAGACTAATCCTCAACACACCCCTGAGCTAAAGTGGAGGTAAAACAAATGAGGTCTTCAGGTTCACAGGGAACTGAAATTTAGGCAGATTAAGAATTAGACAGTAGACCCAATTTGCTCCAGCTCCCTGTCAACTAGGCACCGAAATGCCTGGTATTAGCCAGTGTCAAACCCAGAAAACTGGACTGGATGGACCAGGGTCAAATCCAATCTGTTTCAGTCATTTTAGATCAAGGCACTTTTCTTTCTCCTGTGAGAATTAGAGTCTTCTTAGGAAAAAGAAAGGGGAAAGGGACAGGGGTACAGAAATAGCAATAGAATTCATAAAGAAGCCCCCAAACCAGCCAGGGTAGATATCCTTCATCTCTCTCCAA
The DNA here is from genome assembly GCF_964211825.1 of Aythya ferina. Taxonomy (NCBI): domain Eukaryota; kingdom Metazoa; phylum Chordata; class Aves; order Anseriformes; family Anatidae; genus Aythya; species Aythya ferina. The sequence goes on from NC_140312.1 coordinate 9,221,963, forward strand.
AGAGAATTCATACAGCAGTCTGTGAAATTATGGCACATAAGTGTAAAATTGCTAAAGCCTCGAGTACTTCTGAGGGGAGAACTGTACAGGGAGAGTCCTTGGGAGTTACCTGAAGCAGCAGGAGATGCAGGGACAGCACCAGGTGCCGACTGCATTTCCCCACTGTGCAGCACTGGGAGGACGCTTCCTACCTCCAGCAGGACTCCCGAGCTGTTCATGTGACCAGAAGCCACTGCCATTTCGTTTTCACCAACCTGCCAAAGGAAGACACAACTGAAGTTCCTGGAGATACAATCACATCAGTGATTCTCTGCCAGATATGCTCCTTCATGGATTTGTCCATCACTCACTGTCTCAGCATTTCTTCTGTGCTTTTAGTCCCTGCCTGAGGCCCCTTATGCAAGTGGACAACAGTCTGAAACTTCTCAGGCCACAATACAGCTATGGTGCAAACTTCCTTTAAGTTAAGCCCAACGGAAAATTTGTTCTACCTTATTTTCTTTGTTCAAAGACCTTACAACCTGTGACAGATACCAGTAGTGTTAGTGTCTCTACGCCTAAAATAGCAAAGAATTTTCCTTTATTTTTAGCTGAGGGAAACCGAAGCAGCAAGACGGAGAGTAACTCTGTCAAGGTCACAATGTACACCCATGACAGATCCTGAAGCAGATACAAAACAGCCCTGTCGATACAAAGAAAGCCCAAAGTCTTCCACGGCCATTTTCTTGTTATGTCATATCTCACATTGCAGCCTGCAAACACAGAACCCATGGAGCATTTACGCAAACTAACAGAGAAGACCCCAAATATGAGTTATTAAAAGAAGGTCAACAGCAATACACCTATTCCATCAGATGAACACTAACACAGGGAACCAATGTGCACAGGCTGATGGCTGCAGTTTTCAGAACAGGGCTCTGAACAACGTCAGTGATGGTTGCCCTTCTCAGACTTCCACAGTCACTAACACCAGAAGGGCCAAAATGACTCGTCATCACAGCCATTTTGCATAGAGGAGAAGACTGAAGCACTTCAATATTGCTCACAAACTTTATTAAAGGACTCCCTATCCCTATCCTAAGATCCATTACAAATACTGAAACACAACTCCCTGCCAGGATGTAAACAAGAACTGTGAGCCCAAAGGAGAACTCAGCAAGAACACCTCCATAGAGGCCCATTGGGATGATGCCTACTAACATGCACCTGCAGTGAGAGCCATTTCCTCTAGCAAAGCCTGCAATTCCAACTCCTTGTGACTGGAGAGAGCCAGTCCGATGTGCTGACTGACACCTGCAGCCCTGCACCCACACTACTGTCAGGAAAGAGTCCCAACTCTGTGGCTTCACAAGGGTTACTAAATCTCTCATATTTCTCTTCTGTTGAGATTCTCACAGAACTGTGTTTTTAAGAAGCCTTTGCGGCTCCCCCTTTTTAGTGGGAGAGTCTGGAGCAGATTGTTTGTGTGCTTGCATACATGAGCAGAGAGCTCCATACCAGCCTGGGGCTTGTGGGCAGGAGACTGCCCTTCTTCAGCAGCTCTGAGAGCAGAGGGGAAGGAGGCGGAGTTGCTTTTTGTCCTAGCATCTTTTTCTGGGGTGAATCATCAGTGACTGGGGTCATGGGGGCATCCAGGGGAGCAGAGCCTGGAGGGGTGTCAGGGATTCCAATGAAGGAGGCAACTGGGGTGCTGGGCAATGTCCCTGGAGTGACCTGAGAAAGAGAAAAACCACACTGTTCAAAGCCACACTCCAACACACGGACTAGTCCCACTTGCTCCTTCCCCCAAGAGCATTGAGCCAGCACACCACAGCCACCTTCTCCATTCACTCGCTACACCTACTCCAGGCATTTGCTTTTACCCTTTCCCTGCCCTTCAGTGCCACTTCCCGGGCACACACAGACTTCCTGGCCAACCCACTGATGCCCCTACACAGCCTTTGATCCAGGCACCTGATGGTCACAGACAGGGAAGGGGACATGTATCTCGAGCAGCACTGTACATCAGCCACACTACAGCACTGCCACAACAAAAGGTCTGCAAAACAAGGCAGGGGCTTCTCCCCAGGCTGCTGTTCCATGATGAATGCAGAGCTCGTGTTCCCAGCTGCTCTTCCCCTCTTAAGTATTCTTACCCCCGGGCTGGCCTCATCCACAGCAGGCTGAGACAGATCTCCCAGAGCATAGTCTCCCCCTGGAGAGGTTGAACCTGCAGGGGAGCGAACCATCACACCCGTTAATCTTCGTGGCGGATTCTTAATGGCCTGACGAGCTGGAAGAGAACAGAAAAAAAAGTGGGATTCCACGACTCCATCCACCTTGGACAGTCCCTGAGACCTCTGACTTTGTCCTAAAGAACACTAAGAAAACAATTTATATTGTAGGAATTTCCCACATCACACTACACTCAGCTCACAGATAGTACTAGTAAGGTGTAACACACTTTAATTTCACATCTTCCTAGCAGTTGGGTATTCAACACATCCCATCACTGGTAAGTTAGCTCACCAAGTCACTCCAGAAACAATAAATGGATGAAGCATTCAGAACAAATCCTTATTCCTCTTACAGACACCTTTTCTACAGAATTTGTTTCCTTATCAGAAGCCCCTGTATTTTGCTCTAAAGAGAACACGATCCTTCATTCCAGCCCCCAGGGTAAAGGAATTCCTCCTGAACAGGTCTTAACAAGACGCAGTATTTCCCAAGTGATCTTACAAACATATGCACCTCTCTTTGAGGAGGACTAAGCACATTTCCAGCTTACCCTGATAAGCAGCATCTGTAGCCTTCCTCTTGACTTCTGCCTCCTCCTCCTCCATCTTTTTCTTTCTGTAAACAGAACCAACTGTCACACAGTGTCCCACTGCCCCTTAGCTTCTCCCCCACAATCAGCTTACTGGCCCCTACCCCTTAATCTCCAAACAATGAACTGCCTCTGCGGACCCAGGCTCCATTTCTTTGAAGAGGAAAGCAGAGTCAGAGGCCAATCAGGGAATAATGCACTTTGCAGGAAGTTTCAGTTCCAGATGATTATCAAAATGGAGGAGGCAAGCAAGATGTTGCAAGCCATCACCAAGCTCTTTCTGAGAGCTGCAAAAGATGTTCCACATAAGCTGGTGTCCCCCAGTCTAACTAGAACAACCCTCAGAGGCCAAAGCATCTGCCCAGCTGCCCTATCTGTCTCAGCTCAAAATGCATTGAGCAAAAGTAACACAAACACAAAGCCTAACACAAAGCATCAGAGAACTACAATCTCAGAAGAAAACGTAACATGGAAATAAGAAAATAACCCACATCATAATCTCATTGCACAGCTCCTCCAGTCTGTTATCCATGTGTCCAGCCTGGATCAGCTCTGCATCCTTCTTGAGTTGCCTGTAAGCAGAAAATCTTCTTATCTACTTATCACTGAACAGCATGCACTGAGAAGCTCTTGTTCCGTGCATTTTTACCCCAAACATTGCTCCACTTATGCCACTTTTTCAAGACAGGACTCCCAGATACACCACAGCTAATGCCTCTGCCACACACCTGTATTTCTCCTGTGTTTCTTTAATAATTTTCTTCAACTCCTCAACTCGTTCTGCAGTCAGTTTCCGCACAATAACATCTTCCACAGTTTCCACCACCTCTCCTTTCTCACCACGTTTTCTCCTATAGAACACGAGAAAAACAAAACAGTCATTAAACAGAAATCCCAAGTTCTCCTTCCATACCTGGCTGCTGCCTGTCATTCATACCACACACACATACACACAAAACCAACCCCCCTCTTCCAATTTCCCTTAAATGATACTGGAAAGCACAGTGTTCCAACAATCTGATCTGAAAAGTGTATCTAAATGTTAAAGACTTCAGGAATAGATCAAAGATGGAAGCCCACTACAACTCTCAACCTGAAAAACCCATCATTCAGCTTCAGAGCCACAATAAAACCAGTATTTTTCACAGTAACTCTACGATATCCTTTGTCCTGCAACTATACTGTTAAAGATCGTTCAGCACTAACATAAATAACCACTACTTTTAAATACCCTGCCTTTAATTTAATTTGATGTGAAGTTCCAAAACAAAAGAGACAAGATAAAGAAATATGGAAAGTATGTTCTAAGAAATACTTCGAGCTTGCTTGCTAGCTGCTCTTCCCACTGAGCCAGCCTTCCACATCTGCCATACCCCAATCCCATTGTCCACCCAAGCCAGTTATCACAATTAAATTTCATCATTCCTGTTCACTCCTCCTGGGGAAGAGCACTATCAAGTGATTTGCTGTAGGAACTGACAAGTCCACTCAAAACTACTGCAGACTGCACTTGCTTCAGACTTCGTACTTACTTAGGGGTCTCTGTAGTCTCCAACAGCTCTGAATACTGAGATGCACAATGCTAAGAAGAAACAAGAAAAAGTCAGAGGATACCAAAGAATAAGCATCAGCAAATGTCTATCAACAAAACCTACAGGGCACCTCCTCTTTCAAAAGTCTAACGCTGTATGAACATATCTGACAGTCTTCTCCACAGTTTTCCCCAAAGCTATAACTTAGTGTATGTCAAAATGAGGAGACACATTCACTCTTTTACTCTAGCACTGCCCAAGCTGATCTTCAAAACAAAGATAAAGAACAGACATTCGCAAGCAACAATTTAGAAATCAAAGAAAGCAAACGTGATTAGGAAAACTGTAGCTGTCTGCAAACAGGAACCAAAAATATTTCAGTGGAGAGGGTAGCATTATGCCAAGACTAGGTTCATAGCTTAAGAGAACTAAAAAAAAACAGTAAGCAACATTTAAAATAATAATAATAGTTACACATATATATCTACACACACGCACATATAAAGAGATATATAGATTCTGTTTATTTCTTCCTGGTCGCTATGTAACAAAAATCCCAGATGCTCGACCAAACAGCTGGACGCACCAAAATACAAGGGCATCCACAAATCCCCATGGCAAAGAATTCCACAACTTGATTATGTGCCTAGTGCAGAACAGCCTCTTCTGTTTTGCTTTGAACCTGCCTCCTGTTAAGTCTTACTTAATAGCCTCTACATCTTGTATTGGACATGGCACTGAACAATGAAGACTCATTCATCCTTGCCATGCCACTCCTGACTGTACAGACACCTGTTGTTTCTCTTATTAGTCATCTCTTTCTTTTGTTGAAAGGTTCCACCTTACCTACTGCTCCCTTACAAGGAAGCTTTCAAGTCTTTGATCATCCTTGTCTTTTTCTTTAACTTATCCAACCTTACCCACAGCCCACTTAATCTGATTTGAACATTTTCTTTAAAAATTGATTTTGCTATTTCTTCAAACTTTTTTTTTTTTAACACCAACAAAAAACTTCAACATCATCTTATGCAGCTGTCTTACACATCCCATCTACAATTCATTTTCTCCAAGATTCACTTGCCATTATCTTACCTTTTGGGAAAACCAGTCAGGTGGGCGGCCTGGCTCTGCAAAAGGCTTGATGGCTCTGCTGACTGAGACCCTGCAGGAGAGTCACACACGTGATGCAAGAGAGTCATGCATGGCAAGTCATTAACCCAACCAACCTAACCCAACCAACATGCTGTGCAAATACGCTGACCTGCCCTGATGTTCATCACAGAATAATTCCCGTAAACACAGTGGAGTTGCCGCAATGGAGTTTTTTTTTTAAAAGGATTGTTCAAATATAGCCCTTGGGCTCAAAAATATCTGCCTGCTCCTAAACCAACAGCTTCCCTCTATTGCTTTGAAAAGCAACTTTCCAGCTTCTGGTGATGTGGTTACATGTCCACAAACAGAAACTTTTGTTTGGTGAGGCAACAAAACAAAGCTACGAGTGTGGCAGCGATGCAAAGTGATGCTTTGATAAATGGACTTCTGGACCACAACCTTCCCGATTTATGCACACACTCTTTGCTTTAACTAATACAGTTCTGTGCAGCAGTTACAAAAGAAACAAGCAGATTTCCAAGCCACGTGTCTGACTCCTCCACCGTTAACACCTCCGCCTGTGCTGCTAACAAGAACACGGGGAGGCCGAGCTGCCGTGTCTGAACCCTTACCAGTTCTGGTCGCCGCTGCGCATGACGGAGGAGGCCAGGCAGAGCTTCTCGCGGATGGACCAGGGCTCGGTGGGGCCGGCGCCCAGCAGCTTGTGCTCTGCGGGGAGACAGCCCAGCTCCGCACCCCGCCGGCGGGGCGGAGGCCACGCCCACCCCGTAACCACGCCCACCTCTAGCCCCGCCCCTCACTTTAGGCCCCGCCCCTATCCGTTAGCCCCGCCCCCGCCCCTCAGCTCCCCTCAGCTCCCCTCACCGACCCCCGCGCCGCCCTCCCTCGCCCTCCCAGCCCCCTCCCGCCGCCCCCCCGTTCCCTCCGCCGCCGCCGCCCGCTCCCCGCCGCCCCTCTCGCCGCCCCCCCGCACTCACTGCCCGTCCCCGCCGCCATCTTCCCCGCCCGGCCCAACGCGCCGCAGGGCGGAGCCGCGCGCACAGCTCGCCGGGAGGGGCGCGCATGCGCACGGCCTTCCCCGTCCCTCAGCGCGAGGAGCGGCCGCGCGGGCCTAAGCCCCGCCCCTTCCCCCTCAACCGCCGGCTCTCATTGGTTGCCTCGAGGGCGCGGGCTCCCATTGGTGGAGCGGGCGGGCGGCGAGGTTTGAAACCGCAGCAGCGGACACCGCGCGGCTCAGAGGAGGGCGGCGGGGCTGGAGCAGTGGGGGTCAGTGCTGCGGCTGCGGGGCCGGGCACGAGGCTGGGTCCTCTCGAGGCGGGCACCGGCGGTAATAACGTGCGTGCGGAGAAGCCCTCTCGGTAGGGCCCGTGTGAGGGGAGCCGGCGGCGGTCCCCTCGGCACATCCCCGCTCCGCAGCGGCCGCTCGAGCCGCCATGGCGCAAGCCCTCGCCTCCCCCGGGCTCTTCTCCGACGACGAGGCCGCTCCCTCGCCCGTTCTCGAGTCCACCGCAGCGGGGTTCGGGGCCGACGTGCGCAAGGCGCTGCTGTCCGAGTTCTCCGCCATCTCGCCCAACCTCGAGGGCTCGCAGCAGGTGAGGCTGGAGCTCCCTCGGCACACACACAGGGCCCTGCCCTAACGTGTGGGTGCAGGATCTTACAGTGCAGGGCCAGCGGGGACGCTTCGAAAGAGCCGGGGATGAAATGTTGGCCTGGGGGGAGCTGCTTCTGTTATGAGCAGTGTGCCTGTGGAAGCTGTGGTTAGCGTGGTGCATCCTCGTGAGGTGCTTATCTATGGGGCTGGACTTGGTGTCAGGTCTTTGGGTTCTTTGTCTGATTCACTACATAAACAAAAGGGGAAGTTGGTGCATGTGGAAACGTGTAAGAAGGCTTATCTTATGCTGTTGCTTCACTGGTGTCAAGATCAGCATCCATTAACTACTGATCAGTACATCAGGGTAGCTGAGTGTCTTCCATGCAGCTGTGTACTACCTCTCTGGCTAGCGTGCTTAATCTGTGCTGATTTTGCAGGCTGCTGCTGAAGATGTTAATGGGAAATTAAAGGTGTATCTGAGAGTTCGACCTCTGAAATCTACAGAGCTGGAGAAAGGAGAAGACCAGGTGAGATGCTGAATGAAGCAGTCTCTGAGCTAGGTGCCTGTGTGCCTGCTGGGAGAAGTTATCTTCCTTTGCTCTCTATGCCATGGCATCTTGTGAGCCATTGAAATGATGGATTTTATTTGTTCTTTCAGGGTTGTGTCTGCATTGAGAATTCAGAGACTCTTCTTCTAAGAGCCCCCAAGGACTCCTTCACCATGCGGAGCACAGAACGTGGAGTGGGACAAGCAGCACATAGGTTCTCTTTCACTCAAGTAGGTAACTGGGACAAGATTTTTGGAAGATTTTTGAGCTTAAACCAGTAGTGCAGCTTGAAAAGTTGGCTTACATAGTAATACCTTCATGAGCCACGCTCTCTTACACAGTTTACTTGTTTTTGTAGCTGTTTTCTTAATTTCCTTTTTTTAATCTGATCCTGCTAACCCTTTCAGAAGCAAATGTCAAACTCTTATTTTGCTTATGAAGCTCTAAACATGCTAAAAGCTGTACTAATACTGCATATTACTACATTAAGCAAGTGTTTGTAGAGGGCTTGGACTGGAATTACTAGCAGGCTTGTTCATAATGTAGGGGATATGGAAGGGGAACTAAGAACTAACTGTTATTTCTTGAGCGATCACGTGCATTCAAAAGGTAGGAAATACCTACATGAGGCAATTTTTCATGTGTTTTGCTTCAGATTTTTGGACCAGACGTGGGGCAGAAATTGTTCTTTGATGAGACAATGAAACAGGTGGTAAAGGATGTACTGGATGGGCAGAACTGGCTGGTTTACACCTATGGGATCACCAATTCAGGGAAGACTCACACTATTCAGGGTAAGGAGAGTGTGAGGTTACTAGCCTGTTGAGGTAGTTCTGTGCTTCTACATTCATGTTTAATCCTCAGCTTGCTGCTGTTGTTGCTTCAGGTAGCATCAAGGATGGTGGGATTCTGCCTCGCTCCTTAGCAGTCATCTTCAATAGCGTGGGGGACCGGCTGTACCAAGCCATGGACCTGAAGCCTTCGCTCTCCAATGAGGTGATCTGGCTGGACAGCAGGCAGGTTCGGCAGGAAGAGACCAAGAAACAAACCATGCTGCGGGGAGGTCCGTGGGAGGTAAGCATGTCGCTTCTAGGAGGCTTAATAATTGTCAGGAAAGGATGCTGTCATACTACATGGTCATGTTCTTTGTTTCCTTGCAGGAGGAGCTGTTAACACCACTGAAAAGGAGTCACAGTGCTGAATCTCAGCTCCAGGCCACCACCAGTGGCAGCTTTGACAGTGGAGTTGCCGGCCTCTCTTCATCTAGCCACCTCACCAGCCATTCAGACATCAGCCAGACAGACGGTACGTACTACCTGCTGCTTGTTGTTGGAGGATGGGGGAAGAAAAGGCAATAGCTACTTGGATGCTGTGTTGTGGGGTAAGGGAGAAAAGGTGCTGTAGTCCCTCAGATTTTACCTTTGAAAGATAAGGATCTGTGGGCTGTGGAACTTTGTATGTGTCTTATCAACATATGAAGAATTCACCACTAATTAATGATTAGATGTGAAATGAAAAATTACTTGACACCCACTTGATTCATGAGAAGTGGTTATGGAGCAGCTGACTGCCATGCTGTGGAGGTTGCTGGAAAGCACAGTGCCAAAGCGACATGTTGCACTGAGCACTGGTGCCAGATTGTCAAATACAGAAATAGGAACTACAAGCTGATGAGACATCCAGAAGCAGGGAGTGATTGAGGTGACAAGCACTAAGACTCCATTTATCCCGGGAAGAGTTCTGTGTGCAGTATCCTGTGCTTCCCGAGTTCAGACCAAGTACTTAAATCCTTACAAAGGAAAATACTGTTAAAGGGAACCTTAGGCTGTCTGACTGGACATCGACATTAATGTAGCCCTAAACGGGAGGATGTACATAGAATAGATGTCAGTCAGGGATTGTGTTCCTGCTGAAGAAAGACACCTCAGCCTTGACCTGAACCATTCAGGTTGAACCAGTGAAAGGCTGCAATCATTTCTTTTTTTCTTCCCTCCTGCTCAGAACTGGGCCCTCGCTGGGCTGACTTAGATCGTGTTTCGCTCTCCACCACCACGGGAGATGTGCAGTTTTCCATCTGGGTCTCCTTCTTTGAGATTTACAATGAGTTAATCTACGACTTGTTAGAACCAACTCCACCTGGCCAGAACCGCAAGAGGCAGACACTGCGGCTCTGTGAAGACCAGACTGGCAATCCCTATGTGAAAGGTAGATCTGACTGGAAGATATTTAGAGTAGCCCACTATGTGGGCCCTGGTGGCATCAGGAAACTGCTGCAGTCTCTTAACTGCCTTGCTCAGTGCATGCCTGCTTTTCCAGATCTAAACTGGATCAATGTCCGTGATGCTGATGAGGCCTGGAAGCTCCTGAAACTGGGTCGGAAAAACCAGAGTTTTGCTAGCACCCACATGAACCAGAACTCCAGTCGCAGGTCTGGGATGGGAAGTTTTTAACAGACATACAGTTCTGAGGAACTTAGAAATATTGCATTTCCTTTTCTAATATCTGAATTTTTCTTTACAGTCACAGTGTCTTCTCCATTCGGATTCTGCACTTGCAAAGAGGTGGCAGTGAAATTGTTCCCAAAATCAGCGAGTGAGTTTCATGCTTGCTAGGATTTCTTTTTTTCCTTTCTTAACTGTTATGGATCTGGGATATCAGAAGTATTTTAAGGAAGGTCTTGTTGGAAGCACTTGGGAGGAGCAAATATTTCTGCTCCTAAGGCCTGCAGCTGATAGTGTGGAGGAATTTGTGAGGAGTGCTGCCAAGTGCAACTTGAGATTTCCCAGCCTCTTTGAAGGTAAACATGAGTAACCTTGCCCTTGTGGTGGGGCTGATCTGACTGCTGCTGCCTGTTCCTCAGATGTAGTTATATGGAAATGAATTGGATCAGTGCCTGGGAAAGTGGCTGTTGTGGGGATGGGCAGAGGATTGAATGTGTCACAGCTAAGCCTGTATTAGTGTTATCTTGTTTAACCCTCATACTTGGGCTATTCCTGGACAGAAGGACCTACCCCAAATTTTCCCTAAAGGAGCCTTCTCTGCCCTCCTGAGGGAGCTGGGAGGGTGAGCAGGGTAGGTGATTGCAAGGTGTCTGAATTGTAAATCTGGTGAGAACAGAACAAACCTAGCAGCTCAGGTGATACCATCTGTGTTTTCTTCAGGCTCTCCCTGTGTGACCTCGCGGGGTCAGAGCGCTGCAAAGACCAGAAAAGCGGGGACCGAATGAAGGAAGCGAACAACATTAATACTTCCCTCCATACCCTGGGGCGCTGCATTGCTGCCCTCCGTCAGAACCAGCAGTCCAAGTGAGCCTCTGGAATTTCACAGGGAGGGTGTGAGGAGGCTGTTTTAGCTTTCCCATGGGCTCACTCTTGTCTCTCCCCATAGATTGAAGCAGATTGTGGTTCCCTTCCGGGACAGCAAGCTGACCCGTGTGTTCCAGGGTTTTTTCACTGGACGTGGGCGCTCTTGCATGATTGTCAACATTAATCAGTGTGCATCTACATATGATGAAACCCTGTATGTAGCCAAGTTCTCAGCCATTGCCAGCCAGGTAAGTAAAACAAATGAGCTTTGTGACATGCTCAGGATACCTCCTGCTTCTGTGGGAACGGGTCCCTTCCCATCACAAGGTGGGGAAGATGCTTGCACTTCTTCCCTGTGCTTTTATAGTGGATCGTTATCTCTACAGTCACTAAAGCTTCTCCTGTGTTGAAAAGTTTTACAAGTTGTAGAGAAGTACCATGTTAAAAGACTACGTGACTTCTAGGATTTGTGGACTGGTAATAATATCCTTTTCCCTTTCAGCTTGTTCAGGCTCCTCCTACAAAGGTGGGACTGCCATCCATACAATCAATCATCAAAGAGCACAGCAGGAGAACCAGCCAGGGTCTGGAGGCAGTGGCAAAGGAAGAAGTGGAATCAGAGGACAGTGAGGATGAAGCAGATGTCTCCATGTATGAGAAGGAGGTGGGTTGTGATTTATTCGTCAGCTTTTATAGATGCAAGAACATAGCTTTGGTCCGGACGCATACCTACAGAGACTTAAGTTGTAATGTGTCAAGGCAGCAAAAGCAGGTGCAGCCTTGGGCAGTGCAGTAGAGGAAGCTGCTAAAGAGATAGCTCAGTGTTGTTTAAAGCATCTCATGGGAAATGAATTAAGAGCAAGCCTGGCAACTTTTTTTCCCAAGTGACTAAAAGCATTTGAAACCTAGATCACCCCAGCCTACGGGTATGGGACCAGCTAGTTTCTTCTAGGTCTTAGTTCTGTTGTGTGGTATGAGCAAGAGTGCTTTTTCTTCTTACAGGACTTGTTGCGTGTGGTAGAAGCTGCACGAGAACTGCTGGTGCAAGAGCGGCAGGAGAAGCTGCAACTAGAAATGCGTCTCCGTGAGGAGATCTGCAACGAGATGATGGAGCACATAAAACAGAAGGAGCAGTGGTGCAGGTACAGCTTATGTGGATCAGCCTCCCTTTGTTCAGGGTGTGCTGCAGCACCAAGGACTGCCAGATCGAGATGCATATAGGTGCTCGTTCTCTTTGTAGCCAACATGTTGATGCCCAGAAGGAGCTGCTGGAGGAACTGTACGAGGATAAGCTGAATAACCTGAAGGAGTCGCTGACTGACTACTACCAGGAGGAGATCCAGGTTTGTTCACAGGAATGGAATGACATCAGGAAACTGGCAATGGCCTGAGAGAGGACTTGAGTACTTGAGTCCAAGAAGGTGACTGTTATGCAGGCTGAGAGGAAGGATTTTGGTTTCTGTTGTGCTTATTACTTGATAACTTGATCCACAACTTTCATTTCTTACCAATTATGTAGTTCATTGGGTTTTCAGATTTTTGGCCCTTAATCTGGAAGCTACTGTGAAATCATTTTTATTCCCTGATTTGTTCAACATAATACTTTCCCCCTTCACTCTTTTTGCTAGTGGCTTGCTTTGCAATTTTCAGATAATTTCTGTGAATTTCTCTTAATTGTAGTTGTGATGATGAGTATGAGCCTGTCCCTATTTTTCATAGTATGAGTGGCCTCTGGGACTTGCTGCAGACCTATCTGAAGATGCCAACTCTCCAAAATGTGCTAACAGGCTGGAAAAAGTGGCTTAGGATCTCAGGAAAAATAGATTCAATATCTTCACTTAAAGGACACTAATTGCTGGGTTCAGTGTGGGAAGTGAATTATTGAGAATGTCTCCTGGAAAAAAGACCCTGAAAAATTCAGGGAGCAAAAACTATATTAAGAAGATCTTCTTTAACCTTTCCTTAAATTTGCTTTAAGGAGCGTGATGAGAAGATTGAGGAGCTCCAAACTGCTCTGCAGGCAGCAAAACAAAAATTGGAGAACTTGGATGCTATGCAAAAGGACTCAGAGCAGCAAGGCTTGCGTCGATCAAAGCGAGTGGCTGCCTCATGTGCTCTGCAACAGGAGCTGCTAGATACTAAAGCCAAACTGGAGCAATGTCAAATGGAGCTGAATACAGCAACAGCAGGTAAAGTGGTGATGCTGCACTTGCTCTGAATTGTGCTCAAACAATCCTTACAGAGGGTTAGAGATGCTTTTTCAGTAAGGTACATTGGATTCAGACATCTTATAACTACTGTTTGTAGTTGTAGAATATAGGAATACCTTGATGGATAGACAGGAAGGACCTCTCCCATTTTTTTTTTTTTTTTTTTTTTTTTACATGATGCACTTCAGGGCAGGATCATTTCCCTGCTCAAAATGTTGAGTCCCTCTGCTTAACTGAAAGGGAAAAGCCTGGAATGTTTGTGCATGTCTGCACAAACTGAAAGCTCTTCTCATCTTGCCTGTACCAGCTTGTCTGAAGGGGAGTCTACACTTAAGAAAAATCTAAAGCTTATGAACTGTTGCTCACTACATCTTCTGTATTCCTAGAGCTGCGCAAGTACCAGAAATTACTGGAGCCACCTCCCTCTGCCAAACCCTTTACTGTGGATGTAGACAGGAAGCTGGAAGATGGACAGAAGGTAATTCCGTCTCTGTTACAGAAGGGAACTCTCGCAGGGCAAAGAGGTTGCCAATTTAAAGCCATTTGGAGCTGCTGTCTCCAGGTTTTTAAATGAGTGGTTGATAGCAAGGGGTCTGTGAAAACAAACCTTTACCACAGATGTAGAAGGTGTTTGTGTTTGTGATCCCAGTGCACAGATGAATCTCTTTAGATATCGCATGTCTGGATTACCCTCAGAGTGGCTCTGTTTCTAGAATGATGTTAAAGCTAACTGTTATTATTTTTTTCCTTCCTGTAGAATGTGAGACTGCTGCGTTCGGAATTACAGAAACTTGGGGAGTCTCTTCAGTCTGCAGAGAGGGCATGCTGTCACAGCACAAGTGCTGGGAAACTTCGAGAAACTCTCTGTACATGTGATGACATTCTGGCTAGACAGGTAATGTTCTGTTTTGTTGCAGGTGCAAGGGGGCTTAATTTATGCACTTTGACATAATCAGCAGATAAATCTAAGTTCTTGTAGCTGAAAATATAAATGACTTGTCCTCTAGCCACATACTGCCTATTGTATTAGGGGAGCTATACTGCTAACTTTCCAGTGGCTGAGTCAGGCAGCATATTTAACTCTCTAAAGGAGACCCAGACTGTTCCTGTTCAGTCACTTGTCTGTGTGCACCAGGTCTGCATCAGTAGGAGAATTCAGTTCTCATTCCTTTATCTACTGCACTCCATCATAGTTGCTATGGCAACATGTTTGCAGCAGGATGGATTTCTTTCTTAGCCTTACTGTTCCTATTTTGTTATTGTACTGCTATACTAGTGACAGAAAAAGCCTTTATGTATGGCCACACTGGTTAGTGAACTTCAGCAAAGGCAGTTTATCCTCTTCAGTTCATAGTAACTAAGCAGTTAGGCTTGTCACATTTCTAAATATATAAATATCTTTCCTTTTGCAGGACCAAACACTGGCAGAACTGCAGAACAACATGATGCTGGTAAAATTGGATCTGCGTAAGAAAGCAGCTTGTATTGCTGAGCAGTACCACACTGTGCAGAAGCTCCAGGCTCCTCCAATGTCTACCTTAAAGAAAAGGTTCTGTGCCAACAGGGAAAACCTGCAACCTAACCAGCCTCCTGGTAAAAAGCCCTTCCTGCACAACCTCCTGACACGTTCAGCTACCCGTCCTGTTGCTGCCAGAGGATGGCAGCTTCGTTCAGTTGCTCTATGACTTTTCAGAAAGAGATCCCTGCCCCATTGTTACTGGAACAGGTGGCAAATCCAATGTAATAGTATTCTCCTTTATGTGCTTGTTTATTATTGTAGCTGCTTGAGAGCTTATGTAAACATTTTTGGATATGTATGGTTAAACTTTTAATCAATACCAAAGTGGACAAAATGACCTTTTGTAATTTAAACACTACAACAAGGAAAGTTTTAAAATGTAAAATAATGCAGATGATCAAATTTGTTTAACAAAAGGATCAGTTAAAAGTGAATTTTCCTTTTCAACTATGTTGGCACACAATTCAAAAATAAGTTCACAAGGTCCTCCTTGACAGGTATTCTCCCCTCCTTGAATTATAGTCCTTTATTAAAGTATACACGTTCTAGTTCAGGGCAGTTCTCTTGGATCTTGGCTTGCAATTCTGGTTCCAAGCGTGTTACAGACATAGAACTGAGCAAAAGAAACAGTAAGATGGTTATATATAACAAGCACTTGAATCTAAAATAAGGTAGATGATGCATCTGTTTTAAAATTCCTGGATTGTGAAAAAGCTTTCAGATTTTTTGAACTTTTTATGAGAAACCACTTCACAGAACAGGGGCAAATGAACCTGCAGTTAAAAGGCAATAGAGATATTCTATCAAGAAACAGCGAATTTCCTACTATCATGAGGGTAGGAATCTTCTTAGTTGCTTAAGGTTGTTGCTGGCAATAGAAACTTCCTTTCCTAAAGATGTTTTTTCTTAAATATAATGTATTTACCTATTTAACTTACTACCTTTCAGTTCAATAAAATGTTTATTTTTATAAAAGCCATCTCATAGTCAAGTGAATTCAGCTGCCAGGTCATGTAAATAGCTGCAATTTCCTAAGCACAGTTTGAGATCTAATCTTCCTGTAAAACTGAGAGCCCTGGTTAGATTCAAGAACTGTACCACAGTACTGTGTTACTGTGACAGTTCTATGCTAGTTGACAATCTAGTGAACCAAGTCATCTCCAGGTAGCCTTGTGATACTTTTTTTTTAACCACAGTTTTTTGCTATGCCAGGCAAGGAAACAGATGATATGTGCTTTTTGCTACTCAGTTAAATCAGATGAGAATTTTTTTTTTTTTTTTTTGGAAGTCAAAAACTACAAATGTTCACTATTTTAACCAATTCAGCTCCAGCTGGTATCTTTTAAGCTAAATTTAGCAGCTTGTCAACTTACTGTAGTAATTGTGACAACCACTAATAATGAGAGGGGGACAGGTTAGTTGAATTTAAGACCGTGTTTATAGTACATCCTGCAATTTGAGTTAATTTCAGTTGAAGGTAACTCATCCAGGTTTCATTCTGAAATATTTTCTCTAAGAGTTTTGAGTACTGAGCTCTTTCTGTATTGAAGAAGAATTCTTTCTGGAGAAACATTAATCAAATTGCAAATAAGCACATATAGTCAAGTGCTGTTCTCTATAACCAGGGAAGTTTCCAGCTTGAAATGCTACGGTTAAACTACTCACCCAATCCTCTCTTGCTCTGTATCCCTACTTCACTGCATCTCTGAAGCTGCTAGCAGTTTGTAAATGAGTTAGCCCAATTCAACTATGTATTACTGATGAGTAATGTAACTATTACTTTTATGAATATTCTCATTTTTTATCACATTTGTTATATGGGAATTGAGACTGTATGCTCTGGAAAGCAATGACAATTTGTTTGTGTCTCTTTGCAGTATCTTGCATGCATCTGGGAGTGTAACATTAAAGAAAAAATAACCTAAGAGGAATACGTACCTTTTTTGAGGAAACAGCGCACAACACAGGGGTGTTGCAAACACAAGACTAGAGAAAACAAAAATAGGTTTACTATATTTAGAGTGCTAAAAGGAAATTTGTAACTCTTTAGGCAAAAAAAAAAGTGTGGACAGTGAGCTAAAGTTCCATTAAATATTATGTAAGCTATTTCTCACTGCATTACATCTTATGAAATCATTTAGCTACAATCTAGTACTTAAATGCATCAATACCAGCCTTCAAATGTGTGTAAAACTCATTTGTCCTTTCAGTGCTTTGTACTGATGTACATAGCAACATAAAATGCTAGACAACAGCAAATGAAACCTTCCATTAACCAGACATTTTAAGGATTCAAATGACAAGATTAGATTCCAATTATTGTTTATGAAGATGGCAGGCAAAGCATCTTTTCTAATCAAGCTACTACATGCCTTTTCTTGTCACTCCCTTTCTTTCCCCCTGCCCCTTCTTTTCTTGGCAGCTTCTTCATTACTAACTGCTTGCTTTTTTTAAATGGTATTATCAGTTACACATGTGGAAATGAAGCAACTGCTGTAGTCTTATTCTCAGCTCACTGGAGCAATATATCGTTTGTGCAGCTTGTCTTTACTGCCTTATAATACATAGCTTTTTTTTTTTTTTTTTAAACAAAGTGAAAATATTGCTACTATTTCCCAAAAACCTGCAGTTACACCTTAAAATAGCAGAAACAACCAGAAGAAATCACTCACCAGAATCCAACTAATCCAACTTGAATGGGAGCGCTCATCCATGGAAATCTCTGTTTAAAATAAAAGGTACACAGTGAGTATGAGCATCTTTTCTTCTTCCCACCTTCTTGGAAACCTCTTTCTTGAATTGTAGGGACAGGTTGCACTTGAAGGACTTTTACATGATGATAGTAACACAATTACCAGCATTCCTTAAGCCTGAGCTCTGGTGTGAGAGCCTGATCTCAGCCCTTTGTAAGCAATGAGAAAATTCCCAGTGATACACATGTTATTCAGAGTGTCACTTAAACTGCTTTTAAAGGTGGTTGGCTTTATTTATGAACTGGTCCTGATCTGAGTACGTGGGAAACTTATTTTTGAGTCATGTAAGCCTGCACTAGGTAGCAGCACAGTCACTCTGTCGCGGTGCTGCTGGTGCAATGTGCTGCCACGCCTCTTGAGGGCACAGTGAATTTGGGCTAGGTATTCCTTTGCAGAGCCAGGTCTGGCTACAGCTCTCTTTGGTGACATCAAATGATTTTAACACAGGAGATTTGTTTTGTGCACCACAGCAACTGCCAACCAAAAATAAGGAAGGTGCCAATGGAAAAAAAAAAAGTCTACTCCTCTTAACCCTTCCTCCTGTCCTATGATTTGCTGTGGTGTGTAGGAACTCGCCCCTTTACCACACAGTCTAATACACTCCAGTTCTCCAAGAGAACACCTCAACACCTTTTATTAAAGGAAAAATGTGGAAGAAGGGGGGAGGCTATGCAGAGAAAGCAACCCACAATGCAGATTTTTTTTTTTACTACATTCCTTAACATTGAACACATGCCAAGAAATATAGTTTTCCTGTAGGTCTCTAAACGATTGAGCAATCCCCTCCCATAACCCATGTTAGATTTCTAGTTGAAATTACTAATGAAATAAAACCAGAACTACTCAAATAACTCTGCTGTACTGGGCTTTTTTGTTACAATAAAAACAATGCCTTCAGTAAGTAGGACGTATAACTGCTATGATAATAAGAAACTGATTTTTAAATAAAACAGATGAGTAAAAATGTGTTATAGTGGATGATGTTCTCAACAAATGTGATGTTTTTTTCTGCAAGAGGCATTAGTTTTCAAGATATGGAAGTCAGAGGGAAAACTGGTGAAGGTGAACAAAAAGCCAAGCAGTACTTGAGATGTGAAATAGAAAAAAGACATTTAGAAAGCACAGTAGGAGAAAGATGGTGCTGAGTAAGTAAGGCCACAGCAGTGTAAGAGGCATGGTAAACAATTGTGTATTAAAATTTCTCCAGAGCCTGAGAGAAGAAATGATGTAGAAGATTGTTCTTTTTTTTCCTCCCTTGAGTCAATCTGTAATCCAGAAATAAGTGCAGGAAGAGCTGTGCAACTCAGCAGTAACCTGTAACAATAGATAATAAATGGAAAAAGACAAGCAAGCAAGAAGGATAAAGACTGAATTCAGCTGTGCTCCGCTGTTCTGGCATTCCACTAACCATACCTTCAATTGATAATCATTTGAGATAAATTTACTCAAAAGGCTTTAGATTTTATATATTGAGGGAGTTCAAATGGTAAGAGACTGACAGACAGGAAGTCAAACTCGGTACTCTGAATGGCTGCAGACTATGAGGAGAATTAAGGGAGAGGGGTGATAAATATTGCAGTATGAGATACATAACAGAAGAGCCCCAAATATCTTGTAACAGCTAAAAAGACTAGAAGAGTATCATGATAGTAAATGCTGGTTTTTAGCTTTCAACTAAGTTGGTCATTAATCTGATAGGTGTCTAGTGTAGACAATATAAATAACATCTATTTCCTTTGGTGGAACAATTTTGCCAAGGTGCCCAATCTGATTTATAGCCTTTATTTTTCAAGAATTGCCTTTATTTTTCAAGAATTGTACCAGACTGCACTAATTAAGAGAGATGGTAAAGTAAAATCACTGACCGTAGAAGGTCAATAGATGCCCAGGGAACAATTTAAAAACAGTAAAGCAAGTCCCAAACAGAGGCTACGCATCCTTCCAAAGAGATAAAATAGAGAAGTACAAGAGGACAGAAGAATTTAGTCTGTTAAAGATCTATCATTTAACTACAGAAGAAGGCAGTTTCAAATTAGGATTTCACTTCCAGATGACTTTGTGGCATCTTTAGCAGTTAGTACAAACAGAAAATGGAGAAATGATAATTAAACCAACAAAACCCATATGGGGAATCAGATTTTTTTCCCTAACTGCTTCCTTTTACTGTTAGATCCCCAAATCTATCAGTTTTCTCAGTCTAGCTACGTCTGTTTTCAAGAAAATGAATTAATGAAAGGATGGCTAAATTAGGAATGCATAGAATAATCTAAGGCATAAGGCATTCAAGAAAGATGCTTTTTTTTTTTTTTTTAAAAAAAAAGCTTTCTGGTTTTGTAGCAGCTTTGAATACATATTTTAGTTGCACACTAGGAGAACCCGAAGTAGCTTGTTTTAAGGACCTTAAAGGAAGTTTCTGGAATCAAGCTGAATATTAACGCAGTATGCAGAACATGAGAGAAACAGTAGCTGAAGATACAAGAGCGGTAATATAAATCAAACACTTCAGTTTCAACTGTGATTTTCAGAAGTTTCTATGGAAGAAGTGAAGTGTTGCCTTAGGAGAAATGTTATCTGCAACTAAAACCCTGTGCCTCAGGGCACAGTCATTTATGGATCCTTCAGCTGCAGCAAATAAATTTGGTTCTGCACACAGCTAGTCAAGTGCTTGTCAGTAGGGAAAAATAATACAGCCAGTATACATCATCAAGAATCACTAGACTGCTTAACTGCATAAAAAGCAGCCAAGCCAATGCTGAAACCTATGGCAAAAACACACACACACACATATGTATATAAAAATAATTTTCAGAGCTTTCTGAGGAAGTAATAAGATTCTTTTTGAACCAGCAAGTATGTGCTTGTGTTCTAAAACCATTTTTGAATCATTTTCTAGTAATAACTTTTGGGAACAGTGTAATTTATACTAACGTTATAGTCAAAATGTCCTCATGCAAAACACTATCAGAATATGGGATGAATAGAACTATATGATCTCTATCTTATTTGAAGTGTCAGAGGATGATAGCTTGCTATCACTGAGACGAGCATTCCAGAAGTATTTGTTTCTTTCTGTCTTACTGCAGAACATCATTCTATTTTTTTTCTTCATTATTTAAAAAACATTTAACTGTTGTCTGGCCTTGCATATTGCTTAGTATGCTTTGGCAAGCTTACCAGATTTTTTTTTAAAGAGTGGTGATGTCGTGCAAAGCAGACTAAAGAAATGAGTTAGTAAAGCGTTCTGTGGATGGTGCTGGAGAACTGCGAAGGGGATGGTGTGACTGAAACCTCAAAAGAACATGCAGAAGCTGCTTGTTAGAAATGCAGCTCATTCCTTAATGGTTTTAATACTAATCTCTACCAAGTGTTACAACTGACTACCTGCAGAGCAGTGTTTCACCTCTGCTCAGTCTTTGAGGCTGAGGGGGAGGAACAGGTGAGCATAAACGGTCATGATGGTACCAAAGACCACTGAGTAGTCACTGAAGAAATCGCTCATTTTTGCTGATCTGAAAAATTCACAACACCTTTATATTGATTATACTGCACAAAAACAATAGGTCTGCAAACCCTGAGAATTTTCACAATTTCTTCACAAATGCCATGTATTTGCCAGTTGAATTCACTGCATTTTTGACATTTCTCTCATGTTGAAAACATGTAAAATCATCTTTGCTCTCAAATAACTTTTTTTTTTTTTTTTTTGAAAACAAAGGCTAATGTTCTGAGTATTACATTCTCAAGAACGAAACAGCTGCTTAAAGTTATTCAAACAGGACGTGTGTCAAAAGCCATCAGCAAGTAAGTCAAATCAGTACAGGGCTCTTTAAATTGCAAGCAAGTAGTATATTTGGATGCACTGCAGTTTCACTTTTTTTGAGAGACAAAAGCAGCAGGGACAGACTTTTACTCTAAAACTCATCCACCACGTTTCCTGTTTCAAAATTCTGAGTAATAGTGTTTCCTGTTAATGGGGGGCAAGGGTAATCAAGCTATGCACAAGTGTGAAGAACAGAAACAATAGGAAATGAAATATTTTAGCAACTTATATCCTAGAAAAAGAAATAGAAATAGGCAACTTCCCATGCTTCTTCATCTTGGAAAAAAAAAAAAAGCATTATACAAAGTTTTGCTGTTTTTTGCATAAGCTACATTCTAAGTCTTGATAAAAGGAAGGTTTCTTTATTAGGAGAAACTCTGCATTTTAAGGATGATTACTAGAGTAACAAAAAAGTTCACAATATTTTAATTTTACAGAATGATAAAAAGAACCAAGCTATCTCTGTCTACGAAAGCCATAAAGAAAGCAACAGCTGTAAAGCATACTCTACAACGATGTCCTCCAGGACTGGTTGGGAAGAAAATATCAAGACTCAAAGTATTTTAAATACACAAAAATATTAACTCAGTATGCAAAGTACGTATACATAGAATATCAAAGACTAACCTTCAAAAATGCTCTCTTTTCCAATGTGTTCATTATAAAGGGAGGAATTGCTGCAAATTAAGATTAAAAAATAAACAAACGTCAACCTTGGAGAAAAAGGCACTTTGTTTTAATTTTCTGTTTAGATGAACTAATACGGTAACTCAGTTTTCACAATTGTTTGTGAAACTGAGCTTTCATTTCACATATCCAGATAATGGATTGCTATCTAGAAAGGCAGACTATCCCAGTAAGTGGAACTTCTAATTTTGCACATAACTAAACCTGAGTTCAGTAACTTGGCATAGGTCAAAGCATCTACTTTTCAATAAACTACTTCCAGTCAAGCAGAATTTGCTACCATTCCTTTGCTACCTGTATCATTTCTGCAAATGCATCCCAGTAACTGATCTGTCGCACTTCAGTGTAGCATATCGTGAATGTTTTTACAGTAAGAAATGTAGGTTTAAAATTTAACAAATATAAATACTGCATGCATAATTGTAAGATAATTCGATTTTGAGAAAATCACTTATATAGAATTTCAGGTGTCACTCACATTAGGAAATCATAATAATTTTTCTGTAAGTGCCGTATTTGACTGAAGTTACTCTTACCCATGCCAGGAGCAGCCATAAGAATCCTTGATATAACCACCTGAGTAATTGCCTGCTGAGCTGCTTTTGTTGATTCACCCAGTCTGTTTCCATTCTCATCTGTGATGGGGATTCCAAACTTTAGTTCCCTGTTGAATAAGACGGAAAAATGTAATGGAGACTGACATACATGTATCCACTTTTTTGTCATAATATCTCTCCTTTTTAAATTTGTCAAATATAACCATTATATTCTTTATTTTTATTTTCCATCTTTGGCATAAATATTTCAAAAGACAGAGAAAGATCTGGGGGAAAATATGCTAAGAAATGAACAACTGAGTATTTGTAACATCAATCTGACACTTGAACCTGGTCATATGTATTTCAAGATCAATTACTTCTGTAGTACACAGAAAGGAGAAGTTTCTTCAAAAAAAATCAGAAGAGTAAAATTTTCTGGATTGCTCTCAGAGTAGTCTGTCCTTTTCCACAGACAACATGGGGAATACAGGAAGATTAGTTTAACTGAACTAAAACATGAAGGCTTTGTGAAAATCCTTCTCTGGCATGCTAGTCTGGGTTTACATTTTAACTAACAAGAGCATATTTAAAAGTATACAAGTACATGTATGCACAAAGCTAACTACATTTCTATAACTGTATTATTCTCTACCCTTTGCTTACGCACAGGATTTGATATTAAACTTGCGTACTGGGGAGAACCTTTTGGAGAATGAGAAGCAGACAGAAGGGCATATAGACTGAGGACTGCCTTAATTCTTCTCCCCATCTTCTATAAGAAGTAAAATACCATGCACTGAACTTTGCTATGAATATAAACTTCAAAGACTCCCTTTTTTGATCATAACTTTGTGTTTATAAGAGGATGCTTTTAATTTGTTTTTCCTTATTTCTACTCTTAGTCCTGGTCAAATTAGAATATATATGTAAAACTTTGCTGCTGAGAAAGTGCATATTTTTGTAATCTCAGATAATTAAATAGAATTCCAAAGCCTGACTTCTATGACTAACTTCTGTATGTGGGATTTGAAGCACCATTTTTGAGATGATTATATTTTTCCAAAGTGCAGTTTGTATCTAAAGGGCCCATGTGATCATGTCTTGAAGGACAGGTACTTGGTTTCTGAGATCTAAGACTGAAGAACTAAATGGATATTTATCTGAAGAGAATGAGGATGTTCTATTTTATACGTGTCACAATCAATCAATCAAAACAAGATCATGCATGAGGTCTTTGCAAGGTTCAGAAACAGGTTAAAGATACATAATGTTCTTTATTTAGTACCTTGCTGATCTAAAAACTCAATAACATCCTTTCTTCTAGAATGAGTGATCTTCATTCTTTTCCCTACCTTTGTCTCATTAGTGGAATATTAATGCAGTTAGCAGCAGCAACAGCAGCAAAAGGAACAAACCGTCCTATAAGAGGTGAGACATGCTGTGAAAAGGACAGAGGGAAAAGAAAAAAAAAGAAAAATTATTACATAATAATTTTTTCAAAAGGTCATATTCAGATGCTTTATGTGTTCATGATAGACCAGATTAATTTCCTTTAAATTAAAATTCAGCAAAAACATCACTGGTGGGACGAAGGAGAAAAAAAGAAATGAGACCTAAGTTATAAGTACTTCTGTCAGGTGAGTGCTGTCAGGAGACTGGCAAAAATTATCTTAATTTAATAGCATCACTGCAGACAAGTGTCAGCTTCTGAGCACGCCTATCAGCCCAACGGGAACACTAAATAGACCTTAACTTCACTGCCTCCACTGGCAAGATTACAGCCAGCAGCATTTGTAATAGGTTCTTCACATCTACAGGCACTCACTGTGCAAAGCTATTCATCTAGTCTATGTCTTGTATAATTGGAATTGCATTGGTTGTCGATGCTGTACCACTCCTGGTATATTACAGCAGAAACAGAGAGGTATAAAATAGATTTTTTTTTTTGTAAAAAATCTTCCTTCTTGAACATGCTGTGCATTTCTTGAAAGAATTTGAGTTTTCTGCATTTAAGAGAAGCACCTCTTCACATGTTCTTCAGCCAGCCTAGAGCAGGCTTTCATGTTTGCAGAAGGGATACTGTACCTCAAAAACACAAACATACAGTTCATGGTTTAACAGTTCCACATCATTGTAATTACACATCCACTCCAATTAACTTTCAATACTACCTTGTCATGTTAAAAAGAAACTGGAAAAAATGCACTTATATTTGATACACTTTGTGTTGTGAAAACAGCAAGTATAGGACATTTAAAAAAAATTATATAAAAGCATCTATTTGGGGGAAAAATAAGATTGGGATCTAAAGAAGGCAATTCAACTCCATAATGGGAGCTGTGCACAACATGACGTATGCACAGGAGGAGAAATGAGACATTTCACAGAACACCAAAAATCTCATTAAGAATGGAAAAAAAGCATCGACAATACCTTTGTTAGTGCGTTCAGTCCTAAAGCTGTTGCAACAGCACCTGTGGTAGCAGAAACATAGGCTGTTCCCAGCTGGCTAAAACAAAAATAAAGATGTTTGCACACGGACAACAATTACATTTATTACATTTTCAAAAATGACTGCCTTTTACACATGCAGTTAGCCCCCTCCACCTATGAAATTTAAAAAGTAGACCTTTCTGTGACACTGCAGTAAGAAAAGGATGGAACAGTCAAATGGGACAATAAATTAACCACTTTTCTTTCACCATCGGTAGTAACAACATGCAGGCAACATTTTAACTTTGAATCAGGTTCTACTAATTCTGCACTGCTATCTGTTCAGCATTTTCTCTTGCATCTGAACGCACATTTTCAAGAATTGAGTTCTGTGTTTAATTTCCTAATTGCTTAAACTGATAAAATCAGTTTAGATTTCTAAGGTCATGTCTGCAAGAGCAATTGAAACCAACTGTACAAAAAAAAAAAAAATACATGTAGCTATGCTGTAAACACCCAAATCCTACTCAATATGCCCTAAGCCACACTTTATATAATTCCCAGCTCAGAGGTGTCTGTACATTCTTTAATCCACTGCTTCCTACCAGACATCTACAAGAAAGCCAGTCTCAAAACCAGGAAGCTAAGCACTGCAATTCCACAGTCTCCTACTCATGATTTCTGGCTCTCTGCACCTACTTAATCCCTCTCTTTGCCTTCAGTTAAAGTACTGTGCAGACCTATACCAGGAAAGGTCCTCTTTGCAAGTAAGCACAGAGTATGGTGTGCGCTACATTGCAGGACACAGAGAGGAAGGTGACACAGAAAGACACCTGGAGATCTATACAACTCATCAACTTAGAAATACCTTAGTATAACACCAAAGTGAGAGCATTTTCAACTGGGTGACTGATCAATGCAACACAGACTGCTCTTAAATCCTGTGCTGTTGGTAAACTGCTTATGAGTGAGGCACTTAGTCTTATCTTTAAGGGCAGAAACAGAGGTCTCACCTCCATCATCAGAATGATAATAAACACTGATAAACTTATCTATCATCTCAAACTGTAAAGACCAACCTTGTTCCAGTACATCAGAGAGCAACTTATAAACATATCGGAAGTATCTGGTTCAGTGTCTGACCTGACAGTAATTGGGGCATCACCACTCCTGTTCGTGTAGTTTACTATAGCATTGAAGGACTGGTTAATCCACTGCCAGAAAACCACCGCTGGTGTTGTTCTTGAAAAGAGAAACAATTATTAGCATTTTTGAAAACACAGATGAATCAACAGCACAGAAAAATGATGGCAAATCAAGAAAAGCCTGTGCAAGCAGCAATCATGCAGTTTCTTGTTCATCTGAATAAAACAATTCAGTCAATGAGATACTGTCTTAATAATGAAACTACAAGCTACTCCTAGGAATAGATTTTAGAAGCATTGAAAATAAATAGAAAGGTTCACTTGGGACAATGGTTTGTAGTAATAACAAAACCATTACAGCAAACTTCTCTATAAAAAAGAAAACGTAGAAAAAAATGAATGTCTGTTAAGAACTAGAACACTTTTCTAGTGTTATTATTCCTTTACAGTTGACTTGTTCTCATTAGAAGCTCCATAAGTGACTGAGAATTGGGTTTTAAGAGATATGGTTTATCTTCTCAGTCTTCAAAAATCTAGTATGACCTCATTGTTTCATATATCTCCAAGACACCAAAACATTCAGATACATGGAGAACCAAAGACAACATTCCAAAATGACAAACAATTTTCATGCAAATATCTGTATGTTTAAGGAGTACAGGTACAGCACAGAAATTTATCTGGTTCAGTACAGCATTAATGGTGGGTGAAAATGACCAAGCACAAAAGTCTCCAAGGAGTTCTCATAAATGGTGCCACTGCCAGTATGAAGATGTCTTAGGACTCAAAGGTGCTGGCTTGTGAATGTGCATGAGGGGGCAACAAAACAAACAAACGAACAAACATATTCTTCACAAGTCTCAGAGTCCCCATTTGACAAGCTAATGTGGCAGTGACAATAAAGAAATGTGGTTCTCATTGAAAGGCTAAAATGGACATTAAGAGCACAAAACCAAAACAAAACAGTAGTTGTATGGATTATTCTGTAACAAGCAGGAAAGCAAGGAGGAGATGCTAGAGTAAGAAGGTGTGTGTCTATCATGATGCTTTGATTCTGAAATTGGAAGATAAGCTATTTTGTAAGACTGCAAAAAATGAAAAATAAAGGAAATTTGAAATTGTATTCTTACTCCCTCTAGTTTCTGGTATCTGAATGAGAAACCAAAGTAACAGTGCTAAACTAGCTGGATTTTCTCCATCACTACTTCTATTCTTCCTCTGTTCTTCTTACGCATGAGCAACTCTCTTTCCTGACTCATCTGTTCCAGTTTCCTTGCTGCTGCGGTGGTAGAGGATGTTAGGCCTGCTGCAAAGGTCAGGCATGACTCACATTGCTTTACTGCGTGCCTAAAAGTCCTCATAGGTATAATGAGGAATTTGTTTCTCCCAGTGACCAGCAGTAACCAGAACACAGCAGCACACAGTAAGACAGAGCCTAAACTGCATCATTTAAACACTTCTACAAAATCCTCTGCTAAGGGTTTGGTCCTAATAAACCAACATCTTCCAGGCTAAAATAGCCTAGTTTTGAATCTGAGTGACTATGTGAATAATGTAAAAAAAAAAAAAAAAAAAAAAAAGTATAGAAAAGTATAGAGCTACTGTAATTATAATTATATTATGTGTAAGTATTGTAGATGATAATAGAACATGCATAAAAGAATAACCACTTAACAGAAAGCAGTGCTCATGAATGGGCAATTACACTGATTGTTTTATTCATTATCTTGGCTATTTTTTAAAAACACAGCAGAGCGCTTTCCAAAACGACTGTGCCTTTCTGGAATGGGTGAGTCAAGAATTTGTAAAATCTCAGCTTCAAACATACAATTATTATTTCCTCTGAAATTGCCATTAATTCTTGCTAACAAAGCATTGTTTCACAAAAATATTTCTAGCACGAAGTCTATGAACAGAAGTCCACTGACTTTGGGGGACTTCACTGTATCAGTGATTCAAGAACTATAAGGAAATAGAAGGATCAAACAGGAGCTGGAGAACTTGATTAATGATGGACAGAAGCATAGTTAGTACTTACTTGGCAGACAGTATGTCCTACATGCCAAATCTCTAAGCTTAGAGATTCCCAGGTATCTCCTCCTCTTTGTCCTTCACACAACTCTCCTACAAGGATGGGGTTTTGGAACATTCAACTTTCCCAGTTTGGAGAGGAAAAGAGGGATATTTGGTGAAGGAGTAGAAGGGGCCAAGGGCTTATCTCACAGCTACTTCTAGAGGAAACCACTAATCAGTGTGGGTGTGAGGGAAAGCAGAGAGAGAAGAGAAAAAGAAGCAAAATTTTACATTTTCAAATATTTATTACACATCTTCTAAAATAACACTGATTTTTACTTATCTAATTTGTAGGCAAATGGTTATGTGTAATGCTGCCACTACTTACCTATAAAAGGTCATCATACAACCTGTGATAGTCATGTTCATGGGTACCTGAGCTGACATCCGGCCAATCAAGACCATCTTTTCACCAGTGTCTGGATGAAAGGCTGAATCATAGATATATTTTGCTCTCCACAATTCATTTTCAGTCAAGCCAGGTGCCACGATACCTTGTCTGGGGACAAATTAAAAAAAAGACAGAACAATAGCAAACAGTACAACAGTTACAAAATGCTGCATCTTCCAGTGACAAATGTAGCATGAGAGGATTTGAGGATGTTCATACTAAGTTCATCTGCCCCCATAGCTAGCTTGTAGGTCTTCAGCTTTTAAATGAATTGGAGAAATAAGAAGAATCAAAACTCCTAGCAGCGGTTATGTTGGCTAAGTTAATATATCCAGCATCAAACTTCTATTTACTCAAACCATATTAGGATATTAGTGCTAAAATCTCTGGAGTCATTAGTTTGAAATTTTGAAAATTTACCTGGATTTACCTGGGAACTACGTGCCCCACCAATATAACACGTAAGAAGCAGTTTTAAACACTGTTTCAGATTTAGACACTTTTGTATTTTCAAATACTTAACAGAGTTTCTCAGATGACATGATTTCCCCATTCATTAGCAAATCTGATAGTGTTTCAAGCCCTGAAATAAGAAGACAGGGCAATACAGTGTCTTAAGTATTTCCTTTAAAATATATAACCGTATGCTTATACCTGTAATCATGAACAATTTGTCTTGCATTTTCCAGCTGGGCATCAGATAACAAAATGTTCCGGGGGTCTGTTACAGTAAAGAAGTGACTGGCTCGTCCAACGAAAGTGCTTTGAT
The DNA here is from genome assembly GCF_964211825.1 of Aythya ferina. Taxonomy (NCBI): domain Eukaryota; kingdom Metazoa; phylum Chordata; class Aves; order Anseriformes; family Anatidae; genus Aythya; species Aythya ferina. The sequence goes on from NC_140312.1 coordinate 9,251,197, forward strand.
CCCATCGGGGCTCCTTGATATTAATATTTAATGGTATATCTGCAGACATCTTTGAAAACTCTGTGATGAAAACAGGAAAAATTGCAATTCAGAATTATCCTTACTTCATAACGTGTCTATAACCTGTGAGAATTTAGACTGAGAAATGGTTATGCTTACAGCAAATGAAGAGATGCACATCTTGCAGAACTGAGTTTACAAGGGTATGTATATACAGAAAGCACACGGTGTCAGACATCATCATAATTTTAATGAGGTTGCTATTCATGTAAGTAAAAAACTTAAAGAAAACCTTAAAGAACTTAAACATGTACAAAAACATTTCTGTGCCTGTTTCCCCAAGACATTTATGCGTTGCATGTTTTACTGTAAGAGTATGATTGTCTGAGGGCAAGGATGAAAAGTATTGTACTAAGAAGAAGCTGTACTAAATAACATGATACTAAACAGAAATTTGGGTTATTTGAATGATGAATTAGTGTTAGATGAAAATGTTGTCTTAAAGGGAAAGAGAAATTAAATGCTTCAAGAGATCCCTGAAGAACTGTTACAAAGTGCAGGAGCAGAAGAAATATTTTACAAAATCCAGCTAACATCTCTGGCATTGCAAAACAAAACAAAGTTAAGATCACAAACCCCAACGATTTCTTTTAGTCAATGTTGTTTCTCTATATCCACATTCTAATAAAAAAAAAGATTATATAATGCAACAGTTTACCACATTATGAATGCATGACCAATTCTCCTAATGATATGTCAAAGATGCTAAAAACTACCATGAAGGGCACTGCTAACTCACCGGTACGTTTCTTGGATTTAGAGGCCAGAAAATTAAAATTTGTTTTAGTATGACTAAAATTACTTTATGGAAGTAGTGGAGGAAGGGCGGTCTCTGCAAAATACAAGTTATATGAGCTTGAACTTTCTTCAAAGAAATTTCTGCAACATATTCAACAGCCAGTTTAAAAAAAATCCTCCAAATAATGTTTGTAATTCAAACGGCTGAATTAAATTGGATCTGTAACAACACAGATGTTGTCACATTGCATTTTATCTGTTTTAGTAGGAAAAAGATCATTATTCTGAGGACAACTGACATACGTAAGCTGCCACTGCAGTGTTTTCATCTTAACTCAGATTTTTGCAGGGATGTTCTTTACCTCCTGCTGTCAAACATTAGGAATGCTTTGAAGCTGTCTGAGCCATTTTTGTCAATAATGAAACTTGTATGATGGAGAAGTGAAAAAAGAAATCACCAACAGAAAGTAACTATGGATACAGACTGTCTTCATCATAAAAAAAAATGGGAAAAAAAGGAGTGACAGTCATGAAACCTGAAGAAGCAAGTGTCCATCCCTCGAACGTAATTATGATCCCTCTCTTCTACCGCAAGTGGAAAAACCTGGAAGTCATTGGAGAAGTAAATTCAACAGAAATAAAGGCCTACAGCTCTTTGTCTATCAAAACCAGACCTAAATTATCAGTGTTAAGGGACAGGGAGGAAAAGGAGACTAACACATATTACGATGACACTATACAGCAATATTTCTAGCAAAAAAAGAAGAAAATAACAGTCTGTTCTTGAAAGAGAGCAAAAACAGATCACAAGACCACAGCCATAGAAAAAAGGAGATCATTCAGCTTTGTAACATCCTCATAGGAACCAGGAAATCCACTTTGTAAGCAGACGAGGACCGAGTGAAAATTATTCTGCCTTGAACCCTGTATCAGTCAGAAGGGCTTTTACGAGTGTGAAGTATCCAGGGAGAAGTATCTGATCTTCCCTCCTTTTGCCCACGTTTTTATGCTTATGTAATAGCACAAGCACGAGCCTCATTTAGGACTTTGGTGGTTACTATCATTGAGATTTAATTACAGTGAAAACCTAGTTAGTGGTCACCTACTGTTTTATGGTTCACCATAGGTATATTACAGGGAGAAGTTGGTTTCCCAACACATCAGCTGCCAGAAAGAACTGCCAATGACATTCAGATTGCTCAAACCCTTCCCAACATTACACATGCTCGTGAAGTCAATAAAAGCCGTGTATGCATAAGCACAATTTCACCAAACACCAGACACCATTGTAAGGCTGTAAAGATAAGGCAGCAAGAATGCAGAATAATTGCATTATAAATGAAGATAAGCAATGTTCAAAGCGGAATTAGCCAGTACGTTCTACTCAGCATCGCCAAGTATTCAAGGCAACGTCCCACACCCGTTTAATTAAAAAAGCAAAGTAACCTATTGCTCATATACCAAAATTTTAGAACCTGATTAAATAAACAATAATGAAGGGTTGTCCTTCTGCATGGTCACAATCACAGCATAGCTAATAACTGAATGATGAAGTGTTATAACTTAGCCAGTATCACTAAATAAGTTTCTTAAAAAATATTAGAAAATCCTAATTTGGTGCTATTAAATAAAATGTCCTTCCATTCTTACATTTACTGCTAATTACTCAACGTTTCCTTGTCTAATTCATCAAATTAAAAAAATGAACCAAAACATTTAGGGTATTTATGTATTATTTTTATGCTTAGCTTGTATTGTCTACAATAGAAGAGTAAAAAGAAGTTAAAATTATTTTCCCTGTTAAGCTCATTATTGGCTGGCAGCTTTTATTAGCACCTTTACTATGCACAGAGACAGGACTTCCCTACAGCGATGGCACGGATCATGGAAATGAGGATTCGGGACAGGTTTGGAGAGCAGAGTTCTCACGCAGAACATCTGAATGGGAGATGCTGCTCAGGTTTCTTTTTCCTCTCTTATTACTGTACCATCACAGATGCCTTCCCACAAAGAGTGCTGTGTGAAAGAATAGACCATCTTCTGGTCTAAAATGGTGATACCTGGTTTTGCAAAGCAGTACCCTATGAAAGCAGGGTGAACTCATTAACTCAAAAACTCTTTTCCACTAAAGAAAATTAATAATCTGCACATTGGGGCTGCGAAGTCATTCTATGAATACTTCCTGATTGATTTAGTAATTATGGGAAAGTCTAAGTTTCAATATTTTTGTAATTTAATTATCAGTTTCATTAGGAAAGATTAAAAACTACTTAGGATAACTTATGTTAATCTGTTTAAAGCTGTCTAATGAACACTTAAGAAAGCAGTCCATAAATAGAAGCTCTTTGCTTTCTTTTCACTGTGATCAGCCAGTGCTGAAAAATTGCTTTATATATTCTACTGGGTTGTCTGTGAATTGCTTTTATTGCACAGGACACTTCTGTCCACAAAAACAAGCCCTTGAATACTAAGAAAACTAAACAATAAGGATCATCTTAGCATCATTTCACTCCATGGCTCACTTTGTGCTGGTTCTGATGTTCCTCGAGCCACGTCCCGTGTGCTGATTTAGCTTCACTCAACTCACATCAAAATGATTTAGTAATGGCCATCAGTGGCCCCACATAAACTGATACGAGCATGTATATCCTTGCTAAAACATGCTTTCATCTCCCTGTTCGGCCATACCTTAAGAAAAAGGCTGGATTTTCAGATAGCTGCATGAGAAGCCTGCACTGGCCAAGTGAATGGTTAGCAGCTGATGCCTTGTAATCAGAGCTGCTGGCCCCGTGTCACCAGTGGGAATCAAGGTCTGTACTGTGATGCTCCAGCACCCACATCAGCTTACTGCTTTGCTCAAGTTGGAGATTTGCAGCTCCTGGAGGAGCCAGGCACAGCACCTAACCCTAAACCTGCAGGGAAGACCATCAACAAGAAACATAAAGCATAGACAGTTCTAAATGTTTCAGCTTGCCAGAGTCAAGAGATTGAAAGCCTACGGTACAGGCTAGGCAAATAAATGGGTGTGAGAGAGACCCTACTAGCTGTAAATTGGGAAAACTCCCACTTCCTGCACGTCTACACAGGGAAAATAAAAATAGAAGGCATGATGGTAAAAAGAGTTAATGTGACTGAGACAGTAAGGGTTAACAGTCATCAGGCTGTCCGTAAGGCATGCTAACAGAGTAAAAACACCCCAAATACAAGGTCAGCACCACCAGGTAGAGCTCCTGCACCTTCTTAGGCAGACTAAGCAGCAGCAGCTTGTCAGCACATGCTTCAATTTCTTTTCCCTTGTAAAGAAGGGTTAGCGTGGCAGCAGCAAAAAGCAAACCAGCTGGAAAATGGGAAACATACAGTAAAGGACGATTCCTTGGCATGTGCTACAACAAAAAGTCATGCTTGAAATCACTGCATTTGTTTAAAGAGATGTCAGCAGCAACAGGAAACACTGACTTTAACATCACCAGTCTTTACAAACGTATATGGGCTCCAGTTTTGCTGGTGTTCACCCTGCATAAGTTTAGATCTTTGCAAAAAGGGATAAAAACTTTACATGACTGCTATTTAAGCAATCAGAAATGTTTTCTTCTAAATGATGTGAACGACATAGTTGCCTTGCACTTTAATAACCTAACTAGGAACAATGCTTTTCTAATTAAGTTTAAGATACAAATCATAAAGGCTGTGGCCATGGACAGACCACCAATGCACACAAAAGAGGAAAAGATGCATCATACAAGGGAGTGTAACAGTTCAGGCACTGGAAAAATACAATGTGGTGACACATAAAGCTTGCAGTGAAGTAGAAAGGCTGCTAAGGTTGCCGGTCTCGGGACTCTGAGTCACAGATCTGCTACAATGCTGCTTGGCTAAGGCAGCGAGGGAACTTCTGTCCTGAAAACTTGCACATTTTCGGGCAAAATATTTTTAGAAGAAAAGCACCATTGCATGTATTAAACAGACTGCATGATGCTCCTCACGATTTATCACCCTTATTAGTAAATGTTAAAGAGGGAAGTAAATCCCATAAAGCAAAACTATAAGCCAGTAAAATGCCTGTGTGCTCCGAAGGGATGCTCTTGTAAAGCAAAATGTCCAGCCAGAAAGTACAAATGGTGACTGTGCACAAATAGGGTTTCATCATTATAGTATCCAGTAGACATAAAGTCATCATCATAAACTGAAAGGCGGGATTTAAAAAAAAATATTTATTTTTTACAAGTGAGATCACAAGACTGCAGTAAATACAAAATTCTCAATTTAAGTTGCTGCAACAGTATTTCACCTAGCTGTCACCTTAATTTCCAGATATAATTTTAGAGATGTGCTGCTGTTTGCAAATGCATTCAAATACTCAATAACAAAAGCATTATAACAAAACTATTTACCATGTAATTATTATTTTAGAAACAAGGCTTTGTCAAAGGTGTAACCCTTTTATCTTCAGTGATACAATTCTCAACATACACGCCGAAGATTTAAGCTGTAATTATCCAAATATCCACGAAGGAATTGTGTGAAGGAAAAATAGAGGACACTTAGGTTTATTTTACTTTAATTTAATCTATCTGCACCCTGAGATAAGTGGAAAGTTTGCAAAGGGATTGCGAAGTAAATGTACAAATCTTCTAGAACAAAGGTAAAAATGTTTACTTTGTTACTGCCAGCTAATAAAGGCAAGCTCGGACAACTACCTAACACTTAACTGTGCATATAAACCCACCTGAATTTATTATTCCTACAGCTACTGCTACTCAGTAAGCACCAACAGAGGGGAGACTACCTCCATAGCAGGACAAAACTGTAAATTAACAGCGCCTTAAAATTTAAGGTGGAAAAGTAAACAGTAAAATTACCCAATCTGATCTTGAAAACACCCTTCTTTCCCAAGCGGAGGATTTGGGAAACAACGTTTATTTCACAGTTGCTTAAATTATTAAAATAATTCATAATTAAATGGCACTTTGAAGTCAGGCTCTGCACTGGTGGAAAGGATAAATAACAAATACGACAGCGTAACAGCCAAACACTTCACATCTGTCATGGAAAATACACTGTAAGGAAAGAAATAATGCACATCTGTTTCAAACAACTGAATAATTAGAGAAGTATTTAATACTTGCATACCCTGAAGTTAGTAATGGTCCAGCCTAGTAAATTAGACCAGTAATAGAGAACTGAATGTCCTCTGGCACATTCATATTACTGAACTCTCTGTAATTTTCCAAAATGCCTGTTGAGAACGGCTGCTAAATCCTCTCTGTGCAACGGGACTGTTTGGGTGAGCATCAGCTGCTGGGGGCAAAAGTGCTCTAAAGCTGCTGTAAAACTGCTCTGCATGGCACTCCTGCAGCCCGACAGCATGGGGACTGCAATCCCATGACAGTGAAGGTTTTGGCACGGTTTGGCTCCCCAGTGCTAACACAGGCTTTGACTATCCATGTTCCTTGCTGTGGCTGTTCCTGTGTTTCAAGGCATGTTTTCTGAAGCCTAACTGAGATCACGTGTTCATAAACTTTCTACATCTTACACGAGTGCCAAGCCAGACACGGGGCTGTGCCAAAACCCACTGCCAGGAGCTCAGCTGCAGAACCAGGGCGCGGTGGTTCCGCAGACCACAGGCAGATAGAGGCAATGATGCAGCCTGCAGATCACAGGGAGGAAACCACATTTGCTCTCTGAATCTCTCTGCTGCCTCCTCACCTTTTCCCTGACCCAGTTCAGGAGAAGGAAAACCCAGAGAGATGGTAAAACTTCCTGAACATCATTTTGTGCTGTGCTTGGGAGCCAGCATTTGTGATTACAGACGCTTCAGAATAAGGAGGTTTTACCAAGAAATGAAGTGTCATGCCCCTAAATAAGGTCTTTTTTTATCTTAAGTGAAACTTTCAACTCCATATTTTTAGTAACCTTCTACAAAAATTCTTTAGTTTAAAATCAATAACTTTTTGATTATGTCTTCCAACCCCTACTGCCAATCAGGGGACCTTGAACTGCCCCAGTACTGAGCACACTCCCATTTCTTGTCCTCTCTGATCAGATGGAGTCATCTGCAAATTCATGTTGTAATGCTTAATATGAACACTAACTGGAGAGAAAAAGAGGTTTTAGGAATAACCGAGTGTCCTCTCTTAAAAAATAATTACATAAAAGCCAGCACAAAGTCTAATCAAGAATGTTAGTACGACGACTGCGTTTAGATGTGCTGCAGAATCAGCAATAGCAGAAGACTTTAAACCTCGTGTAAAGGTCAACAATAGCAGTTGCGACAATCCTACAAAATGCAGATTCAGGAGTTGTCAGGAGTTCAGGAGTTCAACTCTCCCCTGTTCTTTTTCCAAGTTTGCATTTCAAACCTGACGCTGAACGTCATGTCACCGCTTCTCAAACTGAAGCAGCAGCCCAAAGAGTAGCAATGCCTATTTATTTCCGACAGCAACATGCTGCTCAATTTTAAACAACCCAGACATTTGATAATTTATCTCAACGTGAACAAGAAGAAATGTGGTTGAAAACAACAAGTGAGGTTTTACAGAAGTTTAAACTGCATTTGCTACCAGTACTGCACTTAAAAGACTCATAAACAAGGGGCTAGGCTCCGTTGCATGACTGGATAATCCAGGCGGGTATGTGATTTGGGAAATTCTGGGCAACCTAAGCTCACACAGCACTGCGTGGATGATGAAAAGCAGATTTGCTCCTTTCCCTGGAATCATTTATATATTCATATGTTTTTTACCATGTATTTTAACCCATCTTGAAAAAAATCAACCCATAAATAAAAAAACTCCAAGTCTTTATTTTTTCCAGTCTCTAAACTAAAACTGGGAATAGAGCAACAGCAAAGGAAATGTCTTGATGACATAACTGCACATCCAATTCTCCATGTCTGATTTAAGTACAGCTTTTTAAAGCTGTAAACTGTTATAAAGCTGACTGTTTGGAGCCAGGAAACATCCCTAATGTCAAAATGTCCATTCCTTGAGAGTCAGAAAGCTTTCGCCACTATTCTGCAGAGCAGAGAGGCATTTCTGACAGTGGCTAAAGGACGAGAACTACTTATAGGTTCCTAGGGAGTGTGATACTGTCAGAGAGAATATTTCTGAGAGAAGCAAGGCTCAGAAGTACCCCAGAAGTTGGCTTTCCTGAACAGGTACAAAGCACTAAATTCCCTTGAGGAGGGATCCTTTAGCAAACATCCTTAGAGAGGATACTGGTTCGGGTACTGCTTCACTCTCTGTTCAGAATTTTCTGTTCCTTTTTGCCTTTATGGGGGACGGAGTCCAGATTAAAGCCTCCTGCACCTTCCCCTACAGCAGATTCTGTTAATGAGAGTGGCCTTTTACCTCTCTTGCATGCAGTTTTCAGAAAGTCAGCAAACACAGAGCTGGGGAGGGAGAACACCTGGCCTCAGGAAGAGAAGTCTCTGTTCATAGTGTGGATGTGATAATGAACATTGCAACATCTCACTCCTGGGTGCCCAACTCCCAAAGCCAAATGTGAAAACCTCCCTTACAAAGAACTGGATACACAGATACCTCTAGCTTAAAAGAGGATTCAACTCAGCCTGCACGGAGGAGGGGAAGAGGGTAAATTCGCCAATACAAATGTTGAAAGAAAGGTGCAACTTGCACGGCGTCCTTTACAAGGACTTAGACCCCTCACTAGAGGTGGTATTTCAGAGGTATTTAGGTCAGATCACGATTCACAAAATCTCCTAGGAGGTCCTTGAAACAGGAGAATCAAGTCACTTTTCCCCCTGAAAACCCATTAAAAATAGAAGGTAAGAGCAGTATCTCTTTCACACCAGAATCCCACTGTTACAGTTCAAAAGTTAGAGCCATGTGCTGCTGAAAACATTTCATGTGCAAATTCACTGGGATAGAGGAAAAAAAAAAAGGTTTGACATACTTAGGCCCCTAGATCTCCGTTCTCCAAAGCAGTCCCCTAACATCTGGAGGTGCAGTTGTCAGGAGCCTGTTCTGGGCAATGAGAGATGTTGGCTGGAAAATCTTTTTGTTGAGAAAAGTATTTGCTGCTATAAAATGGGAAAAGAAACAGCTTCTCTTTTTCCTCTGCCAGATTTATAGACCAAACCAACCATAGCCTCTTGCTTGTTTCTGCAGAGCTCAGTTCTTTTGAAGCACCTCTCACGGTGCTTTGATAGAAAAATATGTAAGGATCCTGTTAGGCCTTTTTATTCCTCTGATAATACACTGGCCCTTTTTAGGCCTCTTTTGCCCAAACACAGTGCTTTCATTTTCCAGGAGAAATGCCATGAGAACAGCTGCTATGCTGGCTTAGGAGAAAAGGCAGGAAATTAACGACCTTCTGACTAGCAGAAGGTGACCCATTCTATTTTAAAACTACAACACACTGACAAAGCAACAGCAGAAATGCAAACTGAGCTACCACCCATATTTCAATTCCTCTGACAAAGAAAAGAACACAATGCTTTCTCCAGGGATGTCGGTCAAGGTAGTATCATTAGTTCAAATGAGAAGTACTAACATATTTCCAGGGGAAAAAAAAAAGCACTTTTGCAAAAACAACGTGTATCAGATTTATTAAGCAATGGTATTCCTCTGTTTGCACTGCACCTGCTACCACAGTCTGACAGAGGCAGCACAGCTGATGATGCAATGCACTTATGCCAAATGTTAACAAACCCACTTGCAAAGTTTTCCTCTCCCAAATCTGCTTCTACCAGTAAATAGATACTTAAATCACAAAAAAAAATCTTTGCACTGTGATTTTACCTATTGCAATCATAAAACCAAATTGAATGCTGGAGAAGGCAAACCGTGGCAACGCTACAAGACACTTTTTTGCTTATAAATGTACATCCTGTTTGTAGCCTAGCAACAAAAGCAGCAGTCTGTGTGAAATGGACATAGTGCCTGCTGCTGGGGCTCTCTCCTCAACCCAGCAGCCATCTTTGGTGAGTAACTTGCCAAGAGATTTCATCATTCTGCGTTAAAGACACATCCAGATGTTAGCAGCTGCAGCAGCCAACTTGGCGGCGCGCGCTTTCCGTGTCATCCCTCCTCATGTCGCTCCCACCGCAGGAGGGATGTCGCAGGGACACGTCACACCCTTACCTCTCCTCTTCACTAAGGAAGAAAAAGCTTCTTTGCTAAGAAGGGTTAACCCAAGGTCTTATTCCATTCCTGACTGCTGCAAGCTTGTCTCTGCTCCTTATTTCTAAAGCCCTGTGGTAAAATGAGGCAGGATTCTCTGGCTGCACCCAGCTGTGTTTATGACCTTCTACTGCAGGTTTTGCACTATAAGTCTTTTTTTTTTTTTTTTTTTTTTTTTCCTGGTAGGATTTATACAGGTGATTTTTTCATTGCACTTTGGCACAAGGCCTGTCTTCGTTCCCTGCTATCTCAGTACCCATTACAACACCAAATTATTTGTAATTCAGTTGATTAAGAGATTGATGCTCAGCATTAGAACCCCTGGCTACCAGGCGGCCAGCCTCGAAACCACACAACACGTTCATCCCTGGAGAAGCCGATCACCTTGACATGAAGGCTACCTTCACCTGCCCGCACCGGTGCCCAGCTGCGATGCAGCACCCTGCGACACCGACACCAGAGGCTTATTTCAGGAGGGATTTTTGAGCTGGGGAAGCAGGGAGCTGATATTCGTGCAGAGCGGATGGCGCAGGGAGGGAGGCAGGCCTGGAGGCTCCCCCAGGCAGCTGCCTGCTGAGCCTGTAGCCAGCAAAGGGCTCACAGGGAGCAGGGGCTGGGCGAGGGACGGGTACCCCTGGGGACAGCGGGGACACACAGGGCTTGGTGACAGCTGGCTGCGGGCCTCCGCAGAGGGGCCACGCGTGCCCGCTGACACCGGGCTGGGCCTCCCTGGAGGCCTTGAGCCCCTGCGGAGGGCACCGGGCTGATGGGGGACCGCGCCGTTCCCCCCCACCCACAGCCCACTTCCCTCACGGGGCCGGTACCGGTACTCACCGCGGCCGCTGCCGGCTCCGAGCCGCCCGGAAGAGGCTCTCGTGGGCCCGGGGCCGGGGGAAGGCGAGCGGCCGCCCCGCTCCGCCCCGCTCCGCCTCCCGGGGCAGGGCAGCGCCGGGCGTCGGTACCACGGCCGGGGCGAGCGGGCCTCGGCGCCTCAGTGCCCAACGTTGCCTCAGGGCCCGCCGGTGTTCCCCCCCTCGGGTCGCTCCCCTCTCGTGTTTGATCGTCCCTCGAGCTTAGGAGCAGCTCCGGCCCTGAAATTGCTTCCGAAATTAAAGCAGGAAAAGCTGACGGAAGAGTTGCCTGAAATGTTATTTTTCCTCCCCAAAAGGACGGCGGTGCTCGGCTGGTGAACCGGTCAGGTCATCGGGCAATCTAACGGGGACAACTTCTGAAGCAAAAGTACTGCTGGCCCGAACCCAGCTTTGACAACAAAGATTTTATCTATCTATCTATCTATCTATCTATCTAATCTATCTATCTATCTATTTTACATACTTTCTCGATTTTGTCACTCCTGCTTTAATAAGCATTGCAGGAAAAGTGCTGGCAGCTGGGAAACGTTCATAGGAAACCACAATAAATGAACCCTTAAAATAGGAAAATAAGTTACTCACAGGTCCGAGTCCTTAAAAAAAATGTTGATTCGTAAGAAATTGATTCCAGCTGATGAGGACTTTCTTGCGTATGGTGATTTAAAATTTCAGATAAACGTGGATCTTTGATTTTGTTAGAAAGCTGGGGAATGGCTCACAGAGCATTTCACTCTTTTTGGGAATTTTCACTCCACATTTATCTTTGTAGCATCTGATAGCTCCCGTTTGCGATGAGATGTGCAATCGTGTGATATTTAAAAAATACAACAGGGATACTCAGTTACACAGTTCCTGTGCTTCCTCCACTCCAGCTTCCAGATGAACATGGTGATAGATGCACAAACTACATTGCTCACACACGTCTCAAGTGTCAGTTATGTTCATTAATGTCTCAGACTGATGGTGTTAATTTGATAAGTCAGCAACACATGAGCTGGTCTCATCCCATAATTTATGTGGAACCTTTGGGGAATGGGAAAAAACGTGCTGTGATACAGCTGTATTGCATCCCATTTTTATCGCATTTTATCCCATTTATATTCTGCAAACAGTGCTGGTTTAACTCTTGTGTACCAGAACAGCATACCAACATAGAGAGGCCAATTTATGGTTTTCAATGAAAAACTAATCACAGAATGGCAGAATCATCTAGGTTGGAAGAGCCCTCCAAGATCACCTAGTCCAACCTCTAAATTTTGGCTTTAATCTCCAGATTACAAATTAATCTCCAGAGGGGATAACTGATCCTCTGTTACATGGTTTACATTCTGAGGACTGATGTCTTCTGCCTCCAACAGTTCTCATCTCTGCCAAAGATACTGACTTGTTAATCTGCATTAAAGCCACGTATACCCTTCTGAGCATGTCACAACAGACATTCTGCTCGCAGACTCTTGGGTATAAATTATATTAGTACCTCAACTTCTACGAGGCGCTAAATGAAAAGCAATGGATAAATTCGTTGCTGGAGTTAATCGTTTGCTCTATATTTAGTGCAGATGGTGTTGAACAGCTGCATAACTTCTCTTTCACTAGACTAGTTATTTCTCTCATCACTGAGAAAGCAATCTGTTTTTTTTTTTTTTGCCATGAATCCTGAGAAGTCTTGAAATGGCTCTGACCAACCAGCCACAACTGCTCATGAACCAGAAAACTGGAAGGCAAATGAATGAATATAGGTATTCACGTGGAATGGCTAACCTCTGGCTACAGGTATTTTCTACTAATCTTCATGCTAACAGTGCTTTCGGCTGCATTTAAAAATGCAGAATTCAGGAGGATGTGCCAGCTCCAGCAGTGTGTTTTGGCCTCATCCTGCTTCCATTCTGAGGTGAAACAGTGGAGTTAAATTACTGTGTGAGCATTAATAGTACTTACAGAAAGCACACACCTAGAGACTACAAGGGGATTCATCAAAGAAGCCTCACCTTAGCTCCACCTGAAGCATTCCTTTCAGTTATCTTATTTCCTAAGGATCCTGCTAATAAGACTTCTGCAACCCAAAAGGTGTGCATTCAGTCCTTTGTCTTTGCTAAATTAGGGATGAATTTAGCCATCTGCATGTTTTCTCCTGAAAGAATTCCCAGACTGCTCTAGAGCAAACTCTTCCCCACGCTACCCAGAGCAGGAGGATTTCTGTTCTTTCACAGTTCCTGCCTCATCTAAGAAATGAGCTTTACTGTATTTACTTTCCACAAGCTTCACTCTATTCATAATATTTACATTGGACATTAATGCTTTTCATGTTTTTTTGCCATTTCAAATTGGCACCGGGAATCAGCCGACAAAACCGAAGAGCTGCTGTGCCTTGCAACTCTTAGCATAGCTGCCCAGCAAGCGGCACTACAGGACTAGCTTTCCCAAACCCTGTGTCACAAACAGCAGTCAGACAGAGGAAAGGCAAGCGTGGGCTATGTCAAGACTTTTCAGCTCGGTGAGAAAGGCAGTAAGTTGTGCAGCAGGTGGGAGGTGATGTGTGGTGACGGCCGGGGAGGTACGCAGCAAGGAGCCGGAGCATGTTCAGCTGCTGGCTCTCGAGGACAGTGTTAGGAACTGGCCTTGGCACCGAGCTGACTGCTATCAGAGGTTTTGCCAGAAGAAACCAGCCACATTTCTGGGAACTATTCATTAGCACTCACTTGATGGGAGGTGCCTGTGAAGGCTTGGTGCTGTGTTTTACTATCAGCAGCAGAATATTGGGCTAGGTCAACCATGAATATATATAGCATTTGTTTTGGCCTGCTGACTTCCTGTGTGTTTTTTTCCCAGAAAATCCAAGCCCCAGACTGGAAGGGACGTTAGTACAGTCTGAGGAGTGCTCATAAAGTCAAAGTTTGTTTCTGTAAATGAGCTAGGGATTTCCGTGTCTGTATATCAAAATAACATCACACTGTTTTCCCATAGTCTGAACTGCTAATGAATAAACTATTAACTAGGGAATTTTGGTCCAACAAACAAACAACACAACACTTTTTGGTAATATAAATTATAATGAAGCCTTATGTAAGCTGATTGAGGACGAGTTACAAAATCACTTAAAGATTTTGGCTCCGTCTGCAGTATTTGAACCTGATTTTAGGTTACTCATGCTATATTGTGCCAAGCTAAATTGATGCATACCAAATTTTCCTATCTATCTAGATGAAAACATGCATAGTTACATCAGATAAGACTGGAAGCAAAAGAACATGAAAAGCCAGTCTACATTTTAAAGGGACATAGCACTACATTTAAAGGCATAAACCAGCCCTTCAAGGGGATTAGGAAGCCATTTATTCTATGATGTGGCTATTCCATAAATATCTCCTGTGGGGTTGTTCATACACCGAAGCACCTTTACCAGGTGCTGTTGGCAGTCTGGTGACTAGGCAGACTGATGGCAGCTGTGGAAGGAGCATGGGGCAGGAGGAGAGATAGTTCCTTCCTACTTTAGCACCATCCCATTGGGTCTCACAGCAGCTTCAACTGGGCTGGGCAAATTATTTCATCATCCTCTTGGGACCATATGTTGGTAACTCATGACACTTTCACCTGCTGGCTCTTTCCAATGGATTTGGAAAATGGTCATTAAAACTATGAACCCTCAAATGTTTATTGCTGCAGCTATGCAGGACGGCACTTGAGAACCTCTGACAGCATGTGGCAACAGCAGATGACATGCAAAAGGGCATGCCACAACATGGGAAGGCTTGCAGCAACGTGAGTGATCTAGTAAGAGCAGCAAGTGACAACACAATGTGGGGCAAAACAAGGCACCACCACATGCAACAGGATTAACAGCATGGAACAGCACATGACACCATGCCACAGTGTGATGGATATACCTAGAAAGCTGGTAGAAATACCTAGACAGTGGTGAGAAATTCATAGCAGCAGGAAATTCCTGGAAACAATTCCTGGAGCACAATTACTAGAAAGCATTTGGATATTTCTAGAAAAGCATTAATGATTTCTTGAAAGCAACTGTAAATTCCAGGAAAGCAAATGTAAAATCCTAGTAAGGTGAAATAAATTCTTAGGAAGCAATGGCAACATTTCCTAGAAAGCAAAACAAAATGCCCTGAAAGCTGGGTGGAAATTCCTAAAGGAATTTCTGGAAAGAATCTCTCTTGAGATCACCAGGAAAATCCTAGAAAGTCATGTGAGATTCCTAAAAAGATAAGGAAAAATGCAAGAAAGCAATGGGAAGTCCCTGGTGGAGTTTTGTATCCTGTAGTTCCTAAAGACCTGGAGGAAGTTCTTAGAAGGCAGTGCTGAGAAAACCACAAGAGGAAATAAGCCACTGTAAACAGCGAGGGAAAAAGTGAAACCTGAAAGTAGATAGGATCAGATCCAAGAGTCTTCCCTAAATGCAACTTTTAGCTAGACCCTAATTTGAACCTCTCCTAAAGGGAGAGGACCAGCTCTAGGGACTCCGAGTGTCAGTGCTGGCACAGCCAAACCCTGATGTGCACCCAGCCCAGCACCACTGAGCCTCGCAGGATGGGAGCATGGGCATGGGCTTCCAGGCCCCTGACCCTGAGATAAGTTTTGACAAATCAGTGATGAAACACAGGAAATATTTCCAGCTTTTAAAAGTACTGCCTGTTAGAGACTGCTCTGGGAGCTGCTGTTGCAGCGGCAGGGCAGGAAAAAGCCAAGGGCATTGAGGCAGGCTGCAAAGATGTTCCTGATGTTACGGGGATGAACCAGTCCTGCCTGGTTTGGTGGGGCTGGCACAGAGGCTGGAATTGGAAAACACGTGCAGATGAGGTGAGGTGAAAGTGCATTCAGGATTATGTCATGGTTTGGGGTCAGATCCTTGGGTTTTTCAAAAGCTCAGATGGAAGTTGTGGCAGGCGGAATGAGGCAGACCAAAGCTGGGACCCTGGTTTGGGTTCTTACTGGGAATGTTGTTCTGTCGCTTCTGGTTTTTAATTTAACTTACTGGAATATTTCTGACTGCCTTCAAGCCAAGACTGTGTGACTTGTAAGGAGCTTGGCAACCAGCACCTTGCCTCCAAGAACAGTTTAATCCCTGTAGCTGAATACGAAACCCCGGGCTGGCCCAGCTGGTGCACCCCAAAGGCAGCAGGGCTGTCTGGGACTTGCAGCGGGCGACAGGATGTGTGGGAAGGGCACGGAGCTGCATCAGGGATGATCAGGGTGGGCATTAGGAAACAGTTCTTTACTGTGAGGGCAGCCAGACACGGGAACAGGCTTCCCAGCCCTTGCTTCCCAGCAAGGTGGTGATACCCTGTGCCTGTCAGTGTTCAAGAGGCATTTGGGTAATGCCCTTCATACTGCACTCTAACTTCTGGTTAGCCCTGAAGTGGTCAGGGAATTGGACCTGATGAGCTTTGGGGTCCCTTCCAACTAAGCTATTCCATTCCATTCCATTCCATTCCATTCCATTCCATTCCATTCCATTCCATTCCATTCCATTCCATTCCATTCCATTCCATTCATTTATTTATTGTTTGGTGTTTCGTTCAATTCTCTTTAACTCAAGGTCCTTTAGTAGCTTGCCTATGGAAGGGCTGTGGAGCGTGACCATCCTGGATGTGCAGTGATGTGTACTTATAAATCATCAGCTGTGATTTTTTTCTCACCTGCCCCACCAACCTTTAGAGGCAATGGGTTTAGGTCAGTACCAAGCACACTTTTCATCGTCACACATCTTGCATCGGAAAAAAATAAAGTCTGCTGGTAGAAGTGAAACCACCATCCGCTAGTCAGGGGCTGGGCTGGAATATGAGAGAAGGATCCATTTTGTGCTGCTGGCTGGCACACAGCTCAGGAGTGAATCCGTAACACCAGCTTAGGAGTGGAGAGTGCCACCTACCAAGCCATCTGCTAAGAAAATTGTATTATCTGTAGTTTTATCCACTGCTGCTAGAAATCACTAACACTCAGCTGTGAAGAGCTTTGCTGCTAATATATCTATTTGTATTCTTTTTATCTATCCACTCAGAATTAATTATTTCTCAGATTAATTTCATTCTAATGAATCATTCTGTAACACAGGCTTTATTGCATTTCTGAGGTACTAATTAATATGTCAAAGCCATCTTTAACTT
This sequence comes from Aythya ferina, assembly GCF_964211825.1. NCBI lineage: Eukaryota > Metazoa > Chordata > Aves > Anseriformes > Anatidae > Aythya > Aythya ferina. Next base: position 9,268,129 of record NC_140312.1, read on the forward strand.
TAAAAGTGCTGTCATTTTTTTCCGTGGCTTCTCTTTTGATTCATATATCCAATTTATCTGAGGGCCTAAAATGTCCATGCAGTATGGAGCGAAAGAAAAAAAAATGCAAGCCATACAGGATGAAAAAATTATGCAAATGCAAATAAAGCATAACTCAGCAGTGAGGGGGCAGTCCGTATTTTTGTGTCGACACTCTGGTTTATGTTCTGTTTCATGGAGTAGATCCTCAGCAATTGACTGTGGAGGGATTTTTATATGTATGGAGTAGGATATAAAAATCAGCAGCACAGGGAGTGCCTGCATTTGTCAGAGAGGCGATTGGGAAGACCGAGCTATGTTGTTTCAGTGGAGGCTTCGTGTTGGCTTGCTGTGGGTTTCTTGGCAGGGTTCTGCCGTGTGGCAGGGATGAGGCTGTTGGGGGAAGCGTTATTCCTTCCCCTGAGCTCTCCTCTCTTCACAGCAACATTTTATTCTCATCATCCTCTGCAGCTTGGCTCTCGACCCACTCTGGAGGAAAGCGTTGGCAGGGCTGTGATCCCTCTCCTACCCTGTGTCTGCAGCAGGTGGGAATCCCAGGAGAGAAGGGGGGAAATTTAGGGTCCCCTGCCCGAGTGATTCGAGGGGGAGCCACAGGAGGAAGGGTCGCTCTGTGTGTTTGTTGTGCAGAACTTGTCTTTCTCTGGGCCTGTGGGAGGGAGTGGCTGGAACTGGAAAACCCCCATAATAAGTCACAGTGTGAGATTTGCTGATTAGATAATGGAGTTATTGGCAACATCATGCAGAGCCTCAATCACCCGTGGCTCCTGCCTGGCAGAAGATATGGTTGTTCAGGTGACAGCTTCTGCTCCAGTACCTAGCTACAAGCTGGATATTTCCCTCTCATTCCTGACTTACACTTCTATCCAAAAGGAGCCAGTGTCTTGTAAAATCTTAGGGGTTATAGCTGAAAGCAACCTTTTTTTTTTTTTTTTTTTTGGGGGGGGGGGGGGGGGATGGGTTTGCACTGAAAACATAAAGAAGGATTGATGGCAAGGCTTCTGCTTGAACAGTGTGGGTTTACAATCAGGTTATGGTCTTCCACACCTCCTAAAGCTTGTGCATGCAGACTGCTACAGGCAAGCGGCTGCTTTTTGTGCATCTGCTGCCTAAGTTCCCACAGAGAGCAAAAATCCTTTCTGCACACTTCCTCTGTTACCTTTCCAACCCCAGGGTTAGAGGGTACACATCCATGAGCTACACTCAAAAAAAGGAAAAAAAAAAAGGAAAAAACGTCCACACTCAATACTGACTATTTGAGCCTCTTGTTAGCAGTGTTTGGAGACTAACTATCACTTCTCTCACTGATCCTTTCTCCCTGCTGGTGGGTCTTTATCATACAAACATGAGCTTGAGATCCTTGGAGATTTTTATTTTATTTTATTTTATTAGCAGGAAAGTAATAGTTCTTTCTGCTTCTACTCTTCACTCTGTGTTTTGTACTCACTACTGCATTTTTCCCTGTGGAATGCCCAAACATGATATTATAAATTTAACCAGTGTGCTTCATTGATCTTTAAGGGAGTTCACAGCTGTTGCTCGATTTCCAGAAACCTTTGATTTTTCTGAGAAGGTTAAGCTGAGGCTAAAGTTATCTTGGCTTATTAGTATAACCAGTTATTTAGAAGCTTGACAGCTCTTTCAGACATTATTTCTGCTAACATGCCTCAGCTGATTTCATGTTTAATACATCCCTTGCATGCAGACTCAAAAAGTCATCCTGAGAGTGACGTGAGTACAATTTGTATCCCCACATACTGTAATATTATTTTGTAAATTAAGCTGCCTTTCTCCAGCTTTAGTACATTTTTTTTTTTTTTTTTGATTAAAGTGTGTTTATCTCTGAATGCAAGAGATTTGGACTTCTTTCAACTCTGGCTTGGTATTCCAGTAGCAAATTACTGTTTGGATTAAGATCATTTGGATCAAGGTGCTACTCAGTATTTATATTTTTAAATCTTTATGTCAACTAAATAGGCATTTCTCCAAACAGAGTCTCCAGGGAGGAGCAGGTATCTCACAGGGTGGTAATAGAGACACAAAAGATTTCCTTTCCCGGGCATTGCTTTGATTCCAGCATCAGACAGTAGTGGTTGGAAAACATTAAATAAAATTAAGCTGCTGTTTTATGTTGGGGCCTAGGGAAAATTAAACAAGATCTATACTTGTTTTGGGATGTCAAAGAAACACCTGCACTGTTGCTGGCAGTTTTAGGCAAGCCCTGACCTGGACAAGAGCTGATCCTTCAGCACTGGCTGACGGCATGTTAACAGGAGAGCAGCAAAAGGAAAATCCAGCCCATGCTTTGCATAAACGGCAGCCAGAGCTCTGTCAATCGACTGCCTAATCCCAACACTGGCTTTTCCTAAACAATAGGGTTTTAATGGATTTCACTTCTGCTCCTCACCTGGGTATGACTATTAAGTCACGAAAGTTTTAAAAGCTTACAAAGGACCTGATGTGACAAATGAGGACAGCAGGGAGCCCTCCACGAAGTGTGAGTGTTTGAAAGCTGCACTGCTGTTTAAGGGGCTTTGCTGCACTGGTATGGTCTCAGCTGAGCCACACCCAATTTTCATCCACAAAATGATCACAGAAACTTAGGGATAAGATAGGAGAGATGCTCTGGCATCTGAAACAGATTCTGAACTGCCAGACAAATGAAGAAAGTGAGATTCTTATGGGAAGCTCATAGATATTTTTTTTATGTCATCAGATGAAATCTTTAACCCTCACACATATCAACAGCATTAGACCTCCCGATGCTGAATTCAGCTTTTTCCCCAGGAAAATCAATTCCCTAGCAAAAGCCAACGGAAGAGTTCACTTGACTCAATAAACAGATCACTGAGAAGGAACTTCTCCCTTCTCTGCAATATGCACCTCAGTGTTCCCCTCCTGCATGCCTGGAAGATTGTGCTGTTTGGGTGCTCTGCAGTTTCTGTGATTCCTCTTGGAATAATCTAAGGTGGCTGTGGTAGAAAGCCGCTCTGGGGGAGCCTCTTGAAGTTCTTACAAATAGAAGCAGATGTGCTCAGCCACTTCTTATGCAGGCAATGTTCCCCTCAGCCTAGGGTTTCTATTGAGAGGCAGAAGTGTGCTATGTTTTCAAAAGACAAGAATCGTTCAGTAAATCTCACCTGTGTTGTGCTTCAAGGAGAAAAAGAAAAAAAAGAAAGAAAAGTCCTGAAAATATAAAAACAAAATTCAGAATGAGTTTCATTAGAGATCTCGATTACCAAACAGCACAGATTTCATTCCTTGTCTATTTTCACTTTCCTCTGGGGATCAATGATGATTAAAGGATAGGATAATAAGATGGGGGAATGAGAACTTGCTGAGAAGCAATTAAAAATGAGCGAAAGAGAGAGGGGAAGGGAAAACAAGTATTTTAGCTAGCTAGTCAAGGTTAGTTTAGCACTGTATCTGCTTTAACTGACATCATGGAAAATTATAGATGGCACATAAGCAACTTCAGTAATGCTGAACCCCAGGAAATGTGTTTTGACAACTTAGCGAGCTTATTTTTGTTCTTCCAGGAGAATTTAACCCCCCCATGATGCCTTTTATCTTCATTTTCTGATTTTTCATTTGGAAGTGAGATTATTATACCAAGGCAGGAACTTCTAAATCAACACATTCATGTTCCTTCGTTGGCTGTTGTGGCTAAGGTAAGAAAGAAAAACACCTTTTGTATTAGGAAGGGTTTGGGATGGAACCGCTCTGTTTCCAGGGCTTGCTACAGGACCTGAATGATATTTTTTTGCATAGAAGCAAACACTGCCCGAAGAGAGTGGTCTGAGATTTCTGTGGGCAAAGAGTGCAGTTGCTTGACCCGAGTTTTCTCCCTCAGCCAGAGGCCGGGACTCAGCCCCTGCCCGTGGGGTGCCAGCCCTGGGGCTCCCGGAAGGTCCCAAGGGCCGGAGCCACTGGTCCCTCTGCTGTCCCCTCGCCTGACCCGGGACAAATCACTCAAGGTACGGATCCTCAGGCACCTGAGCACCCTCGGGCAGCTGAGCTTGAGGTTTTTCTCCTTGTTTCCTCCCTGCAGGGAGGATTTTATCCCGTATGCAGGAACAGGGATGTCCCTAGGAACTGAAGTTTGTTGCCTCCTTCTCAGCCCCTCCAGCGGTGCTCACAGCGCCGGGTTCACCGCACCCGCTCCCTGCCTGACGGCGGCCTCGGGGTTCCCGTCTAGCGGCTGCCCCGGGCTAGCCAAGCCGATTTTTTGGCTCAGAGCCTCGGCCCTACAGGAGAAGCTCTACCGGGAGTCCCCAGGGGGTCGCTCTCCATCCCTGGGCGCTGTGCCCCGGTCCCCGCATCCCCCGGGGTCCCTCTCCCTGCGGAACCGGGGCGTCTTTGGGGGCTTTGTGGGGGGCAAGGGGGCACATAGAGAGCATCCCGGCGGCGGTGCCCCCCTCCTGGGGCTGCCCGGCGGTGGGGCGCGGGGCCACGGTCGCCCAGGAGAGGGAGCCCGGTGGCCGCGGCTGCGCCGGGAGCCGCGGGGGCGCGGGGCTGCGGCGGGCGGCGGGGAGGCGGCGCGGAGCAGAGCGGAGGGGAGCGGAGGGGAGCTCAGGGGGAGCGCTGCCCCGGCTGCTGCCCGCCCGCTGCCAGCTTGGCCAGACCCTACCCGACCTCCCCCCGCCGGTGAGTACCGACCCCGACCCCGTTTGTCCCGGGGAAAAGGTCCCGAGCGTGCCCCGGGGGTGCCGGTGTCGGTCGGGAAAGCAGTGGGTGCCCCAGGCTGCAGCCGGCATCCTGAGCCGCTGCGAGCATCCCCCGGGCAGAAGTTGGGTGCCGGTCCTGACTTTTCGCATCAATGACTTGAACGCGGCCGGCTCGGGGCAGCACGCAGCTCCCCGTGGGTGCCGGGGCTCGGCGGAGCTCAGGACAGGGCAAAGTTGTCCCCGTGTGCCTTAAACTCCCGGGCATCCTCTCTCGTAGCCCAGCTTTACTTGGTTATGCTCCGGGAAGGCAGAAAAATCGGGGAGAGGCAGCCCAGGGGGGAAGCTGCGGCCGGCCGAAGATGTGAGAGGAGGAGAAGGGGGGGGTTGCTTTTTGCCCTCTGCATGCCTCCATGCCTGTCTTTCCCTTGTCTTAAACCTTCAGGAAGGAGACGCCGGGAGGACAGAGCTTTCCAGGAGGGGCGATGCTGCCGAGCCCTGCTCCCGGCAGAAGAAAGCCTTTGCCGCCGGGACCCCCCTCGCAGCGGGACGGAGGAGAAGTCCCCGGCCCCGGAGATGCGCGGCCCGGGGCAGGCTGCGGGAGAGCATGAAGAGCTGCCTTCACCTGCCCTCTTACTAAAAGGAAGAGCATGCTGAAGCCGGCCCCGGCCCCTGGAGCGCAGCCCCTCTGAGCAGGAGGTGGGATTATTCCGTGGTGGCTATGGAGAGCTGTAACCTGGCAGTGAAGTGCTAAAGCCACTTTTCCCTGCTTCAAGAGGAACCCACATCGGGCACCACCGGCTTCACACCCCGCGTTGTGGCACAGAGGAGCTCACTCAGGTCCTTCCTCCTCCTCTCGCCCTTCTTTCTCCCTCCAGGGAACGACAGAAGAGAGAACTGCTACTCGGCTCTTGCCAGTGCTGGGAATATCGTGCCTTTTGCCTGGGATGAATCGCCCCAATGCGCCACTTCTGTGGGATGTACAAAGTGTGACGGGGACTGACCCGGCCACCCACGTTTGCCAAGTGATCAGCAGTGGCCATGGGCTGGAGGTAGCTGGACACACGCTGGTGGGGTCCGTCACACACTGCCCGACAGCGCAGACCTGCTGCTGGCTGGAAAACTAACTTCTGGTGGTCCCACTTCGGCAGCTCCTGGTTTTACTTCTCCCCTGCCAATTTGCACTTTCAGGGAAAAACGCACGCAGGCACCTGATGCGATGCAGCGTTACTGGGTTGGTTTTGTGTGTCAGATTTGCTATGCAATTCCAAAACTAAATGAGGAGGAGAGACGGCCTTGCATCCCAGAGCAAACAGAGAATCAGAGGTGAAAGGTAGGAGCCAGAATTTCTCATTTAAATAAAACTAAATAACCTGAGCTGCTTCTTACTGAAAATCTTTAAAACACACCTATTGTATGTTTATTTTCTTTGTCTCTGGAAGTGTAAAACTTGACCGGTTTGGAACAAAGTGAAGAATTGCTCGCTGACGCTGCCCAGAGACAGAGGACTGATGGATTTTGTAACAGGAGCGTGCTGAGGAGGAAGGAATGGAGTGTTTCAGCAGTGAGAAATTCAGGGGACCAAAGTAGAGAACAAGCACCTTGTATAGTACGCATCAGTAAATATGAAGGGCTAGTGCAATGGACGCTGGAAACACTCGATCAATAGCCTATTTAAGTGGGATATGTGCAAGCATGGAAAAGTGATTGCTTTCCTGTCTGTGGGGTATATTTGTAGAGGACAGCAGCAGAACATTTGCAGGTGATCAGTCTGAATTAGGCTACTTCATGCTGGGGTGGTGCAACGTGTTTCTGAAGGGATTGCTTAAAAACTGGTCTGTGGAGCTGACTGTACTTGTGCATTTTCAGTTCTTGCTCATAGAGCTTTCAATGTCATTCAGGGAGATTCAAAGTGGATGAAGCCCATCCGGGGGTGTGGGGACCATAAGAAAGGATCTTTGGTCCGTTTGGTGACGAGTAATTAGTGGACGTCTGATGTCTTTGCAAGGAAAGGAGCTGATGTCGTCATCAAAGTCATGATATGATTTCCCCTCAGGAGAAACTATGACTTGGAACGACACCACTATGGACGGGGAAGGGTTGCTTGTGGAAAGGGACTCTTCCTTTCGGATTCTCACGGGCTGCTTCCTCTCGCTGCTGATCCTCTCCACGCTGCTGGGAAACACGCTGGTCTGTGCAGCCGTCATTAGGTTTCGCCACCTGAGGTCCAAGGTGACCAACTTCTTTGTCATTTCCTTGGCTGTGTCAGATCTCTTAGTGGCGGTTTTGGTCATGCCTTGGAAAGCTGTGGCCGAGATTGCTGGTTTCTGGCCTTTTGGTTCATTTTGCAACATCTGGGTGGCCTTTGACATTATGTGCTCGACGGCCTCCATCTTAAATCTATGTGTCATTAGTGTGGACAGATACTGGGCCATCTCCAGCCCATTTAGGTACGAGAGGAAAATGACCCCCAAGGCAGCCTTCATCTTGATCAGTGTGGCGTGGACTTTGTCTGTGCTGATTTCCTTCATCCCCGTGCAGCTAAACTGGCATAAGGCTACCACCACAAGTGTTTTGGACCTAAACGCCAGTTTACAAGGTGTAAGCATGGACAACTGTGATTCTAGCCTAAATAGGATGTATGCCATCTCCTCTTCTCTAATTAGCTTCTACATACCTGTTGCCATCATGATAGTAACTTACACGAGGATATACCGGATTGCCCAGAAGCAAATACGACGAATCTCAGCTTTGGAGAGGGCAGCAGTGCATGCCAAGAACTGCCAGACCACGAGTGGCAATAGGAGCAGCATGGACTGCCAGCAACCTGAGAGCAACTTCAAAATGTCCTTCAAGAGGGAAACAAAGGTTTTAAAGACTTTGTCGGTGATCATGGGGGTATTTGTGTGCTGCTGGTTGCCATTTTTCGTGTTGAACTGCATGATTCCCTTCTGCGAGCCTACTGAACCATCCAAGGGAGCAGAAGCTTTCTGCATTAACTCCACCACCTTTGATGTTTTTGTTTGGTTTGGATGGGCTAATTCTTCCCTCAACCCCATCATTTATGCCTTCAATGCTGATTTCCGCAAGGCATTTTCAACCCTGCTAGGATGCTACAGGCTCTGCCCTATGTCCAGCAATGCTATAGAGACTGTTAGTATTAACAATAATGGAGCAGTTGTTTTTTCAAGCCAACATGAGCCCAAAGGATCCAGCCCCAAAGAGTCTAATCTGGTTTATCTGATTCCACATGCAATCATCTGTCCAGAAGAAGAACCTCTAAAAAAGGAAGAAGAGGGTGAACTATCTAAGACCTTGGAGAAAATGTCTCCAGCACTGTCGGGTATCTTGGATTATGAAGCTGATGTTTCTTTGGAAAAGATCAATCCCATTACACAAAATGGGCAGCATAAAACCTGAGCAGTAAGGTTAACCCAGCAAGACCCAATAGTGTGCATTGTAATAATCTTTTTTTTTTTTTTTTAAAAAAAAATAAGCTCTAGGGAGAAATACACATTTACACAAAGCCCAAAATTATTTTTCCTGGCATTGAAAGCAAATTTAATATTTAAAACACTAAACAGCAAAAGATAATGAAAATTGGTTAAAAAAAAGGATATTCATCTGTACTCTTCATGCTGAGGAATATATAGGAATTTGGATACAGGGCAGTAATAAAGAATATATTTCTCCTCTACACCTAGAGAAGCCAATTTCTAGTTTGAAATGAGGCAAAAGATAAATGTTAAGTATTTAAAGATTAATGTTTACTAGAAGTTAAAAGATTGCTGTGTTTTGTGATAGTGGGTGTTAACAGGTCCTAATTTAAGGCTGAGGGATTGTAAAGGTAGGTAGAGGCCTTCTTAAAATTATTTCTAAAAAATAATTGAGCCTTATAATGAGAATGGTTATTTTTAAAGCTTTGGGAGGTAATATGTTGATACCAGTTTTATTTATTTATTGTTTTAAATTGATATTTTTCATATGTTATAAGAGATCTAGCTTTATTTATGTTATTTAAGATGTCTAAATAATGGGATATTTTTGGAGTGTCATAACTGCATTTTGGCCAGTCAACCAGTCAGCACTTTATTAAAAGCTCCAGTAGCCTGGAGAGCCAGTGAGGGTATGAAGGAAGGCTGAGAAGCTCAGCAAGAGATGAAGGAATCAACAAAACTGATGTGGTGTGGAGTTTGTTTGTTTATGGCCTTTTGTTTTTAAGTGGGATTTCTTTCAAAAGATAGGACCAGCGTTGACTGAGTTGTGAATTCTCTTCCCTTATAGAAATAAAAGAAATTGCTGCTATTTATTTTTAAAAAAGTTTCATGTTACAAAGACTTTGCTAGAATGTCAAGTTTGTGGATCTGTAAATACCTTAAATATGACTACAACCTTAAGAAGAATCCAATTTGAGAAGAAAAGCTTCTTAGATAACAATTCTTAGTATATAATGTTTTGTATTTATGTATTATAAACAGCTTTCTCAGACTTTTCTTATTTCAAGTCTTGGATATCTTTTCTGAACAAACACGGTTGGTTACAATGGTAGGAAACATGCCAAACCTCATTATCATCTGTATTACTGCAGCAACACCAGGATCATGCTGTCTGTCTGCTCCTGTATCAGTCAGAGTTAAAAAGTGAGGTACCTAGTGCTTTACTTTGGAAGCTGGGAGGACATTACATTTTAGTAATTACCATGCCAACAGTCTGTTCAATAAGGAATAGTGCCTCATTTCCATTTGGGATTAAGACGTTTCTAACTATGGATGGAACTGCAGTCCCCACCTCAAAAACGTCCTGTGAGCTCCAAACCAGAGTTGCCAATGTTCAGTTCAAAAACTGCTACTTTTCCATTGTCCTACCCCTGCTGCTTTCCCTTGTAATGCCAAAAGCAATCAGTGAACATTAGCAACAGGACTGCTGGGTGTTAATATTCAGCAGCATTCAAAGAGAGCGATTTGTTTTCTGAATGGGCGCAAATACCCTCCGAAGAAACTTTTCGTAACATATATCAAAAAATGTGTTGTCAGGAAAAGAGAACTAAGAGGAAAAAAAAAAATAATTCTAATGAACTCTATACATCCTGCATCAGGTCTGTGTATTTATGTATTGTGAATGTTTTCATAATTTTATTGCCTGTATGCTGCTTTCATACATATAATAAAATTATTTTGTGAAGAGAAGGTCAAATAAAACAATCCACATTGCATTTATTAAATACATGCTGGTTTTTGGCAGATGTATTGATTGTGTTAAAGGCAAGGATGGTTCCTGTTTTTCCATTTGCCCTTATTTAGGAACACACCAGTGAGGCAGATGGGATTTTTTATTAGAAGCAGGAAAAAGTCCCCTCTGCTGAGAGACCTCTCAGCCCTTGCTCTCAGCTAGGGTTTGAAAGCAGTGCATGTAGTTTGAAAAAAACTCGTCCTGTTTTAATGCGACTGGTTTGAATGTGTAATGTTTGGTTTACTGGTAACTCTTATCTCAGTGATTCTGCCTTTGATTAACAGAATAGCGAACTTGGGTTATAGCATACTTTTAATGTTGCTTTTTAAAAGAAATTTCTTTCTTTTGAAGCTGTGCAGTACTTTTCAAAGCCTAATACAATCTTACCACTGGTGCCTGGTTTTTTTTGGAGCAAATGACTCATTTCAGAAGTGATGAGATGGGGAGGGCTCAGCTGAAGTGCAGAAATGTCACTCTGTTAACAGTGACTGGTACTTTGCTTTTGTCTTTGTCAGCCAATTCAGTTTGAAATGAAGAAAAAAAGAAAAAATGTAGTCACTTCTGCCTCGGGCATTACCAGCATGACTGGTTCAGCACCAGGGACCTGAGCTGGTGCAGGGGCAGCAGCGATGCCCAGCTCTTCCTCCCCAGCACTGATGCCAGGGAGTTGTGTGCTGTCCCTGGTCAGTAAATGCAGCCTTTCTTAGCTTCCCGGGGAAAATTCCCCCACGTGGTCCAGATGCCTGATTTCTTTACGTGCCTTTGAGGAATTATTTTAGTTCTTTAAAAATCCACAGGCCAAAGATGAAGTTTTGTGGTTGCTTTGTTAATTGCATCTGCCTTCACGAGCTTTTATTCTCCAAGCTCTGAGCACTTTGATATAATAGCAAAATTATGGTTTAAGGGGAGCATGTAAAACAAGATGCTGGTTTTGTACTAGCCGATACAGGGTGGTTTTATGTCCCAACACAAGTGGCTGCTGTGGTGTGACCAGGGGCTGTCCCAGGACTGCCCTGGCTTCAGAGGGGAGGTTGTGGGGAAGCGCTCCTGCTCCTGAGAGCTTCCCTTCAAAATGATGGGCTCCCTGCTAAAGACAGGGCAGGAGGGACTGACTCTCTTCTGAGTTGATTTTATTGTTTTCTCTCTCCTTCTATTTATTTTTTTTTCTTTGAACTCCTTTCCTCTGGATACATTTTGGAGTACCACAAATTCACCTGGATCTCCATTTACCGCCATACTCCCATTTACCTGTTCCTTTTCCAGCCTTTCCCACTCATCACCCTTTACCTATCCTCTCCTTTCTTCCCACCGCTGCCAGAGCCCTTCTTCCACCCTGTTTGGCTCCACTGGCCTCCATAACTCTTTGCAGGGAAGAAAGCTCAAGCGAAAATCATCTCCCAGCTTTCTTCCCACAGCCTGCACCCAGAAACGCTTCCCTTACCTGCTGCAGAGCTTGGAGATCCGTGCCAGTGGTGGCTAGAAGGACCAACAGCACATACCTGCCAATTGCTGCTCTATTTATGTGCCTCTAACCTGACTTAATTACCCAGAAGTTATTACCTGCTCTGTGCCTGCTCCCCAGCTGCTTGAAACCAGTGCTCTGCTGGACATCAAGGTCAGGGCGCACCTTGGGGCTGGAGAGGTCCAGCCCCATGCCAGGCTTGGGGCAGCCCAGAGTTCCTTACTGGGGTCTGCCCAATTTTTGGGGCTAGGGCTCTCCCTGCCCAGTGTCAGCAGGCAGCAGCAGCCTTGCTGGTGTTTTGGCAGATCAGAGGAATGAGCCTGGCTGTGGGTGTTTCATACACATACCCGGTGTAACCTTCTCCTTCTGCATTGATTCCTCGTGACTGGAGGTATTTTTCTATTTGTAGATGGGAGAGGTTAATAATTAACCTGATGGCCTTGATGAAGGAGCTGTTTGCAACGAGTGAACCATAATCACTAGATTAAATCTGAATACATTTCTCTGTTCCCTTGGCAAGCATTTCATGCTGATTTGGGTCTCTGACTTAACAAAGCGTACAAAAGAGGATGGAAGAGTAAATGCCTTTGCTGATGTACAGTTCTAATAATGTAGTTATGGGGATCCAGTCTGGGACTTTTTCAAATGAATAATTTTCAGAAGCACCCATCTGACTGAAATTTCAAATAACTTCTTTGATTAGTATCTCGAGAGACAGATGATTCTAGGAAATATTTTGTTGGTTAGTATAATGATAGTACAAGTGTTCCCGGTGATATCGCTCATGGCCACACAACAAATGTAACCTAAAGAATAAGGAAAACAATGCTGGCTATTCCATAACTTCCAAAAGATGAAAGCACATAACATAATATATTCTTGCCTGTTATGCTGCACTACAGCAAATACAGCAAAATACTGCGACTGGAGTCAACTGCGTTGCTTCCGTGCTGCCCCTTGTGTCGGGGTGTCTGTCTGGTTCCACACAGGAAGGCAACGTGGGAATCAAAGAGATTTGACCTGGAAAGAAATGAAATTGGCAATAATAGGAGTGGTAGGGGACTTGTATAGCTTGCTTACACTTTGCTTTGTGCCAGATAATTCATACATTTATTTCTCTCAGGTATCCTCTATTTATCATGTCAGCATGTGCCCCTTTAAACCAGTTGGATTTTTTTCCTGTTTGAATATCTCCAGTCCAACAAAACTGGAACTGTTACTGGGTGTTGGTTGAAAATATTATTAGAGGATATTTTGACTTTTTCAAAACAATTTTTTAATTTACTTAACTTTTCAGATTACAGTTTTAGAACTTGAATTAGATCTTCAGTTTGAAAATAATGACAAAGAAGATAACTACTGAAAATAAAATGAAATCATTTAATATGACTTGCATTAAATGATTAGGTTGTTCAAACCTTTTTCCTGCTCCCACCCCTTGATTTTCAGATCATTGAATTCCTATTCATTTCACACTTTCCTTAGAAAAGGAAATACTCTGAAATCTTGCATAAAGACACAGAATGAAAGAAAAATTTGCTTCCTAGGTTATTCCACTGATGTGAGCAGAGAAATCAAACATTTCACTGTGCTAAAGTAACATTGCAAAATTTCCCTCAATTTCAGAGGGAGACAATTATGGCTTCAGACACCAAAACATTTTTGCCTGTTTTTAATGTTCTTTTCTTTGTTAATAAAGGAGTTTCTGATGGTACCCCCTTCTAATTCATTTGGATGCCACTCTGTATTGCTACTAACAATTTTACTTTCAGATGTACACACACACACACCATATTCTCATTTAGTAGATTCAGAGGATATATGGAAAAAGAAAGCTCAAGTGAAAAGAAATGAACTTACATTGCCATCACTCTCTGCTATGTAATCAGACCACAGAAAATGATTTGGGGCTGCATTCCATGCATTAAATGGACAAACCCATCGGACTGGTAGGTCCTTAATGTTAGCAGTCCTTCGGATGTGACCTCAAGCTGAGGAGTGCAGCTGACGACAGCCTGTTGGAAATGCAGGTGGGCCCCTGCATTGTGCTGAGTGCTCGTTGGGGTGGAGAATGGGTATGCCCGAGAAAGGCATTCAGAAGCCTATTAAAATATAATGTGTTTTAAAGTTGCTCAGCAAAAAGTATTCTAAATTAAAAAAAAAAAAAAGACTTGGAAGTGCTATTATTTATTTATTTTTCACTTTCTAGTTTTCTAAGTCTTTTGTAACGAATTCTGTGATGATTTACAAGACGTAAATTTTACCATTTGGTTTTGGTTCTCTTTGCTTTTCTAGGGTTGTGTTAGGTTCTCTTTGCTGTCCTGAAGCTCTGTTAGACTTTGCTGTGGATTTGTGTCTTCTGCTGAGCAGATCATGCTCCAGCAGCCCCTCAACCTGCTGGCATTGTGCTCACTCCACTGGGGTGGGAAGGGACAGAGATAAGAGGAGGCCCCAGGAAAAAGCCACATCTGAAGAGGGGGAAATTACTGTTGAGCAAAAAGTTCAAATTTCAAGATCATATCTATTTTGTAGGGACTAAAACTAACCCGTTTTCATATTTTTTCCAATTTACTTGCAACAGTTTAAGGTAATTTCTTTGAAATTAACACATACAACTTAAAGAATACCAGCATTTTCTAAGTAAGAAAGATACTTATAATAATGAACATTTCAGAAATATTTTAATTAAATATCCTTACAACCCTTAGAAAATAGAACACTTTCAATGCATTTTGTTCATGTAAAAAATTATTCAAAATAAGAGGACAAATTCTGACGAGAAAGACATCATGCAGAAACTTTCAGTCATATTTTTTTCTTGTTCGAAGGGAGAAAATATAATGATAGATAGCCTTGTGGTAAAATGTAGTACTAGTAAAAGCATTTCCTGGCGACCAGCAGAAAATAGTCATGGGATGTGCACTTAAAAAGCTTAAAACTTTAGCATGGAACTTTTAAAGCTCAATAAATAGAGCCAGCATCATGCCTAAAATTTGCCTTGCATAAATTTTATAAACATTGATTTGGATGAATTGGCTGAGAAGGTGCCTGCATTTTTTCCCTTATATGAAGGAAATATATTTCGGTCAGTGCTTTGGAAAATACAGCCTTTTGCATAGTACTGGTTGTCAGAATTTCCTGGGATTTAAACCTGACTTTTTCACTAAAGTGGCTTAGTTTTCTGCATCCACATTTGGAGGTCTGAACTCAGAGGTATTTTGCACAGATTAAACTCACCTTTACCAAGTGACACAAGGAAACAAATGCAGGTGCTAACCTAATTCCTGCAGGACAACACATACTGTCTTGCTATTTTTTTGAGGCTCCTGTGGAAGCTCTTTACCAGACATTTAGTAATTCCACTTATGTTCTTTACTCTGTACCATTGTAAAGTGCCAGTTAATTTTTAAAAATATATTCAATAAGTTCCTGAAGTTAGCTTCCATCCCTCTAAGTGGCATTTTCGTATGCCTGCCACAGGACATCAGTTCCTGCCTGCTGATTCTTGCTGCCTTTCAGCAGGAGCAGGTTCCTTCTTCCTCCTTCCATGACTTTTATGCATGTTCTCTCCATTCTGCCCCCTTTTCCCCAAATAACATAGGATAACACAAATGGTAGGAAGGTGATTTGATCTGAACTGGCAATTTTTACTCTCTGGACAGCACCAGGTCCTGTCTCCACCCCAGCTGCTCTGGTGCAGGCAGACTTTTCAGCATTGGTCCTGACTAGGCCCTTGCATATGTTTGCTGGGCCCTCAAAGCTCACAGGCTGCAGGTGGGTGATGCTTGTTTGAAGCTGGATGGGGAGAGCCACAGGGAATGTATTGGTTGAGACATTTTCAAGGCTGGGCTAAAAAGCTGTCCAAATCTTTTGGACAGTTGTGGCATGCTTGCCACTTGAAATAGTGCTCCTCAAGCCCTGCCAAGCATCAGTCCTTCCCATATCAAAAAAATTATTTTCAGCAATTTATTTGATTTTGTGGCTCAGCTCTAATATGCAACCATGCATATCTCCTGCACCTAACTGAAGCAAAGAGCCAGTTGTGTGATAAGAGCAAATAGAATATAAACTCAAGTTATCAGTCTTTGCATTCTGGAAAAAAAATACACCATTGAGGGGCCAGATTCACACTCTTTACGCAGGGTGTAAACCAGGGTGGAGGCGGCAGAGTGGTGCTGAGCCCCACACTCTGCAGCATGCCTGCGCTTATGCTGCGCCACCAAGGCAATGAAAGAAAGGCTTTGCATGCCACAGGCGCTAATCAATGGAGTGTTCAATATTTCAGTCACTTTCTTTTTCAAAACGACTGGTGATCTCTTCCCATCCCTGTGTGCTTGCAGTGCTCAAAATTAAATACAGGGAACGGTCACCAGTAACAGCCCCTGGGGTCTGCAGCAGCCGAGCGTTTGTGGAGAGGGGTGGGATGGGTGGGGTGGCTGAGGGCTTCGGCACATATTTTATGGCTTTCCCCTGCTCACGGCCAACAGATAATCATTTCTGAGCACTACTTCCCTATGTGCTATCTTTTAAAACAGATCAGCAGCTGCAGGTAGTGGGCAGCTGCAGAAGTGGTGCCCCAGAACCACAGTGACAAACCTGGGGGTGCTGGGCTGAGGAGGAAGGAGGGCTGTCACTTTGGAGAAGCTCTTTCTGGGCTCTGAATGGACAATTTAAGTTCTGAGGCCAAATGCTTCATTTATTATGAAGGGCTCCCTTATTTTGTATGCGTCTTTTCCCCCTCAGCAGGCTGCAACTGGTGAAATTTGGCATCCTCTTGCTATGCTGCTGCTTCTGATAGCAGCAAATAAACATTTAGTTGGATCCATAACTCCTGAACAAACTGGTTGTTTCAACTACAATTAGTCAAAATGACCCTTTTACTTTTATTCTTTAAGGAAAATAAAGCAATTATATGTAATGCTGCAGAGAAACTTTCTCAGTCTTGAAGTTATCTCAGGCAGATATGAGCTCCAGCCTGCAGTCTGGAGTGATACACGGTTACAGCGTGGCTTGTGGCTTGTGCATGCAGTTCATGGAAATGCTGTGCAAGGAATATAAACTAATGAATAGGTCTCACGGTGTGCGGCCTGCTCACCATGGACAGTTCTGGGTTAGCTGCTGCAAACAGCCATTGAGCCCTTGGGTTGCTCAGCAAGGCTGACAGAAGGGACACCGAGGGTCTCAGGTCCTCAAGTGCTGCCCAAATTTCCTCCCTGTGTAACCTTCCTGGATAACAGGGGCTACAGCAGGAGCAGATGCTGGAATTTCAGTGCAAGCCCTGATTTTATTCATTCTACAGCCAAAATGAGGCCACGAAGGCTGCCAAGAGGCATGCTTTTTTTGGTTTGACACACAGAGAATGCATTTTTAATGCTATAAGTGCTGTTCTCCACCATTGGACTCCCCAGTGATGGATAACTGCAGTCAGAGCCTTGCAGTAAAACATTTGCTTTCAAAGAGGATAGACAAAAATACAACAAACAGCATTTTTCATTAAAACAGAAAAATATTCCCTTTAATAGGCCGCTCTCTGACTTTTCTCCAATCTGAGCTGACAAGCAGTAATTCTGCCTTGTGAGGCTAGAACTGAAGAAAGAATAATTTTCTAATCAAAACCAGTGTTTACCACTTCAGGACAAGTTGTGCGTCTGGGCATGGACACCAGCCTTCAGCTAGAGCTGAGGAATGTTTGGTAGAAAATAAGATCATTTTTTTTTTCTGTTATCTTGGTCATCCCATGGACTACCTGCTGATTATAAAAGAGAGTTATTAACTGTGTGGGCTTCGTGAATCTGAGTTCTGAGTTGGGCAGGATAAGGTGAGCAGCTACTTCACTCCTGATGCATCTTAAAGCATGGAGGATGCTTGCAAGCAATTGGACAAAGAATCTCTTTCTGGAGACAGAGAGGTGTTTTAATATGGCAAGGTATTTTAGGGTGAGAAATACAGAGGTACGAGTCCTCTTGAGTTTCAGTTTCAGATTCTCAATTCAAATTTATCACTTCTTTCCATATGGGAGCATGGTTACATATCTACATTCAAGACAGGAGGCACTATCTTAGAGCATCTGTACACTTCAAGTGCTTGAAATTCTCCTATCAAGCAAAAGCCATTTGGTAGCTCCCCCCATTTCCTGCTTAGCAGAAGCGGTGTTCCCTCCCATGGGGGCACATTAGCAGGGAAGAGGCTGTGCACATAGGAAAGAAAATTTGGAGTCACTCAGGGACAAATGTTGATCTATTACAGCTGAATAAATCTGCAGTGAGATAATTTATTCCCTGGGATATGCATTAGATTTATCCTGGCGTACATGAGACCACAAACTTCTGCACGCATGGCGCTCCAGCTGATTAACACAATGTGATTCCAGACTACCTTAAGACTGTCTGATGTTTCCCTTAGAAAACCCTTTTTTTCAGTTGCTTATCTCTTTGCTGAACCTCAACCGTTTTGATAGAGCTTTTTTCTATGCTGGATACATGCCTCAGGCAAATCTACAAACTTTTAAAGTGTCAGTCAGAACAGTTCAGTGTGAGAGAACATGAGAACCAGAAAGTTGTGTTTCCCACTTGAAAATGTATGGCTGTTTTGGGGAGAAGCTCCAAAGCTGCTGAGCTTTGGGGCAGAGTTGGCTGACCCTTCTGTGCAGAGGGACAGTGGGACACAAGGCAGAGTAGCATGTGAGCAGGCATCAAGAATACATCATTAACACACATTATTTAACAGAAAAGTTACATGCAAGTGGGGAACAAAGCTGGGGATGGGAGCCGAGAGCCCAGCATCTTCCATTCCCAGATCCACTGGCCACGAAGGTGTCCAATGTCAAGCATTTATTATGGAACAATAACAAGGAGAAGATTAAATTGGATTATTATTATTATTATTATTATTATTATTATTATTATTATTATTATTATTTTGTAATAAGTGGAAACCCCAGTGTCAGAAGGGGAAGATGCTGCTAATCGCTGGTTTCCATGCATGAGTTTGGGTTAATTCCAGCAATGCCATCCAGGAAACAAAGTCAGCAGAAGCCTTTCCTATTAAAACTGTCACAGCTTGATAGGACTCATTCAACAAAACTAAAAGGGAAACAGCCAGCTCGAGCTTCTATTCACTGTGAGGCAAGAGATGGGGGAGAGGCAGGAGGGGGTTTTGCAAATCTGAAAACAAGAGGAGTTGGTAGTCCACCCGTGACATGGAGCCAGCAGCAAATATCAACACTGGTGAGTTGGTGCCTGGGGCTGCGATACACAAACCTAACTCAGGAACGCCTCCTTGCACAGAAGGTTGGGGGAATTCACACCAGTTTTGTCTCACACCAAGAACACACAGAACACATCAAATTGTGTTCCCAACCCACTGTGTAGAGGGTTTCTGGAGTCTAGCTTCAGGCATCATATCTGCCTGCTTTGAAGCAGGAATTGCCTGCAGCAACTCTGCAGAACTGGGTTTTCTTGCAAAATGTTGTACATTTAAAATTATCTGTGATATTAGAAAAAAAAAATCTTTGTGTTTCTAGTTTCTCTGAGTGGGAGTTTTGCTGTACAAGATGGCCTGAAATGAAAATGAGCTGCATTCCATCTCTGTGGTCCAGCTATATGTGGCCTTTTTGAAATATTGAAATGAGTGTGTGGTGAGGGAGAATTGTTTAAATTAATTTTAGTCTGAATTTGTCAGAACAAATCAAAAAATGGATCAAGGTACAGTTTTCATTTTCTGGAGCATTTCAGAACAGAAACCTGAGCCGTTCTGTCTTCAACTCCTAAAAGTATTTATTTTATTTTACTGATATCCTCACTTTCTTCATGGCCAATTTCTCCAGAATTTGAAGCTTTCTGCAGAGAAGAAAGCCTGTAGGATCTCCTGCACTGCCACACGTCACAGGGTGACCTCACATTATGGCTGGACCACCCCATACATGGTTTATTCTTTAGATGTTTTTAATTTAGATATTTTTTCTCCTTGCATAGCCAGAGATGTCTTCAGTCTCAGGGGCTGCTCTGCCTGTGTTGGCACACGAGGCTGTCGGTGGGACTGCGTGCATTGGGCAGAACCAGCAGGCTCCGGATGGTCAGCATGGTACCTCACAGCCAAATCAAATCACAATTAAAAAAAAAAGCTACATGAGTGATTTCGAGAGTAATAAGATAATGTTTCTGTACCACGAGGGACCTGGGATGGGAAAAGCAATCACCTTTGGATAAGCTGTTCAGCCATTTAATGTTCTTAGCATCTCAGAAATCCCCTGTAATGGTTCCGCAGCACTGCCCCACCTGTGAAGCAGACACCCATAATGTCATTGCTTCACCCCTCCTCATGCTGTAGCCAGTTAAACACTGTCTTCTCTCAGTAATAAAGCTGAAGTGCATTTTACTGTGTTCAGTTAGATTGCTCTCTGAATGAGACGGAATAATTTCAGTTCAATGTCAGGCTCTGGTGAAGGAACAAATGAACATGGAAAGCAAGTATCCCCTTGAAGTACTTATTCCAAAAGCAAAATTTATTAGTGCATGCTGCTTGTCTGTTTTTTACCAGTGTTTTGTGCAGTCATGGTGAATTACATATGAATTGTCCTGGCTCCATTGGCTTTTATAGCACTGCACTTACAACTGGTGCCTGATGCTGAAACGATTAGAAATTAATAACATTTAAATACCGACATGAACACTGAGATCTGGCAAAATTGAATTTTTTTGCTGGAGCCCATTAATATTGGCTCACTACTTCGTTTCTTGTCACTTTTCACCTATTTTCCTAAACAAGGGAAGGCTGTGGAGAGCTCCCTTCATTGCCAAACCACCCCCACAGGCAGTGTTATCTTCCCTTCTATGTTGTGTTACCCATCATCTGCGTTTTTTCTCTCTTAGCCTTCCAACAGCACTACACAGCGTGTGGGTGCAAATGAAGAGAAGGTGTCAGCTTGGGCACTGGGGACCGGCTCTGCTATGTGTGTGCATGAGCCACTTCAGTTCCCTTTCTCCCCAGATATTTTGCTTCTGCCCTGGCCCAGGAGATGCTCAGAGGCAATACCAGACTGTCAGAGACAGAGCAGTAAATGCCAGTGGTGGGGTTTCATCCTGCAGGGTGCATGGCTGCCTGTCTAGCACCCATCAGTGCTCATTGCCTTGCCTCCAGCACGCAGCACTCTCTCTGCACTTGCTCTGCAGGTGAAGGTAACAGGAAGGGCTGTGCTTGTTCTCAGCCCTTCTCACAAAGGAATTCCATGGGCAAGGCTGCAATCACAATTTCAACCCATGTTTTCACTTTATTTATGGTTTTGCAAGCCCATTTTTTAAAAACTTTTCCAACGAGATGCTGTATGCATCTTTTATTTTAGTTTGAATTATTTTTCACTGTGTTTTCACTGTGTTTATTATCTGTTATTCAAATAGCGATGTCCATAACCCTTCAGTGGCTTTTCAGAAATGAAGAAAAACAAGTTCTCTTCCAGTCAGATGCTTGTTGTTTGTTTACTTCCTCAAAAATGGCTGTTTGCAGATTTGAGATATAAATCTTCTCATAGCATATGCAGACTATGGTAAACATCTAAAAAAAAAGGCAAGCAGCTTGTGGTTAAGAACAAGCAAAAAAAACCAAAACAAAACAAATTTCATATTTAGCATCCTGTCATCTGTAACATGCTTCTGCCCTTTGAGCACATTGTGATCCATTGTAGGGGCTGAGTATGGCATTGGCTAGGTGCTGGGATAACCACAGTGGGGAAAATTTCTCCATGGGATGGTCCAGCACCTCTGATCTGAGGTGTATTTAACACTGGCTGCTCAGGTGGGGCCAGAACTTGATTTGTTTCCACCGTGCTCTCTTTTCAAGGCTTTCCTTCAGCATGCTGACAGCCCATGAGGCAGGCTTGTCTGATGAATGACTGTCTTCAGATGGGACCAAGAGCTTGAGAAGCTAAATAGGATGTCTGCCGGAAAATGTACTCCACAAAAGCAGCAATTTGTCTCCTGAACAATCTGGTGTTTGCAGTGAAGTCCACTTTGTCCCGGAAGGCAGAGTAAAAGGGAAGAAAGGTTGAATAATGCACAAGAAGTATCCTTTCACACATGTAGGCATATGATGGGGCTCATGTTGTGTGCTTACGACATGGAGAACAGCAATGTATAGTGAAGGCATTTGGAAGGAAGTGGATTGAGACAAAAAATTAGCTTCATTTTCAAAAATAGGTCATGGACAGTGCATCTTTACTGTATCACAGAGAGAAATTAGAAAGCAGCCTGAACCCCAAGGAGACCAAGACTGGAATGTGTGACTCACAGGAACTCAAACACACACCCAAGAGGTAGAAAGCAAGCTCAATACTCCATCATCCTCTCCAGGCAGGAATGAGTCAGGCAAACTGACATTTGATGATGTTCGTTCCAGGGATGGACTGGGAGATGTGCAGTGGGCGCAGAGCAGGCAGCATGCAAGCTCCACTGGTCTGCAGAGCATCAGATCCCAGCCCGGGGCTGCCTGCCAAGGGGAGCGGTGGGGAGGTGGCTGAGGGAAGAGATCTGGCTGCTTCAACACACATGGAGATCTCATTAGGAGGACTGGGATAAAATCCTCATCCATACATAGCTCTGTTTGCCCTGCTACCGTGCAATTTGCTCCATCCTGCAAAAATAAACACCATTCTTGTGTTGTCCTCTTGCTTGATCCATGCTTGCTTCACTCCAGACCTTTAGGCACCAACTGTAGAGCTGACTTACCTCTGCAGTGGAGGTTTCCAGCAAGAGATCAGCTATACACACTGAGCCCAGAGCCCCACTGCCAGCATCCTGCCAGAGATGCAGGAAACCAGAGCCTCTCACCCTGCCCGGTGCTGCACAAAAGAGGCTGGGGGTGGGTTTGTTATTCAAGTGCAGCAACTATTATACGTGTTGTTTATGAAGGACTACAAAAGGGGAGGCTACTTTGGGAAAATGAAAGGTTAGATGCCCATGTGAGCACACACAGCAGCATGTCCACGTGTGTGCTCTGAGCAGGATATGAGGAGGTCTGTGCGTGGGACGCGCTGGCCCTTCCTCTGCCTCCCTGCTGAGCATTCCCAAGCAGCTGCAACAAGGCTCCCAGCAGGCTGGGCACTGCTCAGCATGCACCAGGACCAGGTCAAAAGGAGGTCTTCAGGCTAACAGAGTCAGACCCATGGTTTTCTAGAAAGGTTAAGATGTGTTCCCTGCTAGTTAGTGGCTGTGAAGTGGGCAAAGCCCTTCAACATCCAGCACAGTGGGGAGTGTGCCCCTCTCCCTGGCTGTGTTAGACCTCCCACGCTATGCCAGGGTGGAGAGAGGTCTGCAAGGGCTTCAGGTGAAACAAAACCCTCTGCTCCAGTTCCATTTGCTCCTGGGGGTCAGTGCTACCCATCTGCAGCGTGGGGACATCCAGCCTCACCTTGAGGGGAGCATCTTGCTCTTTGTCATCTCCAGAGGTGTGAGGTCAGAGCAGAATCACAGTTGTGCTAATGCTGGACCGCAGAGAACTCTTGTTAATGTGAAGCAAATGCTTTTAGCCTAACTCCTTTCAAAATTTTCCCCAGTATCAAAGCCCTTTTAAAGCAAAGGTTTTCTTTTCTTCTCTCTCTCTTTTTTTTTTTTTTTTTCTTCTCCTCTCTTTTTAAGTGATTCAAAGAGAATATGCTACATTATGTAACTCCTGCTATTTTTTCAGATAGTAAAAGCCATCAGCAAAAGATATGCTACTGTCAGTGCTTGATAGAGGTGGCTTTAAATTAGGTGATGCAGCTTATGCCCTGGGTCTGGAGGTCAATACAGCATCCAAATCCAGGCTATCGCAGGTGATAGATGCTCTCTATCTATCCCCAACTCCCTAGTGCTGTAGGAGCTGAGGCATTTTCTGCTCCTTCCACATCTGTCCCTTCCTTCTGCCAAGGTGCCCTCTGTTAAGGATGCATTAAACACATCTGGACAGGCAAAGGGTGCTCTCAGCAGTCAATATTTCTCTTATATACACAAAGCACACATACGAAGCATTGTTTTTTATGCATGCTGCCCCGGTTATTGGAAATTTTTATGAGATTTCAGGCTTGATTCTGGATGAAGAAATTCTCCTCCCACAGATAAAATGATTTGGTTCTAAAAGCACAAATTCTTATTTGGTGTGAATATTCCTCTGAAATAGAAGAGGGGATTATAAAGCCTTTTGTCTTATAAAATGAAGCTCTTCCACAAAAAGAAAAAAGAGCATTAATTCATTCAAAAGCCTTGGGATTGTTTTTTAAGAATGTCATGGAAAGCAGGTGGATTACATGCAACAAAATGCAAAATACCTGAAATATGAGCATTTTTTGAATGTTCCTGAAAATTTAGAGTAGGGCTGGTTTGGTGAGATTTTCAGTTGGAAGGTGATATTTCCCAAGTGATGATTTCACAGGACATTTTCTGACCTGCTCATGTGTCAGGGTAGCTATATGTCCAGAGTGCCAGTTCAAAGCTATATCAAGCAAAACTACAACCTCAATGAGTTTAAACGCCTATCTGAAAATAAAGAGAAAGAGCCCAAATGGGAAAATAAAAGAAAGATAAATTTGCTGCTTCGGAGAAGTTAAGATTAAAACAAGTTTATCACCTTAGATAATATCTCGGTTATCTATATGTCACATACCAAAATTGGGCTATTCTAGAAGTAACCTGAAAGCTTTCTAGTGCCAGTTTATTTCAATCCCTTCTTGAATAACAGCGTTTCTCCAGTTCAGCTCCTTTTGCTTACGTTACCCAAATGCATTCAGGTTTGTCTGTCAGATGTAGAAGGGGCTGCAGAATTTGCTAAGACCTCTTTTGTTTTTATATCCCTCAAGTTCACTTCTTCCTCGGGCAGCTCCTCCTCCGCTGTGCACACATGCAGCTTCTCTCCCTGATGCTTTCCCCACGACTTCCAATGCCCTTATTTTCCTTTACCACAAGGCAGCTCTACCGTGGTGCTCTGCATGCTAATGGGGGTACATTGCCATGGCGTGCATCCCTGGAAATCACCGCTGGTAAGATGGAGCTGCCAGAGAGCATCACTTCCTCTCCAGGGCTTAAACAATTGCTGACAAACTCCAGGACCCATGCGGCAGACCTGCTTGGTGTGCATGCATCCCTGACCTTAGTCACACGCGGTCATCCTCCATTACATTAATGGCCAGGCTTTGCGTTAATCACGTCAGCAAACCCATGTTGCAACTGAAGCAGCACGCTTGCTTCACTGCTTGGTTCAGCTAGGACAAAGGATGACATCTGGCTTCATCCCTATCACTTCTGATTTCTCTTTACCAATGATTCCAAGGTGGATTAAAATATTGTGGAGGGCTCAGCTTGGATCTAATGACAAAAAAGGTCATTAAAATCCGGGCAAGCTGCAGCCCTTTCAGGGCTGTTAATTTCTAATAAATAAATAAAAAACAATTGCAGTTATTCCTAAGTGTACCAAGTGTGATTTTGCCCATTTTAACTGAATGATCACATATTCAAAATATATTTTTTCTCGGAACTCAGATCATCTTGATAACAAATTTATTGTAATGTACCTTTTTATTGTCCTTTTCAGCACAGTTTTCTAAGGAACTGTCTAAAGATTTATCCTTTTATCCAACAGCTCTTTGCAGCCCCTTCTGGGCTGAAACAACAGTCTTTTTACAAAGTACATCATTCACTGCAAACTATCTTGGGGCAATATGGGAAAAAAATATCCTGTATCTATTGAATTTGAAGGACAATTTGAGGCAGAAGGCAATTAACTGCTCATCCTGAAATTCAGCCAGCAGAATGGGAGAAATCCTCCCTACTATCTGTTGGATCTTTACTCAACAACGAGAGCCAGATCTCTGCTTTTCTGTTTTGCTCGTACAATGAAACCTAACACAGCCTGACATGATGATGTAGTATGTGATTGTCACTGGTTTAAGCAGGGAGCTAACAGCAGACATTTTATGGTTTCTAAACTGCAGCTATGTGAATTTTCTTTCAAGGTCTGGTATCCATGACAGATCTGGCACGATGTTGCTTAAAGTATGCTAATACAATGAAAACGGAGCCTGTTGGGAGGCATGCATGGATGTGTGGGTTTGTAATCAAATAGTGACGGCTGCCAATAGCCAGCGATGGCAATGATGGCCATAACGTAGCTGGACTGACAGTGTAGGAACAAGTCCTGTGATTTTGCACATACAAATTAAGGCTAAGCCGCATCCTAGTAACTTTTGTGAAATTGCTTTGATGAATATATTATTTTTCCACTAAATAAAATGACATATAATCCTTTGTCTGCAGTTCCCTAGTTCTTCCCATGAAGTCTTTCAGGATGCCATTTCTCAGAAAGTTCTCCTTCTAAATCAATATGCAAATGAAAGCATGAATTAATATGCCAACACACTTCTTGGGATGGGCAGTTTTCAGGGAAATGGCATTCCCATAACATAGGAGCCATCATGTAGAAAGATGCCACTCCATGACCTTTTTGCATCTGCTACATGTTCCCCAGCAGCACGCTTCCGACAGAGCCACAAGATTGCCATTAATGTCAATTACCCTGGTCTATCTAATCCCCAGGCACTGGTATGCAGACTCAAGACATCTTTGCCATACAAAACTGCCCAGATATTAAAGAGTGATCTTGCTCATGTTTATTTATCTCACCTCGTATCAGCAGCTGTGGTGCTGTTTACAAAGAAAGGTAGCATAACTGCTGTCAACAGCTGTGTTAATAACCACACTGCCCTGTGCAGAATATTGCTGTCGGATTTCAATATTGCAACACACACTGATTTTGTACATTTTATTTTTAAGGCAAAGTGCAGCCAATAATTCAAGAATTAAACATTTCTGCTACAGAAGAACCATCTGGCGGGGGCCAGGCAGCTCCCGGAGCCTCCTTGTGTTGGTGCTGGTGGGGATGGCTGGTGGTGTGGTCAGGGCACTGAAAATCACAGGGCAGGGAATTGCCGTGATGCTCTGCAGCCACCCTATGCCTCGACTGTACTGATTTGCAGCTGCCCCATCACTGTGTGCTTGCTTGGGAATCTGGATTGTGGCAGACCCTGTCTGTGGTTCTCCTAAGCTCTTGCCCAGGTACTGGGAGGCTGCAGCCCCAGCTGGGGGTGTCACTCTTGGTCCTGTTGTCCGGCCCTTGAAGAGCAGACTGCTTTGTCCCCTCCCTGACTGCAGTGAACCAAGCCCTCAAATCCTGGGGCAAGAAGGGAGGAATAATAATAGCTGCTTTCCAAAGCACAGTTCCTCTTAAGCACAGATCCTCCCTCTGCGCATATGGCTGTAAGACGTGGCTACAAAATTGTTGTGAACGCACAGGTTAGAAAAGTGTTAGTCCTGAAACATGTTAGCCAGTTTATAGCCAGGAAGAAGAAAATCACCAGCCCTTGTCTTGCTGACAATGTTCTCTTGGCAAGAAAAAAATGCAATTCAGAAACACTGGTTCTGTGGAAAGAGAAAGGATAGAGAGACACACAGAAAGCACACAGCTACAAAGCTGGGAAAATGTGATTTTCTCTGCTTTGAGAAACTTTATACCATATCCCAAGCATTTGGATGTCCCTACTTCATCCAAAGCGTGTTATATTGGGCGATCCAGCAGCACAGACATTTGCTGTCAGTCGTATGGGAAGCAATGCCTGAGCTAGCAGACACTGCCATGTCCATGAGCAGTAAAACAGGAGGGCAGCAGCACTGGTCAGGCCAAGTCCCCACAACATCTTCAGCTCTAGGTACAGAAGCTAATCAGGCAGGAGAGGGGATGCTTTGGGCTAAGGTTTTCTATGCTTTGCACCTTGAGAAATAAAAACAACCTGTGCTTTGCGAGCAGGCACGAGAGGATTCTCTGTTCATAAAGAACCAAAATGGGTCTCTTCTCTTTGCCATGTCTCTGACACACCAGCTGAGATCTCAGCTTTCAGTGCAGGCCTTTCCACCCTGTGAGGCTGGCAGGAGCTATCCCTGCTGGCTGCCATGGCCTTCCTTCACCCTCTGAGGCCTTCCTCCTCCCACCACTCCTGCCTCTGGCTCCTCTCCCTCCCCAGGACTTGCCAGCTCCCATCCGTCCTCATGGGCAGAGCCCACAATTGGGAAGAGCCTTCCAGGCAAGCAGCCCAGGAGATGTCGCAGCAGAACACCATTTTCTAGCAGAACCAACTGTTTCAACTGAACATTGCCAAAAAAACAAAGAAACAAGCAAACAAACAAACAGTCCAAACCAGGGGGCTTACCAGAATAGCTTCCCCAAAGAAGAGAATTCTTGTCCCAGTGGGGAGAGCAAGGCAAAATGGTGCACGGGGACAGGTGCAGAGGTCTCCCTGCACCTCATGGTGACCAGGAGAGCAGAAAAAGCCCCCCAAAATCTGCTTCACTATCGTCATAAATGCTAAGGGGAGGTGGGATACCTGTCTGTGAATGGACTAGGAAACATATATAGGGGAATATAATAGGGGGAAAAGCAGTTTACTTCAAAAGGCTGGCACGCTAAGAAGCTGGTTTGTGTAGGTCATGGATGAACATCAGCAGGAAATTAAAAGTCCTTATGCTCAGGACATGCTCAGGGCAGCTGGTCTCCCTCCTGATGTGTGTCATGGGGAGGGAGAGGTGCTCGTGGGGGCTCTGAGGACCTCTCAGCAGCTTGGTGGCGTGGTGGAGGTGGCCACATGGTGCTGGCGGCAGCAGAGTTGTGCTGGGCCTGCAGCGCCGCGTTCCCGCATCTGCTCATTTCCAGGTCATTTCACCAGTGCCTCTCTGACTGATTCCTCAAGCAACGGAAATGATTTTTACCTTGGGTGAAACTTGATGATGAAAAAAAAAACACACCAAAAAGCAAGAAAAATACTGAAACCATCACTGTCAGAAACGTTTCACTTTTTCATTTTTTTTTCCCCCCAAGGCCACCACAAATCCACTCTTATATTCACTTTTGAAACATCTGTATTCAGAAACTATGCTTCAACTCAGCTCTGTCATCTTGTCTATTATGTGCAAATCATTTGCTGCTTAACATGTGAAGATAAAATAACTTTGTTTCATCACAGTTAGAAATCTTTTCCTGGGAATTTATATATTTATATATGGATTCATTATTTTGGAAGAAGGGAACATGATGGAAAGGCACAAAGCAACACCTGATCGGTGAGCAGTCTATCAGAAACTTTTCTGTGTGTCACGACACATGAACAAAGGGAGGTTGGCAGGTGGGAAGCTGCTGATACTGGGCAATAATTTCATGAAACTTTCACTTATGCAACAGTCATTGAAAATGAGAATTTTGACAAGAATTCCAAAGGAATTTAGTGTTTATAGGAATATCAAGAATATTTGGCTTTCATTGTTGCACATTGTTACACACTTTTCTAACCTGTGCATTCACAACTGGAATTTTAGAAAAGCTATTCACCTTTTTGCATTTCGTTACTACCTAGCAAGCCATTTCCAAATACTAAGCCACTATCTTAGCTGTAAACTAGCATTAAAACCAGGTAGAAGCTGTCTGAAAGCCTGTTCTGTTTAAATCACTGTTTAGTGGCCATTTCAGTAGATTTCATTTAATTTCTGTCCTTGATGGCCACATCTGGATGTGTAAGGGAACCCAGGCCTGCCTGCCTGGCTGGTAGCCCAGGTGAGAAAGGGAGCCACTGGGCAGGCTGTGGAGACTGAATTCTTTTATAACCTGAATTAAAAGACTGTGGTGGAGTCATTGTGGAGGTACGTGAGAACTTGTCCTTCTGCTTCCGTGGTGTTTCCATCTTAGAGAACAAGGACCTTTTGTCTCATTATGAAACAGGAAAAAACATCTGCATTATTGCCAAAGTTCATTCATTGGTTTAAGTTCTCACACGATTCTTTTCTGCTGTCAATCTACTTATAGCTATCCCTGAGGAAGAATTAAGGAATGAAACACTCCTCAAATAACACTGGAACATGTCTCAAATAATAAAGGGACAGAAAAAGAACAAAGGCAAACTGCACCATGGAGACAGGGAGGGTGAAAATGCAAAATTTATTGAAAGCAAGAAGTGCTGAATTTTTGTGTTGTTTTTATTCTGATTTGTAATGCAAACCATTTTTTCTTTAAATAAAAAGAAAATATGAAAAGAATATTTTGAAAACATTTTTTTTTGTTTTGTTCAGGAATTGTGTTTCAAATATGATTAGAGTTGTTTGCAGTTCTCTGTTTGTATATTGGTCTCATTATATTTTCCCCACTATGTCAATGACCAAGTATGACATGCAGTATTTTAAAAGGACCTTAAAAATGCAACATGAAACATAATACAAACCCAAACACTCCATAATGATGATAATTTTGCATTTTGACTACTTCTTTCTTGAATACCTAGTGAAGGCTTTTTTTATATATATATATTTTTTTTTCCAAGTAATACTTTTTCAAGTAATTTGAAAATCTCTTTTCAAGCAATAAATAAACAGAAATAATATATGGTGACACTCTTTGTCTACTTACACTCAGAGGTGATGATCCTCATCTCCAGTCACTACACCTTTTAAGTCTCCTGGTTGACCTAATTAGGTCCCCAAACTGGGGTTTTGAAAATTGTAAGCTTCTGGAAAAACTTGATTTTTTTTACTTAGAAAAAGCTCTGTGTAATGTAAAGCATCCCAGCCTGCTCTTATTGTAATTTAATTGTAAATTGCAGCAGAAAAAAATGGAGGAGCAGCAGTGCTCTGACCTTGGCTTGGAGGGTGGATCCATTGTATCCCTACCAGCACTGATCCTTGAGTATTTGAAACCTGACATTTCATTAAACTAGCAGCAAACTCCTCATGAAAATGTAGGTGTCATAAATGCACTTTTTTTTTTTTTTTTTTTTAATAGCTCTAACTTGATTTTCACTTGTTACAAACAAGCTTACAACTTTATATACCTAATGTAAGTGAAAATGAAACCATCTGTTGAATGCTTCCCACTATGGAATAACAGATGCATAAAACATGTGCCATAAATGGTGCTGGTGGCTTTGAACCTGCTGTGGGAGGCCAGATTGCTTTCAATCTTCTCCTACAGTGATTGATTACCCTGTGGGTATTACTCAAGTGGCATGTTCCACTTTTCAGATAGCATGAGGCAAAATTGAGAAAACTGATAGATATTGGATAGATTTAACACCTAGAGTTCAGCATCTACTGGACTTCTCTAACACAGCCCATGGAATTGCATGCAGTGTTTTCTGAATCTACCTCAGCTCCAGCTGAGGTGTGTGAATTATTCTTCAGCCCAAACTATTTGAGGACCCCTAATGGGTTTGCAGGAAAGCTCTTAACTCCTGTGTTAAAACCTACACACTTTATACTGTTGAAGTTACTTTTGCACATATTTCACATCGGTTGTGCAAATGATTTTTGGAAAACCCAGAGTGTGGTTATCCCTTTTAGCTTGAAATACATGCTAGGATTCCTGTGTTTCAGGAGAGAAATTTATTTCTTTTTATAAACAAGCCTACAAGGTAAAGAAGGTTATCAAAAGATACCAGAATATATGGGGAATATATTGGAGCTGCTGCTCAGGGGTCTCTAAAGGCAGCTGCTGCTGGCCCTGTAATGGAGAATTTATTTGTGTTTGGGTCCTGTGTTGCCCTTTGCTGGTGATACGCAGATTGTGCCTCAAGCTAAGCCACATTTTGTTTAGTGGCAGTTCTGGTAAGCATGCACAATGATACAAGAGGTACTGTGGTCTTTTTTTCATTACAGCTAGACCCATACTTTGATTTCATCCCCCACTCTTACTCTGCCCTAGAATTGTTCCATTTTATACCTGCCGTTTTCAGAAGAGTTTTTGTTTCTACTGCCTCCAGCTGGCTGGAAAAGCATTAGCTGAAATACCCATTAGCAATTCACCTCTGGAGATGTGAAATACAAACCACAATATTTTAGGGTTATTGTAACAGTTCTCCTTGCCCTTTCCCTTCATTGAAAACATGTAATAGATAGGATGGAGAGCAAACAGCCGCCAGTTTATCTCAGTGGAGACTTATTTCTCTCATTATCTCACACAATCAGCTCTTGAACAAATTTAGTTTAATGACATTTTGTGTTGAGATAGACAAGTATTCCTCAAGAGATCCATAACAGGATTTCTTCAAACGTATATCACTCCTCCTATCTCCTCATCCTTTCTTCTGCTTCTTTGTTCCTCACTGAAAGTACTATTTGCTGTAAAACAGTTCTTTTCACTAGTTACAGACATAGAGAAATTCAGATAATGTTTCTTTCAAAGAAACTCCTCGGGTTTTTTAAATATGTGAATACATGTAACTGAGTTCTTTGAAAATGATTTTTGGTCTGCTGAGGCTCATAAAAATCACTGAATATTTATAACAACTAGCACAGGAAAGAAGAAAGGTATCAAGTACAGACTAAAGAAACTGCTTTAAAAAGATCACCTCTTTGGGAAATGACTTTGAATATAGTTGTCAAAGGAGCCTCAGGGAATTAGGTGCTCAAATTCCATTAAACTTTGCAAGAATGTCATCATCTCATCACCTTGGTCTTGTAAGTGGATCCAGGCTATGTTCTGAATATAGTTACTGAAAAAAATGTTTAGAAAATAATGATTTTTGTGTCTTTTAAAAATACAGGATCGTTTGATTCCCTCCTCATTGGGAAGATCGGTTTTAGTGTTGGTTTGTGACGACGAGCTTCATAAAACACAGTGGAACAATGCTGCCTGTTTTGGGAATAATTTAAGGATTTTTACATTTGTCCAGGATTTCTTGATGTACTGAAGCCCAGCTGAAATGCTGAGAAGCAGTGCAGAAGGCTGCAGTATGCCAAGGGTCCAGGATAGGTTTAAGCTGCTTGGCTCATGAAATAGGTGAGGGAATGGCCGTGTGGGCGACCAGCTGGCAAATAAGTAAGTTCTGCAAGAAGGGCGATAACAAGCAGCAGATCTGGTGAAAGCCAACTGTAGGTCTCACTCCTATAGTCATTTGGGATAAATCACAGCCTGAAAAGACCAAGTCATCACATCAATACAAAATTGGTTTTTGGATAGGCATAAAATTGGCAGGCTCAGGACTGCAGTTTGCTCCTGATCCTGAGCTCTCCAAATAAATGAACTAGCTTTTTGAATGGGGCTTGTCACTGTGCCAGTTCATCAGCCTGGCTAAATTCATTCATCCATTAATTACATTAAAAATATGATTTGGATGGAAGAAAAATCCACAGGAAAATTAGGGTTGGATTAAGAGATTACATCCCATTTAACTCTTTAAAAAAGAATTCATGAATTTATTTCCTTTAGGGAGGATTCTATCCTTAAAAATGTATTCAGTTTAATATCTAAATGCAGTGTTGTTTAACAACAATAACAACAAAAAAACCCTCAGGCTCTTCATTAGGAAAATGTCAGAACAATTTTTTTTTTTTTTTTTCCAGTTTTGGAATTTCTGTTTCAGGTTTTCTTAGCCAAACCAGGACAATGATTTTGACTCACATACTTGTGAATGGTTTGAGTTAATAGAAGTGGAGAAGTGTTTTTTTTTTCTTTGACTTGCTGCAATGCTGAATGGCAAAACTTGCATAATGAGGTCTTCATCTGATGGATTAGGCAATTAGTCATTAGTTCATTAGTCTTACCTCCCAAGTTTCTACATGTAATTTCCTCTGAAAACATTAGAAAGTTTTGAGGACATTTTAAAAGTCTTTACTAGTTGAGTTCAGTTATAACTCCATCTAAGAAGCATAGAAAATTTTCTATTTGTACTAGAGGAGTTCCAAACTTCCTGCTTGGAGAACAGATAAATAAAGTTAGAAGAGAAATAAAAAGCTACTTCCATATTTTTAATGAAAAGATACTTCATTAAGAAACTCAACTCTAAAGGTTTATTTTGAATTACTTTACAGAAACCATCTACAATTGCTGCCTCAGTGGAAAGCAATTAATCTTGTATGTAGCAGTGAAACATCTATAAAGTGTCTAAGTACCTCAGGGCTTGACCATTTTCTCTTAACTGTTGATGCATTAATTATATTCTGAATGGCCTTGGCTTCCTTGTTACCTGCAACAGGGAGCTGAAAAGTTTAAGTCTAAATATGCTGTTATGGATGCAGGTAATGCCAGGGGACATACGTTTGGTGATGCTATCACTGTTAATGTTTGGTACTCATGTGTCTTTGAAGAACTCTGCCAGATGAAGTTATTACCAGCATTATGACTTCAAGGTGAATGATTCCTGTTGACATTATTTACATAAATATTTATAAGTGCAAACATTACAGATATTATTTGCACATTGAAAAAGCTTTAGGCAGTTAATGTATTCTTGATACACATACATATACATATATATTTATGTATACATAATAAAAGAACACTTCAATTAATCTGTTTTGGACTTGCAGAAGGCTGGTGTATGAAATCCTAACAAAGGTGTCCATTTGTAAACTGTCTTATCAGGATTTAAATGCTTTTAGTCACCAGCTTTGTACCATATATTCAAAGGGACTAAATCCTTTCTTGTTAAAGTTAGGGAAGCTTTGAAAATTAATTTAGTGGAAGCTTTTCACTTCAGATTAAGGTATTTAATATTCAAAGACTGCATTCTCTAAAAAAATATTCCTGGAATTAGAAAGGGAGCTGCCTCCTGTTTACCCTCCTGTAGATCTGTCCCTATGTGACAGGAATTATATTTTCCAATGATTTCAAATTATTTCTTTATCATCCTTTCCTCTTCAACCTTGTAACTGAATTCATTCTTTTTCCTGACACATCTACTAAGTTAGCTAAGCCCTATTATGATTAGCTTCAAAATATGCTAATCAAAAACTCTACAGTATAAATATTTAAATTTCAGATTTTAGTAAATCTACCTTATCAAAAGTAAAAGGAAAGAATATGAAGCAATAGGGCACATGTATTATGTATACTATTATTATCAGAATGTATGAGAAAGCCTCCACAGAAAAGCCTATTTTTTTTTTAAAAGGTCCTGTTGAGAACCATTATCACAGTGAGCAGGTAGAGAGCCTGTACCTAGGCAGTGATGGTTGCTGGAGCTGTGCCTCGTTGTTCTGACCAGCAGCATCACTGTTGATTGCTCAGTCTGATCAGCTGGATTCAGCCAAGCAATAATTTCACAAGAACTGTCAATTGCTTAATTATTATTTAATTGTATCTGCATTTGGGGTGACTCACCGTATGTTTGGTGAATTCCACAAGGAACAGAGCAAGTTTCCATGTCCCTCAAGCCACATCTGAGTGTGTTCCTTCTTCCCACACGTGGTTCAAGAGCAGGGGTGGGGATGAAGCACCTGTAGTCCCATGTAGGTATGGCTGTGCATGATAATGGTCAGAAGATGAAAGGGATGAGAGGAAAAGAAAGAAGATGAAAAGCTGAAGCCTGGAAGGGAGCCAGAGACAACCTTGTAAGAAGGTGAAGGGAAAAAAACATCCTCCTAAGATGCTTATCTTGGCCTTCTTATGTTGATGTACCCAGCATAGTACTGTAAGAGAAAAACATTGTTCTCCCAGCTGGATATGCACACTTTAAGAAGTACTGGATAGGGTAGAAAATCTCTATTGAAATGATGCAATCTTTGGTGTATTTTTTGTTTGCTTGTTTTGCCTCTGGAGCTTCCCTTAGTTTGATATTCAAATGTCAATTGATTCAAAAGTCAATGACCTACAGCTTTTGTTGATAGGGTATTTTGTGAGTTTCTCAGTTCATCATGTTTTTCACACCATCAGTAAACATAAATTACATTTGATTCATGGACCAGAAGAAACCTGTTTTTAATCTCATGCTTTGCCTATGTGAAATTTTTGGTGCTGTCTCATTTTGTCATTGAGTGGACAGAAATGAAGAAAAACAGGCTGTTGTTTCACCTGAGCTTCTGTCCTAACTCTAAATGAGAAAACTTCCATAGGAAAAGGTATTCTGTGTCCCTTACTGTGGGCAAGCAGAAGGAAAATGTAGCTAATAGGGAAGTTCCATTTGCATCAGATTGCTTCCTTGAAATCCCTTGGGAACTGCAATTACTGCCCACCCATTCATAATTGACTAATGGAACAGTTTTCCATGTCCCTTTGGTCTGACATATCTACATAAACCTGAGATGTGTTAATTCATGCAGAGCCAAATTCTCAGCTTTTTCCAGGGTGGTTTCATCAAGAAAAGTAGAAATGTCATCTTCCTGCAACTACCGTAGAATATCCATGCATATTAGCTTGACCCATTTAAAAAGGCCCAAAGTTTCCATGAATCTTTTCAAGATATATTCTATACCTCACATATAACCTGTATCTTACACAGTCTGTAACATTACAAAATTGCACAAGGGTAAAGAACCACGTGTCTAATACTGCGTAGTTTTTATAGGTGACATTAAAGATTCTTACCTATCCACCTGAAATCATAGATGGCATTGAAAGGAAACAAAAATTTACTTTTTTTTTTTTTTAATGTTTTAAAATTTTCTAAGTAGCTAGACCAAAGCTGAAACATAACATGGAGTGCTGTTTATGTTGCTTTGCTTTTTCTGATAAAATTAATTGCTATTGATATAAATCTTTTCAGACCACATGAGAGAGCAAAGAATCCCATATCCCTACCAATCTGAAATAAAAATATGCACAGTATGAAAATATCAACAATCAATAATTCCCAAACTGGCTTCCATCAGTGGCTATCCAAACTTATATTGCCTGAGGACAATTTCCTGCTGAAAATCCAGTCTGAAACAAGCGATTAAGTGCAAGAGTGATGATAATGTGCTCTGAAAGTTAAGCCAGGGGTGATTAAATGTCTGTGGGTAATAAACAGAATTATAAGTGTTTAGGAAACAAAGTGCAGCTCCAGACACAAACCAGAACATGGTGTGTCAATGGCTGTTGCAAGCAAAAAAGCGTGTTTGCAAGACTCTTGGCTGGCACAAGGTAATGGTTCAATGTGGCAAACTGTTTGCTCCATTAAGTGCTGTTTTTGCCACTCTTTCAAATGCCTCCCCATAAGTTAACTGCTGTGGTATAAGTGTTTAACAAGCTAGATGGTACATTGACACATTTTGTAATTCAAGGCTGCTTCTATGTCCTCAAAAGTCTCTTTGGCAAATGCTATTTTGAAAGGGATAGCGTAATGAGGAGAGAATTTGGCTCTTTTAAAAACAAGCTTACTCCTATGTCACATGCATCATGATAAATTTGACTGGGAGAAGCCCTTGGGAATAGAACTGTAACATATCAGCACATGTTCTGAGCCATTCCCTTCCATCATATTTTCAGAAAATAAAAGATAATAATTCAGGATTTAAACTTTGATGGCTTCAATTGCTTAGCAACAGATTCAGCAAACCCAGATTATTTCAGCAATGAAATTGAAAGACCTTTTGGAATCGGAAATAAATAATCTGGCTAATTTCACCCTTCTTTCCTCTTGCCATAATTGCAGAATAACAGATTAGGTAAAATGCAGTACAAGCAACCACCAAAGGGTGAGAGAACAAAGTGTTTTTTTTTCCCTTAGGGAGGCTGTTAGCAAACATTTCTGTTTTTGAATATAAAGGTAATAGCGTGGAGTTTTCAGGAAATAATCTTGGAGCTTGGTGTAGCTCTGCAGAGCGAAAGGTTTGAATCAACAGGTCCTCATTGTTGTCAGACAGATTTCCTGATTACTGTTAAAACAAAATCTATTTCATGCCACCAGATAGAGTCAGTTGAAGCCTGAGGATTTTTGCTATAAATATTGATACACCCCCGCAATCGCTGTTCTGACTCATTCTCTCTCTGTTTCCTGTTCGCCTCTTTGGCTTCAGTTTCACACTGGTGTTACACTTCTTACTCACCAAGCAACAGAGTCACTGCTGCCTTCAGCACAACGTGAAAGCCCTCCTTTCCAGTCTTTGGAGGGAAAGTGCAGTCTGACAGATCACCTTTTATTTATCCTGTCTGCCTAGGAAGCCATCTGCCTGGGAAATGGGGCTCGTGTTTTATGCAGCACCTGCACCAAGTGCCTGCAGGGAGCTCCCCACCTCCTAATGTGGGGCCTGGTTGACACCAGCTTGGCTGAAAGTGTCACCTTCCCACTGCTCCTTGTGACTGTAATAGGAGAACGGGAAGCATTCCACATGGCACGGTTTGCCTTTTTATTTCAATCTTAAATAAACTTCGCTCCAAAAAAGCTTGCTCCAAAAAAGCCAAGAGCAACGCCCAAAGAAGCCACAAGATCTTTCCCACCAGTCTAGGATCAGGGTAAAGCACCCTGAAGGAGGCAGTTTTCAAAGGTGGGTGCAGTGGACCTGCCTGGGTCTAAAGGCAGAGCCAGCCTAAGCATACAAGGCGTGGAAGGGCACAGTGAACACTTTGGGTAAAGGGATACATGGATTTTACAGGGTTTCACAGCTGATCTTGGGATGCATCTGGAGGTTTGCAAAACCAGTGTCCATTCACTTCTCTTTTCCAACTTTAAATGTAAGCCTGCAGATTTTCAAGGTGCTTTAGGTAAATCGTAGGCATGTGACATGAATTCCTGATAGTGGTTTTCCACTTTTCTGATTCCAGGTTTCTGAAGTAACTTCTTTTCACTTCAGTGGTTTTTAATGGGTTCTTAAGCAGTTTTCAGTCATGACAATACCATCACCTTTCAGCTATAAATACTTCTGGTAATAGAATTTTTGATGGGCTTTCTTCAAAGAAACCCCAGATGAACTGTATCACCTACCGTTTCATTTTATTCATTAACCAGGTAACATTGCTGGATTGGAAAAACAGCATTCTCTTGTAAATAGCTACCCTGGACTGTTTGTAACTTGTGATTCTTTAGTAGTAGTAGTATTGTTATTTTATCTATTTTCCCATTTTCAACCAATCTCCTTGTAAATTAAGTAAAACTC
The DNA here is from genome assembly GCF_964211825.1 of Aythya ferina. NCBI lineage: Eukaryota > Metazoa > Chordata > Aves > Anseriformes > Anatidae > Aythya > Aythya ferina. The sequence continues at coordinate 9,306,363 of NC_140312.1, forward strand.
AGTAGTTTAAAATTCCTGTAATCAAGATCCTGCCATTCAGACATGTCCAAGTCTCCAGTACAATTTGCAGTTCCAATATTTTTATTGGCATTGTCATTAGTTCCTTTTCAGAACCTTTCAGATCTCTTGCATGAAAAATCACTTATCTAATCACCACTGCCTGGTCTTTAAACGATTTCTGCTAGTCCCTGCCCCAGACCTTTTCAGTTATTACCTTGCTTCAATTTGTAGATAAAAAGGACAACCTTCTCTTAATTTTGTATGTCATTGTTTGCTCTTGAAATGTAAAAAGGATTTAAAAATAAAGCAAGAGCATCTCCAAAATGAGATGTTAAGGTATTCAAACAGAGCTCACAATTGAATAAGCTCTTCACAGTAACTGTCTTGCAAGCATGCAAATTTTTCCTCCCAAAAAATGTGACTGTAGAAATGAAATCATTGGCCTATGTAGGCTGTGCTGGCTCAGGCTTGAAGAGCTTTTTTAGTCTTACCTTAAAATCTACCCTTGATCCTTGGCTTCAAATGAATCTATGATAAACTTGTTGCTCTGTACTAAATACCACTCCTGCCCCATATTAATCCCTGTAGCATAAATTTCCTGCTGTTGAATCGTCACTCTCCGGTCCTGTGCATTGAATTCTAGTAACCCAATTCCCTCACCTTTCTGCCTGGACCCTGGAACCATCCCTCCCCACCCTGTTTTGTTGGGCATAATCCTGGAAAAAGTATCCTGACCTTTGGTATTGCATTTCTCAGTGCCTTCATATGGCCACATGTTGATGAACCGTGTGTTTGTTGGTCACCCAGACATTCTGTGTGATGGCATCTGCCCTGGCTTGTCAACTCTTCCATGGGCATCTCTTCAGGGAGGGCAGAAGAGCCAATGCTGGCTGCTCTCCAAGGGATGATGGCAAGGCAGAGAGGAGCCAGAGATAATAAGGAATTGGGAAGGCATCTGGGTGGGTGGCTGCCCTGTTCCTGCCCTCTCTTTCCCTGCTCTTTGGCTATAAATAGATATGCCAGTCTCCGGAGCTGTCAGTTTAGCATCCACCAGCCTCATGAAAGTAACTTTTAAAAAGTGACATGGATCAAAAAAGTGAAATGCTTTTTAATTTTCATGTAAATTCCATCTTTGCTCTCCTGAGTCTGGAGGTGTCCAAAATTTGAGCAGCAGAAAATAGAAGATTTAAAAAGAAACGTTAAGCTATTTGGTAGCATCCCTGTTTAAAAAGCATTTAAATGTGCAGTGTTCTGAATCTTTAAATACCACAAATTGGGTTCTATATTCTTATTTTTTTAAGCTTTGCCCGTGATTCATGTGCCTATAAATTGAGCTGTATTTGTTGTTTGAGCACTTTTCCTTTCTGTTCTCCAGAACGAGTGTCATTGCTGTAACAGGCAGCTCTGTCACTCCCCGGTGTTTGCCAACAGATTGGTTAATGACTGATGCTGACCCTCAGCATACAGGGTTATGCCACCCACCTGAGGTTTGCTCTGGAAGTTTTCCTGAAATACTGCTTTTAAGTGTTTATTTCACTGTGTTTTAAGTGAAAAGGGAATGGGCACTATAGGGCAGGAAGGTGAAAATGAATGGATGTGCCCTTGTCATCTGTGCATGCAGTGGTGCATCCGTGCATCGCTGCAGTGGAACAGCACCAGCCTTCCTGCAGGGGTGCCTTAGAGGAGGTGCAGGAGACCTCATCAGTGTTTACCACTAATTCACATACTTCTTGTTAAAAAAATTAAATTCACTGGAAAGATGAAAGCCTCTGTAGAGTGTGACAGAGTCAGGCAGTAGCACCATATGTAACTGCATGCAGGGCAGCAAAGACTTGTTGGACTTATTAGAGGTCCCACTTGAGACCAAAAATGAAGATGAAAATTCATCCTTTTCTAATCTCTGAAAGCTTTTCTTTTATCCTTAAGGATATCCTGCTGTGTACACCCACATTTTGCCTTGGTCTACTGGGAAACTGAGTTCCAAATACAGTGCCCCTGACTGCACTTATTTTTTTTGCCCTGGCTTGGAGGAATATTGAAATGGGATTAGTGCTGCTTTTGGGCAGCTGAGAATGTGGTTCATACAATGTGACTGTTGAAGAGTCGGGGAAGTGAAACTGTTTACACACATGCTCAGAAGACTGAAACAAAGAGGTGGAGTAGACCACGCCTGGTGTCTTACTGTGGGATAAATTTTTATTATACAAAAATAATAGTGGGCTAAGTGAAAAGAGCAAGCAGGCTGACATCTGGATTGCTTAGTCACAGGGAAAGCCTCACGGATGTTTTAGCTGGCAGGTGACATTCTGTGATGTTTTGGAATTTTTCTTCTTCTTCTCCATTCTCGTGGAATAGAAATTTATTCCTAGTAATTCAGTCAGCTCAGTTCATAGGAAGGATACGGGCACTTTGATGTGGTAGGTTGGCTTTGGGGTTGTTTTGGGGCAACAATGAGGCTTGTGGATTGATTCAGAGAGTGACCCAGCTTTCTCCAACATGACAGGTGATGTCCAGCTGGATTTCTACCTCATGTTGAATACTGTGGGTCTCCTCTGGTGTTTTAAAGCTGTCTAAGGAGGATTTGAGATGAAAAGGTGACTTTGTGTATTTAACCTTTTGTGGTCTCAGATCTGTGTTTTTTTGTTTTTTTTTTTTTTTTCCCCCCAACATTAATTGAATTATATCTGTGAATTGTGCTTGGTGTGTAACATGCTGTAAGTAGTTCATAATCATTACCTGATATACAATATCAGGTGGCAAAATACAATTTTTATTGCATTATAATAATATATTTTTCTTCTTTGAATGAATTTATAAATATGCAGAAAAGCTTTCCTGGGGAATATGATACCATCCTAATTTTACTTTTGTTGAATGATGTCCAATCTCTGCTTAAAATTCCCTGCTCTGATGGGTATTCCAGCTGGCAAACTAGAACAGTCACAGTAAATTCATTTCAAATTGCAAATTAATATTTGCCAAGATGCACTCACTCTCTTTGCAGCGTTCAATCAGCTCTCCCTAAAGCATAATGGGTGGAGAGACTGAAACGGATGAGAAACCTATTGCAATTCACATTAATGTTACTAATGGGAGTTCTAAATGAGAATTGGATCAGGCACTAGATGAATTAATATGTCTCTCTAGTACTTAATTAATCAGCCAGTTTATCAGTAATTATGAATAAAGCACTTCTGATCTTCAGGAAAAGCTCATCCCCCCAGTAACAATGCACATGTCTGATTTTTATGATTGAGAAGTGTACATTTGTAAGTTCACTAAAATTCTGTATTTTTTTTCAAAATATATTTTTTTTCCTGTTTTTATTAAATGGGCATTTTGAAGGAAAGCATATTATCCCACTGTGGAATTTAAGTGAAAAAATCTTTTAATCATCTTTTATCAAAACTGTTATAAACATTCTCCAATCAGTTGCAGAGTTTGCACATGCTGAGGGTCCCCAGAAACCCAGGTTGTTTTAGCAGAGTAAGCAGAGCCACTTCTGCTAGTATAGATGTTTTGGTTGTTTCTTACAGAAGCCATGTTTATGAAATTTAAGACTGATTTTTATACTGGTATTTCATCATACATTTAGCTTTAGAGGGAGATTTCAAAATTACTGATAAATTCAGTACAAAGAAGTGATCTGTTTTGTGATATGAAGATACAAAAATAAGAGTCATTTTGAACAAAAAATAAACAGGTTCATGGGATAAAGGAAGAGAGGGATTTTCAAGGTGCAACATGTTCAGATCCTGATTATTGGATCACACCAACACTTCTTGCATTTTATATGCTTAGTTAAGTGGGGTCTCATCTGGAGAAAGGGTGGTCCAAAACGCTGATGTTCTCCATTTGCCTTATGCTTAGGAGGCAAAGACAGTGCAGGAAGTCACACTGGTGGTATTTCACCCTCTCCTTTCTCATTAGGAATGAATGGGAGTAAAAAATGCTCCTTTTACCACAACCCTGTACATTAAACTCAGTGACTGTCATCAGTAAATCTCTCTTTTGTGGACAATTAGTGGGATAAACAAAGAGATGTTTTAGATTCTCCATGCGGATAATTTAAATAAACATATTAGCAGCTGTCAAACTGACTTTTTTTTTTTTTTTGTTATTTTTATCTTTTATGTTGTGTATTTTTGACTTACGAAGATGGCTCTATTTTCAAATAAAAATGTTTTCTAAAAAAGGAAAATTAACTCAGAAATATTATTTATTTCATTTGAAAACTGGCATATTAATTGTTTTTCTTCTAAATCATTTGTAAAGTCAGCTCAGTTTCAAACTTTTTAATTTGTGTAGCTGTAAAATGTATTAAAAAGATTAAATGCAATGAAGCTAGGTGGATTTTTATTTTAAGACAGAAGTATTGTAATACCTTCCTCAATTTGCATTGATATTGAATTTAAAGTGGACTTGCATTAAGTAGCAAATTTTTCACACCCCAGTAACCTGCCTTATGGGCCATGCTTTTTCTATAAATATTGAAGTTTATATTGAGTTTATATTTGATAGCAGCAAAGCTTTCAAAAGGTGATAAAAGTGTGCCCTTGAATTGCTCTATGCACTGATTGTGTAGAGATGTGGACCTGTAGAGTCAGGTATTCTGCAAAAACAATCTTATTGAAGCTGACAATATGCCAGTCATAGTTCTTTTTTTCTCTTCTTTCTTCATGGCCTTGGTGGCCTTCGTGTTTGTAGTAACATGCAGTAAATCAGAACCCTCAGCCTGATGAGGAACAGTTAATTTCTGTGGTTGATACATCTCTGACCAGGGCTGTTGCTAAGACAGAGGTCTGTTTTTAATTTTTATTGTCTTGTATATCTCTGTTCTTCTTCATGTTCTTCTTCAGCAGGTTGGTGAATCAAACCGTGGGAGATGTAGCACCATTCTTAACCTCCACGGACCTTTCACTTCTGAGCTGCTAACAAGCATTTACTGACTGAGTAGCTTTGATGCTCTGCTAATGTGACTTTCTTTGCTCCCTTGTAGGAGGTCTGTTCCAGTTCCCTAAGCTCGTTCGCTGCCTGGTTGAGCCAATAGCTTTGCCATTTTAATGAGAAAGAAACGCCTCACTAGACTTGAGCATAAAAATATTTATTTGCATTGTACTTCCAGGCTGGAAGGAAATCCTTTAATTAGAGGCCTGAGAGGTCAGAGAAGATGTATGGGATGAATGAACTCGGTTCATTTCTTGGTATATAAATGGATATGCACAGATTCAATGAACTGGTGAAAGCATAGTGGGTTTAATTCATGCAGTGGAAGAACTAAAACATGGAAAGGAAAATCCAGAAAGGCTTCTCTGCCTAAATAGTCAAAGTGGGAATGGAGCAGAGATCAATATAAAAAATATGGAAATATTAAAAAAAAAAAACAAACAAAACATACACACAAAACAAACAAACAAACAAACAAAAAAACATAATATATCCTAAAAATCCTAAAAAGCACAGAGATCCTAACAAAAAAGAAGTAATGTGAATGAAGAGCAGAGCTGCCCTGAAGCCTTCTTGTAGTGAGGATCTGAGCCTAGGGAAAACAGAGCACCTGTTTCCAACCATCCATGTGCTTCATTGAGAGCCAGGGCAATGGGAGGTTCTTGCTGCAGGGAATCACCAGCCTCCCTTTAAACAAATAACATTTTGATTAGCAGACTACTGAGACTGGAAGACTCCTTCATGGAGTGTGATCTGGGTATTTCTATCCTTTGAATAGTTTTTCTTTTAGTTCTCTGTTTGGGGTAGGCCATGCTTGGTGGTTACTTTTACAGAATTCCACATTATTCAGATAAGCCATGTTATTCCCTCGATTCTATTGCTTCCCATTCCTGCCCATTTATTTCCCTACCATTTTTGTCCCAGGTCTATTCTTGTATTACTTACACTGTTTGATAAAACCATCATGGTACAGATTTCTTACAGATTATTGACCACTGCCTGTAAACTCTTAAAATTCTTTATATCACTTCAGAAGTTCTAAGTGGGTTCTTTCTGCTGCTTGCCTTTGGCGAGGATGCTCGATTGACACTGGCAGCTTTTCTCTGGGGGTCTGGAAGCATCCTTTTCTGTGCACTTCGAACATTCCCTTCCACAGGGCCAGGGTCTGTTGGTCCACACTCAGCGCTGCACTCAAAGACATGCTCTGCCTCCTGCTTCACTTTGTTCATTAATTCACATGGAATTAAAAGTGCTTTGCATCAAAAATATGCATAAGTAGGGCAGGGTAGTGAGTTAAAAATAAGCTCTGACATGCTTCAAGGGTTCCTTCATGTCCAGTTACATCTGATTTCTGCACTAGCTGCAGTGACCACTGTCACAGCCATTTCCCTGGCGCTAAGAAGAGCCAGTACAGCAACTTCCCGACTGTTGGGCTTCAGCACTGTGAGTGCAGGGAAAATGCAAAAGCTGCACTATCCTGACTATGGCACGTGATAAGAAACAATCTGTGTTGGCAAATCCCCCTTTAAAATGCTGTACTGAAAACATTACTCCATTATTTAGAAGGAGTGGGTGGAGCAGACCTATTACCAGCCACTGCTATTACTCTATTACTGATGCTTTAAAAGTTTTTGAAGAAGACAAGACAAAGTTGTTCAGTTATTAAAAGAAATGTTATATTTTATTCATTCAAGATGAAAAATATATAGGGTCTGATATAATATCGCTTAAGTTGAAGGAAGATGTGTTTTCAGTACATTGAGTCATTGCAAAAAATGAAGTGAAATCATCAGCTGCACATCTTAGGGATGTTTTTCTGCACATCTCTTTAAATGGACTCACACCGTGCAGACAACCACAGCAGATACCCTTCAGGTCCTCTGTTCTCCATGGGGAACTCCTGCAAGAATTCCCACACCACATTTACTGTATGATGGACTTGAGTGCAGCCCTGTACCTGCAGCAGGTGACTATGCACTGCAGAAGCAGAGCTACATGGCTGTACTTACTTCCCTGCATGCGGCCAAGTTGTACTGGTGGACGGCTAAAAAAGATTAGGGCTGAGATTACGGGCTCTAATTTTTCATGGACCAGTGAGATATGCCTTTTGCCTTTAGTTTTGGACAAATACAAATACAAAGCCCTCTGCAAGGGCTATGAACACTGTGTGGGGCAGAGGAGGGGAGAACCTGCATAGTAGCACAGGCATTTCCTTCTTGCCTGAGCTGTAGCATGGGCTGCATTTTGCTAATTCACATTAGCAACATGTGAAGGGGTAGAGACCTTTCGGTGTGTTTGTAAATTCACCCTTGCCCACAGGTGCGTGTAACTCAGCTGAGTAATGGCATTGCTTTTACTGGGTAAAGTTTGCTTGAGACTGACTGTTTTGATGGGCTAGATTCTTGCAGCAAAAGAATGAACGCTCTGGTCATATTAATGCTCAGAGACTGTGACAACTGTGGTGCACTTTGGGGTTGACACCTGTACAGTGCTGGTTAATCCTGAATTTGTCCCATTAAAATGCAATCATGCTGTCATTTCAAATGTGGCTGCTTTCGGTACAGACATGCACAGAACTGAAAAAGCTTTTTTATTCCACTCCAGCTGTCTGGAGGAGATAAGTCCTATCTATATCTCAGTTCCCTGCTTTATACCTACCAGAGGTAGGAATCCAATACATAGATATCACTGGGACATTACTGTGTTAAAGAGGATGCATTTAAATACAGAACTATGGACAAATGTGTATCTTGTAGTTCCTCTTTACAGATTTTTTTTTTTTTTTTAAGATGAGTTTGCAGAATTTTTCTCCTTACTATTTCTTAAGAGTCAGTGTTTTCATTGTGCATCTGCATTTGCAGCCCAGCAGAATTTGGCCCAGTTTCTCATCTATTGGATCCTGAGTGTTAATACAGTACAAATATTTTTCCTAAGTGCTGAAGACAACTTATATCTTGGTTTGCAGGAAGAATAAAATGCGTCATCAGGTAAGACGCTGATACCAAAAATAGCTTCACAAATAAACTAAGAGCTAAGAAATAATGTCTGTTAATCTGTCAGGAAAGTTCTGCTGGTGACATCAATATCCACACAGAAAGAACCCAGAGTCATATGAACGCTAGCAATTGCAACTGTATTGGATGTATGAGAAAAATGCCTCCCATCACATATACGCAGGAAAAACATTTGAGGAAACGAGGACAAAAAGCATTCCTTACTTTGTCATTCTTTTTCATTTCATTGCTTCATTTGTCAGACAGCCTTTTCATTATGAAATACCTAACATGTTATCAAATGACATAGACTGCAGGGCAGTGATATTATAGTCCACTCTAAGGAAAAAAAGAGGGTTACTTGTGACCCAGAAGGTTTCCATTTACTGAGCCTATTACTTGCAATCTTTCTTTCCTGCTCCCACTTCATACCCTCTGGTTCTTTTGTGCCACAGACAGGAATGGAAATGCTAAAGCAGGAATACAATGTTGGTGCTGATAAGGCTTGGTTTACATAAAGATTGCAGTGTGCTCTGGGGACCTCTTCAATGGAGATTCTCTGCCCTGCCTATGGGAGGTATGAGCCTCCTGTCTTACACATGGGGAAATGGCTGTGCAGAAAGAGTAAGTGCTTCTGTGGGGTGAGCCGTACCATTTACTGCTTGTGCCATGGTCATGCTCCATGCCAGACTGCCCACACTTGTTAACTTGATGTGTGTATGCCAACTCAAATCCATACTGACGAGCAAGATGAGATTGAGGTGAATGGCAGAAAATCCTGCTGAGATGAGCCTTGGGAAGATGGCTATATTAAATTATGTTTCTTCATTCGTGACAGCAAAAATAAAGATCACAGGGAGATTTTTCAAAGAATAAGCAGCAGATAAGCACTTACTGACAAATGAACATCAGTGAGAGTTAGTCACCTGCTATCTGTACATGCACAGTAGGTCAAAATCAAAGAGAAATAGCCTAGCTAAATTTAACTTCCAACCTCTATGTTAATATAGAAGTTTTGTTATGGCATTATGCAGAAATGAGAAACACAGGAAAGAAATTGCAAAAAAAATGAAAAGTTGCAAGGGATGCATGCTTCTAAATTTATGGCTACTTGAGACAATTAGAAGAAGAAACAATCTTTTCAAAAGACCTGTTTTAGCTCCTGGAAAATTGTTAATGGAAGTTTGTTGGTGGTGTTTGGCTTCCCTTCTCCCAGCCATATGCAGATTCATGCAAGGAGGCATTAAAACTGGTACCATCTGTAGCTGATAGTTTATAAGCCTTAATTAGTCAAAGTTTATCCTTACACCGAACACAACCAGTGTGTTTAGCAGACAGTAGGCCCACACATGTCAGCAAGAAGTTTTCCTCTAGATATGCCATCATCCATGCCAGAAGAGTGGGAGGGGAGCTTTAAGGAGATGGCTACAAATGACTGCAAAGAGAGACTTTTCCCTGTGATATTCCAAGGACAAGGTTAGCACAATTATTTTCATGTATCCTATGTAAGTTATCTTCTCTGTAACTTATCAACAGATATTTCATTGCTTGCACTTGAAACTCCTGTAATGCTTTCACTAAAAGTGATAGTTGGTGTCAACACATCTTGGTGACATCTGGCATATCCAGAACTGTCACAGAAGGACTTTAAGGTCTAGAAAATCCATGTTGAACATGTTCAGTGTCATTTGAACTGTGATCAAGAAATAGCTTGGCAAGGAATTCGTATAATCCGGTTTTAGCCAAGGTCAACAGCTAATTTAACCTGATGTCAGTGATTCTCCCCATCCTAAGATCCAACAAGTGAGGTGAATTATCCACCTCTCTCCTCTGACTAGATGACTAGTTTTGATTTAACTTTGCCCTTTTAAGGTTAGGTGAGGGAAACCCTTCGTTGTAGAGGCACTCTGCAATATTCTTCAGCGTTTGCAATAAGGTGGAATGTTGCTTCCACCTTAACTCTGCAAGGATTTATCTTCAGGTGTCTGAAATTAAGCAACAGTAGTCCAATCATTAATGTCACAGGCCCAGCTAATATCTTTCTTGCATTGGTTCCACGTAGTGCACATCCATGAATATCAGCAAAGCCAGGCCAATGGTTTGCTACAGGGAGTTCTGTTGAGAAAAGAAGATAGCAGAGCTTTTAGCTTGAAGGCTAATACTTTTGAAAAGAGGGGGATCATGGCAATGATCTCCACCTAAGCGGATAAACTATCTCACTGCTTCATGTTACTGACTGATAACTGGAGTAGAGCTGGCTGTAGTTTTAGAAGCAGATGCAAAGCAATTCTTCCAGATGGAAGCCAGAGTGAAGCAGGCAAGATGCCATCTGGAAAGAGAGGGGCCTTGCTGTGCAGATGCACAGTACAAATATGACAGAAATTTAAAAAAGGGGAAAAACATATATGGTGAATGGGATGGTTCACTGAATGGATTGCTGCTTATTCCTGTCTTTCCAAAGAGTGTGCTGTGCATACCAGCATGGAGCTTGGAAGGGAAGCCCAGAGTAGGAATCTATTTCTGTCTTCAGGGATGTATTTTTTTTTTTTTAATTTTATTTTTTTCTTTCTTTTGAGTAACTGTTTATTTTGCAGTGCGGCGTTTAGACAGATTTTGCAGCCATCTGAATGTCTTATATTTCCAAGAGCTGTTACAAATGCTGAGGTAAGGGCTCCTGCTGTATACAGCTCCATGCACTCCACTATGTTTTGCCCAGGAGCTGAAATGATAGACCTGAGGTTTTGTTCAATGGACAGAAAACCTACCATTGCACCATGGAGTTAAAGGATGTGTTTCATAGAAAATACTTTTCAGTTTGATATTGGACATATTTCTTTACAAGAATCATATGGGATTGGAGACAAAAAATAATCAAGGAGGAGAAAGTGAGAAACCAAAGGTTGACTGGCTGGTGAACATGGGGATTCTCCCGAACAGATCACTTTCTCCCTAAGCCCGACTAGGTAAGAAATTACAGAAAAGCATGTGGCATTGAAGAATTACTTTTCTTTGTTATTTTCTGGGTCATTTCTCTTCTGGTACCATTGATCTTAGGGTCAACCCAAAACTCATGCCATTGACTCCAGAATAGACTTGTCAGCTCAGCCACTGCCAGTAATCCGTCCCAAGCTTGGAGGCTGCTGAATTACCACTGGCTGCCTGACAGTTCCTCTTTGGAGTGTGACAGGAACTCATCTGCAGGCATAGCCCTTCAGTTTGTCTTGCTAGGCAGATGGCTTGTGATTTATCTTGAAACAGCGTCCTTTACAGAGTGTCAATCCATAACAATCTGAGGATTAGTGGATGTGAATTCATTGCAGAATGAGAAGGACAGCTTTCTGAGGCAGCTCTTCAGAGCAATCCAGTCCGTAGATTTGTGAATACACAGAAGTTTAAGAGCCATCAAATCTCAGACAGGCTACATCTGCCACATCATTTTATAAAACTTGTTGGCTCTTAGGAACCAAGCCTCAGGAGTCTCAGGCTCTTATCTCCTCTAGGATAGAAAATCCAAGGGTTCTCTCACTCTCACCCCTGAAACTCCACTAGAAACACTGTGGCACAGCTAGGCTTGCCAAACGTGAGATACATAACTCCAATATAACAGTTCATAATCTGTAGTAAATATTCAGCTCCAGGAATGTTGACAGGAATTAACTCAGATTCACACCCTCAGGAGGAAGACTTTCAGCCATTTAGAAAATCCCTTAAAATCTACACAAATCCCTTGAAAAATACACAAGGCATTTTCACTTAAACAAAGCCACACTGAAGGGTTGATGGACAGAGAAGAATTCTGAGGAAATTGTGAGAAGCAGGACCGTGATACATCAAAAATAAGGATAAGAGTGCTGGGGGAAGAGATCCTTGACTCAGACCCTAATGAATCTTAACGTGAAGTTATAATCTAAAATATTGTTGTTGATCCATAACAAAAACAAACAAACAAACAAACACAACAGCTGTCCATGTTTTTATGTATAGTTCTAGAAACCTGCTGTTCTTTACACTGCTTCTAGGTAAGCCACTATGGAGAATAAATGAACTAATAAAAAGAAAATATGAAATATTTTTCGTATTTTTCTTTGAAATATGAAAATATTTTTTTATTTTTCTTTGAAATATGAAAATATGAAAATATTACATAGAGCTAGTATTTAAACTGGGAGGTTAATTGGTGGTTGGGGGAGCTGAGAGCTTTGCAAGGGAGTGAGATCCCCCTGGCCAGTGTTCAGTGCAACACTGCAGATGTACAGCAGTTCATTTGTTTTGCTGGTTTTCTGCAGGAAAGCTGGACTCTTTCTTCTCTGTGAGATAGTGCCAAAGGGCTCCTCCTGAGCTCCTGAAAGGGCTCCTCCTGAGCTCCTGAAAGGACTGCACAGAGAGCTAAAACCAGCTGCATTCCCAGCCAGGCTATCAGCTACATGTGGGACTCAGCCCCATCCCCAGTGCCCACATTGACTCAGAGCAGTGGGCAGTGGGGCTTGGAGCTGCTCAGCAGTGGTGCTTTGGTCTGTGGAAGGCTCTGTTGTAGTCTTCTGCTCATCTTCTGATGTGGTTTTGTAGGTGAGGAGGAGGTGGTTGGTTTTGTTCCTGGACTCTGGACACTGCATGCTGGACTCCAGGTGTCAGAGGCAGCACATTGCTGGTAAGGCTGAATTTTTGTTCTGATTAGCCTACAGAAAACTCATACTGGAAAAGCTTAGGAGTTTGGAAGCAAAGACTTTTTTTTCAAAATGCTGCTTATGATGGTGTTTCTAGGCTGGAATAGAGAAGCTGAGAGAAGCAATTCAAATGTTCAGCTTCTCTGATAAGTAATATTAATTAGGGTCTAATGTCAGTTGACTGAACTGTACTTTGAATCAGACTGTTAGTGCTGGACTGACACCTGACAAACTGGAAAAAATGAGCAGCTTTGCAAATCTATTCTTTATAAACTGGCAAAGATGAATAAATCAATCAGGAATAAGATGGAAACTGCAATATAGAACTGAAAGCTGTCACAATACTGGCCAGATGTACATGAGTGATCAAAGAATAAACAAATCATTAAGTGAAACAATTTCCTTCTGGTACCATTACTTATCTGAAGAATTGAAAATGTGCAACCAGTCATTTCATGGTGATTTTAATTTTTTTTGGGTGTCTATGTTATTCTGAAGGTCTCATTTCCAAATATGAGCAATAGTACAAGAAAATGTAGGAAGACCAATTGAGACCAATAACCCAGAATTCCCTATCCAACAGGGACAGCAGGAAATGTTATTTAGGAAGAGCAGAGAAAAGCAGTCACATCCTCCAGTCTATTTCCCCTGTTCCCCTGGCACTCCCAGTTGCTGTATTAAGGATGCTGGAGGGCATCTCCCTACATAATCCTCCCAGTATCCATGCAGAGACCTGCTGGGAGAGATCTTTCCATAGGTGTCAGTGCCTGTTCTGAGTCCAGCATCATGTAGGCATGGTTTGGATTCTTTTCCCCTAAAAGTATCACCTAATATTTGTTTACTTTGAAGTTCATCTGCCACTTCTGTGCCCACTCACTTGGCTTTATGAGGTCGCCTGATTCTGCATAGTTTTGGTGAGTTGGCTGGTTGTCAGAAAGCCTGGTTCAGTTGCAGGAAGCTTTTGATGCCTGTCTCTTCATGAATTTAGCTGTTATATAGCAAGGGAACAGTGGCAAAATTCTGTGCTGGACACACCTGACTTTATCTGCCTACTGGAAAAGCCGTCAGACATCTCCTAGCCCCAGTTCCAAAGGAGATGCAGCAATGTGCCTAACTTACATATATCAGAAATCCTATGGAAACACTTCATAAATCTACAGTTAATGTCCCAACACTTTCCTAAATTAAAAGAATTGCCTAAAAACGTGTCTGGGATACCCAAGCCTCACACATGTTTAGCATGGCCAAGAAGATGGGATTTCAGCATTGACTCTTTCTCATGCACTCAGATTTTGCTGAACTGGAAGAAAATTTCTCCAAAACCTGCAAGAGGTCTTAATCTCAGCAACACTCCGTTAAAAATGTCATCTTCAAAGATGGTGACAAGCTGACACCTTTCTAGTAAGAGCCTAACACATTAGCACTGCTGCCTGAAGGGAGGCAGAAGATCTCTTTTGCAAATGTTGCAAATTAAACCCGGCGTGTCTTTGTAATATGAGCTAGTGATGTGCTGGGAAGGAGGTACCTGCCATTGGCAACAGGCAGTGGAGATGTTCAGCTCAACGGGAAAGGTGAGTGCTGATTAGAAATGTGCAGCAAGCCTGCCAGCATGCTAGGAAGGATCTGTATTGGATCTCCACCTTGCTTTTTTCTGTGACACACATGAATGAAATCCTGGCCACTGTGGAGCTGATTTTAACCAGTGTGTGCAGAGTGATAAAAACAGATCCCTTTATTTAGCTCAATAAGCTGCAAGCGGTGTTTACCCCAGACTGTGTTTTGAGAGGCATCAGAAATGATCAGACTCGGAGTTTGTACACAGCTACAACTTCCACGTTTGTGAACGTCTACTTAACCCAGCCTTTTGAGGCCCTGAGCTGCTCCTCCACGGTTCCTTCATAATGCCTTTCTGTAGTACTGAGACAAAAAGTACCAGAATGTTATTTTATCTGCTTTCCCAAAACAACTTTGAATTAATTACTGTCAGCGGGGATGAGATGCAAATGAAGTATAAAGATAAAACTACCTTGAAAATATGCCTGCTGGATGCAGAATAGCTGTACTCTTCCTCTGCCTTTATGCTTGCATGTGATCAATAACAGCTTATTGACAGTTCGTTAAAAATTCTTCCCTGGGTTTTTGTGTAATATGTCATTAATAGACTAACATTATCTTTTCTTGTCTACTACATAACCTCATATGTTGCTTCTGTCACAGCTTGCTTTCTCACAGGAGACCAAACAAGCAGGTCAAAGTAGAAAAATCCACATTCCATCACAATTCTTATAATTTTCCCAACTCTCCTTCACAAATCCCTCTAGTGATGCTGTGAAAATCACTTCTTGAAAGTCATTTATTGGGGTATTAGGTTTGTATGCCCTTCCTTAGCAAAGAATATGCACAGCTTTCATATTGATAGGTCTTAAAAATGTTTGTCATATCATATCAACTGCTTCAAGATGTGAGCTGGTGCAGAGCCTAAAAATAGCTACTTGAAAATGATTGGACTGGCCTAAAGCCAGCCTGGGATCAAGGAAAAATAAATGTGACTTAAATTCACTTTTGCTTAATCATGTCCTAAACTCTGACTGAAGACTTTAGGAAACAAATTCAAATGTTATTATGTCTGTATCAAAAAGGGCGACAATGGGAAGGCAGTGAAAATTTTTACTCTGGTTCCTCTGTTCTTTTCATCACTGCCTAAGGTAGCACATTGGCTACATTTCTGGACCTACATTCTTTTAATCTGTTAAAATATTTTTATCTGCTAAAGTAATGAAATTTTATGACAATTCTTCAAGACATCAGTGGAAGGTTTTTTTTTTTTTTTTTTTTTTTTTTTTTTCCCAAATGGAGAGAAAAAGAAGAGGTAGAGGGGGAGCTGTCTACCTCCTCCCCAGAGTGTGGTTTTGTAAAGTATCTCCTCTGCAGCTGAACCCTTCTTTAAAGCTAACATGACATGTTCCTGAGCTAACTGTACATCTGAGTCACATGAACGATCAGAATTACCATAGCGATGGCAAATACATCATTTGGAAATAATCAACTGTTTAAGATGAACCACCAGTGCCCATTATATAGGTGTTCAGGGGATTTGGAAATCTCCACGAATAGCAGTTTTGATGGATGAAATGCCAAGCAATACCATCTTTTTGTGTGGCTGGCTTTGACATTTCCAAGCATAGCCTCTCTCCTGGGCCATCATTTTGCACCCACACTTGTCTGACAACTTGCTGAAGAAATGCATCCAAACAATGAAGTGCCTGGAATATTTATGCAGGGGGGGAAGTAAACAAAATATCACTGAGAATAAAACCTTTTCAAAGGCAACTATAAAAAGCAGTATCAGACACTTCCAAGTGCTGGAAAACTGCTTTTCTTGCTGCCATTTGGCTCATTTCAATTCATTCTTTTGGTGTAAGGTTTTTCTTAATGAGGTTGGAACAGACTTTGATTTAAACATCTGAAGGCTCTACAACAATTGTTGCTAAGCATTTGGTGCTGGGACAATTAGCTCATAGCCATGGCACAGAGAGATTGATTTTCTTAGAAATCTGCTGAGAATAAAGACATTCAGTAAATCAGTAGGGCAGTGACTGTGAAACTGTCAAGCTCTCTGTCCTGTTCTGTTACTCAATTTTCATAAATGGTGATTACATTTACACATATTACAGGTAGAAGTTGATTTGCCCAGGAAATTCTGCATACTTTAATTTTCACCTGGACACATGCTCTTATTTCCTTCCAAGTAAATCAGTGGTTCCCAGTGTTAATTTTCATATCTTCTCTCCTTTACCCTTTTCCATTCATCTCCATATTTCCTCTCTCCTAGTAATAAAATGCAAGACTGAAATGCAAATGGTGAGTTTCCCCATTTTACCCAGGCAGTATATTGAGAGGCTGTGAGCAAAATCCATGCTGTGCTGTTCAAACAAATGACACATTCATTAGATTCTGTTGAGTATGGGAGGAATATTGAATATGATGTGCAAACTGTAAACAGGTCACCTTCTTCAAGATAAAGTAGATTATTTCTGTGCAAGACATAATTAAATGCAATTTCATTGAGCTCTCCCTTTTGTGGTCAAACTTATGTCTAGCTGGGAAAATAAGATTATTTTTCAGTGACTCTGACTTTCCTAGTTGCAGATATATTTGTTCTACTTTCTGTTACTTTCTGGCTGCCAGGGAACTTATCATTTCCACATTGGGATTTTTCTATGTGACATAAAATTACATCTTAGTTTGAATGGCTCTCCTGTTTCAAATGAAAAGATTCAAAAATGGAGAGCTATGTCTCCCACTTGTGAAGTGCAGCTCCTGATGAATGTACTGATTTCTCCACTGTGTGAAAGAACTGGTAATACACTATGTAAAACTGTCTGAAATATGTTTCAAAGCTGTTTCTTGCAGAAAATTCCACCTCTATAGAACAGTTTCATCCTGCCTAGCATTGGGCAGAGGCAAGTGAAAGCTTTTAAAATATCAGCATCTCCAAAATACTTTTGTAGTAAAAATGTAATTGTTTTGTTTTGAAAGTGCTTAATGGCCCCAAAATTGGGTTGATTGTTTTCAAAGTTTTCAGATCTGTAGATGCTGATGGAGCATGCACAAGAGTAGACAGGTTTGTTTTTTTGTGTCAGCTCTTTCAGACTTTCTAAAAACTACTAAACATTAGACAAGCAGAGGTTAAAGGAAAATGCTCCAGACAGCTTTTCATCTAAATAGGTGAGACAAATGGTGCAGAAAAGAAAGGACAGAGGCATTGGAACTAGATGCATCTTAAGCACCTAAAACCTTCTCAGTCATTTATTACTCTGAGGAACCAGAACACCATAGCTGCATTATTTTAGTTACATACTGCCAAAAAAAAAATCTTAGATGCTTAAATGTTGTCATTAAGTCCTAAATTTTGTATTAATCTGCAAAGAATTCCTCCTCCTCCAGTGGTGGAGGCACAGAGTGTACCACCCCCCTCCTTTGGTGATGCTTCTAGCCACTGGGTATTGTGTAAGGCAGGATTACTCTCACATTTCATTGCCCAGGGACTATGTTGTAGTCAGAATTCCTGCTAGCCCTGGGAAAGCAAGAAAATGGTCTCAGATTTGTCCCTCTTCCCTGAATTTCTCTGCTGAGAGCCTTAGACTGATGCTGGCTGCTTGTTTTTCACCCTTACGTTCCCTATAAAGCATGTAGGGAACTTATGTGCCCATTACCCCTTGGTCTGACTAACACTTAAGCTACAAAACACCTACATTTATTTACTGGATCTGGCCTAAAATGGTTTTCACTATCATACTGCATATCAGCAGAAGAACCGTGACCAAAAAAAATGTTGAACAATGATTGCAATTAGTAGCCACATAAAAGCAGATGAAAGCTTGCAGGAGTGCTATGAACCAAAAAAACTGCATGTTTGTCCTCACTCCATCTTCTGGGCTCCAATGAAGCCAAATAAGTTTTGCTCTGGGGACTGCAAGCAGTGGGGCACAATGCTAATTCTGATGTTGGGAGCTGGTGAAAACAGCTCCAGAGAAGATGAGAAAACCAAATGTGTTAAAAACGGGCCTGCTGCTGCAGAGAAACTAAGAGGGTAGCTTGAGGAGTAGTACAAGGGGAAAAGAAGGATATTATGTGATGTTCATAGTGCATGGAGGCTCTAGGGAAGCTAGATGTTGAGAGGAAACTAAGAGAAAGCATGCATTGTGCAGAAGGGTTGTGAGGAGGCAGAGAGATGCAGCTCCAGAAAGTGGTGGGTGGGAAGCTGGTCTCAAAAGATTGAGGACAAACAAATTCATCTCAAGAGATGGCAACAGCATTGGTGAAAAACCTTAATTTCACAAGATCTTGCTTATTTCTCTTTGTGCATGTGCATATGTAGATAATAATATTGCACATTTAATCAAGAAAACCACATCCTATCTTAAGATGAGAGAAACTGAAAATATGGGAGTGGAAGTGTCATCTGCACTGGGCATTGAGGCTTCAGATTCAGTGACAGGTGATTCCTTACTCCCTACAAGTAATACAAGCACCTAGTCTGTTTGCATTAGGCTCTGGGATTTTTTTCTCTGATGTATTACTCCAGTCAATCATGGTATATACTGCGACACTAATAGCTAACCACTGAGGTACTCTGCAGCACAGAAATATGGACCAGTGATATAGCAGTTAACTAAAACTGGCATTACTTTAATGCCAAAATGACAAAGCTGAAAATAAACCCTCTTTACTGACAAATTCATGTACCAGAATCAATCTTCAAGAGCGTGCTAGTGTTAAAAGCTTTGAGGGTAAAATTACAGGAAGAAGAGATCAGAAAACAAGATGTTAACCTCAACACAAAGGAAGCCTAACAGGTAGGTACAGAGAGATCTGGGGTCTTTTGTCCGTGCTCCAAGTTTTAAGATGCGAAAGAGTTCTGGTCGAGATGTCACATGCACTCATTAACCCAGTGCTAAGCACGAGCAAATACATTATGACTCAGATCAGCTTAAAAAGCCATCCCAGCAGGGCACATGAGGCTGTGTCAGTGTTAAGTTAGGGAAATAAGCCTTTTTACATGCATATGTATACACAGATATGTGTTCGAAAATTGCATTTGAAATATGTATATATATATATAATATTTCAAAAGGAAGTTTATTATTTCCAAATGCATTTTAACAACAGAAAAGCAAGTATTTGGTTACATTGTCTGAGATGTCATTGCCAATAATTAGTGGCAGAATACGAAGCTTTTGAAGGCAGCAGGGATCCAGTGATCTGGGAAGCTGGGTTGCCTGTAGGTCACCCTTCCTGCCAGCTGCTCTGGGTTCCTAAAGGTACTAGCAGCTGGGTACAGCTTCAGCACCGGAGGTGATTTCACCCAGTGAATCCAAAATATCATGGAGGAGCTGGGTCTGCCTGCATCTGCCCATACAGACGTGCCAATAGGTGGCAGACACATGCTATCAGCAAAGACCAATGCCAATATTCACATATGGTGCTATAGGTAAGTGCCTAACCACTGGCACTGGAGGAAAGACCAGTATAAGTGACAGGAGTGCTTTGGTTTGTGCTCTGATGTAAAGCAAGGTGTGGAGAACCAAGTCTGGAAGTGGCAAAGCCCGGAGAGCCCCAGACTTAGAAATGAAAGAAACTGAGGCAGAGCTATGGATGAATAAGTGCAGGGGAGTGAGGTGGGCTCTCAGGATGGAGTTACAGGGGAAATAGCCAGTGGCATGGCTATGTCTGATGTCCAGATTGCAAACAGATCAGCCACCAGTGTTTGTATATCTGGACAAAAGTTGAACTAGGTTGGCAAAGAGATGAACCAGCTGCAATGTGTTTGAGTACACTCATCTAAAAATAAAGAGTCTTCAAAGAAACCCTTGGGTGTTGGTATATGCAATGTATGAATGTATATGTCTGAGTTCCATATATTTATATATTGAAATGTTTATAAACCATTTGAGTTGAAATTGTTTCTTTTGGAACACTGTCTTCAAGTAAGAGCACTGAAGATGGTGTTCCTAATTAGTGTCATCAAATGGTTATAATGATTTAATTTCATGTTTTGAATGACATTATAATCAAGATAACATTGTAATTCCATAAAAAACAACAGGGAAGATCTGGACAGTGAGCTTATCTTCAGTCAGCCATTAAATGCCTGCATGTGTGCTGGACTCAAAGAACATCTTATCAGGCTTCAGTACAGACATATAAAAAGAAGACTGCATTTCTGAAGATCTTAAGAAACACCGAAGGTCAGATAAAAAATTGAATAAACAGATGTTCTTTTAAAATCATCTTCTGATCTTGTTCAGATATTGTGCTTTCTTCTTCAGAATCTGTACTTAATCTTTTAAGTTCACTTTACAAAAAAAAAAAAAAAAAAAGAAAAAAAGAGTATAGAAATGATAAAATGTAAGAATGAAAGGTGCCGTATTTTTAATTAACCACCTGTATGCTTACTTTGCTAAAGATTACAGTCTGCCTCATGAACACAGGAACATGAGGGAGTCAAGAGACTGAGTGCTTGTGTTGTGAATTAACAGTTGTGAATTGTGATCTCTGCTTTGATTTGCTGCTTTATCACAGGCAAGTTATTTCTCCTTTCTCTAATACTGTATTTTTTTTTTTCTGATTCTTCTGCCTCCTCTGACTATGCTGAATATCCCTCTCAACATTTCTCCTGGTGTGAATGGTTGGTGCTGAGCCCCTTGCAGACATTATCATGGCTACTGTGCCAAAAATCGTCCCTAACTCATAGAAATTTGAGTCATTCTGAGAGCATCTCCAGGCCTGTACTGGAGTCAATGCAGAGGGATGCTTGTTTGGAAAGGAATAGCCCTGAGGCTTGGCATCCCTGGCTTGGGTCTCTGTTGCAAGGGCCGGGACAATGCACATGGTGTACATGGGTGCTGTCATTGTCACACAGGTAATTTCATCCTTGCTAATGACAAGGGAATACAAGGCAATTCAAAGAACTCAAATAAATAGTTACAGCAGAAATGTCTTGCTTAAGATGCTTGTGCAAAATAAAAGATACACTCGATTGCACAAGTGTACTGCAACCTTAGAGTAATCGCATGTTCTGCCCAAGGGGGTCAGACCCAACACCGTCTGCTTACAACCTGGCTGAGCAGCATCCTCTGGGATCCAATGAAATTATTTAGGTGAATGAATTAGTTCGTTCTTATAATTGTGTGTTCCTGGGTAGCTTCACACCAGCTAACAGTGTTTATCAGAAGCTATGGAAACTTTGAGTTGCCCACCCCAGCTGCAGTGGAGGTGCAGTCAGGCACCCATGGGTTTGCATATTCAGTCAGGCTGGGGCTGTCTAACAAATTAGCACCCTGCTAACCCCAGAATTACCTGTTTGCATGCTCAAATCCCATGGCAAATGGGAGGTAGTTTGACTTAGTTCAGCAGTAAAAGGTGAATAAACTTAAATCAGATTGCTTCACTATAGCTCTGGATTAATGGTTTGCACTTAAATGATTCCCGTGGCTGAGCCCACATGCGGTGATTCTCTAAGCCAGTGGAACTGGTGTGTGCCTGTGCTCCAAATACTGCCTGTATGTGAAAATTTGTGTTGAGATTTACAAAACCAGGTGCCACAGCTTTATATTTCCAGCAGTTAAATAATCTATCCAATTTCCAAGGAATGCTAAGGTTTTAGCAGTGCCTCCTGGTTTTACCTCTGCAACCAAATGACTGCCTTCCTTTTCAAATATATGACTCTCACACGAATACATGCCAGAGGAAATTGAATCTTAAGAAGTCATAAGGCTGTGGGTGTTAGAAGTCAATAAAGTGCACTGAAGATCCTCTTTAAAAGAGCAATTATTTTGCAGTCTTGATTTCTGTCTTCCACTACACTTCAGAGTTTTTTAATATAGTTCATATGGGTCAATCATTAAAGTTATTTCATAACTGGAAAAGACAGAGTGGATGGATTCTCTAAAATTTTATTAGAAGGGAATTTTAATTTTTGTGAAATGCTTGATTTTTTTTTCCTCCTGACTTGGTGACCCAGAATTGCAAAGCTGAGCCATGCTTTCCTTAATGCCATTAGTTATTAAGGTTGGGTTATTCTCCTGGCTTTTGATGGAAACCTTGTTATTGCTGGTCAGCTGTCACAGTCAGACAGTCTGCATTCAATCTGATTGATTATGCAATTGTCCTGATCCTGACAAAACTGTAGCATCATCTTGGTGACTGTAAACACACAGCTGCAGGAAACATGCAATGGGCAGGCAAAGGAAGAGAAATCACTTCTTCAAGGGGAAAAATGAAATCTGGTCCAAATCTCATTGAATCAGGCCATATTTATTTTTAAGGCATTCTTGGCTTGGTTGTTTTGCTTCTCTTTTTAGTTTCTTCATTGATGGCATTAAACAATCCTCAAAGCTAGAATATCTCATTTTGGTGCTGAACAGATGCATAGAGAGAGAGCTTCATAGGTGAAATGAAGCTGTGCATGTATTACCAAACCTGCAGCAAAGCCGAAGATTCAGTTATAATTGGATGCACTAATTAACTACTAGATTTCAACCTTGGATTAATTTGTTTTCTTTATTTAGGTCCTTAGCATTATGAAGCTAAAAAGGTTCATAAGGCATGGTCAAAGAGCAAGTGGCTGGGATGTGAGTTCTGCTTTCCTGACATCTCTGATATTCCTCCCCGCTGTGCAAGCAACTTACAGGCTGTTATGAAGCCAGCTGGGAAACCAGAACACCATCGCTAAAGGACACCACAAAGGGTATCCCTGACTGGGAATATCCTCCCCAGGCCAGCAATAATACAGCAGAGAAGTATAGTACCTTTCACCAAAGAAAACAGGTGGGAGAAGAAGGTGGTCTGCAGTGGGAAGGTGGAAGATGAAAAAATACATAAAAAAATAATATATCTTTTTGCCTAAACTGTGTACACAAAAATGTGTTTTTTATTTACTGTTACTTTTATCTAAAAAAATTGCTATGGTCGTGTGCGAGTATTATCATAACCACAGCCTATCTTCCAGGATGATGATATGGCTTTAGACAGCCAGTAATACGCTCAGCAAGACAAAATGGGATTGAATTGCAGAAATCCACAGGGTATTTTATAGCCACTGATATAAAGATGTCATTAATTACTCAGTAACAGTGACAGTTTAATAGACAGAGCTATTGTATGCACTTAAGCATGGATCTAAGATCAATTGTAGAGCTAATTTCTTCCCTAACAGCTTTTATTCTTCAGGGCTTCCACCTTCTGCAATTAGGAGCTAGAGCAGCACTTAATCACAAAGATGAACTGTTAGGAGAGAGTGAGAAAGGTCAGGAAAGATAATGCTGTGGGATGCAGGAGACCAGAGGGTTGGTAATATCTGCTGGACATGTCTGGGTGTCAAGAGGGCGAACTTCTCTGAAGCTATGAAATGAAGTGCTGCTGCTGAATGCCCTGGGTTTGGCTGCTGGGAGTTGAGCTAATAAAAAATGTCAGGTGTTTAAATCTCAGCTGCAACGATATGGCTGCTGGTACAGTACCGAGCCCTAACACCTGTCCTGATGTCCAGCTCATGACTCCTTTACCTGAGCCACCAAGAGAGCCTAAAGAGCAAGACAGGGATTCCAGCAAAGGTTGTTTTTCAAACAGAAATAAAAACTTGAGATCTTCCTGAAATATTTTGTTTGGCAACACATTTTGTATTGATTGAATGATGCCCCATTTGCATATTCAATATATAATTTACATATCTAATACTTTTGTATATTCAATACATTTTTTGCACTTTTGAGTTGTTAAGTATTTAATTAGTCTTTTTTCTTGGCAAATAGGTTCCTCATTTACTAGATTAAAAAAAAAAAAAACAACATCATTTTGAAACAAGAGTTACAATTTCTTTAGAAAATATCCTAGGGGGAGTTTTATTTTATATAAATCTAATTGCTTAGCTTGACCTTTATTCATGAAAAGTTTATTTTCCCTAGAACATAATTATCTGCCTCATTGACCATTCTTCATAAAAATTGTCATGTTCTTGTACTAACATTTCAAAAACTATAGGGATTTGTCAGCTTAGACACTGGACTGGAGTCAAAATTTTATGGAAAAAGTAAACCAAGCCATTGGGAGATAAGGGTAATTTTGCTGATTCTGTCTAGCATTTCTCTCTAGGTGATGATGAATCATTAAGGCCTCCACCTCTTCAAACATATCAGAGGTATTGTGTGAAATAGTGAATATAAAAGAAATCACAGATCAGTAAGCAGCAAAAGAATAACCTGCTGTCACATCAAAATCTCTGACCTCTAATGCCAGCAGAGGAGACCAAGTCTCCAACTGAACTTATACCACATTAGGGCAATCTCTTACAAAAACCTCAGTGGCTGAATTCCTACTGTATTGATGCTCTCAGTGATTTGGTAATTGCTTTGGACTCGGTATAGACATGAAGATTGATTAAGTTTCTTCCAATGTCCATCTTCTCAGGATGCCCGAGTCTGCAGTATGTGCTGTTTTGGGTCCACATTATCCTCCAAAAGATAACTGCCTTAAATCTTTTACTCAGTTGACAAGGCAATATTTCAAGAAAAGTTTCACACCTTGATTCTGTGCTCTTGGATTTATCATCCTGTTTTCCATATATTAAAATCTAACAGCTCTGGACAGAGACTTAAAAAATTCCCATGCCAGGATAACTTCCTACATAGCTGACTTCATTGGTTCCACTTCAGTCCAGCACGAGTGGGTTCTCCCCCATGTATTTCCTCATGAGAGGAGATGGCTTAGTTATTCACTTTAGACTTGGAGTCCATCTTCTTCCTATATGGAAGTGATATTCATCATGCAGGTCCATTGAAAAAAAAGGGGTTCTCCTGTGTAGTGAAGCCATATTCAGGGAGAAGCACAGCCAGTTAAGCAACCTGTGGATGTCCGTATTTTTAACTGCTGCCAAATAAGGAAAAACAGTCAGCACAAAGAAGTAAAAGACATTTTTCTTCTTAAAGACATTGACTGCACATGGGAAATATGTTGCAAATGTCCAGTTCAAATCTGTTTGTGTACTTTTTTTTTTTTTTTTTTTTTTTTGTACAATACATTTCTTATGCAATAATGCAACAGGAGGGCAGTTCCATCTTTATTTGTCACACTCTATATAATATCTTGTCCCACAGAGAGCTGCCCATGAACCCTCTATGTGATTTATATCAATCCTTTCATCAGGTTGCTGCATTTCCTGAACTGAAACACTGATATCTGTGTTTAAAGCTATAATACTTTAAAGGAGTACTTGTAACAAAGGTGAGGGTCAGGACAAAAGCTCGGGAGAAATATGAAGAAGATTTCATGGGTGAATTTTGAATAAGTGGTTTTTATGTACACACTGGCTCTCCTTGCTACTCATACATCTATATATCAAGTGTAGCTCCACTGACATGAAATCAACAACTACTGCAAGAGGAGTTTAACTGAGAGAAAAATAAGTTCTTTCTGAATTTCTACTTCTGCTAGTTTTTACTGCAAAAAATAGTCAAAATAAGGAATAGTCAATGCTTTCTACATTTCATTCTTCCTGAAAACTGTGTAATGCAGCATGTAACAAAACAGATAAAATCATCCAGTAAAAACAGCTATGTCCATTTGAAAAGGGTATTGCTTTTGCTGGGTTTTATAATATCCCAGCTAAGTCTAAGAAAAGAGACAGCAGACTGCAGAAAGCTACCCTGTATTATATAAAAGAACCAAGAGATTAAAGGCTGACTGTGATCTCGTTTGCCTGAGATTTAAATTGATGACCCTCATAGACATTAGTGGCCTTAACCTGCATTTACATTGGCAGAGAGGAATATTTGGTCATAAAATCTGAGGCCTGACATCATGTTAAAGAGAAAAACTAAAAGCCCTGCAATATTCTGTAGCATAACAGTCCTTCCATTTGATTTTGACAAGTTATTCAATTACCTGTTTCCTCAGTTTTCTCAGTAGTGAACTGGAGGTAAGGCTTTTGTGAGTCTCACAGGACCACTGAGAAAATCAGTAGTAGTGAAATGGCTTAAGTGTCCAAATGAAAGGCACTAAAACATATATTTTTTATTAGCATTCCCTGCATGGATAGTGAAGATGCCAAAGTTTTCTCTACCCGTGATAGAGAAAGGTAAATAGAAATACTTTAAAACCTTTTGCCACTTAGGATAAGCACATTTGTTGCTCCCTGAAGGGTCTCACTGTCTCCAGTGACCAACTGAAATTACATGGAACTGTTCACTGGCATTTCCAGTCTAACTAATGAAAATCAATTATTGTATTTAGCTACAACATGATCAGTAAATAGACATTTTGATCCAATTTCAAGGTCAATGCACATCAAGCTTAATTAAAATGTTGTGGTGTGTTACCCATTGTTATTGAACCATTTGAAGGATCCACGAAGCTCCAGCATGCAACAGAACTATAGAAGAAACAGAAGAAAACTTTCAAATAAAGAAACAGAAAAAATACTTTCAAATCTGTAAGGAAAGACTGAAAGGACCTAGAGTGCTTTTATTACTGCGTTCACATTTCTATTACTCATAAATTATTAGAAATACTTGACTAGGGAGTTCATCGGTTAGGGCAAACTGGCTAAAAGCAGCGCTGTTGCTGCAGGAAAGCTCCGGGTTTCCCCAGCACCTGTCCTGCTGTGCCCTCCAATGCAGCTCTCCTCTCCAGCCCAGCAGGGAACCTGGCCAGAGGTGGAAGAAACCAAAGAGCGACATCGCTCTTACTCTGGGACTTCATGTTGAGTAAGTAATTGCTTGAATTTTCTTCAAAATATCAAGATTAATTTTCATCTCATGCATATTTTTAAGCCATTGAAAATCATTAAATTTTGTAAATGTAAAAACTACTTATTTTCACTGACAGATTAGAGACCTGCATCTGCAACCGCTGTGTAATTCAATTACAGGAGAACTACACTTTTTTAAAAGATATTCTGCAAAATGACCTCCTGAAGCACATAGAAAAGAAAGTACCAGGAAGGTACAAATTAAGGTGAAAGACGCAGTGGGAGTCAATTCTCTTCTTCTGCCTCCCCAGTTACACCTACTGAATGCAACACTAATAGGAGTCTCGCTACTTTGCCCTTGCTCCTACTGCCTTCAGTGAGATCTGAGCTTGGCCTATTATCTGACTCACTTGTATTGGATGTGATATGACATCATTTAAGTAATTGTTTGGCCCAATGGGACTCACTTTTTCCGCCCACTGGCTTTGTATGCAAAGGTAGAATTAAACCTGCTGCATTGACTTTCCCCTGTATCAGCGTGTCAAAAAACACTCAGAGGGCAACATTATTCCTTTCGTTAATTAGCACGAATATGAGCAACTCTTCCTTTGTGAAATATTCATTGAAATTTTGCTTATAAATATTCATAAGTGTTAACAAATAAATTGTATCCTTACGTACAACAGTGACACTTAAGGAAATGAGAGTACACACACACGCACCCAGAGCTGCGCTGTGTTACAAACTCCTGGTATTATGACACGCTTCAAATAAGATTTATTTTAGAAGTCTTGAACATGGATCATGCCAGTTAGATGTCTCCTTTAGACACATCAATAGCTGTTTGTGGCATAATAACACTACCATGTTTTAATAATTGAGCTACTCTCAGTGCAAGCCCTTGAACTATGTTTATTTCCTCAGTTTATATGCAGTGATGTATCACACTGTCTTAACAGCAGATGAAGTGCTTGCAGTGATATTCCTAATGCTGGAAATCGGAGCATTTACGCCTGTTGTAGACTTAAAATTGTCTCCATTTTCCACAGCAACATAGTACTACATCAAACTTTCACTGAAAAAACAACACAATAAAAAACAACACAAAACCAACAACCACAAAACATTTTTATTTTAAATGATATTTGCATGAGATACTAACTGAAACTACAAATAGTTTAGATTATTTCCTTGCTCTTTTACCTAAAATAGAGCTGACTGGAGGATGACAGTTCATTCTGAGGTGCTCACACACTGATTTCTGGGCTGGCAGTATACCAAACCCAGCCCCAGTTTGCTGTTCCATGCTCAGGGCATTCCCTCAGGTCCTCAGCTTGGCCAGGGGCTCACCTGCCTCACTTGGGTCAGACTCAGGCATTCTTCTCTTCCTCAAATCCTTCCTAACATGGCCCTGGGAGGGGTTGTTCCTTTGGCACCCTAACCTTAGCTTTCATGAAACTGAGCGGTTCTTTACCCTAAATTCCTGGTGGCTGTCACAGGATATGGGGAGCCTCACCTGACAGGGCTCCCTGCACTTGCCCTGCTCAGTCAGGAAATTCAGGCAAGGATGAGCTGCTTGTTCTCCAGCTTCTCTGTCTTGAAAATGGATGTGTAACCTTCTGTATCTCGTTGGGTGAGTCATCTGAGATTTCAAAGGCTACCCAAAGGTACCAAATACCCACATGCTGCTGGTGCTTGGAGAATGTTTTGTGTCGGGAATCAGTCCTGGTCCTTCAGATGGAGGCTGTTAGAGGTGCCCTTGCTTTATCCCCTTTCCACTTCAAGCACTTTCCCTAGAATGACTTTGAGCTGCAGAAGCCAGAAAAATTGAGAGATTAAAATGAGTACACTTGAAAGAGATCAGAGATGTGTGGTGCCAGGCCTAGCCTAAATGGGAGGTTGTTTGTCCTGCTCTTCATCACATGAGGACACACCTGGGATTTGGCATGCTGCTTCCATTTGCAAAGTGAGATGGCATACTGCTGTGGAGAAGGCACAGGAGGGAGAACGAGCAATCTTCAGCTAACGAGAGCTTTTCCAGCTAGCTCCTAGGCACCCAGGAGGCTCAGTGGGGATGGTTGAGCTGAGTCTGGAGAAGTGGGTCTACAGTTACTGTGTGAAGCTCTGACTGAATGCCATAGACACGGCAGGGAGGGGAAGGCATGCTGAACTGAAGGAATATCGTTCACTAGCAGAATGTGTTCAGGATTTTTCACAGAAAGCTCACAGAAAGGAGCTTTCCCTGTGTGAGCAGAGGGAAAGGGAATGAGTGGATCAGAGGGATGCTGTGCATTGGCTGGCTTTGTGTTTGCCATCCAGCTTTACCAGGGAGCAGGGAGAAAGGGCTGGATTTTAACCTGGAGCTCATTTAATATGAGCTCCAGGTAAGAGGTGCACCAAAGGCTGTAAGCAACCCATGAGCAGTCCTGATGGCATCCATGTATGAATAAGCAACCACTGGTGTAAAAGCTTTGCTGTGGGGTTTTATTATCTCCTCAGATTAATTTTTAGTATCTGACAAATGAATCATCAGATAAAGCTGTGGCAATTGCCTACCTTAGCAGGCAGTCATTTCCCACATCTTTGGCTTGCTGGCATCCACTGAAGGGCCATTTCAGAGCTGCAGAGGCATACCACCACTGCAGCTGCTGCCCATCAGATCAGGAGCTGAAAAACAGCATGGAAAAGGATTTGCCACTATAGAAAGTCTGCAAATACCACCTGCAGAGTCTTTTTCGACAGAGCAGTCACAAAAGGGAAGGAAATCACTGCCAAATGAGTTGCCGCAGAGAGGAGCTTTATATGTGGCTGTAACCGTGACCTTCACTGTGGTCCATAAGTCCTGATCTAGGTTCAGTGTGCAACAGAGGAATGGGGATTTTCAGACTGATTGATCTGCAGGCTAAGCGTAGCCAAAATTTATCACAGACGTGAAATGACACCAAATGCGCAGAGTGGTATCATGAAGACTGGAATTCATCACAGTATATTATGGGATGGGGCCATGCTCAGTGTTGGCTTTTTATTCTGCTTACTGAGCAGTTATCCTTGCTCCTCGTGTCCTCATACACACCCTGTGAGACAGCAGGCATAAAGTAGGCTGTTTGCTGCAGTGCTGCATCATTTCTTTGAGTTCAGCTGAAAGTTTCATCACTAAAGGAAGATGAATGGAAGACTGGGAACACGCACTTACAGCTGTTTTCTGAGTGTTTGCCTACATGTCCTGACTCTTCATGGTCATTCGTGGTTGCAACTGTGAATCTTGGAAGAGACAGGCATAAAAGCTACAGGGAAGGAGAAAGACAAGGTTATAGATCAACCTCTGTTCATAGAAGGAATAATAACATATAAGGAGAAGAAGAAAAGAAGAAGCAGTCAAAAATTTCAGCCTGACTTCTCTCTTGCTTGCCATCATTACCTTTGCTGCTGCTTTGTATTTGAGTTTTTGGATGGGGCAGTGTCTCTCTCTGTTAACCTACCACACCAAACTGCACCAAGCAGAGAACATAAAATAAACAAAAAAGGAAGGGTCTCTGAAATCATCAGCAGTTTCATTAGGAAAGGATTGGTAGGCAGCTGTAGGCCTGTGGTTCAAAGCTGGGGAGGGCTCTGTGCAACAGGCTAGCACTAGGATTTTGTGCCAAAGTGCCACAAAGCTGACCTGGAAGCACTGCTCCATGAGTGGGAAGAGGTGGCTTTTCCCAGACTGCCATGGAGATGCACACAAGGAGTCTGAAGGCCAACTGCT
Source organism: Aythya ferina (assembly GCF_964211825.1). Taxonomy (NCBI): domain Eukaryota; kingdom Metazoa; phylum Chordata; class Aves; order Anseriformes; family Anatidae; genus Aythya; species Aythya ferina. The sequence goes on from NC_140312.1 coordinate 9,336,960, forward strand.
GCATTAGCAGCTCATGAGCTAAAGGAAATAAGGCAGATATAATCAAACAGTTTAACCCCACTTTAAAGAGAGCTGTTGAGTCAATAAACCTCTTCCCCTCACCTCCCCCCCCACCATCCTGCTTTCCTCATGCTTAGCCAACACCAGCTGTGGCCCAATTAAACTCAACTGCTTACAGAAAAGGATCTGTTACAAACAAGTACACAATGGATTATGATTGTAATCACTTAAGAGGTCACAGCAGCTCAGTGCCTGTGTTTCCTGATTCCTGCGTGAGGCATGCAACCGAAGTCCTGACCCACTTTGAGCAGTTGCAGACCTTTGTTGCTCCCTAAGATGCTAAAATGCAACTTGACTGTGGTGCCAATGAGCAACCTGTCTCTTTGTCCTTTTATCACCTCTCTTAATTTAGTGCAAAGCATAGGCACTGACATCCGATTAAGAAGTGCATGAGAGCAGCAGGCAGTGAGATTCCTTCTCATTGTGCTGATATGTTGCCAACTCCAGGTTACTAAAACAAGAGAGCCATGAAGCAGTGGAAATGCGTCAGTCCTGGTGCAGATGGGAAAAGAACCTGCAAGCCCAAAGGTCCAGACAGGTGAAATGCTCCTGATGGTTTTCCTCACACAGCTTTGAGCAGTGTCTGCGCCAGTGAGGTGCGATGCATGCCTCTGCAGTCCTGCCTGGGCAGCATGCAGCTGTGAGTACACTGTCTTCTCCACAGCTTTCCAGTATGGGTTGGGGACTTCAGGCTTCATAAATCCTGCTGCTTGGAAAGGTGTTTTACGATGGCATTTAGCATATTGCTGTTTGCAACATGTAATTGTTTTCTGTCATGACTCTATCAATTCTGCCAGCGAAGAAAGATGATTACAGACACTGGGTGCAGTCTTTTTTCTTCCTTTGAGTTCCTTTCTGAAGATCTTTCTTTATTGGGCCTCCCTTGGGGCATTAGCCTATAATCTATAATGCCATCTGCTTCACTGGGCTATAAGCCAGGTCACTTTATTAAATCAGTGTGGAGTAATTTACGGCATTGTTTTTGCTGAGTGACAGAACGATTTCGGGAAGCACAGACAAAGATGCATTTGTGCTAGAGCAGAGTAACACATGCACATCAATTCTCATGTATTTCACTAGCAAAAGGGGAAAAAAAAAAAAGAATTCCAATTCTCTTGGAGCATTTTTCCTTCCTGTTTGTTTTCTGAGCAATACTGTGATCTTCAAAACTGCTGCGGAATGACAAAGTCTGTGTCAGGGATAGATTTTGGAAGAGGGAAGATCAGTGGCATTTTTAGGATGTAGGACTGGAGTGAGGAAGAGGATGTGAGGAGCTAAAGCACAAAAGAGCAGGAGATATTCATCAAATGGCAGAAACAGATAAACTCTCTCCTTTATTAGAAACTTATTCCAAGCAGAAAACTGCCTCTCCTCTGTGTCTGGCCCTTTTAGCTAAACCTGTGGCTGCTGCTACTTCGGAAAAGAAAATCTGAAATGGCTGCTAAAGAGCCACCATTCATATCAGACAGGTGCACTTGGAGTGGTCTTGCTCATCTGTCTGAAAGGCTGTAAGAAAATTGCTACACCATGTAGCAGTCCCAGTTCTTGCTTTACATGCATATAAAAGAAAGGACCAAACATTATCTTTGAGTTGGAACAGCAGCTAACACCTCTGCTATAAAAGAAACACTTGAAAGAGTTGAAAATTGCTTCCAGAATCTTGCAAAGGTTTAATTAAATCTTTCATTGGTTTCCACCCTCTGGTTTGTATTTTGCTCATTTTCACATTGGACCAGGGGCTATTTTTTAATTCTTTTTATTAAATTAACTTGAATCAATATTTACTAGAGCTCTGGGCACAGAGTGGCTAGAATATTTAATGGGACTTGTTAGCAGCATGAACATTGAACATTATATAGAAAGTGCCTGATGTTACATGATGAAAGATAAACAATCAAATGGCAACAATAATAATAATAATCGCAAATAGGATGCCAGAAGGCTGTCACAGTTATTGCATCTCAGAACAGAGTAGGAAAAGCTGTACACAAATTCATTTTGCATTTTTTTTTTAATATTAATTTATATTATTGAGTATAATATACACTAAACAACCTGGAATCAAATTAAAGTCCAGGTTTTCCTCCCTGAATATCCAGGATTTATGAGAGCAAACTAACAAAACCAAATCCAACCAGTAATGATCAGGCCAGTGTTTACAACCAGTGAACCTTCTGTAAGCAGTCTAGTGATTGCAAAGTATTTTTTACAGCACATTATAAGAAGCCCCAGGGTTGTAGGCAGCTCTGCAACATATAGATAACAACTTATAGATAATAAAACCTCTTTAAAACTTTTATGAGGGATGTCATATATACAGCTCATAAATGTGTTAAGAGTGATCAGGAACTCACCAAAACATACAAACAGTTACAGGGAATTTTAATCCTCCAAACATAGGCTTAATCCTCTAATTAAATAAGTAAAGAAACAAATAATAATAATAACATCAACAACAATAAAATGCTACTGATAAAGAAAGAAAGCACTGGAGACACTCCCTCCTCCAGTATAAACTGGTGTGATTCTACTGGAATTACAATCTAATGGAACTAGTTTTGGTGATTTTTCGTAGCATACATTGAAATATTTGGGCTCATATGATATTATTTATGATTATATGATACAATATGATATATAATGAATATTTCTTTGGGTTAAGAAAATCAGGAAAATGTCATATTTTGGAAAACTCCAGTCTTGACTCTCCATATTGACCAGAAATTATCTGAAAGGATCATTTGCCATTGCTTTTGTATGTAGCTGCTTCTGAATAGGAAGTTAGGAGGCTTCTGAGTCATAGCAATTTTCTATTTATTTCATTCTTTTAATTTTTAAAGGATCTTGTTGGAACATTTTTAGTTTATGATGATGTAGACTAGTGGTGTAACACATTCAGAACCTCAGATACCTTCACCTTCAGAACTAATGTTGAAGAGAGTCATATCTAAAGCTAGATCTGTTTTCCATGCATCTGAGACCTAATGACAACACTACTTAACATAACTTTGCTCAAAACAATGTCAGAATACTTAGGTTACTTATTGTCATCAAATATCCTCCACAGTTTTGTTAGAAACTAGAAAAAACAGCTTGGATAAATGTGTTGGTAACATTATACTGCAATCTGATCACCAACTTTCATTAAGGATGAAAGAAATTCTTCAGCTTCAACTGAACCTACGGCTAGTCTGAAACCTACTGCAGTTTTTTATGTTCTTGTCTTTGATCACTGTGGTACAGCAACTTGAAGGCAAATTGTTGTATTAAGAGCAGCAACAGAAAAGAAAATTTTCTTGTTTTCTTAAATGATGTTAAAGTAAATCTTTTATTTTTTTATTTTTTTTAAATGTGTAGATGCTTGGAGTTTCAGCATCTTCCAAGTGAATGGCATCCAAAGATTAAAGTCTCTAAAGATTAAATGAACAGAAGAAAACAGGTGTGACCACTCTGAGAATTTTGGATCAGAGATATTTCATTAAAGAGAGTAGAAAAGGGGAAGGAATGGAAAAAACTCTTCTCATATAAAGGTATACAATATAATATAATAATTATTAATAATATTATAATTATTTTCTAAGTATATACCTATGATGGAGTCTAAAGCTTCAGGGCTACAACAGGAGAGATTTTTTTTTTTTTTTTGCCCAGAGATAAGCTAATTTCCTTGTAAGTCCTATTAAAGTCCTGTATGTGTACCCATCAATCTATTATACAGAGAGAATGTGATGATCGGATGCATCTTAAGAAAAGAAAAACTGAAGGATGGCAAAGAGAGGTAGAATTAATTAAAAATTAATTGATTTCCATCTCTCAGATCTCTACTCTCTGAATAATCCTTATCTTCAGGTGCTTTTAGAGAAAATGGAGGAGCAGTTTCTTGGGGAGGTTTATCATGTGAAGGCCACCACGCACAACAAGCAACTCCTCTGTCACTGATGGTGGTTGGCTGTGCTTTCCCCAGGCTATTTAATTTCTAGTTCCTGAGTAACTAATTATTTCCCAATTTTTTTCCTATGTAAGAATTCAAAACCTGATTACACAGAATTAAGTTAGAGGTAGTTCAGAGTCTTTTCAAAAAAGGAGATTTTTATCTGGTTCCTTTCATTCATATTTCTAAAGTTATAATTGAGACTGTAAATGTTTCAGTTTGAAACAGTCAAGAGTATCAAAGTTGAAAATGAAAAGCTTTATCAGTTGCCAAAAAGATGATGAAAAAAGGTTTGATACGGTGGAGTAATTATCTGGCTAAAATACGGAGTAAAATCATTATCCTCAAAAGCAATACTTTCTGCGGATTAAGGCCACTGTCTCATTGCATTGAGAGGCTTCTAATGAAAGGCTGCAGACCTGTAAAAGGGTAGCAGTCTCTAATGAAACTGTGTGAGAGAATCAAAAGGGCAAATCCAAGAATAGTGACAGGTAAAGTAATCACCACAGCATGGTCAGAGATGTTCCTGACTGTTGGTTGCACAGAAGAGTGCAGCTAGTAAAAAGACACTTTCCTATGTAATTTAATAACAACATTTTAAAACACCCCCCAATTCTTTTAATGATGTGATTTTTCTTTGAGTTTGCATTCCATTACAAATGCCTTTTTTTTTTTCTTTTTTTCTTTTTCTTTTTTTTTTTTTTCCAGAATCCATTTTTTAATTTGCATTAAGACCACTGGCAAATTCTCCATAGAATTCAGTACCTTGAAAATAGATATGCAACAATCATATTTGAAGTGAGGGAAATTAAAAAAAAAAGCACATTATTTGTCCATAAAGTAAGTCTTGCATCCTTAATAACAGAAACACTCATTTATTTCAAAGAAAAACAGTCATATTTGAAACAAATGTGCTCTGACTGGAGGAGAGATGCCCTTGAGGGATCAAATAGCCTCTTAGATGGCCATAGTTTGAACGTTTCTGTTCTTTTCAAAGGAAATGAACCCCAGGAGGATTGCAACTGCAATCATTATTTTGCATTATGCCTAAAACACCAGAATATCCTCCAGAACAGATTCTTTGGAAAGGTGAGAGCTCAGTGTCACAGCACTCTTAAACCCCCTCTGAGACCATCTCAGGAGGCTTCTTTCACTGGTTCTTCTGTGGGGTGCTAATGAGCGCTGATTTAGAAGGATAATCTCACTGCACCCCTCCTCTGTGCACCTACAAATTTGCGACACCTTCACATCCAGGCAGATTCCATGTTCCCTGTTTGCTTTTGGCTAGTGGGAAAACAAATCAGAAAGCTGTGCCCAGATATAACAAGAAGGGGTAATGTTAGCCCATGATGCAGGCTGAATGGAAAAAGTTGACCTCTCTGCATTTTTGGGAAAGGAGAAGAGATGGCTTCATCAGAAGATATTCAAATGCAGTAAGAAAATTTAACAGTGTACAGCTTCCTCTGTTGGGACTATGTTGAACCACAGCAGATTGGACAAGAGCAAACCTCTTAAAAGCTGTGTTGTTTTACCATTTGCATGGGAAAGAAATGTCCTTTTGCATCCCTGGCTCTTGTACCCTGCTGCATCTCTCTAGGTCTTTTTTCAGCCTGGATGGGGGTGAGTGCAATAGGGCAAGGGAGGAGACAGTGCAGGTTTACAGAGCTCTTGCAGTGCCTTGTGATCTGTGTTTGTAGCTGAAAACACGAAGAACACAGAGAGGGCTTAGAGGGAATATGCTGTCTTGTGGAAAATGCACTGTGTAGTAAGAGATGAAGGGCATGATCTGCTTCAGTTATCCAAATAGAGACAAAAAAGACAGATGATAATTATCAGAGTAAAGAATGTTTTAATCTAGCAGGAGAAGAACAAATAGCTGGATGTTTTAAACAACGTTTTAAAGTAATAAAGCATTGGAATAATGTAGCTAGGGATACAGATAATCCCTCTTCATATAAAAATATGCCTTAACTGAATCAGAAATGATTGTGCAAAAAAATTACCAGGAAAGATGTTTTACCCTGTGTTACGCAGATCAGACTTATAGGGTCATGACTTTTAGCCTTAAAACTAACCTCCCTCCCTCCCTTCCTTCCTTCCCTCCTTCCCTCCTTCCCTCCTTCCCTCCTTCCCTCCTTCCTTCCTGTAGATGGAGGGAGGACCTGGAAGTTGTACCAGTGATTCAGTCATCTAAAAATGATTACAAAGTCTAGAATACAGTGGCATGGCCAGATAGTGAAATCTAATTTAACAAAGGAAAGCACAACTTGTCTGATGTATCCTGCTGCTGATGAGGTAGCTTAATAAATACCCAGACAGTGGTTAGTGGCATTTTGAAGGATTTCTATGAAAACTATGAAAGCTTGATAGCTTTACATTGCCTGGGCTGCATTACTGAAAACAATATCTTGCCCCCATCCTGTGCATCTCCTGGGCTTGAATTTTTAAATGTTTGTAATTGTGAAATGCCCTGTTACCATTTGCGCAGAAAGGCTACGTTGTACTGAGCAGTATGGAGTGGTAAACATGTCTGATGTCCTCTTAGTTCTACAGACACAGACAAAAATAGAGGGGAAGGGAGTAGGCTGATGCTTGCAGCTCTTTGACAGCCAGTCCCTTGGAACATGCCTTGCTCTATATTTAGCACCTGGATACAGTTTTCAGCTGCTCACACCTTACAGCAGCAAAGAGGAGGAGAAGCTTTGGATTCAGTTCAGCTGCAGCTCTTCAAGAAGAAAAAAAGGGGAGGGAGTCTTTTATCTGACAAACTGGGTTCCCTCCTGCACTGCTCACTGGGGATACCGTCCAGAGCAGGGACACTCAAAGGGCACCATGAGGGGAGGTTTCTTTACACTGGAGCACCTCGGGCTGGACAGGACCAACTGACACCAGCTCATCCTAATTAGTATTTTTAGAAAACACTGAAAAGATGTTATTGCTCTGGCTTGGGGGTTCTGTAAATCCCCAAGGATTAAGCTTTCCCATAACATGAAAGATGTGGTAATGGATCCTCTTTCTGGAGAGCCCTACCTGGACGTATTTTCTTCCCCATTCATGAACACATCTGCACAGCCCAGCCTTGTACAGTCCAGACAGCTCACACAGTTTATTTATTTATTTCTGTCAGGTCCCATCAATAAAAAAGCTTCTTGAATCTCCCTATCTCTTTCTTTAGCAAAGCCCTCACAGGAATGGGAAGACCTAAAAATATTGTGCAAAACCAGGGTCCACTGCTGTGTTAAACACCATCAAAGACAGAAACACACAAAGGATTATTTTATGCACTTGAGAAATTTTACCTTCTGAACTTTTAAAATACAAAAACCTTCAGAAGTAGATCCATAAATAGCCCCTTGCCAGTTAGTCAGCTGTGAATATTTTTTCTGTTATTATACAGATCTTACAAGCTCAAGGCAGTGGCTAAAAAAATACTAAGCACAATGACTTTTATTCCATTGCTATTCAATACACATCTCAGGAGAGGTGACTAAGAGGTGAATGAGAGCTTTCAAAGTATCTGAATTCTCTAATTTTGCACATAAAAAATAACTCCTGTGCAGAACATTATTTAAGATCTTTCTGAAACCCTTGTAGGGAATAATTCTCTAATCAGTTTGACCCTTTTCCTTCCTAGGATGAATTTAACAACAAATAACAACAAAACAAGAAATATGCTTGTTATCTGCAACTACTCTAACACTATGCAAGCACATTTCAGTTTATGGTGCCCTGCTGAGATATTTGTTATGAAGAATAACACTGTTCAGCAGATATAGAAGCTGTGGGGCTGGGGAAAGGTAATGATTTTTTTTGTTGCTCCTCACTGAGTGACTTTTTTCTTCTGAATATCTACAGATTAAACTTAATTCATTAGTATGAACTATGGGATATATTGCTTGCTAGGTAAAGATATGTAAAGTGGCTTGGGATCTAAATTAAAAAAAAAAAAAACCTTGTTGATTTTCATAACAACATATCAAAACCAGTGCACTTAGCTCACACTTTTATATGATATACAATGCAGTTGTGTACACTATATCTCCATGTATTTATTAAGGTTTCAGTAATTTTGACTGGGGTATGTACAGGTACTTAGTAAATGTTGTCATCATAAATAGTTGGTAATTTAATTCAGTCTGTAGTTCAGCTGGATATTTCATCTGTTTGTGAGAAAAGAAGCATATAGATTACCATACTGATGTCCATAGAAGAGTAATATTCCTTCCTCCTCAAATGTACAAATAATCATTCCTTCAGCAACTCCACCTTCTTCTTGCAGATAATTTTCTGCATGTAAGAGCATACTTCATTTTGTCAGCTTTCAGCTGAAATCAACACAGCATTTTCGTGTTGCTCTTGGGTATCTTACTGAATGGCTATCTTTGATGAGTAGACTCAATTTTGATACATTAGGTATTAAAAACACAAAAATGATGCACTTACTGCATAAATAAATCCCTCTTCTTTTCCTCAGATCTCTTTTTAAGCCATCACCACCAATATTTTATATTCATAATGGAGCTCACAAGTGCCTCTTCTTTTCTCTTCGCTTCTATCTTACCTTTCCTTTCCTCCTCCTATTTTTACCTTTTCCCTTTATCTTTCCTTTTCTTTTTTTTTTCTCAGTTTTGTTTTAAAAACAAATTTCTTCTTCCCACAGAACCTGTAACAATACATTTTGCAGATTAGATTTTATACTGGAAACAATGTAAGCAACACGATGACATGGAAATTACAGAGTACTCAAAAAAAATCAGTTTTATACAAACACAATATAAAATATCACATATTCCCAGCTAAGATACTTCATTAACTTGGCATTAGATTTGAAAGACTCCATTTAATACAGCTGTCAAAATCCAAAGCAAATAAAAACACAGTTAACATCAGTTATTTTGTTGAAAATCCATAAAGCAAAGGAACCCTGAAATTCAAAGATTCAAACTTATAAAAAAATCTTCTAATCATTGTTTTTTTTTGAAGTATTCCAGAATGCAATATTGCTCCCACAGTATCCTCCAAGGAATAAGGAGAAATACTGGGATGTGTTTGTCCTGGCATTAATTTCTTTAGTAATACCCGATTTTCATCCTCAGTAAACCAAAGACAGATTTAGCTGCCAGTTTTTGTTGTATCGGTGCTGCAAGAAGCATGTGCGACCACAGTAAATGTATTTCTGGGTCAGTAACACCTTAGCATTTGAACAGGGCAAAAACAGGGCAAAATCAGGAGCTCAGCCTGAGAAGGGACTTCAAGGTCTCCACAGGTCAGAGTCAACTGAAAAAACGTTTAGTTAGTAACAGATTTTATGGGCACATTACTCCAGGGATACAAAGTGTGAGCAGCATCGAGGAGATGCTGGTGTACGCTAGCTGACCAGGAGCCAACAATGACTCTCCAGGCTGCTGTGCAGGTTGCCACCAGGGAAAATCTCTCTTTTACTGTTTTTTGTGCAAGCCCAGCACCATTGACTGTCTTTTGTGGCTCCTGATTAGGTGCCAAAAGATGAACTGACAGCAATCCCACTCCAGAATATGGTATAGCTGTGGCATTTTGTTTTCCAGCAATGCATACGGACATACAGAGTATTGTTCCTTTCCTTTATATCCCTCCCCCCACCCCCGTTTTTCATCCCCAAAGTTTTTAATGAATAGTTTCTCTTTCAGAATTCATTTTCCCTGAAGGCTTAATATTGTACTGCTCTTAGGATTAGGAGGAAGATGATCTTAATTTGGGACTCCCATTTCACTACTACAAAGCTACTGTATTTATTAATGGTGGTGAATAGAATGAAGCAGGCTGAACATTATGAATTGTATCTTAAAGGATTATACTGTTCACCTTGGTGTATGATAAAACTTTAATGGCAATGTTTTTTTTCTCCCTAGCTTCCAGCTTTTCACATAATTTAGTGAATTAGTTTTAATTCTAAACCTTATTTTTCTCCTGACACATGCTGTATTTCTCAGAAAGCCATTAGAAAAAGTATTATGGATAATAGAAATCCTCAGGGGCCCATCACAAAAAAATGCTTCAGGGACTGAAAAGCCAACTGTAATGATGGCCTTCAATTCTATAGTCTTCTGTAGTAACACTTGTTCTTTTGTTACAGTTCTGATATATTTTTCGTTTCAGTATAGATAGCACTTTGCTAGCACCAGTGCTAATCTAAGTCTTTTACTGTGATCAAGGGAGCTCATCCTTACAACACAATGTTTATATCCACTTAAGCTGAACTCCTGCAGTTTCATATCTTTTTATGATGGCAGAAAGTAGCCAGCCTAGAAGAATTGGCTTCCCAGGTATGTATTTGCATAACAGAGAATGAAGCTTCTTTTAACAAGCAACAAATTACTTCTTTTTCAATATTTCATGCATATGCAGACACAAAGGTTTTGTATTGCTTAATACATATTTTTATTTTCCATTGTTTTTAATCACTTTTAGGAAGTGAATCTAATAAACAGAAGCACTGTTGGAAGCCAAGCGTGGTGATTTGTCACTGTCAGTTCATCATTAATTAACATCTTATTGGGTTTGAAAGACTGAGTGGAGAGCAACTGGGGGAAACTAGAATGAAAAACCCAAAGTGAATGTAGAAAAATATATCATGACGCCCACGCGCAGCCAAGACAGCAGTCAGCAGTGAGCATCCTCCGATCAAGTGGGTGAGGAGCATGCAGGCAGTGACCACGCAGGCAGATACAGACAGACAAATCTATTTTAGGCCTGAGTTCAGGAGGTGCAGAGCAGCAGCCCTGTCGTGGCATGCTGCGCATGCTGCAGCACTGCTAGGAGTGGGGCAGCCCCAGGGTTTATAAACTGAGATAAAGCTGTGCTTTCTCAACTGCCCATTTCACATTTCCATGGGGAGAAGGGGAAGTTAAAAAAAAAAACCTCCTCAACCAAACCCAGGTATCTAACTTGTCAGCTGAAAGTGGTTCACTTCATAAGAAAGGGAGATAAAGCTGCAATGGGTTTGTGCAAGGCTATCAGTAGACGAGTCCCTAGTTATTTTACAAAGAGAATATCATTACACACAGTGCTTCCAAGGGAGTGGATAAAGGTGTAAATAGGGGAGACAGGGAATAGGTCTTGCCAAGCTGAAGGCAGCAAATCCTGAGATTACAGCAACAGTCAGTTCAGGGAACAGACGAAAGAATTGCACCAAGTTCACAGATGGGTAACTGGGAGCAAAATGAAGCATCTTCCCAGGGTTGATACTGAAGAGCTTCTTTTACTACAAAATATATTTCATGACCAGGGCCCATACTTTACCCAGCAATCAAACTTGCCCTTGCCTTCATATGTCTACAGTCCTAGGGAGGTGTTTTTAGGTGCTGTCTATTAGCTGGAGCTGATGCAGTGTAAAGGAGAAGGCATACTCTTCTGCCTCTCAGGGAGATTTGCTTTTCTCATCCATCCTGGTTTTTCTGCTAAGAAGAAAGAAGAGTTACTTGTTAATGAAATCATGTGGTTCTTGTTTGGGTGCAGAGATATATAATAAAAGAGTCCAAAGTAAATGCTATGAACCAAAGGAAGCCTACAGGAAATCTAATTATATAACATTTGTCTAAATATTGAATCAGTGAAAACAGAATTGAGCAAGTCTTGAATTATTACCTGAACAACAGCTAGAAAAATAGCACAACACAATCCCTTGCTGTCCTTGATTATCTGAAATATCAGAAATAATGTCATCATGGAAAGTTAAATTCAGAGCTTCTCAAAGCAAGCATATTTGCTCAGGGTATCAAATTGAGAATAATAAACCTCAAGGTCTACAAACTCACTTATTGACCACTTTTTGACCTACAAGTGTATTCTGAGCCACAAGCATGCATTTCCCCTTGTGAATCTCTCTAGAACTGAGCAGTAAAATTTTAGCTCACACTAAGGGGGGTCTGAGATCATTAAACTGAACAAAATGGGGCCCCCAGTCTAATGCAGTGAACACATCTCAAACATGCTGACAGGATCAGGCTCCTCACAAAAAAAATATTAAAAGTGGAAAAGAAGGCTGAAAGAGATGCAATGAGAGGTCCTCTTGGTCATCTCTTTGGAAAATAATGATTATGACAGGATAAAGTATGTATATCAAAAGGAGAAGAGTGCTACCTGTCCTTAAAGCGATAGGAAAACTACCCCAGTGGCTTTCTTTTTCTCTTTCTCTCTCTTTCTCTCTCTCTCTGTTACAGGAGCTCCATAATCACACACTATCTAGATATCTAGTTTCTTTCCGACCACAGCAAGCACAATTTTATGGGATTTACATCTTTTCCTGGCAGCCTTCTGAATATCCTGCAAAGAGAGCTAAAATTGGTCTCTAACCTAAGGTTCCACAGAGTGACTACCTCAAACCTGTGAGTCAGGTCTTCAAAGCACTTATGAAGTGTCTTAACCACAACTATATTCTTCCTTTTGGAGCAAGAATAAGCACTTCCCTTTATAAAAAGGTTTACTTAAGAATCACCAGGGTGACTCTATAAAACTAACGAAGTTGCTATAGTAATTTCATAATTAAACAACACTGTAAATTGGCAACCATGATCCTCACACAAATGAATATTTTTGGAACTGCATTTTCATTTTGCTAGGTTTTAATTTATGCTTCGGGTTTATGGCTCCTTCTGTAAGAGGGATTTACTTGCTGCATACAGTGAGAACTCTTGCTGCAGGCTCTCGCACTACTTGTGGTGAATGAATGACACCAGGCCCTCTGGATCACTCACAGTGTGAAAGCACATGGTACAATGCTCTAGCTGTGGGAATTGTGGTGTGACCAGGAAAGGAAAGTCTCCATTTTTCTTCAAAAGCAGAGTTAGCCATCTGCTCTTTTCCTTCAGGTGCTGAGAACCTTGAACAGATAACTGGAAAATCTTACAGATCCACAGCCTGGCAGGGTCAAGCATATTGCAGCTGTACCTCAGGAACCTGGATGACTGAGATTCAACATTTGATATTTTCTAAATGCAGCCACTTATCTGGGGACCTCAGCTGTAGCAAACATGGCTCTGACTAGCTGCATCACCCTGAGACCCTTTCCCTGCTTCTGCTGGCTGCTGCATTGCTTCTACATCCTACCACTCTTAACTGGTATCAAGTAAGTTGCATTTATTTTCAAGCCTCTTATTCCCTCTTTTTCTTTCATTTGTAATTTCAACCAGAAATTTGCTCTATCAGACTGCAGTGTCCATATCTCTAGATCATGTCAAATTTTCAGTTAACTACTTCCCTGCTCCCTCCCATGTTGCCCTTCATGTTTCAGAATTCACCAACTTCCACACAACCACATTACTGTTTTAAAGTCTTCCAGTTGCTGGAGTGATCTGAAAAAAAATTACTAAATTAGGTGCCAAGATTACTATACATGTATATCCCACGTATAAGTATTGGCTTTGCCACCTCCTTGTGCAACCTTGATTGTGCCTATTATCTACTGAGAGAAAGGGCCATTGTTTTTTTTCCTGTTTCTACTATGGCCAGAATAAATGACCTGGCTCCAGCTGTAGTAGCACACTTCTAATGTGTAGCTCAGACACTATACAGATAGGATCACTTACACCCAATCTAACTTTGTTTTTCGGTGAATAGTTATGTTGTTCGTTGTAACCACTTCCAGCTCTCACGACACTTATGACATTACCTCTCTGAAGAATTTGGATATGGAGATAAAACTTGTTTTTTGCTGTAGCTTTATTGTTGCAGCCACAAATGGATTTATAAATATGTGCAACCTATCTGAGCAAGAAACTCATGAAGAAAAGATTTTCCCATAGAGAAGTTCCAAAAAGTATGAGAAGAAAGCAATTTTGCATGAACTCATTTCTACACAAATGTCTTACCTAAATTATGAATAGAGAAGTTTCTAAATGGATGAGCTTGTGGAAAACCTAAATCAACATTCATCCTGCTTTTATTATATCAGCAAGAAGAAACTACTTAAAATGCAAACAATTCCTAAAGGCCCAAAAGAAGGGCATGTTTTCTTCCATTTTAGTAAACTCTTTTGTATGACCACTTTTCATTGCCACTGTTGTTTACTCTCTCATATGTGCTGCAACACTTAAAACACTTCTGAAAGCCTTATGCACTTTTGATAAGAGAATACAATAAACCTACTACTTGGTGGTAGGGTTTCAGCACAGGCTTTTTTTTTTTTTTTTTTTTTTTTTTTCATACCATAGGGGAAAAGCAGACAGAAATGCTGATCCTGAGTTGAGTTTCAAATTAAAACATGCCTTTTGTCTTCCATCAGACTTATAGCCAGGAGTATTTAAAAGTATTATGAGTATGAGCAGAAGTGCCTCCAAGCAGAAGCAGGCTGGGCAAGGAGCTGGTTTGTGCAAACACCAATATTTGGTACTGTTCAATGCAACCTATTGCATAAAATTTTGCTCAGAAAGGCAGTGTTAAAGAAGGAAATCAGAGCACATAAAACTGTGTGTTGATCACTCCTACACTGAGATCCCAAGTCATCCAAGAACTGTGTGATTCAGCTGCTTCCTCTTCCTTAAAGTGAACTCAGAAATACCATTGAATTTCTAAAATCATAGAAAGAAAACTTTTTTACTACAGGAAGAGAATATCAACAGAGTTTTAAAATTGACAAATATAGCTTTTTCATTATATCATTTAGCTATGCAATGCAAATTAATATTATATGCAATGCTTTCCAGTGTTTGAATGCTCAAGTTCCACATCCTATCCTCTTCAATTGTGATATTTAATCAAGAGACTAATAATAGATAAGTAAATCAGGACTGCTTGGGGAGTCTTTGGAGAATTGTAGAAATTCAACAGGCTCTCCTTGAGAAGAATGGATGAAATAGCTCCCCCCCTCCCCCTTTTTTTTTCTGTACAATATTCCATACAAAACATGGATGTGTGTCTGTAAGTACACACCCTTAATATTTCATAGAATCATGGAATCACGGCATAACATACACTTTAGGGTTTTTCTGCTATGACTTATACCTATCAGTCAGTACCAGGGTAATCATTGAGATCGCACACATAGAACCATTCTTTAACTAATAATCTGATATGATTATAAAAATATCAGAGATCCCCTCTCCCATCATTCATTTCCCTCCTGTAACTATCCCGGGGAACCAGACAAATGCATTTTGTATCCAGCTCTGGGTTGGCAGCTCATTATCGACAGGTCAGGACTTCAGACACCACAATAACACCTTGGATGGTTGCTTCAGAGCAGTGGCCTGCACTGCTGTTGACAGCTGCAAGAGTTTAAAATACACAGCTCCCAAACAGACACTTACACAACACCTACAACACTTCTAATTAAGTCAGTAGAAGTATTAAATTTTGCTCAAAGCTTCTTCCTTAATAACTCACCAACTGGCAACGCTGCACATTCTTGAAGTTTCTACCATCTGAAGAAAGAAGTATTTGGCAGAGGGGTAGCATGACCTTCAAATATTTTCAGTGGCTTGCAGTCATGTAATGGAAGTATGCAAGGGTTAAGCAAGTTTGATCCCACCCATCTCCTGCTGGGATGCAGTTTCTCTAATCAAATATAATTAAGAAAAAAAAAAAGCAGCAGCAATACAATACTGTACACACAGAAATAGTAATCACAGTGGCTGCAAAGTCACTTTTACTCAGTGGTGTAAATCACACAAAGCACTAAATTTCTCAGGCTGTTGCTCACATGAGGAATAATGTGGTTCATGGAAATAATCCACGGTGGGTCCTGGGACCACTCCCTGAGGAGGGGTTTGCAGGGTCAAGTCTGTGAATACCGACAGACATCTGGTTATGTTACAAACAAATTTTTCACATTGAGATTATTATGTTAGACCAAGTGATGTTAAGATTTTAATTTATTTGCTTCTTTTTATTTAGGTGACATTTGCTAGATGAGCTGCAGAAAAGCCTGATTGTTGGTAATAGGCAGTTCTGGTTCCAGATGCATTCCCATACAGGCAA
Source organism: Aythya ferina (assembly GCF_964211825.1). Classification (NCBI taxonomy): domain Eukaryota; kingdom Metazoa; phylum Chordata; class Aves; order Anseriformes; family Anatidae; genus Aythya; species Aythya ferina. Next base: position 9,352,903 of record NC_140312.1, read on the forward strand.
AAAAAGGAAGAGCTGCGATGAACACAAATGCAACTGAGTATTTTTGGCATCATTTATTTTTCTTTAGATTTGCTAATAATACCTAATTATAATAATAAATATTTTAATATAGTCATGGCATTAATCATCACCTTCATTCTCATCTCACGTCAGCTGTGACATTCAAATAATTCTCATGACTTCAGTGGAATAATTCCAGATCTATGCCGATACTCCCAAGTAAAACAGCTCTACTTTAATAGAAATTTTGGTCTCAATGCTACTTGTAAAATACAATTACATTTCCCGGTTAAGCTCCACACTCCCATTGCTGGATGGAGTCACTGAGATGGAAAAATTAAATTGGTTTTATTTTTGTTATTTCTGAAACTTTTTCTTGTTTTCCGGATATGTGTATTACCTCAAAATCTCAGTGTTCAGTAAAGTTACTTTACTTGTAAAGATTTAGTGCTTCACAGCTTGGATTCTAAGGTTTTTACTTTCTGTTATGGCTGACCAGAGAAACAGTTACAGAGAAAGCAAAAGGTTAAAAATACAGGATAATGAAGTAGAATATGAAGATTTCTAAAACTATATATGTCTAGTAGAATAGGAAAACTGCACACTCTATATTTATTCATTTTTTTCCAATCAGGGTAGCTGCTTTGCTCTTTAAAAGAATTGAGATAAATTAAATGGTTTGAATTTAGCTAATCTCATTTTCATATTTCTGCTTCTCACCCACACTATGATGGAAGGTCTGAAAAGTAATTGCAGAGGAACACTGCTCTGCAAGAACAAATTCCAATTACTGTGAAGCAAATCATTTTATTTTCATATATACTTAAATTTTTCCTTTCTGCTTAATTTTGAGAGTAATTTCTCAGTGCAGTTCATCTGTGTTTTCCCCCGAGGCAGCTTCTGTTAGAGAAATGTTGGTAGATGGTACATAGTTAGGGCAAGATAAGAGCAAAATGAAAACAAATGTTAGGGAGACGACAAGTGCAGCACTATCAATATTGAGGCGGAGCGAGCTCTGAGCACCACCAGCCCTATTCCTCCCACACAGGAGGACACGGGCAGCAGGGACCCTTGGACTGAGCAGGCCGTTGGTGTGATTTTTACCATTTACACCAGCCCCATGCCCCTGCAGATGGACAGATGGACACGGCTGACAGCACAGGCAAGCCCACAGAGCTGTTTCTGTCTCAGCTCAGCCACAGCTGCCCAAGCCCAACACATTTCCTGTCCCACCTCCCACCCTTGCTCTGTGTTCATCACACAGCAAAGCACTATGTGCCAGCACCCCCTGGACCCTGTGTGGTCACTGTGCACACTCTAAGTAGCACTTCTTCATCATCAGTCTCTCTTCTCGAGTTCCATTAGGAAAGAAAGCCCCTCCAACATGTGGTTTGCTAACGGCATTTCGCAGGCATTTAGCTTCAGGGATGAATGTGTATAAATTAACCTGACTTTCATTTATTATTTTTGCTTTATTTATGAGGTAATTTATAACAAGGTTGTATTATTATAAAATATTATTGCAGATAATCTTTATTATTACCACAGCCTATAAATAAGGCTGTCTGTACTAATATTTCATTTCATGCCTCCTGTAGCAGTGCAGAGTAGTAACTGAAATCATGATCTATGAGCCTCAGTGACTGACAGCTTTGGCTTTTAATGGAGCTATCAAAGCAACAGGGCACCGTTTATCAGTCTGACTATAAAGTAAGGAAAACTAACAGAGGAGCTCAAATCTCTTCTCTTCCCCTCTAAAACTGGTTCAACATGATGGGAAAGCCAAGAGAAACAGGACACAGATTTCTGTAGGTCGTGGTGTTAATGAGGTTGTTTTTTGTTTTGCCTCATATATCTCTCAACAAATCTTTTCTCTATCCTTCTCTTTTTTTCCCTCTTGAAAATGTGTACTTTTATGGAGAACTCCTCCCAGATAAATATTCAGGTGTTTAATTGAGTAGCTTTTTGCGGAAGTGTCAGAAAAAACCTGCCAATCAATAATGGCAAAGAACTTGAGATGATGTACCTTTTCACAATGATAAATAAGCTTTGCTTGGAAATGTCAGTGAATCTACGCAGACTACAACATAACAGTTGCCAAGAGTTCAGTGAGAGCAGCTTAAATAGCAAGTGAGACCAGTCATCAGCTCTGCAACAGCATGCGGCACCTGCAAAAGATCTGCAGAGCTCTCCCTTTGAGTCTCATGCTGTTTCCAACTGCACTCACTTTGACACAGATTTCGTCCCTTATTAGCATTATTTTCTGCTCAGATATTTCAGGTAACGTCACTGCCGTGCACATGTTGGCAATACACTGAGAGAGGATGCCCTGAACTCTCTGCAATGTCAAAGGGTTAATTGTATAATTCAATAAACATCGAGAAGTTTGCAACACTAAGACAGACATCGCAGCCACCCCTTGCACAGCCAGGTCTTTTCAAATCCCTTTTCCTCAATCTCAGGAAGGAGCACAAACCTTGACTGTTTTGTCAGGTTGTGTCACAACCACTCAATTTACTCGATGAGGTGTACGGGGCTTTGATATGTGTCTGACTGGCAGGTTCAATCACAACATCTCTTTAGTGGCCAGCAAGCAGAAATTTGGTGGTGTAAGAAGCCTGGAGTGTTGGCAAGTTTTTCTGCAAGCTGTATTTGCACCAGTGCATGTAAATAGGTCTCTGGGAGGAGGCACCAAACTCTGCTTATGTTTTTTCCTCTTTGTTTGCAATTAGCTGGGAGGGGAGCACAGATGTTCTGCAAATAACTCCTATCAAATACAGAGTTACAAAACTTTTAGGGTGGCTCTAATTAATTTTCTACATCCCTATATAGTAACACTGGGCAGGATGTTCTGAGATGCCTGGACCAAAATCACCCATTGAATTTTGCTGCATGAAATGAGTCTGGCCTGTTCTGATGACCACATGTTGTGAGGATATAATTTTGTTGAGTCCCTGGATAAAGAAGTGTTTGCCAGAAGACATTAGTGAGAAGTCTGCTGTGCTTCTGTGTTTATTGCTGTTTCAGTTTTTCCTAATTTATTCTCATTGTGCTGGTGGTAGATAACATATTTTCACAGACCCCATTGCATCTGTAGTGTTTACAGGAATGCATCAGTGTGTATACAACCCAGAAAAGAAGTGTTTTAGTCGTGCTTTAGCCTAGTACTTGATTTTGGCAGACAGGATGTCACAGAGGGCATGGCTTGCAAGGGCTCAGCTTGGAGAGCTCAGGAGCCAGACTGGCCTGAGACACTTGAAAAGGGGATCACTGTCAGGAAGGGGGAACAGCCAGGTGGCTGCAGGCATTGCTCACACATCAGCAGCGACCTGACCAGCAGCAGTGAAAAGGTCCCTGACAGCCAGCAACAGCACCTTATATTTGTAGCGTGTAGGAAGCCATAAACCAGGCAGTCACTTGTGACAAGTGTCTGTTATCCTTGCCTCCTGGCAATAACATAAATTTGGACTGGCAGACACAGAACCAGGAAAGTTTTAAGCCTGTGCTCCTAGCAAAGGCTAGAGAGAACAAATGATTGTGTTGCATGATTAACAAAAGCTGATCAGGTTGATGTACAAGAGTTGTTTTTTTTTTTTTTTTTTTTTTTTTTTTTTTTTTTTTCCCTGAACATATCGCAGCCTTGCTGGTTATAGAAGCTCCTTTGCATGCTGGAGCATTTGAGCTGTACTGAAGCTGAGCATCTTGACAGGCAAGTCTGATGCTGAGACTTGTAATAATTTATATTGGCCTGGGAATAGTATGGTAATTGTTGTGAGAAGACTTAAATGTGAAGCGTGGTTAGCTTATTACAAGGTTTTAAACAGACAGCTTGCTGTCCCATGGGGATCCACGGACTACTTTTAAAACATCAGCAAAGGTTAGATAAGGAAAAGAAGTGATACACTAACATTTTCTGGGACAGAGCCCCTATCTTTAAAGGTCCATAATTCTGTGGCCTGCAAGAATCAGATGTCACACTGTAATAAGGGACCTGCATTCTTCAGAAGTGTTTAGGAAAATGCATCTATTAACTGGGTAAATTAATTAAAGATGGCTTAAGCAGATTTTAGTTTAATCCCAGGCATTTATAAATTGAAATGTACAGTTAATCTAACTCAATATTCAAAGGGTGCTGTATCCATTCTGACAGACAGTGTGATAACCCTTTCTGTAGTAATCTCCCACAGCGTGATTCAAACATGACTAAGCAACATCTTTTTGCTGCACAGCCGAGGGAGGATGCAGGAGCAAGAGGGGGGAAACATCACACCCTTTGCAGTCTAGTTTCAAATCCGAACAGAAATCCAGGGGTTAATGGAAGAGGTTTATATAAATAGCACAGATAAATGCTCTTGTTCTTAAAATGCCACAAAGTTTCACTTGAGGTGATCCTTGAAAATCAAGAGAAAAATAGCAGCGGCTGTTTTGCCTGGAGCTGGAAAGTCAGTGTTCCGAAAAAAAGTGGCAGGGAAAATGAGGAGAGAAAAAAAGGGAGGTGGAGAGAGAAAACTGCAGTCCAACTGCTCTGGAGCCGGCACTGCAAATTGTCCCAAAGCCAGTGCTGTGTGTGGCTACTGGAAAAGCTTTGCAATATGCTAGCAGAGCACATTTTTTGTGTGCGTGGATGCAAGCAGGAAGCCATTTGCTGCCCCAGTGATGGCAGCCTTGCCGAGCAAGCCTGGGGGTCCTCCAGGGCAGCCAGCAGCAGCCATGCTTCACTGAACACAAGTTCATTAGGTAGAGGATGCTGCGAGAATAGCCAATGCAAAGACCCTTGCAGCTGAGGTCTGCTTTCAGCCAAATGCATTGCAAAGAATGCTAAATTTAGGTTCTAGAATGCAGGAGAAAACCAGGCATGAGAATTGCTGTGTATGGGTCACTGCTCTGAGGATGCAGCTTGGTCTGAGCCACAGACAGCAGCACAACCTGCTGTACTTTCTTTTGAAGCACTGGGTTGGTACGGGAGTGAACAGGGACTGACAGCGCTGGGGTTAAACTGTGCTGCAGCCGTGCATTAGCTTGTGCCACTTGTCATGGGGAGAGACAGCCAGGTCACTACGCGGACGTTGCAACACAAAAGGCCCCAGACACTCCTCTGGGCAGGGATTTGATGAAGAGGCTACATGGTTTCTTCCAAGGCAAGAGGAAGCTATTAAACCTTGATTATTACTGGGGAAGGAAAATATTTATCACTCTATTTATTGCTTTTCACTCCATCAAAATAAGGTGAAATTTCTGTTTTCCTCAAAGATTAGGATGACCACATTCGTTCTGAGGATGAGAAGGCCTCTGCTCAGCAGCTAGCAGTGTATCGACAAAAAGAGTGCAAGGCTGAAAGGTTCGGTAACAGAAATCTTTGCAATAGCTTTTTGTTTTCAAGTTAATTTATGATAAAGACCTCGAAGAAAAGAAGTCTCCTCTGAATTGCCAACCTTCCTGCGGACTACACTTAAATCAGCAAGTTGCTTTTTGAGCCAGTCCTTGCTTTACCTTTCAGCGTGGAACCATCACGCCCTAAGCCCTAGGGTCTGCTGAGCAGTACGGATGGTTTTGTATTTATAAAATGCCTCTTTTTTCTTTCCTTAAAAAGGTTTCTTTAAAAGAAGGAATCACAGTATAACAAATCGGGAATACTTGTTCAGGAATACAGGAACGCAGGAACACCAGAGCCTATTAATCAGGGTTCATGAAAACACAACAAGGCTTTTGTCCTCAGCCTTGGTACACATTGAAATGATAAAAAATGGGCTTTGGCCTACGCTTTCCTATCAACTTATAGGAATAACTGCTTGACCTGAATATTTCTGAGCTAAGGGGAAAATAGTTAACCTCACTGAAAGGATACACACAAACCAGCAGGAAGAGAAATCTGCACAATTTTAGCATTTTGGTTGCTCAAGGAAGATGGACAAAGAAATGGGGAAAAATGACCATAAATCCACAACAATAAGTCTGTGCTCAGACTCTCCTGGGGAGGTCCCAGAAAAATCCCAATATCACCATGATTTTGAAAAGCTTTTCCTGGCAGAGGGAGATCCCAGCCAAAACCAACCCTGTCTCTAATCTGCATGGTAACTTTTCAGGAGATCTCTGCTGTTGGTGCACATGTAACTTATTCCAGCAGATGCTGCAACTGGATTCTCTCCTAAACCCAAAGCTTGTCTTTAAACTTGGATGGTCTCCACCGTGTCCTCAAAATGCATTAAGTATTCCTTGTGACCTTGCAAGTCTGCACTGACAGGCATGCACCATCTGTGATGTTAACAATGTACTTTTAATGGCAGTCTGCATAGGTCTCTGGACAAATTCTTGAAGCTCTTGGATTCTCAGCCTGACACCAGATTCGTGCTTTGCATCAGATTTGAGGATGAAATTATTAATTTTTTGGCCACCCAGACCTTTCTGAGGCTCTGTTCCATAATTCTGAGATTCAGCTTTATATTCTCTGTAGCATGAACAACTGCAAAAACCAGCCCAGGACAAAGGTTCAAGAGAAATATCATAGCTGACAAGCACAATGTGGGAAGAGTCCAGAATGACTAAAGAGCAATGTGCCAATGAATCGCTGGTTTTCATGAATGTCCCAAACCAGAAGAATCCCAAATGACGTCTGTGAGTACAATCATTTGACCCAGCCCACAGACACAGATGGGTACTCAGAAACACATGCCAAACTGTTCAGAAGGCAGATGGAGATGAAATTAAATGATATCAACTAACTCACTCTGATCGCAGTTGCTGAAAGTTAGCTTTGCATATCCTCAAATTCAAACCAATCTAATCTCCGTCTTTGTCAACATTTGTAAAACAGAATGCTGAGAAATTAAGATAATCCTTCATTTTTGTGGGTAACTGTAGCAACATCATTTGTACACTAATGGCTTTGTGTTATTTTCCACAGTTTCTTGCCTTAGCTAGGTTCTGTTCAGTGAAATATCATCACAGAGGTTACTCTGCTGCTTAGTGGCAACAGTAAATATCACCAGTAAGAAAGCAAATGGCTTATTTAAGAAAAAATAAAGGGAAAATAACAGTATAAAGCAAAAAACATATCTCTTTTGCACTTCAGGTTCAATTTAGTCCAATCTTAAGTGTGCTGCAAACTCAGATGTTGCATCCTCCCCACCAGCGTCTCTCAGGATGGAGTCTCATGGTAAAAGTCTTAACCTCTCTTTTGTTTTGCTCACCAATACAAGCTTTCACACTTAATGGAAATGAATGTCCCATTTTCAGAACTATTTCACCTTAATACATTTTAGGTATTTAATTTTTAGGTAATATTTAGGTTTTAGTTGCCTTCAAAGAGCTGTTCGAAATGATGATCAAATCAATTTTCTCTTGCCTTTGTTCTGCTTCTTTAGCATCATGTTAAAAGGCAGAATCATGAATCATGAGTAGCTTTTTTTTTTTTCTTTTTTTTTTTCTTTTCCAGAAATATACCCAAATTGTCAACATCATCTTAAATCCATGGAAATTGGCAATAGGTCATCTTCTACAATTTTGAAAGTATTGAAAGCATACGTGGAGGTAATACTACCCTGTCAGTGTCCTCCATGTGTCCATTCTTCCAGTCCCTGTTAGGCCCTGCATGATGCTGAGTTTATCTACTGCACTCTGTGTTTGTCTCAGCCAAAGACTGACAGAGCACATTTAGCTAAGATGGGTCTTCTGTTGAAACTACAATGTGGAACACCAGGTCATTTTCTTTTAAGGTGTGGACACAACTTCACTTGCTCACTCATGCCCATGAAGCCAACTTTTCTCAGTAGAAACCATTAAAGCATGATATCAGGATGGTACTTGGATTTGCAAATCATGTACGAATGCTTCTTTCTAGAACTAGTGAGTGGCTGTAACAAATAAAAGAGAGGGAGTGAGACCTGAAGAGAATTAGAGAAGTTTTTTTCTCTGAAGTGGACTAGATAATCAGGAAAAGTTTCCTTGTGACTACTTCTAAGCCAAAAAGACCACAGAGTGTGTCTCCTCCATCCTGTTTTTATTTTATTTTATTTTATTTTATTTTATTTTGTTTTATTTTATTTTATTTTATTTTATTTTATTTTATTTTATTTTATTTTATTTATTTCATTTTAATGTTTTTAAGGTACAATGCTGCTCCTCTTTGGGATAGATGCATCTCCACTGAATGCCGGATGTACAGAGAAGATGAATTTGGCCCAATACTTGTACTTATACTGAGAAACAGTCCATAAAAAACAAGCCAAAAAAGAAAAAAAAAGCAGATTCATGAAGCATAGACAGAAAAGGGACAAAGGCTTTATCACATCTCTCTCCTGCAGCTCTCCATGCTTGGACACAAACATTCCCATGCATACTGTAGATGTGCATATCCTTGTCTGCAAGGTGGGAAGTCCCTCATTGCTGTCTGCTTCATCCTTTTCCCTCACCTGTGTTTTTTTCCGCTTAAGTTATTGGGAGCATCAGAGCTGCCAGATGTGTGGCACAGAGCGGGGTCACCTCTTGGTGTGCAAGTGGGCAAAACTGTAAGTACGAGGTCAGGGTCACTGGCTCCTTGGTGCTGACCTTAAGCCTGCAGCTCTTGGGTAGGCAGCTCCTGCATGGGCACCGAGCAGAGCCCTCCTAAGCTGTGCATTTACTCAGCCTGGATAAAAAATATTTCTAGTTACTTGCATGTGCCAGTTACGTAGACAGTTATTTACCCAGTTTGCTTTATGCCTTTTCTGTTTCAGCATCTCAGCTCTGAAGATTTTCTATTAAAAGTATCAAGAACTCTCACTCTCAGCAGCATGGTGCCATAAATCAGAGATTTAATCTCAAATGATTAAAAAAACAAAAAGAATAAATCAATCGTAGTTAGCAGATTTACATGTTTTTGTGTAATATTTATCTTAGAATAAATACTTCTACTCTGACATCAGTATATTGTTTTGAATTTATTTTGGTTAAAAAGCTCTATAGTAATTAACTGGTCTAGTGGCAACTGTACCTTGATTATTTTTTCCTGGAGATTTATTCATCCCCTTCCTTTATTCATACTCTTCAGGATCTGGATGGGCTTTTGAATAATCTGTGTTCATTATGATACAATGATATAGAATCAGTAGGGAACACCAAGAAGAATCATTGCCATGAATTTTCATCAGTTTTAATAAACATTGAATGCATTTTCTCTCTCTCTCTCTCTCTCTCACTCTTTCTTTTTTTTTTTTTTTAATATAACTGTATTTCAGAGCTCACGTGTTGAAGTGAAGAAGTTATATGAGTAGAAAAGGAAAATGAGATTTTCTTCTCTGTGTATTTCACTATTGCAGCTACTCAAGAATAACAGCTTATTTTCTTCTTCACTGCTTAGTACACAAGGTATGTACTTGCTGCTTTGAAATGGAGCCTTGCTCCTCATTTCTAGACAGAATAGTAACAAGATTAATTCAAGCAAAGTTCTTGAGAAAGAATTACAGAATTTGATATCTTTAAAAATCTTTAATTACACACCATTTGTGGTTTCCTTTTTAAAATACACCAGCGGTCAAGAACTATACCACGGTAAAATGTGGAGACATGAGTAATTCTCCTTATTCTCTTTCCTTTCAGGGGCCTTCCTTATCTGTACAGTAAGTGATACATTCATTTAACTGAGCAGTACAATAAATTAACAAGGGAGATGGATTTAATATTCATCTGATCATCCCCAACATGCAAGTAGAAATAGTGCAGATTTCTACACAAGTGTCACACACTTCATGTTGCCTGAAAAGCTTTGCAGTGATGAAAATGAATCTAAGCCAAAAGCTAGCACTGTATTTAAGGTCAGATGCAATGTCGGATCAAGACATAGCACCAGTCTGACTTAAATAAGGATATTTCCGACACATTTTAATGAGCATTTGGCTGCCCCCAGTAGGAAGGGCCCAGCAGTTCTGCTCTGAAGGGCATCTTCCAAGGACAACAGTAAAACTGGGGAAAAAAAAAAGGAAGGCAACAAAGGCTTTTAAACAAAAAAATCCCTTTCCTTCTCTGGCCATCTCAAAATCAGCCACTTGTCCTTGTCTGTGAGAAGCAGCTCACCCTGAAGACCCAGAAAAGTGCCCCTTGAAATTGATAGGAGTATGTATGTACACCATAGGTGTTCTGAGCAGTAGCCTGGGCTAATAAAAAACACACAGTCCAAGTAGGTATTTTTTCTTTAGTTTTATCATTTCCATGTTTTATTCTGTTTCCACATTTTTTATTTCAGAAGTATTATTTTCCTTTTTTAACACTGGAGATGTGAAAAGCAGTTTCAGGCTGGCTAGAGTCTAAAAGGGACAAACTAAGTACCTGATATCTTTAAAAGAGGAAACTGTAACTGCAGTGTCTAAATATTTCTAACTTTTTTTTTTCTAGGTTTATTTCCATTCATTTTTCAGATGAATTCTATAGCTTATGCCTTCCTTAAGTGGAACAAAACCATTTCAGGTTGGTCATAATTATTTTGATCTAAAGAGTATATGAAAATATAAAATGTCCTGACTACCTTCATAAATTTTCAGATAAATTCACTTTGAAATAGGTAGCATTTTGAATGTCAAACATTTCCTGGGTCATAATACATATCTGTAACAAACTGATGAATAGTTTTTGAAAAAAAAAATGCCAACAAGAAAATTAATCATTTTACAGGGGTTTTACCCACTGAACTGCACAAGTATTCAGATACTTGTCCTGCAGCATTCTTGGATTCTTTAATCAGGAGCGTCACTGAATAGAGCATTTCAGATCAGGCAAACCTGGAGCCCCTTTTTGTGTTTTAGTTTAATGTTTAGTGTGGCTAACTGATTGGCATCTAACAGACTCCTTATTCTGTGGCTAGGTGCAGTTTCAATTTTCCCTGTATTATTTTTAGAGTTTTTCATATTTTACTCTCCCATATTACCTCCCTTAAGATAGTCTTAACAAAATGAAACCACAGCTTTAAAAGTTTTTCAGTAACTGAATCATGCAAAAGCACTCAACTTAGTCAGTCCACACAAAAATGCAGAAAAATGCAATGAGCATCATTTTTGATAGCTGTGTTTTATGTGACGTACCTATGCCCTAGCTATGACAGAAGGTGTTGTCACAAGCCTGGTGCTGCCTCAGTGCATGGCTTTTGTGGGAAGTGAGCTTGGCCATAGAGCTTGAACCCAGAACTGCTGGTAATCTATAACATAAAAATGGGATAGTAAGAAGGATGTAATAATCATCTAAATTTCACCCAAGTATCACCCAGCTGCACAAAGGCTCTGTCATGGCTCTACTTGGAATATAGGAAGAGAGAAAAAAAGTATTAGTGACTATCAGTTTGCTACTGTACCAAGAATGGTACCTCTGTATGGTGTACTTATGTGTTATTTCAATATTTAATTTCACACAGTTGAACTATGGAAAGGTTTAAGACTTCAAAACCATACCAATGAATGCAATAGCAGAATCATCACAGAAACCACCATAGCACGGAAACCTATGTGCACCATGTTTTACAGAAAGCAGCTCTTGTTCTTGTTAGTTCTCCCTCAGCCATTATCTAGGCCAATAACTCTAGGGCTGGAAGACCTCACTGATTCATCTAAAAATAGGTTGTCCACTATGTCAATGCAATTATCAGTTGTTTCAACGCATAGAACTCAACCCTAACCTTACAGACAGGGAGCTTTGTGCAAATACGCCAGCCTCTGAGCTCACACAATACCATTATCAGCTTTCATTCAGCCAGAGTGGTCATCCATCGATGTGTGGAACTTGCTAATGGGGATTTTACCCGTGGCCTGGTGGTCAATAATTGCGCCCTTTTGACCAACATGTATTAAGTGGATTATGCTGTTAAATACTTGGTCCCAAGTGTCCTGTATGAAAATCATATTGCCTTCTGCAGCTGAACAGTACAAAAAAAAAAAAAAAAATTAACATTATTGAAAGCTGTAGCCAAGGAAATTCAAATCATTTGCAAGCTGATCTAATGCAGCTCATGCCATTTCTGATTATTCTTTTTGTCCGTGGATTGCGCCAGTCTAGTCAAATTTCATTACCACAATGGCTTATGGTAGACATTAACAAAACGGTGTTCTTCTCCACTCCCTCCTCCCACTGACAGCATGTGAATGAGGGCTGTGGTGTAACTGCTGGGAACTTGTTTTCCAGAAGCACAATGACTGAAGCAGCCCTTAAAAGTGTGTGAGCCTGCCTCCATGCTGATCAGGATTCAGGCTTGAGCAGAAGCTAAGGAGGATGGCTGGGGCAAGGAGTGTCCCAGGACTGAAAAAGGCTGTGTTAAAATGGGGATGCTCAGAAAAAAGTAGGATCCAGTTGGACAGGGAGCAGTGCAAGGGTCTACAGGCAGTCATGAGTAGCAGCTGCATAGCTAAAAAATGGGGGGCAATCAATAAGGTTTTTCTTCAGGAAAGGATACTGGAATTTAAATCCTGCAAACACAAAGTTCTAAATTCAAGATGGGGCATGATATTTCCAAAAAGTATGAACCTGCTGGAAAGAATCCAAGAAATGAGACACAGAACGGACGAAGAACATGGCTTAGGAGGAAAGACCAAAACACACAGCAGCAAACTTGGTGTCAGTTGTGTTCACAGTATGAGGACTCAGGACCCCATTTCAGGCTGTCCTGCCCCAACCTTTGGTGTTCCTGTTGCCAATTGTAAGAACTTTTCTGTATGAGAAAATGAGGAGGGGAATAAATCATGCTCCATAACTTCTAAAGACAGCATAAAAAGTAATGGGCTTAAATTACAGTAAGGAAGATGAAGGTTAGGCACTACCTCAGCTTTTCAGACAGAAGGATAGTGAAGACTGACTGGAAGACCAAAAAAAAACACAAAACTTTCAGAATATAAATACTTATGTATTGATATTTGTATAATTATATCATACATTTATAAATGTGCACTTATATAATAAACCAAATCAAGGTTAATACATCTGTATATATATTCATGAAATATAAATATTACAGCCATAACATGGTACATGCTACTCTGTTACACCAAGACAAACTCCTTTTATCCTTTCAGATCTACTTTTCTCTGACTTTTCTGTCACATTTATGTAGTCTCTCCTGCAGCCTTGTTAGGATATTATCTATGTTCTGCCTTGTTGATAACTTCCCTAGTTTCTGTGACTTGTATCTATCTTGTAATTTTTTAACATTTGACATAAATTTGTATTTGTTCAGAAGAATTCAGGCAAGACACCCAAACCAGACCTGTTTGTATCTGAATCGTATCTGAATGAGTTGCCAGAGTTTATGAAGAGTTTAAGAACCAGTCTTATATTACCCCTTACTGGCTGTAGAAATATACTTTATTCTTATGCTTTACCCCAGGTCTTTTATTAGTATTTTAAATCCAGTAAATCATGACATCAGTCACGAATATTTCTGAAACTTTGAATGTGAAATTTCCCTACCATAGAAAGTACAAATCAATAAAATAAGTTTTTTTATTGTGGATGTCTGAATATTTCTTTTCACTTAGATAACCTGAATGGTATCAAAATCTTTTAATTTTATTCCAAAAAATATGGGAGAAGTTGAGTTGACCAAATGTCATTTTCTGCTTTGGTTTTGCCTGCCTATGTGTCACAAAGCCAACTGATCCCCAGGTAATCTGTTTTTAATTTGGGAGTGGTACGACTGACTTACATACGCGCCACTGTAAGAGACCCAAGAACTAGGTCAACAGAATTTTGAGATTTTTCACAAGTCTTCTGTTTTTAAACATAGCAGGTGGAATGGAACGGGGAGCCAGCCTCAATAGTGGTTGTGCCATACCTCCTGTCTGATAATATTTATATATTAGTGATTTATTTTTTTTATTATTAAAAGAAATAGGATGATGATAGTAAAAGTGAAGGAAAATGGTAACACTGCTGGATTTTGTTGTTAACAGAGCAGCTATATCACTGACTTGCAGTGTATTGAAAAATTATGTCTAGCCTGAAAACTAAATATTAAAGATGCTGGGAAGCACATTCCTAACGCAAATGTCATGTTACAGACATTGTAAATTAACACATGCATCCAGTAGAAGTGTTTTATTATAAATTCTGTATCTGAATACAGATAAGGCTCCATGCACATTTATTTTGTATATAGAAAACATAGTTTATTTGGTATTGGAAACTGGATTACAGGTTATCATTTCTTTGTCATTCAGCAAGGGTGTAAGTGAATTTGGTCTTAAGAATTTGAAGTTATAAGGTGCTTTAAGATCTCCAAGTAAAAGCTGTTAAAAAATGCAAAATATTACTTTTTGCGTAACTTGTAATTACATGTATGTTCTCTCAGTCATTATATTTCAGACAGCCTTGTACCTTATTCTAAACATGCAAATCAGGATTCTTGCCAATCTCTATTCATTTATCAGCTGAGACTAAATGTAAAATAACACCAGCAGAACCAAAACAAGTTTTTGACATTCAGGTACCATAAGTGCATATATTACAGGTCCTACACAGGGTGGAGTGAATACAAAGCAGGCTCAGATAGAGCTCATCTTCTGCATCTGAGTGGTAATGAAAATAGATGTTTTGTTCTTAAATGTACTTCCAAGGCACACTTATCTCCATACACTTATCGTCCTCTTGTTGTCACCCGAAATCTTGACTCTCCAGTGTAACTATTGTATTGAAACTCTTATTTCTGTCTGGACAGACCTGAGGTCATTGGGGTGGACACCAGGCAGGACCAGGGCTGAAGTGTGGGAGAGGATTCAGGAAGACTGGAGGTGCTAGGGGTGTTTCTGGGATGAAAGTGCATAGCCCCCCTGCCCGTGTTGTGATGAGGTTTTCCCAAATATTTTATGCTTAAACAGGACACAGTCATTGTGCAATGTTGGAGAGCTGATCAAATTTCAAATACAGACATCTGTCTTGCTATAATCTCATGGGAAACACCCATCCAAAATGTTTCAAAACTTTTTGTTTGAAGTATCAGAAGAAAAAGAAAGAAAAGTCCTTGAAACAGAAGGTATTAAGACAGATTTTCATATCAACAATATTTCCTACTTTATCTTTTAGCTCTGGAGAGTTTTTATAGAGAATAACTCTATTTGGCACTATTTAGATAGCATTAGTCAGCCAAAAAAAAAAAAAAAAAGGCTTTTATCCTGCTTTTTGCTCAGGTGTTTAAAGCACCATTCCAGGAAGAGCGGCAGTGTCCAACTAAAGCAGACTTGAAATACAGGGTCAAAAAGGACAAACAGAATGGAAACAGAATGAGGCAAAGGGAGAAGCATGGACAGAAAAACAGCCCTGCAGAAGGCAGCACATTTCTCAGCATCAATAAAAGTTTCTTGTCTCTGTCCATCTTCACTGTCAGCCTCAAGCTGTGAGCTATAAGGGGAAGGACGGGTCATTCACTCTGCAAGGCTCATTTGCAAGAAATTAATTGTTTTCTTTTATGAAGTTTGCCCTCTGTTTGGACGTGATTTAAATACAGCCCTTGAGCATCATTAGGAGTTGGTAAATAGTAAATTTTGTCTTTGATTTTTATTGATACTATAAACAATGCAGTAGAAGATACAAGTAATGTTCTTCTTGCCTCAAACAATGTCAAGGCTGAACCTTTCACAAAAATCATGAATGCTTCATTGCAGGGGGAATGTAGGGGAAAATGACACTTGAGGAAAGCACATCTGAAAACATGGACCTACTATTACATTCTTATGCTGATTGTCTGATACCTGAAGTGAAGTATCTGAGAGGTAACAACTGGGATTTTTTTTTTGAGTGTAAATTAATGCTTTTTAATTTGTACTACTATCAGCATAGAAAAAATAACACTGAGATTCCTGACTCTGTACAAACTACTCAGTACTTCAGAGCTCTGAAAATACGTTGTCCTCAAGGTATTTAATTGCGAATTAAACAGCTGGAGCACTGCAAGCAGGAGCCACTCCTATAGCAGCCTGTCCATTACAACTCCACTTTAAAATATCTGGTTATTAAAACCACTCGAGCTTACTCAGAACTTTTCCTGTATTTGTCATCTTTTCAACTACATAAAGCCTTCTGAAAAGCATAAAGCTTGGCAAGAATCCTCGCTAAGATAACCATGTGCAATAGCATATTAATGGTAAAAATTAGAAAATTGCCTGCTTTAGTGATGAGAGACAGGAGGAAAGGGGGGGATAAAGCAGTTTAATTTTTGGTCTGGAAAATCTAAATGCTGGTCCTGGCAGAGGTTTGTCATGGGCTGCTGTGCAGGCATTCAGTGTTAGGTGTGCAGTAGCACCATTATAAGCAGTTTGTCAACTTGCCTGGAGATGTAAGGCTTAAAAACACAGGCTCTTACAAATCCTGCAAACAAGATTAAGTGCATAAAAGAGCAAAAGGCTCTGACTGGCAGCATGCAGTGTTTCTGCATTTTCTGCTTACTGTACCTTGTGCTGGCCTGATCATTACTTTTCCTCTGACTAAGAGGGACACCCTTCATATTTACTCTTAACAGAGCATTTAACTTTCAGGTTAAATTGAAAGAAATGTGATTAGGGAGCGGCACAAGCAGGATTTTCCTCTTGCCAGATCCAAGGTTTGCCATGTGCCTTGCTCCTGGACTTGGTTTCTTTGCAGAGAGATGGAGCCTCCCAGCAGGCTGCTGTTTTAATCCTTGCAGTTTGTCAGGTGACTGCCTGGGTTTAATTACGGGTTTGAGACAGATCTTAAAAGATTTCATCAAGCTAAACCAAGATATTTTTCACCTTTAAGAAAAACTCTGTTTGTTGGCTGAACACATAGAAGATTGTTAATTTTTTCCCAGTTGATGTTGGCAGGAATAGAAATATCTCAAGGCTTTATGGAAGCTGGGTCACATTTGCTGCTGAATTAATACCATCTCTCTATGAGAAATATAATGTGAATGGTATATGTATATTTTACATACATACTACTTAAGTTACACATGAGCTTGGCAGATGTTCTCTTAATGAATGAATGAGTGAAATTTATTTCTGGATAGCTGATGATTTGGGCTAAAATAATTATTCTATTTGTATCATTTATACTTCTAGTAAAATACATCCCATTTTTCAGTCAGGATGCTAGTGCCTTTGCATTTTGTGCTTTACAAATGCCCATTAAGTGGTGCTATGTTCACTGGAGACCTTACAGCCCTTGATTCTACTCCTGTTCTCTGCTTTTCTTTACAGTTTCTGAACAGTTCCACGAAACCTAGTAAAATAGTCAAGATTTTGGAAATAAGAGACAACCAATGTATATGTGCCCTGTGCCTGTGTACATAGATGTGTGCATGTGCACACCATTTGAGGTTGGTAAGTGAATGCCAAAGTAGAGTTGTTTTCTGATAAAATTGTCAATTTCTGCAGCTGAGGTCTGTCCTCTGCTGCAGCTTTCTTTTCCCCTCAGCAGCACAGCTCCAGTCAGCCTGGAGAGGGATAGGAAAGGAAGGAATTGGGAAACCTTATCGGTGAACTCAACAAGAACAGGTCCTTAAGATAAGACCTGTACATATGCTGTGTCAATTTGCATGGTATGAGCCCAAAGGCAGCCTCTGGCTGAGACAGGCTGGCATTTCAAAAGTGCCAATTACAGGTTTATTTTAAAAATGGGTTTGGAATTTTATTTTTAAGAAATCCAATTGAGACATCTGGAATCTTTCCAGTAGCAAAACAGCAGTTTTCAGAATTCCTGCAAATGTCCCTCCAAATGTCTTTTATCCACACCTCTCTTCAAAAGTGCTGGTAGCAAGCAGTTTCAGAGTTCGGAGACAGGAATTGCTTTGGTTTTCATGGCACATTCCACTCGCACAGGATTTTTAGATTTACTTTATTTAACATTACAGAAAGATTTTCATAATGTCCCAAGAGTGGTGTTAAGTTCTGAGCAAGCACAGTAGTGTCTGTAGTTCTTAATTATTTCAGTTTTGCTTAACCTTGGAGGGAAGGTGAAAGGGGAAAGCAACATTATTCATGCTTAGCTACATTGATAGTCAGTAAAACAAATTTATTTGCTTTCTCTTCATTTAAGATTTCCCCAACTGCCTCCATCAGCTCTCCCTCATTCTTTCTTCATATTTTATCCTTAGTTTTAAATATTACTCTGAATGACAACATTAGCTCTCTAAACTACTCAGCAATATCAGCTTTCCCCCAAAGACTTCCTTGAGGCTGATTTGTATGGGCTGCAGTGGTCTTTTTTTTTTTTTTTTTTTTTTTTACGACTTGCATTGAACAATATCCTCACTAATGTCATTTCCCCAGCAATGATACACCAGGGAAATGCATGGAACTAGAAGTAGGAATGATGAATACAGCCTAAATACATGGAGAACGAAGTGCTAAAATTTGCTCCTGTATCACACCGTAAAGACCATAACTCCCGTCTCTTTTCATCTACCGTAAAGATGGAGCACTGTGCTGTGATATTCTTAGACAGATATATCAGGCATACTATTGCATAACACAGTTTTGCATCCTTACAAAGAAGATACATGGCTATGCTTGTAATATATGTTCTGTCTGACCATACAGCCTGATAAAACAGCCTCACCTAAAGAAATAGATTAAAATAATTACAAGACGAAAATGCAATAAATAACTTCCTGCTGTGAGAGCAGGTGATATACAGAACACAACCAGTAGTTCTGGAAGCTGGTTCATTACAGTTTGAGAAAACTAGTAATTAAACAACACCTCCAGCAAGCCATAGCCAATAACCCCCTCTACTCGTACTCTCTCCTCCCAGAGCTGCGCCCAGATGTGTCCTTGCCTTGGTGGACAATGCTTGTTTGCCCTTCCTATTTGCTCAGGGCTCAGCCCTGAAGTCCCAGAACTTTTTAAGGGCAACAAGAAAGCCTCCCTTCTTATCATGGCCCTGTCAGTGCTCCTTGACTGCCACTGTTACTTGTTTCAAAGCTTGGTCTTTGAAAGACAGACTAATGCTCTCCCATGTCCCCTTGCCACTTACCAAGATCTAGAAGCAGTCCTGGCTGTCTACCCTACTATATAGGGTAAAAGGTATTGCAGATGCTGACAGCCAGGGACTGAGCAAGAGGTGTAAACAATCTATTTTCCACTTACTTGTAGTACTTGCTTATTGTAGCTGTGATTTAATGCATGTGAATACATTGACAGCAGGAATTACGCTGAGCTATCACATGCTTGCACTGGAGAATTTCTGGGTTACTTAGCAATGTCACATAAGAAAATAGAAAATGTCATTTTTACTCAGCCATCACAAGGCGCCTTATAGAGTATGTTGTTATTGCCTCTTTATCTTCACTTTTTAAATAACGTGTATATCTCAAAGGTATAAAATCCTATTTAGGATCCATCTAACCCAGAAAAGCAGCAGACAGGCAAACTTGAGAGGGAACTGTTCTGGGTTCTTCAGATTTCCCTCTGAGAACTGGAGACTGCCCGGGCTGCTCAGGCACAGGGAAAGAACTCAATGGATGATTTTCTTTGCATCAGAACTAGATCTGAATCAGGGAATTCATCTCTCAGTTCCCAAAAGCTACAGTATGGTTCACTTTGGGATTTACTTTATCAGTGGTCCAGTCCTCCTTTATAGAGATTAAAAGGAATTTTGTCATTGGGGGATAGGATAAGTGGAGGTAAATATTCATAAATACATTAATAAAATAATTACTGGTTAAATGCTGAACATCCAAAGAGTTTTACAAACAAATCTTGGCTATGCTTGGTAAATGGAAACATATCAAGTTTTTTACATATCATGAATTACTCTCATAATGTTGTTGGTGATGGTGGTATTTACAGAAAAGGCAAGCTAATTTTCAAAATGCTTTCAGGAACTGAACTGCAAGTATGACTTCCTTTTTCTCAGGACAGATATGTGCCCATGCTTGAAACAGTTGCTGAATCTCAAATAAACTGAATTACAGAGAGAATGAGAGAATTTCCCCAACACATGCACAGAAATGCTAGGGAAAAGTCTATGATTTCAATGGTTACAAATTTTGTCTACCCTCTTCAAGAATTACAAAGTTGGGAATTCACTGTGCTTATGTCTGCCAACACCAATGGAGGAGGGACCAAGCGTTCATCTGTTATTTTACTACCAAATTTCTTTTTCCCCAGCTATTTTCTTGTACCTAAAAGCCACTTGACAATCATGTGTGTTTTTATTTTGTTTTGTTTTGTTTAACAGCAGCAGAAAATATAAATGCTCTTACTTTATTTGAATACAGGTACAAGTTGTTTCCCCGGAGGCTTTTAAGATTTTGGAAACCTATTGTCATTTGACAATAGGTTTTCTAGGATTTCCCTAAAAAACAACAGTACAGGGGTTCAATTTTCATATTTAAATCATTTAATTTTGTAAGAATCTCTGTCCTCTGGCTCTGACAGATTTAAAGAAATTAGTTTGCTTTTAATTTGAAAAAGGTGTAAGCATGGAAGGTAATTCAATGAGCCTCTGAAAATAAATCAGAAAAAGAAAACTTTCCTTTTCTCAACTGGTTGCTGTGTGGAAGCACATATGATAACTAGCTTCTTCTCACCACATTTTATTCACTTAATCTCAAAGTGTGTCAGGAAGAGGAACATGTGACTGTCTCTCTAAAATGGAGGGGAACTGAGCCACAGAGATGCGATGTGGCTCCTGGACATTGTGCAAGTCAGTCCAAAAGCCAGGCTAAAACTTGTTTCATGATGACCAGCTTGTAGATAACAGGTCTACACCATCTTTAGAGCAACTCTTGGGTGAGAAATTTTGTTTTCTGTGAACCATGCAGTAGGCCAGAATAAAATAACCAACCAAAAATCCATCAAGGCTCAACAAACAAGAGCCAAACTCCAGAGCTTTTTATTCAAACAGCTGCAAGGTTACACCCCATGCAATCACAGCCACAGGCTATGATACACACTTCCTGACCTTGGAGAGGCTCATTTTTGGGATAGAGTTTCACAGTGATTTCACATGAATCATTTTCTTGAGTCCTAGTGTTAATCAGGAAAGATGAGAGGCTGGCTTCATTTTCATTAACTCTAACCATCTGTTGGTATGAAGACTGGCTCTCCCCTCTCCCGAGATCTTCTACAATTGCAGTCATCCTTTGCACAGCTTAGAAATGACTGTGCTAAATATTGTGTTAGTGAACACTGGGTTGAAAACCCTGTGACAGTGGCAGGTCAATGTTCTTTGATTCTATTTGAGAGTCTATTTCAGGAACTCATTGAGCTGTTTTGGGGCTATGTCACGTGCACAACTAAAATTTACAGCAGCGCACAGCAGTCAGAAAGCATTTCTAAATATTTATGCATATACACTGAGACACCCAAATGTACACATAATCAAGCCTGCAGGTTCCTACTGTGCAACTGATTTACTTTAATAGGATTACTAGAATCAAAGTAGAAATGAGCCCTCTTCAAATGATGTCCTCCTTTGGGCTGAAGAAGTTATGTGTATGTTGGATAGACACAACATAGATTGTAGTGACCATGATGCAGTTGCTGTCATATTTTGACCATGCAAAGCAGGAGCTTTGAGATATTTGAGAGCATTGAAAGAACCCCCTGATACCTCACCCCATGCATGTAGCCCACATTTCCAACCTCCAAGGACATTTTTAAAATAGGCAATCGACCGGGAATATTTTTACTCTTTTTTTAATCTTCAGCAAAGGACTCTTTGAAGTTAATAGGCATCAATTTCACCTCCAAGAGTCCATCAAAACATCAAAGCTATATACCTCAATACATTACAGAGTTGGTCTAATGACAACTGAAAAGCACAGCTAGGCTACTTGCTTTGACAATCCTCACTTAATGTTTAAAACACCTAGGTACTATCTGAAAGTAAAGCTCTGTCCACAAGGAAGAGGACTTAGAGAAGATATCTCATCTGAAAGATTCAGTATTTTAACTGTCTAGAACTGATTTCTGTGTTAACTCTTAAGAATAGATTTACTGGCTTAGAAACTTGCTTGCTTAATGTGCAATAACTGCAAGCTGGATGAGATGGGCATACATGAGAAATTATCACCCAGAGTTCGGTTCTTGTCACTGTCTGTTATGAGCCCCAATCTTTCCACTAAACTCCCTCTAATCGTTTCAGTTTGCCTACAGGTAAATACGACCATTCACATCATGCACACTTTATTTCTTGAATATGGTGAACTAACATCAGAAGCTACATTGAGGAGCTTTAGTTTGATCAAAACTTAATTCATTTTGAATTACTGGAATAATATTCAAGAGGAAAGGAAGGTATTCACTCATTTTGTCATGATCACGTAAAGCCTTTGATTCTGTTTTCTCAGGTATGAGCTGCCATTAGAGATGAGGAAAGCTGCCCTTCCTCCCCAAGCAGAAGCAGCGTATGAACTGAGCTACTGTAGAGAGATTTTTGGTTCATCTCTGTTCCAAGATTAAAAGCCCAGTTATTTCAGAGTGGATATTTTCCCTTTCTCTATTAGTCCTTCATATCTCATTAGTTCTGAGCATACCAAGTTTTCTACCTGACCATAAAACATTTAACAGAGAGATAATGCAAAATGAGATTGAAAGCAAAATAAACATGATGGTATATTCTATGATTTTCTTGCTGCCTCTTTCTTTTTGGAGTCCTAAAACAATTTCTTTCTTTAGCCCAGGATTTCAACAAGAAAACAACTCTCTAATTTGTACAAAACAGTTTTACTACAGTCTTCTTAAGAGCTTTTAAAGAAACATAGATTTGTTGGAGGCGATGTTAATGAGGGGCATATGTGAGCAGTTAGAGACTTAATTTAAAAGCTTCCCAGAAGCTGGCTGGAAGTAGTGTAGAGATACAAGTAAAGGGAAGAAAGTGAAACACAATATAGTTTATTTAAAAAAGCATATTGGGATTTTTTTTTCCCTCTCTTTTCTCTCCATTATGTTGGAGTTTAATGGAAGAAAGAGAGGTAAATTAAAATAAATGAAGCATGGTATGTAGAACTTAATTGCATGGTTTAGTTGTAGACATGACAGTATTAGGTTAAAGATTGGACTAGGTGATTTTAGAGGTCTTTTCCAACCTGAATGATTCTATGGTTTTATGTGTCTCTTCTGTTTTTCTTATATTTTTTTCTCTATGTTTGAATTTAGGTTATTTAGCTGCTGCCTTTTGAATTATCATTATATTTTAATTTTTAAATTTATATTCTACATATATGTATATTTACCTTGAGAGTAAAGCAGCATGATTAAGATAACATGGGCTTAAAGCATCCTTTGGATGCATGTGGGGGGCATGGGCAAGGAGGGAGTAACTGTGTAGCCCAGCAGCATTCTAAGGCACAGGTCACAGAGAGTCCCTGCCTGAAGGGCACGTTCAGCCAGTGGGAGAGCAGTCATGGCCCTCTTGCCACTGGTAATCACTATGATGAAGCTTAGTTAGGCAGCCTGTAAATGCAACAGACTGTAATCAACACCATTAGTATAAGCTCCATGCCAAGCCATAATTTTGGAAAATAACAAAAACAGGTATCAACTTGGAAATGTACATGTTTAATGCTTCCTGAAAGAGCTATTGGAAGAGAAATAATCACTTCTAGGGGCTTCTGAACTACCAGAATTTGGAAATGTGAGTGTGAAAGGTATATAAAGCAATATATCAGCTCATGTAGTTCCAGAAAACCTGCTCATGTTTCTTCTGTGCTCAATTCCACCAATTGTAAGGGTGTCATTTCTCAACTGGTAGAGTGATTTGAGATGGCTTCTGGTTTAACCTGGACCAGCAGAGTCTAAGCTTCTAACTGCTTGCTGGGTATTAAATAAATCCAAGTTTATTCTTTCCACCAAGCTTGTGTGGTTCCAGCTCCCCCCTGTGCTTCGTTCTCCCTCCATATTCCCAATGTAGATCTCTGAAGGCTTCTTACTGGTGTGCTGTGGGGGGAGGTTGTTTTGAAGCTAAACTGTACAGCAGCTCTGTATTCTGAAACCCTGCTTTCTCATTACAAGGTATCCTAATCTTTTTCAAAGAGTAGCTGAAAAAGAAAGTAAAAAATGAGCTGGCAATGAGCCTTGATGTGAAGACGCGCTTTGAACAGTTAAGGGATAAACACTGGGATTGGAAGCCAGAACCCCCGGCTAGGTGCAGTAGCCAGGGTTTTGAGTGCACAATAATGGCTATAAAAAAATAAAATAAAATTGTTTACCTGCTTGAGGACTAGCCAATAACCTGGACTGTGAGGACTGAGTTCTTGTATTTTAATCCTTGGTGTTATGATTGATGATACTATTCTTAGTCATAGGAATGTGTCATCCTATTCTAAGTTTAAATAAGCTGCATGCCTCCATAGCAGTTTGCAATTGTGAGTTCCAAAGAGCAATTGCTGAAACATGCCTCAATGACTCCACTGCTATTATTTTATAATATTGAGTTAGTGCTATTCAACTAGATGCTGCAAGCAGATACTTCGGCTAGACATTTTAGTAGCTTCATGTTCATCGCTTAATGAATTTAATAAATATCAAGTGTACTCTAAGGACACCAGTCCTCCTTTTCAATTAATGCAAAACAGAAGTGAGGTTTTCTTAAAGAAAGCCCTGAAGTAGGGAGGATTAGATCTCCAAGACAGAACTTGATACAACCCTGTTGCAAAGATTCAGTCTTACAATTGATGTATACATGGGACTCCACTCTTCACCCAGGAAACAAAGACCTTACATTGTTTGCACATCCTCCTCCTCTCTGTCAGAGATTGTCACGCTGTTCTCAGCTTCACTTTAACTTCAAAGTCATCATCATGCCAGAGGATGTGACAACCGGGTAGGAAGGCTAACTGTGGTTTCAGCTAACTTTCCTTCAGTCCTTGCTGATGTATCTGTGTGAAGGCTACTAAATGAACCTAGGCAATTAAGGAAAGAGAAGAAAACTGTAATAAACAACTTCACAAGGGAAAAAAAGATTCATGATTTGGGAAGTGCTAGTTCCTGAGCTGGATGTGAAGCAACACTATCATCTGTTTATCTCTGCACTGTATAGATGGAACAGTTGAGGTCTCCTAGCAGTGCAAACAGAACATAAAGAGCAACGGGAGTTACAAACCTACTGCACTGACTGCTCTGGTGCAGATGGACACAACACTGACAATGACTCTTTTTCCAGTCACTTTGTTCCTCTAATTTGCAGTTAGTGATTGTGAAAGGTGTCAGAGTAACAGCATGAAAACAAGAAGTCTGTTTATTTACAGAAGACTTATGTATTTCATTTCAAATTGCCCTTTGTATCCCTTAAGACCATCTGGGGTAACAATATATGTGAGGGACTGTCTGTAGTAGGCTGCTTGCAGGTGGGGAAAGGGGATGGGGTGATGCAAGGGAACGCTTCCAGTAAGTCTCAGACACCAAACTGGGAAGCATTCTTTGAAATATCATGAAGCAGCTTTCTGATCTTGAGACCATGGACTGCTTAGTCTGTCACCAAGAAGCATTCCAAGCAAATCTCACCAATTCTACGCCTGGTTCCAGGATTTGTGCACTGACTTTGAGAGACAGGGAATTCTGCTAGCTTATGCTCAGATCTATAGCAAATTTCAAATGTTTAGGGATTTTTGCATCTCAAAAAACAAACAAACAAATGAACAAAAAACCTCTAGCAGTCAGGCCAAACTTATACAAGCAGTGAGGTAGCTAACTATGGTGATAAAGTCTAGAGTACAGAAATTGGTGGAAGTGATCAGGAAACCCCTGCCTGTATCTTTAGGCGCATAGTAGTTTTAAGTGCATAGATTCATCTGTAATGGGTATGATATAATATAGTTTTCCCAAAGAGTCCAAGGTTCTATATGTTTCTTATAGAAAACTAAACTCTTCAGGTTCTAGTGAAATATCTATAAATACAAGAGATGTCTCATTTTAACAAACCAAGTGTATCTTTTATAAATACGGGAATAACTTAATCTGGGAGTGAAATAGAAGGAAATAACCATGATGTTTCTAACAGCCTTTAGTATTTCTAGCTTATAGCTTCATAACTACTTTTGTTTTACCTTCTGCTGCTCTGGAAGCACATAATAGTCATTGCTTTTCATCTATTTCGGCTTCAGCTGTATGACTTTTCCACGAGCTATATTTCTTTCTCTGCTAGCTGGTGGCTCAGAATATTCCAGATCTCAGTTCAGCATCTGCTTTCTTTGACTACCTACTTTTCTCCACAAACTCCACTTCATCCCTTCTGCTGGATGATATTTAAATGTCCTGTGAGAGTCCTAATAGATTATGCGTTGCTGCCCAAAATGGGACAGAAATGTACATTTCCATGATCTTTCTCAATTACATTGTTTTCAAATGTGTTTTCCCTCCATCTGTCAATTGATTGCCTTTTGTGGTGAATTTTCTTTTTACCACCTGATTCCTTTTTGTTTATCCTAATAGGTTAAAAGTTTTTAAAGGTAACTCCCAAATCAATGATAGATAATGAGTAAACTGGTTGTTACAAAAATTGTTTAATAGCTATTGCTCTTTTGTTTTATCTGTTTATGGTTTATCTACACAGGAAAACTATTACACAGCATGGTAGAACATGGATTTTAAGCCAAATAACTATTTCAGATTACCTTCCCACAAGGATATTGTCATCTTGCACACAGGTTTCACTTAATCTATTCTGGAAATTGGCTAAGAAGACTTGCATAATATATTTGTGGTGTGAAATGCCCACATGGTGAGTTAAATATGGACTATGTTTCCAAGCTCCTATGGCAATAGTAACTTTCTATAATGGCAAAGAGTTGTGTAGTTTTATGGTCCCTATTGCAGTGGTACTACAGTGGCTCATTTATTTATCTTGCAGATATTCTCATAACACTTCTAAGAGGTAGGGAATCCATTGGTGTCTTTCTTAAGGTTGTGCAAAAGTGTTGGAATACAGCAGAGACATCAGTTTGGTTTTCTCAAGGCCAGTGATGGCTCCATTGTTGCTGGACCATCCTTTTACTCCATGAAAAGCCTGTAGCTCCTAATCCTATCTGCTAAACAAATCACTTCTGTTCTTCCTTCAGACAGGTGTGACTCAGATGCACAACACTGCTGATGGATCTTGTAAACTAAAGCTGCCATTTCCTGACGGTGACTGGCCATGTGTCATTATGTTTGTATTAATTCATGTCCTCATTAGCATTCAGTAAGGATAGAGAAGCTCACTGATGTGTTTTGATTCAGATTCTCAGTGGTTTGATGTACTTAGGTACGTAAGTTCCGTGGAATTAAAATATCTTTGAGGATTTTATTTAAATACCTGCAATTACTGATATTTAGGAAAATATTGGATAGCCTGTTTTAAATCAATTTGTGTTCCTTGTACTTTCTTCCTCTCTCTGAGGAGCTGTGTTTACATAGAAAGATGACTCTTAAATAAAATCACAAAGTCAGTTTTCTGAATATAGAGAAACTCAGCAGCCCAAACTAATATTAGGATTAAACACTGCCCTTCCAATTCAATAATGGACTAAGTCAAAACTCTATAGATCGTTACTTACTTGAAGCAGAAAGTTCAAGATTCCTCTTGTCTTGCTGCCCAAGATCTGATATCTATTCTGCTGCGTTTTAGAGGGCTGATGAATCTACAGGTGAATATGAGGGTAAGGGGTTGAGATATTAGTTCACCAAACGCACTGATTCAAAACACCTGTGTATTTTAACTCTGACAACTTTTCTCTTAATTATTTTTTATAAATATATATAAATACAAAGAAAGGGTGAATCCGAAGTAATCTATTATTAGAAACTGAGGCTACTCTACCTTGTTTCTGCTCAGAATTGCCTCCCTGTCTGGGCTGTGACTTACTTTCTGGCACAGGGCCCATGAATGTGTATGGAGCAAGTTGTCAGAAGCATGCCTGTTGTAGGCCTCTTGTAAAGGAAGGATGAATGTTGAATACGTTGAGGAGTTTATCACAATCTGGTTTTAGTTTTCTGACCTTCCTGTGGAAGTTTAGTGGTATATTCTTGCATGTAGACAACTGGCTGCTTGTGTAGAAGACACTATTGATTACTTGAAATCCCTAGAAACTTTTTAGGCCTGGTATGTTACTAATAGTAGGAATAACCACTCCTTTCAAATATTGCTATTAGTGCTTATATGAAAAACAAGATTGTGCATTAGCACTATTAGCTGTTGCCAGGTGTTCAAGACTTTTGTCCATGGCCTGAACAAAATGTTTGGGTAGCTACTATGTGGTCCAAACTTCCTGCTGGTGCTTGCCAATGGGCAGCTGCAGGGTGAAATGCAATATTGATGTGATTTTAACATGAGGTCTCCAACTTCAGGTAATTAAAATGTTGCATTATTTTTATTTTAACACACGAAAAAGGTTCTATCTGTTTGTGATAATAGCACTGACTGACATTGTTTCAAAGCAGATTTAGAGATAA
Organism: Aythya ferina; assembly: GCF_964211825.1. NCBI lineage: Eukaryota > Metazoa > Chordata > Aves > Anseriformes > Anatidae > Aythya > Aythya ferina. The sequence continues at coordinate 9,381,237 of NC_140312.1, forward strand.
GTTTGGTCCTGACATTTAGTCAGCAGGTGGGTGTTGTTTATTGCCTAGCAATTAGAACTTATATTAACATAATATCTCCTCAACTTCAAAAATTTCTGAGAGCTCTCCGTGAACAGATTCCCAAGAGCTCTCCCCTGCTCTCTTCCCTTTGTCTTTTCACTTTCCCACCTCCACACCCATCCACCCACCTGCCTTTAAATGTGCTATTTCAAATTTGGAGTTCAAGAAACTTTAAGTCTAAATCATGAAAGATATTTTCTCTTAGGGCAGAGGCAGCCCACAGCCCCTTTATTTTAAACCAAGTTAAAATGATGCTTTTTAGTCTTCAGAAACTTTTTCCACTCCCAATATTTCTGTGAGCACTGCATTGTGGAAAATGAGTTGAGGAGCATGAGCTGGTTCTCTGATGTGAAATGGTCCAGGTGCAACAAGTGTTTTCCTCACCACACACATCTTCAGTGCTCCCTTTTCTCTTGGTTGTTTCTGTTCTTAGTTTGTTGTGGAGACAGTCATTAGTTTTGTTGCATCTGCTTTTCCATGATATTACCACAGAAGTCAAAATGAATATGACAATGAGTTGTCTACAGGAGGATGTGAAAATGAGCTGGTTTGAGATAAACAGGCAACGAAGACAAATGTGAGAAATTAACAGATGCAAATATCTAATCCATGTTTATTGCCTTAAAGATAAATTGCTGTCAACTTCAAGCTCCCGACTCTAGCAAAATGGTAACGATCTTTAGTGAAATTAAACAAGAAGGAGCACCTTTCTTGTGCCTTTCCCCCTTTATGTATCCACATGCCCACATTCTTAAAGCAAACACTTGTCCATTATTTTTTTAAGCTAGAGTTCCATCATTTCAATAGCAGGGAATAGCACTATTTTTTTTTTTTTTTTTGAACAGAATAGTCGCCTGCTTAGGGTGTACTTTTTCATCAAACAAAACACCTTCCTCTATTGTCTGGGAGGAGCTAGCTGTGGGAGACAAGGACTGCTTTTTTGAACAACTGTGATTAACACTGGAACACAGTGGATTGGAGGAGTAATCAGTGCCTTGCTCTGATTCTAAAGCAAACCCCGAAGGATCAAATGCTGCTCTCCCCCTCCTCCCAGCTATCACCATAACAGTCACATGGGGCCAATTCAATAAAAAAAAAACAACCCAGCCCTCTGTGGTGGTCATTTTGCTGATGAGCAGAAACATGCCTGTTTACTATCAAAGGCAAAGTCACTGCTCAAATCCTGATCATTAGGAAGATGCTAATTGGGTGGGGGAAGTGATAGGGAAGAAATTGAATTCTTAAATCAGGTCAAATCAAATGGGACTTTTACCATATTAGCATCCTTTATTCCCCCCGATATGTAAATAAATTCCAAGTAGCTGTTCCTGAGAGAGGGCAGCTCCTTGGGCTGCCAGTGGAGGCAGATGTGGTGCTGCTTTGCACTGAAAGGGTGACAGTGCAGGGACAGCCTGTGCAAGTGGCAGCATCAGGGTGGCTTCCTCTGCTCAGTTAGTGGGTTAGTGTTTGGCTGTGTGTGGTAGCATCCAGGAGTGATGACTTTTCCTGTGGCCAAGGGGAGAATGCTCAGTGGGAATGTAGTGCCTTTTTTCAGCCTCAGCTGGGAACAAGAGGAGCAGCATCTTTGCTCCTTAACTGAAACTGCTCCCTCAGGTTGCAGCGGTGCCAGCTGGCAGTAACTGAGGTTCTCCTGCAGGGATGACTGCAGCCTTTACCCCTAGATAACAAGCCTGACAAATGCCTTTGACATTTGGGCATGCTGAATTCTGGGGAAGGCTTCTGAAAATAAATTACTACCTCTTTAGCAACTATCCAGAATTAACAATCCCCAGCTTTCTTGGCAAGTGCTCTTTTTGCTGTGGGTTGGGATTTACTGCTCCCTGGAGATGGTGACAGCTGAGGGGTCCTGTGAGGCCTTGCTTTCTCTTTCCTGGATATTCTAGTAACTTTTCTTGTGACTGAATAACTGAAAATGCCTCTAAAGTACCAGAATGGCAAGTGTTTCCAGAAAAGTGGAAGCTATAATCCCAAATGAGAGGAAAACCCCGGTCAGAGTCAGAATCAAAATGAAGGCAAAACTTTCTGGAGGTTGGAAAGTACGATTTAATTACTGAGCATATTGGGACTCTTTCTGCTTCTAGTTTTAATGAGCAGCACATGAAGCTCTGAGGAAACACCATTGTTTAGGTATGGCCGATATACTGAACATTACAAATGTTTTCCCTGTATTGCTGCTTGTACCACTCCTGTACAATTTTGGTTCCCAAAGAGGTGCAAAGAGTTTGGGGAAAAGCCACTGAACATTCTTGCACGGTTGGAATATCAAAACGGATGTAACCCTTCTGTCCCTGAGTCTTACACTAATGGAATCACTGTAATTTGATGTGTGATTTGAATGTCACACTGAACTACATCAGTTTTCTTTTGTTCATATATCATCTATGGTGAAGTTTTTATAACTTAAATTGACAAAGTAGAGGACTGGATCCAGGGGGAAAAAACTTTAAATTCAAATATGAGCTTTACCAAAATTCAGGCTGTTTGGATCTTTGGTACTGTGAGTTATTTCTGTCACAAAGCGTGACTGTCTTTTCTAAAACAACTTGATAGGTTAAGTATTAACATACCTTTAGTCTTTCTTTATTAGTACATTTCTTCAAACTTCAATGTGGGTTCAAATGAACCCGCTCTGCTCTTTGGGATTGAGGCAAGTAGCCATCCTGGCTGAGTCACAAGGTGTAGAATATGAATTGATGCATAACCACACCAAAAATGTGAGGGGCTTTTTGGAATTCTGTGCAATCCTCATTTTTAATATCTACCCTTTGGAGGGGGAGGGGGATGTTTGGTCAGCTTTTTAACATTCTGAGTGCTAGAAGGACAATAAAAATGATCTTGTCATCATTCGGTGGGTCCAGAGGAGCTGCTAACTCTGCTGACCAGGATAGTTCTTAGATACATAACGGTTCAGTGCTGCAATACTTCTAATGCCTTAGTTTCATTAATATGAATGCCTGCCACCTCTACCAACATTCTGCTGAAGCAGTAGAATATATTTATTCTCCCCCAAGAATTTTAAGCTGTTGTTACAAGACAGCCACTACTGCACAAGATGCAAATCCGTGTTTTACAGACAGGTATTACCAAGGAGGAAGATGAAGATAGGGTGGGAATTCAGAACTTTATTAGGCCTTGGTATATAAAGTTTATTTTTTTTAAGTAGCATTTCAAAAGTATCCAGCAGAGATGAGATAGTAGAAGCGAAATATTTGTAACAACCATTTTTGCGACTGATATGGAACAACTTAGCATCAAATGTATTCTCTCTAAATTTGTTTTACAAGCCTGGACCTAGGTCAGAATTTCTGTTATATAATATTCATCTTTAGTTCTAAAATATAGCCATATATAATCATAAAGTTTTAAAGTTATTTTTTTAATATTAGAATTTGTTAACATGTTCTACTGATTTATGTCAGGAACCAAATTAACATATTTTAAAATGAATTTGCATAACCTGAAAAAAGTTTTGCACAGCCTAATATAAATTTACATTTGTAATAAAGCATTAACATATCCAAAATGGATTTTAAACAGTACTGCTATATTTTTAAATCCTTCCTGTAGATTCTTAACAAACAGCTTTGATTTGCATGTCCTGACTTAGCTTAACATAGAACTAATAATCAGCCCTTTAATCCTTTGCTGCTGCTACCTTTGCTCATACAGATGAGAATTAACAGGGAAAGAAGGCAATCCTAAACTTTCCCTCTTGCACACAGTAAGGTTGAATCTAAAGCCAGAGTTTGCAATGGGAGAGTCTTTCAGGAGATGCATTTCTGGATTCAGCTGCTAAGTTGGTAGCAAAGCTCGGACCAATCTTCAGACCTTCAAAGTCTGACCCCAGTCCCCAAACACTTCTTTCTCTCACTTGATAGACAACAGTAGGATGGGGTATTGAGCTGCCTGTTAAGTCACCATTTTAGATTTCATTCTCTCATGTGAGGTTTGCTTTTCTGCAGTGTAAGTGTGTTTCCTCTGACAACGAGAAATTACTAAAGAGTTGTTTAATAGCAGCATGGTGTGACTGTAAACTCAGTAAAAGGCGTGGAAGGGTCCTGATATCTGAAAGCCAGTAGCTCACCGCAGATATTTGAACATCAGTACTTGAGTCTGTAGCCATGGATGCATAGAGGCTCTGATTCAACAAGGTACTTAAGCTTTAGGAGTCCTACTAAAATCAACTGAATGATGCATGTGTTAAAAGTTAAGCACATAAAATCTTGCTGAATAGGAGCCAAAAACAATTCCCATTGAAATCTGCCATCAAATTTACTCTTATGGTACAACTGAAGCATGGGCTTTTCAGAATCTGTATGAAAACAAGAGTGAGACCAAGCAGTAATGCATTGCCTTCAGCTGTTACAGCTTTCTAGAAGAGCTGGCACAAAGAGGCAGTGAAACAGGACGGTCGGGCAAGGGAAGGCAAAACTTATTCTCATAGATCCTGTCCAAGTGTGTTTGTGGCCTCCTCCAGTTCAGCTCTGCTCATCCCTGTGCTGTTAGCTGAAATATTGCCAACAAATCAGAGCACTGAGCTGAATTCTGTGGCTGGTAGGTAAAACTGTTTCTGCATCTGGAGGTTTGTTGGGAGGTGCTTAAAGTCAGGTGGTAACCCCAGGAGTAGGAAAGCATAAACATGTCTATGGGCTAATTTATTTAACAGAGTCCATCCATCACCCTCAGAAGACTGTTAAAGTGAAAAACATAGCTTCAAAATCAAACCTGTGGTGGTATGTCCACTTTTACAGCCTATTATGCCAGCCTGATTCCAGCTTTTTTGGCCCTTCTTAGCACTGCACATGGGTGGGTGATAAATGTAAGAAAACTAAGTTTTGCTCAGGTTCAATGCAAGCCAATGTAGTACTGAAACCCAGCGAGCAATACTTAATACAACAAGTGCAAGCTCATTTCTATATTCTGGCTGGTGATTCTCCTCAGCAAAGTGGCCCTGTGGTATTACCAACCAGAGCTCTGATAACAGGACTGCTACCTTTGTACTACCTTTGCTGCTGATAGTAAGAGCAGAAAAATACAGCTAGATATTTGTACCTACATAAGTCTGTTCTACAAGCAATTAAGCAAAATTCTCTTCTGACTTGCAAATGTGTGGAAATATTGTGTGCAAATACTGTGTAGAAACAACAGAAACAGAGTAAATAGAGAATCTACATGATGATATTTATAGTAATTACAGTTTTGGAGCATAATAATAGGTCTTTCTAAAGACCTTTGTTTGCCTTTATTACATAATGCTACTGTCCTCTCCATATGGTAGGTTTTGCCTATGGTTAAGAGCCAACAAAATGTCCTTGGAGTCTACAGGAAAAAATGCAGTAGGTACTGAGATGATGAATATTCAGTAGGTGATTCCATGTTGTTATTCCTGACATGCCCTCCACTTTAAAACTCATGGAATGGAATGAAAACTAAGGGACTTTGAAAAGGTTTTCAGCCTCCAGTTCCTGAAAATCAGGACCAGCCATTCTGAAGTGTTGACCAGGCAGATGGGTTGTACTGATACCTAATCCCTGGAGGCCAAGCAGGATTTCTTGTGTTTAATGACACCAGCTACTGTTTTTTAATGGTGCCTTACAATCCAGATGTTCTTTTGCATTCCTGTTGTCACAAATGAGGTTGTGGGGGAGCAGACAGAAGGGATTTCGTTTCCAACATGCCACAGGGTAATGCATGTTTGACCTAGCTGTGACTATATCTAATGCACATTGCCTATTCCAGAATACATCTAGGGCTGTAATAACTATATTAACTATTAAAAGGCACAGTTATTGAAAATCATACCTTCATAAATTCTGAACAATGGTATCAGCTTCTACAAAGCCTTAGGTAAAAAAGGTACAGGACACTAAAACAAATTTATTTCACTGGAATATATAGCCATAACACAGGGCGTATCAAATAATTAATTAAAGCGTTTATATTTGTTTTTTACTGGACTGGATAGTTTTATGTGTTATACTTAAATAAGTACTCAGTAGAACACCACTTTTTTTTTTCTTTTTTTTTTTTTCTTTTTTTTTTTCCCTGCAGTTGGGAGAGCCAAATAAATCACTCTACATTCCCTCTGTTTCATTTACTGTGGGAGCCAAGCTGAACTTTCTGTTCCATAAACAGAAGAAGGAAAGCAAGCTAATGCATTTGAATGATGAAAAAGTGTTTATCTAAGCATCTGTCAGAGTCAAATCTAGATCATAAGATAAAGAAAATGGAGAAAAGATGTTCATGTAACTATACAAAGCATTTATGCCTCTATTTGGTGGAAGAAAAAAACTCCCCTTTTTTTTCCTTCAAGTAGATGCAGTAATTCTTATGGATCTTACTCTTGTAATGTCTCTCGTTATTTCTTCATAAAATAATAGCATTGTTTGGCTTGGAAGAGACCTTAAAGATCCCTACTTCCAGCCCCTCTGCCATGGCATGGATACCTCCTACCAGACCAAGTTGCTCAGGGCTCCATCCAACCTGACCCAGAGCACTTCCAGGAATGGGGCATCCACAGCTTCTTTGGGCAACCTATTCCAGTGCCTCACCACCCTCATAAAAGGTTTTTTCCTAATATCTAATCTAAATTTACCCTTGTTTAATTTACCCCTTGTTCTATTGCTATACTCTGAGAGTCCCTCCCCAGCTTTCCTGTAGGCACTGAAGGCTGCTAAAAAGTCACCCTGGAGCCTTCTCATTTCCAGGCTTACCAATCCAAACTCTCTCAGTCTATCCTCACAGGAGACACTGTAATATCTACATGTTCTTGCCTTATTCATTTTCCATCTCCAGTTTTAAAATTTGTTGTAAAACCACCCTGTTGTAGATCACAAATAGAATGACACTCCAAGTAGTTCATAACCTGTTATGAGTGGCAGAATTAGGGATATAACCACAACACTCTACCTAAGGTAGATGGACATTTCCTTGAGTAAAGCAGTAATGAGCTGTCAGAAAAATCTGAGCTTTGACTTCATGCAACCTGCTGTGGGAGGGGAGGGATCATCTAAATGAGGAAAAAAATTATGTTTATCACAAATGAGCTCATCTTCCAATTATTCTTCTTCACTTTCCCTAATGCTGGGCTCTTCTTTGGTCGTGGCTGTGTTGTGATTCTCATGTGTGTCATTAACATAGCAAGGGCTAAGTCCTAATGAGAGCTAGGGATGTATGCCTTGGTAACTGTCAAGAAAGTCTCTCCACCACCCTTGCATGACCCATAGGCTGTCATTCTGGCTAGATATGATAAAAGTTGCCAGAAGGTGTATATACTCAGAACTCACCACAAAGATTTTTTGAAAAAAAACTTTACTAGGTTTAAATTCAAAACTGTCACTGTTACTCTAGCAGGCAATATAATTATTCCAGAAGAACTGGGAGGTGAAGAAATCCTTTATACAATGGGTGTCTATGTTTAAAAAAAAAAAAAAATATGAATTTTCAGAATGTATAAAACATGAGAGGTTTATATACAGAAATTGCAACTGAATACATTAAAATCCAAGACAGGCAGAGAATGAATTAATTAGTCTCAAATTCTGGTATATATTTTTGTCAAGTTCTATACTTTAATTTTAGTGAGTGCTGTATGTCTTAATTACCTGTATACTTGCAGATTTAATCGTAAAAGATGGAATTTCTGTTCTTGTATAACAAACATTTGTACACAACCCCCTAAGCCCAACATTTTGGTAACCAGAGTGAAAATGAACTAACTATAAGGCAGCAGTAGCAGGTAATAAGTTTCATGTGAACAAAAATATTCTCATGAAGTTTTAAAGCATCTGATGAGCAATAGATTCTTACAATTCCTCTCTACAGGTCACTCAGTTTATGCGTGAAAATTGAAGGCATGTGGAAGCATGCTGTTTTCTGAGGCAAGGGTTCTATTCTTTTCTTTGCACAGTTGGTCATAATGTTTACTGGGACAAAGTGGAATACCAAAATACTCCTTGTTTTGTGGTTAAGCCACAAAGACAGTAGCTTAGATGAGCCCTATTAATGAACCAAGAAAGGATCAGTTAAATTATAGATTCTGTCTGGGCCCACATGTGCCAATGAGGTGTAATACAATGGAGTTTGGTCATCTCCTCTGGTCACATTAAAAGTCAAAACCCACTTTAATTTCAGGTGTTGTCTTGCAGAAGCACTGTGCTGGGAGCATCAGTTTAGGCAAGCTGTCCTTGTCTTTCTGCAGTTCAGCAGGCAGTATTAAAACTATAGAGGTCCAGGAGGGGTCTGCAGCCACAGACTGCCAGGAATCATGACTGTGGAGACAGGTGGCTGGCTCACTGCATATAGCATTCTGCAGAATACTAAAAATTTCCCAGGATTTTTTTTGGCATTCTTACAAATAGGAAATAACACAATGAGGAGAAGTCAGGCAAATGAAAAACAAGTACTGAAATAGGAAGTGATATTGACTTAAAAGAATCAGAATAAACCACATGAACATGACTGGGTATTTATAACTAAACCCCCTTTCTAGGGGGCACAGACTTCAAGATTTCCACACAGGCAAATCTTTAATGGGAAGTGAAGTCTTTATCCCATACCACTACATTATTTTAATAAGTTCTTCATTTACTTCACAAATCTTATTTCATGACGGTTCATATCTAGATCAGGATAAAAGCCAGGAGCGTTATTTCACTTGACTACTGTAGTGGACAGCTGGGGACAGTTTTTTTTTTCTTGGTTCCCTGGTTGTGCAACACCTGGAATAGTGGGGTCCAGGTCTATGCACTGAGCACCTACCTGAGTGTTATCAAAATCATGCTCTACTGGCCTAGATAAATCTGACATTTCATTACTGTAGCCCTGAGAGACAGTTTTACAGTGACAAAAAGCCCTTGAGGATTAAACAAAACTTTGCCCACCAGTTTGTTGCAAAAGCTGTAAATGCAGCCGCTGCAATGCTGTAGTTTTGCTTTCACAGGCTTTCTCAATATTAGGGAATCTTTTCTGTAATTTGTAATCACCTACAAGAGATTATTGGAGTAGACATTACCATGACTGGTCTTTAATAATGGCTGCTCATTGTAACTATGTAGTAAGCTAAGGAACCCAATCGAAAATGGGCTCGCTTCCTCTATAAGAATCAAATAACACAAGTGACTGAAGATGATGATTTTTGTTCTGCGTTTGCGCTCTGTTTTGTAGTATTCCACTCCAGTTATAGCACAGATCACTGTGATTAAATCAGTCAGCAGTAGCTCAAAGCCACCACTGGTTATCTTTCTGCCCTGATAAGCAAAGATCTCCAAGTATACAGGCTTTGGAACAAATTCGCCTTGGGTCACTTGCTTTGCTAGCAAGGACATTGCAGTATTTTTAACAATATGTTTTACTTTGAGAGGTCAGTGACTTTTGCCTGGGTATTTTTTTGTTCTTAGTATAACATTTACCTAAATATTCAGAGAAATCCAAAACATCAGCATCTCCTTTACACGGTGTTTTAAGTAGCCATTTTCTTGGTGCGTCCTAAATGCCCAGGACAATTTGCATGGAAGAAACTGAATGAAATTTGAACCGTTTTTCACTGTTCAGGGAAATAAGAATGGAATTATAAAAATTATTTCAAAATACCATTACAGACATCTGCTTCTTAGGTAGGTTTTCAAAAATGACTGTCCATCTAGATCAGTGGTCGAAAGCTCTCAGGAGACAAAGTACACAATGCTGAGCTGTTCGTGGTTTGTCATGTGCACTGTATGGTTATATGTCTAGAGCCATTATGGACAAATTGGTACCTCTATCAAAAAAACCACAAAAACCAAACAAACAAACAAAATCAAAACAAAAGAAAAAAACAAAGGTTGGGGAGGAATAATGTTGCTGTAGTTAAAGTGGATCTGAGAATCATAACCGAGCATTCAAAATCACCCAGAGGAAGTATTAGTGTCTTATCATTTTCTTTGTGACATAACTTAGTAGACTGCAATATCTCTCCCTATTTGACTGAAGCGAGTTTAAGTTCTCTGCAATACAGTGAACTGTGCAGAGATGTTTTCTCCAAAAAACCTGATACTAACATATCTCTGTAAGAGTCCAGCTCAGTAAATAATTAATAGTAAATAGCTTTATTCGGTGAGGTTTTTTCTTCATTTCATTGAAAAAATAGGTTCCTTCCCAAGTGTATTTACTACTTGAAATTACAGGGTAAATTTATCAGGCAGCTCTGCATTTTCTATTCGTGAATGAATGGTTTACTATGCATATTTAGAATTCAAAATTGAACCAGTTTTGGTTGCAGATGTAGAATGTGCTTGCACACAGGATGTTTCACATCTATGCAGCTTTGCTTTCTGCTCCTACGATACAGCCCTCTCCACTTTTAGCATAAATACTGGACAGACATAGGACTAAAGTTACACTGAATTTTCAGGAGGAATCTCCCAAATCACTTTTTTCCCCCACACAAATAAGAATCTCTTCATGTAATATGTCATAAACATTAGATTGACATACAGCATGGCAACAAGGTTTTGGCCATAGTCAGTGGGGCAGTGCTGCTGTGCAGATCCACAAGTGGATGCAGTGCTGCTCAAAGGTGGATCCATGGCATGATAGTGATCTTGACAATTAACAATATATTATTCTTTTCAAAGGAACGTTTAACATTACAGCTACTGACTGGCTCACTGGTCTCACTGTTCAAGCTCCTGGTGGTGTGTGTCAAACTCCAGTGACTTGTGAACCTCAACTATTTTTTAAATGTGGAGATGCATCTCCCTTTCACATTTTCATACATGTGTATAAATAGAATGAATAAACTTGTATTTGTATCTCATGTTAGAGATTATTTGCAGAGCATTAGAAAGGTTTTTTTTTTTTTTTTTTTTTTTTTTTTAAATAATCTGCAGTATTGGCATGTCCTTCATGGCAAAATCTTTGTACTATTTTAGTACACAATATACAGTATTCTTTAGTATCTGGCTTTTTTTTGGTTCTCAAGTTTCAGTAATGGAATTTCAGCAAATGATAAAGCCGCTGTGGTCCATAGATGTTATTTCTTTTGAATGTTGTATCTTCTTGGCAAAATAACAGCTAGCTACAACATTTTGATCTGGTTAAGTGCTCTTCTGTCTGGGGATATTTGCAGCAACACTTTACAACAAAAAGTCAATTAGCTGTCAGTCACTTAGCTCCATTTCTTGTTTTTTTTTTTTTTTTTTTTTTTTTGTTTGTTTGTTTTTTTTTTTTTTGTTTTTTTTTTTTGATAGCCTTCACTTTTCACATTGAGGATTTCTTTAGTTGAGACTTTAATCCCATGGTAATAAAGATAATGTTCTTAACACCCCCAAGTGCCAGCTTTTCTAGTCATCCTTCAGGATAATCAGATCTTATACTGCAAACTTTACCATTTGCTTTCTCCTGAGGACAGCAGAAGCTTGAAGAAACAAAAATGAGCAGAGTGAATGCATCTGACTGAATGAGATAATCAATATGAACATCATATATTTGTGATTCATTATTAACATTCCTAGATGATTTTGTGAAAATCTGTGATATAAGTACCATCAATTTCCAAAATTTCAAAAGAAGTTCTAAAAAAAAATCTCAAAACGATTTAAAAGCTTTTAAAATGTGACTTTCACATGCAAATGTTTTTATCCACAGATGGATTATGAGTTTACCAGCTCTGCTTAGGCTCAGAGGTAGCTCTACTGAATTAATTCTGGCAGTGTTTGGATCATGAATCTTTTATTGCAGTTTTGTTATGATTAGCTTACGTCTTGAAATGGTCTGATATGTGCTCAATTATATAAAAAGTGCATTTAAAAGAAAACTGGATGAGAGCTTTGTTGGACCTGGCTCTTATTGATGGGGTCAGTTTCAAGGACAAAATTTATTGCTTTTTTTTTTTTTTAAATAGAAAAAATCATAGAAAAAAACTACAAAAATGCTTCAAGAAACTGGCATTTTAATTTAAAAATAAAATGTGAGTGGAAAGAAGAAGATTTTATTTTTTTATTTTATTTATTATTGTTGGAAGCTGCATGTTTAAATTGAGGAGAATTTCTTGCACAGTCCATACCGCCCCAGGCAAGGCTTGGGGAGCTCTGTGGAAAGGACTTTTCATTCTAACCGGTAGAGACCCTGCAGCTGATGTAAAATGCTTCCGTCCAAGTTTAACACCCTTTACTGGGGACCAGATGCAGAGCACCCCAGCTACAAAGTGCCTCTGTGGATATCATAGAGACAGCCGGAGGGAAAAGTCTGACTGTCCTTCTGCAGCTAGCAGTTTGTGTACTCTACAGCATCTGTCTTTCCACTCAGATATTTCAGCTTTTTGAGGATTTCAGGTAGGATAATTTGTGGGTGAGCTGGATCCTGGATAAACATAGAAGTAAATGCTGATGTTGGAGGTAGCAAAATACACGAGGAATGTAAAATACATTTTTAAAAGTTTAAAATGTAGTCCTTGCCGCATATGCAAAAAATAAAAAAAAATAAAAAAAAATCCCAAACAAATTAGAAAGTTGCTCAGAAATAGTCATTTAATTAAATATAGTTAAGAATTAGAATCCAATTAATTTCTGGAGAAATGGAACTGTAAAGTATTTTTCATTAATTGCAATGTCATTTACTTACCATGCTACTGCACCAACTGAATGAAGAATTTAAATAAATTCAAATGTGTTGTGTCAAATTCAAGGTTCTTTCAAATGGATTAGGAAAGAATGAAGTGTTATACTGAGATGACAAGTATAAAGTTTAATTTTATTTTATTTTAAGTGCACAATTTGCACGTCAAATAGATGGATGTTCACAGAATCAATTTATTTCTGAGACCTTTGATCAAAGATTTGGGGGGAGCCATAAAAGAGTGATTCTGTAGAAAATGTTTTCTAATGAGAACTGGCGCCATTTGGGTAGGTAGATGAAAGCGCACCTAATCTTTTTTTGCTCCTCCTTCTTAATAATACCCTTGGATTCAGAAATTAAGCACAGCAGGAAGAAAGATCCTGTACGGCTCATGTCTCTGCACTAATAAAGCAAGCTGTCTGACTGCTGGAATAAGTAGAAATTTCTCATACAGTAAGTCACTTGTCTATGGGTGAACAGGACAAGAAGGCAGTTCAGTTAATTTTCACACAAAATTGAGGAATAAAGATTTGGAACTATGCCCATGGAGGCTGGAATACTTCCTACAGCCTGCAATAAAAGCAGCTCCAAGCAATTCAATTCTGCTGTGTAAGGAAAGATCATGATAGCAGGTCCTATGTTAGGGATAACAGGAAGAAAAATCAGAAAATGGAGCCCTTTCCAGCTGATGAACAGAAAAATCTTAAGGCATTGAGTGAAGTAGGGAGAGTGATGGAGCAGGGTGCAAATGTCCCACATGGATGCAGCCTTATTCCTGTGGCACACTTCATTGCCCAGTCACTGCCCATGCAAAGCTGCAGTCAAACCCTGAGGATTCCCAGCTTGCCATCTATACTGACCTGATCAGTCCTTTCACCATCATTTCCGTCTTCTGCTGGAGCCCATTGAACATGGACAGGGTGTTCCAGGGAGAGTGTTCTCTCAGTTTGTTATTGCTAGAGTTAATATTTGAGGATGAGGACATTTTCTTGATGTCTGGAAATGCACAGGGTTTTGTCATGATTGGATTGAAAGGAGGTTTTTGTTCTGACCTAATGAAATGGAGATGCTAAAATAAAATATATCCTTTTTAGTTACTGGTATTTCATGTTAATATAGCTGACATTTTGCTCCCTCTTTTCTAGGAAGCTATTAGCTTTTATTATTCATTTAACCGCATCAAATTATCCACTAATACCCACTGCTGAGAACTACATGGCCTCAGTAGTTTTACAAGTGATACTGAAATGAGAAAGTTAAGATAAATTAATACAGGGCAAATCTTGAAATGAAACCACTTGATCCTCATTAAAATTTGCTACTAAAATCCTTTGGTGTTGTGTTTAATGTATGAAATCGCTGTATCATTTAAAATGACAATGTGAAGTGGTATGGTTGCTTTAAAACAGCTTTTTAAAAATGGGGGTTATCATGCATTTGCTGCTCAACCATGAATCCTGTGAGAACTGAATTGTTTCCCTACATTAAATTAAAAGGCAATAATCTTTTCAGACACAGTATCCCAGATACAAATTCTTACTCTGTGTGAATTGGAGTCTATCAGTCCTAGGCTTTCCAAGACAAAAAAAATGGAGGAAAATAAACAAAACTGTACTGCATGCCAGGAAGAAAAGACCTGGGACAGTAGTTCAGCCCATAAACCCTTCTCTGTAAGGTATGATGTGTTTCTAAAAACTGTCCAATAGCTCAGCCTTTCAGTGACTGCTATCAGGATACTACTGCGTGACCAAAACTGCTCCTCAGTATAGATGCTGATGGGCATCACACCATGTCTTTGAGACCATATCTATAAAAAAGATACCCACTCAGCTATATTCAAGATTCAGAGTTGGAAAACATTTCTGTGTCTCCCCTTATGGGGCCTGGCATTAAAATGGGTTATATGGAAAGCTATGGATCAGATGGGTCCAAGCCATCAGTATTCAAGCACGCTATCAGTGCAGCCAGCTTTCCCCAGCAGATTCTACCCCTTATTCAGCTTGACTTTCCATCAGGTTTGTGGTACTGCACAGTCACTCTTCTCTGTGAATTATCTCTGCTTGGAGCAGATTATTGCTGTTAGGAGTCAAAAGCAAAATACTAATGGACGTGCCTTTGTGATCCATTTAATTTTGCCCTTTCTCCTTTTTGGTACACCATTTTGATTTTTATCTGCATTTTACATTTTTGCAACAATATCAAAACAAAAGAAATAAAAGTTTTACAGTGTGTTTTGGTAAAATTAATTCACACTAAATTTAGTTTGATGTTTTTCTGCATGATACCCCTTGTCTTTTGTTGATTTTAGATCTGGCTTGAAATTCAGTACAGCAGTAATGATTGCATTGCAGCCTGGGGCACAGTACTGAGGAAACAACAAACTGCAACGCTGAATCAAGTCAACTCCTTCACGTTTGAAAGCAGCTATGTGGGCCTTTGTTATCATTAAATGAACTTCAGTGAGCTTGTGAAGATATGCAGAGACAAGCTCTGTGGAGTTCCTTGTATTTCATATGAACAGAGGAGCCATCTCACCCTAGTTGTGTGGATCCAGAGCACAGTGTGTACCCAATTCTGCTAATGTTCAGTATAAAATGGAGACAACTAAATTTAGGCATCTCTGTGTAGGTTTATACATGTGAGCCAGATGTCTAAATTCCCATTGTGGTCTTTGAATGAAAAGCCCTCAATACAGCTGTGAAGGCAGAAGTTTAAGAGATTTCTGCTTGCCCTAAAAAACAAGGAGACACCCCCGCCTCTGAGGGGTGTTTTGAGTCTTCTCTCTCATTTTGGTCTGTGGGGAGAGCCGGCGGTGTCTCTGTTCTGAAGCAGCTAAACACATTAAAATAAATACAATATGTGGTAAGTTAATGAATGCTAATCAAGATTAATACGCTGAAATCACTGAGATTCATCTTTTCAAGAGAGGGATAAGTCAGAGGAAAATCAAGCTGCATAGGTCTGATAGCTGCACAAAATTGCTGTAGATGATTTAATGGGTCATTTTTATTATTTATGCTGTATGCATTCCAATTCAGTAACAAAAAGACTTGCCAGCATGAGATTAACCGAGGGATCGTTGTGTCAACTAATACGTGAAACTGGTTCCAAATACTCTTGAATTCACCAAATGCATGAAATACCCCAAATCAGCCTATTGTGGGGGCATCATACACCCACTGGTTCACAGGGAAACATGAAACCATCTCTGCTTAACACGAGAGGATCATTTTTTCTCATTCTCAAGACATAATCAAACTTAAGAAATACTCTACATTTTGTATTTGTTACATATGGTGCACATAATTATCTGTGGACCCTGAGAGATATCTAAGGATCTGCAAGGAGGGGCAATAAACGTAAAACGTAGTTTTGTTAAGGCAAAAACATCCAACTGCAACTGTGTACAGTGGGATAGGGCAGAAGTGCAAGGCAATAAATAACAGGTTTGTTTGGATGTTTCACCAGCAAAAGAAATATGAAAGTAGAGGATGATGATGGGGTCAGAGAGAATTATGGCAATGCAGTATCATAGGAAAAGAAAAGAGGTCAAAAACTGCATAATTTATAACTTTTTTTTTTTTTTTTTTTTTTTTTTTGTCATAGTGTTTCTCTACCACTACACGAGTTTATTTTACTTATTTTTTTTCATATGTACTATGCACGTTCATTTAGAAGAAACTGATAGTGAAATGTCACCTCTACGTAATCAAATATCTTCAGTAAGACATAACTGGTAAACTTTTCTATGTCTGTCACACCTGGTTGGGTATTTTTCTGAAATAATTTCAGCAGAAAATGTTGATTTATTTATATTTGTAATTATATCCATCAAAAGAAAAGATTCTTTTTGACAATTTTGTTCAATTTTAATTTTTATAAAACTGATTTTTGAAAATATTCTAAGATTCTCTTAAATAAGGAGTTTTGTTTTTCAATTTTTAAATCAAATTTCATCTCATATTGTAAACTAGGAAGGAAACATAAGAAAATGTTTTTAAAATGAAGAATTGTCAAAGTAAAAGCTTGACCTGAATCTACTTATTTTTCTGATCCAATTTACAATTTACATTAGCTTTTCTACCAGCACATTTTTTCTGTTTCAAAAATTTTATGCAGAATGAAAGAAGCAGCTCTGAATGTGTAAAACCTCATACTTTAAAGGAGAGAGAGATGTATCCGGACTCCTGAGAGGTGATAAGCTTAGAATAGATCAATAACCCATTAAGACATCAGTGTGTTTTTCTGTTTTGTTTTGCTTTTTATTTTCCCTTTGCTGAACCTTCCTAATGGTACCTCGGTTTCTGAAGTTTTAATCAAGCAAGAAAAGCCCCGAGCACCATGAAACCGTCCATAGATCTGCAGATGCAAGTCCCACCCTCTTCCTCTGCCATTTTTTTTTAAGACAGTCAAGTGTTTCCATGGAGAAACTGTTCTGATATGTTGGAATTTTCCATTATTTTTTTTTCTTGTTCATTTCCAGTAGGTTACCTGTGTACCACGATGACTCTGGGAAAGCATCTCACACTGTCACCCAGATAACTTGGCTATATGGACAGGTATCAGCATGGAGCAGCTGCTGGAGCTGGCATGAATTGCTGGAGCTGCTTCATCTCCTTTAGCACATTCTTGCTTGACTCATTTTTTGTTATACAGCTTGGCTTCTAGTCCCTGGCCAGCTCCAGACAGCTGAAGTTTCATGATAAAAGAAACGGAATCCGCCTGCTAGTCTTCAAACTGGACTTTCTTGACAAAAGGGACATTATTGCTATCATTCAGATACCAAAACCTGACTTGAGTCTTTTGACTTTTTAGCAAACTTCAACCTTCATCATTTCAGCAGAACACTGACTCTTTGTTAATACAGGTACTATTTCAATGGGTTCTGCTAGCTCAAAAGCTGTCAGTAGAAAGAGATTGCCGGAAACCCTTTCTCGTGGGTGCTTTCAGTTTTACAGTAAGCAGGTTGATAATGGGTGTAACATTGGCTGTCGCCATAATGAATTGACTCATATAACAGCTGACCTATGCGCAAATGAAAGGAGAGGAGAAAAAACATTGATAAATGATGACAATATGCATGCATTTTGAGTTTTTCCTTGGTAGATCTCCATACAATCAAAAGGAGGAGACTATTCATCATTATCCTTCTTTTCTTCAGGTAGGGACACAAAGGATGGGCCTGGACTGCACTCACTCTGCATAGTTAAGCCTGTTTTGCATGAACCTACCCTGAGGGTAAATATCCTGGGGTAATTAGCTCACATGTGTTTCTGCAACTGGACTGTTACCAGCAGCTGAGCTATAGGCAGCTGATGACATTCCTATGCTTGGAAAATTCTATGCTGTGCTGCAACCAAAGAAGTGGTGTAGTGGTAGCATATGTAAATATACAATTTCAACTGAGAGATGTCAGGCAGCTGAGGGACCCACATATTGAGGCAGGAAAATTTGTGGGCACTGGTGAAAATTTGGTTCTGGGCTGGTTGGCCACAGTCACACAGTGAATCTGTGACAGCTCTGAACTGGACCAGGAGGAAGATCGTGGATCTGTTTCATGTCAGCTTTTTGGTTCTGATATGCTGTTTTTCCAGGTAGAATCTTTTTTTTTTTTTTTTTTTTTTTTTTCCAGAAAAATGGAGTCCTGTCATAACATAGGCATTTTTAGACCATCTATTTTAGCTACTTCTTTCCCTGGCAATAACCCAATAACCTCAGAAAGATTCCTGTTGTAAACACCACTGATGCTAACAGTATATCCACTAAAATATCTTTGGTGAAATGGTGAGTTTTCCTTCCAAAACTCACACAAACTATTCCAAATGTGAATTTTGCATCTCAAGCTGAAGTGGCAGTAGGCAGACCTTTTGTTAACCTATCTCTTTACCTATGCTACTGTTTAAATACTGATGTTATATCTCTAACGACTCCTATACACTCAGAATATACATGGACAAATTGTGTGGCCTTAGCTCACCTAAGCCTTCCTACAGTCACTCAGAATAGTACATACAGGAATATTAGAAATATAATATTCTTAGAAATATTCCTATAAAGGAATACAATATGATACAACCATAATATTGTATCACTTCCAGGAAAGAGTGGGAAGAGAGACCTTGTCATTCCTGGAAGACATAATTATTTTGGTCTTTTATTGGTGGCACTTGGCTCCCTGGTTTCACTGGTTCATTTATTTCCCCCAATACAGTAGAGAGAAGGTGCCAACGCGCTGCTTGCCTTTTTTTCCCATCTCACCCTTTCATGGAAAGGAACTGGGGGGAGCTGGGCTGCTGAGGAGTTGTGGCAGAGCTGCTTGGAACTGGCGTTTTTTTGGAGATATCACATCACGTATCACATCACACGCATCTCTAGCCTTACTGTGACGACTCATCCTTATAACCAGAGGCAGTCTGGCTCTAGTCTGTTATTTTAAACAAAGGCATAAATAGCTGTGCTTGTAGTTACTCTAGTGTGCACAGTCCAGTCCAGTCATTCTGAATATATGTTGCAGTGGGATAATGATCCCAGGGTGTCCATTGTTACAGGGAAGGTATTGAAGTGAACAGTAGCGAAACAAAGGATCACACCCATAATTTAAACTTATAGCTTCCAGCAGCAGCCTGATGGTCTCATTGCAGTGAGGTTTTATAGATGCATGTTAACAGTAACTCTCTTTCCCTTATGCTCTGATCTTTTGCTTACTCTTTGGATGTGATGTTTTAGTTTTGTAGAGAATGTTATCCTGTTTTTTTTTGCAGGGTTTCCCCTGCAGCCATACCTTTTACCATGTCCTCGGGACAGTGCTTTGATTAACTTTCATGTAGATATTTTGTTGGTTTCAGAGAACAAATTTTTCTAAGAGCAGAACAAATTCTTTTCTTTTCTTTTTCTTTTTATTTTATTTTTTAGCTCTTTTTCATGTAACTGTTGCTACGATCTAATGGGACTAAATTTGGTTTTCTTCTAAATAAATCTCAGTGTCATTTAGCGAGGCTGCAAAATTAACAAGATGCAGCAGTTCTGTGCTCCATAGCAGGAAGCCAAAAGCAAAGATATTTTAGATTAACAAATGAGGTGGAAATGACTTTTCCCCCAAGGATTTGTTTCCCATGGGAAAACTAGTTTCTCAGAAAAGGGGGGCTCTAAAAATAGATTGTGATTGTGTCACAGAGTTCTGAGCCAGCCTGCATCTTCCTCATGTTTCATGGAAAAGCATGACACGAACGCATTCTGTGGTCTCCAGGAAGGCTCAGGCAACTCAGAAACATTTTAACAGTTTTACCAACAGCATCAGTGCAGAAGAGCAGGAGCGTAGGGATGTGAAGGTAATGCAGGTGTGTAATTCACTGGAGTGTTAATTAGGCTGAGCAATTATAAAGGGTACAGAAATTCAAATGGTGGATAAAGCATTTTGCTGCTAGCAAAAGGACAGTGTAAACACTTCCCTCGTCTAAGGAAAATATAATGAACGTTATGTCCTTACACTGCTGTTGCAGAGCTAGGAAAAGATGGGCAAGATCTAACTGAGGGAGAAAACATATTTTGTCCAAATTTAACAAACATTAAAACTGTATCTTTTCAATGTTTTAATTCTTAACTAAATGGACACTTATTGATGTTGACAACCTGCAT
This sequence comes from Aythya ferina, assembly GCF_964211825.1. Taxonomy (NCBI): domain Eukaryota; kingdom Metazoa; phylum Chordata; class Aves; order Anseriformes; family Anatidae; genus Aythya; species Aythya ferina. The sequence continues at coordinate 9,401,547 of NC_140312.1, forward strand.
TCTCTACCCTCTTACTGTCTCCATAGTTAACTACCTTCAGGCCTTTTATAAGTGACTTTGTTCTTGCTGTTCAGGTGTACGTTAGGGATGAGTCAAAATGTTCAACTGCACAAGGTGATGAGTGCTTCTGTTAAGCCACCTGGGATCCAAGAATACCTGGCCAAGTATTTTGTGAGCTTCTGCCTACTTAAACTGGCTGACATGGGGAAAAAAAAACCACCACAGATTCAAAGCCGGGACTAATAACAGGGAAAATTTATGAGAAGTTCTCAAGACTTGTTCCTCTGTGGACTTGGCTGCAAATGGTAGAGAATGACTGAGATGATCTCAACTCCTGGTATTTTTTTCACTGGACAGGAGCAAAAATCTCATGATTTTATGTAAATTTTGCTGTCCTGGGTTATGTCTGAAGTGGGCTTATAGTTGTTGTCACCAAGGATTATTTATCCAGAGGGTCAAGCAAGTGAGCCAGTGTTTCCTTTTCTGCTATGACACTGAGAACTCATTCACTGCTCTGTTGTCACTGTCTTACATATGGCCTAACAAATTAAAAGAGGACAGAAAAGGCCATTCACATCCCACATTTTATCTTCAGTGCCTCTATCTCACTGAAAACGTATGAACATCTAGATATTAGCTTGCATGTCACAGCTTCATTTAGTAGTTTTCATACAGTCTGAAAACTTTTATGGAGTTAAATAATTCAATTGTTCTATTTTATGACTTATTACTTTTCTCCTTGTAAAACCTGAGAACCATGGTAATAAAAATGCTTCTTTTAATAATATTACCATACTGATAGAGCTGGAAATTTCCTAAGATACAGATTATTTTTAAGTCTTACATCTTAATTTGTAATTAGATGAGGAAATACTAAATGGTTAATCTGCACAAAAGTTTAAGAAGAAAGAGTGTTTGAACTAGTACTATCAGTATTTTGCTGAGAAACAAACAGGCAAAGATAAACTGGAGAAAGATATTCTGTCATTTAACCAAAATGCTGCCCAATGCCTGGAAAGGTTCCTAGAGAAGGGATGAAGACTGAGAGTGTTTTTTGTACCAAGGGAGGCAATTGTGAAACTGTGGAGGTGAACACTGACATGCATGCACATCTCTGTTGCTTAGAAATCAAAGTAGAGGGATAAGGAAATAAACAGGGGGTGAGGAGGGAGAGGATGGGGAGAGGAGAAGCCCTCTCAAATAAATAACATTTTCCAATACCAACTATGTGAATACCAAAAGGTCTAAAGTGGAATAGCAAAGATGTTGCCCTGGGCAAGGGATTTCATCTTAGAAAACTTGGTTCCTCTGTGGTGTTTCAAGCACCATTAAAATAGGAACATATGTTCCAGCCTCCATGTTGCAGCCCCTGAGGCACTGCAGAAAGCAAACAGTGAGCCTGTGGAGGCAGGTACCTGATAAAAACACATCCTGACCATCAGCAAGTGAGCACTTTTCACATTGCCGTTTAGTCCTGAAGGTATACGGCTCCCAGGTGACTAAGGCAAGTAATTGTCTGCTTTTGTCATCTGCAAATGGCACTGTACATCACCACAAATACCTCTTTGCTTTTTGTCCCCTGGTAAGGAAGATGCCACCACTGCCTTTCTGCAGCAGTATCTCAAGGTGAGCAGTGAGCATGCAAGGGGCAATGATTTATGAACAATTTCAAGCTGCACATTGCAAATGTAAGAAATCAAAGTGCTACTTATTATTTTATTTTATTTTATTTTATTTTAGTTTAGTTTAGTTTAGTTTAGTTTAGTTTAGTTTAGTTTATTATTATTTTTTTTTGTTACTTCTCTCCAGGTATTATTCATGAATGAGGAGGTTGGAGGATAGTACCTAGGATGGCCCATATGACCTCCCACACTTCATCTCCAAACACAACTTCTTTAGGGTACGATCACCTTGCAGAACAAAATGGCAGGAGAACTAAAGGCCATGCCTCCCATTGCTTACTGGGATGATTCGTACGAATGAGATTGCCAAAAATTTCTTCAAAGGATTCCAAGAGGGAAAACTGATTTATTCTGAGAATTGAAGAAAAAAAATCTTCCATTTTTCTCCTTTTTAGGAAGTTAAGATACCTTTTGGGACTACAGTATTTCCTCAGATACACTGGATTCCCACTGACATAAATAGTTCCAACTGTGATCAGTGCACGCAACAAGGTACTTTCTCAGCTTAAACAACTATGCTGACTTCCTGGGCAAATTAGGGAGCTGTCTGTGTTAATTACCAGCTCTGATCATTTGTTATTAAACTCATGCTATTTGTGCACGCAGCTGAATCAAGTGCATGTGGGTCTGGGACAGGTGCTTTCAAATGCTCTCAACATATAATCTTCTTGCTAGTTCATTCAAGAGAACTAGAACTTTTATCTGAAATACAGGCTATAGTAAATACAGAAACTGGGTGGCATTTAATGGCTGTTAGCTCTTAAAATTGTGTTTAATTCAAGACAGATTTATTTCATCATAATGTTTCAATCCATTCAAGTAAAGCAGGATTTAAAAAATGTTGCTTTATGCAGCTATGAACCATGTTACTACATTATCCTGTAAGTTCATATATGTGAAACATTTACTTGGTGGAAAGCAAGCTGAAAACCTTAAAAATAAGTTTTTGTTGGTATACTCAAGAGAACTTGACATTCAGGCTCCCTCCACAGTTAAATACATCCACTAGCACTCATGTACTGAAGTACTTTCTGGGCTTCCAGTCATAGAGAGAAACAACAAATGAGAATAACTTTGGTTCTACATTAAGAATCACTATATGATTTTTGTTTGCCTATAAAACATCCACAGTTCATGTTTATGTATCATCTGGGTATCTTTGGATTAAAAAAAACAGTTAATGTGCATGTGTTTTTTAGGTAAATTTGCCTAAAACAAAATAAATATAGATATTTTGTGCATTCTCTTCTTTTCTGTACTACATATTTACTTTGATCAGTTTTCTTCTCATGTCACTTAGTCACATTACTTAATTGTCAGTTCAGTTTTATTCTAGTTGGTGACTACTGTGAAAGATGATGAGAGTAGTTATTGTCAATAAAGAGGGCTCTGAGAGCTGGTACTAGATTCACCAGTGGATAAAACAAAGAGGCTGATACAAGGAGTTGAATGTTCTTTCTGCACTTGTCTCCATATTGTCAGGAAACTTCAAGATACCCATTGTGTATGGCTGTAAAATCAAGTCTTAAGTCTTTTGGCTGAAGGCTGCAGAATGAACTTAGGTGACTTTCCAGCCCTCAAATCTTCACTGTCAAGTCTCATTACATATTTCTTTGAATCACGTTCACTACTTTGATGGTAATACAGATTTTTTTTTTTCCCCTATGGTGAAGGTTCATTTAATGAGTCATTTTGTTCTCCTACGTAAAATAGCTTCTACATTTTTTTTTTGAAATGCATAGCTGATTAAATCACATGTAATTGCTCCTCAGAAAGAACAGTATTTTAAATCTCTTAGACTTTCTGCCTTTCAAATCAAAGAGTTCAGTGAATCATTAGGCATTTCAATGTATTAACAATTTCAGTGGTTTGAAGAAAAAAACCCTCTTATTTCCTGCTCTGTTAAAGTTACTTTTGTTCTTACCTATTATCTGCTCAACAAAATTAGAGTTGCTAGCTCTCCCAGTGTGGTATGTATCGATGATTGCATGTGATTGCATTCAAAACATAGCAGTGACTTCCATTTGTTAAAGCAATGAGCAGGTCCTTGAGCTCTGTACGTGAAGCTGACTCTCAGCTGCTGACCCGTGGAAAGCTACAGAATTGCATCTTGCTTTGTTATAAAAACCCACATGGGTGGCAGTGACAGTATGCAATGGCAATGAAGGTATGGGTTTTTAATATATAAGCCCTAAGCCTACACACACAAGCATAAACTGGCTGCATTGCCAATTAGAAAATAAAAACTGCTACCAAGGGACCAAAGTATTGAAATGTTATATTATTGAAAACCAAAAAACCTTGATTTAGAGAGTCATTACTGTTATGTATCTTCAGCTTTGATGATTTTTATTTTAAACCAAGTTGCTCACTTTGCTTAAAATGCCCAGCAGAATTGTTGGCATGAATCAAGAAAGTGAACTCCTTACAGGTCCTATTGATTGCACCAACTGAAGAACTTCATCCTTATCAAATCTCCGATCTTTGATCTGGAAATCTTTTGATTCACCTAAAATCCAGTTACATTTATATCCTCACATAAAAAAAAAAAAAAAAAAAAAGAGGGTAATTGAATGCATCAAGAGCTTGGTTCAAGTCTCATATTAACATACTAAATACTAATATCAACTGGCTTTTGGTCCGATCATTTAAATTATAAAAGTGTAGGTAAAGGATGAATAGAAAGTAACGGAATCATGCTGGATGTCCAGGCTGTCTGCATATTTGTATAAAGAGATTTTCAAGGATTAGTTATTTAGCAGTATATATTCTCCCATACAGACATCCTGCTGCAAATTCTGGTGTTACAACTCTATAATACATGTGAAGTAGAGGATGCAGAAGTTGTGCAAGTTCACCTTCATTTTTGCCTTCAATTCTTTGGTCCTGAAGACTCTAAATCCCAATGGCAACATTTACAATGTAAGTGAAACTAAATATTAAAAGAACAAATGACAGTGTTATGCAGGTCAAATTCTCCTCTAGAGTTGACTTTGTCAGGTCAGCAGTTCGGACAGATAGTACAGAAAAAAAGTTAATATTATCCCTGGTGTATTTCTTCTATGGATATATCACCCAGTTGTGAAGGATGCAGAGTACATGACATGATGTGCTTGGCAATCTTCATTGATTCCAGTAAGTACAGATGTCCCCAAATCTCCTAGGAACAAAATAGAAGGCACAGGCTTAGCCTAGAAAAGTCAAAATCTTTCATACCTTATTCAATTATTTATGTAATAAAATGTACAACTAATGAGCAAGATCTCCAATGCTTCATTGAAATTATATTCCCACTTGATACTTTTGGTCTGAGTTGGAGGTTATGTTCTGTTAGGATTAACATGCCAAGTGGAACTGCTCCTGGTAGTGTATTCACAGCTTCCTGCTGCGATCATTCAATTGCCTGATACATCACTGCAGTTGAAAAAGCTGTTTAATGTATTGATAGTGGTTTGCCCAGCTGGAAATGTGTGTGTAGTACTTTATACTTCATGGCAAGGAGCTGACATTTGTTTTTATTAGCCACACATCATGTTGTTATGTGAGGCAATTGTGCACTGCAGATTGCAAGTTTATGTAACACCTCCCCCCAACCGGTGACCTGAAGATGAGATCCCAATATTGACATTACAACCATTTCTTTTCCTATGATAGTGGCACTTTATATACATTTCACATAAAGGAAATGATTGAGAAAATAATCACACAGTAAGTTTTTGCAGGAAAAATTGTTCATAATTCACCACTTAACAGATGAAAGTTATGACCCAGTATCTGACCTACATATGAAGGACATGATTTTCTACTAATGAACACAAATCAATCAGTGAATGGACAAGATCTGCTACATCTTCTTGAACTGAATGGTACTATAATCACTAAACACATGCATGTATTCTTTTTATCTGTTAGTGGATACCTGAGGCACTTTGCAGACCAGCAAGATATGGACCAGGAAGAATGGATCAAGACTGAATGTGGTATGTGAAAGGGTCTATATTTCTGAGCACACCCACGAGCTTGGGATGGGATTAGCACAGTGTTAATTATAACTGCAAGCTCCTGTGTATATTACTATAGGCAACCTTTGGGACTCAGGTGTGGATGGGAGGTAGGCTTGAAGCATGCTGTGCTGTGGCTCTTCCTGAGATGGTTGCTGAAAAGCAGTGTGACATAGTCCTTGCTTTCAAAGGAAACACTGAGGAATGGGATATATGTCAGTAGCAGTAAAATAGTTCTTATTAGGTTATTGGTTCTAGTCTACTGCTTCTCGGTAATGTGTGGCAAAGACAAAGTACAGAAGGAATACAAGGAACTCAGCAGTTGACCTGAATGGGTTGTTCCTTGGCTTATCAGGGAGTACATCTGCTCCTAACCATGGATTTCTACAGAATACTTTCTAGTCTCTCCTGATGAATATCAAAGAGGATGAGAGCCTGATTGGACAAGAACAGAGAACTAACTCCAGGCTGTGTGATTTTGCTACATCAGCTATTAGTGTGTACTGATGAAGCCAACACTCAGCTACATGCCTTACAAGTTCTCTCCAGCATCATGCACCAGTCCGTGGTTGAATGGGGGATGTAATTCTGCTTTGAGGTTTCCAGTACTAAAATCAGGACAGCTTCTGCTATAAACTGATGCTGGTTTTGCCTTAAAGAAAGATCTCAGTATATTGAGATCATTCCACAGCTGCTTTTCAGATATTCTACACCTTTGTATTACATCTGGAGGATAAGATGACACTGATCCCAAAGAAAAAGGGTACCTCCACATGCAATGCCCTTGCCATATATTCGTCCTTGTTGCAGTTCTGTAATACCAATTTATTTTCTCTTCACTAGCTCAGTCTTTTCTTTTCCCTTCTCCTTCTATTCTTTCAAGTCTTAAGATTTGTTTCTACCCTCTGTACGTTCCTCTGCCTACATTTTCCCACCCACTACTCCTCCCTCAGAAACAAAAATGGTGCTAAGCTAATTATCAGCGCTGTGCAATGCATGCAGAAGTACAAGCATGTCAGTATGCATTCTTCAGGTGTTATTTACGTAGAGGCAGAAGGGTGCCCAAATTACTACTTTTGGAATTGGGTACTTTACACCTCTGTTGCTCTGTTGCTAGGGTCTTTTTCAGATTGTTCTACTAATGCTCTATTTGCTTTTTGCTGTAATATTTGTGGTGTGATAGAAGAAGATCTTAGCAACACTTTGACACTGAGTGGTCTGTGAATCTGTACATTTTTGTGAAATGAGGTGAAACTCTAGAGCTGGCCATCTGGTCAGAGAAATATGATTAGTCAAAAAAAATCTTGGTCACTGATGAAAAGGAACAAGATTAATGTACTCAGCCAACTGCAGAGCTGACTCCTTCATGGTAAAATGCAACGTGGCCATTCTGATAATAGTAACTACCCCTTCAAAATTAATTTCCTAATTTGTACTGTCAGGTAGCAACCCAGGTACAGTGTTAGCTTCTGTGAAGTATCCTATCTTGCCTCCTTCTCCAGAAATGTCACCAGGTCTTATACTGTTCTTATACTATATCTGGTATACATATACTATATACCATATACTATATATAGGTCTTATATTATATCAGCCAGATATCAAACACACCAGGTGCCCAAAGTGCTCGTGGGTACCCATCTTGTCCTCCTGAATAACTGCCTAGCTTTCTGCCATGTGGCAGTATCACTGCATGTTTCTGGACCTTCATTTCTATTTGATTTTAAAGTCTCTTGTAAATATAAAACCTATTGTCAGCATGGAGCAGAAAATACCTAATTTTTAAGCTTTTCTTGCATCACCTGTTGTGCAAGGATGCAGTATAATGGCATGCTCAATAACTTTACATTCATTGAGGGCATTTCTACTGTTGAAGTCTCTGCTTTATCTACTGCACAGACTACTGGTAGGTTGAATCCAGCACAGTGGGCTTCACCCATCCGACAGCCTTTTGCCAGAGCAAACAACGCTGTGAAAATAAAAATAATAGTTGTTTTAGATAGGCGTTCTCCACTCCCAGGATTCTTCACCAGATTTGCATAGCCATAGTGTTTCTTTTGTGAATGGAACACACTTGTCCACATTCCTTCCTTGGTGACTTCACTCCTGGTGGCTCCATTGTCAAAAAGGACTTCATCGACACTTTGGTTCTGCTTTATAAATTTGTTTTAATTTAGTCAGTTGGAATCAGTGCTTTTAGTCAGGGAATCTAATCAGATTCTCCAAACTGTTACTCTAGAGCCATCTCTGGGTGGCTCTTTAGTAGCAGCATGACATTTATTATCTCTTAAATAGTAAATTCATGACATTTGCACTCGTATTACTCATTTTGCTCCCACTTTGGAAAAAACAACAATTAACCAACCACTTCCACCTAAATATGTATGGACTGGACAAATAATTACAATCTAAGTGCTATTATTTAGCGCTGGGAGATTCTTTTTTTTTTTCCTTTTTTTCTTTTTTTTTTTTTTTTTCTTTTTTTCATTCTGCTCACAAACTGGTCATGCTGTGCACATATAAATCTCTGCTTCCCCCTGATACTTTTTTATCTTTATGTTAGTTCTGATGCTCGCTGTTGGTAGCTTGATTGTACCCTATGCACTGTTGTTTTGTTCATTATTTTGTACTATGTCCATTTAAACAACAGTCCAGGCAAAAATTACCAGGCGGTCCCAGCAGGGATGATAAATGTGGGGCTGGGAGTGGGACAGTCACTTAAATGGCAAATGTCTACACCAATTAAGAGAATTTTGCAGCATCAACTGTTCAGCTCATGTCAATGCTCTAAAAGAAGCAGATGCACAAGACAGCACTATTTATTTTAATCCCCTATATACAGTCTGTTCTTTCATTCTCTTTACAGAGCAGCTGGTTCTTCATACAAGCCATTCAACTCCCATATAAATTTTTATACATAACAGAAATATGCACCTAATTTATACTATCTTGGTATCTAAGGCTTCAATGGTTAATGTGTCTGAGTAACAGTGGTGTTAAAACTGACTGAAGAAATCACAGCTTGTCTCATATACTTCTTTTCCACAGAACCCCAATGATAATGATGATGTTCTTGCAAGAGCAAAGAACTTTCTGTCCTTTTGTTGGTTTTGTTACTTCTCCATGCAATTCACCCTTTCTGTTGCCAGCCCACTTTGTTAAAATGCTGCTGCTTTCTCCTTTCATTTTGAAGATGTTTTATTCTTCCCTCTTTGAACATTTCCTTACAGGATTTAAATGTCTAGCTTTGATGCTGCTGGATCAGTCTGACTCCAGCCTGTTTCTCCTTCCTTATTCTTCTCCTATTTTTCCCTCTCTGACCGTCTCTCCTTACATGATCTCCCTGTCTTTATTCAAGTGCCTCCCTAAGACAAAATTGTCTCTGAAGCCTTCCAAAGCTCTGATCCAACAAAGCACTTGACTTCTGCGGGATTGCTGACCTGCTTAAAGCAATACAAGTGCTTTGCTTTTAAGCGGCAGCTCTTCTTCTATTGTGCTTTCCATTTCTGAACTACATCTTAGAGCAGTTCTGTAAGCACCTCTGAGTGCACTGCACCTTCTTTTCTGTTTCTACAATACAACGAGCATACTTGATATCCACTAAACAGCAATCATCACCCTAGGAATGTCACAACACAAGCTGTGGCTCCAGAAATCAAAGCAATGTCATAAAAGGAGAATGATTAGACTCAGATGGCAGATAAAGGGGAAGAGCAGGCTTATTCTGAAGCCACATTAACTGAAGCTTTTTATATGTGTCTTTCTGAACTGTGACAGAAACATTCAAATACTCAAAAGAAGTGACAAAAGCAAAGCTGCTACTGAGTTACTGCTTACAGTTGCTGTTATGTGGTGCTGTGAGCAAACTCTTTGTTAAAGTAGGTATTTTATTTTAACCCACTGTGCTAAAAGTTGATCAGATGGAGTGGTGGTGTGATATCTCTGATAGCTTATTTTTCACAGCCCATTTGAGTTTGTATCTCTAGCATTTCCCACATACCCTGAAAGAAATAAATGTGAGGGGAACAATGATTTTTTATATCTTTGTCATTTGCCATTTTCCTTTGAATTAAGAGCGACACACACAAAAGTATTTTATGCACTTTTTTTCAGCTACTTCTCTTAAAAAAGAAGTGTTGCAAAATGAATGTTGCTATTCCAGACATATATCAATTACAAGCTTCCTTTCTCTCTAAGCCCTCTACCAGGTGCAAGGCAAGGACCGTTCAGCTAGGATATTGCCCTGCATTGAATGAAGCATCTAAGGGCCATAAGAAGAAGAAGATATTGGAAATGGATGGAAATGGATAAATTCAGACTTAACAATAACTGGTTGCAAACACTTTTTGTATTTAAACACTGGCATCTAGGCATTATTTACCTCCCAACCTATCTGCATTCATAGAACACTAACACCCCTTAAAAACTTTAAAAATCTGCCCACAGGAATTTGGCAGCTGCTGAGATGCACTGTTAGATATAGATACACAAGCTATAAATAAACTCATTTTGGGGCCAGCTACAACCTAGCTGTGTTGTGCTCAGTTCCAGCTAACTCATCTTGATGCTCAGGAAAAAAAAAAAAAAAAAAAAATGCAGAAGCAATGAGCAGTTGCTCATGTGGAAATCCAGACATGACACAACAGACACCAAGAAATCTGAATGGCATTTCATCAGAGATTTCCCTTCCACACATAGTAGAATGGGCAAAAAAAAATGCTCCTAAATCCTGTTCACTCTCTTCCTATGTGAATCCGGTGCCAGGTGAAACTTTTTTGAAGTGTGATTAACACGCAACCTTGTGCAACCTTCCTTAAATCGTGCCAGGCAGATGACAGTGCAGCCACTCAGAGATAACTGGAGCAGCAAAGCAGTTGCCAGTGCAGCTACCAGCAAAGCCAGGCAGGGATCCAGCCTCTGAACCATATGATGCTCTCACTAGAAAGAAAACCTTGTGTAACAACGGACTGCAGATGGATACAACAGCTAATGAAGCTACCTCACCTGGTGCTGGAGGAAAAGATGACTGAAGAGTTAGATGGAACCAAGCATATTAACAAGAGTTTTACTTGCTTGTGAGTAAAAAGCATCAACTGACTGAGAATTTATTGGGCTGATAGGTAACAGTCATTGCTGGCAAGTAGGATTTAAGAGGTACACAAGTTTCCTGATGGTTTTCTTTACATCCTGTAAATCCCAGCAAGCACATCTCACTCATTAGTCCTGCTGTCAAGGGGAGATGTTGTGTTAAAGAACACAGCAAATAAAATAGATTTCTAGGTAATGTCCAATGGATTCAAGCTGCATTGCATTATCTGTAGCAATGGGCAGTTAGACCTACTGCTGCTTGCTTCTTTCACTCCTCTGGAATAAATTAATTGAGCTTTCTTCTGAAATGTTGCAGCTATTTGGACCGATCCTGCTGACCAGACACAAAGCACAACACATAACTTCTCTGACTTTTTTTTCAGTTTCCTTTAGATGAAAGATAACAATAAAATAAGAAAGAATGAAACAGAAAGAGCCAACAGAGCATGTATGTGTCAGTCAGCAGAGACAGCAAACGGCCTTTCTTAAAAGATAAACAAAGAGTCATTGCATTCACAGAAGTGTAGGAATTTGCCTGCCCTCTTCATCCTGTTCTCAAAGGCACTGCCTGACCATGAAATACACAATAATATACCCCAAAAGTCATTTAATCAGAATACAGAATTTTAAGCTGTATAAAAATGCAGAACTACAGCCACCCAAGACCAGATTCCCATTCTTTGATCCTCACACACATGTACATATACAAATCACAAAACAACCCCAATCTTCAAGGAAAATAAAAACTTTTCATTCAGAAATCTCAGAGCTTCCAAATCCACAAGGTGCTCTGAGTATTTCTAAGTAGGCACCTAATTTCATAGGGATGAATGCTAGAAAATATACTGAAGTACTGAAGTGTTTCTTTCCCTAGTTTCATTTCTTCTTGACTACTGTCACCTCTTAGCTGATGGTATTTTCAGAGCATAGTCATCAGAGCCGGTCTCTGGCTATGTGACAGATATCAGCAACATCTATCCTCTTGAGAGGTTTAACACAGTGGAAGTTGAAAAGCCTTATGTGGACAAGCTTGACAAAAAAGCTGTTTTCTACCTGAATTACCTGCCACTCTCTGAGTATCCAGTGAGTCCTGTCAGTGCGCTACTATTATACTGTACAGAGGAATGCTCTGAGTGAAGCTGCTTGTTCTGGCACGTGTTCCTTCCAAACAGACCTGGGAAGGGTGGTGCTATAGACATTCCTCTTGCATGTTCCACAAAGGAAATGTTAGGGAGGAGAGTAATAATGGTCACTGGAAGGGTGGTACTCTTAGAGCAAAGGGATCCTGAAATAAGGTCCGGTGAATTGCGTTAGGTAATAGCTGCCTATGTAAGTGCCTCAAGAAAAAAATAAGCTAGAAGACCATTGGTACATTTTAGGCATGTCAAGCATGGGAGTGGGAAAAAAAAATGAAACCTTCTTTACATTGGAAATTAAGAATAATCCATCTTTACAGCAAAACTCTACAGTGTCCAAATTCCGTAACTTCTCAGTGGAAAACTTGATCTGGAACTTGATCTGGAAGCCAAGGAGTGAAGACAATCTCTTGAAGCAATGAGATCCACTAACAGAGTGTAATTATGATCAAAACTTTAGTTTCTACGCCTACAACAACACTTGTATGTCTACACTAAGTGCCATAAGAAAAGTGTTGCAGACTTTCACGCACATCAAAACCCACCGCAAATACACGAACTTGGCAAATGTTGGCAGGATGAATGGGAGGAAAACTTGACATCTGGAGTGGCAGACACAATTTGATGAAAAACCAAAACCAATATTGGTGCACTGAAAAGACAGAAAATCTCCTCTGCAGATAGCCAAAACCCTCAAACATTCCTTTGAGGGAGATCTTTGTTTTCTTGCTCTCCTTTGCTTAATTTCACAAGGATTGCCTGGAGTTTGTTAGTGCTGACCTTGAGAATTGTTTGTTTTTAGCTTCTTTAGGCTGTTCCTAATAGCACTTTAAATATAATTTGTTGTCTAACCTCTCTGACCTTGAGTCAATTCATGTCAAAATGCTAATAAACAAATACATTTAATGTAGATTTGTATTGGTGATGTGCACAGAAAAATGAGTACGATATTATAAACATAATGCTAATCATGTGTTATGCACATTATCATCATTATTTTTAGAATTAGTATTTTAGAAGAGTATGTCTAGAAGGTAATTAAATTGTCAACTCTCAAAATTCTTTTTGTGTCAGTATAATCAATGGTCAAACCCATGCTACATATCTGTATGGAACAAAAAGATCACCTCTCAGTAAAGATTTTAGCCCTTGACTAGTAGCCCAGTTTCTACTACAGAGGACAAGCAAAGGCAGAGTTGAAATTTCTCAGTGTTGAATTTTAGCAAGATATGACAAAAATCCCAAGTTCAAAAATCTCAAATTTGTCAGAAATTTGTACGTGTTGGACAGGTAATGTACAGAAGAGTTCTGCAAATGGCTATATTTTATGAAAGCTTGAAAAAAACTCCTGGATGCAAAAAAAAGCCTTGGACCTTCCCTGACTGCTGCAATATGACTCTCTCTTGCCTGTAGTATATTGTTGCTACCATTGAGTCTACACACTTGTGACTTCTCTACAAACAAGATTTCAACCTGAGGAATAGCAGATTTCAACACAGAATCATAGAATAGCTTGGGTTGGAAGGCGCCTCAAAGATCATCTGGTTCCACCCCCCCTGCCATAGTCAGGTTGCTCACTAGATCAGGTTGCTCAGGGCCTCATCTAATCTTGAACAGCTCCAGGGATGGTGCATCCAAAACCTCTCTGGGCAACCTGTTCCAGTGTCTCACCACCCTCTGAGTACTCGTATTGAAAATTGTAATGGTAATATTATTTCAGCAGCTTGAAATAAAGAAGGTTTCTCAAAACGTACAATTGAAACAATCCAAAAAACCTTTCTTCACAGGATTCTTTTTTGTTGTTGAAATCACAGGTTTTAATGGAAACTCACAATAGAAATTAGATGTAAATGTCATTTTGATACCTCTTGTGTCAGGAAATTTTGGAAACTCATATCAGAACTTCAAGATTTTTTTTAAGGGTTTATTTAACTATATATATATATATATATAGTTATATAGTTATATATATATATATATATATATATATATAGTAGAAACAATGTTAAAATTTAAATTGCCATGTGTCAGATTAGTAGCACACAAAGAATAGTAAAGTATAGTGCCATGTTATATATTTAAGTACGTGTGTATATATTTCTATTGTCATATAGAATGCCACAGATACAGAAATATTCCATTTGAATTATATTTTTGCAGTCATTACTGTTAGAATTTATTAACATGATGTGAGGATCTTTTCTAGCTCCCTCTGTTCTGTTTGTAAAAGTGAAACCTGCCATGGGGATGTTCATCCTATGTGTTTGCAAGTTAGAGATTAGTGATTGAAACTCTAAATTTTTTAAAAAGATAAATGGAGAGAGGCAGGTAACTCCAGTGGACATTCAAAATAGCAGTGGGGACACCTAGATGTCAGAAGTGGGTCGATCGGTCCTGTCTTTCCACCATGGAGAGCTCATGAAGTTGGTCTTGAACAGCTACTTATTATTGTATAGATTTTTCAGGTAACCCTGCATCAGTTCTTTTCTCCCTCCTAGTATTTTATTTTTTTTTCCTCTATTTGGTTTTCAGTAAAGGCGGTTTCAATCTGGAGGCTGCAGTCTGCATGTTGTATAGTCCTGGTACTAAATAATTCAATCTTTATGTTTTTCTATATTAAAAGGAACAAGTAAACTAATGAAAAACCCTTCCCATAGCAGCAGGGATTGCTGATTGTGGTTTCCAGTATTTCAGTGTCCCACATTACAACCAGCTCGTCTTAGAAATTAGGTGATTCTCCACTCCCAGCTAAATTGTGTATGTACATTTATAATAGATATGTAAAGCCACATATAGTTAGGTACAGAGAGAGGGAGAGAGGATGACTGTTTTCTCAAGACTCAGAAGTTATTCTTCTCTCTCTTCCTGTGATACCAAGAAAACTTTTTTTTTGTTACTTTAACAATGACCTTTGAGAGACAAAAAAGGAAATGTATAATTATTGCCACTCAATTCCATGATGTTCCCCTATTATGCTCTTATTAAAGACAACCTACAATGTTCTTTGCAGTGGAACTCTAAGTTCCACCTTTCAACATGGTCATGGCAGGAAGAAACAGGTTGGAAAACAGAGTTTAAAGCTGTCTCCTATTTCCTTATAATAATCAATGTCTTCATAATAGAACAGTTGTTTTAAAAATAAGTGGCTATCAAACTACCAACAGCCTGGGCAGAAGGAAAAGGGCAGTTTCGTACAAATTATTTCCTTGCCTCTTAATGTATTTTAGTCTAATAGGCTTCTTTATCCGAGCACAGTGAGCTTCTCCTGAGGCTCAGTTTCATACTGCTGTGAAGTCTGTAGTGACATGAAAATGATACGGAGAATATAAGTAAAAAAACCTGGAATTCCTTGCTAGGATTTTTTATTTTATATATATATATATATATATATAAAAATAAAAAATATATATATATATACATATATATATATATATATATTTTTTTTTTTTTCAAGCAAGCATTGTTCTCTCAGCTCCTGTAAGAATTCATCCAGGGCTGATTTATTTTATTTTTTTTCTCTTCTACACTTGCATTGCTGAATCCCAGGTCCAGCTGCTCCTGGACTATCAAACTTCTTCCTGTCTAATTCCAGACAAGAAAAACTGCCCCTCAGAATCTCATGGGTAATCTTGCTACACATGGGCAGCATTAGCACAGGCCCCAAGAAGTCTGTGCACCTCCTTGCAGAAAGATTGGCTGTTATATAAACCAAGCTCACCTCTACATGGCCTCTAGGTGTGAAGTATGAAGCATCTGTGGTGGCATTATGCATGTGGTGTTCTTGTTCCACCTGTTTCATCGTACAGCGCTCTCCTTTTTCATTCCTACATTATGAAGTAGTTTTTGGATGTTTCTAAAGTAACATTATGAAACTTTCTGACACTTCCAGTTTATTTATTTTTTTTATTATTTTTTTTTTCATTATTATTTTTTTTTTCAGTTGTGGAGGATATTTTTACAAAGCCATGGAAACAGAGGTAAAATGAATAAACGGTAACATTTTCTGCCTTTTGACACTTATCTGAAGATAAGCACTCATTTTTTCAGTTCAAGGTAACTGAAGGAATAAACAATATATAAATGAGTGAATGCTTATCCTCTTAGAAAGTATGATTATCATTACTTTCAGCAGCAGACACCTGTTCAAATATTCTCCCTTAAAAGGATGAAGCACAAAGGTTTCTTCAGCAAATGAAGCAGATTTTCACTGCAGTAGATGAAAATTTAAATTAATTCTTTTGCAAATTTTCAATTACCTAAATCATTTTGCATTGATCTATGTGCTTGTAGTATAAAACTGTAGCTGCCTTTAGACACAGATGTGACAAGTGTATGCAGTGACATGGAGACAGGAAGACAAAACCAGGCAAGTGACGTGTTTCACTATGTTTTCCTGCACTCATGACAATTATTTTAGGTATTTAGGGTACAACATTATGAGACTTATAATTCCTACATGAGGGGAAATGCAGACATTTGAAGTTTTCTCTGCCACAACTTGCTATAGGAAAGAATCCTGTCATTTCTCCTTCAGACACAAAATGGTTTGCCCACAATTCCTTCCTAGAGTACAAGCTTACATTCAGGGGCATCAAAGTAAGATGTGCTCCAGGTTTCAGGGAACTGAAAGATGAATTAAAACCATGTCAATTTGTATTTGATTCCACTGCAAAGCAAACCTCTGATCTAAACTGACAATTCCAAACTCACTAGTGGAGATAGCCTTACTGCAGAAGAGGAAAATAATTTCCAGGACATGCAGGGGTCTGGTATTATGAACCCATTTCCAGAATCCTTGAGCATTAGCTTTTCCACAACCACAAGAAATTAATTTCAGAGGAGGCAGTCAATCAATATCTAAAAATGGATAGCAAAGCTGGCATGTAAAGTTGGAGGACAGAATTTACTTATCTGGAAAGGCAACATTGCCAGATCTAGATTTCACCAGGGTATGCAGTCTTTTAATATGCACAGGGAGATAGAATTGGCTATTGGATACAAAAAGGACAGCAAAAATGATTCTGGTTCATAAAATTGATATATCATCACGGGTACTTTTTTTGTACACCATCATGGACATTTGTTTGGGAAACTGGCCTTATGCTCTCCAGTAAGCTCTCAGGAGATCAAAATTTCAGCTGCTGTTCAACTGTTCCTTCAGGGATATAAATATATGCCACTGTATCCCTGAACAAAAACTCTTACTGAAATTAATGAGAACTCACAAGACTCACTATAAACAATATGAAATATGACAAACCTAAAAAAGTAACATTCTAAAGGTCAATAAAATTCTCAGTGATTCACAGATTTCCGTGGGAATCTGGGGTGTGTCTGATCTACATTTTACCCTAAAGACTGAGAATTAGAATAAAGAAAGGATGGAAAATTAAAGATGTAATATCTAAATAAATAAATAATAAATAAGGATCTAGCTGGGCTGTTGTAGGCAGTCTCCAGTCTGCCTAAATTTTGTTAGCTGTAAGCTTCTCACCCGCAGCATGAGGTTTAGAAGCAGCTGGATGTCTGTCTAGAAAAAAATACGCTGATTCTTAAGCAGGCCAGGGAAAGGCAGCACCAGAAAACCCTTTTCTTATTGGCCCTGTGGGAAAGGGATCCTACAGCTGACCTACATTTACTCAGAAACCACTGTGAGGAAAGGCTTTTAAAAATGCAAATATTTTTTTTCTTCTTTTCCCGCTTTTGCTTGCCCCCTCTCTGCTCCCAGAGCTGACTGTGTGGTATCCTACTAAAGCAAATCCTCCAACAGCCATCTCTGCCTGCCCTAACAGACTGTGAAAGATTTAGTCCAAACTTCTGTTCTGATCATGTCATGTCAGTTCTCTCTTGGCATGAGGGGGCACAGACCAAGTAAGACAGATGCTTCAATCTTCCAAATAGTTGTCACTTCCCATGACTGTCACTTCGCAGAATTGTGACTTTCTAATATAGCAAACCCTGGAGGAAGGGGAAGAAAAAAATAACTCAGTCATCTAATTCCTGACCTCTCTATGGTTTCTTAACTCCATCCTTGTGAATGAGACTATCGGGCAAAAGATAACTGAGTGAGGTGTGCCGATTGTGCTGCCACTGGACGGTGAGCACAGCGGGCTTAGAGTCCTTACTCAGCTGATCTGTGATTTAGACATCGTCCCATCCCTGGGAGCAAGGAGCATCGTCAGCCCAAAGCACTCAGAGGAAGGTGTGGCAAGTCTGGAGGCACAGACATGAGTCATAGGGAAGATGCGACAGGCAGCATTCTTTGTGTTTACCTACATGCGTGCAGGAAGATTTCTTTGTTGCGTCTTTGCTTTGTTTCACGCAACATGAATTTCTGTGTCTGCAAGTGGAGATGGAGATTGTGCAGGCTTTCTATATACACGCACACACACACACACGACAAGGCGTTTCCTTGGCAACAGAAATACCATAAAAGCTACCCAAAGAATTCCTTAGGGCTGTGCAACAAATAGAAACATTAACATGCTGAGACCTAAATATAGCTGCATTTTAGTGCTGCTCATCCAAGTCTTTACTTAGCTTCAGCTTGTATCTGAAACAAATGCAGTCAACAAGACCTACAAGAATGTTTTCAATATTTTACAGTGTTTTGCTTTTAAATAGTGCAAGAACAGAGGTGGGGAGGGGGTTACAAGTGGTACCAGCCTGTACTTTACTGAAGAATTACAGCCTTGCCTGACCTTGTTTATTGATGGTGCCCTTGATCACCCATCAAAGGCTTCAACTTCTGAGAGAAGCAGAGGTTGAGTTACTGTGGGGTTCTGCTTCTCAGTCTCCAGAACTATGAGAAATCAGCTTTGGCACCACTGACACTGAAAGATATACTAGTGGTATGCAAAGAGTGTGTGCAAAGAGGCTTTGATTGAGAGTAGGTTTTTTGGGTCTTTTTCTTTTTCTCCCCTCCTCCCTACTGCTGGGAGTGAGACTTCTTTCACTTAGATTTGGAGTTCAAGTACTTATGCAGCCATTTTGTCTGGGAATGCTGCAAATAGAGCACCTGGACTGCAAACTCAATAAGAAAAAATGATTGGACTGCAAAACAAAGGAAGTGGCCTGATGGCAAATTTATGAAATGTTTTGATGGATAAATGCCTTATAACTGAGGAACAGTGCCTGGACATGGGAATTTTAGAGAGAAGCCTTCAGAGAAGGTGGAACAAACCTTAAACCTTTACCGTAATGAAGATGTGACAAAGTTATCCTTTACAGCAAGACCACTCAGCATCTCTTATGAGGAGGATGATGACAAAGTTTATATGTGCTTTGAAAGCTCAGAGGAACCTGTGCTATTGCCACCTCTGAAATAAAACTCCCCAGACAAATGTGGCAAGAAGTACTGTTCACTGAAAAATATACACAGAATTCTGGAGTCATGGGAAGGCTAGGCTGGAAAAGATCGTGTAACCCATGTGGTCTTCAGCCACCTTGGTGACTGTAGAGCTTCAAACACATGCCCATGGAGACATGGTCCTTCCTAGAAATGTTTCAGGTGCAAAGTGCCATGCAGAACCTTATATTTTTTTTTCTAATAATCTTTTTTGAAACTTTAAAGAATACCCAAAGTCTTCCCAAATCCACAGAACAGAGCATGAAAATCACAAAGCTGCATGAAACCTCCTCACTGAAGCAAGATCCCAAGTGTATTTTCCCCATTGCTAACAAAAGTTTATCTCACTTATTATTAAAAAGAGACAGGGATGGATGTTCCTTCAGTGATTCATGTTAGAAATGTTTTGAAAAAAAGCATACAGCTAAATTGACTCAAACTTTCAGTGGGAACTAGAACCTTTTGTGATATGAGATAATTCCTTTAATTATGTTTGCCTGGAGCATTACATGTGTTAGAAGTTCAGTGAGAATCACTGAGTAACAAAAGAGTTTCACAGAGTGCAAAGAAAAAAAAGTCTATAATCAACCAGCTCTGTTTTATCTGCTTTTCCCTTCATTACCTTTTATTATCAAAGATTAAATATTCATAAAGGTTCCTGAAGCAAACCTCCTTATCTAGAAATTACTTAAACACCTGCCTTCTTGAGCAAAAATGGGATATACGCTATTCTGACCTGCAGCCACAAGGTCCCTGACCCCCAGTGATGCTCAGGCAAGGCAGTGAACATCCCTGGCAGGTACTTGGATGTGGTGCAGCTTTTGTCCAAGCCCAGCGCTCTGGGGATGTAAAGCTCACCAAGGATTATTGGCTAGGGATTTGTGATCATGAAGTATCCAACATACAAGACTGAGCCAGAGGCAGACCCAGCTCAGGGCTCTCCGCACCACAGCTGGTGGCACTGTGAGGCTGACCTTGCACAGAGATGCTTAATGCATCCCCTAACCCATGTTTTCCTGCTTTTTCCATAAGGGCTCATGTCCCTTCTCACATGGGCTGTATACAGACAGAGTGAAAGGTTGTTAGTTTACAGAGGCTGCAGTCTAGGATTGGCAGAGGTACCTGTTTACACTGAGTTTCACATGCTGTGACTGTGATTTATAGCACTTCACCTGGAGCTGTGGTCATAAATATATGAACGTCCTATGGCCTTTGGTGCCCTGCTCTCAGCACACGAGGTGAAGTGATGCACAAACCAGAAATGAAAGGCCTGAGCAAGAAAGAAAAATGGAACAGACAGAAAAAAAAAAAAAAAAAAAAGTAAAATATATGTCATAATAAAAGTGAAGAACCAATAACTCACAGGGTAAATGGTCTCATTCTGGAGCTCAGTGCTGTTGTGGAGCTGCTAGAGCTATACACAGGCTGCATGGTGGCTCCTGAAATCCAGAGGTGCACCATTTTAATATTAGCTTTGATTTAATTAGAGCTGGAGGTACCTAAACTGTAATTGTTATTAAATTATCAAGCTAGCAATATTAAGTTAATGTAAACAAAACTGTGTACAACACTTTGGCTTAATTATTCAGAGAGAAGTCTAGCATGACTGTAAATAGCTTAAAAATTGCTAAATAATTTGGCTCCCCATAAAATTGCTTGTGTAATTTGTGTTAATTGCATGTGAAGTAGAGGTTTTCAAATATTAATCATTGCTTATTTATATTATTAATTAACATTATTACATTGCATTTAAATAATCTTGCAATGGCATGGTTACCAAAGGATGATTTTCTATTCCAGAGTTTTACTTCTCTTCATTTGCAAAATCTCTTTCAATCCCACCAGTGAGTCACATATCCCTAATACGATCTAGATGATCTCACATAATACTTTCTCTTTCACTAAGATTTGCCACTGAGACCTCTCTATTAGATATCAATTTCTGGGTGAAAAAGAAAAAAAGACTCCATGTGAAACTGCTTTGTGTTATAAGGATGGGAGCATGGGTGAATGATGTAAAGCTTTCCCATTTAGCTACTTCCAGCTTTTCATAGTTTGCCTCCCTGAGCCACCCATTGCCTCACTCTGCTGAGAGAGTCAGTAATCTGTCACAGCCTGAGCTTTATCTCTTGCTGGAGAAAGTAACATTACTGATGATTTTTTCAAATGAAAAACGTGAGGAACTGCACAGCAGTTTCCTTATAAATAAGGATACACACCACAGTGGCTTGTGTATGGAGGAAGCTGTTTATGATACTGCAAAATACTAGAAGAAAATCCCTTTTATTTCTGTTATTATTTTAAAGACCTCCCAGTTACTGTAAATTATGTTGCTTGAATTCCTCTCGGAGCTGTGTGGTTTATCACAAAAGCTGAGAAACATCAATGGATAATTATCAGATTAAAGCGGCAAAACCTATAGCTAGGGGGTAGCTCTAAAGGGACCTCTTTTCTCTTCTTTCACATGCAGGGGTGTATAAGCTACTTATTTTTGGTGCTTTAAGGGTGTGAACGGGGCTCCCTCATTGGCTGCATGACTCTGGTGTAATCTTTCAATCCGTTGCCGAATTAAGAAATCCTGTTTTCTATATTTGTCAAGGCTCTGTTGCTCTCAGCAGCTGGAGAGCTTCTTTTTATATTTATTTATTTATTTTCTCTCTCCCAGTGCAGCAGGGAGGATTTTCTATGTAAATATATCACTTAAATTTTTTGCACCAGATTAACTTCCCAGAAATATTTAGGAATTAAATAAGTCTTAAATAAGGACTCTGTAAAAAGGAAATGGACTAACGTATTCAGTTCTGAATGTAATATAATTGGTACATCAATATTATTTTCTCAGAAGAGTAGGATTATTTTGTAACAAAAAGAAATCCCTCAATGCCAGAGTTAAAATTCATGCAAAGGCATATGGAATGATTTTTTTTTTTAATTTATTTTTTCCCAAAGACAAATAAAGACAGATCAGTGTAGCCCTCATTATTAGAAAATAATTATGCAAAAACATTAAGAATACTAATACATCATAATAAGTTATGAAATTATGTTTTTAAAACATCAGACTATCTCTGATTCAGTAAACAATGCAACCCTTCACCATTTTATAAAAGAACACAAATCACAAAGCAAGTCACACAAAACTGTCCGACAGATTGTCTCCTTCTTCTTGCTGAAATTAAGAACATTCTTTTTCCTTATACATTCTAGTTTGAAATATGCTGGCATTCCTGATATCTGGGCTCTTTTAAACTAATTATTTCATTTTATTTAGTTTTAAGTAAGTAATATATTACATTATTTGGATGAGGAGTTATGGAAAACTATCCGCTACAGTTCTAGATGAGGTCAACATGCCCAGCTTGTAGTCCAGTACAGAGCATGATATAATTACTTCCAAAGCTATTAAGTCAAAAATTTGATGGCAATCACACTCTGCTGCCAAAACCCTAGTGAAAGTTCATTGATTATTCTGTAGTTCCTGCTGTTCTTCACTGGCATCAGATCAGACTCAATCTTTGCACAAAATCCTGCCGTCAGAACCATGATCATGTCAGTAGTTTGAAAGTTCCTCTGTTTAGTTATCTCAGATGGGTTATCAGTATGCTGGGAAGGAAGGACTGACGTAGAGAAGAACGCTGCAAAAGCCACAGCTGTGTGTAGTTTGAAGAAAGAAACAAACAAACATTGGACTTGTTTGTCCCATTTTTTACTGGAATGCACACTTTAAATAGCCATTTATTATTATGGGTGAATGAGCAAATGTACTGGGATACACAACTACTTTTTGTTTAATTACATATTTTAAATATGTATCAAGCGTGTCTCTTGTTCATAACAACCCATGAAGCATTTCAAATGAAGCATTTTAATCACAACCAAAATCTGCTAAATATCTTACAAAAGAGAGAATGTGCCATTCTGTGGTTACATGTTGAAAACTTCCTCCCCCCAAAGTTCTCATGGATCAACAAATAAATGAGCAAGCTACACATCTAAATTAAAAAATAAATAAATAATAATAATAAAAGAGGAGTTGTGTGTGGGGATTAAACCTGCTGCTATGAGACCTAAAATCAATTGCACATGAAATGTTGAAGAGGTACTCCAAATATGATAGATAATTCATGTTTACTATATGAACATACTGATCTATTTTAAGGGATCCCTTCCAAAGAAGAGAAGATACTCATTGTTCTCATAGGGAGTGTTTGTTGCCACAGCAAGGGCAGCAGTCAAAGATTGCTAACCAGTTCTTGGTGAAAGGCAACACTCACTGATCGCTCCTTTCACATACAGGAGGTTTGGAACAAAGCTGGCTGAAATCATTAATCATCAGCAGAAATATTTATGGTTAGAGCCATAAAAAAGGTGATTGAAGGCCAGAGGGAACTTCTCTGAAAACTGCTTGAATGCTTGAAAGAATGAGGACTGGATAATCTGTCTTCAAAATAATGGTCACTCTTGTGATGTCTACAGGGCAGGTATAAAAGCCATTTAGAGAGAATCAAATGGAGATCAAACCTATAGCCAGAGAATAGACTGCTTCCTGAAAATAATGGGAGTCATTTTGCAATAGTACAAGCCTGTACCAGAGATTTATGGAAACATTTTCCCCCAAATTACTGTGAAGTGCGAGGGCCAATGGATACAGAAATGCATTTTAAACATCTAAAAACTTTAGCATTACTGAAACACCTGTGCAGATGTCAAATGTTCTTTCTGCCTAATTTAAAGCTTGATTTTTAATGCACAATGGGCAGTGTGTAATTCCATTACAAAAAGTAATAAAACCAATACTTTTTCAGACATCAATATTGTTTAGGAAGAAATCTCACTTGGCCATCTGAAGAACAGAGATTAAATTAGTTGCAAAAATAGCTAAGACTTGGAGAGGACAATTCTCCTTGCTAGGTTTATATAAGAGTGTCACCCCAAAAATATTACCTTCCTCTCACAGAGCAAAATGCAAATAACATTCCCAGAGACACACAAAATATCTGGCTTCTCTTAACTATATTTTACCAACCTTGACACTTCTCCAATTATTTGAATTTCAGTAGTCTCTCCTCTATATTTCCAGGATCAGTCAAGGACTGGAAATAAAATATCTGAGAGCAGAGGAGAAAAGAGGGGAAAGAAAAGAAAGAAAGAAAAGAAAGAAAGAAAAGAAAGAAGAGGAAGGAAGGAAGGAAGGAAGGAAGGAAGGAAGGAAGGAAGGAAGGAAGGAAGGAAGGAAGGAAGGAAGGAAGGAAGGAAGGAAGGAAGGAAGGAAGGAAGGAAGGAAGGAAGGAAGGAAGGAAGGAAGGAAGGAACCTTTAAGGAAATTGAAGAAGACCTGGAAAATTCTGGAGATTTGGATGATTCATATAAGGGACAAACGAACCCCACCTATTGCCAGAATCCATTTTTGAGGAACTAGTGCAATTACAAAAATGTCTCTGTTTTTACTAATTGATTCAATCCAGGTTTCTGTTGTTGGAACTGAAATTGGATTATAACCACTGTTTTGAACCTAGAAACAGCTGAAATCAAGTGTTTCCTTCTGTCACTGTCTTCAGGGCAAGCTTCTTCTCTTTGTAACACTGGTGTAAATCCAGAGTGACTTGAAAAGGCTGCTGAAGCAAATTTCACTCAACTGCACCTCAAACCTCTGTAAAGATATCAAGGGAAATAAATTTTGAAATTACCAAATGGAACCACTGGCCACCCATTGTCCCACTACTGCCACAAACCTGATGTACAAACAGAAAGGGACTGGAACAGGAGGCAAATTCTCTACAGTTTACATCTTTACTGAAATTCTCACAGAAAGAGCAGAACAAGGCTGTCTTTCAGCTTCACCAAATAAATTCTTCCATCAACTGCATGATGAGGCTGAGCTCCTTTGGATGTCTGTCTTACTTCATGGTTAAATAGGACCAAGTGTCTGGAATGCAATAGGCCTTTTAAGAGGATTTTCTGTTGAGATATTTCATCAACTTTGTTGTTACTCATTGCAGAATGAATGTGACGGAGCATGCTTGCTGAGCAGCAAAGATCAGAATGCATAAAGGAGCCAGTTACAGAAAATGTAAATGCCAGCAAACAAAAATACCTCCCGACTGACTCATCGCGAACTAAAAGTGATGCTGAGAGATGAGAGGATATAGGTGGATGAAAGTCATCAAGGAGAGAGCTTTGCCACACCTGCACACACCACAGTTGAAAAAAAAGTGAATTTATACTGACAGTATGCTGCTGGGCTCCTGGGATAGCTGGTTTGGCATCAGGCTTCCTGTGGATGTCCCTGACTCATAATGGTCCCAGCAAAGTTTGCTCTGCTGATGAGATCCCTTCTAGTGCCAGCCTGCACAGGACTGCCAGGTATTGGGCATTTCACAGCAGGTCAAAAGAGCTGGTGTTCCGCTTGTGGCTGAATCTCCAGCAGATTTTGTCAAGCATCTCTCTTAGAAGTTTTTGAAAACCTGAGTGCAAACAAATATATGAAATCACTAGAGGTCATGCGACTTTATTCCCTGTAACTTCAGCCTGCCCGACAAATCAGCTGAGCCTGGGTAAAACAAGGTCTGAGATAGATTGCCTGAGATTGATTAATAACAAACAATATTTTAGGCCTTCAGATGAAGTTACAATAGCCATCATAGAACCTCTAATTTTTTGACAGCATCTCCATTCAGAAGGAAGATATTCAAAACATTTTAAGCCACTTTTCCTCTTTCCTACCAATGCAAGATCATTTCATGAAGCATATACTCAGGGGCACCAATTTAGAAGACCAGAGTGTCTGCTTGTAAGCCAGTCCTACCACTTCTCAGATTAATTTATTTCAGTCTAAGTGTAGTCTCAGTACCAGAAACTTGACAGGTCTTGGGGGAAAACAAGCTGAGTTATGTTTTAGCTTGACAAAACTGTACCTGCTACCTATAAGATGCACAAACCTGCTATACTCAGGACTTAAAATCTTTTCCAAAAATACCATCTCCTAACTATTCTTCCCCAGAAATAGCTGTAGTGTGGGTTAAGATTGGACGGTGGTTTTGTGCATTGATCCTGAGTCCCATAGATGATTTTAGAGTCTTTAAATATGATTATAAACCATATATTGTTTTCTAATTTCCATGGTTACAAAATCAGCTGACAGTCCTCTCTTCCTTAAGAGTTTGAAGATCCTGCCTCTTTGTCTCTAAGGCTCAGACAGAATCTGTGATCTTAAACAACAGCAGTGTAAAGTAGCCTTAAGTAAGGTGGGAAGGTAATTAAAGTGCTGCCCCCATGGCCTCAGCTGTGCGTGGACCAGGCAGCCAAAAGTAGCTCTTCACCATTAAAGTAAGAAAAACAAGAGCAAAGGCTGTTCTAGGCTTCTTGTGGATTTTGTCTACAATTCTCAACTGAGTTTGAGAATAAACTCAATAGCTGAAAGAACAGAGAAAGCAAAGACTGTCTCCTTAGTTCTTAATCTGTTCTGGGCTGGTATTTGTCTCTCCTTTTATTGTGCTTGAAAGGCAGCAGAGCCCTGCTGGTCTTTTCAGCCTTCAGTCCCCAGAGCTGTGCAGTTTTATTTAAATAATGGCTGCCCAGCAGCCTGCTAATTTCTAGAACTTTCATTTTGCCCACGGGCTCCACCCTGGAAGTGTTGGGGTCTTTTCTTATTTCTCATAATTAACAGCATGGAGGCACAATGCTAAGAGGTTAGGGCTTACTAATTGGCTCTTTTGCCTGAGGATGAGAAAGAACTTTTTTCTTTTTTGTCTTCTTCTTAATTAATTAATTAATTAATTAATTAATTTTAAATTAAAGGGAATAAAAGAAGAAACAATCTTCAATTAAGGTATGAATATCAGCTCTGAAGTTCAATGCATAATCTAATTACTTATTACACTGCCATGCAATACACGTATATCAAGGGGATAAAATGTAGAAAATCATGCTCACATTTGCTAGGTATCAAGCCTCAAGCATCTGTTTCTGTTGAAAGGTATTTCCATCTTCCAGCTGCCTCTGAGATGTGGTTATTGAAGGAGAGAAGAATTTTCCCAGGCTGGAAAAGACCATGCAGTGTGCTCAGATACGAGCCCAACAAATTACACTTGACATTTATGAGGCAAGTAGTGATATCAGCCCCCTCCTGCTAAATCAGCCAGAGGCTTTGCCATGAGGACAAACTCAAGCAAGCGGTGTTCTGGGCTCAAGTGTTGCATTTGTCTTGTACACACTGCCCTGGACTTGCCTCATGGGAGGAAATAGGAGGAAAGATTGAAGAGCAGCAAAGAAATAAGGGTCCTGGTTGCATCCCTCTGAGTGAATTACTTTTCTGTATTCTTTGGACTCTTTACTTTAAAATATTCCCACTACTTAAAAAAACTGTACTTTGAGCACCGTGGTTGCTGTGCTATCTGGCTGGGAACCGAGGGAATGGGGCTTCCACATGCCTGGCTGTGTTCTTCGATCAGCAATTGATTACTCTGAGATTTTTTTTTTTTTTCAATCCAAATAAGAATCACTTTTTTTTTTTTTTTTTTTTTTTTTTTTTTTTTTTCCCTACTGAAATTAAATCATGAGCATTCAGTCTTCCTGAGTAACTGCATTGGTTAAGTTGTGGTCAGAACTAGTTTTCAGCAACAATGCTTCAACTGTTACCCAGTGGGTGGACACAGAGTGAAAAATTCATGCAAGCTGGAGAGAAACTTTCAGTTGCAAGTTGATGGTTTAATAATAACCTCTGCAGAAAATAAAATAAAACTATGGAATAACTTGTTTTAACATGGAGGAGGGGAGGTCTGCTGACACCAGGATATGACATCTGCCATACATTTTGTTTTAAAGACAGCTGATGCCCCATGGAGAATTTTAAGAACAACATATGATATTTAAGGAAAAAAAAAAAAAAAACGCCACCCAACAACAATAACAAAAAACACCTTCTGATTCTCCCAATCTCTTTTCATCTTTATCTTCTGAAAAAAAATAAACATCAAAACTCACAATGTCAATAAAATTCACCTCATATCATGAAGACACTTATGGCACCATCACAAAAGGAGACATCAGTGGAATCCTCTGTATCTGACACATTCATCAATGTCATTCTGTTGATGGGAAAAAAAAAAAATTAATACACTGTTCAATATTACTGATGTCTTCAAAAATGCAAAAAGCAGGTAGGAGTATCACCTGGCCAGACTCAACACATTTTAAATACTTCCCTTTCCTCTGTTATTAAGAAAACTATTACTTATGCAGTTAATGATTACATGTCATTAATAATAAGTACAGTGAAGTTACAGTACTAAGAAAGTGTTGATTTCCCACAGCAAGATCCTTTTCATTATGGGCTTTGACATACTCTGTGCCTGTTCAGCAACCATGGTATCTGCTGACAGCAGTTATGCATTTGGGGAGTAGAGGAGAAGGGACTGTTCAGTGCTGGAGCCTTCTGCCATAATGTTGGTGGGTGGCAACATGGTGTACACCCACATTCACTCACATGAAAGCAGAACTGCTTTGTATGGTTATCCCAATTATATATCAGAAGATTCTGGGCATGGTTCTGGAACACTTATCCAAATACAGTTAGAGCTTTTTGGAAACGCTGGGACCTCAAAATTTGTTTTAGTGGCACTTACAGGAGTGTCGTTTTTCTCAGTTCTTGTTTCTGACATACATCTCAGGCAGTTTTAGAGCTGTATTTCCAAGGTTGGATGCTGAGTTTGCAGTTGCCCAAGTGATTGGGTAGAGTGCAGCCTGGCATCTACAGAGCATCTGTGTACAAGCATCCAGAGACCCACTTGCACTTGTACAAGGAATCAGTCAGCCATGGATGCCTGCTTTAAGACCCCAAATGTGACAGAAATAAATCTTAAAAGTATGGAAATAAACCTCCAGATGTTTATGATTCAATTCTAATTTCACTCAAACAACAGCAAAAGCTGTTGAAAAACAGACTCTGAAAGGAGGGAATTTAGATACACTCCCAAACAACCAAAAAACTCATGCAACTTGATCTTAGTTACTGAATTAAGCAAAAATAAATACTGCATCTGTAGGCTAACACTTCTGTCTTGCTCTTCCCTTTTTAGTTCAGTGGGGTCATTCTCTCATCCTGTCTTCCATTTATAATTGATGCACTTGAATTAAAGAATTAGGCAATAACTTATTTTTTTAAACCACAGGGTCACTTCCTGCATTTATGCAGCAGTTTGTGGAAAGGGGAATATATCAGACATTTTATTAGACTAAGTCTTTACTGAGATTTTAACAGTAAGCTTTGACCCAGCTCGTTGTAGACTGCCTATCTCTAACTTCTTTAATTCTTATTTGTTTTCTAGAAGCACCTTCCTTGTGCAATCTATGTCAAGAAGGTAAATACAAGAGGACTTTAAAACCATTAGCAATCTGCCACATCTTTTGGAAAAATGGAAAGTGCTGCTTACAGAAAGAATGTCTACTAACGATCCAATTCACACTTGCAATTTGAAGCCTCAGACAACCAATAAAGACAACTTTGCCATCAGCAATTTGTAAAGGCAAATTGCTGAATGCAAGCTGTAAAAGGGTAAATTCAGCTATATTTTGGCTGGGTTATATATAGCAGAATGCCTTCCAGTGCATTATCATCTGACGCTGGGTCAAGCGTGTGCTTTTAAAATGCAGATCACATGCACACTATGCAGGTGCACTTTACACACTTGAAGTGCAGACACAGCTTTCAACTTGGTTTGCATTTGTATTAGTTTACTAAGGATGTCATCAAAATATCCTACCACCCAGACACTCTGAAATGTCTCTAAAGTGTCTGATCCAACTTCTGGTAGATAGCTTCGTCAAAGTGACCTAATGGTTATTCAAAAGACGGCAGCAAGGAAGGAAAGGAGGACCAAAAAACAATTCTTGGTATTTAAGTTAGCAAAGTAGAATTTGGTGGTAGGGAATCCAGAAAGACCAAGAGACTTGGATGCAGGCCCTGTTGGTAAGACTTTGTATGGACTTTGCTCACAAAGTTGGGAGCAGAGTTAGAGTGTGATTCAGAGATGGGATTCTGCTTCAGCCTGGAAAACAAACCAGCTCAGCACCTCTTTGTGGTAGGGATTTTCTGATTTCCATAGTCCCAGTGCTGAAGGTAGAGCCACCAGTAAGGTACAGTGTGGCAGGCTCTGTAAGTCCATTCTTCCCAACAACCCATGTGAACTGGCAGGGAACGGTGCAAGCTGCAGCAGGAAACCTGCTGGGGTGACTCCACCAACCTGAGTCATCGCCATGAGGCAGCTCTGCTGTGCTGAGGCAGCCCTTCTGGTCACAGTTGGCTACTTCATGAAATGCCTCATGGCAAACACTTTTCAAGTGTTTTCAAACACTTTTTAGTCATTTAACTTTGGAGCCAATATTTCAGTTCCAGAAGCCTGCATTTGTCTGGTTTAGGGTTGAAAACCTGGTGTGCAGCACTGCTTGGTTTCTGCCAGCTGAAGCACAGGAAGAGCCTTTAATTTTGTGACTGTTTTCTATTTTCTTGGTCTGAAACCAGAGAGCAGAGGCAGAGAAATGAGGAGAAATGCTCACCTGGAGTTAGCCAGTGAAGGTTTGGTCTGATTTCACTTGGCTAGACTCTGTCTCTCAAAGGTCCTTGTTCAGATGCATGTACTGTAGGGCATAGAAAAAACAGTTTTCTAGCAGGTCATGTGGCAGGTCATTCTCCCACCACAACATCTTTTTTTATACTCTTGTGTCATTTACTTGTTGTTGAATACAATGAGAAAGTTTCTTTTAATTTAGATGATGGCAGCCCTGCTGTGTTTAATTAGATGGACATAAAGCTCAACAGTCTGTTTTCAAATTTGAATTATAATCCACATGACTTGTTTTGATTTGTCTAGCTGTCATCAAAAAATGGATTTGATGATGAGTCAGTCTCTGGTCAGGCCACCCAGAGACATCTTTAATAAGTTAATCCTTGGAATGATGTATACACCACCTCCTGCTGCAGACCTCTGACATACCAATTAGAAAAGGAGCAACAGTTATATGTATCTGGAATTTATCCCATATTTACACACTTTGGAGACACGAATCCTCATCCACGGCTGCCTGAGATGAGACCTGCAGGTGAATAGCTCAAGCAAAACTGCATTTTGCATTCTGACATTAGGGAAGTTGCACCATAAAAGCCCAAACAATGTAACAGAAGATGAGCTGACGGAAAGCTTTGTAAAAAGTACTTTATTTAAATAAAAAAGCAGTATCTAAGACTCTTGAGCAGGACTCAGTACAGGTTGATTCCATTCTAGATCCCCACCAGAGATTTTCTGTACGATGCTTGGTAAGTCAGGCAGTGACTGGTTTGGATACTTTCCTAAAGGAACCAAACATGTAAAGCTACAAA
Source organism: Aythya ferina (assembly GCF_964211825.1). Lineage (NCBI taxonomy): Eukaryota > Metazoa > Chordata > Aves > Anseriformes > Anatidae > Aythya > Aythya ferina. Next base: position 9,433,175 of record NC_140312.1, read on the forward strand.
GGGTGACTGTCTTTGCCATGGGAGACATGCTGACATTTTTCAAAGAAAATTTGACCAGAATGATGATCTTTCGTCTAGTCTCTAACCCACTCTACAACTCTGCAAGCTATGACTGATTTCAGCCAGTTAGTTAAAATCTGGCAAAACTATTTGCAATAAATGTGTGGTCATACTATAGAAAGTGGTAGTAGCCTTAATTATAAGATTAGTTTCCACTGGAACACTTATACAGACTAAAGACAAATTAAAGTAGCAACATTGCATAATCAAATAAAAGAATTTTCTGCAAAACAAATGCAGACTATAAAGATACTGAAAAATAACATATACTAGCATTTTATCACCATTTGACAATAGAGATAACAAGTGACATAAGTTCAGCTAAAACAGAGCTTTTAAAATATACTTGCAAGATACTCCTTCATTTTGGTTTTATGTACTTATAAAAAATAATCTCTTCCAAAATCAGTAGTTCTTTCTGCAAAATTTAGTGCATGCTCTGCAAACAAGAAAATAATTATAGCTGAGCATTGGAAGAGCTGTTTTTTCAGTTCCCTATTTTTCACATCATATTTGGTACTTGTTCCACCCCGTACTGACATGCAATACTGACATACTCTTGCACAGAGCATCCCCCAAAGGCATAAAACTTAGAACATTTGCATAAAGAATCCTTTTCCTTTGAACGATGTTAGCTGTAGCTGCAAAATACCAGTAGCTACGCAAGTTACATTGTGCAATCTTATTCTGTGGTTAGCATTCATTCCCTTTATGTCTCTGTTGCACTGTTACAAATCTGCCAGTTAAACTCCATGCAACTCCAAAACGTATTGTCTGGAATGAAACAACCAATTATTTCTTCAGGTTTTGTGGCATAATATCCTAGGAAACCAGCAATTACAGAATCAAAGTGGCATCAAATGGCGTAGAAAGGAGTTAGCATGTATTATTCTTTAAATAGCAGTTACATGAACTCATAATAAATGGGTATTAAGTGCTAAATGTATGATAAGTAATTCCTGACAATGCAATTATCCAAACAATACAAGAAAAAGCTGCAAGATGGCATTGTCAAACTCACTTGTGCAAATGCTACTGCGTGAAATAACTACATTGTAGACTGGTTTCTGTTCATGAATGCCTGGAAAACAAAACAGTGCAAGTACACATGTGCAAGCCAAACAGCACAATCAAACAGTGCTGGATTCCCAGCAGCTCTCAGCAGGTAAATGTCACCTGCTGGTTTTATCCCTCCTGAGGTTAAGCCTTTAATTTTTCCAAAACGAGTGGAAGGGAGCAGGATACTGTTATAATCTCTGAACATGTTAAATACAGTGTCTTTTAAAAGAAGTACAGAATGGAGATGAAGGAACGACGTAAAGTGGAGCAGACTTACAGAACTACTGATTAGAAGTTTTCAGTTTCCGTCATACAGTTACACAGTTGTTATAGCAGCAGGCTTGAAACTTACGGAATTTCCAAAGGAGACACATTCAAATTTAAAATAATGAGATGCTGTTGATAGGACAAGACATTTAGTTCTTCTAGATGTTTTTTATTGTCTTAAGGAGAGCTTGGCAACTTGGTTAGCTGGGCAACAGATGCAGTCATCACCACCACAAGAAGCTGTTGTAACAAGAATCTCAATCTCCACCTAATCTCACTCTTCCACTGAAAAAGGAATTTTCTTTGGACCAGAGAGAATTTCACTGGAAGAAATAGACTGCCTGAGATGACCTAAATAGGTTATCTGGGAGCCAAGGGATGGCATCAAGCCAATGTCTCCTAAAAAGCTCCTTACAAACAGGCTAAAGGTTGCTGCTAGACCCCTGCTCCCCATCCTGGCTTCAACTTCATCCATGGCATTCCTCTCTCTTTCTTTGCTGCCTCCTTTTAGGTATTGAGAACCGCTCAGAGGCAAGTGGACAAGATGTAAAGTTGCAGTATTTGCCAATAGCCATATAGACAAGCAGGCAGTTAATCCCGGGTAGCACGACCAGTTAAAAGAGTGACCTCCACAGCCAGCTACAGGAATAAAAAAGCAGCTGAAATTACTGTTTTTCTATGTTGGAAAAGGAAAGCCAAGTTAGTCTCCAAGGGAGTCTCCAAGGGAGACTAACTAGGTCATGAGTCTTATGCTCATGCTTCTCCAGCATGTGGACTAAAGGAATTGGGACACAAAACTATACTTATATCTATAATCCAGCAACCCCCCCATGTTGTGAGCATTTGTCTTAATTTTTCTACAATTCTAGTATGTCTGCAACATACCCTGCTCTCTTAAGGGAAGAAAAGATGGTATCTCTAGACCTGTTAAGGATCTCAATATACAAACACACTTTACTTAGGAAGGACCAAGATAATCAGAGATGATGCTACAAAAACTTTAGATGAACAGAATTTATTGCAGAATAAAGTCTAGGCCTTTAACATGCACATTGCTTAATAAGAGTTGTGACAATACTCTAGCTACATTTTGGGACAACTTTATTGTTTTGCAACTACTCATATCAAAAGTTGCTGTTGCCAAATTTGTTGGAAAAATTGAATGAAAAAGAAATTTTAGCTTTGAGCAAATATCTCATTTGTATTTGTTCCAAGAAACTGTGTAATAATAATTCACTTTTGTTCCTCATTTCCTTCTTTCCTGTTGTGGAACAGTGCAGTTCATAAATCCAAATCAGAATATTTTCCTCCTCTTCAAGAGAAGATTGACAGCTTTATCTTGGACAGACAGTCTCTTCAAAGGATGTTTTTAAAAAGAAAAATTGAATTTTATTATTATCTAAATTAATTGCCTTCCAAAAGAAAAGAATAACGTATTTGAAGAATGAGCAAAAACCTTTTCAGTTCAGTTCCTCTGTGTTTTGTTTTTAATTGTTTTTCTTTTTTCCCTGTAATAACATCTGGCACAATATGTTAAAACAGTCACTATTCCTTATTAGTCAAGAATTAAATTTTATAACTAATTTTCAGACTCAAAACTGAAGGAACTGAATAATACGAGTTTTATACATTAAAAAAAAAAAAAAAAAGATTACTGTAGGATTTCAAGCTGTGAAAGGTCATTTGTAATATATAACAGATGTGATCTGCAGCTTCTGGTGTTTCAAATCTAAAAGGAGCTAGCCCATTACAGGTTTTTCTGTAGTGCTAAGAAACATCAGTAGTCCAAGGAAAGATCTGAGAAATGCACAAGGTACTCTTTGCACGTCCATTTACATGTAAATAATAAAATATTTTTAGCTAAGAAATTAGCCTACAATAATTGTGATAGCTACCAAATAAAACTTATTTCAGTTTTTTGCTTCCAGATTTAGATTGCATTAGTTCCTTAAAGAGATGAAGTTCATCTGAATGAAATCTTAAAAGCTGGTATTATGAAATTAAGCATCAAGAATACATAATGAATGTAAACTTGAGGAGGGGAAACAATCTGTAACTTTATTCTTTAAAAATTCCTTGTAACCTTCTGTGTTGTAGTAAATGTCACAGAAATATACTCTTATTTTTGAGGTAGGGAATCTAATTTCAAAATGATACAGATCAAAATCTCCAAAAGTCAGATTTTAATCCCTGCTCAGCTAAAGTGTGGCAATGGGCAGATCACTTCAAGATTAATTTCACTCAATTTTACCTTAGCTTCTACTCTAAGTTAATGTTTCTCAAGGGGACAATTCATTATAATGTAGAAAGGATACCTGTCTTCATGAGATGTATTGCCCCTCAAAATAGTCAAAGTTAGGAAAGACTAATTCCACCTTAAAAAAAATAAAAATTCAAGGGGACCTGTGAGACATGAGAACATAAATTCTCATGAAATTCAGTATGCATCTAAAATCATTTGCTGTTTTGAAAAATCTCATTATTTCTCTGTCAGTGGCCTTGTCCTCTATCTGACTGTGTAGGGAGTACTGTTATTTTTCAATGCTTCTCTTGGTAGTGTTTTTTCACAAAACGTTTTTTCACAAAATGTAGCACTGACTCCCAGGAAGGAAAGGGGAATCAGCTGAAATAAGGTGAACAGCTGAGCCATGCCTTTGACTAAGGTTGACTGAAGCAGGACTTTGCGCTTTACATACAGGGCATCATCTAGGCTGGGTCCTAACTGTCTGTCCTATTATTTACACTCATTTGTCTTTTGTTGTTGATTTGTTGCTTTACAGTGTGGGTGCAGGTGTGCATTGCACTGGGCCAATACCCACAATACTCACAGGGTGAGGTTGCGGGGTGTGGATGGGAGAGAAATGTGAGGCAGAGTTGGAGTGTAGCATCAAGAGAAGTGGGGGGGAAATTTCTGCTCTCCTTATGTCAGCTCAGAACAGCTGTCTCCTCTCTTTCATATCATTGTAAGACATGCATGTATTTCAGCTTGTCTGTGGTAAACTTTTTGGCTACTCTGTCACCTAAAGAGGCCCAGTAAGAACAGGATAAAATGTCAGGCATCACTCATCTGGTTGAGACTCATAAGAGATTCAAGAACTTTTCCTCTGGTGGGAGGGTGAGGTACCACTGTTGCTCAGATGATCTCTGGATTGCATAACTTACAAAAGGTTCTGATGGAAAGCAAGAGCAAACTGCTGTATGGGATGACTGCTGTTTTTGTGGGAATGGAACTGGGGAATGGAGATGGCTGTGGTAACAGCAGAAATTTCAAGTGTCTGTGATAGCCACAAAGTGATGTGCATGGCTTGGTGACCAAAGGGAGGCAGAGGTTCCACTTTCATTAACCCTTGGGATGAGATGTCTTATTTTCTCTCTCCTTGTGAAGCCAAGCAACACTCTGGGCAAAGAGAGGTGAGCTCCTCCTGGAACAGGTGCAGGCAGGAGCTGAGCCTCAGCTGCTCTCACCACAAGTGCTGTGCATAGTTCCTGTCTGTCTGCACCAGCCAGCACCACGTGGCAGACGGTGGCTTCCTGACAAAAGTGCTCCTGTGTGCAGAGTCAGACAAACACTTCCAGAAGGAAAGAGCAGTCTCCTTCCTTCCCCCAGCACTGACTCTCCAGCAGGAACTTCTGCAGATTCTCCTTTACAAAAGGCTAAAATGCGGGGTCTTCCTCACCATCATTTCTGTCAGGTGGCACAGCCTCATGGGGAAGCCTTTGGATGACAGTGCACAGCCACAAGTCCGCAGTAACTTGAGGCAATAGAGCTGCAAGAGGCCAAGTCTTGCATAACGCCAGTCTACTCTCATCATCCCTAACATGACTGGCACTTCCGGCGATACAGCCCTTCGACTGAACAGATTGTATGATGGATATCTCAGCAGAAATTCTCAAAGCTGTCAGCATACATGCTCATTGCAGATGTCAAGAACAACAAACAAATCAGAGTGATTGTAGGTAACTAATGTAATTAATTATCTGCATGGCAGGCAATCTCTATAGCAAATTCTATTACTCCATCTCTTGAAAGTAATACAGATAACCATTTTTTTTTTTTGTCTACGTTCCTTGTTGTTTAAAAGAAAGAAAAAAGATGTTTGCAGAAGGTGTCCTGAATTTAAAAAGGTAGAAAACATGAGACATCTGGGCACTGAGAGAAGCTTCAAATGTTACATAACTGAATATATTCACATACAAAACGTATTCTTCTTCTAACAACTGATCCAAAGAAACCCCTTCTTTGCATTGTTTTAATGTGATTTTTTTTAAATGTACTTGTCAGGATGCTTCTGACCAATATAAAAATATGCCACTGCACCTCAAACATTATTAAGTTTTCAATGACAGCAGAGCAAGCCATACAAGCTAAAAATGTGACAGAGAACAGATTTCACCTTACATCAGATCTGCATCTTAATCAGGGAACTGTTCTCCCAGAGTGACTTTAAAATGAGAGCAGCTTTCCCACATTGTTTGTCAAGTGTTTACAGCTTTTGAAGACATCCTCTGCTCCCCAGAGAAGGAAGATGTCTTCCCCAAAGCACTACACCAAAATAATGAATGAAAAAAAAAAAAAAGTCTTTACACCTGCTGGTTCTTTTTCAAGAGGTTCAGAATGAACATTCACAATAACGATATTTCTTAAAAACTCAGCTAGAAGAGAGTGATTTCTAACCACTAAAAGGTGGTCCTGTTTGATCATTGCATCAGTACAGGATCACTCTTTCAACTTAAAAATGCAAACAACTTCCAATACAAGTTTGGCAACGGTTATTGATTTTCGTGAACTCACTGTGAAACATTTTTCTTTATGAAAAAAGTAAATTGTTGAGAATGGTCTACGGTTTTTAATTATATGGACTTTTAGGCTCAGAGATTACACTGTAAATTGCAAAAATATGTAATTGTTCTATTAGCTCTAACAGAAGCATTATATTTCATATATTTCCATACACACATTCAGACACACTGCTTGTTATGTTTAGGTACCTCAATAAAATTAGCTGTCTATAAAATTACAGCTTAAAATTATAAATTTTTTCATGATGTTGCATCTATGTAAGTGGTGAAACTGAACTAATGAACTTTTGGATTGGAGCTGCTGTCTAATTGTATCTCAGATTCCTTGTAAGTACCACCTACATAATAAACATTATTATTTCTATTCACCTAGCATGGGAAGTGATAGAATAAGGAATAATATGAAACAGAGAATAAAATATAAAATATGAAATAAAATAAACCTTAACTATATGGGTAAGTATTTGAGATTCATTTTCATCAGGTTTCTTGAAATTATTCATTTGTTCATAAAATTGGTTAAATGCTTGTTTGGCTCTCTGACAGGTCCAAAGTTTCAATGTGAATTTGCCCTAAAACTTCCACCAATGATTTCTTTATAAAATATGAAGGGTGATTTGTTTTCTTTAGACCAACCCTTTGCAACGAAAAAGATTTAGACCACTTCTTCTTAGACTCTGGAAGAAGTGCTTTTCTTACATTTAGTATAAAATCAATACAAGTCTCATTCAAAAGCCATTACAGTAGGTGAAGAGACTTTCTTCACACTAATGGTGTTTGGCTCAAGACTGTGTTTGTGTTACACAGTTCAGAGTACTGCTCTGTATTTGTCTTCTTGTTAATACATCCTCCAGCAAGTTTTGTTCTGGAATACAATGCAGGCACAATATTTGTTTAATAAGTTTAGAATTAAGTTACTTGATTGCATTTATTGGAGCTAACAACATCAGCAAAATTCCTCTCAAGTGATTACACTGTGTCTAAATATTCTGTAAATTGTGGGTTGAACAGTGGTGAAGAATAAAATGGCTAATTTATTTTGGTGCTTATACAGTACTTCCAACTTTTAAGGGTCAGACCAGAATACCTCACAGAAAAGCACATTACCATATTGCTACAGAAATTAAACATTTCAAAGTAAGCATTATAAATGCCTGTATAAAAATAGCTATTATCTGGAAAGCACAGTTTTCAGTTCCTTTCACCACTTTTTATGTTTTTTAATTAATTTCTTAATTCCTTATTATTTCACCCTCTATTTGCTGGTTGTATCCAGTGTATTACTTTGTCTCCTAGTGGATTATCTGATTTCAATGTTACTGCAATCTGTAGTGCAGAATCAAATCCCCATAACTAATCTGTTTCCCATTGTAGCTTTCAAAAATTTCTGTTGTTTTACTGCAGCATAAGCATTATCTGAATTATCTGAAGTAATTGAGATAGCAGTATGTAAAGTACATTTGTTCATAGACCTCAGTCTATATAAGATATTTGGCTTCATTGTCCCTGGTCAGACTAACAAAATCATTTCACCTCATTAATGAAGCAATGTAAGAGGCATCAACATTTAGTTTTCAATTGAGATTCTTCTCTGAGTTCCTTTATTAAAATAAAATATAATGGGTCAGATGCTGATTTAATTCCTGCTGGGATAAACTGCAAAAAATTGAGACTTCAGAGAATTTATCGCACTGTAAATGAAATCAGTCTGGCTCAAAAGATAGCAATAATTCTAAGAAAGTATTTTGCCAAAGGCTATCAGCCAAGACTGACATCCAATTGTAACTGAACCAGCTTTATGTAAATGGTAAAGTTATGTTTACTAAATAACTTATCCTCAAGCAGAATTCAAAGTGAATGTCTAGCTGCAAGGTACTGCTCAAATCCCAGCAGACAGTACTTTCTATTTGTATTAATGGACAGGAACTTCAGCTGTTATAACCTGGAAAAAGAATTCTTTATTATGATGGTATGGATTATGTGTTGCCTGAAAAATTAGGGAGCTGAGAACCTTTAATAAAACAGCAATGATTAATAAGTGCCAGTCAATGACATCTCTGTCAGTGACCTCTATTTAATCATTTCTTGAGTCAGAAGAAATAAGTGAAGAAAAACATCAGAACTTTTTAAAGAACTGTCTTGAGACGTCCTTTTCCCATCTTGTCTTATTCTGTTTGCAGTCTGTGGGTTGCACTTTTCAAAATAAAAAGGAACCTTAGTCATAGATCAAACTGCCTTAATGTATTGCTTATAACTCTGCAGACCTGATTCTGAAGAAAGCTAATGGCACCTTCAAGGGGTGGCAATTTCCAGCTGTGCAGACCCTCAGTGACCAACTGATTTTAAAGGAGCTGATTTTAAAGGTTTGCTGCTGTTTGACATCTCTGGAATTTCTGAGCCATTTTCCTTCAGCAGTGCTGGCCCTTTTCAAATCAGCCCATTACTCTATGGAATTTGTAACTCCAAAAGGGAAAAGTTCGCTTTGCTGACACTAAAGACTCAGTACAAACCAAACAAGCCCACAGAGATTAATTTAGATTAAAATTTTCCTTTCTAGAAGTTAAAAATTTATCATTATCAATCATCTATCATGCTGTAATGTTGAAGTCATCATCACGAGACTGTTTGGAGAATGGGTTGTTGGGTGAGAACTAATGCTCACAGTGATGCCCAGCTCCAGACAGGCATCCCAAACCTCTGCTGTAGGGGAATTGACTCAGAAATGGGAGCTTTATTTCCTCTTCTTTATTAATTTACTACTTAAAGCTAACAAACAAGCAAGCAAAAAATAAAGTGCCTTAGCTACATCCTTCACTGAGTTTTGAGACCTAACAGTACCAGGCATTTCCAATTAGAAGAAATTATCCCAAAAAGCTCCCCAGCTTTGGATTCAGATCTTGTGTCTCTTACTTGCAGGGGAGTTTGAGGTCAGGCTTGCAGCCTTTACACACAGGACAAAACCCAGGTCAAAATTTTCATTCCTGAAAATGAAATGTTCCCTTCATTCAGTGGCACATGCCAAAACACACCTGAAACCTATTACAGCTTGAAGTTGATTAGTTGCTCTTTTTTATCACATGATTTTTTAGAGCAAAAATGTTGACCCTACATTCCATGGCTGCTAATTATTCCTCCTATCCCGTCCCCCTTTTTTCCACCTAAAAAAACTAATTTCTTAGCTACCCATATATCCATTTTTTCTGTAACTTTCTAATCCTCAGGGAAAATTCAAAGGCAAAAAAGTTTTTGGCAGAGAAGGAAAAAGACAAGAAGCTTCTGGGGTGGAAAGAAACTATTAAGCAAACTGCTTAATAATTATCTACCTTTATACTTGCAAATCTAGGTATATCTTGTGCCTGGAAATTAGCCTGAACTTAACAGAATTGTAAGACAAAACCTAAATTACACAAAAATATTTGTCATCTACCTTCTGTTGACAAACCTATGAACATGCATAACTGCATAGTTTTCTTAGAAACTTGGTATTATATTGAGCCAAACTCTTCTATATGTCTGGCTGAATTTATCCCCACACTATACTGTACAGAATCTGCCAAAAGAGAGCCACTAAATCTGTAGCAGAATCTTTCAATTTAAATATGTCAATAAAAAAGCAGAGCGTGTGAAAACTTGTTGAAGTCTCATAGAAAGAAAAAGAAATTGAGGCTGCCCTGGAACTAGAAAAGATGTGGATAGAGAACAGGCTGTTTTCGAAAGTCACTTTGAAATCACTTAGTGTCCATTGAGAAGACAGGCAATGTAGTTAGATTTTGTAACTTGTTTTGAGCCAATTCCTCTACTTGCAGGCTACACCTTTTTTTCGGATTCATTTGCATGTAATGAACAGGTTATGTTTCTCAAAAGAGCAAAGTTGGGCATCAGCTTGGAATTTTGGAGGTTGCCATGGTTTCAATATTTTTATCTACTATGCAAGTCATTAAGATTGCATTGCCATCTTCAAAGGATTACACCTGCACAACAGGACCTTCTTGCTTATAGAATTCAGTAGTCTAGCATACACACATGAAAAAAGGGAGCTGTGCAAATATAAATATAGCTGTGCAAATATGGAATATTCAGTGAACTTTTCAAATCAAGAGCTTGAAGAGGGAAAACCACAGAAAAACTTATTCCAATTAGCAAAGCCATTTGCCAGGAACAGAAGATGACTCAGAGTCAGTGAGTTCAGCAGCAAGATAACCTCCCTCTTCGGATAAAGACAGCTCAACCTTCTGGAGCCTGTTCTGGCTCATCCAGAGTGAGTGTCTTTACTGAAACATCTCTGAGGCCCAACTGTTCCCAGAACAATGAGGTTTTACCCCTGCAGAATTAAACTCTAAGATATACGGCTAAGCACATACTGTTCTCTCCAGTCAGAGCCAACTCTGGTCATATCCTGTAAAGAGTCTGGAATTAATTGCGTAGTCTCTCCAGACACAAGTTGTGATTTATCTGTTTGGGTGAAGTTCTGTTTATCCCATAAATTAAGGTATTCCAGAGTGAAAAATCTAATCTGCCTCTGGGCTAGCAGAAGAGAGAGGGGAAGGGAACTTGGGCTGCATGGAGGAAGCTGCACAAGGGCAAATAGGCAGGAGCAGAGACTGCTCAAAGTGAGGTGCGGCAGAGCTGCCCTGCCTGCAGTAAGCACGGCTGTTCCCTGGGCCTCTGTAAAAATAAAATGGATGGGGCCTCTGTAAAAAGCAGATTTTGCTTTCAGTACTGTCTGCTATAGCTGACTTGTTCCTATACAGGGTATGTGGATGCCTCTCTAACTGCTGTTATGTTTCTGACTTTTTTTTTTCTTCCTCCTTTTTCCAGAAGTCCAGTTATTCAACAGTTAAACTAAACCTGTTTATTTAGCCATTATACATCCCACTTTACAGTTTATTTAGTCATTATACATCTCACTTTCTGCAATTATAAAATGCTAGTCTACACCCAGGACTCAACAAAACAAAGCCACCTTCTAAGCAGAGAAAAAACCCAAGCTTTCAAATCACAGCTCCATACAATCTAACACCTCACTGCTTTGGGAGCTAAGCACCTTGCAAAAAAACTGTGGAGAGCCAAAGTTTATCTTCTTTTGAATCTCCATGTGGATAGTGGAGGCTTTTTGTGTATTGTTTAATTGCAAGGAGGCTGTGATCCAAAGTTCATGTTTATGTCCCTCCTGGAGAAAAGGCATCTCCAGCACTGGGCATCTTGGCAAGCGCAAGCTCTGTGCCATGGGGGCTAAGCTCATTGCTTCTGCAGGCTCATGTGCTTTGTTGACTGATCCCTCCTTCCTGTAGAGTGCACTTATCATGTTGAATCAATGTCTCTGAGAGAAACCAGGTCTCGGAGTTAAATAAGGTCCCGACGAAACAAATGCGTTAAAAATGCAAGATCTAGAGCTTCAGTCTCAACTGATGTTTCAAAAGGGAAGTAAAGGTCACAACTTAGAACTTGGGATGAAATGAGCAGACTGCTTCACAGTGGAGACTAGGACTTTTATCCTTTCTGAGGACCAGTCAGTTCATTGTCAGCATACAGTGTTTTGCAGCAAGTAATGTGGCTACAAATAAGCAGACTGCTGCAGTGAGGTCTGCAGATCACAGACACAAAGCTCTATTTTTAGGAAGAAAAGGAGAAGAGTTTTTAAGGGATGTTTTACTGCAGGGTCCTCAAGAATATCACTACAGCACAACTCAGAAAAACAGGAGTAGATTCCTTCAAGCATGGTAGAAGTGTTATGTAGGAAACCAATTATTTCCTATTTTTCTCATTAATATAACCCACATTTAACTTCAGAGAGATTTCCTCTTTCAAACATTGATCTCTCCGAGGCTGCAGGTTCTCAGGTGAAACACTGTTTATCATGGCTGTGAAAGGCACTTGCTGCTAACGTGTTATTCACATACAAGTGACACTCAACTTCATGCTGTGCTGTTAGCTGCTAGCAGCTGCAGATATTTAGTTGGGAAGACACAAAAAAGTGCAAATAACAGCATTCTGTAGGGATGTGTCTTAAATCCATCAGCACACAGACCAACACTTGTCTGTCTTGTCCTGGACCTAATCGTATCACTGTTAGTTCCTCCAAACTTGATACAACAAAAAGAAAAAAAAAAGGAAAAAAAAAAGACTCAGCCACAGTGAGATTACTGGTCTTTGAGCAGAAAGAGGAATATCAACAAGTACAGAATGGAATAAAACACTGGCTTACTCATTTCACATTGTGACCATACCCTCTACTGTCCTTATTCTGGCTGAGGGAGAGAAAATGGAATTACAATTTGTGGCATGACTGACACGTTTCAGTGTGAACCAAATATGCACATGCTTTTCCTAATCAGCCAGTTGTTTTCACCCTCCAAACAAGGAGCTGACAAGAAGAATCAAAACTATTTCTTGATGTTGAATTTCTCCTGTCCATTTTACTAAACAACAGGGTTGTCAGCGTTAACAATGTTCACACATCATCTCAGAGAGGTTACTAAGGTGCCATTTTACAAAAGATTTGCTAAGAGATAAAATGGCAATTCCTGTCTTTAAATATCCTGAGCAAAGCTCCAATTAAACTTGCTGAACTGGATTGCTAGATCTCCTGCCAACTACCCACTGTGGCATAAAGGGACGTTACAAATTTATATGAGGTAAAAGCCACCCAAGGACTCCAAATATGTGTCAAAAAGCCAGATTTGCACAGTGCTAGAACAGTGTCTGGATACTGTTACTCTCCACAGCATTGGTGTCAGTGGATAGATGCAGGACAGAACTGAGACTCCACATGCATCAGGATGCTGGACAGCAAAGTCTCCCCATGGAAAAATACACCAGCCCTGTGCTGAAGATAACGAGTGACTGTGTTAGAAAGCTGAGCAAATTCAGCTCATCTCTGTAACACTGCCAGAGTCACAAAAGCAGAGCTAAAATAATGTAATGCATCTTTGGTAACACCTTACCCTAATTTGGCTGGAACCTTCAATGCTTAGGGGAACTCTGGGGCTGTTAAGGTTATTTGTATCTTCACTGGTTACTCCCTATCCTAAAATACTTGAACTTAAGTGTATCTCCATTTCTAAATTTGCTAGGTGTTTAGTTGGGAGATAATTTGGGTTATGTGTTTTAACTTAAATATACTGTCACAAATGCTGTAATGATACTTAACTCCACCACCACGACCACACACATACACAGCAGTAATAAAACCAAACCCCAAGAATATTTTTCAGGCTTTCAGCAAACCAGATGAGTGTAATGTAAATATGCTGAAACTAACTTTAACTAGCTATCATGGGAACTGGCAGTAATTTAGTGGCATCTATAGAGGGCTTAATGAGGGCTAATTTACTTAAATTTGCATAACCATAATTCTCCCCAGAAGTTCATGACACAAAAGTAACAGAATAATGAACAGAAAAAAAAAAAAAAGGAAATATAAACCAAGTTGGACTAAAGAGGGGAAAAACAAACAAATCTATGTCTGCACCTCTCTCTTAGTTAAACATTTAACTTCTTGTAAGCAACATCTAACAAAGCAATCAGGAGGAAGAAATTAGAAGATGAAAGTGAAGGAGTTAGAGGAGGAGGGACCTGTGTAAAAGGCTGCAGGATGTGAAGTTCACAGATGAGAGTTTATCAAAGTGATTTTTAATAAACGACTCCTTCTGAAAGGACTGCAATTTAAAAAGTATATATATCAAGTGAAGAAATAACAATGTGGGAATCATGTACATTCATTTGTAATCTAAGGTAAGCATTAGGTGAATGCTTAAGAGTTTTGACGGTGTTTAGGAGGATGCACAAGGTTAATATGTCCCAACCTCTGTGATAAATAAATCTTCTCAAGCTTGCAACAGGAATATTGCAACATACCATTGCTGGCACCTCTGAAGTCAAAAGCTGCCCAGGGCCAAATAAATGATAGCAATGACTTAGCCTTGACATTTTTCCCTTCTTTTTACAAAAATGACACATAAGAATGTTTCCACTGTAACATTTAAGTCAACTGAAAAGCACATTTAAAATGTCTGATATTAAAATAAATAAATAAATAAATAGCAACTTCTCCTGAGAAAACATTTGCAGTCATGAAGCAGAAACCAGGGAGAATGTCAGCATTTCAGATTTACAACATGTATCCCAACTTCCCTTGTAACCTGTTCATTTGCAATTCCAGGTCTGAGTCCTCATCAGGAGGCTGACATAAGCCTTATTCTTCTTTTCCATTCCCCAGTGTTGCACCATTATTACTCCATTATCAACAATAATCTATCTGTTGTCATCTACACCCATATAAGAAGAACACATTTACAGTAGCATAAAACAAACAAACAAACCATAAATAAATATGTGGTCATCTGGGAAACCCTTTACTGCCATGACCCTACCTAAGGGAAAGGGCATTGAATCATCCCATCAGGACACGTGAAAGGAGGACATGGCCAGACCAATGCAGTAGAGCTTGACTTGCAGGATCTAACAGATCCTTAAATATTTGCACTTACAACAGCAATTGGGTTTGAAAGTATTCATAAAATACACCACAGAGCAAACTGCATGGAGTTTATGAGAGGTTATAGAAACAGAAAGACATCCAATGGCTTGTTCACCCAGGTGCTGCCAGGAATCTCAACCCACCAGCACAGAGCAGCTCCCTCTTCTTTTTCCAGCCCTGCAGACCCAGTCTTATGTTGCCAGGCACTGCCACAGCTCAGAGGAGCCTCAGGGATAATCTGCCTGTGTCTGGCTTTGTCACCCCTCTTACTGTTTGCTGGAATGGGCTATCTCCATGTGGGACTTGGTGCTCCATTAGATGCTCATGAGATTCCTGTGCATTCCATTGTCCTAAATACACTGGCCTGGAAGAATCTCACTTGTCCAGAGAACTCAATTCCAAGCCCTGTTTGTACTTTCAGAGTAGAGTAAAGAAGGCTAAAAGGTGCTGGCCTGCTCTCTTCAGAGTTTACCTT